>NC_064931.1:45830421-47052507 GCF_023897955.1 Schistocerca gregaria
GATTTGGGCTGGAAATTATTAAGAGAAGCCTTTTTTCGTTGCGACGGAATCTTCTCACGAAATTCCTATCACCAACTTTCTCCTCCGAATGCGAAAATATTTTGTTGACACCTACCTACATAGGGAGGAACGATCACCACGATAAAATAAGGGTAATCAGAGCTCGTGCGGAAATATATAGGTGTTCATTCTTTTCGAACGCTATACGAGATTGGAATAATAGAGAATTGTGAAGGTGGTTCGATGAACCCTCTGCCAGGTACTTGAATGTGATTTGCAGAGTATCCATGTAGATGTAGATGTAGATGTAGATCTGCAGCAGCAGTCTGAGTAGCAGTTTCATCACAGTGACCCAACGAACTGTTACAAATCGGTTGCTTCAAGGACAGCTCCGAGCCGCACACCCTGTAGCTCGCATTCTATTGACGACAAATCACCGCCATTTGAGACTTCAGTGGTGTCAAGTGAGAGCTCATTGAGGGCAGGCTGGAGGTGTGTTATGTTCTGTAATGAAATCTGTTTGTTCCCTTGCCAGTGAAGGTCGTGTGTTGGAGGCCAGTTGAGGGCGTGCAGCCAACCTGTCTGCCTGGACGTACACCAAGATACATAGTCTGGGATGCGATTTCGTATCACAGCACACTGACGGCAAATTTGTACGTCGGTCAGGTGCTCCGACCTGTTGTGCTGCCATTCGTGAACAGAATTGCAGGGGGTCTTTTCGGACAGGATAACACTCGCCCACATACCGCTTTTGTAACCAAACGTGCTGTGGAGAGTGTCGTTATATTTCCTTGACCTGCTTGATCACCAGATTTGTCTCCAATCCAGCACATATGGGACATCACAATATGACAACTCCAGTATCAACCATAAACAGCATTAACCATACCTGTATTGACCGACCAAATGCAACAGGCATAGAACTCAATCCCACGAACTGACATCCGACACCAGTACAACACAATGCATGCACATTTGCATGCTTGCATTCAAAATTCTGGAGTTTACGCCGGTTATTAATGTACCAGAATTTCACATTTGCAATGGCTTATCTAGTGCTTACCACTGCAAACTCCATGAAAAACTGAGCGACGGTCGTGTATTTTCAATACAGCTCGACGAGTCAGCTGATACATGTAAGAAATATCAGTTACAGAATTATATAATATTTGTTAATGAGAATTCGATGACTGAACAATTCCTTTCTTTTACTGAACTGCCCTCAACGTCATCGGGTTCTATATTCAGCAGCTTGGAAAAAATCTGACTGTCCTGGAAAAGCTGTTCTGTTTGCGCAGACAGTGCTCCGTCAGTGGCTGGAAGATTCAAAGGACTTTTTGCAGAACTGGAACAAGGAATTCTGACAGTGCGTTCAACACATTACTTCATATATCTTTGAGAGTCTAGCGCTGAAGACTATTCCAGAAGAAAATGTCTTAGATTCACTCATTAACGTGGTAAATTTCGATAAGTCTAGGGGTCTTAAGACGAGACTCCTCAAACATTTGTGCCGATAAGTGGGATCTCGACGTGAGACATTCGTTTTGAGTACTTAGATCCTCTATCTGTCAATAGGCAGATTCGTGGAAAGATTTTTTGAATTGGGAAAAGAGCTATGAAATATGTTTAGCGTCGAAAAGCCAGACTTTGCAGCTGATTTAAATGACAAGACGTGATGTCCAAAAATAGCCTATTTGGGTGACAGTTTTCGCCATTAAATTACCTGAACGACAGTATGAAAGAAAAATAAGAAACATGTGCTGGCTTCAGGTGCTAAACTCACCGGGTTCTTAAAAAAACCTAGAATATGGAAATCACACACGGAAGATAAAAGTCCTAAGATGTTTCCTCTTACTCTCGAGGTAGGTCCATATGGTGATATAACCTATGAACTCGTTTTAAATTACCATATGGTTCTTAATAAGAGGACCCATAGTTAGTAGAGGGGGGGGGGGGGGGAGGGGCACGGCCTGGGGACAAGGTGTATTTTTTATATTGTGGAAGACGAATGGTGACTTGCAAGTAGCTATCAAAAAGGTCCAGTTCGACCCCGTTAAATACCTGTGTAAAACCGAACTTTTTCTTCAAAGAAAAGCACCTGGTTGTTCTATATTTTTTTTCCTTTCTCAGAGAGCTAGGGTTGTGGGGGAAGGGGGGAGAGGGGGGCGGCAGCCCCCTCTCGCCCTCCATTGCCCCGGTGTAAGGGTGCCACTGGTTTTTGAGAATAAAATGGCACAATATTTTCCCTTTTCGCGTTCGACAAATATGACTGGGCGCGCAATCCGTATGACATGTCTCCAGAATCCCAGTCCAATTTTTCTCTGGAGGAAGAAGCGCAGCTCGCAGAACTTCAGAAAGACCGACCACTTCAACTGTAATATGATAAACTACCACTTATGATTTTTGAGGTTAGCAAAGAAAGAATACCCACTATTAGCAGTGAAAGCGGTTAATAGCCTGTTACTTATTCCACCACCTGTTTGTGTGAGCTGGGATTTTCGGCGCTAACTAACATAAAAAACACGAAACATGAGAGACTTCTCTCAGTTCAATAGGTAATTCTTGCGTGTTTGTCTTCAGTTACACGACGAAGTGGATTTTTGTGTAAGAAGCAACAGGATCCAGTATCTCATTCATAACTCAGACTTGTAACGCATAAACCAATAAATAACCTAAAAATAAGTTCTGGAACATGACTATATATTCTGTTGTCCTTTTCTGAAAATAAATATTAAGTGAAATTACTTCAGTTACTTCTACAATGAAGAGTCAGAAGTCATGGGATAGCGGTATGCACATATACAGACGGCGGTAGCGTGGTTATGGACGTACGATGGGGATTAACAGACTTCGATCGCGGAATGGTAATTGGAGTTAGACGTATGAGACATTCCATTTCGGAAGTCGTTAGGGAATTCGGTATTCCGAGATCCACAATGTCAAGAGTGTGCCGAAAATACCAGATTTCAGGCATTATCTCTCACGACCGACAACGCAGTAGCCGAACGACCCTCACATAACAACCGAGAGCAGCGACATTTGCGTAGAGTTGTCATTGCTAACACACAATCAACATTGTGTGAAATAACGCAGAAATCAATGTGGGACGTACGTCGAATGTATCCGTCAGGACACAGCGGCAGAATTTGGCGTTAGTAGGCTATGGCAGTGGAGCGAAATCGCCAACAGCGCCTCTGCTGGGCTCGTGACCATATCGGTTGGATCCTAGACGAAAACCGTGGCCTGGTCAGATGACTCTTCATTCAGTTGGTGAGAGCTGATGGTAGGGTTCGAATGTGGCACAGACCCCACGAAGCTATGGACTCCAGTTGCTAAGAAGGCACTGTGCAAGCTGGTGGTGGCTCCATAATAATGTGGGCTGTGTTTACGTGGAATTAACGGAACCCATCTTCGACTGTAAATGATTATGTTCGGCTGCTTGGAGACCATTTGCAGCCATTCATGGATTTCATACTTCCAAACAACGATGGAAATTCTGTACATGACAATGCGCAATGTCACTGGGTCACAACAGTTTGTAACTGGTTTCAAAAACATTCTGTACAATATGAGTGAATGATTTGGCCACCTAGACAGCCTAGTATGAATCCCATCGAATATTTATGGGACATAATATAGAGGTCAGTTCGTGCACAAAATCCTGCAGCGGCAACACTTTCGTAAATATGGACGGCTACAGAGGCACTAAGGCTCAATATTTGTGCACGGGACTTCCAGTGATTTGTTGAGTCCACGCCGGCCGCGGTGGTCTCGCGGTTGTAGCCGCGCAGTCCGGAACCGTGCGACTGCTACGGTCGCAGGTTCGAATCCTGCCTCGGGCATGGATGTGTGTGATGTCCTTAGGTTAGTTAGGTTTAAGTAGTTTTACGTTCTAGGGGACTGATGACAACAGCAGTTGATTTCCTTAGTGCTCAGAGCCATTTTAACCATTTTTTGTTGTTGTTGTTGTTGAGGCCACGCCACGTCGAACTGCTAACTACGCCTGGAAAAAAGACGTCCGACACCATATTACGAGGCATCCCCATGACGTTTGTCACTTCAGTCTATTAGCAAAATCATATACCTTCAGAAATATCGTGACACACACAGCTAACCTCGTACGCCCATTAAGAACCACTGCCTTAACATAACCTTATTTAATTCGACTACGCTCATTTACATTTGTTTTAATTTTGTTGATGATCATCTTATAGCCACTTTTCAAGACAGTATCCATGCCGTTCAATTGGTCTTCCTCGATACTTTTCACCTTTGACATAATTACAATGTCATCACCAAACCTTAAAGTTTTCATCTCTTCTCCCTGTACTTTAAATCCCTTTCCAAGTGGGATGGGCTGCAACCTTGTCTCAGTCTCTTTTCAACTAATGTTTCCATTTCATGTACTTCCAATCTTATAGCTGCAATCTGATTTATGGAGTTGTAGATAACTTTAAGAAAATTCTTCCTCCGATCGGCTATCTGGACGATTTACACTATGTGGTCAAAAGTAGCCGGACACCTGGCTGAAAATGACTTACAAGTTCATGGTGCCCTCCATCGGTAATGCTGGAATTCAATATGGTGTTGGCCCACCCTTAGCCTTGATGACAGCTTCCACTCTCGCAGGCATACATTCAATCAGGTGCTTGAAGCTTTTCCTGGGTAATGGCAGCCCATTCTTCACGGAGTTCTGCACTGAGCAGAGGTATCGATGTCGTTCGGTGAGACCTGGCATGAAGTCAGGGTTCCAAAACATCCCAACGGTGTTCTATAGTATTCAGGCCAGGACACTGTCCACAGCAGTACATTACAGGGATGTTATTGTCGTGTAACCACTCCACCACAGGCCTCGCATTATGAACAGGTGCCGGCTGCTGTGGCCGAGCGGTTCTAAGCGCTTCAGTCTGGAACCGCGGGACAGCTACGGTCGTAGGTTGGAATCCTGCCTCGCGCATGGATGTGTGTGATGTCCTTATGTTAGTTAGGTGTAAGTAATGCTAAGTCCTAGGGGACTGATGACCTTAGCTTTAAGTCCCAAGGAGCTCAGAGCCACGACCAGGTGCTCGATCGTGATGAAAGATGCAATCGGCATCCCCGAATTGCTCTTCAACAGTGGGAGGCAAGAAGGTGCTTAAAACATCCATGTAGGCCTGTGCTGTGATGGTGCAACTCAAAACAACAAGGGGTGCAAGCCCCCTCCATGGAAAACGCGACCACACCATAACACCACCTTCTTCGAATGTTCCTGTTGGCACTACACTCGCTTTCAGATGACGTTCACCTGGCATTCTCCGTATCCACACCCCGCCATCGGATCGCCACATTGTGTGCCGTGATTCGTCATTCCACACAACGTTTTTCCACTGGTCAATCGTCCAATGTTTACGCTCCTTACACCAAGCGAGGCTCGTTTGGCATTTACCGGCGTGATGTATGGCTTAAGAGCAGCCGCTCGACCATGAAATCCAAGTTTTCTCACCTCCCGCCTAATTGTCATAGTACTTGCAGTGGATCCTGATGCAGTTTGGAATTCCTGTGTGATGGTCTGGATAGATGTCTTCCTATTACACATTACGGTCCTCTTCAATTGTCGGCGGTCTTTGTCAGTCAAGAGACGAGGTCGGCCTGTACGCTTTTGTGCTGTACGTGTCCCTTCACGTTTACACTTCACTATTACATCGGAAAGAGACGACCTAGAGATGTTTATGAATGTGGAAATCTGACGTACAGACGTGTGACACACGTGACACCCTGGCCACGTTCTAAGTCTGTGAGTTCTGCGGAGCGCCTCATTCTGCTCTCTCACGATGTCTTATGTCTACCGAGGTCGCTGATATGGAGTACCTGGAAATAGGTGGCAGCACAATGCACCTAATATGAAAACCTATGTTTTTTGGGATGTCCGGAAACTTTTGATCACATAATGTTAGTAATAATGTACAGTATACAATATTACACACATTAGCAAACTATAGCATAATATCATTTATAATATGATACGTATTTTACATTACTTACGGTTCTAAAAATTCATTTAATTTATGCAGTGTGTTACAATAAGGTACGGCCAAACTTTCAGGAAACATTCCTCACACAAAAAGAAAGAAAATATGTTATGTGGACATGTGTCCGGAAACTCTTACTTTCCATGTTAGAGCTCATTTTATTAATTGTCTTCAAATCACATGGAATGGAAACACACAGCAACAGAACTTACCAGCGTGACTTCAAACACTGTTACAGGAAATGTTCAAAATGTCTTCCGTTAGCGAGGATACATGCATCCACCCCCCGTCGCATGGAATTCCTGATGCGCTGATGGAGCACTGGAGAATGGCGTATTGTATCACAGCCGTCCACAATACGAGCACGAAGAGTCTCTACATTTTGTACCGGGGTTGAGTAGACAAGAGCTTTCAAATGCCCCCATAAATGAAAGTCAAGAGGGTTGAGGTCAGGAGAGCGTGGAGGCCATGGAATTGGTCACCGAATCTGTTGTTGAGAAGCGTACGAACACTTCGACTGAAATGTACAGGAGCTCCATCGTGCATGAGCCACACGTTGTGTCGTACTTGTAAAGGCACATGCTCTAGCAGCACATATAGAGTATCCCGCATGAAATCATGATAACGTGCTCCATTGAGCGTAGGTGGAAGAACATGGGGCCCAATCAAGACATCACCAACAATGCCTGCCCAAACGTTCACAGAAAATCTGTGTTGATGACGTGATTGCACATTGTGTGCGGATTCTCGTCAGCCCACACATGTTAATTGTGAAAATTTACAATTTGATCACGTTGGAATGAAGCCTCATCCGTAAAGAGAACATTTGCACTGAAATGAGGATTGACACATTATTGGATGAACCATTCGCAGAAGTGTACCCGTGGAGGCCAATCAGCTGCTGATAGTGCCTGCACACGCTGTACATGGTACGGAAACAACTGGTTCTCCCGTAGCACTCTCCATACAGTGACGTGATCAACGTTACCTTGTACAGCAGCAACTTCTCTGACGCTGACATTAGGGATATCGTCTACTGCACGAAGAATTGCCTCGTCCATTGCAGGTGTCCTCGTCGTTCTAGGTCTTCCCCAGTCGCAAAGTCATAGGCTGGAATGTTCCGTGCTCCCTAAGACGCCGATCAATTGCTTCGAACGTCTTCCTGTCGGGACACCTTCGTTCTGGAAATCTGTCTCGATACAAACGTACCGCGCCACGGCTATTGCCCCGTGCTAATCCATACATCAAATGGGCATCTGCCAACTCCGCATTTGTAAACATTGCACTGACTGCAAAACCATGTTCGTGATGAACACTAACCTGTTGATGCTACGTACTGATGTTCTTGATGCTGTAGAGCAATGAGTCGCATGTCAACACAAGCACCGAAGTCATCATTACCTTCCTTCAATCGAGGAAGTACAGTACATACTGACGAAACTAGAATGAGCTCTAACGTGGAAATTAAGCGTTTACGGACACATGTCCACATAACATCTTCTCTCTATTTGTATGTGAGGAATGTTTCCTGAAAGTTTGGCTGTACCTTTTTGTAACACCCTGTATACGTTATCGTTTTTGAGGAACTGTTACAGTTTCCTCTTGAATATATAATAAAATCTTTATTTCAGATTGGATAACTCCTTTTTGAGTATATTGAGAGTTTTGAGTTTTTGTGAAGACTTTTCTCTGCCTTGTATTATGTTTGTGTATCTCACAGATAGTTTGGAACTTTTTTGTTACTGATTGCAAACATCTCCAATGAGAAGGCGAACTGACTTGTGAATTTTGCAGTGAACACATAGTGTGTAGTGAGGCGATCGTTCTGTTGTAGAAATCATTCAAAAGCCAAGATCGCCAAGATCGGTTAAATGCTGTTTACTGGATAACCGATTTCAACGCACTAAAGGTCCCATCATCGGATCTGAATGTAGATTAACATTTATAAACCATTTGGATATAACGATACATGTGGCAGACCAGCTGATATAAACTGGTTATCCAGTAAACACTATTTAAGCGATCTCGGCTTTTGAATAATTTCTATGAGATGTCTATGTCAGTATCCCAACGGTTTTGAAAGGGTGCCAACAGGATGTCCAATTTTCAACACCGATCAGTCTCACAGATCATTTTGTTTTTAGTTTAAAAACTTTTTCACTTTTGCACCATTTCCCCACCACAACGTTATACCAAACGAGAACAGAGAGTGGGGATATGCGAAATATGACAAATTTATTATTTTCCTTGCAACACTGAGCGAAATAGCTCTTAGTGTAAAGCATACTGAGGCTGGTTTTTTGGGCAAGTGATCGATATGTTCATTCCAACTTAATTTATTATCCATTTGTATGCCTACAAATCTTGTAGGTGATGTTTCATTTATTTTCTGATCATTGTTAACAATTTCTAAAGCTTTTAGCTTGTCCTTTGCTGTCTGAAACTGCATTAGATTTATTTTTGGAAAGTTTAATGATGGACTATTTTCTATGAACCGTTTGTATACTCGGTATGTCATTATTTCGGTTGTAAATTGCATTTGGAATTTCACACTTTTGATCAGGACACTTACATAATCAGCAAACATTATTATATTTTCCTTCTTGTTTACTGATGATCGTAGGTCATTAACATGCACTGAGATGATTTGTGGTCCAAGGACCAAACCTTGAGGAACACCATATTTAATAGTTCCCCACTCTGATTTCATTGTTTCATTTGCACCTATTACAATAACGTAAGATTCTAGCCAGGCTGCAGGTTTGAGCATTAGGTTTGATGGCACAGTGTGGCAGTTTTTGTGCCAATATGTTACACCCCACACTACGGGTACTCAATCTTTTTTAACTATCGTCTACATCTGTATCTCTGTTAGCAATAAAATATTCTAACTGCCCACCAGTTCCACAGTAATGTCGATTAACAAAGCTTCCATCATTATCGTAGATAAAGATGAGACTTAAATATATTGAGGATAATTTAATTATAAAATCCACATGATCACGTAGGCAGGAATGCTCACCATTACACCACCACAGCCTCATGACTAACATTGCTGCACGAACGACCGAAGTCCAATGCGCTTCCGAATATAAATTTCAATTCACATCTGCAGCTTATTTTCCACCTAAATCGTCAATATTGTCAGGGCTCTGCGGTATGTGAATAGCACCCCCGTGTTGGACGTAATGGACAAATCCTGGGGTGCAGCATTTATAAAGAAGAATTGCAACAAGTTGAAGCATTTAATAATAAACACTTACCAAATATCCAGAATGAGATTCTCACTCTGCCACGGAGTGTGCGCTGATATGAAACTTCCTGGCAGATTAAAACTATGTGCCCGACCGAGACTCGAAATCGGGACCTTTGCCTTTCGCGTGCAATTCATCTACCATCTGAGCTACCGAAGCACGACTCACGCCCGGTAATAACAGCCTTACTTCTGCCAGTATCTCGTCTCCTACCTTCCAAACTTTGCAGAAGCTCTTCTGCGAAACTTGCAGAACTAGCACTCCTGAAAGAAAGGATACTGCGGAGACATGGCTTAGCCACAGCCTGGGGGATGTTTCCAGAATGAGATTCTCACTCTGCAGCGGAGTGTGCGCTAATATGAAACTTCCAGGCAGATTAAAACTGTGTGCCCGACCGAGACTCAAACTCGGGACCTTTGCCTTTCGCGGGCAAGTGCTCTACCATCTGAGCTACCGAAGCACGACTCACGCCCAGTACTTACCAAATATTTTGTGTGAAAATTTGATGAAAATATCTTTAACCCCTAAACCACCTACTACCCACCAAGAAAGGTGGAACTCCCCCCCCCAGTAGCTGGTTTGCACCAGGTTTGCAACCACTGTTTACACAGTCAAAAGGTTTAGAGAGATCACAGAGAATCCTTCCAGGACACGTTCTGCAGTTTAGTTAAACCCCAACCGCCAACCACCCACCATGAAAGCTAGTACTCCCCCGCCCCCCCCCCCCCCCCAGTAGCTGGTAAGTATCAGGTTGGCTACCACTGTTTACACAGTCAAAAGGTTTAGAGAGATCACAGAGAAACCTCCGAGGACACGTTCTGCAGTTCAGTTAAACCCCAACAGCCTACCACCCACCATGAAAGCTGGAACTCTCCCCCAGTAGCCGGTAGGTGCCAGGCTGACTACCACTGTTTACTCAGTCAAAAGGTTTAGAGAGATCACAGAGAAACTTCCCAGGACACGTTCTGCAGTTCAGTTTAACCCCAACCGCCTACCACCCACCATGAAAGCTGGAACTCCCCCCCCCAGTCTCTGGTAGGTACGAGGTTGGCTACCACTGTTTACACAGTCAAAAGGTTTAGAGAGATCACAGAGAAACCTCCGAGGACACGTTCTGCAGTTCAGTTAAACCCCAACAGTCTACCACCCACCATGAAAGCTGGAACTCTCCCCCAGTAGCCGGTAGGTAAAAGGCTGACTACCAATGTTTACTCAGTCAAAAGGTTTAGAGAGATCACAGAGAAGCCTCCCAGGACATGTTCTGCAGTTCAGTTACACCCCAACCGCCTATCACCCACCATGAAAGCTGGAACTCCCCCCCCAGTCTCTGGTAGGTACGAGGTTGGCTACCATTGTTTACACAGTCAAAAGGTTTAGAGAGATCACAGAGAAACCTCCGAGGACACATTCTGCAGTTCAGTTAAACCCCAACAGTCTACCACCCACCATGAAAGCTGGAACTCTCCCCCAGTAGCAGGTAGGTAAAAGGCTGACTACCACTGTTTACTCAGTCAAAAGGTTTAGAGAGATCACAGAGAAGCCTCCCAGGACATGTTCTGCAGTTCAGTTACACCCCAACCGCCTATCACCCACCATGAAAGCTGGAACTCCCCCCCAGTCTCTGGTAGGTACCAGGTTGGCTACCACTGTTTACACAGTCAAAAGGTTAAGAGAGGTCACAGAGAAACCTCCCAGGACACGTTCTGCAGTTCAGTTAAACCCCAACCGCCTACCACCCATCATGAAAGCTGGAACTCCCCTAGCCACCCCATTAGCCGGAAGGTACCAGGCTGACTACCACTGTTTACACAGTCAGAAGGTTTAGAGAGATCATGGAGAAACCTCCCAGCACACGTTCTGCAATTCAGTTAAACCCCAACCGCCTACCACCCACCATCAAAGCTGGAACTCCCCCGCAGTAGCTGGTAGGTACCAGGTTGGCTACCACTGTTTACACAGTCAGAAGGTATAGCGAAGAATCTACCAGGATACATTCTACATTTCAGTTCCGCTAGAATATCTTTTGTGAGTCTGACTATTGTTCCTTCTGGAGACAAACTGATGACTCTCGATCTTCCACCATAATCGAGTCCATCAACTTGAAGTGGCAAATATGAGGTAGACAAGGAGGTGGAAACATGGAGTCTACTATGCCAAGACTGCTTGGTAGCTACAACAGGAAAACACAATTAATTAGCAAGAGTACAATATAAGGAAGTATTTGTTACTTAACTTTGCTGCAGTCCATGATCAGTTGGTTGACAATTATAGAAGTCGCGAGTAGACTAAGCGTCTGCAGCATGACATAATTTACATCACAAATCTGGCAGTGAGGAATTAATCTCTCGTAATCTTGAATGTCGAATCCGGTGAATTTGAAGACTAACTTGGAACGGAGTAACAAAGACTTGATGGCAGCAATGACTGAGCTGCAGACGATGACTAACATCGGCGCTGTCTGACTACTGAGCACGGCTACGAACTGTAGACTGGCACAACTGCACTCTTCTCCTGCTGCACATGAAGTGGCCTAGCGGCGCCTCACGGCGAGCGTAGTACTGCGACAGGCTGTGTACTCTTTGGCTAACACAGCCGTTCTTCTGTTCCGATTATCGAGAGAATCGCATCCGGCGGGTCGATCTCTCAGGCGGCGGTGTGGTCGTATGATTGACGACATCACACAAACCTTTGCAAAAGTCAGACTGGGAGATTTACTGTAAGCCAATTTGTGTTAGGTGTTCATATATTTTGTACAGAACCCTCTAAAATATTTTTAACGAACTGGAAGCAGAGAGAGAGAGGCCGACAGTTAGATATTACATGCCTCTCACTACTGTAATCACTGTAGCGCGTTTTAATCTATGAGGAAATAATCCAATTTTAACAGATTGGTTACATAAATCTCACAATAAGTTGACGATTAAGTCACCAAATAATTATAGTGTCCTGTCTGACATAGTGAAGTAACCTGAAGAGCCAGTGCTTTTTGCGGCTCTGAGCATTTTTGTTATTTCATTACGTGCTGTGGATATGAAGTGCAGTATAATGGTTGACGTATACTATGTAAGATTAAGTAGTTTTGTGGATCCTGAGGGAGGCTATGTGTTTTATGTTCCTGTATTTTTGGCTAAAGGGGGGAAACGTTCTCTAAATTCAGAGGCTGTTCTGTTCAGATTATTGTGCTCTGTCCCATTTTCTGTGAAATCTGGTGCCCCCGTTTGTTTTAATTTGTATCTCTATTTGTTTCAGATTTAAGGTTTTCCATATGATTCTTGTTGAACTGTTTGACCTGTTACGATACTGTGCATAATGCACAGTTTAAGAGTTTAGAATACCTCTCATAGTGGATTTCCAATGTTTTGTTTGTGCTGTTCTAGGTAAAGTGTTTTTGGCACATGATGTTCTAATTCCTGCTGTTATCCAGTCTTTCCGCCAACTTACATCTGGTTTAACTTTAAGGCTGTGGAAACTACAAGCACCAACAACAAAAATGACAAATACGAGAGCAAATTTTTTTTTAACGTCCAGTCGATCGCAAAATGGAAACACTGAAAATCAAACATGTGTAATTTGCAACATTTAGCTACGTCCTCCAGCTACTTCTCTATATAGCCGGCACTCCGACTTAGACATTTGTCGGAGCGCGGTACCAGCTTTTCAACACCCTCATCATAGAAAGTAGCCGCCTGTGCTTCCCACTAATTCCCTACGCTGGTCTGCATGTCGTTTTCTGTGCAAAATGCGGGCATAAGCAGTGGTTCATGTGAGCAAACAGACGAAAATCGGCGGTTAGCTGAATACGCTGCAGGAGTGTCGTTGTTTACTTTGCAGTGTGCGGCCGAGCACTGTCATAAAGAAGGACGAAGGACAAGCATGAAATGTACGTCATGTGGGCTGCATGCAGGTTGAAGCATGCACTTCACACTTGGCGGGAGGCATTCTGTTCTAAGGATCTTCAACGATCATTGTGCTCTTAGAACAACATGACGCGATCGACGGGCATATTAGAAACACTGCAGAACACTTCTCCACAGAGCTTCATCGGATTTTCACTGTAGTTTGAATTTCGCGACCGGTCAGAAGTTGAAAAAAGTATCCCTTATATTAGTTGGACTGCAGAGGCCAGGCAGTGACATGAATGACTAAATTTACTGTTAATTAAAATAAAGGGAATCCACTTTTATGATGAAACATCACTGAAACATACAGATGTCAAGAGAAAATAAGAAGTTGTATTTTCTGTCAAGACAAAATTTTCAGGATATACACACATCAAAAAAGTTTTGCATCAGCTCGGTTCCCTGAGTTCTGGAACCTGTATAGAAAATTGGAATAGAGATCAACGTAAACATCATTTCTGCCCTATTTATTGCTCATGAAAACTACACATTGCTTGTTGTGCCAGCATACAGCAAACCTTCAGCGGTGGTCCAGATTGCTGTACACACCGGTACATCTAATGCCCAGTAGCACGTCCTCTTGCATTGATGCGTGCCTGTATTCGTCGTGGCGTACTATCCACAAGTTCATCCAGGCACTGTTGGTCCAGATTGTCCCACTCTTCAACTCGGCGTATCTCTCTGAGTGGTTGGTGGGTCGCGTCGTCCATAAACAGCCCTTTTCAATCTAGCTCAGACATGTTCGATAGGGTTCCTGTCTGGAGAACATGCTGGCTACTCTAGTCGAGAGGTCTTATCCTGAAGGAAATCATTGATATGCACGATGGGGACGCGAATTGTCGTCCATGAAGACGAATGTCTCGCCAATATGCTGCCGATATGGTTGCACTATGGGTCGGAGGATTGCATTCACGTATCGTACAGCCATTACGGCGCCTCCCATGACCACGTGTACATCGTCCCCACATAACGCCACCTCAAAACAACAGGGACCCTCTCCATTACTGCACTCGCTGGACAGTATGTCTAAGGCGTTCAGCCTGACCGGGTTGCCTCCAAACACGTCTCCGACGTTTGTTTGGTTGAAGGCATGTGCGACACTCATCGGCGAAGAACGCGTGATGCCAGTCCTGAGCGGTACCGTCGGCATGTTGTTGGGCCAATGTGTACCGCGCTGCCTCGTGTCGTGTTTGCAAAGATGGACCTTGCCATGGACGTCGGGAGTGAAGTTGCGCAGTATTCAGCCTACTGCGACAGTATGAGTCGTAACGCGACGTCCTGTGGCTGACCGAAAAGCATTATTCAACATGGTGGCGTTGCTGTCAGGGTTCCTCCGAGCCACAATCCGTAGGTAGCGGTCATCCACTGCAGTAGCAGCCCTTGGGCGGCCAGAGCGAGGCATGTGATCAACAGTTCCTGTCTCTCTGTATCTGCTCCATGTCGAACAACATCACTTTGCTTCACTCCGAGACGCCTGGACACTTCCCTTGTTGAGAGCTCTTTCTGGCACAAAGTAACAATGCGGACGCGAGCGAAGAGCGGTATTGACCGTCTAGGCATGTTGGAACTACAGACAACACGAGCCGTGTACCTCCTCCCTGGTGGAATGACTGGAACTGATCGGCTGTCGGACCCCTTCCGTCTAATAGGCACTGTTCATGCATAATTGTTTACATCTTTGGGCGGGTTTAGTGACATCTCTGAACAGTGAAAGGGGCTGTGTCTGTGATACAATATCCACAGCCAACGTCTATCTTCAGGTGGTTTGGGAAGCGGGGTGATCCAAAACGTTTTTGATGTGTGTATTATAGCAATTGGTGTGAACGCCAATAATATTAGTATGTTAAAGTTGAGCAATTTAGTGACAGACAGTGTCATGGCACCTCTACAGTTCTGAGTTACAAATGGTCTTATCTGAATCTTAAAGGTTACAAAAATATCGAGCCTCATTATGTTCTTGGCCAACTGAAAGCAGAAACCAATAAGAAAGGGTGTTTGGAAAAGCGAGAATAACTGGACATCATACTATCAACTACTCAGAGATCCCAGCCCAGCACGCTATTTCTCTGTTGGGTTATAGGCACACCTTGTGTAGTACCTCTGCACCCATTCAAAGATAGTGGATGTGAAGATCCTCAAATATACAAACCTCTTTTTTATTTTCTACGAGATTCTAACGTGCACATATGAAATATGGTGTTTATTTGTGGTTACATAAACACACTAATCTGTAGGTATATGCTTCCCAATCTCTGTTGAGGTCTTTTTATTATCAATTCTGCCTCTAGTTAATAAGTCACGTTTCCTCAGCCATATGTACTGTACCTATGTGGAAGTTGTAAAATAATTTTAAATCATTGCTCAATCATTTTGTATTTGATTTCTCTGTGTATATGTTTTATATTTTAGATTCTCGGAGATAGACAGTGGTAGTACACTTACTGAGCAATATTGAGATTTGCAAGCTTTTCGTATCTACTAGAGGATGGCAAGCCAATGGCAGAGTTGTATGTGAAGAAGCAACGTGATGGCAGTACACACTCTGCTACCTATTCCTCCGAGACACAGCTCGTCCTTTTCGTCCTTTGCTATGGTAAGCTGCATCAAGATGGCGTCTTGCAAAGGAAACATCACAAGCTGTTCGGATGAAAAACTGCATTGTGGAACAGATACAGAAGCCGATTGTTTTGACAGTGAAACCTCGTGTGATGACACTGTTGTAGATTTGGATGATCAGCTTACTCCATGCGATATCGCATCGTCATCATCAGAGGTTAGTATTAACAAAATGTAATGAAGTGGCATGCTGTGTTATAACGTTCTACTATGTGACTTACCATGACGGTGTAGTACGTGTAGTACTCTTAAATACACTGATAAACCAGAATATTATGAACACTGGCCTACTATCGATGTAAACCCGTTCAGGCGATAGCAGCGCCACCTGGCGAGGAATGACTGCCAGTCAGGCACACGCACGGTGGATGTAGTATCAGTGAGCGAGCTGTCTGTGTGTAAAATAGGCTTCGCGTGCTCTATTGAGTTTGATCGAGGGCAGTGTGTGATGGCCCGGAGGCTCGGCACAACCATTTCGGATACTGCCCGTCTTATCGGGTATTCGTGGAGTGCTGTGGTGAGTGTCTTCAACACGGGGCGAAACCGAGGTCAAACTACACCCAGACGTCGTGGGGTTGGGAGGCCTCCGTTCATTACAGATGTCGGACGTCGTGGGTCGGGCAGACTGGTGCAGCAAACACTTCTAACTATGGACATCCGCAGCCCACGACCCATGCATGTGCCAAAGTTAACACCACGACATGAGCAACTACGATTGAAATGGGCACATGACTATCGGCACTGGATGTTGGCGCAGTGCCAGAGCGCTGCACGATCTAACAGACTCCGATACATTCTTCATCATGTCGATGGAAGGGCGTGAATCAGTCGTCTTTCTGGGGAACCGTTCCTTGACATCTGTACTCTGGGACGGAGACAAGGTGGCGGCCGCTCCATTATGTCCTGGGGAACATTCACGTGTTCATCCACGGGACCAGTGGAGCTCGTGCAAAGCACCACGACAGCCAAGGAGTATTGTCCACTGGTTGCACACAATGCACACCCCTTCATGACGACCACGTTTCCGAGAGCAATGGCATAATGAGCCACGTCACAGGGTCAGGAATGTGATGGAGTGGCTCGAGGAACACAGTGGCGAGTTACAGTTGATGTGCTGGCCCCCCACTCGCCAGATCTGAACCTGGTCGAACACATGTGGGATGTGACTGAACGTGGCTTCAGAGCTCATCGCCCCCCTCCCCAATATTTACGGGAAATAGGTGCAGATGCGGTGCCTACTCCCTCCGACGACCTACCGAGGCCTCCTTGCTTCCGTGCCACGATGCGACGCCGCTGCTATCCGTGCCTAAAGTGGACATACCGGCTATTAAGTAGGTGGTAATAACTTTTAGACTCATCAGTGTACACTTAATGGAACCGTTAACTACGGTACAATTTGTAAGATATTTATTTGGAGCCCATTAACCGAAATCGATTATTATTCCACTGCTTGTGATGGGCATGACCAGGTGTCTGCTATAGGGATTGTTGTGGCTTGCTATTGTACAGCACATAAATTGCTGTTGTGTGTAGTGTAGTTTCATATGTTCATGCTATTAACAATTTTTATATTCTTTTTATTCAGCAAGGAGAAAGACGTAATTCATGTTGTTGGAGAGACGGCCATCTCCCCTGCTAAGGATGGAAGGCATCGATGGCGGCAGGCCGGCCACGGTGGCCGGGCGGTTCTAGGCGCTTCAGTCCGGAACCGCGTGACTGCTACGGTCGCAGGTTCGAATCCTGCCTCGGGCATGGATGTGTGTGATGTCCTTAGGTTAGTTAGGTTCAAGTAGTTCTAAGTTCTAGGGGACTTATGACCTCAGATGTGTAGTCCCATAGTGCTCAGAGTCATTTGAACCATTTTTTGATGGCGGCAGCTGACACCAGAGTCGAGTAAAAAGTCTGAACTAAAACATAGCGATTAACCATAACCAAAGGTTATTAGATTATCATTTTACTGAAATAATGGTAATAATAATTATTATTGCTATTATTTACGTGAGCCAGAACGGAATAAGACTGTATTAATATTGTGGTGTCACCGTTAGACAGCACGTTAGAGGTTGCGATAATCGACAGCGGTCCAGCACTTGCAACTCTCTGGACTCGCTGGCGCTTGCAGCGCCGCCGTATGACACGGACAGAGACTTGCAGATCGCACCGGCCGAGTCAGCGACTGGTCGTGACGGAAGTCAGGTGAGAATAGCCTTGAGCTCGCTAAGTTCGCAACCTCTAGGTCGCTTATGTATTACGCACGTAATACCAGAATTGTGTTATCTTGCTTGTTGTATAATCCTGTTAATATTTGTTAATGAGTCATCTGCATTCAAGAAAGATAGTTGTTATTAGTTATGTTCCTGGAGTACAGTAGCAGGACAAAGTTCAGTAAAAGTTATTTACTTAAGTATTCCAGTACTAATTATTAAAGAATACTCCAGATTCCTGCAACCACCCCACTCGTGCTAGCCTCTATCATCGCACTGCAAATCCCAGGGGTACAAATCGAAAAGCATCCTGCATTTGTGTGTGGTCATGACATGCTACCATCGACCTTCACATCAAATATTATTAGTAGTAATACGATTTTTTTCATAAGCATGTTGTAACATAGATGTGGTGTCACCGCCAGACACCACACTTGCTAGGTGGTAGCCTTTGAATCGGCCGCGGTCCGGTAGTATACGTCGGACCCGCGTGTCGCCACTATCAATGATTGCAGACCGAGCGCCGCCACACGGCAGGAGACTTCCTAGCACTCGCCCCAGTTGTACAGCCGACTTTGCTAGCGATGGTTCACTGACAAGTTACGCTCTCATTTGCCGAGACTATAGTTAGCATAGCCTTCAGCTACGTTATTTGCTACGACCTAGCAAGGCGCCAGTATCCGTACTATTGATATTGTGAATCATGTACCATAAAGAGCGACGTACTCCATTAATGGATTAAAGTTAAGTATTCCACCAGCTACGTCCGTTTTTCTCAATTCTAATTCCCTTGTCATGTTCCAGACCTCACGCCAGCCTGCGTGAGCTAAAACGCGTGCATTTCGGGCTCCTTTAGCAATAAAGAGTTGGCTCTCCTGCCAACCACAACAGTGAACATGTTTTAGAGCTTTGACAAACAGAAACACAGATCAGTACCAGGTACAACAGAGACACGGACGTGCCCCGGTCACGTGCGGCCCCTGCAGGAACGGACCGGAGCACGGCCGTGTCTGGTCCCACGCTCGCCCCTGACGCGGCCCGGACGTGTGTGTCCCGAACTTAAGTCGGCGTCGCTAGCGCACCCTGTCGGTGCGCAATGGGATGATCGCAAGCGAGGGACTCAACCTCACAAATAGTCGGCTGCTCAAATGTATGAGCCGACAAGGCACCGGAATCGTACCGATCTAGTATTTGCACTACCTGTAGCAATGATGGATCGGACTGTTGCAGAATCTGTTCTCTGAGTTTGACATCAGGCACATTATACACGACCGCATCGCGCAACATAAAGTCAGAATATAAAGCACCGCAAGCGCATATGAGTTTGCATTTCCTTGTCATACCCTGCAAACTTTTACCCACTCGCCATAAGTTTGTTGTGACCGTTTTTTGCAATTAAAGAATTGACACGTAGCCGCTCCCACTTTCACTTGTTGGTCAGAATAGTTTGTTAGTGAGTCTACCACTGCGTCGTAAGCAGCTTCATTCGGAGTGGCGTCAGGAAAGGTTTTCTGAATGAGGCGGAACGCTGCACTTCCTACTGTTCATAATAGATAGCGAAGTTTCACAGTACCTGGTACATTGTGGGCGGTAGTATGGACCTCAAGCCGAGGCAACCACTCAGGCCACTCCTCTTCTCGTTCACAAAACTGTCGAAAAGGTGATAACAAATGTAGTAGACAGTGCGCAGCATTGGCGAGTAGCTGCTGCACTGTGTCGAGGAGTGCTGAGATCTGCTGCGTCTGAAACTGAAACATCTGCATTAGCCGTGTGGCATCGAACGCTCGCGCTGCGGCGCCTGAGCTGGGGTCGGGACAGTGGGGGCGGAGGCGGCATACTGGAAGACACAAATGCAACAAATGTACATAGAGATGTTCTGCAACGCCCACCTGAAAGCAATGATTAGCAAAAACAACAAGAAACTGTTAAAGCAATAAGCGCCCCTGCAAAGTAAAGACAAGAAAGAATAAAGGCACCTGCAAACAAAATTTTCGTGGCCGTCGGCACTGGGTTCGGAGCATTCTTGTCGATAGTTGTTGGGTCTCACCCACTGGTCTCGTATAAGATGCCTAAGAGATGCTACATTCTCGGTATGCTATACAACAATTCAAGCAAATAACATTAGTGGTTTTATTTCTATAAAGCAGATCTGACAATACTTAACTTGAATCTACAAAATGTTGTCGCAAACGATGGGCGACATGCAACATAATTCAGAGTCCTTGGCTATATGCAATGTTCGTGCAAGTCTGTCGCACAGTTTGTGAACCACAGCTAACTGTACTCGAAGCACTCACTGCTAGGCCGTGCTAATACTCCACCAATGTCCGGCTGAGGCTGGCAGGAATGGCGCTGATATTCACTTCTTGCAGGTGTCGCTCCTATCGTGCGCGGTCCTAATCAGCGCACCACTGGCCGACGTCGCTTCACCGCCTTCTCTGGTCTTTCGTTCTTCCTCTTGGTTCTGGCGCTTATGCTCACGCCAGAACACAGACCACTGTCACTACTGTGACCGTGGGAGCAGATCGTGAGATTACGGCAAATGAGTCTGAGCACTAACTAAACAACAGCTCTGTTTTCCAGATACACAAAGCCCTTCGTATCTGAAACAAGTCCAGTCACACATTCTCAGTATGCATATACCTCACACTCTCGGGGTCCTCTACAACTATTCATCACCTCATTACCATTTGTACGCCCTTTCATCACTGTAAACACTGAACTGACCGCTCCAGACCCCGAGCCAGGTATTACTATTTTCTCAAATACGTAACCCACAATGGCCACTGTACAATAATCTATAAGGGCCACTGCACACTTGAGTACAAAATCTCTACCACTTGTCCCCACTTCAGGGGCAGTGGTCTCCTGAAACAATGTCCCAGCTAACAATCCCCACGCCTATGTAACAGATGAAACTTATCCTGTTCAACCTGTCCTATAAATGTAAGCGTGAGCCTCCTCGCATCGAATCAGAGTTTACACTACTCCAACCAAACAATTCCTTGCATCCATTCTCAGTGATCAAAGATATAACCAGTTTCATAATTTGTCCCAAATATCCATTTGTCTGAACGAACACATGTACTCCAACAACTCACACTGTCTGCCTGCTACGTATTTCACGTTACCTACAGACGCAAACTTCCAGACCCACTCCCATTTCACTTTATCCTATCTAGTTACCATTGTGTAGCCGCAATCGTACCCCACAATACGCAGCGTCTCCAATACTCCTTCATCTTCGTGCGGTTCTAGGCGCTTCAGTCTGGAACCGCGCCACCGCTACGGTCTCAGGTAAGAATCCTGCCTCGGTCATGGATGTTTGTGATGTCCTCAGGTTAGTTCGGTTTAAGTAGTTCTAAGTTCTAGGGGGTGTTAAGTCCCATAGTGCTCGAAGCCATTTTTTGAACCATCACAATTGTCACTTGAAATTTCACTTCTCTCACACCAGCTGCTCACCTAAATTTCACTTTTCTCTTTCCGTTGTACAGTCTGATTCCACCCACATTTTTGCCTGAAACTGGCCAAGCCACAGGAGACGACCTACAGTTCAACTATTGCAGCTCCCATGTTAACACCCTCAGGAGCATTACAATGTTAGCTCCATTACCAGCAGAGCTTTTCATCTCTACATCAAGATTATACATTTTAATATTCTCAGTATTTTTGTTTTCGACTTTGTTGCATATCTGCCTATCTGAAAAGCAAATACTTAGATACATGCTACAAGACCACCCTGAAAGCCAAGTGAGAAACAATTTTAAAGATCTACAACAGTCCTAATGAGGGAAGCGGGATTCAGTTAATGGTGTTTTTAGAAGAGGCAAGGAGTCCTTTCCAATATAGTGATATACTAAAGAGACTAAATAGCTGTTCCACAAAAGAAACAGCATACTAAACGATTCCATGACCAATCATACAATACTGTTCAAGTTTGTGAGAGTCATGTCTAGTTGCCATAGAACATGGAAATAATAGTGTCGTATAGCCATTCATTCTTATTAATTCATGGTGCAGTGTTATAGAAGCGGCGAATGGTGAAAACTGTCATAAAACCCAATAAAGTTTCACATTTCATCGCAAAATCTCTTTTGAATTTAAAAGTATTGAAATACGCCTTCGTTACCAGGAAATACAGTTGACATATAGGGATCAAATCTCAACCCAAGAATGAAGCAGTACCCACATCTGAGTGCAATACATCATTTCACTTCACAATTTGTTTCTGTACAAGCTAGCCGTTGTGGCCGAGCGGTTCTAGGCGCTTCAATCTGGAACCACGCGACTGCTACGGCCGCAGGTTCGAATCATGCCTTGGGCATGGATTTGTGTGAAGTCCTTAGGTTAGTTAGGTTTAAGTAGTTCTAAGTTCTAGGGGACTGATGACCTTAGATGTTAAGTCCCATAGTGCTCAGAGCCATTTGAACCATTTTGTTTCTGTACACTGACCTGTTTGTCCACTCATTAAGCACACTTCACTGATGGGTTAAGGCTGTCGGAGACCCAGGGCAAAGAAACTAATGATGCCCTCGGTATCGTTAGAAACTGATGTAGGGGAACCCAGGGTAGAACGGGGTACCGGGGCGGAATGAAGATGTACGGTACGTATTTTCATCTCAAAGAGGTGCTGCCAACGATCGGCAGTAAGTAGAACTAATTCAGACAGTTACTGCTCAATCCTGACAGCCAAGTTTGTTTGGTTTTCGTATGCGTTGGATCGTGAAGTTTTCGTTGTGCCAATTTTTCTCCTGCCTTGTAGCGTCTAGTGAATTGGAAGCAAGAAAAGGTATACCTACTTATTTACAATATGACTATTGTTAGTAGATGCTTAAAATATGTTTAATAATCTTTAGTTTCATGCAGTTAAATGTTTGTTTTCGTATCATCGTTTAGTGCCCTTACCTCCATAACCTAAACCATGTACCTGGGGCGGAATGGGGAAGTACCCCATTCTGCCCAGCTACATTTTTAACAAACAGATCGCTTTTATTAGGCTCCTAATATATTTTGCTTTTGATTTCAGATGGTTCGAGTATATAAGAGAAAAATATATAGGCAGTCATGGTCTACTGAGACCATGAACAATGTTGTGGAGGCAGTTAATTCTGGCCATTGTGAGTATTTGAAGGCTTCAAACCAATTTGACGTTCCCCGGACTACTCTGGAAAGATACCTTAAAAAGAAAAGGGAAACCCCTGACTACAAAATTGATAAAATGGCTGGAAACTTTAAAAACGCACTTACAGGAGAACAGGAATTTCAGCTTGTTAAGTACTTAAAAAGTATGGAGACTAGGTTATTTGGCTTAACAATCAAAGACTTGAGTAACCTAGCTTATCATTTGGCTGTAAGAAAGGGCATTGTTCATAGATTTAAAAATGAAATTGCAGGCAAAGATTGGGCCAACGGATACCTTAAAAGACATCCTACTTTATCTGTTCACAAACCTGAAGCAACATCTGGTGCAAGAGCCATGGGTTTTAATAAAGTAGCTGTCGATAGATGTTTTCGTTACTAACATATATAATTAACAAACACAAACTAATGGCTTCACAAATATTTAATTGTGATGAAACAGGCGTTTCGGGTAACCCTAAAAACCAATCAAAGATGATAGCTTGCAAGGAAAAACGTCAAGTAGGATAGTTAACATCTGCGGAAAGGGGTGAAACTGTAACCTGCCTCATTTGTTTGTCAGCAAGCGGGGCTTACATGCCTCCAATGCTTATTTTTGCACGAATGAAGAGGCAGAAAGAATTTGAGGTAGGACTACCACCAGGAGGTAGGGCTGAGGTCCACAGCACCGGATGGATGATCACAGAGTCAGTCTTTTTATGGTTTCGAAAATTTGTGGAATTTTCTAAAGCATCGAATGACTTCCCAGTTCTTCTTATATTAGATGGCCACTCAACACATACCAAGAACATTGACGTTTAGACTACGCAAGGGAGAATGGCGTTTCATTGCTATGTTAACGACCGCATTGCTCTCACAGACTTCAGCCACTTGATGTTCCTTTTATGAAGCCTTTTAAGTCTTCATCATAATGATAAGCTTCGAAAATGGCTACGAAGCAACCCAGGGAAATTTCAACGCTTTTTGGTTCAGCATTCATGAAAAGTGTAACAATGAAAACCGCTATTAAAGGTTTTGAAACTACTGGAATATGGCCCACGGACCAATCCACATTCACCGATGCAGATTTCCTCCCGGCAGACACAACTGACATCTGACTTGATAGGCCGTCAGATAAAGAGGTTATTATACCTGGAGCTGAACAATAGGAATTGCCTTCTTCCTAGCACACCGGCAAAAAAAGACGACGCCAACGGGTTGTATGATCAAGCTGGCGAGGTTTCAGAGAATTGTAACAATGAACTGCCGCCCAAGAATGATAAGAGGCTAATTTTTCTAGTCCTGGGTGCTCTTGGATGACAACTGACAACACGGCCTCTTCATTTCATATTTCACCTGAAATTCTGATGCCCTTGTCAAAAGCTAACGAAAGCACGAAAATGGCGAAACGGACGAGGGGAAAGACCGTTGTTTTAACTGATTCACCATACAAAAAAGAGTTAGAAGACATTATTAAAGGAAAGAAGAAAAGAACTGTGCCAAAGAAGGAAGAGCAAAGAAAAAACTAATTGCGAAAAAGAATAATATTAAGAATTCAAAAAAGAAAGGAAAGGGCCTGAAGATAAATGGAAAAATGAAGGAGAGAGCATCCAATGCTAACGACAGTGATTATGAGGAAGTTTCTGACTTCGAATGTTTATATTGTGGTGATATTTATTCAAAATCAGTTGAAGGTTGGGTCGCTTGTTCCGTGTGCAAAAAATGGGCACACGATTCTTGTGCAGGAATAGATAGCGGAGATGATGAGTCTCTCCTCGTGTGTGAATTTTGTAAATAGCCTTAAGAAAAGGATACATTACATGAAAACTGTAGTTTGACATTAACATTCACTGTAAATTAAATAAATACTGAAGAAGCCAATGTTTTCTGCGTTTTCGATAATTTTATATGTTTTTGTAATCACTTGTACTTACCACACCAATTTTCCACATGCACGGGGCAGAACTGGGCAAATGACATACCTTACTGTTTTTGAGTGAAAAAAATATTGTTCTTTTATTTTAAGGCAATGTTCTTGTATTTTTGTGATTAATACATCATAATGTGTTCATATAAAAATTGGTGACTCTGTTATTTGACACTTTTGTTCTTTTAATCAATGTTTTCAACTTCGTACCCCTATTTGTATTTAGATACAATAAAAAATGAATAACATAGATATAATGACTGACAAAACAATCAAGCATTTATAATGTAGGTACTGTACACTGTAGTAATTATAACACAGACTGAAAAAAATAGCAACACTCACAAGAACTGTGTTCATTTACACCAGAGTATGACATGTGCATTCTGAGGGGTTGTAATGTTAGTGATTTATTTGTCACAGGCATCGGAGATCAGATGGCGCTCAGGTGGCCTGTCTGTGGACCCTAAGTTTTAGAGATGAAGAGTGTTTACAAAATGTATTCTAGGGTACAACCATGCCCCACTGTTGAGCACCTACTCCTGTCGAATACTTCAAGCAATTTGAACAGGACTGCATTGTGGGCCTGAGACAAGCTGGTTGAATGTATTGACAGATTGCTGCACAAGTTGGGCACAGTGTGTTGGTGGTATGTTGCCACTCTCAGCAGTGGTCTGTGGAACATTCCCACAACTGTAGACCAGGTTCTGGACATCTGCATCGCACAGACGTGTGACAGGATCACTACATCGTGGGAGCAGCAGTGACTGAGGAAACCTCATCCAGGGACGAAATCCAAGCATATGTTGCACCTGCTATGACACCAGGGCCCGTTTGGGACTGTCTGCTTGCAGCAGGATAATAATCTCGTGTGCCTCTGACCTAGATACCACTACCGAGCAGGGCTACATTGGTGTCATAAAATAGTTGATTGCAGAGTGGAATAGCGCTGTATTGTCTTCGTGGATGGGAACAGTTTCCGTCTTTATGTGACTAATGGATGTAAACATGTAGGGCACAGACCTGATGAGCTACCTATTCCAGAGTGCATTTACTCACGACACCCAAGTCCCATTTATGGTGAGCGAGGCTATCAGTTACCACTCATAAAGTAACCAGTGGCCGCTACATTGCACAGGTAGTTATCCCCGTGAAGTGTTATGTCTTCAACAGGAAGGTGATGTGCTTTTACCTGAACGTGCACGTATGGCTGCTGCGACGGAACGTGCCCTTTGTGGTGTACAACAACTGCTCTGGCCAGCAAGATCACCAGATGTCTCGCCAGTTGAGCACGCATGGGACATGATGAAGTACAAACTTACTCGTTCTCTAGGAACCATTGCCGCTCTGCAACAGGAAGCCGCCAAATGCTTGGGACAGTCTATCACACGATCCCATTCGGCATCTTTATGATCACATGCATGCGAGAATGCATGTTCGCGTTGTCACTGTGTATTTATGAGACTGCCTGGGTTCCGTTTACTGTCTCATGTCTCTTTCTTTTAACCTGTATTTATCATATACTCCTGAAATGATGAGCTGTCACCTCATTCGTCAAAAAAATGAACTTGTCCTTCTAGGTGCTGCATTTTTACTCCAGCATTATACGTACTTCAACATATAGGTGAGAAACCTAGAATACGACTCAGCATTTAGCACAGCAACCATCAGGGAGAATGTAAAGAAATAATAAAGAATAGACTAAGAAAATTACCTTTTACACTCCTGGAAATTGAAATAAGAACACCGTGAATTCATTGTCCCAGGAAGGGGAAACTTTATTGACACATTCCTGGGGTCAGATACATCACATGATCACACTGACAGAACCACAGGCACATAGACACAGACAACAGAGCATGCACAATGTCGGCACTAGTACAGTGTATATCCACCTTTCGCAGCAATGCAGGCTGCTATTCTCCCATGGAGACGATCGTAGCGATGCTGTATGTAGTCCTGTGGAATGGCTTGCCATGCCATTTCCACCTGGCGCCTCAGTTGGACCAGCGTTCGTGCTGGACGTGCAGACCGCGTGAGACGACGCTTCATCCAGTCCCAAACATGCTCAATGGGGGACAGATCCGAAGATCTTGCTGGACAGGGTAGTTGACTTACACCTTCTAGAGCACGTTGGGTGGCACGGGATACATGCGGACGTGCATTGTCCTGTTGGAACAGCAAGTTCCCTTGCCGGTCTAGGAATGGTAGAACGATGGGTTCGATGACGGTTTGGATGTACCGTGCACTATTCAGTGTCCCCTCGACGATCACCAGAGGTGTACGGCCAGTGTAGGAGATCGCTCCCCACACCATGATGGCGGGTGTTGGCCCTGTGTGCCTCGGTCGTATGCAGTCCTGATTGTGGCGCTCACCTGCACGGCGCCAAACACGCATACGACCATCATTGGCCCCAAGGCAGAAGCGACTCTCATCGCTGAAGACGACACATCTCCATTCGTCCCTCCATTCACGCCTGTCGCGACACCACTGGAGGCGGGCTGCACGATGTTGGGGCGTGAGCGGAAGACGGCCTAACGGTGTGCGGGACCGTAGCCTAGCTTCATGGAGACGGTTGCGAATGGTCCTCGCCGATACCCCAGGAGCAACAGTGTCCCTAATTTGCTGGGAAGTGGCGGTGCGGTCCCCTACGGCACTGCCTGGGATCCTACGGTCTTGGCGTGCATCCGTGCGTCGCTGCGGTCCGGTCCCAGGTCGACGGGCACGTGCACCTTCCGCCGACCACTGGCGACAACATCGATGTACTGTGTAGACCTCACGCCCCTCGTGTTGAGCAATTCGGCAGTACGTCCACCCGGTCTCCCGCATGCCCACTATACGCGCTCGCTCAAAGTCCGTCAACTGCACATACGGTTCACGTCCACGCTGTCGCGGCATGCTACCAGTGATAAAGACTTCGATGGAGCTCCGTATGCCACGGCAAACTGGCTGACACTGACGGCGGCGGTGCACAAATGCTGCGCAGCTAGCGCCATTCGACGGCCAACACCGCGGTTCCTGGTGTGTCCTCTGTGCCGTGCGTGTGATCATTGCTTGTACAGCCCTCTCGCAGTGTCCGGAGCAAGTATGGTGGGTCTGACACACTGGTGTCAATGTGTTCTTTTTTCCATTTCCAGGAGTGTATTTTATATGTCTGGAAACAAACCTCGTACAATCATAACATCAGTTTAATACCAGATTCATAACCTTAGTACGAGATAGTAGCTATTATTGATACTGTTATGGTACATGTTCTCGCGCCTTTATTGTACTGAAATTCTGTATAACGTCGTTGAAATCTATTTCATTTGAAATGGACAGATTGGCTAGTCGTCCTTGATTAACTGTAAAGTGAAGATAGTTTATTATTATTTTCAGTTTAGGAAAACTCTTGTAAGAAGTGACTTAGACACAAATATTTAAGAAGTCCCATCTCTTCTCTCTATACATAAATTGCCGTCAGCTCTTCACATCCATCTGTATGTGCAGGCTCTTTGAATCTACTGTAAGGATTTCTCTCTAGTTTTGACTAATAGACACACTGATTCACGAGGAAGGTTTATGTATATAATTTTTAAATATTTCGTACAAAGTGTCTGAATTATGATGAATGAAAGTTAAGTTGTGGAAATGACACTATCGCCACCTAGCGAACAGCCACCATAACTATAGAGCACAGAAGTGCTTTGATATACCAGAAAGCGACTTCTAACTTGTAATTCCTGCGGC
Source organism: Schistocerca gregaria (assembly GCF_023897955.1). NCBI lineage: Eukaryota > Metazoa > Arthropoda > Insecta > Orthoptera > Acrididae > Schistocerca > Schistocerca gregaria. Next base: position 45,859,177 of record NC_064931.1, read on the forward strand.
GGTCAAACAGTAAAGCGTTTGCCTGATAAAGAACGTATCTACGTGAGGTCACTTCTTTTTTAGACTCTGCCTTTAAGCTAGCATTCACCTCTCAGTGTTGTGGAGATTCGCCAGAAACAGAATGTCACTCGGATACCACGTTAGACAGTAGCTGCCCTTTTCCCAGTTGGATAACTGTTTCGGGACAAGCAAGTAGCCTAAATGACATCCAATTGATTGTAATCGTTTCAGACAAACTTCATAACGAAAAAACATGCGAATCCAAAACGTGTGGTTTACAGTTCTTTTGTGTATAAACTAAAATGGAACGTTGGCCGTAGCTTTGCTTCGTTTATATAAGGAAAGTTTTAAACGAGTGCAGCATACGAGTCAGCTTTCAGCTTTCTGTCTTCCTTGGGTCAAACATAGATGATTCTCTGCATGGTGAGATGAAAGATATTATTTCTTTGGACACTTCCAAATTACGCAGAAGACTGGTAAACGAATCTGAAATGACGAGAAATGGATTTAGGTCTTTCAGAGATCATAATGATACGGGCACGACCTTCTTGAATGATATTCAGGTATTTTGTGTGGATGAATACACAAGATTTCGAAATACTTCTACAGGTGCCTGAGGACGCATTTCGAAATATGGCGAGAAATGCAGAGTGCTAGTTTCCCTCACAGTAGCAATTGTAATTCGTGCTCTTAAGTCATCATAAATTCTTCGACCAATGGGCAGTGAGTTACTCAAGTACTCTGATAAACGTGACCTATAACAAAAAGATGACAACATCATATATGTGATGTGACACACATGATTTGAAATAAACAAATATTTTAAACCAATAGTTTCCCTGCAATCGTTAGAAAAGAACTGTATAGTGAAAATACAGGAATCCAAAATATGTTGTGTTTCATTTTGTATGCTTCGAGTAAAACTTTTTCAGAAAAGCTACTAAACTGGGAATGTGTAGGATCACTGTTTACAAGTTAGTGGTGCAGTGGACCAGGCATATTGCCACACCCACTCACTGAGCTCAGGGTGTAGGCCACGGTGACGATAATTGACAGAGAACTTGTCCCAACCCCACAATGATACATTTATCTGTCGAAATGGAATACACTACTACTTAACAATAATGTCTAACAGCAAAAGTCCGTTCGCTTGCGACCGCGTGACGGCACGAACAGTCGTCGTCGCACAATAGTTCTTCTCGAACACTGTTCCTAGAGGGTGTACAAACCTCAGTGATCGAGCACATTGTCCGATCACATAACCGCGGGAAAATCTCAGACGCGTGAGCGGTCGAAACCAACCCACAGGGAACAGGATTCTTGACGGTCGCGATGAGACGAAACGAACAGAAGGCTCTGACTAAATGATCCCCTAGCACTGTGGGGAACTCACGTTAAGGCCAGTTCCCACTAGGGCTGCTGGCCGGCAAAACCGACCGGCAGGCTTGTGGTTGCTATGGAAACGCCGTCAGCGGCGCGGCACGGCCGGCTCTGCGTCGCGGTTTGCCCATGTCGAACCGCTGCTGCAGTCGCGTGCCGCGCCACAGGTCCGGGCCGCCATTCGCAGAACGCGCTGGGCGTGACATCAGGTGCGGAACACGAACTTTGCTGAAGCGCTGGCGCGGACGCGGCGGCAGCTATGAAATACCTATCATCCGATTTCAAGGAAACTATTTGGTGAAAAAATTTGATTCTTCTGCATCTTACCGCCTGATATCTTCTCTCGAGAAAGGACCGAATTTCTTTTCGTTATTCGTTGTGGTCACCTGCTGTATCACATTTACGAAATTTTAAGGAGTGTGCAGAGGTAAAAACGCAATGCGTGGACTTTGCGTATAGTTCATTTTAGGTAACACATTATTGCGTATGAAATTTCGTCAACATATCGAAACTGTTTTTAAAGTTGAGGGCACAACGATAGCTATCACCGTTCATGTTGTAAACTGTGTGGTTGCATCGACCCTAAATTTCGTAATCGGTTGAAGAAATCGAAACATGTTTTTTTTGCAAATCATAACTTTTAAAGAGTCGTATATTTCGTCACATGAGAAATATCCAAGATCTATTTATCTTCCAAGATATGAAAGTAACTACAGTTTTTGAGAATTTTTTAAACGGCATTTAATAGCATGTGAAATGAGAATTACAGTGACATGGAACACGTTATTATTTACAGTATTCTGTATAGGCCTACAGAAGTTAAACCGAAAGTAACTTGCTGGTATGTCATAAATTGTAATTTGGTATGTATCTACAGCTATTGATTATTTACTTTGGTAAGTAACAAACACTTTTTTCTTGCTGCAGTGTACTTTATTTCTTCAAGACGCATTTCACCTTTCACTTAAAGGCATCTTTGGTGGAATCTAGAATGATTCAATTTTGTTTTGATATGTGATACTTGCAGATTATAAAACAGTTCATATCTTATTTTTTTACGTGTATAAGTGATTACTTACAGTTAATCGAGTTTTTGGCGGACAACTGCGTTTCCCCTCATCCGGTTACATGCTGGAGGTTAAACTAAAACTTAGCTTATGGAACAAAAGCACATTTTCATGTTCACTTTTTTTTCTTCTGCCATTAGCTGTAGACATTTGACCGAAAATTGTGATTAAAGTCGTAACTACAGTATGCTCACCTCATGTCTGCTCCTGTTTGGCTTGTGTAAGTACATGTTGCTGGCCCGCCAGGGTGGCCCAGCGGTTCTATGTGCTACAGTCTGGAACCGTGTGACGACTATGGTCGCAAGTTCGAATCCTGCCTCGGGCATGGGTGTGTGTGATGTCGTTAGGTTAGTTAGATTTAAGCGGTTCTAAGTTCTATGGGACTGATGACCTCAGAAGTTAAGTCCCATAGTGCTCAGAGCCATTTGACCCATTTAAACTACATGCTGAAAACTAACATTTGTTTATTTCTGTTCTCTTTATATCTGTATGTGTGTGTGGCTTGGCAGTGAGAGTTATAGAAAGTTGAAAGTGAATGCAATAGTTGTACGAGAGTGGTTGAAAGGTTTGGTGCTCAGCTGATTTCAGTTTTGGTTTAGATGTTTTGTGGAGGAGTACATGTAACAGTAAACTAACTGCTTACATTAATAGATAAACTAGTAGAATAACATTCCAACACATGATAATTATCAGCTCCTTTGTCCGTACTCTTACATGAACCCCTCCACAAAATATTCAAACCAAAACTCGAATCAACTGAACACGAAAACTTTCAGCTACGCTCTGGCAGACATTACATTCACTTTCGGCTTTCTAAAACTAACCAACTCAACACACACACACACACACACACACACACACACATAAACAGAAATAAAGGGAAAAGAACGAATAGACCTTAGTTTTCGGCATGTACATCATTAGGTTGGCAGCATGTACATAAACAAACAAAATAAGAAGAGACATAAATTGAACACACAGTAGTTACGACTCTAAATCAGTTTTTGGTAAAATATTTGCAGCTAGTGACAGAAGAATAATTTTGCTTCACACCAATTAGAGCAAAGAACATGAAAATTCTGAAGAAAAAAGCTTCTAACGTGAAAATGTGCTTATGTATCGTAAGCGATTTTATTGTGCTATCTACAGCCTGCGACTAAATAGAGGAAACGCAGACGCCAGCCAGAAATTCGATCAACTGTAAGTAATTACTTATTCATGTAAAAAAATAAGACCTGAACTGTTTCATAATCTACAAATATCCCAAAAATTCCACGCGGCGATCTTGAAAGTAAAAGGCGAAAATGGTCTAGAATAAATAAAATGCGTCACAGAAAGAAAATGGCGTTAGTTATTTACATAACGGATTTTCTGTGCTTGTTGCAGGTGATGGCCACGTAAACAAATTTCTCATTTATTATTTCGTTTTGCCTTAAGACATTTTGCTTATTTGCAACGTTTAGAGAACTTTATAACTTGCCAGTTACTCTTTCCAGCATGGCTAAAACAGTCTTTACAGTCAGGATGTATAGCCTTTGGTAAGTAGATTTCTTAACCGAAAGATTTTATATTTCTGATCGAATCTTTATGCCAAACACCTTGGGAAAGGATACCAAAAGTACCAAATATAATATTATGTGAATCGTTTTCAATATCCATAAAGTCTCACTGATCACAGTCTTGCAAGTAGTTGGTTCAAATGGCTCTGAGCACTATGGGACTTAACATCTATGGTCACCAGTCCCCTAGAACTTAGAACTACTTAAACCTAACTAACCTAAGGACAACACACAACACCCAGCCATCACAAGGCAGAGAAAATCGTTGACCCAGCCGGGAATCGAACCCGGGCGCGGGAAGCGAGAACGCTACCGCACGACCACGAGCTGCGGACTTGCAAGTAGTTATGAAGGACCAGGCATAAAAATTGGTTTCACAGTTACCATTTTATGCCTTATAATCCAACTACCGATTCCATATTTGGTTGCCAAAGTACCGTATTTATTTTTTGATTAACCTGTTTCCCCAACAAAAATGGTAATTAAAAATAGATTTATACGACGTTCGTGCATCCTTTAATATACCTTAGAATGGTCACATGATATCTGAAGTCAGCGGAAAAGCCTCCACTGCACAAAAAACGTACGGCAGCATATGTAAAAGTGCATTAAGATACATTTGTCACCAACGATTTCTACACAGTTTGAGAACTGCCAGTGCATTCGAAAGTCATGGGAACTACGTAACCAGTCATTGGTTGTTGTTTCATGAAGAAATACACGTCTTATGGAAAGTGCTAAAAAATGACCAAAACAGTAATTAATCTTTATAATTTTCTGGGAGTCGTCTCAGGAAAACTGTGCCGCGCGCAGTGGCCGCGAGGTTCAGGGCTCCTTGTCAAGGACTGTCACGTGTTGTTCTTAGCATAAGTAAGCTTGCCGGCCGCGGTGGTGGAGCGGTTCTAGGCGCTTCAGTCCAGAACCGCGCGACTGCTACGGTCGCAGGTTCCAATCCTCCCTGGGGTATGGATGTGTGCGATGCCCTTAGGTTAGTTAGGTTTAAGTAGTTCTAAGTTCTAGAGGACTGATGACCTCCGATGTTAAGTCCCATAGTGCTCAGAGCCATTTGAACCATTAAGTTAGTTTAAGTAGTGTGTAAGTCTGGGGACTGATGGTCTCAGCACTTTGGTCCCTTAGGAATTCACACATATTTGAACTCTTTTTTTTTTTTTTTAAGTGCATTCAAGTTGTAATTTTTCCATAACATAAGGCTGTTTGCAGAGACTAATAGAGCTGTATACACAAATAAATCACAAGTATATGTGCTGGAGGTTATATTAAACAAATATTTTGGCAATAAATACGCAACTGACCTACCTAATTAAAAGTGATGTTATTTGCTGTTGGGCTGCATTGACAAGAAATGCAATTCGTCTGTGTATTGATACTGTGTTCCACAGTAGTCTATTCTGTGTAGGTGTCTTCATCTGTATGTAACTACTGCACCCTACATCCATTCCAATCTGCTTATCGTCGACAAGCCTTGGTCTCACTCTACAGTTTAGCCTCCATTACCAAACTGATGATTCCTTGATGCCTCATAATGTGCCCTGTCAGCTAACCCATACTGGAGACAAGTTGTGCCATAATTTCCTCGTCCTCCTCTATTTAATTCAGTACCTGTTCTTTAGTTATACGATCTTCGTATCTAATCTTCAGCATTCTTATTTATCGCCACGTTTTGAAAGCGTCCATTGTCCTCATGACGGAACTGTTCATCGTCTACGTTTCACTTACGTACAAGGCTACACTCCACACAAATACCTTTACAAAATACTATCCAACCATTGAAATGAAATGTCGTGTGACAAGGGCCTCCCATCGGGTACCATTAAAGTTTATATTCGATGTGAACAAATTTTCTTTTTCAGAAGAGCTTTTCTTGCTATTGACAGTCTGCGTTTTATATCCTCTCTACTTCTGCCTTCTGAGCTACTGCTTCCCTTCCAGGTCACTGGAGCCTCAGAACTGCCGTTTGATTTCTGTACAAGCTTTCAGTGATTTCATATGGCATCATATTTTGGCGCAATTCGTCGTCAAGAGAGAAAGTATTCATTGCACAAAAGCGTGTAATCAGAATAATAGCTGGAACCCACCCAAGATCACCTTCCAGGCATTTATTTAATAAACTCGGGATATTCACAGTACCTTCGCAATACGTATACTCACTTATTAAATTTGCCATTAATAAACCATCCCAATTCAAAAATAACAGCGAAGTGCGTAGCTAAAACATTCGAAGAAAGGATGATTTTCACTATTCTCGATCAAATCTCACTTTGGCACAGAAAGGGAAGAATTATGCTGCCACAAAAATCTTTGGTCATTTGCCAAATAGTATTAAAACTATGACATTTAAAAGAAAATTAAAGGAACTTCTGAATGACAACTCCTTCTACTCAACAAATGAATTCTTAGATATAAAGTAGTAACTGTAAAAAAAATTAAAAAATAAAAAATTAATTAATTATTTTGTGTAAAGAAAACTTCTGTTAAAGTGACATGTTCCACATCATTTCGAAATGTCATATTCATGATCTATGGAACAAGGATTAATGTATGTATTTAATGTATGTTGCAGATACTCTTGTGTCCCTGTGTTTTATCACTGATACCTCCAGAACTTGAAAGAGTGTCTTCCAGTTAATATTGTCAAAACCTTTCTCTAAATATACACTCCTGGAAATGGAAAAAAGAACACATTGAAACCGGTGTGTCAGACCCACCATACTTGCTCCGGACACTGCGAGAGGGCTGTACAAGCAATGATCACACGCACGGCACAGCGGACACATTTGTGCACCGCCGCCGTCAGTGTCAGCCAGTTTGCCGTGGCATACGGAGCTCCATCGCAGTCTTTAACACTGGTAGCATGCCGCGACAGCGTGGACGTGAATCGTATGTGCAGTTGACGGACTTTGGGCGAGGGCGTATAGTGGGCATGCGGGAGGCCGGGTGGACGTACCGCCGAATTGCTCAACACGTGGGGCGTGAGGTCTCCACAGTACATCGATGTTGTCGCCAGTGGTCGGCGGAAGGTGCACGTGCCCGTCGACCTGGGACCGGACCGCAGCGACGCACGGATGCACGCCAAGACCGTAGGATCCTACGCACTGCCGTAGGGGACCGCACCGCCACTTCCCAGCAGATTAGGGACACTGTTGCTCCTGGGGTATCGGCGAGGACCATTCGCAACCGTCTCCATGAAGCTAGGCTACGGTCCCGCACACCGTTAGGCCGTCTTCCGCTCACGCCCCAACATCGTGCAGCCCGCCTCCAGTGGTGTCGCGACAGGCGTGAATGGAGGGACGAATGGAGACATGTCGTCTTCAGCGATGAGAGTCGCTTCTGCCTTGGTGCCAATGATGGTCGTATGCGTGTTTGGCGCCGTGCAGGTGAGCGCCACAATCAGGACTGCATACGACCGAGGCACACAGGGCCAACACCCGGCATCATGGTGTGGGGAGCGATCTCCTACACTGGCCGTACACCTCTGGTGATCGCCGAGGGGACACTGAATAGTGCACGGTACATCCAAACCGTCATCGAACCCATCGTTGTACCATTCCTAGACCGGCAAGGGAACTTGCTGTTCCAACAGGACAATGCACGTCCGCATGTATCCCGTGCCACCCAACGTGCTCTAGAAGGTGTAAGTCAACTATCCTGGCCAGCAAGATCTCCGGATCTGTCCCCCATTGAGCGTGTTTGGGACTGGATGAAGCGTCGTCTCACGCGGTCTGCACGTCCAGCACGAACGCTGGTCCAAGTGAGGCGCCAGGTGGAAATGGCATGGCAAGCCGTTCCACAGGACTACATCCAGTATCTCTACGATCGTCTCCATGGGAGAATAGCAGCCTGCATTGCTGCAAAAGGTGGATATACACTGTACTAGTGCCGACATTGTGCATGCTCTGTTGCCTGTGTCTATGTGCCTGTGCTTCTGTCAGTGTGATCATGTGATGTATCTGACCCCAGGAATGTGTCAATAAAGTTTCCCCTTCCTGGGACAATGAATTCACGGTGTTCTTATTTCAATTTCCAGGAGTGTACAAATGCTTTAAACACAGGTTTGCCTTTCTTCAGTCTGTCTACCAAACCAAGTGGTAGGATCAGTATTGCCTTTCATGTTCAGACATTTCACAGGAATCTAGTATTGTGCTCATGTTAGTTTGTACAGCCCCTCCCCTTCTCCTTTCTAGATATTGCTTCCAACTTCTAGCCTTATCTTATTTGCTTAGTTCTGGGTTGCCAAATGAGGTCTTGGCCGGCCGCGGTGGTCTCGCGGTTCTGGGCGCGCAGTCCGGAACCGTGCGACTGCTACGGTCGCAGGTTCGAATCCTGCCTCGGGCATGGATGTGTGTGATGTCCTTAGGTTAGTTAGGTTTAAGTAGTTCTAAGTTCTAGGGGACTGATGACCACAGCAGTTGAGTCCCATAGTGCTCAGAGCCACTTGAACATTTTTTTTTTTTTTTTGGAAGTCTTGACAGTTGCTTCTTCTTTGAGGAAAGTTTACTTTCTTATTTAACGTCGGCACGTGATCTTTCCAAGGCCAAAATAACTGTTGCGATTTTTTACCCTCTGTCAACGTCATTATGGCCTACTTTATTTGCTGACTTTTATGTTTTCCCCTGTCAGTTAAATTCAACATATCCAGTTTTATACGAGGATTTCTACTGTGCCTCTTCCCCATTTACATCCTCTGCTCGGTTTTCTAAATAAGATAGTGAACAATTAAGGACGGTAGTCGTGAAATCTGTTGATGGTGAAATATTAAAACATGTGAAAGGGTACATCGTTAAGAAAATAAAAAATTGGTATGTCTTCACCCAGCTTCGTCTTTCCTTCATGTAGGTTCACGGGATAGTTAATCAAACGCACCGGGCGTTTCGGTGGGTCCCGCCCCATACCTCAGCGGCGGTCCGTCATTGGCTGCTGCTGGCGCCTGCCGTTTTCAGATGGGAACGCCGATCCCGCGAGCAGCCGCGTCGACGCGCAAAACGCTTGCCGCTGCCGTTGCCGCGCGCCGCGCTGCCGCCTTTAGTGGGAATAAACCTGGTCTGCGGCAAGCAGAATCAGACTCCCGGAGAAGCGTTTACACCGTTCTGTTGCTCAACTCGCAATGGTCTCTGCTTTTCCGCTGTGCGCCTGTGCGTTTCGCACCTTTGCCAAAATTTGGCCTAATCGTAAATCTGTGGGCGTGCCGGCGAAATATGGGCACTGCTAACTTGTGCTTACGTTAACATTGTGGCATTCACCCATTCCTGAGCGTGGCTCGGCTACCACACACACCCCCACTTCGAAGACAGAGCTCGGGAGCTGTGAGAAGGTGCTTTTGATCAACTTGTGGCTAGCACGTTTGGAGCTCTCACACTTCGTGGTGGCGTCAATGCAAACACAATGGAGGCGGGCTCGTCTGAGGTGAGTGGGCGGCGACCAGTGTCCGTGTGCAGCCAGTTAGTGGCGGCGGGGACAGCCCTAGTTGTACGACGTTCGTCTCCGAGGACACTAACGTACGAGCAATTAATGTAACGAAAAAAGTTGAACAGTTAATGTAAGGTGATGAAATAAACCATTTACCAAGTAGTACCATTCGTAGTTAACTGAGTTCACCAACACTGTCCGGTGCAGAACCGATGTGCGTATTCGATCCGGCCTCGGTGCTCGAGACAGTGGAGGCAGGGGAACTCCACAGAGCGCCTTAACCCGTACGGTAACGGTGTCGTCGCGACTAGAATGCTGGTCCCGCGACTACGACGGACTGGCCGGGCGGTGCGGCGGGCGAAGTTCGGAGCTGTACAGGAACGCGAATGTAAAAACTGGTGAGACAGGTAACCCGGCCTCGGCGGCCAATGTGGCGGAGGCACGGGGACGCAGACGTCAGACTGGGAGCTGTGACGGACGAGCTGCCGGAGCTCCACCGGAGATCAGTTGACGAGGTGGCCTGCCGGAGACGGAGTCTCGGCAGCGAGTGGCGAGTGGGCCGTATCGCACAGTGTGAAATCGTTATTACGCAGCAGGTGCGGTGCCCGGCGCGTGTGGTGTAGTCCACCGCCAGCTGAAGTAGGGGGGCAGTGTGCCTGTGGTGGGTGCGGCCCAGGCGGTTGTGCCAGCTACCTGCGTGATGGGGGAGAGGCTGGGGCATACGAGCAGCACTGTGACGGCTGACACGGCAGCTAGTGGCTCTGTGCAACAGCATGCCACGCAGTCGAGCAATGTGTGTGAACAGTGCAGTCAATCTGGTGGGCTCTGCTGTGACTGGGCCATCCGAAGCGTGCCACCCAGGTGTCAACGAGGGTGGTGGCGACAGTCTCGGCAGTGACGTTTGCTGTGGCTGTTGCCGCCGTCTGACGATTCAAATGATCCACCATTGTCAGCTCGCTGTGAAACAGGCACTGGGATGTGACAGTCTGTGGATGCGGTCGTAAGTACTGCGCTGATATTTCTGCAAGAGAAACAGGTGGAATGTGCGTACGATGAACCAAATCTTACGGGTGGAGCCAGGAATGGACATTAGTTCGAGTTGTAGGCTGCTGGATGCATTATGGTAGAGACTGTCCAGATACTGGACGATCTCCTGTTCTTGGAAGTCATCCTCACGTTTCACAGGTGGAGGGACAATGGCACAAACGTGGGACGAGCGATCAGTGATAATATTGTCTGTCCTGCAAATGTGACAAATGTCCACGGAGAAAAGTGACACGTGTTCCAACTGCCAGGATTGGTGCGGTAAACATTTAGTGTTGCTGACCTGAAACGTGTGAGTGACGGGCTTGTGGTCAGTGTAAATAACAAAGAAGTGGGCTTCTACAGGTTAGTAGACGTATACTGCCTCATAAACCTCGAGCAGCTCTTGGCCTTAGGCATGCCGAGCCCATTGTTTCGTCAATAGCTTGTGTGAGAAACGGCGAAACGACTGTCAGCTACCGCTGATGTACCAATGAAGCACTGCAGCACCTATGGTGGTGTAGCAGGCGTTCACAACGGCGCCCATTTTAGTGTCGCACACTAGGAGAGTGAGAAGCATAGGTTCTGCGAGGTTCTGTTTGGTTTCAGCAAAGCTTTTTTCCTTTGCATCTGTCCAATGCACGGAAGTCCTTCCCTTCTCAGTGGGGCCATGTAGAGCTGCTGTCAGCAGTTCCTTCACAGCTGCAGCATGAGGGAGATAACGCCAATAAAAGGTAGCGACATAGTTCTTTATGTGTCTGTGGGCATAGCATATTTAAGATCACCTGTACCTTGTCAGTTAGTGCTGTAGATCCACCTGGCGTTATTAAATGCCCAAGAAACTCTATTTCAGTGGCCCTGAATATGCGCGCTTCATATAGTTATTGAGGTTTGGTACAGAATATTGGTCCAGCACTGTTTGTGAATTTAAGGCACTGTAGTTCACACATGTGTGCCATGAACTGTCTTTTTTGAGGACCAGCTGCAGGGCAGTTGACAATGGGCTGCTCGATGGTTGGATGATGCCTCGTCAGAGCGTGGCCTCACTCTCAACCTTTACTGCAGCAAGCCTGCCGTGCATGAGTCGATGTGGATGGCACGAGGTGGGAGGACCAGGCATAGTTATGATGTGATGGATTGTTGAACGTTTCAGGTCCCTCAGAGCACCAGGCAGGCAGTGAGCTCCGGAAATTTGTCCAGGCTGTCTATGTTTGTTTCAAGGCACTTGGCTGGTTTCAAACTGAAGACAATAGCCTGACACCACTTTATCGCTATCTTCACACTTGTTGTTACATCTGTCAGCTAGGCATTTGCAATAATGACAAGCAGCTTTTAGTGACTGAGGACATCAACACCCAGAGTTGGCTCTTTGATATCAGCCACAGTAAATGTCCACCATGAATGTGGGGTGTTGTCTGAGGCTCAAACTTCACTGATGTTTGCCATACGTTTTCATGGACGAATTTTTGGCTGCCATAAGACACGGGGCCTCAGCTTCCTCTGGACTCTTAGGACAGCTCTAGGGAAAATCGGCATATCATAACCCGTGTCAACGAGGTACCTCACACTGTCAGTCCAGAGATGCTTGGATATTGCACTGCAGCTGGGTGCATCTAGGCCCAGTTGCTGCTGGCATTTGGGTACGAACAGGGAGGCCAACACATTGTCGCATTTTTGCCGAAGCAGATGTGATACCAGCAAAAGCCATTTGGTGGCTGATCTGACGTCAGCATAGAACCGCTACAGAAGCTGGTGCTGTATTGCCAGTTCTGCCAGTCAGTTTGGCAGTAGCTAAATCTGCTGTGGCTGTGATGGCTGCTGCCCTCTGGCCATGAATGGGCCCCCCAGATTCACTTAACCAATTAAAATACAAATAAAAAGCTACATACCTAAGCAAACAAACCATAAATAATGCATTGAAAACAAAACAAAAAAATAGTAACCAACCCAAGCCATTGATGAATACAAAAGGTTTGGCCACCCTACCCTGCCCTGCATACACACGCACAAAGAATGTCCTCTGAATATCCCCAGCATTCCAATTAGCCATTCCCGAACTCCTTTAACTAGCTCCAACCCACCCAATACCAATCTTCAACCCAACACTCACAAAGAAACAGAACAAACATATTCACACATTAATTTTTAAGAAATTCAGTCCTCAACTCCCATACCCCCAAACTGGACCTCATAAACTGCACCAACAACATCCACAGCCCCCCCTCTCCCCCCCCCCCCCCCCCCCCCCAAGGCCCAGATCTCTCAACTCACAAACCTTTATGTATACATTCTCTCCCCAAAACAACCATGAACAACGCAATACTTCCCCTGGCCACTCTTCTTCCAGTAATACTCATGTAAATGAGATTACTAATTGGAAGAGCACCTTTTTCCCCTCCCTATAACAGATTTTATGGTCCTTCAAAACCTCTCTCCTGAATTTTTACGAGTCAGGATGTTCAAAACTCTTGAACTCAATTCTATGATTCACTACCAAATCATCAAACCCCCTTTTTCCCAAACCCCTGTAAGTTGAAAAAGCATCAGACATGTCTGCACCCCCCCCCCCCCCCTCAATATATTCTTCTGTCAGCTCCATAAATAACAATTTGAAAATCCACCTCCCAAAATAAAAGGCTTCTGCACCAATATGAGAACCACCTCTCCCATGCTTCCTTTTTCCAAACTTAACTCTTCTGTATTACCACCACCACCCCTTGCTCCCCCAGACTTCCCTTATACTTCATATACTCTGTACACACTCCCCTACAAAAAAAAACCAATCTGACACACTTCACACACACTCTCCTATCTCATGCACACAAAAATGTAATGATGAATGATAAGAAAAAATATTATGTAAGTAAAATCGTCTGCCTGTTGGCCAACCTAGATCTCTCAAAAGAGTCCCTCATTGGATAGATTGGCAAACATTTAAATTGTGGTACAGATCCTGGGCCTGAGAAATCAGGACTCTAATGAACTTCATAATGTCATGACATCTCACATAATCAGCAATTGAGTAGGACCGCTGCAAAAACCTTATCATCATTGTTATATCATCATGCAGTGTAATTGAAAGTGAATAGCTGTTCAATTTTTCTCTCACCAGTTGCTAACAAAAAATCAGAAAAACACCGTTACATTTCAGCCACTAAACACAAATGTGAACAAACAATCTCACAAAAAAATAAATCAAAGTAACTCCCTGGTGACACAACACACTCTTCCAACAGCTACTTCACAGAATGATTATGCAAAGTCAAATGATCAAGTACCACACATAACACAAACAATGTCAAACATTAACATCCACCACAAGAGGATGCACCTACAAACATGTCCCAACTCAAAACCACCATGCCATAATGACCTCACACAACACAACACATTTATGTCACAGATCAAAGCAGATGGTTGGACTTGGATGCTTCCCTTGACCCTGCTAATAATTGACTATAGTCAGTTTTATAATAGTAAACAAATCCTTTTCATAGAAGAAAGAGATAAGTGTTTAACATTCTGTTGAAGTGAGGTCATTAGAGACAGAGCACAAGCAAAGATTAGGGAAGGGTGGGGAAGGAAATCGGCCATGCCCTCTCAAAGGAGCCATCCCTGCATTTGCCTGCAGCAATTTAGGAAAATCACATAAAGCCTACATCATGATGGCCGGATGTGGGTTTGAACCATCATCCTCCAGAATGCAAGTCCATTGTGCTGATCACCACCTCACTCTGCAACAATTTCTTTTCCTGTAGAGAAAGAGAATTCTTTGAACTTTATTAAATAAAAAAGACAATACAACCTGAGTACTAAACATAGTTAGGTGCTAATTAATATACAAGGTGACTGTAATTAAAGTTAAACTTTCAAACTGATAGAAATAACATCACTGACCAGAATGATGTCATATGGCAACAGTATATTACCAGAGAATGGGGAAAACATATGGCAGAGAAAAAATAAATAGTTACAAAATGTAGCAATAGATGGCGCTGTAAGCATCATAATTTAATAGTGGTGAACTACAAATGACAAATGAATCATACAACAATGCCTAAGGTGTACGTTAGATGTTAAACAAATTGGACTGCTCAGTGTGCATGGGTGTACAGGTGTGATACTGTTAGTTATGTAAGCTCATCCACCACGGTAAGATCATATCATATCAGATGGGAATAATCAGTTTTTAATTGTCCTGAGACCAAAACTGGAATAAAAAGCATCAATCAAAATCAAATCGGATTATTAATTTCCATGTGACTGGCACAAAACATGTTCAATATGCTGTCCACCATTTTCTGCAACAAGTTGAAATCGAGAAACAGCTTGTTCCCCAACTGATCACAGTGTTTCTGGGGTCACATTCAGAATGTGTTGCACAATGCATGCCTTCAATGTAGCTAAGTTTGCAATCGGAACACTGACCACAACATCTAGCCCCATAGCCAGAAGATTAGATCAGGTGATTGGGATGGCCAGGCTGTAGGGAAATGGTGGCTGATAATTCTAGCATTTCCGAAATGGTGCTCCAGCAGTTGCTTAACTGTATCTGCAATGTGTGGAGGTACAACATCTTTGCATAAAAATGATTCCATCCACACATCCACACAGGAGGAGAGCTGGAATGATGTGGTTGCGCAAAAGACACTCATAGCGTTTACCAGTGATGGTACAGGTAACAGACCAGTAGCACTTGTCTCTTAGAAAAAAATAAGGCCCTATGATAAATGATGTCAAAAACTCACACCATACAGTGACCTTTTCAGAATGAAGTGGTAGTGGTTGATTTGCGTGTGGATTTTCCATTGCCTAATTCGTCAATTCTGTGTATTGACATATCCCGTCAGATGGAAGTGGGCTTGGTCTGTCTTCAAAATCTTCCACGGCCAACCATTTCCCACTTCCATGTGAGCAAGAAATTTTAAATCAAAGGTCTCTCCTGCTGGCAGGAAGCAAATTATGCACATGGGTAATTTTGAATGGATTTCAAAGAAGAACATTTCATAACATTTTATACACCATGTTCATGGGCATATCCAATGTTGGGGCAATTCCTCCTGCACTACATGTTTGCACACCACCACTCATATTCTCCTGCATTGCTGTCACCACTGCATCCACTGACATTGAATCAATTCGTTTCCTCCCTCTACCAGATTGCACACTAAAAGAACCTGTCTTTTCAAATTTCCAAATCATTTTCTCCAGCCGTAAGACCAATGTCTTTTTTCAAACCCTTCAGTGTCCCAAAATTCTTCAGGGTGACGTGTGCGCAGTCATCATTCTTGTACTACAACTTCAAATGCAGAGCACGATCCTGCATTGAGACAGTCATGGTGCACATCACAGACTCGAAAGGAGGAAAAGCCATGTACCCGGCATTTTTATACCAACTTCAATGGGTCATGTTCATGACAGGTGTTTTCATTTATGTATTCTGACACATACAGCACCATCTATTGATCAATTTTCACACTATTTTTCTTCTTCTGCAATACATTTTCCCCCTTCTGTGATAATATTCCGTTGCAATTTGATGTCATTCTGACCAGTGATGTTATTTCTACGGCATTTTGAAAGTTTAACTATAATTATAATCACCCTGTACAATTATATTACAAAATGTAAAATAATTACGTATTTTGGATGACTAACAATGATAATATATTATTCAAATATATATTTTTTGTTATTTTGGTAATAATGAAAATAAAATTAAAAAAATGCTAAATCAGGAGTTAATCTTCATGCCCAAATTTCTTTACTGCAGACTGTATTTTACAGTTATACTATTTAGTATAAACCAATTTGTTGATAATGAAATTATACTGTAACAGTTTCTGGAAGGGAAATGGATAATTAGTATGTTCCAAAACAAATTCCAAATGAGCACCAAGAACATTTATTAATGTCGATATTGCACATAATTAATAATTCTCTCTCTCTCTCTCTCTCTCTCTCTCTCTCTCTCTCTCTCTCGCGCGCGCGCGCGCGTGTGTGTGTGTGTGTGTGTGTGTGTGTGTGTGTGTGCACAAAAAACACTATACAGAATAACAGTACTATCATGTTTTGTTGTGTGTTCACTCCAATATTGCAATGAATATCAATTATGTTTCCCTTTTCTACTGAATACTTCATTAAAACAGCTACTTAACCACCATCTATGTTCCAACAAACAAATATTTCAGTGATATAGTACTGCAGAATATGGAAAAATTGGTATAATTTGAATGTAACTTTAATTGCTATAAATACTCTAGAACTGGAAAATAGACACAGATGAAATTTTGAAGTTCTGCAAAGCACATATTGTCTCTTACCAATGCCTCAATTTAGAAACCTCAGTTGTGTGTTACAGGCTTGTTTCAAGCAGTTTTCTTGAGCTTATACAAAAATGAAAGGAAATTTTGCTGACTGAAACTTTCTTGAAGATGTAAGGTGCATATTTTGATATGGGAGATATATGGTTCACTGTGTTTCATCAATAACCAGAGATGGTTCAAGAACATTTTTCTACATGAGCCGCTAATGAATTGGTGCCTTCCACCTCCCCACATCCCTCTTTGTACACTTTCACCCTTGTAAGTTTTCGTTACTAATAGTTGACTGCACTGTATACAAATCTTGCTCTTGGGCTCCTCTCTCAACTGGGCACCCCTAAGTGGTGACTTGTGTCACTCAGGCCATAAACTAGCCCCCTCAACACAGTTTATACCATTGATACCACTGACATCATAACGTAAAAAACTGTACTGGAGAAACCAACATTTCGACCAAAGCTGCAGTGGCCTTCTTCTGAGCCTGGGTGCAGTAGACTCAGAATAAGGCCCCTGTAACTGTGGTCACAATGCTGGGTTCTCTAGTATAGTTTCTGAATTATGAAACAGTACACCACTCAGAAAATTTTTAGGTCAACCGACACTGGCTACAGAAGTCTAGACAATTATGCAGTTTACACCATTTGTAAACTCAGGACTACCATTGTATATGTGTATACAAAATTGTTTTACGTGCTAGAGTAAATCCATTTAGTAAATTTTGACTTGGCACAAAAAAGTAACATTTTTTAGACAGTTCTTACCTCAATGCATATTGCATGAATCTTATTTATCAAGCATGATACAAATATAAAATGTAAGATCATATGAAGAGCTTGGTTTAGTTGATATTTCTGGACATTAGAACATGTGTGACAGTCCATAACATATTCACATATACTTCTTGTCAAAGGATGGATGCAAATAGTTTGATTAACTGCATTAAAGGAACAGAAAAAATGGGTGTCAAAAAAGGAAAATTAGGGACTAATGCCCTGCCTGTTTCTGATGTTGACATTAGAGATGGCTGAATGCTACATTAGTAAGCCTCAAAATTTTTGTATTACAGCTTTTTTGAAAACCTGAACAGTTCTTAGTAACATTTTGTTTATCTGTTCACTATCATCATTTTGTTGCCTGAAATTGTATGTCACAAGCTTATATGTACTTCATTAATTATTTCATGGAATGCAACAGAAACATTTATCTTTTTGACAAGCCAATAGTGTTTGTCTAATATATTTATATTAAATTACTCTATTGTAAGATACTAGAAAGAGTAGATTCCTTCTTTAAGAACTCCCAGAGTTAGATTTCAACAACGAAATGAGAGAAAAGGTGCATATAGTATGTACTTTCTTTGGTAAGAGAACTTTATTGAAAATAAACAAAATTACATAATGTGCATAGATAAAGGATCTCATTTAATTACTTTTGTGAGTTCCTCATGAACTACCTGATTTCACAGGTGACTTCAATCAGCACTTACAGGAAACATTCTCTGAACACTGCCTCGTATTGACCGTTGTCACCAAGAAACTGACTTGGTCAATTTCATCAGAGTATAATAATTTTACTATGTGTGGTAAAAGTTACCTAACTCATATAGGTATTCTACAAAATATCCTTAGACACCTGTAATTTTCCATTTGGAGAGTGAAAGAAAACATGCAGAAAAAAGCAAATAGTGAAGAAATATTATCACCTCCATGACAATAATTTAAGTCTCTAATAAAAACTCCTGAGTGCTGAGTTGAGAAAATGAGGCAGCTTACCACTATTGAAAGATAAAATGTAGCCTTAGGCCTATATACATTTTTACAGTAATAACTTCATAAATTTATAGTCTTCAGTTATGCAATTATATTGTATGAAGAGGTATTTGTTTGAAATTGGCAAAAGGAAAAGTCATTAACTCTTAGATAGAAATATGCTATATTTTGAATCATTTATCAACAACAAACACATTAGGGTTGTTCAAATGTCACAGGTGTATCTGTTGTTATAAGCAATACTCATTTGTGAAACAAAAAGCAAAAGATTTTCTTGTGCAAAGGATGTGTACATTTTTAGTAATTTGATAGTAACATAAGAACATATGCTGGCTAACATTAAGTTGACTTAAAATTTTACATGTATGGTAAGTATTCAGTGCTTTGCACTAGAGGCTGTTTCTCACTAGGGATGAATAAACATTCTGAATGAAAGCAGCGTATTCTGCATGCACACACAGTAATAAAAGTGGCAGTAATTCATGACATTCAATGTCACAGCTATAGTGCATGGAATGAAAATGAAATCTCATGTGATTTAACAAAGTGTTTGACTCGTCTGTCAGTGAATTATCATTGAAAACAACAGAATTATTTCATGAACCAATAAGTGAAACTCATGTTGCACAATAAATTCTTGCATGTGAATTCATATTAGAGTAGAAAAATGTAGCCTTAAACAAATCAGAGACTGTATACAACAATTACTTTGAGTAAAATTGTCCTAAGATTTAAGGATCTAGTTAGGATAAGATAGCATTTTAAAATGTGCAGTGATATGCATTTACAAAGACCACTTACAGTGTGATACAATCATTTTAAGTAAAATCTTTGACAATTACATTGCAGTCTTATTTGTTATGCACTCAGAAAGGAAAATGAAACAGAATTTACAATTTTTCAAAATTTTTTCACTTAACTTTGATTCAGATGTGATAATCAGCATTACATGTTAAATATAGCATTCATCTGTTGTAGGATAAGTTGTTGTTTAATATATAATAATACTCTATATTTGTTATTAGAATATGTTGCTGAGATGAGCATCATGAATAATAAGATATAAATCTGAAATATGATCTAAATTTGTTTTAATGTTTCAGGATAACTCAACTATAGTTGTTCCTTAACACATAACAATATTCTGTGTTGGCTATTAGAATGACTTATTTTAAACAGAATGATGAATAATAATATTAAATAAAAAGTAAAATATGATATAGATTTGTCTAATATTTGAACAGGTGCTTCACAGCTTCTTATCTGAGGGTTGTTAAACATTACAATAAATATTTCTTCAGTTCACAAATCTATGAGATACACTGTCAAGTAGTTATGCACCCTGATAATAAATTTTCTTCTGTATTTGGAGGAATGTACCAAATACTTTCTCAAGTAGAGCCAGTTTTATATAATAATAAATGCATCAAAGCTTCAGTACCTGTCATGAGCAAATACTAAGTTTGAGGTGCTATTTTGGTCTCTACCATTACTGCTGCTGCTGGAAGAACTCTGCTCTCTTTCAGTATCTCTGTTTTGCCTGAAAATACATGAGATGCATCATTACACAGGTGGATGTATGCATGTATAATCTAATGAAGACATTTCTGAAACTGACAAGGGAAACTCCCCGTTAGTGGTAAGATGGCTCAATGGATATCCCATTGAAAACGGAACACAGATCAAGCACGAAAACAGGAAGAAGGTGTTCTAGAGGGGGGGGGGGGGGGGGGGGGGGGAGAAAAGACAGAAAAAAAACAGTCAATAGTTGAAGGACAAGAAGTGCAATATTCAGCAACCTATAATAGTAATGATGAGGTGATTAAGTGGTCATGGTGTTGAACTGCCATGTGGGCAAGCCATGTTCAAACATCCCTAGTGGTAATTTTTTTTTTCCTCTGTTTTCAAATTTGTGTCTGTGTTATGGTGTAACGTCCATTTGCAACAATGAGATGTAAGGAAGGGTCCTATAATGACAGTTGATTCTGCACAACCACTCTATTTCCAGTTGAAAGGAGGTGGCTTGTGAATGGGAACTACAAAAGTTTGATGAGAAGGTGACAAGTCAACCAAACCCTCCACCAGAAAACACATCTGGTATGTCATACACACCTTTAGTGACAGTACGTGTGTCATATGATAGGAATCTCTTACTGACACATCTAATTTGTACACCTGGTAAGTGAGTGAGATATGCATCATTGTCTGATTTAGGCATACGTACAAATCTGAATGTGATCACTCTCAAGGAAATGATGAAAACATAATAGTTTGTTACATAGCCTGATACAAATGAACATAACAGTTTCTCAATCACACAGCTTCTCTGTGCTCTGTCAAAACACATGTTTTTAACATTTTTGGAGTTGCATTCTGTTTTTTTAAGTTTTGACTCTTGAATTTCTTTGTTATATCATAATTCACACCCAGCTATTTGTTGTTTTCATTTTTGTGAGATGTCTATGTGGTATCTCGCATGCTCTCACTATTCATAATGTTTAATTGTAACAGTAATGTATTCTTACCACATGTCTTATTTCTGTAACCAGAGTATGACAACTGCCAAGACTACAGAAAGAGAACAAACATTTCAATGACCAGTCAGACATCTCATACTATTGTGCAAAAAAATAAAAAATAAAAATAAAAGACATGAGAGAGATTTGAACACAGGTCACCATCATGGCAGTCCAACATTGTGACTACCTTTTATTTGTTCATTATTGTTCATTGTATTTGATCATAGTGAACGTCACTCGTCATCCATTGAAGTTCGTTATTGATCCCTTCACTCAGTTTTTTTATTACAGAGACCAGCGAGCTCTCTGACCAAATACGCTGAGCTACCATGTTGGCTTAAAAAATGTTCAAATGTGTGTGAATTCCTAGGGGATCAAACTACTGAGGTCATCAGTCGCTAGATTTACATACTACTTAAACTAACTTAAATTAACTTATGCTAAGAACAACACACACACACCCATGCCCAAGGGAGGACTCAAACCTCCAGTAGGAGGGGTCGCACAATCCATGATATGGTGCCTCTAACCATGTGGCCACTCCGTGCGGCACTTAATCACCACACTGTTGCTGTTACAGATTGCTCTATATTGCACTTCTTATCATTCCACCATTCACTTTTCTATTTTGCTGTATTCACAGTTCAGTACACCTTTTTACTGTTTTAATGCTAGGTCTGTGTTCAGTTTGTGATAGACAATCCACTGAGCCATCTCACCACTAAATCTGAGGGGATGTGATGGGCAGTTTTCCTTGTTAGTAAGTGTGCAGTATTGCATGACATCAGTAGTTTATTGTGAACTCAACTTCAGAACCCAGTCAAAATGAATAGATGGCCATGAAAAATAGATAATAATGACATAATAAACTATTGTAATCATTCACTCACTGTGTTTATTAGAGTTTTCTGTGCATTGAAGTCGTTTAGTAAATTTTGTGCCTTAGTTTTCAACTGTCATTTTTTATTGTTTCTAGTGAAATATTTCAGTAAAATTTTCATTCAGTGTTTTAACTTTGCTTAGTGTTCCAGTGGCTGTTTGAATTTTTTGGTTTTAGCTAATAATTTTGTTAACTTCTGTTGGTATTGGTATTAGCTGTCCAAATGGCTCTGAGCACTATGGGACTTAACATCTGTGGTCATCAGTCCCCTAGAACTTAGAACTACTTAAACCTAACTAACCTAAGGACATCACACACATCCATGCCCGAGGCAGAATTTGAACCTGCAACCATAGCAGTCGCGCGGTTCCGGGTATTAGCTGTGGTGTAGTAGTATTAATACGAGTAGTTGCTTTCTTAGTAGGCAGAGAATTTCGAGACCATGATTGCTAGTTCTTAAATAGTTCCACTGGTGTAACTGAACTTTGGTAACTTAGACATATGGTTTTTTTAGTAACTGTAAAATTTTACCATGAATGAGAAGTGTGGGCTCTGTCATAGGTTTGTGAGTAGTGGATTATGGTGGGATTTGTTCAAAGTATTTTCATTGGGGGTTATGCAGTGGGGAAGCCAGTGGGCATTTTAGTGAGATCTTCTCCTGGAAATGCAGAGTCTGTAGTAGAAATAAGTTGACAGAGGAGCAGGAGCATAAGATCTGTGCCCTTCAGATGCAGTTACAATGCACAAAGGAGGAACTAAATAGGTTGAGGAGGGTGAAAGGTGGTGGGGAACGGCAATTGGCAGTTGGCAAGAAGGCAGCTAGGAGGAGGAGGTATTCAGACAGTTTTACTTTACGTACATGCAATAGATATGACCAATTGTCAGAGTTGAGTGGAAAGGAGCCTCATGTAGCTGTAGATGTAGGGAACATGCAGCAGTCCTTAACAATTAGGAGGCCTAGGTTAGTTGTAAAGTCTAGCAGAAAGAAGGTTCTGCTGCTAGGTAGTTCCCACGGTAGAGGTGTGGGCCAGCAGTTGCAGGAAGCGCTGGGGAGTGAGTACCAGGTCACCAGCGTTGTGAAGCCTAGTGCAGGGTTGGCTCAGGTGACTGACAGCATAGGGGAGTTATAAAGAATTTTATGAAGGAGGATCAGGTAGTGATAGTGGGCGGAGCAGGGAACAGTCTTGATAATGATGGGGTATATGATGTAGGTGGTGACCTGGTTAAGATAGCTACTCAAACTGGTGGTGCTAATGTGCATTTTATGAAACTGTTTCAGGTCATGATCGGTCTTACCTTAATGCAGCTGTGAGGAACATTAACAGGGAGCTGGGGAGGGTGCTGAGGGCAGAGGGCATGGGTCAAATCTCAGTGGTGCCAGTTGGGTCCATCAGTAGATCAGGTTTCACTAGGCATGGCCCGCACCTCAATAGGTATGGGAAGGGGAGGCTGGCTAAGCTTATAGGTGACAGTGTAGTTGGTGGTGGTGGTGTCACTCATGGAAAAATTCCTGTAGTAGTTGGTGTTAGAGCTGCCCCTTTTTTTAGATTGATGTCAGCTGAGAGGTATACCTGCTTAATGTAAATCCCTCTAACTAAGGGCTCACCTTCCACAGATGTAATGTTTCCAAGTAGAGAAGGAATTAGCATATTTCATCAACATATAAGAGGTATTAAAGATAAATTTAGTGAACTGCTTATAGATGTTGACTCTGAAATTATTGGTATATCAGAGCATCACTTAAATAATTTGACAATTCAGAGGCTTCCTTTACCAGGCTACAGATTAGCTTGCTGTTTCTCAAGGAGTTCCTTGCGGGGTGGGTAAGTGGCTATGTACATAAAAAACAGTATTCCATTTGAGTCCATAGACATATCACAACACTGCACTGAACAGACATTTGAGTGTTGTGCAGCAGTAGTTGAATTTAGTGAAACTAAACTTCTAGTTGTTGTTGTTTATAGGTCCCCTAACTCTAACTTCAGAGCATTTCTGCTCAAGCTAGAGAGGGTTCTTGATTCACTTTGTAGAAAGTACCAGAAACTAGTTATATGTGGTGACTTCAATAAAATTTTTGTATTGTGCAAGAAAAAGGATATTGGTAGATGTCCTAAATTTGTATGTTCTGGTGCAGACTGTTTTTTTTTTTTTTTTTTCAACTAGCATGCACGGGAACAGTAGCACAGCCATAGACAATATTTTTATTCATTCTTCGTTACTAGCTGGGCATTCTGTTAGTAAAAGTGTGAATGGCCTTTCAGACCATGATTCACAAATTTTAACACTAAAAGGCTTTTGTACTCAAACCAATGTCATATTTAATTAAAAATGATGTAGGAAAGTTAATCCAACAGCAATAGAGAGTTTTTTAAACCTTGTCAAGGAACTAGAGTTGCAGGATGTTTATAGTGCCAATAACATAGGTGATAAATACAATGCTTTCCTTAACACCTTTATCATGCTCTTTGAGAGTTGCTTTCCATTAGAACATTCTAAATGGGGTACTAGCAGTAATGGGCAGTCCAGGTGGCTGACTAGTGGGATAAGGATATCATGTAGAACAAAGTGGGAATTTTATCAAAGTGTTGGAAGTAGTCACAATCAAGCTACAGTAGCCCATTACAAAAAGTATTGTAAGGTACTTAAAAATGTTATTAGGAAGGCAAAGAATATGTGGTATACAAATAGAATAGCTAATTCACAGGATAAAATTAAAACCATATGGTCAGTTGTGAAGGAAGTGTCTGGTCAGCAGCACAAGGTCGATGACATAAAGTCAGTTCGCAGCAAAAATATTTCTGTTACTGATAAATCAGATATATGTACAGTATTTAAGAATCATTTTCTGAGTATTGCTGGTGAATTAAATAAGAATTTAGTTTCTACAGGAAATCATATAACTTTCTTGGCAAATGCCTTTCTGAGATTGATGTCTGAAATACTCCTCTGTGATACAGACAAGATGGAGATTGAGTCAATAATTAAATCACTGAAGACTAAGGACTCTCTTGGTTATGATGGGGTGTCTAGCAGAATACTAAAGTACTGTGCTGCATATGTTAGCCCTGTATATTTGTAATTTTTCCTTTAGGAATGGTCAATTTCCTGAGTGATTAAAGTACTCAGTAGCAAAGCCACTTTATAAAAGGGAGAAAGGAATAATTTAGATAATTTTAGACATATTTCTATCAGTGTTTGCAAAAGGCTGTGTATGTAAGGATAACTGATCATTTTATATCACATGATTTGCTATGAAATGTATAGTTCAGATTTAGAAGCCATTTAACAACTAAAAATGCTATATTCTCTTTTCTCTGTGAGGTACTGGATGGGCTAAACAAAAAGTTTCGAATGCTTGGTATATTTTTTGATTTAACTAAGGCATTTGATTGTAATGATCACAAAATATTGCTCCAGCAGTTGGGTCATTATGGAATATGTGGAGTAGCTCTCAATTGGTTGACCTCTTACTTTAGCAACAGGCAGCAAAAGGTCATTATTCGCAATGTTGATAACGGCTGTGATGTGGGGTATGAGTGGGGTATTGTCAAGTGGGGGGTGCCCCAGGGATCAGTGTTGGGGCCACTCTGTTTCTTATTTATATAAATGATATGCCTTCTAGTATTATGGGTAACTCTCAACTTTGCTTATTTTCATTCACTAATGTCGTATGGTATTTGCTTGGTAGTAAAGGATGTGGTGTGCAACATTGGCTCAGTTTCAAGTAGTGCAGTACATGACCAAAGTTCATTTCTTGTAGAAAATAAAACAATGCTAAATCACAGTAAGACTCAGTTTTTACAGTTTCTAACACACAATTCAACAAAACCTGACGTTTTAATTTCACAGACTGGGCAAATGATTAGTGAAACCAAACAGTTCAAATTTCTATGTGTTCAGATAGATAGTAAGCTGTCGTGGACAGCCCATGTTCAGAATCATGTTCCAAGACTTAATACTGCCATTTTTACTATTCGAATGGTATCATAAGTCAGTGATAGTTCAACACTTTGCTTATTTTCATTCGCTGATGTCATATGGTATTAAATTTTGAGGTAAGTCTCCCCATTCTAAAAGGATATTTTGGACTCACAGACTGGTGGCTCCGGCAATAAGTGGTGTGAGTTCATGAACCTCTTGTTGACCTCTGTTCATGAGCCTGGGTATTTTGACATTGGCATCTCAATATGTATATACCTTATTGTCATTTCTTGTTAGTAGTATTAGTTTATTCCAAAGAATAAGCAGCTTTCACTCGGTTAATACTAGACAGAAATCAAACCTGTATTTGGATCGGACTTCCTTAACTCTTGTGCGAAAAGGTGTGCAGTATACTGCTGCATCCATTTTCAATAAGCTGCCACTCGAATTCAAAAATCTTAGCAGTAATCCACGCGCTTTCAAATCGAAACTGAAGAGTTTCCTCATGGGTCACTCCTTCTACTCTGTCGAGGAGTTCCTTGAAAAATTAAGCTGATTCTTATTGTATTGCTGATAGCGTTTGCTTAAACTTGTGAACTGACTTTTTTAGGTTCATGAACGTTTATTTTTGTATGTTATTACTTCTATGTTGTAATTTTATGTACTTACACTTTCCATGACCTTGGAGATTTGCTCTTCAATTTTGTCCTATGGAACTTGACGTGTAAATAAAATAATAATAATAACAATAATAATAATAATAATAATAATAATGATGGAAGCCATTCATAAAAAAGAAAAGACACTGAATAAAATGCTAAACATTATTAAAACATTTAGTAATGGCATTTGCATGCTAGTTGGGACTTACAAATGTTTGAAACTTAGTATGGTTATAGGGAAAATTGTGAAGACAAAACACATTCACGAACAAGATGGGACTAGTATTAAAGGTCTAGAAGATGGGGTGAACTACAAGTATTTTGATATAGAGAAAAATAATGAAAATGTTCAGGAGGATAAACATGTCGCTAAGAACTGAATCAACTCCAAGAAAAAAGTTATAACTACAGGTCCCCACAAAGTTAACAATATCCTTTCTTTCAGGAGTGCTAGTCCTGCAGGGTTGGCAGGAGAGTTTCCGTAAAGTGTGGAAGGTAGGAGATGAGGTACTGGTGGAAGTAAAGCTGTGAGGATGTGGCGTGAGTCGTGCTTGGGTAGCTCAGTTGGTAGAGCACTTGCTCACGAAAGGCAAAGGTCCCGAGTTTGAGTCTCAGTCCGGCACAGAGTTTTAATCTGCCAGGATGTTTCATATCAGTGCACTCTCCACTGCAGAGTGAAAATCTCATTCTGCAAACATCCCCCAGGCTGTGGCTAAGCCATGTCTCCGAAATATCCTTTCTTTCAGGAGTGCTAGTCCTGCAAGATTCGCAGGAGAGCTTCTGTAAAGTTTGGAAGGTAGGAGATGAGGTACTGGCAGAAGTAAAGCTGTGAGGACAGGGTGTGATTCATGCTTGGGTAGCTCAGTTGGTAGAGCACTTGCCCGCGAAAGGCAAAGGTCCCAAGTTCGAGTCTCAGTCTGGCACACACTTTTAATCTGCCAGGAAGTTTCATATCATCACACACTCTGCTGCAGAGTGAAAATCTCATTTTACATAGAAACCTCTTCAGAGGACTGTGTGTTCTAACAACTGCTTCTCAGTATATTTATCCCTTAATGAAATTTGTTGCAAGTAACATATCTCTGTTCTCAACTAATAGCTCAATACACAGGATCAATGCTAGCAATAAGAATAATCTACATGAATACATAAGATCACTTACCTTGGTCTAAAAAGTGGTCCATATATTCAGGAACACACATATTCAATATTGATAGACAACTCCTCCTACTCTATAAATGAATATCTTAACAGGGACTGTTACACCAGCTTAAGTAAAAATGTCTGCTAGATTTCGGTTTTGACAGCAGTTTGTCACAACTGTCAAGATTATGCATTTTGTGTATCATAAATTCATTAAAAGTGCATAACTGTGTTTCATTCTGACAGAGTATTAATTCTGTAAATATTAGCAGTTCCAGTTTACTATAATATATTCACCCATTTTGATGATCTCCTGACAAATGATCAGGGTTGTGAGTATTACATTCATATTCTGTATGTTTTTTATGTTATACTTTCTGACATGTTCCATACCCGCAGGAATCATCTCATTATTGGCTCTATGAAACAAGAAACTGAATTTAATCTAATCTGATCTAACTGACTCACTTCTATGAAGTACAATCAAAATGAAAACCCAGAGTCAACTAAAACAAGTGTGAAGCAAGCAGTATGCACTGGTCAGTACCTAAATCACTTTGGGAACATAAAT
Source organism: Schistocerca gregaria (assembly GCF_023897955.1). Taxonomy (NCBI): domain Eukaryota; kingdom Metazoa; phylum Arthropoda; class Insecta; order Orthoptera; family Acrididae; genus Schistocerca; species Schistocerca gregaria. The sequence continues at coordinate 45,887,418 of NC_064931.1, forward strand.
ATTAACTGAGAGCAGCCACATGTGGGATTGAAAAGAGCAAGACTGGTACTGCAGAGAAAAAGAACTACACAAATGTTATCTTGAAAACCACTCAATGTGGACTTTGTGGACTGTACTCTGAGTTTAAGGTCCATCAATTTCAGGCTGTTCTATCTTGGCAAAGAATGAATACCTCACAAACCACAATAAGTTGTGCTCATACCTTCATTGTTAAATATGCAGAGCTCTAAGAGAAGCAGATTCTCCAACAAATAGCACTGCCACAAATGTAAAGCAGTCACAATAACTTTATGTAACTCTATAAATCAACAAATATGGGGGGGGACTCCAAAACAGTAAGTTACAAGTATCTTCCCATGCTGAGACCATTGCATAACAAGAGTAGCATATTATCAGAAGAGATTACATGTTCTGAGTTTCTTGCAGATGTCGTTCTGGTATGGTATGGTTAGCAGGTGTATCACAGTATGGGAGTGAAATGACACAATGTTTCAACATGTACTCCAAGGCTGAAGTACATAGTACAATACAATTCTTGTGGACAAAATGTCTAAAACACACAGCTTCACTCTAAAGTTCTTGTGGTATTGGACCAAACACAATATTGTGTCCAGCCATGGTGAAATGGTGCCAACAGTTTTTCCAAGGCAGTACAGATATGAGTGATGCTGATCAGGCAAGAAAGCCAATGACACTGATCACAGACAACAATGCCCTGGCAATTAAGAAACTGATTTGCAGCAATTGCAAATGGTAACATAATGGTTCTAGAACTGCTCTGTGACCAAGGACTGGATTTCTGTCATCAAGAAATAGAACAATTGGTAGAATGTTCCAGTCATTGTTTACAGAGACTTCATGATTATCAGATGGAGTCAAGTATATTGTGAATATCCTATTTACCTTTAATAGAATTCTATGTATGAAGTTCAAGCTTCAAAATTCTGGGTGCTGCAAAATCTAAGGCTATCAATATTCCTATATATGCATCCCTTCAAAATATAAGAGGCAATTCCTGCTCTCCACATACCTGACGCAGATTTCTATTTACGTGGTCAAATAATGTTCTGAAACATGTATTGTAACTATAAGATTTCTGACTAAATTGGAAGTTCATTGACTTTATTTTTTCATCTCTACATATAGTTTGAGCCAGCGGCCTTGCAGCAATGGTAACATCAGTTCCCATCAGATCACAGAAGTTAAGCACTTCCAGGTTTGGACAGCACTTAGATGGATGGCCATCTGAGCTGCCAAGTGCTGTTGACAAGTGGGTTGCACTCAGCCCTTGTGAGGCTACTTGACTGAGAAGCATTGGTTCTGACCATGAAAACTGACAATGGCCAGGAGAGCCGAGGGCTGTGCACATTCCAATCAGTGTCTGCATCCACTGATGCCTATGAGCTGAGGATGGCATGGTGGTTGGTTGTTACTGTTGGATCTTCCGACAGGCCTATTCCGACAGAGAATATAATGTCCCAACTGATTGATTCACTCACTGACTCATCACCACTCAGTCCAAACCATTAAGGACATAAATTTGAAATTTAAGAAGGGTTTTTTAGAAATTATAGGGGAGGAAAGGTTTTTTTGAGAATATGTCATTATTAAGCCAATTTTGAAGCTAGATGTACAAAACTTGGTATTTGTTTTCTTAGTCATAAATAAAGAAATATGAGTTTTAGCATTTTTTTAAATGTAATCGTTATGGGACTAAAATAGTTGGTGAATTTGTTTTTTGACAATAAATCATTGTTACAGAACTACTAAAGTGTTTTAAACTATATCCATGGAAATTAGAATTTGACTTATCAGTTAAAAATAAAAAAATATATGTTTTGGCTGTTTTTCTAAATTCAGCTCGTAAGGAGGTGAAATAGGGAATGAAATATTTTATGAAATATCTTATTATGAAAGCATTTTTAATACTAAATAAATCTATAAAAATTCGAATTTGGCTTCTTGGTTGTAAAAAGAAGTGTTTTTGGAAAGTAAGGCCCTATGGGGGTGAGAGGTAAATGTTTTATCAAAGTATTTCATTTTGAAAATATTTTTGAAGCTATGAAAACTGGTATTTGGATTCTTGGTTAAAAATGAAAAAATATATGTTTCACTATTTTTAGAAATTCAACCCATAATGGGCTGATATAGTGCCAGACTGTTTCACTGATCCAACATCACCCAGCTGAAACTGCTAAGCATAGAAACTTGACATTAGGAGAGGGTGTGGATCATATACTGTAGGCATCATTTAAAATCTTTTTAAAAATTTTTGTTATATTAAAAAAATTAAAACTAGATTTATGAAAATTGGTAAATCACTTCTAGATTAGTTATGAAGAAATATGTGTTAGGGGACAAACTTTTATATGGAAATATCACCACAAGCATGTAAAAGGCATGATTAACAAAAACCTTAGACTCCAGCTACCAGAATCACATTTTGGTCAGGAATATTTTCAGAAAAGGCCATGTTCCCATCGCTTTAATTAGCATGAAAAGTTTAGAGGTTGTTACAATTAGTGGACAACATAAAAATTTGATTAAAGAAAAAAAAAAGAAATATGTGCGACTGTACAGTTTACATGAGTTTTGGTCACAAAAGTTTTTGTTATATTGCTTTTAATGGTTCAAATGGCTCTGAGCACTATGGGACTTAACATCTGTGGTCATCAGTCCCCTAGAACTTAGAACTACTTAAACCTAACTAACCTAAGGACATCACACACATCCATGTCTGAGGCAGGATTCGAACCTGCGACCGTAGCAGTCGCGCGGTTCCGGACTGAGTGCCTAGAACCACTAAACCACGGTGGCCGGCTATTGCTTTTAATACCAACAGCATACAATCCACATTTATCATGAGAAAAGATGCTGTCCTCAGACTAGAGACTACCAGAATACTCCTATAAATAACAGTATTTCCCTTTCTATTTTCATGTGTTACCAAGATGTAAGCAATGAGTCACAAAATTCCATCTGCCAAAAACATCAACAACAATCAAAGACATGTTTGACCCCATAACTGATAGAAGTATTTGATTAAACTCCATGTTGATCCAGCTTGATCCAACTGACAGAGATGTTCAACAAGAACCTGTTACAGTTCCTCAAACACTAAAAATTCTCAACATTTGTATGGTTTGTTGCTGAAGCAATCTTTACTGTGTCTTGCCCTGGCCCATGTCCATTCTGTTTCTTGTCCCATCCACTATCACCATATGATTTTCCTTCTCAAAATATCTGCATAAAGAACCCTCATCCTCTATCACTTGTATAAAACTTGTATTTGGTTTGAAGAAATTGCTAACTTGTAACTTGTTTCTTAAATCTTCTTGCAGCTATTACTCCACACTCTTTCCATGACTACTACAACAGTTGGACTTTACTCTCTCTGAAGTGATCATTTGTATATTAAATGTCTGTTGTGCCTTGGCTGCATCTACATTTGGTGCAGACTCTTGCTTATCTAACACATATAACAGGGCAAACTGTCAGTAACTGTTCTCTTTGTGTGACATTAGCACTTCCCAGTTTCTACTTCTCTCACATTAACCTTTTCAATTCCTTGCTATCAGTGTCAAAAACCTCCTTAAGGGCCATGATCTTTCTCTCCTGTTCAGCTATTGTTTTGTCTCATGCACAGACATTGCAATACCACAGAAGATGCTCATTCACATCACTGTTTCTCACACAACTTCTTTATGTTCAATGAAACCATATATTACAGTAACTTCAATGCAGGCCAGAACTAACTTTCATATGGCAGTTCAAACACTTCACAACACTGGAATCTGTATCGACTAATACAACTAAATTATTATACACTACAGTCAACGCTTGAGCCATATTGTACAATGCAGGTGCAGTTATTAAATAACTTGACAGATAAAATGTAGTTATATGGAAATTTTTCAACTGTAGTCAGCAAAAATTAGAGCATTGAGCACACAGTAAAAAATTCAGAAGAAAATATTTTTAAAAAAAATACTGATCAGAAAACTAAATTATGATCACAGAACTGTCCGCCCCAGTAGCTGAGTGGTCAGTGCGACAGACTGTCAACCCTAAGGGACAGGGTTCGATTCCCGGCTGGGTTGGAGATTTTCTCCGCTCAGGGACTGGAAATGATGATGATTAGGACAACACAACACCATCACCATTGACATGCAAGTCGCCGAAATGGCGAAATGGAGTCAAATCAAAAGACTTGAATCAGGCGGGCAGTCTACCCAACAGGAGGCCCTCATGACATGCCATATATATAGAACTCATATAGACAGAATGCTAATGTACCCAGAAAGATCAAACTGTCCTCAAATATTACACTTAAATATTTATAAAAACGAACTTGATTTGTACACATCAAGGCATAGTACAGTCATTCATGCAAAGATGATATTCTCCTTGAAAAGCTTTAATTTTATGGAATTAACAACAGATTTGAATCACATTTGACAAAATGAACACAAAAGTGGGCTTGCATATTTTGGATAATGCCAGAAGAATACAAATTTCTAGGACTGAGAAGAAATCACAAATGGAGGCCCACAGGGTTTAATTTTGGAATGTCACCTATTCCTTGTGTATGTGAATGACCTTATAGTTGACATGCACTCCACAGAGGTGCTACTTTTTGCAGATGACACAAATGTTATAAATAAACCAACTGGCCACAAACATTCTCTATAACTTTTTTAAACAATTAATAAATGAGTTTCTGTAAATAGACTAGTGCTTAATTTTGTAAAAACACAATATATTCAGCTCCGTACCACAAATAGAGTAATTTTAATAATCAGTGCAACAGATAAATATGGGTTACTGAATAATGCAGAAAGCTTCAAATTTTGGGTGCACATAATGATAAAAATATTGACTTGTAGTTCATCTTTCAAATACACTTGCTGATAAATCAGCCCAACTTGGATGATGGGTAGTGTAGGAGGCAACAGGTGAGAGGCATAAAGAGAACATGAACAAAGGGAGACATGAAGGGAAGGAAAGGCAAGGGATATTTAAGGAAGAGACAGCTAGGAAATATAACAGAGATGTGTCAGCAATGATTTCATTTTCATTCAAATAAGAGAAGTTGTGTGACAGTGAAATAGGAGGTATGGATTTTTAGTGGAGAATGAGAGAGGAATGGGAGATTTTAAGATACAAGGAAAGTAGGAGTCAGTGGTAGGTACAGTGTTGGTGTAAATTAATAGACAGATAAATTGATCTAGAGTTAAATGTTGGGAAGCTGGTTTGGAATGGGGGAGGAAATGGATGTGGGACAGTGGGACAGGGGCTAATGATCACTGAGGCCAATGGGACTACGAGATCAAAGAATTTGTTGAAAGTACAATCCATATTCATTAACATAAGGTAACTTGATACTGAGGGGTGGGGGGTACCCAGATGGCACAGTTCGTGAAGCATCCTTTGAAGTCAGGCATGCTGTGCTGTGTGTGCCTCTACGTGTGATCAGATGTGCTCTTGTTCACAGTATGACAGTGGCTATTCCTTCAGAAAGGCATTTGATTGGTTGTTAAGCTAACATATGGTGATGAGCCAAAATATTATGAACAGCCAATTAACAGTGAGTTGCTCAACATTTAGAATGCATTATAGCAGTGATTCTGTTTGGAATGGATTCAAGAAATATTTGGTAGGTTTCCTTAGGTATGTGACACTAGATGCTTATGCCACAGCTCATGTCATTCCCATAAATTATGGGTAAGTGATTTGTCAGCAAAGTGCTGGCACTCTACAGAGACCAACATGTGTTCCACAGTGTTCATATTTTGTGAATCTGATGATGAAGACACCTACAAGAGATTATTTTCATGCTCCAGCAACCATTGTACATGATTCTGGCCATATGAATTCCCAGGTGAATGTGCCCCCAAAGCATAATACTGCCTCCATCAGTTGGTGTCTGACTACAGTGCATGTTTTGAGTAGCTATTCACCTGGATGGCAGCGTATCTGGACACAGCCATCAACCTGGTGTAACACAAAATGTGATTCATCAGACATGTGACACATTTCCAGCAATTCACAAACCTGCCTCTATGATACTGTGCCTACTGCAGAGAGATATTGTAGAGTCAATATGGAAACACATAGGGGTCATGTGCTGCTGAACTCTATATACAATTATGTGTGCTAAACAGTGTGCTCAGAAATAATTTAGCCTGCACCAGCTTTTTATCCAATCACCAATTGTGCCACAGACTACTGTCCATCCTGTTTCACATACTTCAAAAGCCTCTGATCTCCTTGTTCAGTGCTAAGTCATGTAAGTCCAACACCTTGTGGCCTGCTCACAGTTCTGCAATCCTTCTACCATTTTCTATAGAAGATCATGACAGTAGCACATGAACAGCTGGTCTGCTTTGCTGTTTCCAAGCTACTTGCTCCTAAGTTCTAGGCCATAACAACATACCATTTGTCAGAGTCACTTATTTCAGTGGATTTCCCTATTTTATGCTTGTATCTTTGCTGCAATGGGACCCCCATTCATCTCTGCTCTGCTTGTATACTTTTCTCCCATGTCCCATTCCTGCAGTACCACCAGTTGGATTTCAATCTCATGGTGGGCAGTGGTCACAATCATTTTCCCACAATAATTTTCACTCATCAGTGTAAAACCTATGAAGAGGTTGCAGCAGATTTGATATATGACATACGCTTTCACTGGTCATTCTGCCTGTAGTGGGGTAAGACATGCTTAAGATGTGACTAGAATAAAGTGTGTGAAAGGGTGCATGATGAAAGTTTTGCACATGGGTTTTTACCATAGATGTGTTATAATGGAGGGGGAGGCTGGAATACCATTGTAGCAACCAGGAGGGGGGTGGGCATTAGTGAATGTGAGTTTGGGAAGGATATTCCACATTTCATAGTGAGATGAGAGGTAGTCAAAGCCTTGATGGAGGATGTGGTTAGTATCTTCCATCTTTCCGTACCATACGTATGTCATATCACCAGTCAGGCACAAATGCAAGTCCTGTCCCATCCACCCAATCAGAACAACCTTTGCCAGCTGTGTTGCAGGTGTATCTTACCCCATCAGTGGCAGAACAATCTGTGAAATTAGCTGTATCTAATTTCAAATGCTGCCCATTCTGTGGGCATATTGTGTGCATCAGCAGCTGTGGTCTGTCTACTTACATAAATGACCATAACAATGGGAAGATCAAAGGTGATCACCCTATGGCTATTTACTAAAATATGCTTAAGTCGAATAATGGCTTACTTAACTAATGAAAAATGCACCTCAGTTGCTCTGTAGAAATGTATGTTGTCTCTGGTAGGTTTGGCTTTTTTGTTAAGCCATTCTCAAGTGGATTCATAACTGCCATACATGTGATGGATGTATTCATATAGATGACTGAAGATGATAAAACAAGGTTTCCATTTGTTTGTGTACACACTTGAGAATGGCTTAACAAAAAGCTGAAACTGTTAGCGGACTAAATACAGTTCTACAGAACAACAGGAACCGTCCTTTTGTTAATGAAACAAACAGTTATGGAGCACATGGAGAAACTAGTAATGAATAATGGCTGTTTCACAACTTCTGGCTTCTGGAACCTGTACTCCCCACATCCTCTTTTCTCCTTCCAACAATACAGCTGGTCTCAGTCTCTGCCAGTGGTTATCCCATGATAAACTCTGTCCCTGTCCCCATGACTTCTCTCTCTCCCCACTTCTCTCCCTCAACACCTCTATAAAACTTTGTTTCCATTTGGTTCACTGTTGTTTACTTTGTTCATCTCTTGGCCTCCCTCTACATCTTTTACCCCTCAATACTAAACTGGTGATCCCTTGGTGTCTGAGAATGTGTCCTACTGATTGATCCCTTCTTCTAATCAGGTTGTGCTACAAATTTCTTTCCTCTCAATTCTGTTCAGTATTTCCTCATTAGTTATGTGATCTAGCCACCTAATCTGCTGCATTCTTCTGTAGCATAACATTTCAAAAGCTTCTATTTTCCTCTTGTCTAAGGCATTTATTAGCCATGTTGCACTTCTACACATGGCCACACTGCATACGAATATTTCAGGAAACACTTCCTGACACTTAAATCTATATTTGATGTTAACAAATTTTGCTACCCTTTCATGCCCCTCAGCTCTTATAACTGCCAACTGGTTACTGCACAATTTGTAAAAAGCCTTTCATTCCCTGTATTTTAGATTTGCTACCTTCTGGATTTCAAAGAGAGTATTCCAATCAACACTAGTAAAAGGTTTCCCTAAGTCTACAAATGAGAGAAATGTAGGTTTTCCTTTCCTTAACCTATCTTCTAAGATAAATCATGGGGTCAGTATTGCCTCATGTGTTCTTATGTTTCTGTGGAATCCAAAATGATCTTCCCTGAGGCTGGCTTCTACCAGTTTTTCCATTCTCCTACTATAAAGAATACATGTTAGTATTTTGCAACCATGGCTTATTACACTGATAGTTTGATAATATTCACACCTATCAGCACCTGATTTCTTTGGAACTGGAACAATTATATTCTTCTTGAAGTCTGATGGTATTTCACCTGTCTCATTCATCCTTCACACCAGATGGAAGAGTTTTATCATGGCTGGCTTTCCCAAGGGTATCAGAGTTCCGATAGAATGTCATCTACTCCCAGAGCCTTGTTTTGACATAGGTCAGAACCCAGATTTTAAATTGCAAGACATTTCCAGGGGTAGATGTGGACTCTGGCCACAATTTGTTGGTTGTTAACTGTAGATTAAAACTGATTAAAATGCAAAAAAAGTGTGATATTTAGGATATAGGACCTAAAACAGTTGAAAGGACCAGAGGTTGTTGAGAGTTTCAGAAGGAGTTTTAGGCAACTGGAACAGGAGATAGGAAAACAGTAGAAGATAAATTGGTAGCTTTGAGAGTTGAAATAGTGAAGGCTGTAGAGGATCAAATAGGTAAAAAGACAAGGCCTAATAGAAATCCTTGAATAACACAGGAGATACTGAATTTAATTGATGAAAGGAGTAAATATAAGAAAAAGGAAAAGACCTTCACCCACGTCCTTCTTATTCCTGTCACCTACTCCACCTAATACACCTACACACCTCCCCAATCTAGAGAGCCTGCAGTGCCAGAACAGTGTTGCAAAGTGTGTGCTATGTGTCCTACACTACAACTAAAATTTATCACCTTTCATGTGCAAACACTAAGTTTGAGATGCTATATCGATTATCTTCAGAATTGCTGCTTCTTCTAGAAGACCTTTGTGCACCTTCAGCATCCACGTTATCCCTGAAAATGACAATAAATTGTACCAAAGTTTTGTTACACATTTAATTTGTATAATTTTGTGTATATACCCTCTTTATGCCTTTTAAATACAGACAACTATTTATGTAGAGCTAATTACATTGAGTTCATGGAGCACTGCAATATGGCAATTTATGACATTTGACATGAGTGTTTCAATAAAGATATTAATACAGACAGATAATGTTTGCATAGTATGTTGCTGTATGCCAATCCTTACTTTTATATAGGATCATTTAAGCATTATTAGCTAGAATATTTTTCACAGGATCATATTTAATGTCAGTGGTTAGTGTTTAATATTTTGATAAGCTTGATTAATCTTCCCCTTCCCTATATAAATGGAAAATTCATCATACTCTAAATACCTTTCCTTAATAGAGCATAACACATGATTCCACCATAAAACCTGCCCCTGCTGCAAAGCTACAAGACAGTGTCATGGCTCAGTATCTCATACAATGCTCAAATCATTATGAACAGTTTTCTATACTGTCAGGTCATATGATACTATGGAGAACTTTGGAACTTAATCCATAATACTGGTACAGAAGTAAATTGTCAGAAATTCTACAATGCAGACTCCACTCTGTGTAGCAGTCAGTATCTACTCTAAAAATTCTTAAAATTTAGGAAATAAAACCACCAGTTTCCGAATGATTACACTCACATCATAAGAAGGTACTGACACTCACTACAGAGGCAGTTATGACAGAATTGTAAACCACAATATTGTAATGAGGTTATATTATCCTGATTTCTAGCAGTTTCCTCCATTACTTTCACACCTCTCTGTTCATTGATGGAAATGAGAGGAGGAAAATTGTGCTTCTGAATAGTATGGGCAAATACAGTTTTCAAAGTAGTACTAACTCAGCTTTTCCAATAGAAGAAAGAATTCTTTGCACTAGATAATAAGGGCAACTTATTTGTGCTCTCAGCTATGGTTTTTTATCTATTTATCTTTTTACAGTACAGGAGATAGCAGAATTCTGACAACCATTTTTTCTTTGTTAATACAGTTAACATTATTTCACTGATATTGAAAACTCAAAAATTATTTGCAGTAATGCAAAATGAACTCAGTGATCTCCATAAATTTAGTATTTTCTCATTCTCTATATATTTACCAATTTGGAGATTTACTCCAAAAATCACCTTCTAATTTGATAACAATGAATTACTCCTTAATGCTTTTAATGCCACTATTCTAATCCTTTATAAGACTGTTTTTTCACAATTTGAGTCAAATGAGTTTTCCTAATGGGGCAAGTCCTAACTTAATACATCAACCTGACAAAAAAAAAAAACAAGTGAGGTGGCACAATGGCACACTGGACTCGTATACAGGATGATGGTTAAAACTTGCATCCAGCCATCCAGATTTGGATTTTCCATGATTTCCATAAATCACTCGACGCAAATGCTGGGATGGCTCCTTTCAAGATGCATGGTGGGTTTCCTTCCTCATCGTTAACACAACCTGAGCTTGTGCTCCATCTCTACAGCTCTACTGACATCGACGTTGAGAAGAAAAGAAAGATAAGGAGATGACAGCTACTGTTCAACATAAGGAGGTGAAAGGAAAAGAGAGAGAAAAAGCTTTCATTGCTCTAAGTATCTCCAGAGGGTGATCCACATTTTTGTGACCATAATAGAAAACCAAACAAATAAAGAAAAACCATGTAAAAATATAATAAGGAAATTACTATTCTTCTCAGTCACAAAAATAAATCAATTGTAGTTTTTACTGAAACTCAATCACTAAAATGTCAAAATGCCATCAAATGAAGCTAGAAAAAGCTGTTTCCTTTCAGATGCTAACAAAAATACCAATGAATAAGAGGCAACAGTCAGTTTTAATACTCATACATTTATATTTAAGGGGTGTAGGGTGCCATAGGAAAGCTACTTTTCATTGTATAAATTTAAATGTATGAGTAGGCATCTAGAATCCCTGATGAAAAAGGATGGAGCAAGAGTAGACAATTATGAATCTGCATTGTTGATATCTCTCTTGGCCTGTTCTGTAGCTCATTATGGGATCTTAGAACCCAGAAGAGCCATGCTTTGTTGATTAATAGTCCTGTCTTCTCCAATATTCTTCTATGTATTTCAGTATGAAGGAACTTTTGTGCAAGTCTGCTACCATCTACAAGCAATAGTAATCTCTGGCTTTTATTACACCACTACCTTTCAGCTTGGTAGCTGTAACCTGTCACCAAGCAAACAGAAAGTTGTCACCACATTCTCACACAAGACTCTGTAAAGAGGCTATTCTGATATGTTGGAGGCCTCCACCCTGGTCCTAGAGCAAGACTAGTAACCATACATCCAGTCCCCATTGCTGTTGGTAGTGCTGGAACACTGTTGAAACAGCATGGTATGGAGGCCTGGCCCATTTCAGTGGTTATCTGAATTATACCATGTCCAAGCCTGGCAGTGTGCCATTTTTGGGGCCTCTGTGATGAGGATTGATGTCCTGTCACAACAGGCCAGGGTTAAGTGGCCAAAACTACTACCTGCCCAATCTATACAGTGCCTGTCAGCATGCACAGCCAGTTCTGAGACGTACTCCGTGACAGTTGTTGACTAGATACAGCTCATCCAGCCTACTGCTAGTAGATACAGCCTCCACTAGCCATGGGGATACGGGCTGTGCCTACTCCTAGTGCTGCTGTGAGCTGAACCTGTGCCATTCAGCAGCGGGCCATCTGCTGACTGACTTCTGGTTGCCTTGCATGCACACACTGTGCTACTACCAGACTGCATCCATGGGCAGCTGATGCTGTATCCTACAGTGGATTCTTTGCTTCACCACTGTGCTTGGATGTTCCTTGCACTGGGCCCACCCAAGCTGTTAGTTGCTCATGCATCTGGTCCAAATGACATGGCCAGCTTACTATGGAACCTGTTGTTACTGCATGCCTGCCAACTACTTGGGCTGACACGAGTGTATCGTTAAGGTGCTGACAGTGCTTTGTAGCATCTGCTACCTGCTTCACTTATTGTTTCCTCACTACTTCACTTGGCATCTCCTTGAGCTGGCCACCTCCTGAGACCTGTGCTGAGCTAAGTACACACAACTGCCCAAGAACAGCCTATTCTGCTGTGTGCTACAGCAGTAAGATGACATTTTGGCTGCTGTACTGATTGTAATAAATAAATTCATTATTGTTTCCTCACTACTTCTACTAAAGCTCTTCACCTGGTTATACATACCTGCTATCCTGCCAAACATCCTGCATTGTCATTTCAACGTGAAATGAGGGCAATAAATGCTCAAGCCATCCTGACTCAACTGAACTCTTATTCCACATGAGAGAGATGATTCTGACTACAGCACCTCTTAGAGTGTTGAAGAAGAAGACATGTGTTAAGCTTAAATAGGCTTATGTTGGTAAATTTTTTACTATTTACAATTTTGTACTGAAGAATTTTTTTGTATCTTTTAGCTGTTGTGTACAAAAAGTGAGTGCCAAATGATAATCATAATAATTTTTAGAGATATTAAGTTGAAAGTCCATTCCAGTAAATAGTTTCAGTCTATGAAGAAATTTTATTAAAGTATACAGTTTGCAGCAGAGTGAAATTTTTTATTTGGGAAACAATCTGTGCTGGTGTTAACTCCTTCTGTAGTGCATCCTGCCTCCCAGAGGTGCCATTTGTTATGGAATGATAACTGAAACAACTGCTCAATTTCAGTTAAATGAATGAAAAGATAGATAGAAAACAAATATGAAAAGTTGTGTGCCACTTGTAATAAGATAATCAGAAGGTAATGACATTACTGATTACTGTCTTTCCCATTCCTTGATTGTCTGTCTGTACATCTTACAACAGTTATCATTTTAACAGATGCTCAGTAGAGAAGTTTTATTATATATATAACATGCAATAGTTACAAATATAAACTGAAAGCATTTTTGCATAAGCAAGAGTATATGAAGTACTTACACTTTATGCAGAAATTTCTGCTTTTTTGTGGTGATTATTTGGTATAATCTGCTAAAGTACACTGTAAGAAATTTTCTAAATTTTGGCTGAATGTAGAGCCGGCTCACTCTGGATCCCAAGATGAAGGATGGTGAGAATCATCAGTTCTTTAATGCCATGTTCTCTCTACATGTTTCAGTGATTATCTTAAAAGCACAGATGATGAGTAAAACTCAATCCTCAAGGAAGTGAGGTACAGGGAAGTTCACTGGTGTGGTATATAAGAATTCCATATATTTGAGTTAAGTGAGTGTTCAAGATGCAATTCTTTGTTTATAAGGCAATGTTTTAAAACATCAGTATCTCTGCTATAGATTGAAGTAACAGATGCAAATACAAAGAAATGTGTGTGAAAGTAAATGTTTCAGATTGTTGTTGCTATCTTGTTTGTTTTTGTCCCAGAAAAAGTGACAGAGAGATAGATATTAAAGATTTTTCTTTTAAGCTATAACAGCAGTGTATCTTCAGCACACATATTTCTCATTTGGTTAGTTGTGTAACTGAAACTAAGAGCAGTAGAAACAAAGCAGGGTCCAAAACAACAAACCTCAGAGCTGTGCCCTAAAATACGATATCTGTGCAAGTTCCAATGAAGCAAAAGCTAATATTAACAGGTCTGAGATGGAATAGGATCACTACGTGATAAATCCAGAGAATTTCGAAATCTTATGTGGTTTGCACCTGGAAATAAGAGAGAGAGACAAAGCAAACTTTTTGCACTGAAGAGCCAAAGAAACTGGTATACCAGCCTAATATCATGTAGAGCCCCTGTAAACATGCAGAAGTGCTGCAAAATGATGTGGCAGGGACTCGACTAATATCTGAAGCAGTGCTGGAGGGAACTGACACCATTAATCCTGCAAGGCTGACCATAAACCCGTAAGAGTATGAGGGGTTAGAGATCTCTTCTGAAGAGCATGTTGCAAGGCATTCCAGGTAGACTCAATGGTGGCCAGCAGAAGTGTTTAACTCAGAAGAGTGTTCCTGGAGCTACTCTGGATGGGGCAAGTGCTCTACAAACTGAGCTATCCAAGCTTGGGTAGCTCAGTTGGTAGAGCAGTTGCCTGCGAAAGGCAAAGGTCCCAAGTTTGAGTCTCGGTCTGGCACACAGTTTTAATTTGCCATGAAGTTTCATATCAGCGCACACTCCGCTGCAGAGTGAACATTATGTTGCATCTTGTAAGTGTTCTGTCAATAAAATGCAGTCTTTGATTGGTTTCTTCCCCACAGTAGTTTCTATGTGATCACACCAATATAAGCTATTTGTAATTGTAATTTCTCAGTATTTAATTGAATTGGTAGCCTTTAGATTTGTGTGAGTTATCATGTTACCAAAATTTAACAGACTCCTTTTGGTACTCATGAGGATGATCTCACACTTTTCATTATTTAGAGTCAGTTGCCACTTTTACATTATACAGATATCTTATCTACATCATTTTACAATTGGTCTTGACCTTCTGATAGCTTTACAACATGGAAAATTATAGCATCATCTGGAAAAAGTCTAAGATGGCTGCTCACATTGTCTGTTACATCATTAAATGATGCTCCCCAAGGAATTGTTACAGCCCTCTGCTCTTTCTATTCTATACAAAATTTGTATAGATTAGAAACAGCCATGGGCTGTGACATTTCCTTGGAGAGTGCCAGATATCACTTCTCTTTTACTCAAAGACTTTCTGTCAATTATTATGAATTGCAATCATTGTGACAGGAAATCACAAGCCCAGCTTACAACTGAGATGATACTTCATAGGCATACAACTTGATTATAAGGTGCTTATGAGGAATGGTGTCAAAAGCTTTTTGGAATTCCAGAAACATTGAATCAATTATACACTCCTGGAAATTGAAATAAGAACACCGTGAATTCATTGTCCCAGGAAGGGGAAACTTTATTGACACATTCCGGGGGTCAGATACATCACATGATCACATTGACAGAACCACAGGCACATAGACACAGGCAACAGAGCATGCACAATGTCGGCACTAGTACAGTGTACATTCACCTTTCGCAGCAATGCAGGCTGCTATTCTCCCATGGAGACGATCGTAGAGATGCTGGATGTAGTCCTGTGGAACGGCTTGCCATGCCATTTCCACCTGGCGCATCAGTTGGACCAGCGTTCGTGCTGGACGTGCAGACCGCGTGAGACGACGCTTCATCCAGTCCCAAACATGCTCAATGGGGGACAGATCCGGAGATCTTGCTGGCCAGGGTAGTTAACTTACACCTTCTAGAGCACGTTGGGTGGCACGGGATACATGCGGACGTGCATTGTCCTGTTGGAACAGCAAGTTCCCTTGCCGGTCTAGGAATGGTAGAACGATGGGTTCGATGACGGTTTGGATGTACCGTGCACTAGTCAGTGTCCCCTCGACGATCACCAGAGGTGTACGGCCAGTGTAGGAGATCGCTCCCCACACCATGATGGCGGGTGTTGGCCCTGTGTGCCTCGGTCGTATGCAGTCCTGATTGTGGCGCTCACCTGCACGGCGCCAAACACACATACTACCATCATTGGCACCAAGGCAGAAGCGACTCTCATCGCTGAAGACGACACGTCTCCATTCGTCCGTCCATTCACGCCTGTCGCGACACCACTGGAGGCGGGCTGCACGATGTTGGGGCGTGAGCGGAAGACGGCCTAACGGTGTGCGGGACCGTAGCCCAGCTTCATGGAGACGGTTGCGAATGGTCCTCGCCGATACCCCAGGAGCAACAGTGTCCCTAATTTGCTGGGAAGTGGCGGTGCGGTCCCCTACGGCACTGCGTAGGATCCTACGGTCTTGGCGTGCATCCGTGCGTCGCTACGGTCCGGTCCCAGGTCGACGGGCACGTGCACCTTCCGCCGACCACTGACGACAACATCGATGTACTGTTGAGACCTCACGCCCCACGTGTTGAGCAATTCGGCGGTACGTCCACCCGGCCTCCCGCATGCCCACTATACGCCCTCGCTCAAAGTCCGTCAACTGCACATACGGTTCACGTCCACGCTGTCGCGGCATGCTACCAGTGCTGAAGACTACGATGGAGGTCCGTATGCCACGGCAAACTGGCTGACACTGACGGCGGCGGTGCACAAATGCTGCGCAGCTAGCGCCATTCGACGGCCAACACGGTGGTTCCTGGTGTGTCCGCTGTGCCGTGCGTGTGATCATTGCTTGTACAGCCCTCTCGCAGTGTCCGGAGCAAGTATGGTGGGTCTGACACACCGGTGTCAATGTGTTCTTTTTTCCATTTCCAGGAGTGTAGTTCCCTGTTCATAGCACTCATTACTTCATTTGAACAAAGAGCTGTTTCTTTCTTTTTTTTTCAAAAGAATTGTATTTTTGAACTCATGTTGGCTATTTGTCAGTATATTGCTTTCTTTGATATAATTCACAATGTTTGAACAAAATCCTACAGTAAATCGACATTAGTGGTACAGGTGTGGATTACTCCTATTTCTTTTCTTTAGTATTGGTGTTACCTGTGCCACTTTACAATCTTTAGGTGCATATCTTTTGTCAAGAAAGTGGTTGTAAGATATCTAGTGGCTCTTTATTTCAATTCTGGAATATTTACTTTGTCTCCTTTGGTGAAGGAACTTTGGGTAACTGTATTTAGTAACTCCGCTTTTGTGGCTCTGCCGTAGGTAACATTACCATAACTAGAATGAAATTTTCTCTCTACAGCACAGTATGCGCTGATATGAAACTTCCTGGAAGATTAAAACTGTGTGCCATACCGAGACTCGAATTTGGGACCTTTGCCTTTTGCAGGCAAGTGCTCTACCAACTGAGCTAACCAAGCAAGACTCATGCCCCATTCTCACAGCTTTACTGTGCTGCCAGAATTAAAGCTGTGAGGACGGGGCATGAGTTGTGCTTGGGTAGCTGAGTTGGTAGAGCACTTGCCCAAGACAGGCAAAGGTCCCGAGTTCGAGTCTCAGTCCAGCACACAGTTTTAATCTTCCAGGAAGTTTCAACATTACCATCACTATTTGGCAGTGAAGGTATTGATTGTGTCTTGCCAAAAGTGCACTTTACATATGACCACATTCTCTCTGGATTTTCTGTCAGATTTTGAGAGAGAGTTCCATTGTGTAAACTATTAAAAGCATCTTGCATTGAAGTTTGCCCTAAATTTCAAGCTCTCTAAAACTTTGCAAATGTAAGGTATTTGCATTCTTTCAAATTTTGCATGCTTACCATGGTGGGTTAGTTTGTCACTTATTAATTTATTTGATATAAATATCTCAATTTTGTCAGTACTATTACTTTGAATTCAGGCCACATCTGGTCTATGGTTACATAGTTTGTTCAGAAGTAGTGGAGGCTGCCTATTAGGAAGCCACGAAGCAAATTTTTATCGTCTTTTTTAAATAGATATATTTTGCATTTATCTGTAGTGGGTTTGGATGTGGGTTATTTAGTCTCAATACAATGACATTGTGCTCACTAACACTGTATTCGTCACAATACTCCCCCTTTTTTGGGAGATTATTAGTTGCTAGCAAGTTGAGTATGTTTTTGCAACCATATACAATTCAAGAGGGCTCCCAAAATAATTGTTCAAACTAACTGTACTAAGTACTACTGAATTTAGGATGGACAGTGTACTTAACTCAATGGCTACATACCATAAAGGTACAGCTAATTGATTCGAGAAACTGTCATTGAGTTTAATGTCAACCCTTATTAGGTTAGAACAATGTGGTATTACATATTGCTGTTATACTTGATCCAGCCATCAACCACATAGTAGGGTGCTGCAGGTTGCTGCCCTGCCAAGGTACCAGCAATTAGATCACAGCAGATCATGCCTGCAGCAGCCATTGCTGTATCTGGTGATGCTACATTTGCTGGATACAGTGCTGCTGTCACCAGCAGTAGCTGGCCTCTGAGAGCCATGTGGCATTATCACAATTTCCTGGTATTCTTCCACCAGATGGATTTATAGGATGCCACCCAGATGTTCACTAGTCAGTTGACATTGGCAACTCATAGCTGCAGTTCTCTGGGCCAAGAGCCAACTGCACAAGCAGTCCCACAGCCAGAGCTCCAGTCATCAGAACATAGCACCAGCTAGCTGGAGCCTACAACCTCACATACTGCATCCAAACCACCGAGTCTTTGTGAGTACTGCAGCCACAGACTGTGCCAACATAGGACATTTCCTGAACGCATAAGTGCTACTGAATTTAAGATGAACAGTGTACTTAATTCAGTGGCTACATACCATAAAGGTGCAGCTCATAGATTCAAGAAACTGTCATTGTGTTTAGTGTCAACTCTTATCAGGTCAGAACAATCTTAAGTGGTATTACTTTGGAAGCTGTTTGCTGTTATATTTGCATAAGGTACTGTGTAATAAAGTTCCATTGTTCTTTTAGGTACCTAGGCAAATCTATCATTGTAGCGCACACCTCCTATGCATAGTCTTCAACAGATTCCTTGTTTTAGTCATTTTTTACCATAAATTACATTTCTCTGGATTCAGTTCAGTACCTCTTTATTAATTATGCAGTCTACTCACCTAATCTTCAACACTGAAAGATATTATTTCCAATTTTCAAAATTAAATGAAGTTCATAATATTTATGCTTAATAAGGAATGTATCTGCTACAGATTATCATAAAGTGTCTTTATGGAATGACTGAGATACCTGAAGTGTTCTGTCTTGTTTAGTTTCATAAAATGTCTCAGTAATATGGATAAGAATACTGCCACACTGCTTATCCTTTATGTGAAGTTCCTTCCTGAAGTTGCTGAATATAATTGATTATGATACATTAAGATTGATCACAGTTGTTTGCAAAACTGTCTCTATTCGTAACTGGTATGTAGAGATTGATAAACAATCATTTACACTTTGATGGGAGCGCCTCATTGTAATAAATTGACAGAGGGTAATGCCATCCATCTGCTTGTGGAACATTTCTTTAAAAATATTCATGTGCAAAGATTAAACCTTTGTTTAGTCTGCATATTTAAATGTTTACAGAACATGTTTTTTCTGAGAACCATGATCCCACCATATATGAGTTAAATTATTTTATCTATGTATTTTATCATTTGTTATTGAGAATAGTGTAGGTGAGAAAAGTTTGTTAATGGTGAGACATATGACTTACAATGTAATTGTTGTGTACCAAGCAAAAGGTACACAACAAATAATGTGAGAGACAGCCATCTCAAAGGCACAACCACTCACATTGCTTCTCCATATGGTGCTCACAAACATTAACTTCTGTCTGCTTCCATGCCACTTCTTCTGGCACATTGTGTGTCTACCAATAGTGGGGACAGCCAATAGGGAACACTGTCAACTGTGGACTATTTTGCTTTCACTTTTTACTGCTCAACATGGAATTTTTCACCAACAGGCACCAAAACATAATACACTGCAGACAACTAGACAGTTCTGCAACAGCAATTACCCAGCACCATTCCATGCCTACAGTTAGCTCAGCACAGTACTCTCAAGACTACCTCCTGAGGTAGCAGTTGCTATTGACAGAGAACTACACCAGTAACAAAGTGTCTGCAGACATTACTATCATTGAAACTTAAAATACCATAGACTTTAAAGAGAGAACATTTTTAGTTAGATATCACTGTATTAGGTTTAGGACATCAAGCACCACACTTCAAAGTTAAGTACTATTTTTCACATGCTCTTAATAAATGTCATTTGTTGCCTCTTATTTTGTTGCCATATCTCTGTTATAGAGCACTCTATCATGCCAGTACTTAATAATCTTAGCATGCAGTGGCAAGGAAACATAGCAGGAAAACATTTTTCTGCTACCATTAATGTTTGGGCTGAGTTAATACTACTATTCAGTTACTACATTCACAACAATAATGAACTCGTAAGCAATTCCAATGAACTGACTGAA
Source organism: Schistocerca gregaria (assembly GCF_023897955.1). Lineage (NCBI taxonomy): Eukaryota > Metazoa > Arthropoda > Insecta > Orthoptera > Acrididae > Schistocerca > Schistocerca gregaria. Next base: position 45,907,599 of record NC_064931.1, read on the forward strand.
CAGCTCTGGGATCCTGACATTGAGAAGCAATGAGACCAATGGAGTCATACTTTAAATGGGGATGCTTTTTTTTCCTTACTTCATAATGATAAACTGAGACTGAAAATTAAAGAAGTATAGACACATTTTCATTCATATTTTAAGATAAATGGATGGCATAAGGGAGATTTGAACATGGCTCTTCCCTTTTGCAGTCCAACACCGTGATCACATAACCATAACACTGTGGCTCTTTAAATTCAGTCAAGGTTGCACATCTTGAGCTTGGACTGTTCAGTGCTTCTATTTTGCTTCTTTCTTCACAGTTTGGTACACCTTCATTCTGTTTTCATGCTTGATCTTTGACCACTTTTTGATGGGTTATTTGCTGGGCCAACTTACCAATAAATCTGAGGGGGGTGATGTGGCATTCGCCTTGTTAGATCCAGGAAGGAAGGAATAAAGGTCAGATTTTGGTATTTCATCATCAACTATTTCCTTATACAAACCAAACTCACTTATTTAGAGATGAATGAGCAAAATCACCATCCAGGGCCAATTCTAGGAACAATTTTTGCATTTCCATGAAGTGATTTAGAGAAACTAAGGAAAATGAACATAAATATGATGAGACAGATAAACTCAACTTCTGTTTAATTTAAGTGTTATGTTGTAAACACTGTGCCACCTCACAGAGACAGTCCAGTGTCTACACAATGCAACACCATGCAAGGTAGGACAGTGCTGGACATTCAAGCAGCAGATGTATGGTCCAGAAACTTCTGATGTTAAACATTTAATATCTCTAATTCAAGATCATTTTATTGTTCCATTATTAAAATCAGAATTTCACTTGAGGAAAAATCAGAGATATTATAATTTTGTAATATGGAAAAAATAATTGTCAATTCATATTAAAGTAATGTGAATAAATACCCTGTGTACATGGAGAATCCTCTTTTTGATAATTCTTCATCTGGTTGTATGGTTGGGCTCAGGTAATGGTATACATTATTGTCCTTCTGCTGCAGTTTTTCGAACCTCTTCATTAACCTGCAAGTAAAAATATACTGAAACTCAAAATCAGATACTGGATTTGGTTTCACATGAACAAGTGTATTTTTCTTCCAGTTATGAAATCAGACAGTGTAGTGACCCTTCAACATTTAAATACATTAAAAGGCCCATCCGATGGATATAACTGTTGCACAACATTAGATACCATTTTTAAAACATTTTAAGGCCTAATCATTGAGTCAACACACTAATATTTTCAAGAATCAGCAGCTGAAAACCTGACATTGTTTAATGGAGTAATAATATAATTTTGTGACCATGTAACACTCTCACAAATTAAATGTGGTCCATATTTTATTGAGGTAGCCCCTGTTTTTACAGCTATAGAGAAATATAATGATTGTTAGCAAATAGAATGGATCAATATTATTTTTAAAAAATAGAATAAATTAATACAACACATTGGAGAAAGTTATTCTTTGCAGAAGAAATTTAAATGTAACTAATAAACAAACAAGAATGAATAAGATTTAAAAACGTTTGACTTCAGTGTGTTAAAAACATATGTAGCATGGATTAAAATAAAAAGAAAAATACGACAAAATCTCGAACGCTTGGTGCTCTGCAGCTTTCAGACATTTATTAAAAGACATATTTAATACACCATGAGTAGCACTACAAATGTTTTATTTGCCAAAACTGGATTTTGAGTTTGTATCTCATCCTCAGTGGCATTTGATACAGAGGTATGAACAACTGTGTGTGCATCAATTTCCGCAAAATGATAGCTGTACATATATAGCAGTAATATAAGTCTACTTACATTATACACTTCTACAGCAATGACATGGTTGTCAGTTAATGTGTCAGGATCTGAAATATGTCCTAAAACATAGTATACACTTTGCCATGTACATTACTGCTATCAAATTTTAGGCAGCTATAATTCTTGATAATGTTTGTCATAACTGTCACAAGACATAATCACACATATAAATGATCTTGAAAATAACAAAAGTCAGCTAATGTAGACTCCTTGACCAGTCAGTTCCACTTTTACTCTACATGACAGTTATGGGAAATATTATCGAGATTGTCACTGCATAATATTTGATAGCAGTTATGTACATGAATATTGTGTACTGTGTTATAGGACATATCTCAGATCCAGTTGTATGAACTGACAAACATGTCATTGCAACAAAATGCATAAAGTACGTAGACTTAATGTTCCTGCTACATACGTGCAGTTATCATTTTCCAGAAACTGATGCACATGCAATTGTATCAGATGCCACTGAGGATGGGTTATAAACACAAAGACCAGTTCTGACAAATAGCCAGCCAGGGTGGCCGAGCGGTTCTAGGCGCTACAGTCTGGAACCACGCGACCGCTACGGTCGCAGGTTCGAATCCTGCCTCGGGCATGGGTGTTTGTGATGTCCTTAGGTTAGTTAGGTTTAAGTAGTTCTAAGTTCTAGGGGGCTGATGACCTCAAAAGTTAAGTCCCATAGTGCTCAGAGCCATGTGCACCATAGTTCTGACAAATAAAGCATTTCTAGTGTAGCTCATCATGTACAGAAGACGTCCTTTAATAAAACTATGAAAGCTTAAACTGAAAGTAAATAGTTGTTCAGAACACATTGTTTTGTGGGAGATGTTCCAGACAGATCTTGTGGAAAAATAAGCAAACTGTATATTAAGTAATATGAAGATAATGACACAGTGTGTGAAAAGGGTCTATCACCAGTGAAAGAGGTTGGGCTGATAAAAATGAGATGGTGTTGGGTGGGAGTTGTTACAAGACGAACTGACATAGTTACAAGTTGATGGATGTGGTATAGGTTAACAAGTTAAGTAACACAATATTTCTTCCAGATTTTGTCTGTATTCTTGTATTCTAAACTTACTGTTTTTAATATTGATCTGCTTGTGTTATTATCTTTACTCTTTACTCTCCATAGTTTAAAACGGCCCTGTTGTTGTTGTTGTTGTGGTCTTCAGTCCTGAGACTGGTTTGATGCAGCTCTCCATGCTACTCTATCCTGTGCAAGCTTCTTCATCTCCCAGTACCTACTGCAACCTACACCCTTCTGAATCTGCTTAGTGTATTCATCTCTCGGTCTCCCTCTACAATTTTTACCCTCCACACTGCCCTCCAATACTAAATTCATGATCCCTTGATGCCTCAGAACATGTCCTACCAACCGATCCCTTCTTCTGGTCAAATTGTGCCACAAACTTCTCTTCTCCCCAATCCTATTCAATACTTCCTCATTAGTTATGTGATCTACCCATCTAATGTTCAGCATTCTTCTGTAGCACCACATTTCGAAAGCTTCTATTCTCTTCTTGTCCAAACTATTTATCGTCCATGTTTCACTTCCATACATGGCTACACTCCATACAAATACTTTCAGAAATGACTTCCTGACACTTAAATCTATACTTGATGTTAACAAATTTCTCCTCTTCAGAAACGCTTTCCTTCCCATTGCCAGTCTACATTTTATATCCTCTCTACTTCAACCATCATCAGTTATTTTGCTCCCCAAATAGCAAAACTCCTTTACTACTTTAAGGGTCTCATTTCCTAATCTAATTCCCTCAGCAGCACCAACCTTAATTCGACTACATTCCATTATCCTCGATTTGCTTTTGTTGATGTTCATCTTATATCCTCCTTTCAAGAGACTATCCATTCCATTCAACTGCTCTTGCAAGTCTTTTGCTGTCTCTGACAGAATTACGATGTCATTGGCGAACCTCAAAGTTTTTATTTCTTCCCCATGGATTTTAATACCCACCCCGAATTTTTATTTTGTTTCCTTGACTGCTTGCTCAATATACAGATTGAATAACATCGGGGAGAGGCTACAACCCTGTCTTACTCCCTTCCCAACCACTGCTTCCCTTTCATGTCCCTCGACTCTTATAACTGCCATCTGGTTTCTGTACAAATTGTAAATAGCCTTTCGCTCCCTGTATTTTACCCCTGCCACCTTTAGAATTTGAAAGAGAGTATTCCAGTCAACATTGTCAAAAGCTTTCTCTAAGTCTACGATTGCTAGAAACATAGGTTTGCCTTTCCTTAATCTTTCTTCTAAGATAAGTCGTAAGGTCAGTATTGCCTCACGTGTTCCAACATTTCTACGGAATCCAAACTGATCTTTCCCGAGGTTGGCTTCTACTAGTTTTTCCATTCATCTGTAAAGAATTCGCATTAGTATTTTGCAGCTGTGGCTTATTAAACTGATTGTTCGGTAATTTTCACATCTGTCAACACCTGCTTTTTTTGGGATTGGAATTATTATACTCTTCTTGAAGTCTGTGGGTATGTCGCCTGTTTCATACATCTTGTTCACCAGATGGTAGAGTTTTGTCAGGACTGGCTCTCCCAAGGCCGTCAGTAGTTCCAATGGAATGTTGTCTACTCCGGGGGCCTTGTTTCGACTCAGGTCTTTCAGTGCTCTGTGAAACTCTTCACGCAGTATCGTATCTCCCATTTCATCTTCATCCACATCATCTTCCATTTCCATAATATTGTCCTCAAGTACGTCACCCTTGTATAGACCCTCTATATACTCCTTCCACCTTTCTGCTTTCCCTTCTTTGCTTAGAACTGGGTTTCCATCTGAGCTCTTGATGTTCATACAAGTGGTTCTCTTATCTCCAAAGGTCTCTTTAATTTTTCTGTAGGCAGTATCTATCTTACCCCTAGTGAGATAAGCCTCTACATCCTTACATTTGTCCTCTAGCCATCCCTGCTTAGCCATTTTACACTTGCTATCGATCTCATTTTTGAGACGTTTGTATTCCTTTTTGCCTGCTTCATTTACTGCATTTTTATATTTTCTCCTTTCATCAATTAAATTCAATATTTCTTCTGTTACCCAAGGATTTCTACTAGCACTCATCTTTTACCTACTTGATTATCTGCTGCCTTCACTACTTCATCCCTCAAAGCTACCCATTCTTCTTCTACTGTATTTGTTTCCCCCATTCCTGTCAATTGTTCCCTTACGCTCTCCCTGAAACTCTGTACAACCTCTGTTTCTTTCAGTTTATCTAGGTCATATCTCCTTAAGTTCCCTCCTTTTTGCAGTTTCTTCAGTTTTAATCTACGGTCATAACCAATAGATTGTGGTCAGAGTCCACATCTGCCCCTGGAAATGTCTTACAATTTAAAACCTGGTTCCTAAATCTCTATCTTACCATTATATAATCTATCTGATACCTTTTAGTATCTCCAGTACTAGTACAAGTATGGCCCTAGAGGAACTATAAAATTAGCAGAAATAATACAACTATGAAATGATTCACCTTTATGTTGGTATACAGATACTTTTTATGGGAAAATAGTAATAGGCCTTATTTAACTATGCACTCTGGTTTATAAAATACTAAGATAAACCTGTCATCAATAAAAATATTGGTTTTAAAAAATATTGGTTTGAATACTAAATTACATTATTAGGCACAGTCCTATTGGAGATAGTATGTCCTTCTTTCCTCTGGCCTTTGAACTGACTTCTCCTGCCAGTTACTAGGATACATATAGTTTAATGTGTACTATGTACCATAGTAGGGGAAAAAGGATAAAGTGGCCAGGTTGGGAAAAAATGGCACTGCTTACTTGACTTCTTCAGCAGTGATGCTTCTTCCTGAAAAGTGGCCAAACTAGGTATAATAGACACCATTAGTGCTGTCAGTGACATTGACAGAGGAAGCTTGCAAAGTTACCTTTCTGTGAAAATGGTTAGTTTTTTCAGTCATTTGATGTAAGGTAAGTCACTCATATTACTTTAATTGCTTCACATTTATGTAGAGCAATAGATTTTTGCAATACCACAGTTCATGCAGTGCCTTTTGGCTTACAAATAAAATCATGGATCATATTGTTTCATGTGTAAACCATTGATACAGACATGCCATCCAGTCAGGAAAATTGGCCATGCTACACATTGGGACAGAGGGCCACTGTTCCCAACCATTCATTTTCAATCTATTTATCCCAATGAGACTTATCTACTTCCATATTTTATGCATAGTATAACAACTAAAATTAAAATGTTACAGATTGTTTTATGCACATTTTCTGCTCTTCTGTAGGGGTTTGCTAGAGCTTCAAGATGCCAAGAAAATACATCCAGAAAAAATAGCAACAAACATTGGACCCTGATGTGATGCAAAAGCCAATTGGAACAGTAAAGAATGATAACATGCCTTTTTCAACAGCAGGAAAAATTTCAGTGTTCCACATAATATGCTAAATATAATATAAATATAAATCCACTGTGATTTAGAGAACAACATCTTAATATTAGTCTTAGGAAGCCAGAATCTGGCTCTATGGCTAGAGTACATGCATGTAATGAAGTGAATGTAGGCAAGTTTTCTGTTATCCTTAAAACATTGCAAGATAAACAATTGCATCTGGCTCATCATATTTGTAATGCAGCTGAAACCAGTTCCCTGACATTTCAGTCCAAGAACAGCAAAGTGTTTGTTCTCAAAGGAAGATGACAAGTTGGAGCCATTACGTTAGCTGGTAAAGGTTTGCTGTAAAATTTGTAGTGTGCGTGTATGCAGGAGGAAATTTCATTCTCCTTTTTGTAATCTTCCCTATGCAAAGAATGAAGGTTAACCTTAAAGTTGGGCTCTGCCAGGAACGGAGTTTGCATGCCACCCTGACAGGTGGATACAGAGTGAAAATTATTTGGATTGGTTTGAATATTTTCTATAACATCCAAAACCAATTGCTCAAGATCCAGTTCTACTAATCTTAGCTGGTTACTCTACCCATACTAAGAACACAGGTTTCATTGATAAGGTCAGAGAAAATCATACAACTTTTGTGCACTTGCCCTCACACTATAACCCCAAACTCCAAAACACAATAGCTTTTAAAAAATTTCTTCACAATAATCCAGGTAGAACTATTACACAGTTTTATATAAGTCCACTCTGGAGTTAAGCATTTCTTTGTACATCCATTCCAATAACAGCAATAAATGGCTTCAGGAAGTGTGGATTTTTTCTTCTAGATCCTAATGGGTTTACCAGTGAAGACTACACTGCAGCTGAGGTTATTGATATTCCTTTGGATAGGGACGCCAATATTGTGCCTTGTTCAAATATTGGTTCTCCTCATTGTGAAACTGCTGAGCCTTCAGCAAATACTTATCCCTCAAACAAATATAAATTTTGTAATAATTATAAACATTTGGAAGAAGAACTACCAGAATACTTTAAGTATTTATTTGGCTCTATTGGGAAACATGTTAGCAAAGCCAGCCCTTATTTTATTCTAAAATAATTACTAGATTTGTCAAAAGTATAGTTTGTGTAATTATATCTGTTAATTTCATTATTTAAAGAAATAATTTGACCTAACCTTTTTGACAGAAGGAACGCTTAAAAAGGTGATATATTGCAATGTATTCAGTTAACTGATTGAGTTATGTTTTAATTGTAATTTCTGTAAATTAAACATCTAACAGTGTATAGTTTCAGTACCTATTATTGTGAGGATATATAAAGGCCCAATTTTTGGTCCTGAGACAGTCAGTCCACGGTTTATTTTCAGAGGGGAAGTCTGTATCAGTTAGGGTAGCAATAATGCAGTGGAAATAGTATAACAACAATAGGGTGTGTGTTAAAACAATGACAGTGTCTATTCAATTTATTTGAGAAATAGTGTCACACGTTCTGTATTATTCTGAAAGAACTGTGAACTATGTGGTTAGGTTTTTACTGCTCATAGATGTTCAACAGCAAACTATTGTAGCAGTATGCTGATATTTGCCTGGAAACTATTAATGACGCTTAACAAAATTTACCAATAGTGAACTGGCCATATATTTATGTAATGTTGGGCAGTTGTGAACAGTGAGAGTAAAGAACAGTAAAACACAACTGTTCAACTGTTCTCTACATCATTTATAGTAGTCAGTGTTGAACTTCCAACCCTCATTTTTCAGCCAGTATTAAAATGCAGTACATCAACACTGAGGATGAAGAAACAAAGCAGGCAAAGGTCACACAATGACAGATAGTGCTTTTACTGCAAGGAAGTATTTTCTAGATCTAAAGAGTTGAAGGATGATTAACATGTCAAAGCTGTAAAATACTGGGCCCATGAACTGTGCGTTGGATGTGATAAGTATGATGACACATTTCCCTACAAATCAGATTTTTCACAGTAACAAATCATTTCCAGGCATGAAAGAACCATTAATGTCAGAAAAAATACTTGAGCCAGCTGAGGACAGAATCTCTGGTCTTTTAATTTGCATTATCGCTCCTACCTACTGAGTCACTCCCTTTTTTCGTTGAAATAAAGTAATCTCTTCAAGAACTCATTATGACAAATTTTCTTGGGAAAAAATAAAACTCTTCTTGTAGAAATACTAAGACTCTTCAATGTGAAAGAAATGTACTCTTGCTAGATATAAAACTCTTCTTGGAAAACAGACTCTTCATCGAATAGCAATTAATGACAAAACAAATGAAGTTTTTAAAGGAAGTTTAAAAAACATAAATTGTGGTGAAGTTTACAATGCTAGCTCTAATAACATTTCTTAGTGAGTATGTGCCTCTTTTCCAAAGTAATTTTCCTAAAAAAGATATTTAACTTTAGTACTGGGAAGTCACTGACAAACTCTTGGATCACTGCAAGTACCAGAGTAGCTTCACAAGAAAAATGTGCACCTACAAAATAGTCACAACAAATCATGGTCCATAAATACCTTCAGATTATAAAATGTACTACAAAATATTAAGAAAAATGTTAAAAATCCAAAAATATACATGTTTCTCTGAAACTGACAGATCAGACAATAAAATAAAGCCACTATGGAATATTGTTAAAGGAAAGACAGGAAAAGAAGCTGTAGAGAGAAAGGGAGTATTTTGGAAAAGACAGTTAACATGTAGCAAATATTTTTAACAATTAATTTTGAAAAATAAGAGAGAAAATTTGTGCATATAGTTTAGAAGAGGAAGCAAGATAGTACAACAAAGAAGTGATACAGAGGACATTAAATTAAATAGAAATTAAATTGACATCCAAATATGAAATAAGGAAGATCATTATAATTCTAAACAATAAAAGTTCTTGTGAGATGTATAACCACAGTTGAGTAGTAACTTCCATGCCTGCAGCAGCTCATCAAAGTGCACCATTTTGTTTGTGAGTTGATGCAGCTTCTAAGAAGCAACTTATTTGGAACTTCTTGTGTGCTCTCTAATTTAAACTCTTAAATACCTTGTGTGTTTGTGTCTTTATCAGGCACAGTTCTGCATTTTAATAACTGTGTAGAGCACAATATAACTCTGCATTGTGACAAGTGTGTTTTTGTTTAAAGAGTAAGTTAAAGTTTTTAGATCCTTCAGTTGAGTGATAGATTCTGTCGCTGTAGTAATTGGATTGAATCACACCATTTTCTTTGTAAGTGGGCATATATTCTAATAAGAAGTGATTTATTTGGAATTTCATGTGTGCTCTTTAGTTTAAACTCTTAAATTTCTTGCACGTTTCTGTATTTATCGGGCACAGTTCCACATTTTAATAATTCTCTAGAATATACTTTTGCCATCTTTAATATGGATAGAGACTGTGATTGCTGTGTTCAGATGCAAGCTGAGTTGGTGGCTCCTTCACTCACAGCTCCAAGCAGTAGTGACTTCAGTCATACAGCATGAGGGCATTGCCAGTGGGCATCACTGATTTGGGGGCAGGAAGGGGGGGGGGCGACAGATGTGGGGCTCCAAGTGACATCCATTACCTCCCAAGTTCCCAAGTATCCCCCGATCAGTCCACTATTGTCGCCACCCTGGGTACTGCCTGCACTGAGGTTGACCGCTCACTCAAGGTCGAGTGGGTGACAGTGGAAGGCTTTCTGGGGAGCCGATCAAAGGGCCTCCACAGTTTGTCTGAAAATCAAGTTTCAGGTTCAGTCTGCGTCTGACAAAGATCCTGAGCGAGTTGTAGTCACTTCCTCAGGGGAAGCTACTCAGCCTGCAAGATCTGGTCAGTCATAGAGGATTGCATTACTGGTAGTTGGGAGCATCAATGTTAGGTGCATAATGGGGCTCCTTAGGGATATGGCTGTCAGAAAGAGTAAGAATTCCAGTGTTCAGTCTGTGTGCATGCCACGAGGAGTCATCCCAGGTGTGGAATTGGTGATTCTGGATCCCATGAAGAGCATAGGGTGCAGTTGCTGCAGGTGATGGCTCATGGCTGTAGCAATGCTGTGTGGTTTGGAATTGAAGAGATTTTTTTCTAGTTTTGTGCAGCTATCTGAAATAGTAAGGACTGCCAGTCTTGCTTTCAAGATGAAGGTGAAGGTCAACATCTGTAGTATCATTGACAGGAGCGATTCCAGACCTTCAGTACAGATCCGAATGGAGGGTCAGAGTCTTTGGTTCAGACGGTTCTGTGATTGTGTATGCTGCAGATTCCTCAACTTGTACCATAGGGTGGTAAGGTTTTGGATTCTGCTTGATAGATTTGGGATCCACTAGACACAGGAAGCAGTTGCATGGGTAGCAGTGGCTGTGCAGCGAGGACTGAGTGGTTTTAGGGGTTAGATTGTCTCAGGAAAGTCAGTGGTAGGCATAAAAGGTTGTCCAAAATTGTACAGAATGCTTTCTCCAGTAATTATTTTCAGCAAATAGTTCATGAGCCCAGTTGAAGTATAAATGATCATTAAACCATAACTTGACCTCATAGCAACAAACAATCCTATGCAAATACAGAGCATCATTATGAATACAGAGATTATTGGCCACAAGGTCTTTGATGTTCATACAAGTGGTTCTCTTATCTCCAAAGGTCTACCTAATTTTCCTGTAGGCAGTATCTATCTTACCCCTAGTGAGATAAGCCTCTACATCCTTACATTTGTCCTCTAGTCATCCCTGCTTAGCCATTTTGCACTTCCTGTCGATCTCATTTTTGAGACGTTTGTATTCCTTTTTGCCTGCTTCATTTACTGCAATTTTATATTTTTTCCTTTCATCAATTAAATTCAATATTTCTTCTGTTACCCAAGGATTTCTACTAGCCCTCGTCTTTTTACCTACTTGATCCTCTGCTGCCTTCACTACTTCATCCCTCAAAGCTACCCATTCTTTTTCTACTGTATTTCTTTCCCCCATTCCTGTCAATTGCTCCCTCATGCTCTCCCTGAAACTCTGTACAACCTCTGGTTCTTTCAGTTTATCCAGGTCCCATCTTCTTAAATTCCCACCTTTTTGCAGTTTCTTCAGTCTTAATCTACAGGTCATAACCAATAGATTGTGGTCAGAGTCCACATCTGCCCCTGGAAATGTCTTACTATTTAAAACCTGGTTCCTAAATCTCTGTCTTACCATTATATAATCTATCTGACACCTTTCAGTATCTCCAGGCTTCTTCCATTTATACAGCCTTCTTTTATGATTCTTGAACCAAGTATTACCTATGATTAAGTTGTGCTCTGTGCAAAATTCTACCAGGCGGCTTCCTCTTTCATTTCTTTGCCCCTTGAGATATGTATACCTCACTGATTCCACAACTGTTTTTACATTTTGTGCACCATGAGGGATCAGTACCAACTCTTCTTAATTTATTTGATATATATATACCAAGGGATCAGTACCAACTCTTCTTAATTTATTTGATATATATATACCAAATAAATTAAGAAGATTTGGTACTGATCCCTCATGGTGCACAAAACATAAAAACAGTTGTGGAATCAGTGAGGAAAAGCATGCCAAATTTAAAAGAACGCAAAATCTTGTAGGCTGGCAATGTTTTATTGAAGCTCGAAACTTAGTACATTCTCCAATGTGAGATACTTTTAATAGTTTACACAATGAAACTCTGTCTTGAAATCTGGTAGAAAACCATAAGAGATTCTGGTCATATACAAGGTATCCTAGTGGCAAGATGCAGTCAGTACCTTCACTGTGTGATAGCAATGGTAATGTTACTGACTACAGTGCCCCTAAAGCCGAGCTGCTAAACACAGTTTTCTGAAATTCCTTCACACAGGAAGATAACATAAATATTCCAGAATTTGAGCCACAAACAACTGCTAACAGAAGTAGCTTGGAAGTAGGTATCCCTAGTGTAATGGAGTAGCTTCATTCACTTAATAAAGGCAAGGCCTCTGGTGCAGAGTGTGTAACCGTCAGGTCTATTTCAGAGTATGTTAATACAATAGCTCCATACTTAGTAGTCAAATACGACTACTTGCTCAATGAAAGATCAGTACCTAAAGACTGGAAAGTTGCTCAGGTCGCACCAATACTTAACAAATAAAATAGGAGTAATCTACTGAATTGTAGACCCATCTTACTAATGTTCATTTGCAGAAGGATTATGGAACACATACTGTGTTTGAACATTATGAATTACCTAAAAGAAAATTATATATTGACAAATAGCTGACAGGGATTCATAAAATATAATTGTTATGAAAACAATTAGCTCTTTATTCATATGAAGTAATGAGAGTGCTATCAGCAGGGGAACTCAAATTGAGTGAATATTTTTAGATTTCCATTTCTCTCACAAGTGACAGATTGCATGCCTATGGAGTGTTGTCTCAGTTGTGTAACTGGATTTGTGATTTACTGTCAGACAGGTCACAGTTTATAGTAGTAACTGAGGGAAGGTTATCAGGTAAAGCAGAAAGGATAGCTGGGATTCCCCAAGGAAAAGTTATAGGCTCTCTGCTGTTCCTGAGCTATATAAAAAATTTATGAGATAATCTGAGCAGCCCTCTTCGACAGTTTGTAAATGATGCTGTCATTTACCATTTGATGAAGTCAACCATTATGTACTGTTTGAAAATGATATATTTGCAAGAAACATTGTTTCCTACAGTGTTGGTAGGAACATGCAAACCTTGAATCTGAAGATTCCTAAAAGCAAATACAATATTTTTATGGTGCAAAAAGTAGCAATTGCCTCTATGAAATGAAAAGTTTAAGTCATCCACATAAGTACTAAAAGGAATCTGGTAAATTTATGTCACACAATAAAGCACACAAATCTGAAGGGTGTGAATTCAGTTAAATACTTAGGGATTACAATTATGAATGATTTAAATTGGAATGATCACATAGATAATGTTACAGAGAAACTGAACCATAGCATTTAGAAAATGCAACAGGTCCCTACAATATGCTTGTCTGTCCTCTTGTGGAGTATTTGTGTGGTATGGGATCCACCTCAGATAGGATTTTTGGAGAGTATAAAAAAATTTCAAAGACAGGCAGCTCATTTTGTGTTATCATGAAACAGGGAAGAGAGTGCCAGAGATACGGTATGTGTACTGGAGTGGCACTCATCAAAACAAAAGTGTTTTTCATTGTGGAAGGATCTTCTCATGAAATTTCAGTCACCAGTTTTTTTTTCCCTCTCAATATGAAAATATTTTGTTGATATCCACATACATAGGGAGAAATGATTATTGTAAATATATAAGAGAAATCATAGCTTGCACAGAAATATTTAAATGTTCATTTTTCCTGTGTACTGTTAGAGAGAGGAAAAACAGAGAAATAGCTTGAAGGTGTTTTGATGACCCCTGTGCACCACATTTAATTGTGAATCGCAGAGTAGTCATGACAATGTAGAGGCAGATATCTCCAGTTTGACTCCTAAATTGTGGTTACATAATACTGAATAATGTTAGTCACTTATTTAAAGCATTATTAGTTCAATGTTTTTACAAAACTTCAGCAGATTACATTAACAACTATCATTAAAGATTGGCAGTGAAAGGTGGTTGTCAAACACCTGCAGTACATTAATTAAACTTAATGAAGCTGCAGTTCAGTGTTTTACATAGTTAATTAAATGTCCATTAACAAAGAAATCACTTTGATGATCACTATATTCAGCTTGGATGTTTTATATTGCAGTTGAAGAAAATCAGCCATTATGTTCTGTTTGATAATGACATATTTACAAGGAACATTGTTTCCTACAGTGTTGGTAGGAACATGCAAACCTTGAATCTGAAGATCTCTACAACTGATAGAGAAATTCATTACTAAAATATAGTTTTAAAGAGTAAAAGTGTAGCCATGTAAGTGCAAGAGTTCCAAGGTCATAGAAGAGGGATCTGAAACTGGCTCATTTGAGAATTCTACATAAAATCTGCATGGCCCATTTTATGGCTATAAAGACTTCATAGATCATAACAGCAACCACTTGGAAGGTTATCTAATATTAGAATGGCATATGAAATACCCCAAAATTTGCTAACATTTGTATATAGTGGTTAACACAATGAGGAAGTATTCTTAGTGCAAAGCAAGCTAGATTGACTTATTATGATCAATTTATCAATGTGATGATTACATTTTAATTATCTGTGAATGTGGACATAAAAGAATTTTGTATGTAGAATGTATCATTTGTGAAGTAAGCTATAAAAATATTTCTGGAGCCTTTGATTTTTACTAAGATTAGTAGCCATCAGGTTGGTTTTTAGCAAACTTTCTGTTGTAAATCAATTACATGACTGTTCTACTGTCTCATTGTCTGCATTTGATATGGATGATTTTGTGTTTTCTGTTAGTATACATAGGTCATTAGCAAATAAAAAGTCTAGCATGATCTGTTAATGACTTTGGTATATAATTCAAGCAGGTTTAAAGTTGGAGTGGTCACAATGCTGTACCTCATGGGATACCAAATTTAATTTTTTCCTGCTAACAATAAAATGGAAGCAAGCACAGAAAAAGGGAAGGAAAGATACAAAACCAAAGCAGAGAAAGGAACAGAAAATATCACATCCAATTGTGGCCATGGGCCGATTAAAATGAAACAGGTAGAAGAAGTTTATAAATGTATGAGAGAATAAGTGCTTGTGATCAAATGAAACATCAAGATCACTTTAATGATGAATCAGTTTGTCTATCCTTTACTAACACAATGGACACTAGAAAGGTATTACAATATGACATTTTTTATGTAAAAGTTACAAATACTCTGATGGAAAAAAATTCAATACCAAATAACAATTAATGTAAAGTAAGGAAACTTTGGGAATAAATTTGTATAGGTAACATATTTAAGTGGTTAACACAGGTTAATCTAAGGGGAAAGTTTGGAAATTTGTGGTAATGTCTTATGGGAGCAAACTGCTGAGGTCATCAGTCCCTAAGCTTACACACTACTTAATTTAACTTACATTAACTTACGCCAAGGATAAAGCACACACCCATGCCTGAGAGAAGACTCAAACCTCTGACAGGGGGAGCCGGGTCAACTGCGACAAGGTGCCTCCGACCACTTGGCTACTCTGTGCGGAAAATCTAATGGTGAGATAAGCCGTTGCAAATGTGAAATGCTAATTCAATAATGCCCAGTGTAACCACCAGACAGTTGAATGAAAGCATGCAGACATGCATGTATTGTGTTGTACAGGTACCAGATGTTAGCTTGTGGTATGGAGTTCCATGCCTGTTGCATTTGATAGGTCAGTACAGGGACCATTAGTGTTGTCTGTGGATGATGCTGGAGTTCTTTTCTGATGATGTCCCATATGTGCTTGATTGGAGACAGATCTAGTGCTCAAGCAGGCCAAGGCAACATGTTGACGCACTGTAGAGCATACTGGATTACAACAGTGGTTGTCCTGTTGGAAGACACTCCTGGAATGCTGTTCATGAATGTAAGCATGACAGGTTAAATCACCAATTAATGAAGAATTCTGCATTCAGGGTGTGTTGGATGACCACAACAGGGCTCCTTCTGTCATATGAAATCTCGCCCCAAACCATAACTCCAGTTGTATGTCCAGTGTGTGTAGCATGCAGACAGGTTGGTTGCAGGCCCTCACTTGGCCTCATAACCAACACACTGCCTTTACTGGCACCGAAGCAGAACCAGATTTCATCAGAAAGTTACACCTTGCTCTCCAATGAGCTCTTGCTTGACACCACTGAAGTAACAAATGGCAGCTGTTTGGGTCAGTGGAATGTATGCGACAGGGCATCTGATTTGGAGCTGTCCTTGAAGTAACTGATTTGTAATAGTTCATTGTATCACCATAGTGGCAACTGCTGCTCAGATTGCTACTGCAGATGCAGTATGGTGCACCAGAGCCATATGCTGAACACAACAGTCTTCCCTCTTGGCAGTGCCACATGACCACCCATAGCCTGGTCTTCTGTCATTGGCTACATTCCTGCCAAGTCCTCCTCCATTACTGCAGAAGGAACATCCACCTTCTCATAGCCCTATTAGACAACCTTGTTCAAACTCAGTGAGTAATTGATAATGGTGTCTCTGTTGGCTTAATGGCATTCTTGAGTAACATCAACTCAGCACATCCAATCTCAAAGGCAACTTATGCTGAGGACCATTGCAGCTTGTATTAAAGCAAACCTGATTTGCATATACAAACATTGTGAAATCTGAATAATCGTCATCTTTCAAATGTAGAAACATGCCTACCAACTTTTGTTTATGCAACAGAACTCCTTCTTGGTGTCATGATTTTTTTCCTGTCATTGTAACTTCTGAAAATACTTAAATCAGTTTCATATTATCATAAAGAGGAGTTCTTATGTGCAATTGCAACTGAAACTTCCAGCATTTATAAATATTGTGATTATTTTTTGTGTCTACCATCCTCCTTCACAGAGGAAAAGACAGTACTTGAGGTAGCATGGTGTATATAAAAAGAATGAAAGAAAATCCTAATGTTACACGTACTACAAGCAATACCTGCTCATATAGCATAATGTGCAATGGTCTGGCTTGTGAGGTAGGAAGGTGGGCGAGAACTGAAGTGAATCCATGTGGTAGATAGTTGATGCACAAATCAGTGTGCCGTGGTTTTTAAATGGTTTACCATACTCATTTAAACAAATTCTTGGCTGGTTCCCAATTTCCATCTCAGAAAATGTAACACACATATAGTTAAAATATGATCACGCTCAGAAGAAACTTTGCGCAATTTACAGACACATAACACACATGATTCACTCCACCCAAATTTTTTCAGTGATAGGAGTCTAGTAGATAGTAGTAGCGAGGTATACAGACCTGTGTCGGTTGTATGTTATTCACATTGCAACAAGCAATGTCTAGTAGATAGTAGTAGCAAGGTATACAGACCTGTGTCGGTTGTATGTTATTCACATTGCAACAAGCTGGACATTATTGAAAGGGATTTGGAGTTGGAGAAGAAGGACTGAAAAGAAGCTTTTTGAGAGCTTGAGATTGTCGGCTCATCCAGCACTCTCCCTGCAAGGTTGATGACAGTCTTAATATTGCTGGCTTTCTCCTCCTGTTGACATCTGCCCGGAAGTCTGAGGAACTTTTGGCACTGTTTGTTGGTGGCTTCCTTCTTGTGGATGGTGTTGCCATGGGTTCCCCCCTGGCCCAGGTATTGCCACCTTGTACATGGAGCACTTTGAAGATGTGGCACTGAACACCGCCCACCATAAACCAAAGGTGTTCTATAGATATGTAGACAACACTTTTGTAGTGTGGCCCCATGGCAACTACAGGCGTTCCTACGCCATCTCAGTGGCATACATGACAACATCAAATTTACCATGGAGGTAGAACAGAATAGCTGCCTTCCCTTCTTGGATATTTTGATCAAGAAAAATGCAGACAGTACATTGGGACACTCTGTCTACAGGAAGAAGGCGCACACGGACTTATATCTCAATGATTAGAGCTACCACCATCCAGCACAATGTAACTCAGTACTG
Source organism: Schistocerca gregaria (assembly GCF_023897955.1). Lineage (NCBI taxonomy): Eukaryota > Metazoa > Arthropoda > Insecta > Orthoptera > Acrididae > Schistocerca > Schistocerca gregaria. Next base: position 45,925,335 of record NC_064931.1, read on the forward strand.
AACACCTTAGTACAAAGAACCAGGATGATCTGTGACAGCAAGAGTTTGCCGTGTGAGTTATCGCGTCTGTGGGAAACCTTCCACAAGAATTGCTACACTGAGACACAAATGAAACATGCCTTGCATGCAGACAAGAAGTGGGAGGAGAAACCAGAAGAAGACGAAACAAAACATGTGGCGTTTCTGCCATTTGCTGGACTGCCAACAGCCAATATCTCAAGAATGCTAAAGAAGCATGAAATAACGACCATCTTTTGAGCACCAAAAAACGTCAAAGATATACTTGGCTCAACCAAAGACCAACTGGGGCTGCAGACGCCAGGCATTTACAGTATTGAGTGCCAATGTAGGATATTCGGTAGGCACAACAATGTATCTTCCAGCGTTGTAATTATGACTGGTACAGATGAACAAGTCCGCTGTAGCCGAACATAGCATTATCGAGAGACACACCTTTTAATTCGAAAAAATGTATAAGCTTTGCAGTACCAACGGTTTCTGGGACTTGATCTCCAAAGAGGAAGTGGAGATACATCTGCACAACAGTTTAGTAAACAGGGATAGTGGTTTTCAGCTCAGTGCAGTGTGGAATCCCACAATTGACAAAATACGTCAGGAACGCTCCAATCTGAAGGCAGTGGCATCAACAGACAGATGGGATAGCCACCAGATCTCGATGCCGGTCCGCGCCACGGACCCCCCACCACCACCGACGTGGTACCCTCCTTCCAGAGGAATGTGATTGGCCAGTATACAGTATCGGATGATGGCCGAGCAGCTATATAGATATGCAGAACGCAGCATCCCGACACTTTGCCAGAAGATGATGGATACGAAACTAATTGAAATGTTGCAACAAGGCGACGCCACCACTCTGCTGATAACCCGAGAAGAATTCATCAGTGGAATATGCCAAGAAACACTGAAGTCACATAGCTCTTTCATAGTCATCTGTCTTAGGTGGAAACTGGGAAAGGGAATTTTTTCACAATTATAGAGCAGACTGAGTCACTAATGACATTACTCGTTATATCTCCTTTAAATTGTACACTTCTAGCTGACTATGTTAGCATGGCCAATGTGCTTCCTTTTTTAAGGATAAAAGTGCAGTAAGGTAAGCCTAATAGCAAAAAGTCGCATCAGTCACCTGATAGTAAATCAATGTCCATCTTTGAAGATTCCAATTCTGTAACAGATTTTATTTGAGAAGTATTTAATTAACTGCATATAATGTGAAGCAGCTCTTGTCTTATTATATATCTCATTTTCAGTAAAGAAATCTCTTATCTCATATCAACATTCAAAGGTTTCTTATTTAAACATGAGAGAACTATTTGTATAAATGATCAAGAACACTTGTGCCACCATAGTATCCAAAATTAACTAATTATATTAATTTCCTAATAAAGAAAACCTTTCTCTATTTATATCCCACTGAGTGGATTAGTGGATTTGTTGTTTTTATGAATTAATCTGCATTATGTATAGCGTTACAAGCAATTTCTATTAATCAGTGTCCTATTCATTGACTCTAATAGCCCGCATCTCGTGGTCGTGCGGTAGTGTTCTCGTTTCCCGCGCCTGGGTTCCCCGGTTCGATTCCCGGCAGGGTCAGGGATTTTCTCTGCCTCGTGATGGCTGGGTGTTGTGTGTTGTCCTTATGTTAGTTAGGTTTAAGTAGTTCTAAGTTCTAGGGGACTGATGACCATAGATGTTAAGTCCCATAGTGCTCAGAGCCATGTGTGTGTGTGTGTGTGTGTGTGTGTGTGTGTGTGTGTGTGTGTGTGTGTGTGTGAGTGAGAGAGAGAGAGAGAGAGAGAGAGAGAGAGAGAGATCTTCACTGTGTTTGTGATATTTGGAATGAAAACTGTATTAACTGTATTCAGAAAGATCATTTCAAAACATAGATTTCTGTCAAGTGTTTTCCTCAAATTATCAGACATTGTGTCTTTCATTTTAGATACATTTGCACTGATTGCTCTTCACATTTTGAATTATAGTTTTTGTCTCCTCTCTTCATGTCCTGATAGCTTGTCATTCTTATGAAAACAATGCTGAACATATTCCATTTTCGTTTAGAAGGGCATTACAAGCATAATGAAATATATAATTTATAATACATTGTTATTATGAAGTAACAACAGTTGGTTTCTGGTGGCCAAATAAGAATGATCTGGTACTGAATTGTTCTGGTGTCTCACGCGGCTTGAGCAATTGCTTCAAAAGTAATCTCTTGAGCTTAAACCTCAGTGCTTTGCCTACATAGCTGAGTGTTTTATTTACTGCCAAGCAGATGGCCCGTGTTCAATTCCTGGTACTGCCATGAATTTTCCCTTCGTGAATGTACTGGAATAAGATACAATCAGCCTCATGAGGTCAACTGATGAGCTACCTGAATGAGAAGTAACAGCTCCAAAGTCTGAAACCCTGACAGTAGCTGGGAGTGCAATGTGATGTCACCACACCCTTTCATACCCTATGCAAACACTGCCATTTGGTAGAGGCTGCAACAGTAGCCAGTCAGTGTCGTATAATCCTATGAGCCTGATCACAGAAGTAGTGATTTTTTATTTTAGTTTATTTTTTATTGTACCGCAACCAGTTAATGCGGTTTTAACAAGGCCATCGACCCAATGGAATTCAATGGAATATTATATTCGAAGTATCTAGGCAAATAGATTATGATGACATAACTACTGTTCTCGGTTTAATGCTCGACATTGGGATTTTTTACTTAAAAAAAAAAGAATGAAAATCAGTTTATGCAATGTGACAAGTTGTCAGTTATGAGCAAACACCTATTGCATATTATGTGTTAGTGTCTCAACACTTTAACATTGACATAATGTAAGGGGAGGAGGGGCCTGGTGCAGCCAAGAATATAAAGAGCCTGTTAATCCTTAAAAAAGACAGTAAAGACTCTGTGAAATCTTAGTTATAATGAGTCACATAAAAGAATATTAAAGAGTGAGAAATTACTTACATTGCTATCAATATATATTTTTAAAACTGTTCAACTAATTTTAAAACATAAACAGAACACAGTCTGAACAAAGATGTATATATTTATAACAATATAACACTAAGTTACAACGTTACTTTCACCTGGAAAGGTATAACACAAAAGGTGCAAATAGTGACTGCTAATATATAGTGATCAAATATCTCATAAGTTTAAAGGGAAGCTGTTTTGCTTAATAACAAGTGTTATATTAATCAATTTGTTCTAACCACAAGAATGCACAGAAAATGAGAGACAAAACTCTTTATTACATCTAGAAATAACTTGTACAAGAAGACATGCTGGGGAGTGGCTACACTACTAGTCCAATAATTATAGTCAGAATGTCAATATGTAACTGAGGGTGAGGTTAGTCAGGCCTGACTCTTTAAGCTGTTGGTTGACTGGTGGCATGCACGGAGGAGAGGCTACACGTGCACCCGTGAGTGGCGGGCCCTGACAGTCATAGCAGCTACTGACTTCTGTGGCCTGCCTCACAGCTGTACACCTGGATACTGGATGTGGAATCTATGCAGGTCACTACAAAATTCCTTTCAGAGAAAAAGACTATCTTCATTTGTACCAAATGTGTAACATATTTCCATAATTCAGAACAAATCTTGAATTCTTCTGTAATGAATAAATACATAAACAAAGCAAGTGGAGAACAGAAAATCATGACCAATTGGATAAAAAATAATGAAGGTGTCTGTAATAGCTAACACCACGGGCATATCAAAAAGAGATATAAAGAATGGAACATTTTGAGGAGGAAGCTCTCGAACCAGCACACCTAAAACCCGTCTGTTTCTTTAGATATGTGGCTGATACCTTCATTATATGGCCACATGGAAGAGATAAACTGGCAGACTTCCTGACACATATCAACTCCAGACACGAGCATGCATATTAAGTTCACCACTGAGATCGAAACGGACAGGATGCTCCCTTTCCTAGATTTTTCAATTAGACGACAAGCTGATGGCACTTTGGACCACGGCATGTATAGGAAGAAGACACGCACCGATTTGTAGCTATGTGCAGATAGCTGCCACCACTCGGCACAAAAGAATGGCGTGCTCAGAACTCTTGTACACAGAGCTCACACCATCTCCGACAGGGACAGTCTCCAACAAGAATTGGACCGCCTGAAGACCGTGTTTCGGAGGAACGGTTACGAGGAAGGGCAAATTCGAAAGGCTCTACATCCCACGCCTGCAGCACTGGCGGAAACTGAGGACGAATCTCAGGAGGAGGCGGTCTTGCTATTTTTCTGTTTTGTGGGGCCTTATCCGAAAAAATTGGACGCATTTTACGTAAAAACTGAGTGAAAACCATCTTCCGTCCTTAGAGCAAAGCCAAGAGCCTTCTCGGTAGTGTCGTCGACAACCTCGGTCTACGTAAATCAGGGGTTTATCAGATACCTTACCAATGCGAGAGTGTATACATAGGTTAGACCGTTCGTACCACCGAGGACCGATGCCGAGAACATCGACGGCACACTAGACTGCAACAGCCCAGTAAGTCGGCAATCACCAAGCATTGGCTGTAGGAACTCCACAGTGTGGATTACGACCGAACCAAAGTCCTGACACAGACTTCCAAATACTGGGACTGTGTTATCAAAGAAGCTATAGAGATTAGAGTAAGGGAGCCACAACTAAATCATGACAGCGGTTACATCCTTAGCGAGGCGTGGGAACCCACGATCACCCAGATTGAGAAGAAAAAGGATATTTCCCAGAGTGTACCGACTTTGGGGGAGGAGGGAAGAATAATGAGAGCAGTGCCGGCAGACCCTCCTAAATGAGAAGACCTAGGACGCAGCACCCAGACGGCGGGAGAACGGACGCCAGACCTGGACCGGGCATGGGGCGCGGACTGCACTGACTCATAGGAAGCACCTGAGGGAGGAGGGAGATTGTCCTATATATACCTGGCACTGGCCCACCACTGGTCAGTACATTGGTGCACTGATGGTGGCAACGTGGTCAATTGCCGAAATATTGTGTCCTGTGCACAATCGTACCAGGCTGTTCACCTGAGATTTATTTCTTCAGACGTAAAGTACATTTTAAAAGCGAGATAAATTGTGAGAAGGGATTGTGGAAGGAAGGTGATACACACACTGAATGATGTCAAAAAAATAAATGTGAAATTGAATTTCTAAGAAATATTTAGATAATTTAAAATAAAAATCTAACAGATTTTGTATGTTCAATTGTTATTGTGAGTGAGGAACTTCATCACAAGAAGACTACAGCAAAGTGGTGACACTGATTTCATCTGCTTGAAAGATCATGGTCAGATGTAATTGATTTGTCCATCTCAAGTTTACTGAAATTTAATTAATGAGAATTTTAGACCAAATGCATTTTGCTTTTATTTATAAAGCATCTTCAGTGGTCATTCTGCAAATTGGATACATATGTTTGTACATCTTTCATTTTTTAGATTAAAAACAGCATTTTGTTTATAAAGTTGTGCATTTTACTTATGGTGTTCCTGCCCCATGTCTGCCTGTTCTCCAGACCACTTCTTCCTCCCTCTTAGTTAACAAAAGCTGATGTTAAAAGACTTGATTTGGAAAATATGTAAACAAGAGCCAGAAATATCATAAGTAAATTGCACACCAACTTTATACGCAAAACACTATTTTTAATTTAAAAAACCGAAAATGTGTAAATATATGAATCCATTTGCAGAATGACCACATAAGATGTAGTTTTGTTAATAAAGTTGTGCATTTTACTTATGGTGTTCCTGCCCCATGTCTGCCTGTTCTCCAGACCACTGCTTCCTCCCTCTTGGTTAACAAAAGCTGATGTTAAAAGACTTGATTTGGAAAATATGTAAACAAGAGCCAGAAATATCATAAGTAAATTGCACACCAACTTTATACACAAAACACTATTTTTAATTTAAAAAAGCAACAATGTGTAATTATATGAATCCATTTGCAGAATGACCACATAAGATGTTCTATAAGTAAAAGTAAAATGCATTTGGTGTAAAGTTCTCTTTAATTAAATTGCAATAAGCTTAAAATGGAGAAACTAATAATAACTTATTTTAAGAGTTGTTGTGGAAGATAGCCATGCAAAGAAATGTATTACAGTCAGTGTTTTCTGGGTAGATAAAGGGATTTCTCTGAAAAGTTATCTTCCAAAGTGGAAAGCAATAACTGACAACCACTACACAAGTCTTCTGGAACAACTGTATAAAATATTGTATGAGAAGAGGCCTATATTTAAAAATCAAAATGTTACCTTTCATCAGAACAGTCCACCTGCCCATTGAGTTAGTTAGGTAACGGGAAAACATACAAATCTGAAGTACAAATTGTTGGATCATCTACTCTGTTCACCAAAGTAGGTACCTTTTAACTTACACCTGTTTTCATACATGAAGAAATTTTCTAACTAAAAAAATTTAGAGCTTGATGAAAGCTTGATGGCAACTATAGGTATGTTTGTCAAATATTGAGAATCACACTTCAAGAACTGCACCTAATCACTGGAAAAATGTAAGACAAATTTCTTTTATTTAAAAGAGTGTGGTACCATAAAAAGGAAATTTTGACATAAAATACTTAACGAGTCCCTTCTGGGATAAAAAGTTTTACCTAACCCATAAATCTTAGAATTGAATAGCAGTGGATAGGGGTATTTGTGTTTTTTAAGTGTTGTTTCTAAGTTTCTTTTGAAATGAAGATAAGTATTAATTAGATGCAATTTGTATGAAGAAAAATTAAAAATAAATTACTTAAAACTTGACAGGTATTTTATTTTTCTTTATAACCTATAGCCCATTTGGAGCATGTAGTAACTCCTTTCACTTTAATCAGTGTGGTCATGAAATTGTTTTATACCTGTAACCTTTTTTGTTGTTAACTATGAACCAAATATTATCTCAGTTGTGTGCTATGGTTCCATAACTAAGGTCTGTAGGCCTGCACATCTCATGTTGGTGCAAATGACGAAATTATGTAATTTTTGGGAGCTACTATGTACTGAAATTAACAGTCAACAATTTTTGAAGCTACCAGTAATACAATAAAATCTATTTCTAAGTTGCTGCTCAGAATCAGCAGACTAATCTTGTTCACTTCTGAAAAGTTTCTGCTTATAACAGAGAATCTAAATGTAAAAATCTATGGGTGATATTTAAGGCAACTACTCTGTTTATTATTATAGGTTCATAACAAGTAAAAATGTAGCAAACTGACTGTCCAGAAATTGATATATGGATACAAGTTACAAAATAAAAAATGACAAAAGCATTTACAAATAATAATTTTAATGTGTTTGTATACATTTACATTTACTGGTTACTTACCTACTGAGCTGCCAGTATGTGAAGATAACTATCACAAAAAGTGCAAAAAAGAGACCTCCTGAAACTCCTGCAGTGATGTAAACTGGAGTATTATCCTAAAATAAGAAGATGTTAATTCAGACTGTATTATCCTATTCCTTACTGATGGTCTTAAGTGCAATACATTTGGATACTAATAATGTTATGAGGAAAAAAAATTAAAAAAATGGTTAATAGAATTTACAGTGTACTAGATATGTAATAGAATTTACCAAGCAACAATTACAACAGCAGTTATCTGTATAGACGACACAAATTTGCATCCATATAAAATGTAAGCCATTAAGATCATACAGTTACATAAACCATTAGTTATTAGAGTTATTAGGAACCTATTATTCCACAACTGTATACAGTGTAACAGACAAGAACAAGATGAATTTGAATCCCAGAACTACTTGAGTTTCTAGAATCTTCTGAAAACAAAAGTGGTAAATGAGGAAAAATAGGAAATAGTAGTTCATTCATCTTTTCGTTTCCTTACATGGAACTGGAAGAAGCACTAATGTCACATGCAATAGGAAGTATCCTCTGCCATGTACGTCACAGTGGCTTCCAGGGTGTGCATGTAGATGTAGATGTAGATGTATATGGTAGTTATGACACGTAATCATTTAAGAGAAAGTTGGCATATTAAAATATTTGTTACTTTTGCTCTATGACAATAGTACAAAAAAGAATAAGTTCTGTGGGTGATGTAAATCAGTTTTGTATAGTATTGAAGAAAAATTTTTCATTCGCAATAAATGGGTGTAAATTAAATTTTACTTACATGATCTAAATGAAAATCATATGCTAAATTATTAAGGCAATGAGCTATGAAGCTGCAACCTTACTCACTTCATACATAATTTCTGAAAGTACAAATTGCTTCCCTATTACTAATATTTAATCATATTTCATTGGACTTGAAGTGAAATGTCTCCCATATGGGTAATACCACCAATTAAAAAAACTGTATCATGCTTTAGCTCTTTTTTATTGTAGAATAAGGAAAATTGTATTAATATAATTGTAACTCCAGGCAATACTTCATGTAGAAGTGTGTAAAGCATGGATGATTCACTGTTTACAGGGAGTAAATTCATATATGACACACCGAAACATTGAATCCAAATTCTTACAATTTATGTGCCATTAATTGTCTAATTTCCCACTTCTGTTCCTATCAAAAACTGTTATTTCTTGGTCTCATGTGTTAACTGGACATAATATTACAGACTTCTGTCTCCACAATATGCATAATTTAAACTTTATAAAGACCCTATACTCAAGACCAGTACTATAAATGTTTGTGATAATACAGAAAGTTTCTGTTAGTGACAACGCACAATAAAAACTTTCAGAAGACACAAGTCCCAGTACTGCTAATAGAAACACTTAAAACAGTTCGTAGCACTCCTAGCTTTCAGAACAGTGAGATAATCATTACGAGAAGGTATACCAATACTGTACTCAGGAATTTCTATATAAGAAAAGATTTATAATAATTCAAAGAGAGCCTTCAAAAAAAAAAAAAAAAAAAAAAAAAAAAAAACACAAAGTTGTATTAGTAAAGGAAACTGGCTGTGTAATGACTTGGATGCAGACTTCACAGATGGAAGTGTATATAGAGTACATGTTGTTTGTAATTCAGACTGAAATTGTGTGATGTATTGACACATTCCGTAAAAATCTTATCACAAGGGAAAAGAACTGTATTAAACAGAAATAATATTTACAACACAATGAATGGCAGACTGTTTTTGGCATTTACTGAAGCTTTTGTACTTCATGTACTGGTACCTTTGCAAAAATATTTCAAGAGGTGAGGTCATTTGGTTTCACTGTCATCATGGTCTGTGTGTGTGTGTGTGTGTGTGTGTGTGTGTGTGTGTGTGTGCCCAACTCTAACTCACTTATACCAGATGTGACTGTACTTGTAATTATTTCTTCAATAGCAATTTTGACAACGTCATAAGATATTTAATATTCTTCCCCTATCTCTTGCACTTTACTGCAGTATCCTTCAAAACCTAAGCTGCAACTGATTATAATGATGTAAATGATCTGATGGTCTTTCCTTCCAGCCAAAAATCCCACAGCACACAGTTTTTTGGCCTGGTTATTTGCATGAACTAAGTGTACAGAGTGAAGTACAAACCACGAACACAACAGACGAAAGTGGCTGCCTCACCCAGTATTATCAGCTAGGTAATGATGGCTGTTACCAAAAATTAATGACTGACCAAAGCCTTCTGACGCTTACCAACTTATACTAGTTCAGGTCCAGGGAACTAATAGAAACAGAAATTTCCCAACAAACTACATCAGATGCTGTTGTAGGTTGGTCTGTATGTGATAAATTTGGCAAAGTGTTTGCTACTCAAACAATTCAAAATAGGCCGTATTTGTTGTAGATTCTACATCACTGAGATTTTGCTGTTAACCAATAAAAGAATTTGCTCTTCTCTCATGAATTCTGCTTCAGTTTCTAGAATGATTTTCATTACACGTTCATCTGGAGGAGAAATTTTAGCAAGTGAAATCATGAGAAAATCATAGAAAGAAGGAAGTTAGCTGGAGACGTTGTGGGAATGGTGTTGGGAGGCTTCATGTTGCGTGAGTGTATAAAGCATGATATATATATATATATATATATATATATATATATATATATATATATATATATATATATATATATATAACAGAATAAACTTCCACATGGGAAAAATATATTAAAAACAAAGATTCCAAGACTTACCAAGCGGGAAAGCGCCGGCAGACAGGCACACGAACAAAACACACAAACACACACAGAATTACGAGCTTTCGCAACTGGCAGTTGCTTCGTCAGGAAAGAGGGAAGGAGAGGGAAAAATGAAAGGATGTGGGTTTTAAGGGAGAGGGTAAGGAGTCATTCCAATCCCGGGAGCGGAAAGACTTCCCTTAGGGGAAAAAAAAAGGACAGGTGTCTGTGTATGTGCGGATGGATATGTGTGTGTGTGTGTGTGCGAGTGTACACCTGTCCTTTTTTTTTCCCCTAAGGGAAGTCTTTCCGCTCCCGGGATTGGAATGACTCCTTACCCTCTCCCTTAAAACCCACATCCTTTCATTTTTCCCTCTCCTTCCCTCTTTCCTGACGAAGCAACTGCCAGTTGCGAAAGCTCGTAATTCTGTGTGTGTGTTTGTGTGTTTTGTTCGTGTGCCTGTCTGCCGGCGCTTTCCCGCTTGGTAAGTCTTGGAATCTTTGTTTTTAATATATATATATATATATATATATATATATATATATATATATATATATATATATATATATATATATATATATATATATTAGAGGTGAGATGAATACTGTTAACATCCTGATATACGAAGATGAGGTACTGCAACTACATTATTTTCTCATTCTAGAGGTGCAGTTGTTTGAGACTTCCTTTCATGGATCATCATATCAACCTACAACAATCCACTTAATGGATGAATTTGTTGCAGGTGACTATATCCACCATATGGACTGAGCAGCAGTGGCTCCAGATTTGAATTCTATAAAAAAAAAAGTTTGTGTACAGTGGGGAGGACATTTTCAATCTGAAACTTCTGGATATTTTCAATCTGTGTGACCACCACTAGTAACTCTTCTAGATCCCTATATAGATATTTCTCACTGATGGAATTAACTGCCCACAGAGGTCTTGCATTACCTCATAGAGAGCATACTCTGTACGCATGTTAGGAATGAACATATGCCATATTAAATGTTTTGTCATCTTGGAAGAGAGTTTCTGAGTTTGAAAACTTTATAAAAAATATATTAAAGTTTAGAAATTTGATGAGAATTACAACTGCAACTCCAAGAACATAGCATATAACAAACTTCAAATTGGCCTGGTGTATACTACATTCTTGAATATGCAACTGATTAGCATTTCAGTAGAATTGTAAAAAGTAGGTAGAAGTAATACCACTACATTATTTATGTGAGGAAAGATGACACAGTAGGTTTCTTATTCATTAACCACATTTTATTACTGCTTGTTTACAAGGAGAAACATCTGACAAAACATGTCAGAATTTAACAGCAGCAGGATTGTGAGCCACTGAGGCTGTGCTTTATTGTTCCATAATATGTTATTTATGCTGTTCACAATCCCATGACTCATGGCTGTACAAGATCATACAGCCCTGTTACAGACCTTGGGTCAGAAAATGGGCTTGATTGTATCAAGTATCAGTGCAAACAGTGTGACAGGATCATTGGACACAGAAGTGACACCATGATACCTTTTCAGACAGGTTCTTGTTCTGCATTCTGCATCACAATAGAAGTGTCCATATGTGGAGGCTCTGAAGGTAAAAAAAATTGACTGATTGCTTTTGTCATTAACACTAGGGCACACCACTGGCAATTTTGACAGCAGATATTACATGCATTAGGGCTGGTTGCTGTGCATTACTTTTGAGGTCTCCACAATGGTACCTTTCAAGAAGATAACTTACGACCATATGTTGCCCGTGTTGTCCTGATATTTCTCAAAACAGAAAGCACTCAACTGTTTCTTTTGTTATCACTTTCTCCAGATACCTCAACAATTAAAAATTCTGGTCATGGGTTGCCAAGAGATTGAAATGCCACCATTTGACTGTCACTATTATTGATGAACTCCGGCATAGAGTTGAAACAGCACAGAATGGCATACCCTTAACTGTCAGCCAAGCTCAGTTAAGCTTGATGCCCAGTCATTGTTGCTGCCAGAGATCTGTGTACTAAATTTCCCACCTTCTGTACACAAATCGCCTGCAAATTCAATAACATACCATTCCTAGTGTAACATACACTGGAGAGCCAAAGAAACTAGTACACCTGATCAATATCATGTACGGCCCCCGCGAGCACACAAAGGTAAAGTGACACGACACAGCATGGACTCGTCTAATGTCTGAAGTAGTGATGGAGGAAACTGATGCCGTGAATCCTACAGGACTGCACATAAATCAGTAAGAGTACAAGATCTCATCTGAATAGCATGTTGCAAGGGATCCCAGATATACTCAATAATGTTCATGTCTAGGGAGTCTGGTGGCCAGCGGAAGTGTTTAAAATCAGAAGAGTGTTCCTGGAGCTACGCTTTAGGAATTCTGGATGTGTGAGGTGTTGCAGTATCCTGCTGGAATTGCCCAAGTCCATTGGAATGCCCAATGGACATGATGAATAGTTGCAGGTGATCAGACAGGATGCTTACATACTCGTCAGCTGCCAGAGTTGTGTCTAGGTCCCATATCACTCCAACTGAACATGCCTAACACCATTCCAGAGCCTCCACCAGCTTGAATAGTCTCCTGCTGACATGCAGGGTCCACGGATTTACGAGGTTGTCTCCATACCCATACACGTCCATTCGCTCGATACAATTTGAAATGAGACTCGTCCAATCGGGCAACATGTTTCCAGTCATTGACAGTCCAATGTCAGTGGTGATAAGTCCAGGCGAGGTGTAAAGCTTTGCATTGTGCAGTCATCAAAGGTACACAAGTGGGCATTCATCTCCAAAATTGCATATCGATGACGTTTGGTTGAATGGTTCACGTGCTGACACTGGTGGCCCAGCATTGAAATCTGCAGCAATTAGTGGATAGGTTGCACTTCTGTCACATTGAGTGATTCTCTTCAGTCATCATTGGTCCCGCTCTTGCAGGATCTATTTCTGACCGCATCGATGTCAGAGATTTGATGTTTTACTGGATTCCTGATACTCACAGTACACTCATGAAATCGTTGCATGGGAAAATCCCCACTTCATCACAACCTCAGAGATGCTGTATACCATTGATCATGCACCAACTATAAGACCACATTCAAATCCACTAAAAATCTTGATAACTTGCCATTGTAGCAACACTAACCCATCTAACAGCTGCGCCAGACACTTGTTGTCTTACATAGGCATGCCGACCACAGTGTTGTATTCTGCATGTTTGCATATCTCAGTATTTGAATACACGTGCCTATACCAGTTCCTTTGGTGTCTCAGTGTATGTGTACAACAAGTAATACAACAAGGAATACATGTTTTGCACACTGTTGTATGCCAAATATCTTATGTTTAACCTTTAGCACTTTGAAAAAAAGTACACTATAATATATAAATTTTGCTGTATTTAACTGAATTTATGTACAGCGATTTTTTTGTGGCATTTCATGTCTACAGTTTGCATAACTTTTAATTACTGCTGTATGTAAATGAATTTATGTAGCTTCATCTTTTATATATTATAAATTAAAGTTTTTACTGTAAGGAGTTGTGTGCCTGCAGAGCTATTGACGTAGATTTGCCTTCAATTGTTTAGTCTAGGCCTTTAGTTTATTTATTTATTGTGAGATATAATTTACAGTACTTTACAAATTTATGGCATTTGTGAGAGATTGCTCAAGGAAGATGTGCATATTTCAAGAACTTTATCACAGAGCACACAATACTAATTGCTCTACCAGATGGAATTTAGTTTCATTATTGTGCTAGACTATGTTAATCACAGAGTTTATTTGCTGTTAATTAGCTAACAGCCCAGGGAGTCACTGTTATCTTTTAGTTCTTATGATTCTTGTTAAAATTAGGAAATATTCATTAAATGTGGTTTTCACTAATTTCAGTGTTCCCACGTCTACCTGTCCGGTATTGGGAAAGATGATTAATGTGCAGCCCTCAGTTATTTTTTAATATTATCATTTAGTTCAAGGTTTTTTTACAAGTGAATCATGTTGTTGTAGTACAGTCTGTAATGTAATATAACTCACTGATAACTGCTGAGCCCCAATATTAATAGTTTAATTGAGCACGTTGTTCTCATGCAACACTGATTTGTAATAGCCATTGTATAGGCGCAATGAGCCCTAATGCATTTTAATTGTCATTCTTACTTATTGTCTTCTAATGCAGGCCACAGTATGTTCAACACCTGGTTGGCAGAGCTTTTAGTTAGTTACAGATTGGCAACAGTCATTCATATAGGTAAACAAGTGGTTGGCATTGTATACTCATGGAATACTGCACAGAAATCACAGCTTGCCTGGTAAATAACACAGCTGCTTTTGTAAGTGCCTTAGATTTGATAGGGTAGGAAATGCCCATGTCTGTAATGCAGTAGAAGAAGGTAGGAGTGTATATGAGACAGGTTTTGTACCTGGGTTGTTCAAAACAGAATTATGATTGGCACTATTATTCTATGGCATTTCTCTGTCTCAGTGTGGTGAATTGCCTATGAACTTGCCAAAAAACTACAGCTTAAGTAAAATTTCAATAAATCTACCAAAATGACTGAAGAAGACTGGATAAATGGTTTAAAAAAAGAGAAATCCCAAAATAAGCACAAGAAAACCATCAAACAAGTACAACAGTGTTCTAGGTTTTGATGAAGATGAAGCTGCTGTTTTTTTTTTTTTTTTTTTTTTTTTTTTTTTTTTTTTTTTTTTTTTTTTTTTTTTTGCAATTTGAACACTGTTTTCAAAGAAACATGATATGTATGTATTTTGCTACATTTTAAGATGGTAAAGTTTGTTACTTTCTTAGAAAATTAATTTTATTATGTCTGTATTTCATACTCTATACGGGTGTCAGTATTACCCAGGTACTCAGGGCAACACCAAAAGGTTGCATACTTGAGAAAATTGATATGCAGTTCTGAAGGTATTCAACATCCTTTTTCTTTTATTTTTCTCGTACAGCTGTCCATCTAACATTCCAGGGTCACACAGTGCACCATGAATTTTTCCATGGAAGTGACAGGATTCCAAACCAAAACGACAAATCTCTTAAGGTGTCAGTATTCCCCTGGTGTCTCCTACACATAATGCTTATTGCATGAATACATGAAACTGTCACATTTCTGTCTGTGCTGTATTTAAGTGAACTTTATAATTTAATGTATTTCAGACCACTGATGATAACAGTCTAATTACTTTTTAAGGAAACATGTTCTTTCTTGAAATATTCTAAATTTATGATTCACTACAGTCACTAAAACCATTTTATTTTTCTGATTATAAAAATATGTAACTTTCCTAGAATAATGTTTTGGTTTCTAAAATGTTCAGATTAGAAAATTTAACTTTTCATAAAATTCTTGTGGGCTTTGGACATCCCCATGCACATTAAACCTCTGCTTCATAAAATAATACATATCATTTTGCCATTTTTTGCTTATACAGACTACAATTAATCCAGATAGCTTCACTGACTAATGTGTTTTTGTATTCTTTTACTTTTGTTGTAATTATGTCATTATTAAAGCTGTAAATACTGATTTTTTAGTTATTGTAACATGAGTGTCTTTATGCAGGCATTGCGTACAGAGTCATAGTTAGGGCTGAGTAGTTAAACAGTATAGATATTTTGTGTTAGCTAGTCAGCATTTCATAATCATCCTGTAACACTCCATGTCAGTTAGGTGGTGAACCTCCAGTCATGAGTATTCAGTCAGTGCAAAACTTTGTCACTCACTTTATTAGTCAGTCACACTTGAGCAGTCAAGATGTTAGTTATTTGTGTTGTCACTTCTAAAATTTTGGTAGAATATTCATAGATTATGCAAACTGCTGACGTATGTTTTAGTGCATGGCAAAATTACTACTTAAAAGTTTAATACTGTATTTTAGTACAATAAAGATAAATCAACTAAAAAGTAAATCTGACTGTGTTGTGGCGAATTATTATTAACTGTTTAATTCAGTTAGTAGTTATCATAGCACAGTTTTGAAGATCAACATCAGAGACACTTAAGAGAGGGGAAAAAAAGAAAAAAAAAGAAAAAAACATGTCGGTTGCTTTACAGGGTCTAAAAAGAGCAATAAGGCATTGATTGGGAGTGGGGTGGGTAGGGTGGTTGAGAGTGATGGGTTCAGTGTAGTGGTACTACCAGATAGGAGTAAGAAGTAGGTTAGATAGTTTCCTCAAAAGACATTAAGAATCTTTTTCTAGTTTTAAGATGGCAGCTGTCTTGATAGGGTGCAGGAAATCACTGACACACCTTTACAGAATGTGAAATCGACACAATATCCTACTCATTCCTATACCATCATGAGACATTTCCTTGAGGGTATCCCAGATGTAAGACCTTAATCATATACCAATCCACCACCTCCAACTGCAGCTCTGTCATGTGTATTTCCTACCCAATCAAAGGTAGAAGTGAAAGCAGCCAGGACATCCACAAGTGTGGTGCAATTACTGTGCTGTGTACACAGTACATATGATAACGAACTAGGTGTCTACCCAGCTGCTGAACATTCTGCATACTACAACATAATTCTCTTCAAACAAGGCTGCATTATGTGTATCCCAAAACCAACTGCTCTGAGCTACACAGGAAACTGTCATTCCAGCATATCATCTACTGTTGCAATTACTCTTCAATGCTGCTCTTCCTCCTTACCATCACCAGACCCTGTAAACTACATAGGCGGCATCTGGTTGCTGTAGGATATCCTATGTTTTAACATTCCTCACTTAAAACTCCATTAATCCCATTCTTTAGCTTCTCTCATTCTACATATTTGCAGTAATCATTTACTCTGCTTTTATTTTCCATCCAGAGGTTCTGCTAGCAAGGCAAGGTTATCACTCACAGGCAGGGGCAGCTAGTATAAGCTACCCACCAGATAGACCTATTACATGCATTCTGTGGATGGGCAAACCACTTGCCCAACATTGCTCACATGCATTCATACTCTGTGGAACAGTCATATAAGCTATGGCCTGGGAGCCTTACTGCCGCCCATGTGTTGGCTGTTTTCACACGCCTGACACTCGTACCCATTGGTACCCGGCTGCCTACCAGCATGCACGTGAGCTGGAAGAGCCTGGCATTGACCTTGCACCCCCATGTCCCCATACATCTCTCCCTTTCTCTCTTTCCCATCCACTCATACACCTCTCTCCTTGTAATCCACTACTCCTTCTATCCTTCTTCTCCTACCCCCTCCCTCCTCCCTCCCCTCTCTCTCTCTCTCTCTCTCTCTCTCTCTCTCTCTCTCTCTCTACCTCATCACAAACATACATGCATACATACACTGACACACACTTACACTGATGAGCCAAACCTTAACCACTTGCATAATTGCACATTTGTCCACCTTAGGAAAAAGAAAAATTACAGGAACAGTTCTCATTTTATGCATTTGAAAAGTCCTTGGTAGGTTTCTGGAGGTATTTGGTACCAGATGTCTCTGTATAGATCGTGTAATTCCCATAAATTATGGACAGTTGATTTGTAAAAACAGAGCGAGTGTCTGAAAGTGTCCCAGATGTGTTTCATCAGGTTTAGATTAGGGCAATTTGGCAGTCAAGACATCAACATGAGTTCCCTACCATGCTTCTCAAACCACTGTAGCGTGAGTCTGATCTTTGACAAGGGCAGTTACCCTGCTGGGAGTTGCTGTTGCTGTTAGGGAAGACATCAGGCATGGCAAAATGAAGGTAATCAGCAGTAATTTTCATGTAGTCCACAGATG
The DNA here is from genome assembly GCF_023897955.1 of Schistocerca gregaria. Taxonomy (NCBI): domain Eukaryota; kingdom Metazoa; phylum Arthropoda; class Insecta; order Orthoptera; family Acrididae; genus Schistocerca; species Schistocerca gregaria. Next base: position 45,943,199 of record NC_064931.1, read on the forward strand.
TCATAGTGCCTTGGATTCCTCCCATGAGTCTATCTGGGTGAATGCCCCTCCCCTCCCCCCTTCCCCCCTCCCTCCACCTCTCCATCACAGCACAATACTGCTCTGATCAGCCAGTGGCCAGTGTCGATGGCTCAATGCATGTTTCGAGCAACCATTCACATGGATTACAGCACATCTGGTCACGACTACCCACTGGGTGTAACAAGAAACATCAAAGTTGTTAAATTCTTATCTATGCTGTATTTCAATAAACGTTATTATTCAGTTTATAGTTTTCAGATTACTGATTATAAAATTATAATTAATTTTCATGAAATATTCTAAACTTATGTCATTAAAACCACATGCTATTCATAATTCAAATCAACTAACAGTCATCTATTTTAGGCTCGACCTACCGTGTCTAAAAGCACCCGTTTTTATGTTTCGAATGAACATCTTACTTTATTTTGAAAACTGTATATTTAAAAAGTTATACTAATTCAAAATTGTCAATTTCAGGAAGTTTTATCTCAAAATGTAATCAACTGTTACAAATGTGTAACTTCGATCTTCCTGCTTGCAAAAATGTTAAGTGTCAAAAATAACATGTTACTTTGTAAGATATTCAAATTAGAAAAGCTAACTAGAAAATTCTTGATGGTCTTTGGAAATCGATATGCACAATAAAACTTCCAGAGCAGAAAATAATACCTATCACTTTTTTGATTATAAAGCTTATAGATAATCAAAATATCTTCACTGCATCATATGTTTTTGTATTCTTTCCTTTTGCTGTTTTTTATATTATTATACAAGATGTAACTATGGAGTATTTTACCATTTTGTAATTTCTGTAGGATGCGCATCTTTCTGTAGGTATTGTGCACAAAGCCATAGACAGTCATGGGCAAACACTCAATTAGTTCAGACAATGTGTTTATTGAGTAAGAGGTGGTGGGTATTCAAACAGTCCAAGTGCTATGTTATTCAGTCTGCATCTGTAAACTTGAATATTTTTAGTCAGCTTCCTTAGTCACCTCTGGTAGTCAAAATTTCAACAATTATGTTGGTTGGTGCTGGAAAATCAGCAGTCTTTGTGCAGCTTCTCATGTGTTACAAATCAGTCTGCTGATGCTGCTGCCCTAATTTTTTTCCCTTATTACTGTTTACATAAGAATTTTCTCTATGTTTCTAATGTTGCTGACAAATTTCTGTCTTAATGTTGACTACGTATTCATTTACACTCTCTTCCCTTAGAGATAGGACGCTATCAATGTTTTTCCCCCTTATATTGGTACTGTAAGAGCTGACAATTTAATTGTGATAGGGCTCTGGAATCCAACAGTAGGAGAAGGACGAGAAGGAAAAATAGTAGGTGAATATGGACTGTGGGAAGGAATGCAAGAGGAAGCCACCTGATAGAATTTTGCACAGAGGATAATTTAATAATTGCTAACACTTGGTTTAAGAATCATAAAAGAAGATTGTATTCATGGAAGAGGCCTGGAGGCACTGCAAGGTTTCAGACTGATTATATAATGGTTAGACAGAGATTCAGGAACCAGATTTTAAGCTGTAAGATGTTGTCAGGGGCAGATGTGGACTCTGACCACAATTTATTGGTTATGAGCTGTACATTAAAACTAAAGAAATTAGGAAAAGGTAGGAAATTAAGGAGTTGAAACCCGGATTAATTGAAAGATCCAGAAGTTGTTGAGATTTTCAGCGGGAACATTAGGCAACAGCTGACTAGAACAGGGGAAAGAAATACAGTTCACAAGATGAAGTAGTGAAAGCAGCAGAGGATCAAAAAGATAAAAGGCCAAGACCTAGTAGAAATCCTCAGATAACACAAAAGGTATTGAATTTAACTGATGAAAGGAGAAAATTAAAAAATGCAGCAAATGAATCAGGTGAAATGCAATACAAACTTTTAAAAAATGAGATTGACAGGAAGGGCAAAATGGCTAAGCAGGAATGGCTAGAGGACAAATGTAAGGATTTAGAAGCGTAATTCACTAGGGGAAAGATAAATATTGCCTACAGGCAAATTAAATAGGCCTTTGGGAAAAACAAGGGATCACCAATTTAGTACTAGAGCTAAGAGTGGGGGGGTAAAATTTGTTGGGGAGTCCAAGAGATGAATACAGTATGCAGATTCAGAAGGATGTAGGTTGCAATAGTTATTTGGAGATGTAGGAACTTGCTCAGGATAGAGTAGCATGGAGAACTGCATCAAACCAGTGTTTGGACTGAAGACCATAACAACAACAACATTGGTACTATACAAATCTGTATCATATTGTGACTATTTATTGAGGAATACAACAATAAACTATATTGCATTGGATAATTACAGTACTGACTCTGGTCAAAATTGCATCTGTGACAGGTTTTTCAGAAAACACCTTTGTGAGAGACTGTTTAACACTGAATCTAGCGCTTCAACTGAGATTTCTTTTGTAGTCAATTTATGCTCAATTACAGTGATACTGTTAAAAATTTGTGTTGTCTCCAACTCAAATTACAAGCATGCCAATTTAACTGTTTTACTGTGATGTGGTTTGTTAATGATGGGAAAGCATCCGTATGCTTTATTATTTACCTTAATTTTGTTGTAAGATGATCTTGTCAGAAATACCAGCTCCATATGTTGGAAGTCTTGTGTGCTGTCTGCCTGAGATTCATATAAAGTTTGCCATGTTTGTATTAATGTTGTAAATGTTTTTGTGTCCTGCTTCTGAGGCAGAGATCAGGAAACAAGTCAGAGTTTTCCGGTTCAAGGATTAATCCTAACTCTGACTGATGTTCTAGTCTAATGAGCCACTGTGATTCACACCAAATTCAACTACCATATTTAGGTAACGATATAGTATCTATGTTAGTACAACACCTTGATTTAAAAATAGGTTGTCATTTATTTTTGCACTTAGTCCTTCTCTCTTTGTTAGGGCTGGTACTGTGCAAAATATACTGAATATGGGTATCAGAAACTTCCATTTTTCTTGATCAGCACAGTTTTCCAAAAAATGAACATTTTTAATAATCACACACAGTTTTCAGAAAAGTGTCTCGAGCTTATGGAGCTGAAATTGTAGCCAAGAATTTTTTGGATACAAAGTGATGCAGGAAATTTCAATGAGCAAAAGTACTTGTAAATTAAAAATAAATTTACTGTTATGAAGTCTAGAGCTATAATGAAAAGAAAAATTGGAACTTTAACGTCATGAAGGTTTGAATGTAATGAAAGGCATGAGTTTTATGACAGAAGAATAGTTGAGATGTTCATGAAAACTAAGGGGCTCATGCCCCATGAATCTGGATGGGAAAGATGTAATTTAAAAACCTTGAGCTGTGGCTCCATGAAAGCTATTTCCAGGTAACCTGTTAACAGATCCATAGCCAGGGAGGTTATTTTACCTCTATAATATTTTACTGCCATAATCATTAAACTATACATTAGAGCAATATGCCCTTGGGAAATGTAATGACTGTTGTTTCCACATGATTTCAGCAATATACAGTACCAACACAGCAAGGCCATTTTGGCAAATGTTATGAGGCCAAATCATCCAGACTGTTACCTCTGTAATTGCTAAAATGGTTGCCACCCATATGTTAGTTTGACCTCTCTACAAGTACCCCTCTGGTGTGGTCACACATAAGTAACATACATCTGTAGTGTTGATGCATGCAAGCCATTTCACTGTGATGATTTCTGTGGTTGGTTTCATGCTAAATATTCACATGTGTAGATTTCATAGTAATTTAAATCTACAGTTAAATTTAATACCCAGCAATGATCTATACAGGTATATCACATATTTGAAAGATTCATCTAAAGAGTGAGAACTGTAGAGTAGAAATGATTTCAATTTGTTTTAAAATAGTTTTTCATTACCTAATGATACCTATAATTCAATATTCAATAATTCAAATATTTTTATGACTACATTCTTTGTGCCCTTCTGTGCAAGAGTAAGTGTAAATTGTGATTAGCAGAGGCCTTTTTTATTCTTAGTGGTATATTTATGAATGTTATTTTCAAATTGTAACTTATTTTTAAGAAAACAATAACAAGAGAAAAAATGTTCTGTGATGCTTTTGTTAAACTGCCTAGCGCAACTGTTTGTTTTAATAGTTGCCTATATGAGATCTGAGGATGTGCAGCAGGTATTATCCAAGACACGCAATGAGAACTTTGTGTTTAGGTGTGGAACTGCCCCAAAATCTTATTTCATGTGTAATTAATGAATGGAAGTGTGCAAAATAAGCTGAATTTTTTGGTGCTTTCACCCCAAAAATCTTCAGTCAGACAAAGCAAATGTTACTTAACTTAATCATTTGGGAATCTCTATACTATGTGACTTCCAATTCAACTTCTTAACAGAATGCTCATCCAAGAATTCTGGACATTTGATTTTATATATTTTCTTTTTAATATAATCTGTTATAGGTGATGTCATATCTTGCCTTTTTACAGAACTGAATTAATTTTTTTTTTAAATTAAGTTAACTGGCAGACAATTTACTGGAATGGAAAATGAAAAACGTTAATTAATGAACAGAGCACAGTGATGTATAAAACATAGTGATAGCTAAAGGTGAGCTCAAGCATGCTGATGGCTTCTCACAAGGTTTATTCTGTAGCCTGGAAGACTAAAATTCAGTCAATAGTATCAAAGAACTATTACTAAATTCTTACATCATTTAAATAGTACTTTTGATAAGAAAGTAAATAAATACACCTCCAAGCAATTTGGAAGAGACATTTTGAGTATAATATGAGAAAGACCTGTAGTGCTTTCCAGTAAATCTTCAGGAAGGTCATTTCCTTGAAGATAGTTATGTAAGGTAATAAAATATAAGTGGGAATATAAAAGGCACTTCTGCACAGAAAAAGTAAATATCTTGATACATATGTTAGCCAAGGAAACATGGGAAAACATATTTTGAAAAACAACAACTGATGACTCGTACAACACTTTTTCTAGTACTTTCATGTTTCTATTTGAGATGCTCCATTCTGACAGAATACAACAATAAAATGCATGGAACAGATTGAATGTGTCAAAATGTGAATCAGTACAGGATAAATATCCATAACAGGTAATAGTACTGGGCAATTCAGTTGGTTATTGGATGCCATTGTACACAATGTCTTGATACTCTACCACAAAAACTGAAAAGGTGTCAAACATAAATTGTGCACCTTTACTTGAGGAGTGCTTGAGCATACCCTGTACTGCAGGAGTAAAGTAGATGGGATCCAGTTTGATGGAATGAAGCACCCGATTACAAAAATATGGGAACCCAAAAAATAAGACAATATGTTGGAACAAACAGTAAGACATAGCACGTACCCAGTGCTGTGTAATTTGGGACAGTGTGTAGAATATTTTGCTGCTATCAAACCATGTAATTTTTTGTTTTTGATTTTTATTTTGTACTCATGTTTAATTTATTTCATTCAGTACAAAAACGTGTAATCTTTTGATATGCAACAGTGCTTAGCATTACCTATCTATGTCATGGTATATTATTTTTTCGCTTTAAATGTTCTTTTCAATGTAACAAACAAGCTGAAAGTAATCAATGTAAAAAATTAACAAAAATTAATTCAGGCACTAATGACTTAAAGTACTAAAATGTTTGGAAATCAATAGATACTCGTACCATTATAAGAACTAGCTGCTGTTGAAAAGTAAGCAGTTGCAGTAGCTAATGTGTGAAGAAGCAGTACACAACACAACTGAGCACTTCAGTTACGAAAAGGACACACATAACACAGCTACACTGAATGTCTGTGACATCACTTCTTTAGGTATGTCAGAAATTATCAAAATATCAGAGAAATGGATAAGAAGATATCTGTCTTCTGATAAGAATAACAGTGATAACACAAGTGCCTTTAGTGAGTGTGACATCTAAAGTAAGATGTACTGCTTTTACACTGTGAATCCAGAGATGTTTTGAGACAACTGGAAAAAATGTGATAATTCAAAATAAATTCATTACTAAAATGTTTTGATTATAGTATTGTGTTTGATTTAGATTTCATTTCTTTATCATTTCATGTTCACGGTTGGAACCCTCAAAAAAGTTCTCCTTCTTAGCAACATTTGCACTGAGAGACACTAGGTGTAGGATCTAAACCAAACTGCCACACAGCTAATTGTTCCATACTTATTTTGTTGAACAAAAGCAAATTGTAACCATTTTTGTTATAAACCTAGTGTATATAGTTATTTAGATTGAAAAAACTACATTCTAACTTTAAGTAGGATTTTGATGGAATCCTACTTTAAACATTCTATCATCATATCTCACATATTTGATTACTTGTATCAAAAGGCTAAACTGCTTTCTCAATGTAAATGGTTTAAATGGCTCTGAGCACTATGGGACTTAACTTCTGAGGTCATCAGTCACCTAGAACTTAGAACTACTTAAACCTAACTAACCTAAGGACCTAGAACTTAGAACTAGTTAAACCTAACTAACCTAAGGACATCACACACGTCCATGATCGAGGCAGGATTTGAACTTGTGACCGTAGCGGTCATGCTGTTCCAGACTGTAGCACCTAGAACCGCTTGGCCACCCCGGCTGGCCTTTCTCAGAGTGCCAGATGTTAGACTGTCACTTGTAATGTTATGCTTTATATTTTATGATGGATTTTTCTTTCTATATGAATGCTGTTCCATATGACCTGGATATATTTTTACTGGGAAATCTAACATAGTTGTTCATTCACACAGTACTGTTGGTTGTATTAGCCACAGAGTTATCAGAGATATAACAGGTATCACCTGCTTTCACCATCTTATTACATTATTATTTGGCCATAAGCAAAAATATAGAGAACCAAAGGACACAGGCCCTCTCACAATACATAAAACTACTTAATTTTCCCCAACACACACCAATGATGATGTTGCATTTCAAATCCTCAAAACTGAATGAAATAATAAAAGGCATCACAACCATGAAAAGCACCAGCACTTCTGGGTATGACACTATACCAAACAGGAAACTAAAATTATCTGGTGGCTTAATCAGCAACTTAACAGTGTTGCTTATGTAATCAGTCTGTGAAAAGTGGGTTATTTCCTTAGAGATTAAAGTGTGTTACAATGATGCTAATACACAAAGGCACCGAGAGAAATGTAATCACTATCAGCCTATCTCTCTGCTGTGAGTTCTTTAAAAAATATTAGAGAGGGTTGTGTGCGACAGGCTGTATGAACACCTAACACTAAATGACTTACCGACAACCTCCCAGTTTGGTTTTTGCAAAGGGTTCTCCCCAGATGGAGCAATACTCAGTCTCACAAAAGAAATTCTAGGTGAACTGAACTGGAGATGGTATCCTATGGGGACTTTTTGTGATCTTGCTAAAGCTTTTGACTGCTTGAAACATAACACATTAGCACAAAAACTCCCACAGTATGGCATAAGAGACTAATCACTAGCTTGGCTAAAATATTACTTACATAAAGGGAATAACGAGTTGCCCTAACAGTTGCAGTTGACAAAATAACATCGTTTTGGGGAACTACTCAGTAGGGTGTTTCATGGGCCACTGATCTTCACAGTGTACATAAATTACTTACTAGTATCAAATGTGATACTGTTGGACAAATATAGAATGTTTGTTAATTATACAAGTATCTTGATCAAAAGTGTGAAATTTTCAATGCAGATTACAGCTGAATCATAGCAAGTATAGAATATTAAACCTTTCTAAAACAAATCTAATGCATTTTCAGACAGCAAGTAACAAGCTCTTGTAATATATATCAATAGTCATAAAATAAATGGAACTTAACATATAACACTTTTTTGGCATGCGAATGGATAATAAATTTAGATGGAACAAACATATTGATCACCTGCTCAAAAGGCTAAGCTCTTCAACTAAGCACTATTTCGTGCTATGTCAGGAGGGATATAAAAATACTGTTATGTTTCACATATTTATAGTCTCTGATCTCATATGGTATAATTTTCAGGGCAAATGCTTCCAAATTGGAAAAGTTTTTAAACTGCAAAAACAAGCTGTGAGGTTGATCTGTGGTATTACAAATCAGATATCCTATAGGCATCTATACAAGATCCTTGGTGTACTTATGTTTAGAAGTCACTAAATCTCCTCGCTGATGATATTAACATCAAAAACTTTTCTGAACTAATTGTGACATTCACTGAAAGAGTTCTTCATACATCACACTGTATATAATTTAAAGGAATGTATAGAAATATATGTTACATAAAAGATGTATCACATTATGAATGATCATGTGATATTTTATGTTAATACATGTATTATCGCATACCTAATATGTATATTATTTGCAGTACTGTTTTCTTGAAACCTGCAAGGTAATATTTTGTATCTTGTATGTATATTGTTTGCAGTATTGCTTATTTTTCTTCTCTTTTTCTCTGTGTTATAGTGCATTGTTTGACTTGTTCTACATTACAGCACAACTTTTGTACAAAATGTAATTTAATATGGTCAGATAAAACATCAAATCAAATTTATTATTTTCGAGAATTATCTGCAGTGAGTGCATTACTGCACTTATGTGACTTTGTCTAATTGTCATAATATATACTCTATATTTTGAGAAGAATTTCTGGGATGCATACGGGCTTTTAAGATAATAATACAGAATTATTTTTATCATTTTTTTATTTCTGTTACAGCACTCATGAAATTATAATTACAATGCTTTAACAGAGTGATATTTATTGATAAATATTTGGTATAGCAGACATTTCATTCTCACAGGAAACACACATAAAATATGATTCATTTTAAAAAAATGTTGTCATGGTTTGATTAACATGCTTTGTGCTAGAAAAATGTATCTAACTTATCTGAATACTTTCTACCTAGATTTATTTCTGCAAAAGTAGTTAAAAATAGAACCACATACAACAATATAAGAAGCAAATGCTCCTGCGTTTTATTATACACATTACACATGTGATGTTCACATATGGATATAGATGGCTCTGATAAAATTGCAGAAAATTCTGCGCAACTGACTAGAAGAACTCAAGAATTTTAAGAACAATAAATAGCACAAGTGTAATGTATAATGCAGCTTACACAATTTTTCTATGAAAATGGAGTAGAAAAGTAAAGTTGACCAAACAGTGAAATTCAGTATTAATATTATCATTCTCTAATGTGCATTCTTATGTTAAAGTATTTATCTTTGGTTACGAAATGGCACATACTTATATGAAATAAAAATAAATTCAATAGTAGACTAGTATTAATATCTTAACATTATTATGAGTATACATAAAGACAAGAAACGTATGTTCTTTTTTCAAACTAAATTGCAGGAGTGGTGTTTAAAATTGGATCTTCTACAGTTACAGAAGAGTCAATATTGAGTTACTTTATATGACTATTTCTGACAATATGGCCATTCTACAGACTAGACCTTTTTCTGTGTAGTTATCTGACTGAAATGCTGCTGATAAAAGTGAATAACAGTTAAAAACTGTCAGTCCTAGATAGTACATACAGTGTCATAGAGAGCTTTACACTTATTTCCAAAATATACATGAAATAGATTTAATATAGTTGTACTATAAATGGTTAAAAACATTAATTTTCTTTTATTCAGTGAATATTTTTTCATTCTTATATTGTTAATTGCATAAAGAATAGAATGTTTCAGACCTGTCCTATAAATGTTTGATACTTTTTTTAGAAAAGAAGAAGTATATGGAGGATACAGTAGTACTGAGGAGAAAGAAAAGGAGGGATGAGGAGGAGGAGAAAGCAGAGATAGTAGAGGAAGAGAAAGCTCTACACCATGAAAGTTATAATTCCATTCTGTTAGATGATTTGTTTGTCATATTACATTGCATTTCCTGCAAACTTTAATACATTGTGTGTTAAGGTGATAAAAGTGTTATCATTTTTAAATAAGATGTAATCCTTTCATAACAAGAGTGGTATATGCTTAATCATAGTCATATACTGGAACACTACTTGCATAATCTACATTAAAATGTGAAACTCTTGCAACAAATATTACATTCTAGTCTCATTAAGGAAAGAAGGGAGAAAATACATCCAGCAAACGTCATCTCCTCACATCTACTTTGGCCAAAAATTGATTAACTGAGTGTAAATGCCCAAATACAGAACATAATGCATTATCCATGTAAAAGACTAACATTCCTTGAACATGAGTGTATTGATTTCTTTGTAACATAGATACAACAGAAATATGTTATAGCTGGTATGTGGTACAAGTTTTCTGGAGAATAATAGGAGTGGACATGGTGCATTGGCTTAAAACATTTCACCTAATTTGTAGATCATGGGAATTGTGGTGTAATTCAAATGAAAATAAGAAATCTTATAGCTAAAATTTTACAGCATTTTTTTTAAAGTAGATCTCACTTGCAATTGATTGGCTTACTCTTATATCTGAAATGAACTATCTTACTCCTAATACACTCATTTGATTGTGATTAACATAACTGTTGCCAATCATACTTACAGCAAGCCTAATAATTTTTCCATCACAAAAACATATTTCTTGCAAAGAAAAAAAAAGGATCAGATATTCCATAAGAAATGCCATTTATCATATAAAAATGACAATAAACTACATGGACACTATTAGTATGAGTATTTATCAACAAAAAGTACTGATACTCTTAAGATTAACTGAAACTGTAATTTGATGTAACAGCAGTAGGGAGTTTATTTTATTAACATAATGTAAAAGATAATACAGTTAAACAAATCCGGTTGTCAATTTACAGAACAGTGTATTTTGTAATAATCTTCATTCAACATATCAGTTTATTACCTCAATCTCCATCACTCCTTTTTATGAGCATTCAGGTTGACAGGGTTACGTTATTCATAATCTGTCATGATGTGATGCCACAGATTGGATGAGACTGAAAGTATGGCACTATTATTTGGCTCAGGATGATGAATTTTTGTACATATAACTGATCTGTATGTCTATTTCTAATAACTTTTGTCAAAATGAACAGGTCATGTGGTACAAACATTAACATAAGTAAGTTATAATATATTTGTTAATTATGTTATTACAATATTATTGTCATCTGTATTTTTTGCTTACTATTGGAGTGTTACTTCATAATAACCACTGAAGGGCTACATTCCTTGTATCAAGTTCATTAAAATGTCATAATCTTCCAAGTAATCATATTAGTTTATTACACCCTTTGGAAAAAACTTCAAATGTTTTTGAGGACTAAAAGGCATTATCAAGTTATCTTAGTAAAAATAAATGAGTATTAGTTCTGAGTAGTGTTTTGTTATAGTCCATAAAAGACATAATAGTTCCAAAACAGCAGAAAATATATTTGTGAAGCAGAAAAAGGAAAAAAGAGCATTGGCGTAATATTTTTACAACTAATCTGGTTCAGTCATACAATAACAGGCATTCATACTAACATTTGCAGACACTGAAAGTAACAAATCTTCTGCAAACTGAATTTCACATTAAACTTCGGTAAGTTTCTACAAAAAACACAAAGCTAGCAGTGCCTAAATGTGCCATTACTTGAAGTCCGTCTGTTAATTTCTAGACATTTTTAACAAATGCTCTCTTTCAGATGGCATAAGGGAACTAGTAAACCAATCATAATAGCTAAATCATTTCACCTGTTAAGCAACTCTGAAGAAAGTTTAAACATTTATTGTACAGTACAGCAAACTGTTCGGCATATTTCATTCACACTTTGTGTAAAGTTAATAAACTCATCAACTGGCTCTAAAATTGAATTGTGCAAAAATATTAAGTTAAGAATTTGGAAAACAGTGCTGCATTGTTATTGGTAACATACAAATATATCTTTGGAAACACACAGAGGTGAGACAGTTTGGTTCCACATATCCTTTCAACTCATCAAATATGAGTGTGCTTGAATGTAGACGTATGTTGTTTCTTAGTTTGGAATCAGAATTATTATCATGTAATTCCAAGTAAGGTTATGTAACAGTGTTAAAAATCATAATGGAAAATGTTTCACATTTGCTAAAATTTAATTCTGATGTATGTTACATAATCTTTATTTACTTATCAAATATATTAACATTAGATTTGAAAGATTTTCTGATGTTACATTACACTATGAATAGCAGAATGTTTGGAGCAGAAATTAAACTTATTAACTCATTTTTCACTGTAGAAATTGTCATAATTCTCTATTAGTCATACGAGAAAAACTTCCTAAACTATGAAGTGGCATTCATGGAGAAATAGGAAAAAAAACTTTTTATAACACATGTGTAATACTTTTCAGAATATATGCTTTAATAGAATGAATCTGAGAGACCTCATTCTTTTTGTGAACTGCCAAGAGATATAACTGCTCTCTGTTATTAAACTTTACTTCATGAGATATGTAGAGTAAACTGTCAGCTTAGAATGTCTCCTACAAGATGTCAGTAACAATGGATATGAGTTCATTGCTGTAACACATGACCTGCTACTATCCAGCAGAATAACAATGTTCCAGATGGTATACCACCTGCTGTTCCATCTCATGAATCTTCTCTTCCCACAAGATTTTATCTCTCCCACCGGACTGACTTTTTCTCTTTTTGTGAAAGAAAATGTAAGGCAGCATAAAGCAGAGTCCTGAACTGAACTTTCAATTTAGATTCCAATATAGCTTTTATTGCATGCTACTTATTTTATAAACTGTCTCTTTTAATATAATATATTCTAATATTTCTCTTCACACAATGAGCCTACAAACAGCCAACTATTCTGAAAACTGAGTAGGCCTTTCAGTATTTGTTATAAAGGAGAATTTTCAGCTTTTCTTTGGTATAGAAGTCATGTTGTAAATTCTATTATGATACATTAGAGACACTGTAACATGTGTATTAGTATAAGGCGATGATGTTGAATATACATCCTGTGCAAAGTTCTGATGGAAGTATGAGTCTCCTATGGAAGTAGTCAAAAGTATTTTTGGTAATGTGAAACTTCTACTGAAGACAACTTATGTTTTTCATATTATTTTTGTAGCTGTGATACCTTATAACTCTCATTATACACACCATGCAATAGAAATGCCATAATTTTAGCAATATTACAGTACCTGTAGGTAGAGTGACCATTCCTAAAAGGAGAAGGAAGCATGAAGTGTTCTTGCACTCAGCACTGATATACATAAAGAGAACAATAATTTACAATGTGCAAAGACCTTTCATCTTAAACTACCAATTTTCTGTTATACTCATTTAACAAACATATTCTCTTGAAAGCAGTATAACGTTTTCAGAAGCAGTTCATATGGAGCATACCAGTAATTTTTATGCTAGATCATGGAAAATGTTACAATTTGTACATGATTCTTACATTGTCTTATTTATTCCATCTTATATTTTGTTACAGTTTTTGCCATACCCATAAAACTTATAGGATATTATCAAACCACCTCTTTAAGTACAAAACTGTTAGCATTTCCATATGCATAGTACATGTTGGCACTGCATATTGGTACTGATCAGTACTGTAATCAGCAAAGTTTTTCTAGTCATGACATTGCTTTGCATTTTCAAAGCCTGGGTATGCTTCATTTCATTTCATTTTACAAAAGTGGTATTATTTAATTTGTTAATAGATTCAGCTGTCTGCAGCAAATTTGCATTATGTGACAAGCGCTTGCTGCCCACTGTTTTGGCTGTTTAACCTGGCTATCATCAAAGGACTGACATCTCTTTGACAGTGCTCAATTCACAAAAAGAAAAAAAAGGTAGACTGTGATGGTTGATTTATCTCCATGGAAAGGTTCTCAAGTTAGTAGGATGTTCATAGGAAAATACAAGTCATTTACACAGTACATATCCAAGTAATGATACAACAAAGAATCAAAGAATATAGTCACTGCTGCTGCACTCCATTATCTGAACAGTTTGTACATTTATCAGTAATTGTGAACTTAACTTACGGAATATTAATTGCACTTTAAATGTCATATCATATAATGACAAGCATAACATATCTTGTATATGTCAATAATCTAATTGTTGTATTTTACAACAGAATGCTATTCTTGAAACAATTCCAATCATTCATAAATGAGCACATAAATACTGTCCATCTTCACCAATACACCGCACCGTGCATGTGGCACTGGACAAATAAACTGAACCATTACATGATGAATCAGTACCATCTGTCAGTGATGAAAAAAAAGTGAAATATAACCATCTGACAGAACTAAAATTCATTATGTCTGATATAAGTGCCAAAATCAACAGATCTGATGTTCCGCAAGTGAATAGTGGTGGTCAGAGTTCACTACAATAACCTGGTGTAGCCCAACACAGGAATACTGAAGCAAATGTTTGATGGCCATCTTTCAGCTAGCTTGTGTAACTGTGGTCTACCAAGAGAGTGTGATGGTACTACAGTGTTGTTCAAAGGTAAGAGAAAACCTGAATTGTAATTGAGCAAATTGCGAACAGCAACTCAAGGGAAAGTATACTGGCCACATACCGTTTTTGTCGAGAAGTCAGTCCACCATAAAATGAAATGGAAGACAAGACATCAAATAATAAGTATAGCAGCATTCGACTTATACAGCATCGAACAGGCTTGCGCTATTACACAGCAACAATTTCCGTACGGCACGGCTCACAAATGTGTCAGTTCTGGATCATTATGAAAATCAAAGCATGCAAGGGATATGTTTACAATTTCATAAAATAAGAGTCAGTTCCAATGTTGGTGCTGACTTTTAACACATGAATTATTGAGAGATGAAAAGAGCGAAAATAGTTAGGACTCACAAAGAATTTCATAAGAGCAGCGAGGACTATACATGATGAAAGTACATTTAAATCAATGAGTAGAGCTAACTGTAAAGCCTTTAGTCCTAATGCAAGTATTGGGATTCACATCTAGTTTGATTTTTAAGCGGGAATACTCATTGGAATTTAAAATTTTGTCTGTCACTGTAGCCTACATTGTTTTGAATAAGTGTAACTGTTGTTAAGTTCTAGTCTCCTGGTCTGCCACTCTCCTTTTGTTTCTGTTCCAGGTCCCAAAGGAAAGCAAGAGCCAACTGCATTAGTCAAATCAACAGAGTAACAGAATACCCTATAGCAAACATAAGATATTCCTGTTGACTACACAGATGACAAACCATGTCCAAACAATCCGCCGATTACCCGCCAAGAGAAAGTTTTTTAGTAGAGGGATGTCACAGCAGTCTGCTTCGTATAATCCGCGAGATAATGACAGACTTCTATCCTTTATGTAAGCTACTCTCAATCACAGAATACTCTGTTGAGCACAGAATAGATATGTATCAGAAGAAAACAATGAAACGTGTATGAATGTGATTCGGCCACAAGTTTATAATTACTAGGTGTGCGTGTGATAGATGCTTCAAGAAGAACTTTCTGTGGAGCTCGAGTTCTACTGTGAACGAGCAGAATGAAGAGATAGAAATGGCATCACAACAGTACAACGTAATGTATCTTGTCACACAAAACCACTGTACTCGCCGCGCATGGGGCGGTTACCAGTAACAAAGCATTTCTGTGGTTTGGCTCCGATTATAGATAAAACAAAAGAAACGTGGATATTGGTAGAAAAAAGTACGCAACTGCAGCGACGTTTGTATAACTGTTGAAAGTTAAAAAGAGAGACCTTATCGTGAGAAACTATTCTTATTATGTTGGAGAAATGGAATTTCGCGCGTGTTACGAGAATATTTTCGGGCTGGCTATAACCAGTCGGGTATGTGGCCGTAAGTTTTATTTTATACCTTTAAGAGTATTAAAACACGAAAAATTCTGAAACATTTCGTAATTTAATAAAAAAAGATTAACACTAAATGCTTGAAACCAGTTATGAAATAAAATTCTAGTAACGCACTTGATTGATTGATGTCGTTCCAAAATTCTTATAACTTCCTTATGTGTCCTGACACGTATCAATGATACTGATCGTATGGAAAAAGTGGACATAATTTTCTCGGAACTGGACCAAGAATTCTATAATGATAAAGGAGGAAAGGCAGCTGTGACTAATAGGTTTGTTTTCAATTTCTTCGTGAAACATACACGAGTTTTGCCTTAAGTCAGACTAAAGTACTTTACATTAAGGGAAAATTGTCAGTTGCAGAGCCAGAAAGAATCCATTTGTGGCTGACATGTGAGGACAATAGTAACAATATTGGTATAGGCGAAAAGACGATCACTGAATAGGAAATTGTATGTCACCTTTTTTTTCTTATTATCTTAAGTAGTGGGATACAGATACCTTTCAACAACAAAACATAATTCCCTTGCGGAACCATATACAACCGGTATATCGTTAGAGGTGGTTTTGTACACATGCTGACGATCTTACGAGTACTGAATCGGCTCATGGACAACTTAACATAAGCGCAAAGTTATTTGTTTTCGTATTTTCTCATCCGTTGTATTATTAAAGGCGTTATTATACTCGGCATCTGGTCATGTTGACTTTTTTTTATAATCTCATCCTTCCCAGAGATACATATCTTTATAGTGCCAACGCCAAGAGTTCGTTTCACTTGTCCCTCTAAATCACTACTGGGTGATTACGGAGGTAACAAAGTTTTCATTTTTACGTCTTTCACTAATAGGCAACACAGAATTTTGGATGGATATCAAATTACTTTGATTCATGTTTCCTTATGTTGCGTCTCAGCGATCACTGTCATCACATCTGTATATAAGGGGAACAGATCTAAGGAGCACACCAAAATGAAATCATGTAACGAATGAGATTAGTTAGCACGTGACATCGTAAGAAGGTATAAAGTAACAGAGAAACAAAAATATAGATGCAACATATTCTGGCAGAGGGTACCGTGGATACGAGAAAAACTGCAAATCGTGACGTCTGCCTGAAATGCTACGAAGAAACCACGAAGTGACGCTATAGTTATGCACGGACGTAGTACCACTTTTGCGGCAACTATATCAGTTAGATGTCCCAATATTCCGTTTAACACTTTTCTGTGCACTGTACGGTACCCTTTGACAAGAGACGTCGTATCTATAATTTTTGTTTCTTCATCACGGTATCTCGTGTGCTCACTGGGTCTGTATTTTGTACCGTATCAATTTTGATGTGCTCCTTGCGCGTATGCCGACTGTCGAAGAGCGTCGTAAGAAAAACTCGAACGCTAAAATAATTTGGCATCTGGGCAAAACCCTTTACGTAAATCCTACAAGCGATTATTGACTTCTTTACTAATTTTCTATCCTATATTACGCCACTAATTTCAAATCCTAACGATTCACTTTATTATTAGATTTAAAAATGGCTGTATTTATAGCACTTTGTTTACGTAAGTTAAGCCCTCAAAACATTCTGAACATTTATTTGCGAAAAGACTGGCGAAAATAACTCGGATGGAACGGTTCACGCGGATCAGCAACTATCTCAGGATGTACTGTTTGCACACGGAACAGTGTCGTATCTCCGACGCACTAATGAAATAGGCATATTAAGAAAAGCGCTACTAATCGCATTGGCAATACACGTTCCACAGCAAAGTCGAGGACGTCGATAATTACCAGTAGCTGCAATACGCATAGAACGCGCCGCTATTCGTAGCCTCTGGCGAGATAATATAAAAGATTAAAACACGAGAATGGAACATCGAGTTACCGTCGAGAAAATCACGTTAAAGGAAGCTTTTCGCTGTTTCCTAAGGCTCTTAACAGGGGTTTCGCACCCGATGTAGCAGAAAACAAACAGGCAAGAAAAAGCCGCACCCTGCTAACAAACACCACGAAGAATTGTAATAGCTCACACTCGCGAGTTTCAGCGATGCGATTCTCGTTACAGGTGCGAGCTCGCAGGAGTAGGTAGAGCTGGTTTCCTCACCGCAGGTGATGGGCCAAAGACGTGTTTCCAGCTCGCTGCTTACTAAGACTTAGACAGCCGTGGGCTGCGGCACGGGCAGCGGGGGCGGCGGCGGTGGGGGCGGCGGCAGGGGCGGCGTGGCGGCGCAGGCGAGGCTGGGCCGGCCGGCGCTGGAGGCGGGCTCGTGGTCGGTGAGCGCGAGCGACGCGCTGGCCGTCGCCGTACTGGTCGAGCAGCGCCGGAAGACGCGCTTCAGCAGCCCGGGCACGCAGGTGGCGCGCCGCCGGTGGCGCAGCAGCACGTACACGTACGGGTCCAGCATGAAGTGCAGCGCCAGCAGGCACTCCGCCACGTCGAAGAACAGCTTGTACCGCGACCCCTCCACCAGCTGCGTCATCGGGATCGACATCTGGAACACCGCGGAAACGGGGTCTGCAGATGCGAACCGCACTCACAGGTTCTCCAAAACTGACAACGGTGAGCTATCCAGAGGTGGGGTGGGGCGACGGGGAGAACGCCGTACGATACCAAGTGTGTGTTAAAGGTCGTAAAATAGATTTTTAAAAATCATTTATTAACAATATCTGAAGGTCGTATTCGTGTCGGGACTCCGGCCGGAACGTATCGTCGTCTGGACACGATATTTCGGTGGTCCGTCTTCGGGTGAGTAGGCCGTCGCAGTATCTCGCTGGAACTGAAATCGGACACTTTTTTCCTTCTTTCTTTATTGTATTTCGATGCCCCGTCTGGGGCGGGCTGGCAGCAATGTATGCGCTACTCTTCGGCCGAAAAACATTAATTATACAAAGGAAGACATTTGAAGGAACAAAAAGGAGAAAATGTGGTGTACGTATACATAAAAAAGGAAGAACAGTACGGAAGAGAACACACAAAAAGCGGGCGACTGTAAAATGCAGATAAAAACCGTAAAAAATGAGTGCACACAAAACAAAACCACACACCAGATCCTAAAAGTATCGACGGATGGCGTAGCACGTAACAATCACTGTCAATAACACTACGTACAAGTCCGGCACATAATTAGAATCGCACCTCTCGTCGCACAGGAGAACGGCAACGAACGCGACATTGACGTAGTACACTGATGACGATGACCAAACAGAGAGGATCTGCCAGGGGAGTACAGACGAGAGGGGAGGAAAGAAGGGAGGGAGGAGAGGGAGGGGAGACGGACGGGGGGCGGGCCGAAGAGGGCTGCGGAGGGAAGGACGTGGGAGGGAAGCAGTCGAGGAGGGAAGGAGAAAAATCCACGGAGAGCGGAAAGGGGGCCCAGGGGAGGAGGGAGAAACGAGACAAGGTTACAGTTGGAAGGAAGCGTAGATGTCACGGCGAAGTTCAACATCCGGGAGGGGAAGGTGCTGCAAATTGCCCCGATGAAGAAGACGGAGGGTTCGGAGGTGGAGAGAGCTAGGGATACAGCGATAGAGGTGTGGCATCGGGTGGGGGGTGGAGAGGTAGGAGGAAACGGGCCGTGGGGGGGGGGGGGGGGGATCGAACCTACAGACAGTGTAAAGGATGCAGAGATGTTCGAGGAAAAGGAGGAGGTGGGGGAAGGGGATGAGGTCGTACAGGAGCCGCGTAGGGGAAGAAAGGAGGATACGGAAGGCGAGGCGGAGTGCGTGGCGTTCGAGGATTCGGAGGACCTTGTAAAAGCGGGTGGGTGTGGAGATACGGGCAGTGCTGGCATAACAGAGGATAGGACGGATGAGGGATTTGTAAGTGTGGAGGATGGTGGAAGGATGCAATCCCCACGTCCGGCCAGACAGGAGTTTCGGGAGGCGAAGGCGGGAATAGGCTTTCTGCCGGACGGTCGGGAGGAGAGGGGTCCAGGTGAGATGAAGGTCGAGGGTGAGGCCAAGATATCTCAGGGTGGGGATGAGCTGGATGGGGCGACCATAAATGGTGAGGTAGAAATCAGGGGGATAAATCGTACACGCCACAGCGGATCCTATTTTGCACCGACCGTGGGTCCATCGCGCGCGCGCGAACCTAACTGCCCTCTAGCGACAGGCACAACAGTGTACCAATGCTGTAAGCTTGCAGAAACAACAAATCGATATCAAACACTACTGACAGTTTTGATAAGCGAAACAGGGACTGTTGTTTCTTAGTTGGTTCAAATGGTTCTGAGCACTATGGGACTTAACACCTGTGGTCATCAGTCCCCTAGGACTTAGAACTACTTAAACCTAGCTAACCTAAGGACTTCACACACATCCATGCCCGCGGCAGGGTTCGAAACTGCGACCATAGCAGTCGCGCAGTTCCGGACTGTGCGCCTAGAACCGCTAGACCACCGCGGCCGGCTGTTTCTTAGTGTCAAATAGAACAGGATTCCAAGACTTACTTAAAAGGACACCCCTTATCTCTGTTTATAATATTGTCAGATAGCCGGATTTCAATGGCTTCTTTCACTACACAGTCCCAATACCGCGACGCAGGGGCAACGACTTGTGTCTCATCGTATAACATTTTATTTACTTCAGTAAGACAATGTTCTGCCACTGCAGATTTTTCTTTTCAGAAAGCCCGGGGTCCACAAGATCCCCTGGCATTGCGGGAAAGCCTGTATCGGACAAACGTTACGTACAGTCCGTGATCGTTGCGTGGAGCATCATGGTCACAGGTGTTTATTTCAGCCAGAAAAATTTGCAATAGTGGAACATTGTCATACTGAAGGACATAAAATGTTGTACGATTTCAGTTCTGGTGAGACAGTGCGACTGCCTACTCACCTGAAGATGGCGGCCAGGTGGACCGCCGAAATATTGTGTCCAGATGACAATATGGTCTGGCTCAAGATTCGACATGAATACAACCAATTACAACAGATAGCGTAATGGCACAGCTACAAGAGCGCCATCTGTGTCTACCCTTTAATAGGGAATGCTCACAGCCAGAAGGCTCAGTGTGGTGCAAATGTGTGAAGCGAGCACACAACGATGCCACGAAGACGCACTCGTGCTTCCTACAGCCAACTGAGCGAGTTTGAAAGGTGTCAAACTGCGGCCTTCGGCCTTCCGAGTGGCGAGATGGTCTTTTCGGAGAATTGCCACACAAGTTGGACGTGCTGCGTCAGTTGTGCAACGATGCTGGTATCAGTGATCGCGTGAACATTCTCACACCCGTAGCCGAGGTTCTGGACTTCCGCGCAGCACAGAAGCCCGCCAGGATCGTCGTACTGTAAGGGCAGGAGTGGCTGATCGTACAGCTACCACAGCACAGATAAGAGGGCTTATGAGCCCAGGCTTGTCAACACGAACTGCTGCGAACTGGTTATTAGCACTCTGACTACACCTCTGGCCCATCTTCCACTCACACCACATCATCGACCGGTGTGGCAGAGCGGTTCTAGGCGCTTCAGTCCGGAACCACGCGACCGCCACGGTCGCAGGTTCGAATCCTGGCATGGATGTGTGTGATGTCCTTACGTTAGTTGGGTTTAAGTAGTTCTAAATTCTAGGGGATTAATGACTTCAGATGTTAAGTCCCATAGTGCTCAGAGCCATTTGAACCAATCATCGATATGCACTGCTCGACTGGTGCCGTCAGAGGGTCACTTGGAAGGCGGAATGGCGCGTAGTGGTCTTTAGTGATGAAAGCAGATTCTGCATACACGAAAGTGATTATCATTTGTGGGTACGATGTAGACCTTTTCAGCACTGTCTTGTAGAGCGCATTCGCTCAAGACACACTGGGCCTCACCCAAGACGTTACAGTCTGGGGTCTGATAGCCTACAATTCTCGTTCACCTTTTGTATTTGTAGAGGGAACCCTAACCACCGCTCAGTATGTACAGAATGTTTTTAGACCCATTCTTTTGCCTTTCTTGCAACAAAAAGATGATGTGTTGTTCCAACAGGATAATGCTCGCCCACACACTTCCAGTGAAACTCAACATGCTCTGCAAGACGTGCAGCAACTTCCCTGGCCAGCATAACCTCAAGACTTGTCTACAATCGAGCACGTGTGACATATGATGGGACAAGAAGTGACCTGTGTGACTTATCAAGCGATAGCTTTTCAGAACTACACGAACAGGTCCAGTCGGCGTGGCATAACGTATCCCAAGACAATATTCCCCATCTGTAGGGTCGATTGGATGCCTGAGTCTGCGCCCGCATTGCCGCCTGTGTAGGCTTCACCACGTATTAATATGGGTGTTTCAGCATGGATAGATACCTGGTACCTCAGAACTGCTTGTGCTGTGGATTTGCAAATGCAATTGTATGCACTGTTCCAACAGTAACTATTGAGTAAGTTTGGAACCTCTACAGAGATGTACTATTTTTTCCGGCAGTGTACTTTATCCCTTGACTCTTTCATACTCGGTACACCCCACTGAAGGCCTCGACGAGAGTCTCCTTCAAAGGTATCACAGCCGCTTTGGCAGCCTTTGAGTACGTTCTTCACCGAAAGGAGGCCGGGACTGTAGAGTGGCGGCGGCAGCGCTGTCGCATTACGCTTCGCAGGAACTGACGGGCGCAGAGGTATCTGTGGCTGGGCGCTGTCGTCTTACAGCAGTCAAGTAGTGGCGATGACTTTTCACATGCAGCTCACTCTTTTCTGCAGTCTTTCCGCAGTAGGCAGCGTTAAAGGTCTGTCCTTGTGGTACACACTTCCTGCGAATCACATCCTTGTCGTCGAAAAAGACAATCAGCAATTTGGATTCGTTCACCCTCATCTTCTTCTGCTTCGGGTAAGCCGTGATGTGCCATTCTGCAGTCTGGCGCTTCGTCTCTGTGTCGCAGTGAAATGTCTACATTTCATCACCGGTAATAAAGCTGTTCAAATAATCACGTTTAATTCCAATAGGTCCCTCAGTTCACTCGCGATCAGCACTCGACTCACCTTTTCTCGTCCGTCAACAGTTCGCAGACCGGCTTAGCACACACTTTTTGTGTGTTTAATTCTTTCGTAACGATGCGATGCACAATGGTTTTCGGAATGTTCGAAGTGTCAGCTAGCAGCCAAACACTCATTCGACACTCAGGATTCAATAACCCACGCACACGAGGCACAGGTTCATCGGTTTGGCTTCTTGATGCTCGTCTAGAGCGGGGCCATCGTCCACCCCTTCCTGACTCCCCTTAAACTTCTTCGTCCACCTCATAACTTGCACAGACGAAAGAGCAGACTGCCTGTAGGCTTGTTTGAGTAGTTCGTAAGTTTCACCAGCTTTTTTGTCGAGTGTTGTGCAGAACTTGATTGCCCAAATTTTGGAAATTCTACATGAATACTCTACGCCTACATGGATAGTATGCAAATGACATGTAAGTGCCTGGCAGAGGGTTCATCGAATCAGAGGGTTCATCAAACCACTATGCTTCAGCAGGAACTCACGAATCCAGAGACATGTGTGACTGGGTATTGTCGTGATACGGCAGCCAGGCAGCGGTGATGACTTTTTACGTGCGGCTGACCCTTTTCTGCAGTCTTTCCAGCCTTTTCAGATAATCCGCCACGACGTGGTTTCAGAACAGGAGTGTACTAAATCAGCGATCCTGGCATGACAGGCTACCATTGCTCCCCCCATCTACGCACACACACACACACACACACACACACACACACACACACACACACACACACACACACACACACACAGAGAGAGAGAGAGAGAGAGAGAGAGAGAGAGAGAGAGAGAGAGAGAGAGAGAGAGATCCTTTCTCTCTAAGTTGAATGGCTCGAAAGTATTGCGACCTGTCGGGCCGCAACATAAAATTATGACTTTTGGGACACACGTTGTAAGCCGCTTGTGTGGAATAAAGTTCTCGAACTGGCTCTCTGTAGGTCATTGTCCCAGGAAGGGGAAACTTTATTGACACATTCCTGCGGTCAGATAGATCACATGATCACACTGACAGAACCACAGGCACATAGACAC
This sequence comes from Schistocerca gregaria, assembly GCF_023897955.1. Lineage (NCBI taxonomy): Eukaryota > Metazoa > Arthropoda > Insecta > Orthoptera > Acrididae > Schistocerca > Schistocerca gregaria. The sequence goes on from NC_064931.1 coordinate 45,966,980, forward strand.
AGGCAACAGAGCATGCACAATGTCGGCACTAGTACAGTGTACATCCACCTTTCGCAGCAATGCAGGCTGCTATTCTCCCATGGAGACGATCGTAGAGATGCTGGATGTAGTCCTGTGGAACGGCTTGCCATGCCATTTCCACCTGGCGCCTCAGTTGGACCAGCGTTCGTGCTGGACGTGCAGACCGCGTGAGACGACGCTTCATCCAGTCCCAAACATGCTCAATGGGGGACAGATCCGGAGATGTTGCTGGCCAGGGTAGATGACTTACACCTTCTAGAGCACGTTGGGTAGCACGGGATACATGCGGACGTGCATTGTCCTGTTGGAACAGCAAGTTCCCTTGCCGGTCTAGGAATGGTAGAACGATGGGTTCGATGACGGTTTGGCTGTACCGTGCACTATTCAGTGTCCCCTCGACGATCACCAGAGGTGTACGGCCAGTGTAGGAGATCGCTCCCCACACCATGATGCCGGGTGTTGGCCCTGTGTGCCTCGGTCGTATGCAGTCCTGATTGTGGCGCTCACCTGCACGGCGCCAAACACGCATACGACTATCATTGGCACCAAGGCAGAAGCTACTCTCATCGCTGAAGACGACACGTCTCCATTCGTCCCTCCATTCACGCCTGTCGCGACACCACTGGAGGCAGGCTGCACGATGTTGGGGCGTGAGCGGAAGACGGCCTAACGGTGTGCGGGACCGTAGCCCAGCTTCATGGAGACGGTTGCGAATGGTCCTCGCCGATACCCCAGGAGCAACAGTGTCCCTAATTTGCTGGGAAGTGGCGGTGCGGTCCCCTACGGCACTGCGTAGGATCCTACGGTCTTGGCGTGCATCCGTGCGTCGCTACGGTCCCGTCCCAGGTCGACGGGCACGTGCACCTTCCGCCGACCACTGGCGACAACATCGATGTACTGTGGAGACCTCACGCCCCACGTGTTGAGCAATTCGGCGGTACGTCCACCCGGCCTCCCGCATGCCCACTATACGCCCTCGCTCAAAGTCCGTCAACTGCACATACGGTTCACGTCCACGCTGTCGCGGCATGTTACCAGGGTTAAAGACTGCGATGGAGCTCCGTATGCCACGGCAAACTGGCTGACACTGACGGCGGCGGTGCACAAATGCTGCGCAGCTAGCGCCATTCGACGGCCAACACCGCGGTTCCTGGTGTGTCCGCTGTTCCGTACGTGTGATCATTGCTTGTACAGCCCTCTCGCAGTGTCCGGAGCAAGTATGGTGGGTCTGACACACCGGTGTCAATGTGTTCTTTTTTCCATTTCCAGGAGTGTATTTTAGATGCAGTTTCTTGCAAAAGGTAGTTTAACTGCGTAGGATCCTACGGTCTTGGCGTGCATCCGTGCGTCGCTACGGTCCCGTCCCAGGTCGACGGGCACGTGCACCTTCCGCCGACCACTGGCGACAACATCGTGGATACTTCCACATATCGGTGCAATTTTCTTTCCAAGTGCTGGCCTAACTCATGAAGTTCTTACGGACACACTTCTACAGATGCTCTGACAGCATCTGATTTCTTTTACCTCTCTCTCGATACATTTAGCGTAATTTAGGAGTGCTAACTTCAACGATAATTAACTCGGAAATGGCTCAACGTATCGACTTTTTTTCTTAACAATTACTTCTCAGCACGGCGTCCCATGCAACACCCTTACAAGGTTTTCACACTGTTTCTGACCACCCTGTATATTTTCATAGGCGTTCTCTCTCTCGTGCGCCAACAAAACAAGGCACTTCAAATCAAATGCACAACGGAAACCTTTACGACAAATGACGCTCCTTTAGCATCAAGATGTTTAATGTATCCATTTATTACAAAAGGCACGTGTTTGAAAACTTGTGACAGTTACAAAGAATACGTAGATGTAAACGTGTCTTTGCTGAACCTACCAAAAAGTGTGTTTTATAATTTCTGTTACAGTCCTCTAAGGGTTGTAAAGGGAAGTTAGTAACGTGTTATTAGGGAACTCATATCCGGAAATGTACCGTTTGGATGTAAAATAAATTTGAAGATCGGACCACTCTCAAATATCCACGTACTCTGCAATGATAAGGAGCTCTGACTTGTATGCTTGATGGGAGCCCTTGCCATGGGCAATGTTTCAGTAGTCGTTGTCGGGTTCTCTTCTACGTGACGAGGGAGCTCCTGTTCAAACTCGAGAGTGCGGCCCGTCTGTGAAGCATCACAGTCAACCTTCCTTGTTATCGATGCACCATTTTGTCTCATCCGTTGCTGTAGTCGGACGAAAATGGAATGTGATGTCATAATTACAACAGGGACTGAGGACGGCGCCCAGTTCTCATATTGCGTGAGTACTGTGAAGTTGGAGATCTGAAAGCGATTCGATCTTCAAACTTATTTTATATCCAAACGGTACATTTCCGAATATGGGTTTCCTATCAAAACGAAACTGCCGGAGAAAAATTAATACACCCTTTTAGAGGTTTTCAGTTCATTCAAGATTTATTGTCGCAAGAGTTCGTACGAAATACACGAAATAATTACATTTACATATCAATAGCACAAGTCGCTCTGAGGTACGACGTATCGACCCATGCCGAAACACCATATTGGTATGTAGTGTAGTCTCCACGGGCGGCAATGCAGGCGCTGACTCTGACATAAAGTCGACCGAACACATAGCGAATATTGTTCTGGGATACGTTATTCCACGACTTCTCGACCTGTTTACGCAGTTCTGCAAGAGCTGTCGGTCGAGGAGTTGCACGAGTCAGTTCTCGTCCCACCATATCCCACACGTGCTCGTTCGGAGAGAAGTCCGGAGATCGCGCTAGCAAGGGAAGTTACTGCACGTCTTGCAGAGCACGTCGAGTTTCACAGGTCTGTGGATGAGCACTAACCAGCTGGAACTACACACCGCCATCCTGTCTAAAAACATTCTAACGGAACCGAGGACTGGTTAGTGTCCTCTTCAGAAACACCAAAGGTGAATGGGAGTTGTTGACAATCGCATCAAGGACCAGTGTGTGGTTCAATCCCGCGTCCGGACATCCTGATTTAGGTTTTCCGTTATTTCCCTAAATCACTCCAGGCAAATGCCGGGATGGTTCCTTTGAAAGGGCACGGCCGGCTTCCTTCCCCGTCCTTCCCTAATCCAATGAGACCGATGACCTAGGTGTTTGGTCTCTTCCCTCAAACAATCCAACCCAACCAGTGTGTGTCTCGGACGAATGAACTCTGTGATAGAGCGCTCACCAGCATGGCGTTTGCGCAAACGACCATCAGTTGCGTGCAGGCAGAATCTGCTTTCATTGCTAAAGACCGTGGCGCGCCACTGTATCTTCGAGTGGTCCTGTGTCGAGCCGTGCACGTCGATGCAGCGGTGCGAGTGGAGGACGGGAGGGGCTGGAGGTGTACCTCCCCGTAGTCCCACTGCTAATAACCAGTTCCCAACACTTTGTGTTGACACGTCTAGGTCTTTGATGTAGTAACTGTACGATTTGACACTGCTGTCCTTACTAGATGACGATTCTGGTGGGCGTCTGTGCTGTGTGGAAGTCCATAACCTCGTCTACGGGTACGAGAACGTTCACGTTATCACTGATACCAGCATCGTTACACGGTTGATACAGCACGTCCAACTTGTGTGGCAGTTTTCCGAAAGGACCATCCTGCCACCCGGAAGGCCACAATTTGACCCCTTTCAAACTCACTCAGTCGGCTGAGGAAGCACGCGCGCTTCTTCCGGTTGCCTGCTCGCTTTACACTGAGCTTTCGGGCTGTGAGCATTCCGTATTAAACGCTAGACACAGATGGCGCTCTGGTAACCATGCCACTACGCTGTCTGTTCCGGACGACGTTGAAACCATTATCAGTACATCTACTATCCCCTAGGTGGCATATGCCGTCGTCGGATCAAAACTGACGTCGTCTTTTCAGGAGTACTTTTTTTTTTTTCTCCGGCAGTGTATATCTACTAAGGCCCCCACTAAGTCCCCCTACGACCTGTAACAGGAATTGTGAAACATTCTGTATTGTCAGAAACTAATGAGAAAGTCGCGAGAACCGAAAGAAGAGCCTGTGTTTATTAATGTTGTCTGTCAAACAAGTCATATGAGGAAGTTTTTTCTGTAAAGGCTGCACATGGAGAGCGTAAACGGGGTGAGTGGTGAAGGGCAGCACTTGCGCGCTGCTAAGTAAACCACATATGTCACGCCGCCCGCCGGCTCCGTCACTCGTGCACTCATCTCGCTTCTCGGCGGGCGCCAACTGCACTTCTCATTTTTTGCCGCTCGCACCACCTATTTCCAGTATGCCTCACATGGCAAAGGAATACGTGTAAACGTACCAAGTAACATAAGTCTCGTCGTCGCTCGGTACGGATGCGTTTGCGAAAGCATCGATAGGCAGCATTAGTTGGAAGACATCGGAGCTTTCAGCAGTCGTTGTAGGTGAGGTGCTATTACTGCGCTACGTCGCGTCATATTACACTTCGTGGAGTGGCTGCCGTGTAGAGGTGATACCGACATGGAGGCGGTATCTGTCGATTGCAGTATGACTGTCATTTCAATAGGTGCTACGGCTTGGCTACGTGAGCATCGTGCTCTTGTTGTGGTGTATATTAGTAATGATGGTTCTGTGGTTACTAGTCACCAGCCATTTCGCATTCGGATCGAACATGACCGACACGATTCTGTTCCCGATAGAAAAACTATTGGAATTTGGGTATCTGACTTCAGACCATCAAGTTCTGTACTGAAAAGAAAATCTACTGGCCGACTGCGGACTAAAACAACGCCGGGAAATGTGGCGCTTGTGAGGGCGTCCGTCCAACAATCTCCAAAGCGTTCGGCACAAAAACGTGCAGTTGCTCTAATAGGAGTGTCTGAAGATCCCGCACACAGATCTTCACATGCACCTCTTGAAATTCTGAAAGAGCTGTTTCCTAGACGTCTTCTGTCTTTGCGAGGGAGGACGACTGTTCAAACCCGGTTTTCGTGATTTCCCTAAATAGCATCCGGCAAATACCGGGATGGTTCCTTCGAAAGAGCACGGCCAACTTCCTTCCCCATCCTTCCCTAATCCGATGGGACCGATGACCTCGCTGTTTGGCCCTCTCCCCCAAATCAACCGACCGACCGATCTTCGAGAGGAGATATCACCTGGCTATCAAAGTCACCCAATTTATCACCTTGTAATTTTTTTCCTTAGGGACACTTCGAAGCTCAAGTGTACAAACATCGCCCCATATCCCTGCAAACACTTAAGGACGCTCTCACCCTGGAAGTGGCTGCCATTTCACCGGAGATGACACAAACTAGGAACAACTTCCGGGAAAGGCTTCGTCAATGTGTCAATAACAGAGGACAACATTAACCGTACATAATTTTAAAAATCAGATAGTGTAAAAGGCATAGTATTCGTTGTTTACAAATGAAAGTGTTTTCTCTATATCTTTGTTTGTTTGTAGTTACTTTTTGAAATACGGCAGGACTTTTTGTCGGACACTGTATCTGTTTACGGTTGTTCATCGAGGCAAGCACTTCTCTTTCGTTTTTCTTCGTGCTACCCCTTCATACGAAGTCTATAGTTTTGTGTAGCTACATTTCTCACGTGTGATACGTTCTAACGCCATCCGTGAGTAACGTGAGTTCAGTGTGTTAGCCGTTCAGATTTATATGAAGTATGCTCAGATGCGTAAGAGTACGATCGGGGTGCCCTTTATGGACCCTCAAAAAAGTGTACAGCGTAAATATCAACAACTGATACAAACTACGCCACACAGGTCCATAGGGAATAAGCAATAAAAGGGGACTAATGAAGATATGTTCGTAGCGCTTGTTCTTTTTTTTTCTCTTTATCATTGTTTCATCCTTCTCGACCTACACAAGCGAGGGTTGGGCTGCGAGTGGTAACATATTCGCTCTTCAGCGAGAGAGATTAATGAACAATATGCGAAGGTGATTTAAAAACTTTGCATGGTGATACTATTCTCTCGAGCTTCCAACCGCGTCAGATGGTTTAAAGTCCCCTAGCTTGCGGCTGAGTACTTCTCGTTCTGTCTTCTGCTTGCTGGTGCCGCCCTTACATAGCCGCGCTGCCTTTTGTGGCGTCACTGGTACTCCTCCAGCGCCATAAAAGGCAATGTTCTCGTTGCGCGCCCGCCGCCTACGCTTCAACCTTTCGATGACCGAGTCCTCAACTGTGCTTAGCTGAAGGCCGCCGTCTTTATTGAGGGTGGTGTCACAAATCTTTATCACGATTGCTTCTTTTATTTCGCTATCGCAGAAATTATTAATCCGTGTAATAAGAGATGAGTACTCTGCCGAAAGCTCTTGGGTTTTAAGCCTTTCAGACAGGAATTTTTTTCTGGAGGAAGGAAAACGTTTCCATGTGGTAAAGCTCTTAGTTGGTTTTTTAATGGTTCTAAATGCAAGATTTATACAAAAATATTAAGTATTTTCAAAACATGCTTTGTACACTTGGTTTCATTTTATGGAATAAAATAAATAATTATAAAATATTCTCTATTGTAGTAGATATTAAAACGATTATGTAATAACTACCATGCAAAATAAAAATAATATTCAACTATACAGTGGAATACAGCGAACCAACAACAAACGTGCATTCTGATCGTCCAAGTTGCTGCGCAGTGCTACATTGACTTGCTGATATTTTCACTGTGATGGTCGGAGGCGGGTCTCGCGGTTCTAGGCGCGCAGTCCGGATCCGTGCGACTGCTACGGTCGCAGGTTCGAATCCTGCCTCGGGCATGGATGTGTGTGATGTCCTTAGGTTAGTTAGGTTTAAGTAGTTCTAAGTTCTAGGGGACTGATGACCACTGCAGTTGAGTCCCATAGTGCTCAGAGCCATTTTTTTTCACTGTGATGCCCCAAAGTTGGCAGCGTTTTCGCATGATTAAAAAGTTGAACATCCACAAATGTGTACCTCAGGTTTCCACTGGGAAAAGCACTTCTGTTGCAGCTAAGACACAGTAAAAGTTAATGTACACAACTGCAGCCAGAGTCTGAATAGGTTAAATCACTTTACGCTGAAGGTAGCTCCAGAGAATTTTATCAGTACATATCGCCGTTAAACCATGCATTCGTACTTTAGAAGATGTTGGTAATGCCGTGTGGCTAGGGCCTCCCGGCGGGAAGACCGTTCGCCTGGTGCAAGTCTTTCGAGTTGACGCCACTTCGGCGACTTGCGTGTCGATGAGGATGAAATGAAGATAAGGACAACATAACACCCAGTCCCTGAGCGGAGAAAATCTCCGACCCAGCCGGGAATCGAACCCAGGCCGTTAGGTATGACATTCCGTCGCGCTGACCGTTCAGCTACCAGGGGCGGTCTTAGCAGATGCTAAATGACATAAAGGTTTATGTTAAAATGGCAATAGCCTTACAGAGATTTTATTAAGGTAAAAGCCGAATTTCTTTTATGATTAGGGGTGAGCAGGAGGCGATGAGCGTTTTGTGGGGAGTGTGTTGGAATGAAATGGGATGGAAAAGACGGAGATGAGGACCTCGAACAAAGTTCTTGGAAAGGGAAGGAGAACGGCGCTAAGACCCTGACATAGTGAAGAAAGGGATGATTCTTACGAAGCTGGAGGGATGAATGGACCACTAGGCGTATTTCGTGGTCAGCCAGATGCAGGTGGTTCTAGTGTCATTGGAATAGACTGCGAATAGTGGAAGCTTTTCGGGATGTTTTGGTCCACCCGCGGTGGAGTGCAAGGGTTGGGAATCATGGCCATGGTTTTCATACTAGATGCCATTTTATTTTCGTCATGCAGCCTTCTGTTCGGGGGCATCTGGAATACATCTTCCGTACCCCACAGATCGGACGAGGTGGTCTAATTGACCGTCCTTCGTGGTCACAGATTCTCAATCTCTCGGTCTTACACCTGTGGGAGTGCGTGAATGATATCGTCAGAGACATGCTGGAAACATATATTTATGCTGCCTGTGATGGATTCTGGATGCAGGCTGATGAATTTGAACGAGAGTGAAAGCTCATGCTGCGATGTGTGCATAGATGACTCGAGGTCTCTTCTACAACCACCTCCTGGCTAACTGACCGCCTGTCATCCACTTGAATGCATTGTACGTGGTGCTGCATAGTGTGAGTTACACAGTCTCTCTCATCGAAACCACACGTCTGCAGCCATAAATAAAAAATTAATCACCCCTACAGGAATCATTACAAGCATCACTTAAAACCGTGTAATTCCGCCCCTAGATTTGATGTACGCGTTTTACCCGCTGTTCCAACATGTCCCATCGATTATCTAAGGGGTTCAAGACAGGTGATTTTGCAGGCCTATTGTGATGTAATAGGGTGGGGCAGTGTTCAGGAGACCAGTTACATATTCTTCCAGTCCGATGAAATTTGCTTCTGTCGTCTTAACGCGCCTGTGTGAGCAATGGCCTTTTGCGAGGTGACCAGCTCCAAATGTTCACTGCATGCAGTTCCCGTCACAACATTCTCTCGCCAAAAGGTTTGAATGAACTTTCATTCAGTGCCTGCAGCAGTTCCTGTCCGGGTTGGAAGCCGTTTTTATTCACAATTCGAGAAACGCGTCTCCGGTACCTCTCAGACAGTATCTTTTTCCGACCACTGTTCTAACTTCGTGTTTCCTGATCACGTGTGTTACACCACTGCTTGTAAACACTTTGAACAGTATACCACGAAGCACCAAGAAATTCAGCGACTTCCCGTAGCATATGGCCATGGACACGGCCAAACACAATTGCTCATTTCTGTCACTCTGTCACGTCCGCACATTTACCCATGTTTACGTACAATGTCCGCTTGATACACAAATATGTCACCGATCGCTATTGCCTTATGCTCACGCAGAGGCAGTGTGCACGCAGCTGAGCACGTGACTCGATCATTGTGCCATTTGTAAAGGCTGAATGATTCATCTGTGCTTGCTCACTGGTGTCACTAATTTTCTGCATGAGCATGTGTTCATAATAACGTGTACGGGGTGAACATTAATAAAACCGACACATTGTTACGATGGGTTCCTGAATGGATATGGAAGAAAAAAGGTCCTACGAACATGTGTCCGAAATGCATCGTTGCCACGGTAGGTCTCGCTGACGAATGACAGTTAGTGTGACCACGTTCCGTTGTTCTTTTTGTGTTGTAACCGGTGTGATTGACGTAGCAGCAGAATGGTCCGGTATTCATGTTGGGAAAAGTCGAGATGGTGTTTGTGTACGACCAAGCAGATGGAAATGGTCGAGAGGTAACACGGCTATACCACACCAAGTACCCTCACAAACACCAACCGCATCACACAACATTTCAAGCCCTTTTTGTGCGTTTGTGTGGGCATGGTTCTTTCACACAGACGAAAGTGGAGAGACGACGGACTGTGCATACACCAGATCTGGAGGACTGGGTTCTACAGGATACTGAGCACAAGCTCCAGGCAAGTGCCCCCCCCCCCCCCCCCCCCCCGCCAGCATGGTGTACGCCAAAGTACGATTATGTGTGTCCTGCATGACAACCGTTAGTATCTCTGTCACCTGCAACGAGTGCAAGGAGTATCGGCAGCGCATTCCCCTCTATGGGAAGCATTTTGCACCAGACCATCACAATTACGGGATTTTTGTCATCCTTCCTCTTCACAGTATACTGTGTCAATTACACAGTCTGCAACACACAAGAAACACAAGGCACGTGGTCAGAGGAACTGTCATTCGTCAGAGCCATCTAACGTGGCAACGACGCATTTCCGGACCGTGTTCACAGGATCTTTTTTCCTCCACTTGCAGTCAGGAATCCGTCCCTGCAGTTTGTCAGTTTTATTGATGTTCACCTTGTATATGTTCCTTATCCTTCCAGCCGTCATCATCTGAAGGATTTCACGGTTGTGCAAAATGACCCTACACAAATTTGAGTTCAGAGTCAGTATATGATGCAGTCTCAGAAGACTCAAACGGAAGAACATGGTCTCCAAAAGAAAAATATTCCGATTTGCAACACAGTTTCACTTGTAAAAACCGAACGATTCGGCATGTGTACAGCCGAAAGTAAAAGAATTTGAAATTAAGAAGACATCTTCTATTTTCGTAGCTGAGGAGCCAGCGTTTCGACGAGGGCACGGTCATCTGTTTCACCAGGGCTATTTTTCTTGAGGGATGGGGGATTCGCGATAACTGGTCAGGGGTAGACTCGGCCTCAAGATAAGCCGTAGTGGCTACGAATGATTACTCCTCTGGTTTCGTAAGCCCACAAAAATGGACGAGGTTTAGGTCTGCGGATGATATGCTTGTCCTGTAGACCGCCAAACGACGCCTTACAGGGGTTGGGAAAAAAAGGGAAACACCGCGGAAAACGCACACTTGAACTTAAATGTAGATTTTTATGTCGTAACCACAAGCTTCGAAACGACGAAGACGAACGGAAGACCAGAGATGGCGGTCAGGGAACGTCGGCCAGTGGTGCGAGGAATTGGACCGCGCAGAGCTAGGAGCGACACCTGGAAGCAGGGATTATATGCGCCGCCCCTGCCAGCTTCGGCCGCTCAGATCGGCCCAGTCTGCAACGGGATTAGTGCTACGCTATCAGATTGTTGTGGCCCGTTTCAGGTGCTTACTTGGACTTGGTGTATAGCAAGAACTCTACTGTTTACATGTCGCCTCTCGCTAGCGAAATTTGCTGTAATCAAAGTTAAGTACTGTCAATTTGCTTTCTAAACATAAAATTAACAATGTTATTTGCTGGCCGGTGTGGCCGAGCGGTTCTAGGCACTTCAGTCTGGAACCGCGCGACCGCTACTGTCGCAGGTTTGAATCCTGCCTCGGGCATGGATGTGCGTGATGTCATTAGGTTAGTTAGGTTTAAGTAGTTCTAAGTTCCAGGGGACTGATGTTAAGTCCCATAGTGCTCAGAGCCTTTTGAAAAATTTGAATGTTCTTTGATTAAATTGTTGTGTAGCATTCCGAGAACGCAACATCCTTTAGGCACCCTGTAAGCAACGAGTGGGCAAGACCCCACACAGATACCTGTACTAACCAAGCTTACAGATGGCGCTATTGTATTTGACCACGAATTGCACCTCTGAAATGTCCTCAACACACAAGCGTCACTCGTAGTCAGAACAGTGTTCTGTGTAGTTGTGAAAGCATTATGTCGCAGCTAAGTGAATTCGAAAGTGGGCAACTTGTTGGTGTTCATATGCTGGATGATTCCGCGCCCAACGGAGCGGAAGTGTTTAGTGTTCTAAGAGGCACAGTACTGAGGATTTATACAACGTGGTGCCGAAGACATAAAACCTGGAATATTGAGCAATGGAAGAAAATCATTTAGTCGGATGAGGCTTGTCTCACACTGTTTCCAATTTCTGGCAGCGTTTATGTTCCAAGAATGAAACACGGTTGGGTTCTGCTGATGATTTGGGCTGCAGTATCGTGGCATTCCATGGGAACCGTGGGTATTCTGCAAGGTCGCATTACTGGAGATTACTGTCAAGGCTTACGTGATCGTTCTGAGTGATCCAGTCCATCCCACGGTACAATGTTTGTTCTTCCACGGTGATGCTGTGCTGCAAGACGATAGCGCCACAGTTCACATAGCTCGCATCGTCCAGGATTGGTTTTGTGAGCAGGAGGGTGAGTCCTCCCACTTTCTCTGGCCACCAGAATCACCATTGAGCCTTTGTTGCCTACTTTGGAGAGAAGGCTGCGCGATCGCTGTCCACCTCCATCATCGTTACCTCAACTTCTCAAGAAGGACCATTCCGATACGACTGTAAGCTGTTTTGAACGCAACAGTCTTTCTATACCATGTTAAGTATGCTAACATATTGTGTTTGTAGCGTTTACGTATTTTTGTCCAACCGCTGTATGTAGATGATAAAGCAGAGATCAGTCGACATGCCAAGGTTCTGTATCAAGTCTGGCGCCAAGGGGTTTGGTTTTACTTCACTCGATTAGCATTTTCTTGAGTGCTTATGGAATATTTCGTATTAATAATACACTAGATTATATTTAATTACGAGATACCTGGTGAAAGGTAAGTAGGTTGATCTGATTCATCACTAGAGAACATCGCAATCCCTAATAGGACAGCGCGTAATCGGTGGAATTTGTTTCCAGTTTTAGACGTGGAGATAGACGTGCTACGAGAACGGAGTGTGAATGAAAGAGACAATTATTCGGTAGCTCCATTATTGAGTTTCCTGAAAAATTATAAACTTGGCTTCACTCAGTGAATGATGGAATGGTGAAATGGAAATGCCGAGAGTTGAAAAACTCGATCCTTACCCATAAGAGGCGAATATTTCACTAACAGATACTATTATAAATATTTTAAACATGTGCTAAAGGCAAACGGTATACTTCGTCCGACTCTGAACTCTGACATCTCGGAATGGTAGTCTATCATTCGTCGACAAACGCTATGTGGTAACGGATGTTCATTGCTATTCCCAAGTCTCCAGCCACGGAAGCTACAGCCTGTGAATCTTCTTTTGATTCCATTACAACATTTAAGTTTGGAAGAAGGCTTTGCACTAGGTTCTGATAAACAGAACACGGAATTTGTTTGCATTTGGAGGTCTCGTCCGTGATGCGGAAGAGGCCCTGCCGGTAGCTATCGAGCGTACTGGGTGAAACCTTCTGCATATAGTGGGACATGGCGGCACGAATGATGCCTGCCGCTTGGGTTCTGAGGGCATCCTAGTTCCATCCGCCGGATGGCTGATTTGGTGAAGGCAACTAACATCGTACGTAGGGTGCACTCTAAGCTATCTATTTGTAACGTCGTTCCTAGGGTTGATAACGGTCCCCTGGTTTGGAGCAAAGACTCTGAAACGGTATCAGATGCGAATGTTTCGATCTCCGCTATCGGGTACAGAATTGAAGTGTTCCCCTTAATAGGTCAGGCGTGCACTACACACAGGAAGCGGCTACTAGGGCAGAGGAATACGTGTGGCGTGCACATGCGGCTTTTTTAGGTTAGAGAAACGCTTCCTTGGGATCGAAGACGATTTGCCGGATAAATTAGCCAGGGAACGTTCGTCGTCGCAGATCAGAGGTAGAAAAGGTTAATATGATTTTAGTAAACTGCAGGAGCATCGAAGGAAAGGTCCCAGAATTAGTATCTCTTACTAAAGGTTATAAAACGCAGATAGTATTAGGAAAAGAAAGTTGGTTGAAACCGGAAGTTAATGACAACGAAATCCTAAGTTCCGATTGGAATATTTATCCTATGGATAGTTTAGTCGCCAATGGTGGCGGCGTGTTTATTGCAGTGAAGACTTCGATAAAATCTAGCGAGTTTATCACGGAATCCGATTGTGAACTAATCTGGGTGAAGTTGGGCATCGAAGATCGGTAATCGGATGCTTTTATAGACCGCCTGGGTAAGGGGCTCTAGTGGTAGAGCGCTTCAGACAGAACCTGCAGAACATCGTTAGTAAGTTTCATGGTCATGTAATAGGGGTTGACTTCAACTTGCCAGGTATAGATTTTGAGTGTCATGCTATCAAAACTGGTGCCAGAGACAGGGATTCGTGTGACGTTGTTCTGAGTGTCTTGTAGGAAAATGCTTTGAACAGATAGTTGGAGAAACAACTCGTGAGTGTAACGTCTTAGATCTCCTGGGAACAAACAGATCTGAACTTATCGAATTAGTTAATTTAGAGGAAGGTATCAGTGATCATAAGGCTGTGACAGCGGCTCTGATAAAGAATGTTTCGAAAAGTAGGAAGGTACACTGAAGCGCCGCCCGCATCTCGTGGTCGTGCGGTAGCGTTCTCGCTTCCCACGCCCGGGTTCCCGGGTTCGATTCCCGACGGGGTGAGGGATTTTCTCTGCCACGTGATGGCTGGGTGTTGTGTGATGTCCCTAGGTTAGTTAGGTTTAAGTAGTTCGAAGTTCTAGGGGACTGATGACCATAGCTGTTAAGTCCCATAGTGCTCAGAGCCATTTGAACTATTTGAACTGAAGTGCCAAACGAATTGGTACAGGCATGCGTATTCAAATACAGAGTTATGTTAACAGGCAGAATACGAAGCTGCGTTTAGCAATGCCAATACAAGACAAAAAGTGTCTGGCGCAGTTGTTAGATCGGTTACTACTGTTACAATGGCAGCTAATTAAGATTTAAGTGAGTTTGGACGTGGTGTTATAGTCGGTGCACGAGCGATGGGACGCAGCATCTCCGAGGTAGCGATGAAGTGGAGATGTTCCCGTACGGTTATTTCACGAATATACTGTGAATATCATGAATCTGATAAAACATCATATCTCCGACAGCGCTGCGGCCGGAAAAAGATCCTGCAAGAACGGGACCATCGACGACTGAAGAGAATCGATCAACGTGACAGAAGTGCAACCCTTCCGCAAATTCCCGCAGATTCCAATGCTGGGCCAGCAACAAGTGTCAGCGTGCGAAGCATTCCACGAAACATAATCGATATGGGCTTTCTGAGCAGGAGGCCCACTCGTGTACTCTTGATGACTGCACGACACAATGTTTCACGCCTCGTCTGGACCTGTCAATACAGACATTTGACTGTTGATGACTGAAAACATGTTGCTTGTCGGACGAGTCTCGTTTCAAATTGGATCGAGCAAATGGATCGAGCAAATGGACGTGTACCGGTATGAAGACCACCTCATGAATCCATGGACCCTGCATATCAGCAGGGGAGTGTTCAAGCTGGTGGAGGCTCTGTAATGGTGTGGGGTGTGTGCAGTTAGAGTAATACGGGACCCCTAATACGTCTAGATACGACTCTGACAGGTGACAAGTACGTAAGCGTTCTGTCTGATCATGTCCATTGTGCACTCCGACGGTCTTGGGCAGTTCCAGCACGACAATGCGATACCCCACACGTCCAGAATTGCCACAGAGTGGCTCCAGGAACACTCTTCTGAGTTTAAACACTTCTGCTGGCCACCAATCTCCCCAGGCATGAATCTTATTGAGTATATCTGGAATGCCTTGCAACGTGCTGTTCAGAAGAGATCTTGTACTCTTACAAATTTATGGACTGCCGTGCTGGATTCATGGTGTCAGTTTCCTCCAACACTACTTCAGAAATTATTCTAGTCCATGCCACGTCGTGTTGCGGCACTTGTGTGTACTCAAGGGGGCCCTACACGAAATTAGGCAGGTGTATCTGTTTCTTTTGCTCTTCAGTGTACTTTTGCTTAACAAGAGTGACAGGATACAAATATCAGAGTATCTGAACAGTTATCAAATATTCGATGATGAGAACGAAGGTGTGGAAAACAAATGCGAAAAATTCAAAGGAATCGTGCCATGTGCCCTAGACAAATATGTTCCAAATAAGTTCTCAAGGGATTGGAAAGACCCACCATGGTGTAATAGCCGTGTAAGAAAACTATGTAATTAAAGTGAACTTCACTTCAGATTCAAGAGAAGTAAAAACCTAGCTGACAAACAAAAGCTGAACGAAGTCAAAATGAGCATAAGGAGAGCCACGAGAGAAAGCGTACAGTGACTTTGAAAGTAAAACTTTGTCAACTGATCTGAGTAAAAACCTTGAGAGGTTTGTTTTGGTCGAACATAAAATCAGTAAGTGGCTCAAAATCATCTATTCATTCACTCAGTCACCATACTGGCACCGAAACGGAGGATGACAGAGAGAAGGTCGAAATACTGGATTCGGTCTTCCAAAATTTTTCTACAGTGGAAGATCGTAACACAGTCCCTCCTTTCAATAGTCGTACGAACGTGAAAATGGCACATACTACGACAATCGATCGTGGAATAGAAAAACAACTAGAATCGTTTGGTAGCGGAATGGCGTCAGGGCTAGATGATATATCTACAAGCTTCTGCAAAGGTAATGCGAAAGAACTTGCCCCCCTTCTACAAGTTCAAAATGGTTCAAATGGCTCTGAGCACTATGGGACTTAACAACTATGGTCATCAGTCCCCTAGAACCTTGAACTACTTAAACCTAACTAACCTAAGGACATCACACAACACCCAGTCATCATGAGGCATACAAAATCCCTGACACCGCCGGGAATCGAACCCGGGAACCCGGGCGCGGGAAGCGAGAACGCTACCGCACGACCACGAGCTGTGGACTGGGACTTAACACCTGAGGTCATCAGTCCCCTAGAACTTTGAACTACTTAAACCTAACTAACCTAAGGACATCACACACATCCATGCCCGAGGCAGGATTCCAACCTGCGACCGTAGCAGTCGTACAGTTCCGGACTGAAGCGCCTAGAACCGCTCTGCCGCCGCGGCGGGGCTTCTACAAGTACTCTATCGTAGATCGCTTGAGCAACGAAGTGTGCCTAGCGACTGGAAGAAAGCGCAGGTCATTCCCGATTTAAAAAGGGCCGTAGGCCAGATGCATACAGTTGTACACCAGCAGTATATGGTTGACGTCAATCTGATGTACAATTATGGAACTCTTTTTATGTTCAGGTATTATGGATTTCATGGAGAAGGAAAATCTGCTCTATAAAAGTCAACATGTACTCCACAAACAGAGATCCTGCGAAACACAGCTTGATCTGTTCCTCCATGAGGTCCACAGTGCCGTAGACAATGGCGCTCAGGTTGATACCGTGTTCTTGACTTCAGGAAGAGCCGGCCGGTGTGGCCGTGCGGTTAAAGGCGCTTCAGTCTGGAATCGTGTGACCGCTCCGGTCGCAGGTTCGAATCCTGCCTCGGGCATGGATGTGTGATCTGTCCTTAGGTTAGTTAGGTTTAAGTAGTTCTAAGTTCTAGGGGACTGATGACCACAGATGTTAAGTCCGAAAGCGCTCAGAGCCATTTGAACTTCAGGAAGAGATTTGACACCGTCCCGCAGTGCCGTTTAGTGAAAAAAGTACGAGCTTATCTAGTGCCGGAGCAGATCTTCGACTGGGTTCAAGACGTCTTTGCAGACAAAACTCAACACGTTTCTCTTAACGGAACAAAATCGACAGATGTAAAGTTAATTTCCGGTGTACCCCAAGGAAGTGTGATAGGACCATCACTGTTTACATATAAATGATATAATAGAAAGTGTCTGATACTCTCTAAGGCCGTTCGCAGATGATGCGGTTCCATATAACAAAGTAGCAACGCCAGAAAATGGTAACGATTTGTAGAATAACCTCCAGAGAACTGATGAATGGTGCAGGCTCTGCCAGTTGACCCTAAACGTAAATAAATGTAACACATTGCCCATACGAAGGAAAAGAAACCCACTACTGTATAGCTACAGTATTGAAGACAAACCGCTGGAAACATTATATGCCGTAAAATATCTTGGAGTAACTATCTGGAGCAACCATAAGTGGAATGACCGTGTAAAACAAATAGTGGGAAAAGCAGATGCCAGACTCAGTTTCATAGGAAGAATCTTAAGGAGATGTAACTCACCCACGAAGGAAGTGGTTTACAAGGCACTTGTTCGTCAGATTTTTGAGTGTTGTTCATCTAACTGAGATCCCTAACAGGTAGGACACATAGAGGAGATAGAGAAGATCCAACGACGAGCAGCGTTTATAATCACGAGATCGTTTAGCTGGCGAGGGATCGTTACGGAGGTGCTCTCCAAAGACTACTGGCAGACATTACAAGAGAGGAGTCGTGCATCACAGAGAGATTTACTATTGAAATTTCGAGAGAGCACTTTCTGGGAAGAATCGGCCTACATATTACTTCCCCCTGCATACATCTTGCGTAATGACCACGAGGAGAAAATTCGAGTAATTAGAGCCAATACAGAGGCTTACCGAAATCATTCTTCCCAGGCGGTATTAGAGAGTGGAATAGGGTTGGAGGGCTCAGTTAGTGGTACAAAAAGTGCCCTCCACCACACACTATTAGGTGGATTGCAGAGTATGGTGTAGATGCAGATGTAGCCTCGAGTTTGATCAAAAGTTTTAACTCAGTTCTTAGATTTTTGATCTGACACGAAATCAACAGGGAGGGCAAAATGAAACGGTCTCAGGAAATGTTTCATCCTTGAGATGGGAAACCCAATTTACATCATCTTCACGTAGGATGGATGATGTAAGTTGGGTTGCCTGCGTCGACGTTCTTGAAATAGACTACTGTTTTTAAAAAGTGAAACACTCAGAAGCAGTGGCCTGGAACACGCCACGATAAGACGACGTGTAGAACAGCGGAACTGTAATAAGTGATGCAAATGGCGGAGTGGTGGCGCGCACGTACACCCAACAGAATCCTCTTTTTTGTGAACGGACAGCCGAGTGTTTTGCAACTCTCAGTCGCTGCGAAGCCTTCATACGAAATGGGAAACGAGTGGCTCTGTCGTTTCGTGACATGTATCTGTGGAACCAGTGGAAAGAATGGGACTGTACACAAGGCGGATAGGGTACTGGAGGACACAATGTGACAACGGTGAGAGATGACCGCTATCCTGTCAGCTCGGTCGTAACGAACAGAACAGCTTCGTTCACAGTACTGGTGAGACGTTGGAGGATTGCAACGGATGTGGACATGTCCACGTCGACGGTTCGACGCCGTCTTCTGCAGGCTGGGCTGGTGGCACGCATCCATTGCGTCGCCTTCCATTGACCAGAACCCACCAACGGCGCAGACTGCAATGGGCACGTGAACGCCGGCACTGGTCTGCTGAGTAGCAAAATGAAGTGTTTCCTATCAAGTCCTGTTGCAACTTGTCCTACAGTCAGGGCCGCAAATGCCTCCGTGGTGAACGCAGTCAGGAAACTGTATTGTTAAGCGGCGAATTGGATATCGCCAAATGCTACAGTTTGGGGCGCCGTTGCCTATAACTGGCGATCTCGCCTCCTACGTCTTCAGGGCAATCTGAACAGCTACCGTTACAGCAGAAATGTTTTACAGCCCGAGGAACTGCCCTTCCTGCAGACTTTTCCACACGCCACATTTCAACAGGACAACGCCCGGCCGTATGTGGAGGGGAATGTGCAATCTTCTTCGAAGAACGACGGTGCGTCTGCTTTCCTGGCTTGCCCGTTCGCCTGACATATCACCCATCGAGCATGGCTGGGATATGATCGATTGGAAACTTGTTCATTTAGATCCTCCAGAAGCCACAGTCGATGACGTGTGGACGAGCCTACAAATCGCGTGGGAGAGTATTCCCCAGCAGCATATTCAGGAGCTCTTTGATTCCATACCACGACATCTAGCGGCTCTGATTTCAGCATGTTGTGGCACTACTCCGTACTGAATTTCCACAGTCACAGTGTGGAATAAATGTCATTGTGATCACATGTATTGGTCTTGGTATTTCACTTTTTCCAAAACGTAGTCTATTTTCCGGGTCAGTTTTATTCTGTTCATTCTGTTAATTAAGTTTCTCGGTGAGTTTCAAGTAATTCATTACAGAAAATACCTTATTCTAAATTGTTGTTACACGGTGAAAAGTATGCAGTTGGCTAAAATGTTCTCGAAACGTCTGAATTCGGTTTACAATAGACCCAACCAAAGAGAAATAAGCCTAGATCACAGTAATCCCGACGAATTTCAGCCATCCTCACGGTAAATATCCATCCATCTGTGTAGTACCATGACTCATCACTCCGTTAAAACGTCTACAAATGAACCACGGACCGAGCGAGGTGGTACAGTGGTTAGAAAACTGGACTCGCATTCGTGAGGTCCACTGTTCAAATCCCCGACCGGCTACTCGGATTTAGATTTTCCGTGGTTTCCCTAAACCGCTTTAGGGAAATGACGGGATGGTTCCTTCGAAAAGGAGTCGGCCGATTTCCTTCCCCAACATTTCGCATTCCGAGCTGGTGCTCTGTCTGTAATGACAGTACGTTAAACTCTAATCGTCCCTTGTTCCTTCCTTACTTCCTGCAGATTATAACGAAGACGTTATAAAAGCGATTCTAAGCGACAAAGCACATTATTTCTTGTGGTCAGTTGCTTCTGGACAAGAGCATCACCATGACATCCGAGTCCAGTCACCACTAGACTGATTATTATGTGCCCCACATCTGTGCCTAAACTGCAATAAGTAACATGGATGTTTTGCAGGTTGCTCTTACAAAGGTTTGGAGTTGCGCGGTTTCCATTGGTCAATATCTTCGGCCCACCATTGCACTGACCGGTTCGGTGATTTTCTGATTTGTCCGCTCTGCTGTAACATCACTAACACTGGCTTGGGTACATGTAAGTTCTACGAGAACTTCCTGACTAAATATTCTGACTTGTGAGTTCTTGCAACCATTCCATGTCGAACTCACTCAATGCTCTTCATCGAATTTTTCCAACAGAAAACACGACTGTGATGTTGACGCAATGTGTATAGAGTTTCTGACCACTAAACTGTGAACCTCTCTGTATCGTCTCATGAAATGATCTGTATGTGTAATGAGGACGTCAAGCTTGGCGACCCTTTGATGCGCCCCTCTCTTTCATCGTTATTAACAGTACAAACATTTCACCTCACTACATTCCATTTTACATGCACTCCTCACCGCTGCTTTCACTAAACATTTCTTCTTACTGATCATACAATGTGATGTCATGTTATTGCCACCTCTGTGTTACAATTTGGACCTCATCATTTAATTTACAACATGCCAATTTCATATTTATCTAGGAACATGGGGAAAAAGCTTTTGGTTTAGTCTGGACCAGCTCCCATTTGTATAGGCATTTGAACATCTGTCTTACTGCAGCTATGTTACAGTATTTTAAGCAACGTTTGAACGACGAACCGGAGTTGGCATCCACGCAAATTGAGCGAATCGATTGATTCCTTTTGAAAAATATTTTAATTGTGCTCAAATTAATGCTGAGCTAATGACACAATTTGTAACGTGCACCGTTGGTATTTCACGTACAAAAACAGTCACCCTTAAATAACTCCGAACTGGAGCGGGGCCGATGGTTTAAATTAAGTCCGCAAGAGTGTCGAACCTTGGTCTAAGATAAGTTTTCACCGTTTGGAGAAAAATCTTGCTTCTTTTGGATTTTACGTTAAAAAACACATTTTTTATGAGATGTCTGAGGGGCGCAACTTATATACTTAATTAATAACGTCAAAAATAAATAAAAAATGCAGTCTTACGATAAAATTGAAAACTCGCTTTCAAAAATATACCTGCATTCGGGTTTTAGGCAAAAAAAAAAAGCGCGCCGCTCCTATATTTGAAACTTGTAAGAATCGGTTCAAATTTTGTAAGAAGGTAGACAAATACATGTAAGTAATGGTCGGCCCGTGGTAGTGTCAAAGCTGGGAACCAGAATAAAAAAATGCTCCTATCATAGCACAAATAAGGCGAATATGTCCTGTGCAGAATGACGGATGTAAAGACAACTATTTTTTCGACTTATCTGGCAGCTTCATATACGTTTTAATGAAAACATCCAGACATACTCGTATTTGCGCTTTTCTACGAATTAGCCCCACTTCCCCAACACAGTGAGTTCTCTTTTAGACAGACGCCCTTGTACATGTATGGTGAGGGGTGTGAGAACAAATAGGCACAAATACATGTGCTTCTAGAGCGAGGGCAGCATCTACAATACGAAGTATCCAAGAACGGGGGTGTATCTTTAATAGGAAGTACCTCAGAGTGGGGATGAGTGCAATGTAAACTTTTATGACATTTTGTGTCACACTGCGCGATATGGCAAATTCCATGTTGGATGACATGATAGCATGCACCTTGTTGTACGACATGACATCATGCATCACGTTACTTTACTTGACACATTACATTATATTATATTAAGCGACATGGGTACTAGCACTACCAACATGTTTCGATTTAAGTGTCTCTGAAGCTGGCAGATAAGTCGAAAAGATAGTTTCCTTCTTTTCAACCCTAACTCCGCCCATGACATTAAACTTATTTGTGCTACGATAGGAGCATTTTTCGTTGTGATGAAGTAATAGCCATGGACAAGGCCGCGACGAAATAACATGGGATTAAATGGAAAGGTATGTCCAAATACACACCTGAACTCAACTGAGTCATTATCTGGCCATTTACAAACTGAGCTGCAAGCCAAATGAGAAAGCAGCAGCACAACCGTTTGCTGCTGGCGGAACTCGTTTTAGAGACGAGTATCACATCTTCAGCATTTTCCTCATTTTTGCGAATTTGGGTACCTCAAATTTTAAATCTTTCCAGACGGTCTGCTCCTAAAAAACAAAAGAATGTCTGTAACGTTACACGTGGTGCGTCGATTTCACAGCGTCACCTGTCTCGGCTGGTTCGTTATTTTTCGGACTTCTTTTCTAGGAACGTCAGCAAGGTTTTAGATCTCTTTCACTTTCTTTGCGAGGGTCAAAAACATTATTTTACTAACATCGCTGACGATAGCTTTCCTATGGCCCATTGTATCACTGTTTCAGCCTTAGTGAACAACAGTCACTATCGTCCCTCTCGCTCCCATCTCCCCCCCCCCCCCCAAAGAAAAGGAGAAAAAATATGACTCACAAAAGCGGTCCTTGAAAGAGAAGTTGCAGCTCCGAAATGTGTAGAACTTAAATAGACTACTACAATACTGTAACTGAAAATAGAATGTTTTGTTGATATGTGTATAAACTGAAAGCAGTTAGGGATAGTTCACAACGTCAAAATGCTTGAGGTGTATTACACTTGTAGTGCAATAAACTTTAGACGCTCTAGATTGGGAGACGAAATGTGAAACGGAAAGAAGGAAGGAAGATTAAATGTTAATGCACCATCCACGGCGAGGTCATTAGAGACGAAGAACAACCCCTGATTACAGACGTTTGAGGAGGAGAATCGGCCGTGCTCTTTTCGAAGGAACCATACCGGCATTTGCCTAGAGCAATTTATGGAGATCACGGAAAACCTAAATCTGGATGGCCGGACGGGGATTTGAACCGCCGTCCTCCAGAATACGTGTCCGGTGTGCTAACTACTGCGCCACCTGGCCCGGTCGAAGTGTGAACTTGATCATCGCATAGTGGCTGCACACAAGAGCAAACACTTCTCACAAATTCCCGATAAATTACCACGACGAGGAGTTAATTTCTGCTTAGGTATACGACACTATGTCAGCTGAAAGAGGTTCTTATTATTTCGTATTTCCTTCTAATATAATTGAGGTAATTCTAGTGGATGGCAATAACGGGTGTGATTTAAAATTGATGGTCTTCTTCAAAGGCTGAGTAATTCTGCTTTTATTTACCCATGGGCCTGATCCTAACGAGCGATATTGACGTCTCTGAGACCTTCGGCAGCGACTTTACTGAAACACACTTCCGCAGCACTGCTGCGAATCGACTGCTTCTTGATACTCTAATAACAGATGTCGTAAACAATATTTGCGACAGCCTAAAGCTTTCCTTTCGAAAACTTCGTTATAATGAAACCGGCAAGAACACTCAAGATCGTTAAGACTTGGCAGATTTTCCGCGTGTCTTTCAATAACTTTGCTGTGCTTTATACGTGATATCGCAGCCAGCTGATTAGGAATTTACGACATTGTATAATAGCGTTTATTCTGGAAGTGTCGGATGTAGCCAATACATTTTGACAGTTAATAGCGCGTTATTAAGCATCAAAAAACGGTTGACTTTTACTGAACGGGGGGCTATGCTCATCAGTCACGTCCGTATTTTTACTCTGTTCTGTGGCTCATATATGGTCTAAGATCCCGGTAAACATGAAAGAAAACAATTCTGAGATTATTGATTAAGTCACATATTTTGAAATAATTTATAAACTGTCGAAATCGGTTACGTAGACACTTCTTTGCAAAAATTAGAACAAAATCACAAAAATTAATGAATCTCGTAGGATCATAAAACAGTTGATATGAAACTCGAGTATATTGCTACCACTGCAGTGGTGCGCTAACTTATCACATACACCTGTTACGCTGCTTTCCTCTGGCGTCATCTAAACATAGGAAACAACAGCATGGTTCAAAATGGTTCAAATGGCTCTGAGCGCTTTCGGACTTAACATCTGTGGTCATCAGTCGCCTAGAACTTAGAACTAATTAAACCTAACTAACCTAAGGACATCACACACATCCATGCCCGAGGCAGGATTCGAACCTGCGTCCGTAACAACAGCATGTTTGAGAGTACAACGATAGGTGGTTCTGGATGTGAGGGAGTACAAATGGGATCGCCAAACTTGTCTGAATGGCGTTGACGTAATATTTAGCAGACAAACTGCGATCAGACAAAGATGGCCAGATGGATGAAGTTCGTTATTCGTTAATCATAGACTGTGGAAATAATTCATACCACGGGTTCGGCATCCAGCAAAAGCCCTCTCCCATTCCCTTGAATTGGTGAAAGCAGCATTACGCGAAAATAATGTCGTTCGCCGAGAAGCCGCCATTAATCACAACACACATTGTTTAATGCAGTGTATTGCTGTTCGGGGTAATGACGTTATTTGCGACACGGTCAAGTTCGGCAATAATTTTGTACACTCACGTTTAGAAAATACAGAACACCTTGAACGACTAGAGATGGGACGTTCATATTCACAGGGCATGCACATCAATATGTTCTTCAGAAATGATTAGCATTTCAGTCACCTCGGTTCAGCATGTTTCCTGTTGACAAGCAAGCACAAGTTCCACACATGGGCCCTGATAACTTGTTCCGCACATGATGGCATCGGTGCTTATAAGGCGCGAATGGCGTCCTGTGGTATAGCCATCCGTGCTGCAATCACTTGGTTCCATAGTTCATCTGTGGTGGTTAGCACTAGGTCACAGTGCTGCACCCGTCGTTTCACCATATCGCACGCATTTTCGATTGGCGACAAGTCTGGTGATCTGGCAGACCAGGGCAAAAGGCTGATATCCTGTGACACCAAGAAGACACATGTTCGTCCAGCAACAGGAGGCCGTGCACTGTCTTGCTCAAAAATGGCACCAAGGGTGTTGTGCAGAAAGAGTATGGCTACGGGTCGCAGGATGTCTTCACGTAGGTCACACTGGTCGCAGTGCCCCGGAAATGCACCAGCTGTGATTTGTGGTTGTACCCAATAACCCCCAACACCATAAGGCCTCGAGTAGGCACGGTATGTCTTGTGTGGATGCAGTCAGCCCTGATAGTGTACGATGTGTTCCACTGTTCCACTGTTGTGCCAGAGCCGACGAGGACGCCGATCTGTCCTGCAGTGCAATTCCGATGAGACATCGATCTTCTGGGTGGTGCGACCTGACGCATCTCGTTGTGTTCTACGGCCGCCCGTGAATCATTCAGCACACACCAGTTGCACTGCCGAAACACTTCGTCCAACACAAGCAGCAGTTTCCCGGATGGATGCATCACGTTCTCTCATGCCGATTGTGCGCACCCTCTCAAACTCTCCAATTTGACGGTACGGTTCGCGTGTATGTCCGCGAGGCACCCTGCACGTCTGCCCAAGTCGTATTGATGCATTACGAATCAGCGAGCCAACATGGGTCAAATGCTAATCATTTCTGAAGTTCGTAATCCTATCACAAATTCAGAATCCAGAAATGTGTTTTGCTGTTTTATTTATGCTTTGGATGACTGATTTTCAGTGCAGATGATACATCCCATTTAGAAGTGTCACAATTTCTCATATACAGGGTGTTACACAAAGGTACTGCCAAACTTTCAGGAAACATTCCTCACCCACAAAGAAAGAAAATATGTTATGTAGACATGTGTCCGGAAACGCTTACTTTCCATGTTAGAGCTCATTTTATTACTTCTCTTCGAATCACATGGAATGGAAACACACAGCAACAGAACGTACCAGCGTGACTTCAAACACTATGTTACAGGAAATGTTCAAAATGTCTTCCGTTAGCGAGGATACATGCATCCACCCTCCGTCGCATGGAATCCCTGATGCGCTGATGCAGCCCTGGAGAATGGCATATTGTACCACAGCCGTCCACAATACGAGCACGAAGAGTCTCTACATTTGGTACCGGGGTTGCGTAGACAAGAGCTTTTAAATGCCCCCATAAATGAAAGTCAAGAGGGTTGAGGTCAGGAGAGCGTGGAAGCCATCGAATTGGTCCACCTCTACCAATCCATCAGTCACCGAATCTGTTGTTGAGAAGCATACGAACACTTCGACTGAAGTGCAGGAGCTCTATCGTGCATGAACCACATGTTGTGTCGTACTTGTAAAGGCACATGTTCTAGCAGCACAGGTAGAGTATCCCGTATGAAATCATGATAACGTGCTGCATTGAGCGTAGGTGGAAGAACATACTGACGAAACTAAAATGAGCTCTAACTTGGAAATTAAGCGTTTCCGGGCACATGTCCACATAACATCTATTCTATATTTGTGTGTGAGGAATGTTTCCTGAAAGTTTGGCCGTACCTTTTTGTATCACCCTGTATTTCTTGAAATGTGGGAAGTGGCGTCTGTGAGTGCACAGGTTGTTTAAACCAGAGTGTTTCGTATTGTACAGAACATACCGTATTATACGGACTGTACGACGCACCCCAAATTTTAAGCATTTTTTAAAATAACATTTTTACCATTTTTAATCGTTAGACAGCAGAGCCAGACTAAAAATTTCTTAGTTTATGCAACCGAACTGACCTTTAAAATCCCTGAAAATTACCATCTGAATACCATTTTGCCGGTGTCCTTGAATGAATTTCGAAAATTCATCTTCTAGTTTTGGCCATTTTGCATTCAGTCCTCTATTTGCACATTTAGTCTTCTTCATTTTTTTCAATTTTTCTTTTACTAGCCCGCCAATAGCGGTGGAGGGCCGAAATGCCGGTCAGCTGCTCTGTTTCCGTATATGCTATTACTTTCAATTTATATCCCGCGTCACATGAATACTTCTTTTTTCATAACGAAACTAGCTACTAACAAAAATGTTGTATTGTTACCGATAACATTAACCACTTGCAATTCGAGTTCACTGGCACCGTAGACTGCAGTGACGCATCATAGGCTTAGACAGTGTTCTGGGTTTGTGGTGGTGGGCGGAAGGGAGCCAGAGTTTGCAAGCTTATGAATTCCTGAAACTCACGTTCGTCACATCGGTGCACTGCTGCTGCCAGTTGAATCCAGTGTTGCCAATAGAGATAGATTTCCCGCGGCATCGAATATATGGCCATTTTTAAGACTGGCGGGAATTTTAGATCAAACACAGGACATTTTTATATTAATTTCGAGTATAAGACGCATCTGAACTTTGGAGGCAATCTTTTGAAGAAAGAATTGCGTCTTATAGTCCGTAAAAACGGCTTGGTCAAAACTAGAAGTTTCATATTGTTACAGAAAATAGTTACGGTCAAAACTAACAGTAAAGTCCTACAAACACATGTCCAGGGATGAAGCATTTTTGGTGTACAGGCTGTTTTCTCCTGTCACAGCCTATTCTGCCCTATGATAGCCATGTATCTATTGACACTTCAGGAGTTGTTGGGTACCACCTGTTGTCACACTAAGAATAACCATGAACATAGAAAACACATTCCTCTAACGTCTCTACGCTGTCGATCGGTGAGGCTTACACCTATGCGTTTAAATGGCCCCACATCAAGAAATCCAAACGATTAACTTCATGTGGATATGCACCCCGCGCTATTGGACATCCTCGACTAATCTATAGTTCATTGCGCCGGCCGGAGTGGCCGTGCGGTTCTAGGCGCTACAGTCTGGAGTCGCGTGACCGCTACGGTCGCAGGTTCGAATCCTGCCTCGGACGTGTATGTGTGTGATGTCCTTAGGTTAGTTAGGTTTAAGTAGTTCTAAGTTCTAGGGCACCGATGACCACAGCAGTGAAGTCCCATAGGACTCAGAGGCATTTGAACCATTTTTATAGTTCATTGCAGGTTGAAATTAGATATTGCCATGAAGTGAGTAAAAAATGCGATGGTGGGGGAACTGTGTGAAATCAACCGTGAATCCTTATTCATGTAACGAATGAACCAGTATGTCAAAGCCGCTGAAATAACCTGTTGAACGTTTTGAACTTCTTTTTCGGACGAAATGTCACATTGTGGACGTCGTTCTGCGTACATGATTCCAACCCGTTTATTAATACCATTAGCTAAATCATAGCAGAATATCGAATCCTTCTTTTCCATCATGCTACAGTAGAACTCTGCTTCAGCGTTAACGTTGTTCACACTGCGCGGAACCACTCGCTCTTATAACAGTAAGATGACTCAGTGGTTGAGACACTGGAACTGACTGTGGGAGGAACATGTTCAAATCCCCGCTCCGTCACCCAGATTTAGGTTTCCTATAGTTTCTCCCGATCAATTAGAAAAATGTCGCGGTAGTTCACTTCAAAGAGACACGGCCAATTTCCTTACTCCAATTTAGCCAATACCTGCCATTCACACCGTGAAGTACGTTCTAAACCTTGCCGATCACATATCGCAGAGGATCGTATTGATATTTACGGATTACGGCGTGACTGTAATGTCGCCATTGTTTACAAACTGTAAAACTCCTTCATAGGTTTTTTCCTCACATCCACTCAGAAACATCACTTAGATGGTCGCTACACACGCTGTAACATTGGAATTATTAAGAAATTAAGATTTCATTGGTGGTAGTATCGCATGAACAACGTAAAAAAGAGCTGTCATTTGTCATTTGTACTCAGGTATTAATGTGAAAATGTTTCCGACGCGATTATGTTGTTTTAAGATCTTCAGTACGAAGACTGGCTTGATGAAGCTCTCCGCGCTTCTGTATCCTCTGCAAGCCTCTTCATCTCTGCATAACGACTACAACCTTCATCTATTTGAACGTGCTGATAATAAGCCTTGGTCCCCTTCTACGATTGTTACTTCATACGCTTCCATTAGCAAACTGACGATTTCTTGATGCCACAGGATGTGTCCTATGAACCGCTCTCTCCTTTCAGTCAAGTAGTGCCACAAATTTCTTTTTACCCAGTCCAATTCGGCACCTCTTCATTAGTTATTCGACTTAGCATTATTCTGTAGAACCAAGTTTCAAAAACTTCTATTCTCGTCTTGTCTGAACTGTTTATCATCCACGTTTCAGTTCCACACAAAGCTACACCCCAGACAAATAAATTCAGAGAAGGCTCCCTAAAACGTAAATTTATGTTTTTAGAAACTCTTTTCTTTTTATTGCCAGTATGCATTTACTCCTCCCTGCCCGGACCATTTGCACTTACGCGGTTGCCTGAGTCACAAAACTCCTCTACTTCTATTAGTATCTCACTTCCTAATCTGTCAGCATCACCAGAGATAATATCGCAACATTCTACCACTCTCTTTTGGATTTGTTGATGTTCTGCTAATAATCTCTTTTCAGGACATTATCCGTTCAGGATAACTGTTCTTCCAAGTACTCTGCCGTCATTCACACAATTACTATGTAGTCGCATAAAAGTTTTTGTTTCTTCCCTGTTAACTTTAATAGCCCCTCCAATTTTCTCCTTGGTTTCTTTGGGTGTTTGCTGAGTTTATAGACGGAATAACATAGGGGAGAAGAGGGAACACTGTCTCACCTCTTTCTCAGCTACTATCTCCTTTTTATATCCATCACCTTTTCAGAACCACAGTCTAGTTTCTGTGCAAGATGTTGATAACGTTGCGCTACCTATGTTCTATCCCTGCTATTTTCAGAATGTCAAAGAGTCTATTCCAACTGACGGTGTCAAAAGTTATCTCTAAATCTTTCAGGGGTGATGGTCTGGGCTGCCATTTCATCCCTTTAGTTGTCATCTACGGCAAACTTACAGCACATCAGTCCTGTTGCTCTTCGTGGCAAGCCATCCTACGTTTCAGCAAGATAAAGCCCGTCCGCAAACGGGGAGGATTTCTACTGCTTGTGTTTGTGCTTGCCCAACCCTACCTCGGCCAGCAAACTCGCCACATGTCTCTCCAAATGAGGAAGTTTGGGGCATTACGGGCAGAGCCCTCCAACCATGGCTCTGAGCACTATGGGACTCAACTGCTGTGGTCATCAGTCCCCTAGAACTTAGAACTACTTAAACCTAAGGACATCACACACATCCATGCCCGAGGCAGGATTCGAACCTGCGACCGTAGCAGTCGCACGGCTCCGGACTGCGCGCCTAGAACCGCGAGACCACCGCGGCCAGCCCCTCCAACCAGCTCGGGATTTTGACGATATGACGCTTCAATTGGACAGAATTTGGTTCGATACCCTTCAGGAAAGCACCCAGCAACTCTATCAATCAATGCAAAGCCGAATAATTGCGCCCATAAGAGCCAGAAGTAGACCAACTCGTAATTAACTTGCTCAATTTGTGAAGCTGTCTCTCTTGAATCAATAATCTCGTTTTTATGAAATCGTACTTATTTGTTTGTCTGTACCTGTGCATCACATTTACCGATTTCCGTCCCATTCGGATGATCCCTTCGTGGTGTGTCGCTTTTTTTCTTTCTTTTTTTTCTTTTTTTTTTTTTAAGAAAAGAGAGTAGGTATTTTCAAATCTCCTTCTAAACCTCTGGTCCAGTTTCAACCAAACTTGGTAAACATATCACGTACTTTGTGGAAAGAATCGCTGTGAAGTATGAGCTACCTACCTAGCAAAGAGGTCAAGTGAAGATGAAAAAGCAGCACAGCCGTGACACGCGAATGCCCTTATTTTAGTCATCCAGTATTTAAAAATGAAAGGACTTGATGACTTTCAACAAACTTTGCACATAATTTCAAACCTTTACGAAACTTCTTCTAGCTGACAATCTATGAAAGGGAAAAAGTTAATCGCTTATTACATTTTAGCTCTGCATGCAGTAAAACTGCCCCACGAAGCATAAGGTTTTAATTTATTTCTTCTTTACTACTAACTGTATTCGCCAAACATTTTGCAGACAGTATTAACATATACCACTGAATGCACCAGCAAAATTATATAATCGTAGGGCACACAGTTATAGATGTATAACGCCATGAACAGAGAGCTACGTGAGAAACTACCTCATCATGTATGAAGTTTAAATTTATTACTTCTTTCCATTGACTATCTATACATGCCGCTGAATGCACATAACTTACAAACATATATCATTGTACGACACATAGTTCAGCAGATACACCGAGCGAGGTGGCGCAGTGGTTAGCACACTGGACTCGCATTCGGAAGGACGACGGTTCAATCCCGTCTCCAGCCATTCTTATTTAGGTTTTCCGTGATTTCCCTAAATCGTTTCAGGCAAATGCCGGGATGGTTCCTTTGAAAGGGCACGGCCGATTTCCTTCCCCATCCTTCCCTAACCCGATCTTGTGCTCCGTCTCTAATGACCTCGTTGTCGACGGGACGTTAAACAACACTAACCTAACCATCAGCAGATACAACGTCATAAACATTGAGCTGCGTGAAAACGAAACTACGGAATGAATTTCACTACATATGGGTGAAATGTGTGCACAAATACGTGTGAAATGTGATAAATATGTGTGAAATATATTTGAAATGTGCGTGCGTGGGAAAAGCTACGGCTAAAAGCTCATCCTGAACCCCTGGAATGATTTCAAACAAATTTGGTACACATATTAGGTACGATCTGGAAAGAAATACTGTGGGGTCAAGAAATACCAGCCTTATGTCGAGATGCCTGTGATAACGTGGAGAGAGGGGGGGAGGAGGAGATGTGCACAGATAGAGATACGGGAAGAAAGAGAGAGAGAGAGAGAGAGAGAGAGAGAGAGAGAGAGAGAGAGAGAGAGAGAGAGAGAGAGGAGGGAGGGAGAAGGAGGAGACGGAACAGATAGGGGAGGAGGAAATTGGAACACATAGGGGGAGGTGAAAATGGCCAGAGAGAGCGTCGAGGAGACATCATCCTCTTCAAGTCACTTAGAAGATTATCCACCATCCGTTCAAAAGAATCTGGTGCATTACGCAAACCAAACGGCATTACCTTAAACTAATACAGGGCCTCAGGGACCATAGGCTCTGCGAAGGCTGAATGATCTCATTCTTCATCATTTTCTCTACCTCGTCCTGAGTTATTCGACGTTCCGTTGCTGACACAGGGTATGCTCTCTGGCTTATTTGTTGATGGTCTCGAGTGCTAATTCCGTGCTTCACCGTCGATTTGTCTAATTTGCTCTTCACCTGTGGATCGAAACATTCAGAGAACTCTTGAAGAATGGTAAGTAGCTGCTTTTGTTGTTCCTTAGTGAGATCTGGTGATTTTCAAGCTAAAAGATTTTGTCTCGTAGTGGTAGTGCTAATTTCGCCCACAGACTCAGCATGGGAATTTTCTAAGACGCTCAGCTGTTCTTCAACTAACTGTTCAGCTTTTGCTACGCACATGCGTCTTGGAAGGATCTGCGGTTCTCGGCGAAAGTTAACTATCCAAAATTCACCGAATCCGTTCTTATACGAGACGACAGAGGCTGGGACGACCAAGTATGCTTCTGTTACATTCCAGTACAAGATCTATGGGTGACGCATGGCATGACACGTGACAGTTACCTTTCTAGCGCTGACTGCAAGAATGATCACTTCATCCAGCACACTTAGTCTCCACACACTCGGATGCGCATTTCCCTGTCCACAGTATCTCATCTTGTCTAGCATAATCTTCGAGCGACCACCATCTATAATTGCCTGAGAAGCTTTCGAAAAGTCCCATCCGAGAATGACGTCATGACTACACCCTTGTGAGACGATGAATTCTATGGGCTGTGTATGGCCACTTATACCAGCACGAATGACACATCTTCCTGCAGGTTTTACATGTTTCTCATTAGCCACCTTCAGCAGAGATATTTTGTTGTCGACGAACACGGTTTTCTACAACTGGCGACGGTACTTCTCCGAAATAACTGAATATGATGCTCCAGAGTCCACAAGAGCTTGGGCTTTATACATGTCCTCAGCATCACCCTTCACAAGATGAGCAACCTTGTCTTCCTCCTTCATTCTAGGATCCACTATTTTACACAGCTCCAAGACGTCTTGAATGTAGGATGCTGTAGTTTCTCCTGGAAGCTGTGCCCTACACTTTATCTTCAGCCTTGCACTTCTGTCGTTGTGAGTCGCCGAAATACTTGCTCAGTTCCTCCTGGAATACTTCCCAGCTTGTGAACTTCTCCTCTTTGTTCTCGTACCACTGCTTGGCAGTGCCCTCCAAGTAGAAAAATACGTTAGCTAGACACACGGTGTCATCCCATTTGTTTAATTTGGCTATATTTGTTTGGATCTTGGCCATCGTCACCAGAGAACCCGTAAGAATGTCTCATGTGGTGGCACGCAGTTGCTGTCATCGTAACGTCCTCTTCTTTTTCTGTCACCGATAGTTTGCGATCTGCTGAATATGGCTCGAACTCGGCTTTCTCGCCACGTAAACGGCGGCTCTGTCGTGGCCTGATTGGAGCCAATGTGTCGTCGATAATGTGCGCTATCACAAGTTCCAATACCCAGCGTCTCCACCAGAATAATGTCACGTAGAAGAAGGTGTAATTAGATAAATGACGAACACCATCTTCACTTAACGAAGGTTTATACAGCACATGGACATACAAGAGCGCGGAGCGAACTGCCTCCGGCCAGAACACATACGGTACATAAACAGTTACAGAACATTCTTGTACAATGATTCTTGACATTTGTGGATACTTCTAGAATGCTCTCGAACCGAATATAAATATTAAAATTTTATTGTTCAGATGAGTTTTGAACTGACGACCCTCAATATAACAGTCTAGTATCATTATCACTACACCACAGTGACTGTGCTATTTAGGTTCTTCTGCGGCACTATTACATTACACCCGTTCTGGTCTGGATGCATGCACTAATAAGGCTGTTGTTTCTCTCCTCGGGCAATCTGGTCAACAACTGTCGTAAATGATCCCTGATATACTGGATACTGGCGCTGGACTGGAGTTGTAGACCAGCCTGCTCCCCCACATTTTCTATCGTGGTCAGATCTGGGGACCTAGCTGTCGACGGGGTATTTCATCGTACACACAGTTCATACGACAGCGTATTTCATCACGCAGAGAGTTCATAGAGTCATGTGGCGTGTGTGGACGAGAATTGTCCTGTTAAAAAGAGACCCAGCGATACTGTCGTACGAGAGGTAACACATGAGCAGTAGAACGACAGTGACATTCCGTTTGTTCTGTCCGAGTTCCCCCAATCATCACCACCCGTGACTTGAAGTCATACTTGATGCTTCCCAACACTATGACGCCACGATAACGCTGCTATGCCTCTCCAAAACATTGGAAGAATGCGAGGTCTACGCATACGGCCACCATACTCGCCGACGATGGTCGTCTGGAGTAGTGAAGAACCGTGATTCGTCGCTGAACGCAATGCGATGGCGTTCATATTTCCAGGTCACGGTATCACACGCAGCCGTTGTGCTAACGGCAGCCTACGCACGGAATGGTAATTCCCTGGTGTGACTGCTGCTCGTCTCCGAACATTGGATAGGAACGAAACAGAATGTTGCAGGGAGTCAATTACTTGTTCTCGTACGGTAGGCGCAAGCCTGGAGGGCTTACAATGTGCTCGATGCATGATACGGTGATCCTCCATTGTGGTGGTCAGATGTGGTCGACGTGAACCTTGCCCTCACTTTCCCGTTCCGTTCAACATTGTGCCACTGTCACATCCCGTGCCCCACAAATCTGGATATGGCACGATTTGACCAGCTGGCCAAATTAAATCCCACAATGAGGACCGCTTCAGACTAAGTCAGGTGCTGATAAAGCTGTTTCACAGGAGTTCGCAGCACCCACAGAAATCACTCAGCATTCGATGCTGTTTACGTACCTTTTGCACCCTACCAGGCTAGTTAATGATAGTAAAAACCAATAATACTAATGCACTCTGGTGCCTATTCTACCAGTTACAGTGAACTGTAACACTAATAATTTAGATAAGCACCGAAATTTGTGTGTACAAAGTTACTCTGACCACTGACCATGTCTTCAGGGTGTGTAATATCTCTTGCCAATTTACTTATTCTTCTGTCCGTTGTTTATATATTTTGTTTACTGTTCGCAACACGTGCAAGATACAAATGTCTATTGATTTGTATTCATTGGCGATCAGAAGAAGTAAGCGCTTCCACGCAATTGTCACTATTTTTAGCCACTAGAACAAACACTGATATCATCCTTGACAATATTAAGTAAGCTTTATATAACATTATTGACTTAAGTTTTGAGGTTGTATTTCTGTAGTGGCACAAGGTAATTTTATTTGTAGACTAGCTGAGTATCTGGTATTGCCCAGGTACATATTTATTCCAATCGCCTATTAGTTCATCTCCTTCTTCCACATCTCTCTGCCCACATCCTCCTTCATCCCCTCTCTTTCCATCTCCTCCAACCCCTCTTTCTGTCCATCTGTTCCGCCCACCTGTTTTGATGTCCTCCCTCCCACTCAGTCCATTTCCTCCTTCCACCTCTAATTCCATCTCCTCTTCCCTCCACTCTCTCTCCATCTCCTGTTCTCCCCGCTCTCTGTCCATCATCTCCTCTTTCCTTTTTCGCGCATCTCAATATTTCTGACGTCGTATCATCTGAACTATGAGTCGTACAATAATATAATTTTGCATTTCCATTCAGTGGTATGTAAGAGTATGTTTTGTGAACAGAGCTAGTAACAAAAAAGTAATAAATTAAAACGTCATGCATGATGTGGCAATATTTCACGCGTCACAGACTTTATGATCTCATATCTCCTGAACTATGTGTCGCACATGATATACTTTTGTAGACACGTTCAGTGGTACAAGTGAATGCTGTCTGCAAAATATGCCGTCAGTACGGTTTGTAGTAAAGAAGTAATAAATCACACTGACTTTAAAAGCCTATGGGATACCTCCTAATATCGTATCGGACATCCTTTTTCCCGGCGTAGTCTCAAGGACTTAACAAGTTGTTGTAGGTCCTCTGCAGAAATATTGAGCGATGTTGCCTCTGCAGCTTCCCTTAATTGCAAATGTGTTGCCGGTGCGAGTTTCTGTGCAAAAACTGACCTCTCGATTATCTCATATAAACGTTCGATGGGATTCATGTCAGACGATCTGGGTGCCCAAATCAATCGCTCAAATTGTCTAGGTAGGTCTTCAAACCAATCGCAAACAATTGTGCCTCGCTGACATAGCGCATTTTTGTCCTTAAAATTTCCATCGTTGTTCGGGAACATGAAGTTCACGAATGGTTGCAGATGGTGTCCAAGTAGCTGAACGTAACAATTCCCAATGACCGGTTCAGTTGGACCTCAGGAATCAGCCCGCTCCATGTAAACAGGGCCCACACCACAATGGTGTCACCACCAGCTTCCACAGTGCCTCGCTCACAACTTGTGTCCGTGGCTTCATAAGATCTGCGCCACACTCGAACCCTGCCATCAGCTCTTAACCAACTGAAATCCAGACTCCTCTGACAGGCCGAGGTTTCCTAGTCGTGTACGGTCCAACCGACATGGTCACGAACCGAGGAGTGGTGCTGCAGTCGATGACGTGCTATAAGCAAACACACTCGAATCGGTTGTCTGCTGCGGTAACCCATTAACACCTTATTTCGCCGCATTGTCCTAATACGTTCCTCGTACGCCGCACATTGATTTCTGCGGTTATTTTACGCAGTGTTTCTTGTGTGTTACCACTGACAACTGGAGGCAAAAGCGCTGCTCTCGGTCGATGAGTGAAGGCCATCGGTCACTGCGTTGTCCGTGGTGAGAGGTAGTGCCTAAAATTTGATACTCTCGGCACACTCGTGGCACTGTGGATCTCTTAATATTTTATTCCGTAACGATTTCCGAAACGGAATTGCCTATGCGTCTATCTCCAAGTACCATTCCACGTTCAGAGTTTGTTAATTCCAGTACTGCGACCATAATCACGCCGCAAACCTTTTCCCACGAACCACCTGAGTTCAAATGACAGCTCCGCCCTTTTATACCTTGTGTACGCGGTACTACCGACTTCTGTACATGTGCGTATCCCTATCCAATGACTTCCGTCGCCTCAGCCTAAGATGTCATTCCTGATGCACCAGTTTCACTGTGTGAGCAGGAAAAATGTGGTAAGCGATAAAATTTTTCATAATTTTGTGGCCGCTGTCAATGATAAAAAGTTTCGTAAAAGTTTGAAATTATTTGTAAAGTTGCAATCACTAAATCCTCTCATTCTCAGAAACGGCTCAAATAAAGTTTGCGAATTTGAACTACACTTCCTTTTCACTCCCGACCCTTTGATTGTATGTGGTTCTTATCCCCACAGCGGTCACTAGGTGACATTTGTACCAAGTTTGGTTGAAATCGAGACGTACATACATACATTCACTTTTATAATTTGTATCCAAGTACTTCTAGCCGTCTTTGTAATTTCACCCGTTTGAAGTCTGTGGGGCCGTAATCACGTCTTAAATTAATGAGAATATGAATTTTTTTTAGGAGTTTCCTACTGAAACAACAGACACATCATTGTTTTCGTCTGATAATTTTCAATTATTTGGAGCCCAGTTCAGGCAGACCAAGTCGCAATCTCTGACGACCTAAACTACATTTTTAGCATTGGCGTAGTCACCTACAACAGCTTAATGAGATTCATTGCCAACAAGGATTTAAAATTTAAGGGAGAAGACTTGTATGCCAGTCAGTGAGATAGAAGTATTGAGACTGTAAAATAAGATATTTGTTGTGGTAATGGTGTACATCAAGCGTCACAAAAATTCAGGCCGACAATGACAAACTAATTACAATAAAGGGAGAGACGCGGTAACTGATGTTCTTCAGTTGTTTGTGAGACGTCAGCCACCGCTCGCTCTGGGATATCTGTCATACGTCAAGCCGTGGTATTTAAAGAAAGTAGCTTGACCGTTGACTCGTGTTTATGTGTGTGTGTGTGTGTGTGTGTGTGTGTTTCAGAGGCAAAAACAGAGGAAAAGGAGAAGGATGTGTATTTTTGACACGAATACTTGGTTGTGTAATTGGAAACCATTTGAGAATCGTTGACAATTTCGACGCAGGGTTTTCGGCAAGTGGCTGAATGCAATAGGGTTAGTATTTGTCGCAGGGTCGATGTTCGTAACGTGTTTATCAGCCGAAGAGACTACATTTTATTAATAGAAGCACTTACTTTTTCAATGGAATTCGAGAGCGTGGAAAAGGGGAATACGGTGAGAGTAGCACGAATGTTATGGGTTACAGTGTCTACTCTTTCTCAAAACTGCTCATATGAATGTCGTTAGAGACGACTGAAATTAGTTTCGTCTGCTATGTCACGTAAACGCCCGGAGCAGGGCGAAACGTGCACTGTGAGACAGTCTCGGACTTCATATTTATCGTAGTTGTACACTGAAGAGCCAAAGAATCTGGTACACCTGCTTAATATGGTGTAGGTCCCCAGCGAGCACGGAGAAGTGCCGCAACACGACGTGACATTGACTCGACTAATGGCTGAAGTAGTGCTGGAGGGAACTGACACCAAGACTCCTGCAGGGTAGTCCATACATCCGTGAGAGTACGAGGGGGTGGAGATCTCTTCTGAACAGCACGGTGCTAGGCATCCCAGATATGGTCAATAATGTTCATGTCTGGGGAGTCTGGTGGCTAGCGGAAGTGGTTAAACTCAGACGAGTGTTCCTGGAGCCACTCTGTGGAATTCTGGACGTGTAGGGTGTCTCAATGACCTGCTGGAACTGCCCAAGTCCGTCGGAATGCAGAATAGCCATGAATGGATGCAGTTGATCAGACAGGATGCTTACGTACATGTCATCTGTCAGAGTCGTATCTAGAGTCAGGGGTCCCATATCACTCCAATTGCACACGCCCCACACCATTACAGAGCCTCCACCAGCTTGAACAATCCTCTGCTGACATGCAAGTTCCATGTGTTTATGAGGTTGTCTCCATAACTGTACACGTCCATCCGTCCGATGCAATTTGAAACGAGACTCGTCCGACCAGGCAACATGTTTCCTGTCATCAACAGTCCAATGTCGGTGTTGACGGACCCAGGCGAGGCGTAAATGTTTGTGTTTTGTGCCGTGCAATCATCAAGGGTACACGAGTGGGCCGTCGACTTCGAAACCCCATATCGAAGATGTGTCGTTGAATGGTTTGCACACTGACACTTGTTGATGGCCCAGCACTGTAATCTGCAGCAATTTACGCAACATTTGCATTTCTGTTACGTTGAACGAATCTCTTCAGTCGTCGTTGGCCCCGTTCTCGCAGGGTTTTTTTCCGGCCGCAGCGATGTCGGAGATCGGATGTTTTACCGGATTACTAATATTCACGGTACACTCGTGAAATGACCGTGCGAGAAAATTCCCACTTAAGCGCTACCTCGGAAATACTGTATCGCATCGCTCGTGCGCCGACGGTAACACCAAATTCAAACTCACTTAAATCTCGATAATCTCTCCATTGTACTCGTTGGAGCAGTAACTGATCTAAAAACTGCGCCAGACACTTGTCATATATAGGCGTAGCCGACGGCAGCGCCGTATTCTACCTGTTAACATATATCTGCATTTGAATACGCATGCCCTATACCAGTTTCATTGGCTCTTCAGTGTCCTTCTGTTTGTGAAAAGTTTAAAAGACTATTGTCAAACATTATAGTTCTTCTTCCAGGGACTATAGAACGCCGTAAAAATACGAACAACTCATAATGAAAATGGACATAATTGCTTAAGTAGACAAAACGATAATGAGTACTGACGTATACAGAAAAATACTTGGCTCTTCACATACTATCGCGTACGGAGATACTTTTATCGACATCTTCAGCGTATCAAGAAACATTTATAATTAACTAATTATATTACGCGTCCTATACACATAACATAGGAACCTCTTATATTTGCCAACGGCAAAACAAATATCGAAACAAGGTTGTCAACAAGCGGTAGTTCCTCATGCGGTGAAGAGAGCTGCATATGTTGACACTCTTTCTATTTTAATGTAACGGCTAGGTGAAACAAATGCGTCTTTTCAAAATTAAGCCCTTTACTTTCGATAGTTCCGAAATAAGATGTACACTGACATACAGGGTGAATTCTACCTCCTGTGAAATAAATTTGTAGATTGTTCGGCGATATTACCTGAGTATTTTTGGTGTAAGACACCCGTGGTTTCCAGTGGCTAGTTACAGAATAATTGCATTCCGTTTGATTTCGTACCTCCCTTTATTTCTGACTCTGTCTTGCACTGAAAATATCTGCACAGCACTGGAAACATCGACGGCATGAGCTGAGTGTTGTTTCGAAACAAAATTGTTGAGTGCACTCCCGGTGCGTGCAGCTGACAACAGTAATGCTCCCTTTACTTTTCGCCCTGAAGCTTACATTCAATTCTGCTCCGTCCCGTCTCGGGCAGTACTAGTACGGGCGACAGCTAGAAAACTGATTCTCCTGTGTTGGATGTTACAACTGAAGATATTCTTTACAGAAAAAGGTAATTTGGGCAATAAAGCGAATACAACATAAATGCACTACTCTGTAATAAACGACGGGAGACTACAGGTCACTAATACCAAAATACGTATAAAATACACTGGTGTGCAAAACTTAAGGACGAAAGTAGTTTTCGCATGACGTGTCACTGCCAAATAGCAGAGCTGGATGAAACTTGAACCGCCGGTACAGCTAACTGAAAGAAACAAATAGGAATGAGACTGTTCCTGAACATATAACAAACGATGGGACACGATTCTTAATGGGGTGCGTCATCACCAAGGATGGCAGCGCTCTAGAACGTGCATCCATTGTGCCCAAACGGTTTGTAACGGGTACGTTTGGTAAGGCGTTGTTGACAAGGATGTCTCCCCACACCATAACACGTGGACCACCAAAAAGGATCACGTTCGACATTGCTCCTCGGTGCATTACGAGTTCTCATTTCTCGCCATATGAGGGTATGTAAGTACCCACGAACATTGTCGATCGTGATCATTTTGGTAGTCAAGGTGTTACACTGTGTGGACGCCTCCAGATATACGAGCACGGTACACTCACCGGTCCACGTTATTATGGCAATAAACTCTTTTCTCGTATGCGTCTTGTTAGGCGTGCATTCGCCCCGATGTGGTTTCTGTGGATGACAATGCGCGAGCATCGAACAACGCTGGTGGAGAACGAGAGGATATTCGGCGAATGGACTGGCCTGCCCGTTCCCTTCCACTTGTGGGACGCCTTGAGGAGACGAACACTTCTACCAATGACCGTACAGCGGTCAACTGCGCTCGCAGAATCCGTATCAGTCTTGTGGCCACGATGCCATCCCGTCGTCACACAGCCTATTAAGAACTAACTACCTGTATGTCCCGCCCTGTGTAATATCCAGGGGACCATAATGACGTCAATATAATTTTTTTCTTTGAATAAAAGTGTCATTTCTGTTCATCTCATTCCGTATTTCATTTAGTTATCTTTTGTACTATATTGTAGCAGATCTTTCTGTGTATGGTTCAAGTTTCATTGAGTTATGTTACTCAGCAGTGACACATCGTGCGAAGGTTACTTTAGTCCTTAGGTTTTGCACACAAGCGTATTAGAGAACAACCTCCTCAGTTTTGTCTGCGGGGTTCAGACATTATGAATGTTTACAACAAATGAGTCTGCAAAAACAAACCAGGTCGTATGTGTCCCATGACAGGTTTTCAGAGAACTGGTCGCAATTTTCTGCACGTTATTGCTGCGTATCAATGCCCCCGTGGTAAAGGGAAGCCTAATAATGATTTACGGAATTCTTATAATTACAGCTGGCTGTTGTAGGTTGTGCTGGCTTCAAATTTCACTGTGAACCCTCTGCTCCGTTCAGCATTGTCGCATCGAGTTAGTTGGCGCCTGCAGATAGGCAACACAAAGAACAGATTTACAAAGCTGCTATCACTCCTTTCCCAGGAAATTCGTGTCGAATCTGGGTGTGGTTTTGAGGAAGTTTCCCAGGCAAATGCTGGGTCGCCCCACAATCTCTGCCTCAGAAAATGCGATAAGATTCACAGACAAATGGCGCACTCGACTTCACTTAGGTCGACTGACATAGGAGGCGACAGGGCATCTGGCCACTAAGTTAAGTAAAAGAAATTCGGCAAATCACATTAACAGTGGCCCCTGCACGACCTTATATTTTATGTATTTATTTCTTTACTTACT
This sequence comes from Schistocerca gregaria, assembly GCF_023897955.1. Classification (NCBI taxonomy): domain Eukaryota; kingdom Metazoa; phylum Arthropoda; class Insecta; order Orthoptera; family Acrididae; genus Schistocerca; species Schistocerca gregaria. The sequence continues at coordinate 46,008,990 of NC_064931.1, forward strand.
TATTGAACCCTATCTGATTAGGGCCATCAGACCCTCTCTTGAGCCCTCACTTACATCGGACGAGGTTTCACATGTACAATATCTCTTTTACATCATAGTTTCCCAAGAAATAACAATTTTAATATAAAAAAGAGTATTAAAATGATTTGAGTGGTTGAAGCGGCAATTTTGAATAAGTAATACTGACTATGAACTAATAAACTTAATGCTAGCAGTATTTGTACTCCTGCAGCTGCTGCAAGTAACAGTGATAATAATAATAACAATAATAATAATAATAATAATTAATAATAACAAAAATCACAGTACTGATAGATATAAAAACAATTTATTGGTGTACAAGCCAGATGTTTTCTCTTACACCAAGTTCAGAGGAAAGGAAATTGAAGGAGACTGAGAAAGGAAGAAGGTCTGGTTGGGATGATGGATGTACGAGGGTAACGAGTGCGTACAGGGCCAATGGTAATTCTTACTGTTGCTTTAGTATATACGGCAACGAACTTGCCGCAGTGGAAACACCGGTTCCCTTGAGATCACAGCGTGGTCGGCACTTGGTTGGGTGACCATCCAGCCCGCCATGCGCTGTTGCCATTTTTCGGGTTGCACTCAGCCTCGTGATGCCAATTGGGGAGCTACTCGACCGAACAGTAGCGGCTTCGGTCACGAATACCATCTTACGACCGGGAGAGCGGTGTGCTGACCCCACGCCCCTCTCATCCGCATCTTCCACCGAGGATGACACGGCGGTCGGATGGTCCCGGTAGGCCACTCGTGGCCTGAAGACGGAGTGAGAGTGCTTTAGTATATATGTCCTTAACTGGTTTCTGAAGCTGCAGATGTTATTCAGGTATCTAATATAACTCAGGAAGTTATTCAAGAGTAGGTTTCCTTCTACTGAGAAGGACTTCGAGAGAGTGACTGAATGATGGAGAGAGAAAGAAAGGATTTTGCTCTGATGGGAACGTGTGTTTCTGCCATGTTGTTCAAATAAGAGCGTTAAGGTTGAGGATGAGACCGTAGAGACGACAGAGTGTATCGAAATCTCTGCGCTTGTCTGCACGCAGCCAGGATAGCTGTGCATGTCATGGTGAAATGTGATCAAAGAGTCATACATCACAGATACAACGAACACAGGCATTCATTGCAGATTAGAAGCGCCGTCAGTTTTCCTGGGAAATTGCTTGCAAGATAACAGCGCTGGAATCGATAACTGGAAGTTAAGTGTTTGTGCAAGTTTCCTTTCAAATCAAGAGGGAAGAGCTTTTTATATTTTGGTAGGGTATAGAGAGATGTTGATGCCTTCTTGCACAATACAGTTACGTGCTCAGTCCAATTTCTACTTTCATCTATTATTTAGACTCTTTGCAGAAGGAGAGAAGTTGACATTTGTCCACTTAAGGCTAAAGTGGTAGAGATTCCCAATATTTCGGGCTAATGAGCCTAGAATGAGCAACCAGTAGCACCTACATTTTAGATGGGTTGAGCATTAACCCTGTATTATGGGCCCATTTTGATAGTGCACACAGGCGAGTTTTGAGATTCTCGATAACTGTCTTCAGGTTTATTGATTTTGCACTGGAGGCCATCAGCATACATGTCGTATTTGCAGATGGACAAAACAGATGGATGCCACATCATTTACGTAAATGAAAGTAGTAGAGGACTTAAAACGGAAGCCTGGTTGACGCCTGATACTATCTGCCCCCACTGTGACTCTACGGTGCCAGACATGACGCACTGATGGAGAGACGTCAGGTATGAGCCAAACCACTGCACTGCACTTGGTACGAAAATTATGCCGCTAAGTTTGAGAAGTAAAATGTCGAAGTCGTCAGTGTCGAAGGCTTTGGTGAAATATAAATGCCAGGAAAGAGCGAGAACGGCGAATTGATATGAAACAGGATAATCACAGAGTCAATATGGATCTGTCAACCCACCGCAGTGTCTAATACACGCTACCGATTTCATAAGCTTATATCGTCCATATGAATGAAGACAGAAACTTAATCTTACGCATAGGATTGCAAAGTATTTTTTTTTTCCGAAAGACTCAACCAGTTTTATAAGTAAAAAATTGTAAATTTGTGGTAAGATCTTATGGGACCAAACTACTTAGGTCATCGGTCCCTAAGCTTACACACTACTTAATTGAACTTAAACGAACTTCCGCTATGGACAACACACACACACATGGCCGAGGGAGGACCCGAACCTCCGACGGGAGGAGCCGCGCGGACCGTGACATGACACCTTAGACTGTGCGGCTACCCCGCGCGGCTAGTTTTATAAGGTTATATCTTTTAAATGTATGCAAATACAACCTTTGGTAGCTTTTTAAAATTACGCTTAGGATCGAAGTTTTCATTTACTTTTCACATATGTTCAATGTATCTTCCACCGTATGCACAAAAAACACCCAGAAGATAGTTAAAACAGAGCGAGGTGGAGCAGCACTTATCCCACGGGTCTCGCATTCGGAAGGATGACGGTGGAAATCCAGGTCCAGCCATCCATATTTAGACTTTCCGTGATTTCCCAAAATCGATTAAGGCGGATGCCGGGATGGTTTCCTTCCATCATCACTCCGCAGTCCGAGCTTGTACTTCGTTATCGACGGGACGTTCAACCATAAATGACCTTTTTTCACAGTAGTCACACTCGTCCCAAACTTCTGCGAGCACGTCTGCAGTCACAACTGTTGTTATGGGCTTCGCTGTACACACAAAGATGTTGGAAGGGAAGGCAAATAAACGGAGTCTTTCACAAATTGCCACCAAAATAATCGCATATTGTGAGGCGAGGCGATCTTGGGAGGCCAATGGTGCAATGCGAGATCCATGCGCCCCTTACGGTTGATCGAATGTTCGGCATGTTCTCGCAACAGTGGAGGAGGGGCTGCGCGATATTCTTTGTATGTGCTAGATGTAAGTGAGAGGAAATCTTTGTCTAATTTTATTTGTTGTTAAACTTTCGGCGTCGATGTCCCCTCAATTCGTCGATCCCATGAACGGATGCTGGGTCTACGAGACAGTCAGAGCGGTCTGATGATTTGGATTTAGCAAATTACTCTTGTCTCAGTCGATGAACCTTTCACTCTGAAGGAAAGAGGGAAGATATGGTTTAACTTCCCGTTGACATTGTGGTCATTAGAGACGCAGCGCAAGCTCGTATTGCGTCAAGGATGAGGAAGGAATTCGGCCGTACCCTTTCAAAGGTACCATCTCAGCATTTGCCTGGAGCAATTTAGGGAAATCATGGAAAACTTAAATCTGAACGGCCGGACCCGAGTTTGAACTGTCGTCCTCCCGAATGCGAGTCCAGTGTGTTAACCACTGCACCATCACCCTCGGTCTTCCATTATGAGGCGACCTAATTAGTTTCAGTAAGAGATATTAGTGGGTAACATTGGAGGCACCTAATTTTGGCTCTAAAAAGTGATGGAGATTAATAGCGGTCAATAGAGCCTACTTGTCATAAAAAACTACCATTATCTTCAAGGCTGGTAACTCGTATTAGCAAATAAATTCATACGTGTCATAAAAATGTATGTATGTATTTATGTTCTGCATCCCCTCATAAACCAATAGACCGATTTCAAAAAAACTTTATGCACATGTGACATACAAGAATCGCTGTACTGGTAAGAAACAGCTGCCTATCAAAGGGACGGGGGTGGAAACAGAGTGCAGCTGACGACGTGCGAATTCTGAGACTTCATTCTCCAGTATTTGAGAACGGGAGCACTTAGTTACTTGCAACGAACTTCACACATAATTTCAAACCTTCACGAAACTACTTCTGACTGACAACCCCTAAAAATGACGAATGAAAAGAAAATTCTATCCCTTACTACATTTTCGCAGTGCGTGCAATAAAATTGGCGCACCAGGCACGAAGTTTTAATTTATTGCATGTTTACTGCAAACTGTATTCGCAACACATTTTGCAGACCGCGATCACATAAACAACTGAATGTGCCTGAAAAATTACACCATTATAGGAGATATGTCATAAATATTGAGCTACGTGAAAACGAAACTGCATGGCGAAATTAGCTAAAGATACAGGTGAATATGCACATAAACATGTGTGAAATACATAACAATATTCACCATATAGCTGAGATGCTGTTCCGCAGATAGGCATTCCCGGATTTTCCGTTGTGAAATGCGTTAAGTATAAGTGACTTGTGCGTATGCGGCCAAAGAAGCGGATAAAAACCTCCTCTTAAACCCTCGGATCGATTTCAGCCAAACGCAGTACACTATCTGGAAGAAATACTGTAGTGGTAAGAACCAGCAAAGTCTCTTCGCAGAGGGGGTTATAACGTGGAGAGAGTACGGGACGAAGGAAGAGATGAACAGACAGAGGCGGAAAGAGGAGGTGGACACAAATCTGAGGGAGGAAGAGGGAATGGACAAAGAGAGGGGAGAGGAGGAGATGGACAGAGAAGGGAGCAAATGGACAGAGAGAGCGAGGAGGAGCAGATAGACAGAGAGAGGGAGGAGTAGAAGACGCATAGAGAGAGGGGGCAGAGAATGGGTGATGGAGAAGGTGGACAGAGGGAGGGGGGAAAGCGGATGGACAGAGGGGGTGAAGGAAACGGACAGAGAAAGAGGGCACGAGGATACGGACTAAGAAAACTGAAATAGATAAATAACTCGGCAGCGCTGTGTACTCAAATGGTTAGGAGAGATATTGCAGAGAATGGGTTACTGGGATGCAAAGCTCGAGGGGTGAAGAGTGAAAACTTGTGGACAGTTCTCGAAGAGGCGAAGGTTCAAAATGAACTGTAGAAGCACAGACGAAGATAAGTAATGCGGTAGTGCGCTACGAAGTGAGGGGGAGTAAAGAGAGAGCGTACCAGCTGCGGCACCCAGCAGACGACGAACATGATGCAGAGCACGGCCATGAGGCGCGCGAAGGCGACCTCCTCGGTGGTGGCGGCGTTGTACATGATCTCGGAGGCGGCGCCCGGCTCGCCGTGGCGGCTGGCGTGGCGCAAGATGCGCACGCCGAGGCGCCGGCGCCGGCCGCGGCAGCCCAGCTGGCACAGCGCGCGAATCACCGCCAGGTTGCACACCACGATGCACGCGCACAGCACCGTGCCTGCAACAGCAGCGCCGGCTGCACATAGGACGCGCCACACACTCCGCGTCTAATACAATGAAGGGGGCGGCAAGTAGCTCAGTGGTCAGCGTGTCTGCCTATTACGCGGAGGATCCGAGTTCGATTTTCGGTACGGCCAGAGACTTTCTCGGCCGAGTAGTAGCCACTGCGTATCACGAAAACGGAGGTGCGTGTGCTTGCCGAAGTCGTTAAGGTTTTAGAGAGAACTGTCAATGGAATTTTTGGTGTTTTAAGTGATTTACCCAACGCCTAGTGCCACCCACGTCGGGATCCGTAAAACATTCGACTTGTCGTCGGCAGGCGCGGGCTCGTGATCTCTTACAAGTTTATAAGTTAACGAGGTACATCGGGAAACGCACAGTATGTCTTAAGTAAAATACGTTACCTAGCGTCTTCAGATAGCTTACTGACTGGAGGCGTCGTAGCAAATTCACGCTCCCACCGTTAGCGTTTTACCGGGATATTCCAAAGTGAATTAAATAAATTCGTTTCAAAAAATACTGCATCATTTTTATACAGAATAATTTATTCGCTGTAACATTTCTATTACTACCAATTGCTTACAGTTACAATGTGTTGTTTTTAAAGTTGAAACAATGATTTTTGCACGAACTCGAATATCAGCTTTAGGTGGACTATGTATAGTCGTTCACATATTAATAAATCGTGATGAATACCTTAATGGTTTCAATTCTTTTTACTTTTTAATCTTCTTAATTCATTAAATAATACATCTACATCTACACGGTTACTCTGCAATTAACACTTAAGTGCCTGGCAGAGGGTTCATCAAACCATTTTCATACCACTTCCCTAACATTCCACTCTCGTATGGTGCGTGGGAAAAAGGAACACCTAAATCTTTCCGTTAAAGCTCTGAATTCGCTTATTTTATTATGATGATCATTTCTCCCTACGCAGGTGGTTGTCAACAAAATATTTTCACATTCGGAAGAGAAAGTTGGCGACTGAAATTTCGTAAACTGATCTCGCCGCAAAGAAAACTGCCTTTCTTTCGGTGACTGCCACCCCAGCTCCCGTATCGTATCAGTCACACTCTCAGCCCTATTGCGCGATAACACAAAACGAGATGCCTTTGTTTGCACCTTTTCAATATCCTCCGTCAATCCTACCTGGTAAGGATCACACACCACGCAGCAATATTCCAGCAGAGGACGGACAAGTGTAATGTAGGCAATCTCATTGGTGGCTTTGTCGCATCTTCTAACTGTTCTGCCAACAAAGCGCTGCCTTTGTTTCGCCTTCCCCACAAAATTATCTATGTGGTCTTTCGAATTAAAGTTGCTCGTAGTTCTTATTTCTACGTATTTAGTCGAACTGACAGCCCTTAGATTTGTGCGATTTATTGTATACCCAAAATTTATCGGATTTCTTTTAATACCCATGTCGATGGCCTAGCACTTTTCTTTGTTTAGTGCCAATTCACACTTTCCGCACCATACAGAAATTCTCTCTAGATCATTTTGTAATTGGAATTGATCGGCTGATGATTTTACTAGACGGTAAATTACAGTGTCACCTGCAAACAATCTAAGGGAGCTGCTCAGATTATCACCTAGATCATTTATGTAAATCAGGAACAGCAGAGGGCTTATGACACTACCTTGCGGAACACCAGATATCACTTCTGTTCTACTCGATGATTTACCGTCTGTCACTACGAACTGTGACCTCTCTGAGAGGACATCACGAATCCAATCACACAACTGGGACGCTACTCCATTTGCACTAAACTATTAAAAGCATCTCGCATTGACGTCCGCACTAAATTTCGTGCTTCCGTGAAACTTAGCCAGTCTTGGGGATTTTGCGTTCTTCTGAAATTGGCATGCTTTTTCGTTGCTTCTGCAACAGTGTTCTGACGTGCTTTGTGTACCATGGTGGATCAGTTCCGTCTCTTATTAACTTATGCGGTATGAATCTGTCTGTTACTGTCGATACTGTATCTTTGAATCAGAGCCATATCTGGTCTACACTTACATAATTAGCTTGGAAGGATTGGAGACTCTCTCTTAGGAAGGCATCAAGCGAATTTTTATCTGCTATTTCAAATGCACTACTGGCCATTAAGCCGGCCGGTGTGGCCGTGCGGGTCTAGGCGCTTCAGTCTGGAACCGTGTCAGCTACGGTCGCAGGTTCGAATCCTGCCTCGGGCATGGATGTGTGTGATGTCTTTAGGTTAGTTAGGTTTAAGTAGTTCTAAGTTCTAGGGGACTGATGACCACAGATGTTAAGTCCCATAGTGCTCAGAGCCACATGAACAATTTGAACTGGCCATTAAAACTGCTACACCACGAAGATAACGTGCTACAGACGTGAAATTTAACCGACAGGAAGAAGATGCTGTGATAGGAAGATTATTAGCTTGTCAGAGCATTCACACAAGGTTGGCGCCGGTGGCGATACCTACAACGTGCAGGCATGAGGAAAGTTTCCAACCGATTTCTCATACACAAACAGCAGTTGACCGGCGTTGCCTGATGAAACGTTGTTTTGATGCCTCGTTTAAGGAGGAGAAATGCGTACCATCACGTTTCCCACTTTGATAAAGGTCGTATTGTAGCCTATCGCGATTGCTGTTTATTGTACTGCGACATTGCTGCTCGCGTTGGTCGAGATACAATGACTGTTGGCAGAATATGGAATCGGTGGGTTCAGGAGGGTAATACGGAACGCCGTGCTGGATCCCAACGGCCTCGTATCACTAGCAATCGAGGTGACAGGCATCTTATCCGCATGGCTGTAACGGACCGTGCAGCCACGTCTCGATCCCTGAGTCAACACATGGAGACGTTTGCAAGACAACAACCACCTGCACGAACAGTTCGCCGACGTTTGCAGCAGCATGAACTATCAGCTCGGACACCATGGTTGCGGGTACCCTTGACGATGCATCACAGACAGGAGTGCCTGCGATGGTGTACTCAACGACGAACCTGGATGCACGAATGGCCAATCGTCATTTTTTCCGACGAATCCAGGTTCTGTTTACAGCATCATGATGGTCGCATCCGTGTTTGGTGACATCGCAGTGAACGCAGATTAGAAGCGTGTATTTGTCATAGCCAAACTGGCGTATCACCCGGCGTGATGGTATGGGGTGCCATTGGTTACGCGTCTCGGTCACATCTTGTTCGCGCTGACGGCACTTTGAACAGTCGACGTTACATTTCAGATGTGTTACGACGCGTGGCTCTACCCTTCATTCTATCCTTGCGAAACCCTACATTTCAGCAGGATAATGGACGACCGCATGTTGCAGGTGCTGTACGGGCCTTTCTGGATACAGAAAATGTTCGACTGCTGTCCTGGCCAACACATTCTCCAGATCTCTCACCAATTGAAAACGTCTGGTCAATGGTGGCCGAGCAACTGACTCGTCACAATACGCCGGTCACTGCTCTTGAACTGTACTCGTATTCGGGAGGACGACGCTTCAATCCCGCGTCCGGTCATTCCTATTTAGGTCTTCCGTGATTTCCCTAAATCATCCAGGCAAATGCCGGGATGGTTCCTCTGAAAGGGCAGGGCCGACTTCCTTCCCCATACTTCCCTAATCCGATGTGACCGATGGCCTTACTGTCTGGTCTCCTTCCCCAAAACAACCCAACCCCAACTTCTCTTGATGAACTGTGGTATCGTGTTGAAGCTGCATGGACAGCTGTACCTGTACACGCCATCCAAGCTCTGTTTGACTCAATGCCCAGGCGTATCGAGGCCGTTATTACGGCCAGAGGTGGTTGTTCTGGATACTGATTTCTCAGGATCTATGCACCCAAATTGCGTGAAAATGTAATCACACGTCAGTTCTAGTATAATTTATTTGTCCAATGAATACCCGTTTATCATCTGAATTGGTGTAGCAATTTTAATGGCCAGTAGTGTAGCTATATTTTGCGTTTATTTTTAGTGGTTTTGGTTGATACGGTTTTGAGCCTCGCTACAGTGACCTTGTGTTCGCTAATCCCCGTATCCGTCATGACACTCTCTATTAGATCGGGATTTTTTGTGGCTAAGAGGTCAAGTGTGTTTTCGCAACCATTTACAATTGTGTGGGTTCATGAACTAATTGTTCAAAGTAATTTTCGCAGAAAGCATTTAGTACAATTTCGGAAGATGTTTTCTGTCTACCACCGGCTTTGAAAATGTATTTTCGCCAAAAAATCGAGGGTAGATTGAAGTCTCCACCAATTATAACTGAATGAGTGTGGTACTTACTTGTAATGAGATTCGTATTTTCTTTGAATCGTTCAGCTATTATATCATCTGAGTCGGGGAGTCGGTAGAAGGAGCCAATTATTATTTTCGTACGGCTGTTGAGTATAACCTCTACCCATAGTAATTCGCAGGAACTGTGTATTTCAACTTCACTGCAAGATAACCTACTACCAACAGACACAAACACACCACTACCTACTTTATTTAATCTACCCTTTCTGAACACGGTTTGCGCCTCTGTAAATATTTCGGCAGAATTTATCTCCGGCTTTAGCCAGCTTTCTGTTCCTATGACGATTTCACCTTCAGTGCTTTCTATCAGCGCTTGAAGCTCTGGTACTTTTCCAACAGAGCTACAACAATTTACAACTACAGTACCGACTGTTGCTTGATCGATTCTCGTCGTTTATTTGCCCTGAACCCTTTGAGACTGGAGACTGCTTAACCTAAAAAACCGTCCAGTCCACGCCAAGAAGCCCCTGCTACCTGTGTAGCCACCTCCTGCGTGTAGTGGACAACTGACCTATTTAGCGGAACCCGTAAGCCCACAGTCCTATGGCACAAGTAGAGGAATCTGCAGCCTACACGGTCGCAGAACCGTCTGAGCTTCTGATTCAGACCCTCCACTCGGCTCAGTTCCGAAGGTTCGCAATCGGTCTGTCGACGATGCTGCAGATGGTGCGCTCTGCCTTCATCTTGCTAGCAAGACTGTTAGTCTTCACCAACTCAGATAGCAGCCAGAAACCAGCTAGAATTTCTTCCGATCAATAGCGACACACATCATTAGCCACCACCTGCAGTTGGCTGCTCCCTGTACCCTTCGTGGCGTCCGGAAGGACCCGTTCCATATCTTGGATGGATCCCCCCGGTAGGCACACGAAGTGCACATTGGCTTTCTTCCCGTCCTTAGCTGCCATATCCCCAAGGGGTTCCATCAACACCTAACAATGGAGTTCCCAATGACAAGCAAACCCACCCTCTGCGCTTTTCCGGACCTCTTAGGAAGACCGGCCACTGCCGCCACAGGCGAGGCCGCCCTTGCTGGCTCGGAAGTACTTTCAGCAGTGGGCAGTACCTCAAACCTGTTACGGAGGCGTAAGGGTACAGCCTTGCGGCACCAACTTTCGCCTTCCACCCGGGGATTCGCGACCCCGCCACGGTTCGCCAATCGCCGTCAGGCAAGTGTCGACCGGCAGGGAGTCCGAGTCTGAGGGCGCAGTGGGATCAGAGATCCCAGGCGATGCTACAGGTTCCAGAGGCGCCAAAGCGCTCGCCTCGGGTGTCCCAATGTTACCGCGGCGCAGGGCAACAGCCTGCAACTTGTTGACCACGGCCAACACAGCTTCCAACTGTTTACGGACGGTGGCCAATGCCCTCTGAATCCGTACACAACAGGCGCAGTCCACATCCATCGCTAACAATTTTTTCCCCTCTCTTTTACCTCAAAAGCCGTTCAAAAGAAAGAGATCACTGACGACTACGCGAATTTACACTGTTGTTGTTGTTGTGGTCTTCAGTCGAGAGACTGGCTTGCTGCAGCTCTACATGCTCTCTATCCTGTGCAAGCTTCTTCATCTCCCAGTACCTAATGCAACTTTCATCCATCATGCTTAGTGTAGCCATCTCTATGTCTCCCTCTACGATTTTTACAACCCACCCCGCCCTCCAGTACTAAATTCGTGATCCCTTGATGCCTCAGAACATGTCCTACCAACCGATCCCTTCTTCTAGTCAAGGTGTGCCACAAGTTTCTCTTCTCCCTAATTCTGTTCAATACCTTCTCATTAATTATGTGATCTATCCATCTAATCTTCAGCATTCTTCAGTAGCACCACATTTCGAAAGTTTCTATTCGCTTCTTGTCCAAACTATTTATCGTCACCCTTGTACAAATCCTCTATACACTCCTTCCACCTTTCTACTTTCCCTTCTTTGCTTAGAACTGGGTTTCCATTTGAGCTCTCGATATTCATACAATTGGTTCTCCTTTCTCCAAAAGTCTCTTTAATTTTCCTGTAGGCCTCATGTTTGAGACGTTTGTATTCCTTTTTGCCTGCTTCATTTACTGCATTTTTATATTTTCTCCTTTCATGAATTAAATTCAGTATACCTTCTGTTACCCAAGGACTGCTGCCTTCACTATTTCATCCCTCAAAGTTACCCATACTTCTTCTACTGTATTTCTTTCCCCCATTCTTGTCAATCGTTCCCTAATGTTCTCCCTGAAACTCTCTACAACCTCTGGTTCTCTCAGTTTATCCAGATCCCATCTCCTTAAATTTCTACCTTTTTGCAGTTTATTCAGTTCCAATCTACAGTTCATAACCAATAGATTGTGGTCAGAGTCCACATCTGCCCCTGGAAATGTCTTACAATTTAAAACCTGGTTCCTAAATCTCTGTCTTACCAATATATAATCTATCTGAAGCCTTCGAGTATCTCCAGGCCTCTTCAATGTATACAACCTTCTTTTATGATTCTTGAAGCAAGTGTTAGCTATGATTAAGTTATGCTCTGTGCAGAGTTCTACCAGGCGGCTTCCTCTTTCATTTCTTACCCCCATTCCATATTCATCTACTACATTTCCTTCTCTTCCTTTTCCTACTATCAAATTCCAGTCACACTTGACTATTAAATTTTCGTCTCCCTTCACTATCTCAATAATTTCTTTTATCGCATCATATATTTCATCAATCTCTTCGTCATCTGCGGAGCTAGCTGGCAAATAAACTAGTACTACTATGGTAGGCATGGGCTTCGTATCTATCTTGGTCACAATAATGCGTTCACTATGTTGTTTGTAGTAGCTTACCCGCACTCCAATTTTTTTATTCATTATTATACCCACTCCTGCATTACCCCTGTTTGATTTTGCATTTATAACCCTGTACTCGCCTGACCAGAAGTCTTATTCTTCCTGCCACCGAACTTCACTAATTCCCACTATATCTAACTTTAACCTATCCATTTCCCTTTTTAAATTTTCTAACCTACTTGCCAGATTAAGGGACCTGTCATTCCACGCTCCGATCCGTTGAACGCCCGTTTCCTTTCTCCTGATAACGATGTCCTCCTGAGTAGTCCTCGCCCGGAGATCCGAATGTTTTACCCAAGAGGACGCCATCATCGTTTAACCATAGAGTAAAGCTGCATGCCCTCGCGAAACATTACGGCTGCAGTTTCCCCTTGCTTTCAGCCGTTCGCAGTGCCAGCACAGCAAGGCCGTTTTGGTTAGTGTTACAAGGACAGATCAGTCAATCATCCAGACTGTTGACCCTGCAACCACTGAACAGATACCCCTCCGTTGTGGTTGCACCTACGGTACGGCTATGTTTATCGCTGAGGCACGCAAGGCTCCCCACCAACGGCAAGGACCGTGGTTCATGGAGGGGGGGGGGGGGGGAGAGAATTAAACTATGTAACAAATAAGTGAGCTAAGAGTGTTGCTTGCTGCTTATCCAACGACGGCAGGGAGCTCACATATGTATAGCAAACTTTTCAAAAAATTTCCTCTGGCAAGGCCTGCACCAGAAGTTCAGCCTAGGGATCTATACCTCGTAAATACGGCACTGATACCAAAAGTTTATCGAAACGTGGTGAATCGTTTTTGCCATTAAGTGGTATCGATGTTCTGACGACATATACTGCAGGTTTATAGCATTAAAGCTGTCACTCATATGCAAGTCTTGGGTCCGAGACAGTAATTCAACCGCGTGTTATTAAAATTAATGCATTTTTTGTGCAAAACTTAAACTAACGCTATTGTTAATACTATAGTTATGTCACACTTTAATTTTCCATAGTAAGTGTAATTTCCAATCAACAGTGCCGCCGCCCGCGGTGGTCTCGCGGTTCTAGGCGCGCAGTCCGGAACCGTGCGACTGCTACGGTCGCAGGTTCGAATCCTGCCTCGGGCATGGATGTGTGTGATGTCCTTAGGTTAGTTAGGTTTAAGTAGTTCTAAGTTCTAGGGGACTGATGACCACAGCAGTTGAGTCCCATAGTGCTCAGAGCCATTTGAACCAACAGTGCCAAACACCCTCTGCTTAAAGTAATTATAATAGCGCGAAACAGACATATCCTACACACCTCATAGTGCAAATGCAGGATTTTGACTAAGTAGTTAAAACAAAGTGCACACCTCACTAAATTCACGTTTTTACGTTCAAAATCACTTCACATTCCAGCAGTATAATATGAAAAGCCACACTAATTACATTTTCAAATGATGATATGGGTATGTCAATGTCATAGCCCGTCCTTTGCCAAGCATATTGCAACATAGGCGTACACTTTGATGCAGAAGATTGAGTGTAAATCACAGAGTGAAGTTTGATGATGAAATAACGACCGTGTATCTTCACTTGTGAGTTGGCACTTCATAGTCTTACAAAATCAACAATCCTTCTGATACACAGCTTATATTGCGGAAAGAAGGGGTTGGCAATATTTTGTTGTTTTCGGTGGTAACATCTTCAGCACAACATCTTCGTTTGGAAAACTTGCATCTCGAAGGACACGATCTGTATGGCCTGACTAGAAATCACACAGCAATAGGCTATTTTCACTTGTTACATGTTCGCCAAGGACTGAAGTTAGAAAACGTTTCACGTGTTCTTTAGACATTTTTCCAATTTCGGTTGCCTTCACATGAACGTTTCGTGGGTCGGTTCTTTTAGATTCTTTGAAATACACTCCTGGAAATGGAAAAAAGAACACATTGACACCGGTGTGTCAGACCCACCATACTTGCTCCGGACACTGCGAGAGGGCTGTACAAGCAATGATCACACGCACGGCACAGCGGACACACCAGGAACCGCGGTGTTGGCCGTCGAATGGCGCTAGCTGCGCAGCATTTGTGCACCGCCGCCGTCAGTGTCAGCCAGTTTGCCGTGGCATACGGAGCTCCATCGCAGTCTTTAACACTGGTAGCATGCCGCGACAGCGTGGACGTGAAACGTATGTGCAGTTGACGGACTTTGAGCGAGGGCGTATAGTGGGCATGCGGGAGGCCGGGTGGACGTACCGCCGAATAGCTCAACACGTGGGGCGTGAGGTCTCCACAGTACGTCGATGTTGTCACCAGTGGTCGGCGGAAGGTGCACGTGCCCGTCGACCTGGGACCGGACCGCAGCGACGCACGGATGCACGCCAAGACCGTAGGATCCTACGCAGTGCCGTAGGCGACCGCACCGCCACTTCCCAGCAAATTAGGGACACTGTTGCTCCTGGGGTATCGGCGAGGACCATTCGCAACCGTCTCCATGAAGCTTGGCTACGGTCCCGCACACCGTTAGGCCGTCTTCCGCTCACGCCCCAACATCGTGCAGCCCGCCTCCAGTGGTGTCGCGACAGGCGTGAATGGAGGGACGAATGGAGACGTGTCGTCGTCAGCGATGAGAGTCGCTTCTGCCTTGGTGCCAATGATGGTCGTATGCGTGTTTGGCGCCGTGCAGGTGAGCGCCACAATCAGGACTGCATACGACCGAGGCACACAGGGCCAACACCCGGCATCATGGTGTGGGGAGCGATCTCCTACACTGGCCATACACCTCTGGTGATCGTCGAGGGACACTGAATAGTGCACGGTACATCCAAACCGTCATCGAACCCATCGTTCTACCATTCCTAGACCGGCAAGGGAACTAGCTGTTCCAACAGGACAATGCACGTCCGAATGTATCCCGTGCAACCCAACGTGCTCTAGAAGGTGTAAGTCAACTACCCTGGCCAGCAAGATCTCCGGATCTGTCCCCCATTGAGCATGTTTGGGACTGGATGAAGCGTCGTCTCACGCGGTCTGCACGTCCAGCACGAACGCTGGTCCAACTGAGGCGCCAGGTGGAAATGGCATGGCAAGCCGTTCCACAGGACTACATCCAGCATCTCTACGATCGTCTCCATGGGAGAATAGCAGCCTGCATTGCTGCGAAAGGTGGATATACACTGTACTAGTGCCGACATTGTGCATGCTCTGTTGCCTGTGTCTACTTGCCTGTGGTTCTGTCAGTGTGATCATGTGATGTATCTGACCCCAGGAATGTGTCAATAAAGTTTCCCCTTCCTGGGACAATGAATTCACAGTGTTCTTATTTCAATTTCCAGGAGTGTATTTGGGCCGAAAGTGCTTTGTGCTTCGGCCTTCTGCCCCTTGAAAACAAATGTATAGCTTGTTTGTTATTGTGACTGTCACTGATAGCTGTGGGTAGACCTATCTACAGACTGCATCACACTAGCTGTATTTTTCTCTCCTCTGGGAAAATTGGAAATTTGTGGTAAGGACTATGGGACCAAACTGCTGAGGTCATCCGTCCCTAGGCTTACGCACTACTTAATCTAACTTAAACTAACTTACGCCAACGACAGAACACACACCCATGCCCGAGGGAGGACTCGAAACTCAGACGGGGGTAGCCGCGCGAACCGTGACAAGACGCCCTAGACCGCACGGCTACCAGGCGTGACTTCTCCTCTGTGAGACAGTGCAGATGATGAAGACATGTCATACTGGAATTGACTCTGGACGCTGTTCAAAACGTTTCGTTTCTCCACACTCTGCTCTGTCATAAACTTGTTCACTTCCCCCACAAGTTGTGTCTTCTGGCGTATGCTACCATCGTTTTCCATTTCCTTACGTGTGACAAATGTGGTAATATGCGTATATGACATGCCAGATGCAGCTTTAAGGTTGTCGATAAAAGAAATCGAAGCTTTGAAATTTTCAAAGCCAACCATTTTAAACGCATCTAGTGCCCACATTTGCAGATGTCAATAGTAAACTGTAGATCCATACGAACTTGCTCTATCAAATTGCGATATTAAATGCTCTTTTATAGTTTTCAATTGCGATAGTCTGTTTCCTCTGAAACGAGTTCCTGCTGGGCTTTTGCTAGTTACATAATTTAGAATTAATCTGCATTTTGATTTACTTTTAATGCACTTATAGCGACTCATTAGTCTGCTAGAGGAATCTAAGCCACGACTGTAGTAGTCTTCATAAGAGTTCTCTAGTAGGCTGTCATCAACATGTTCTAATACAATGGGCCTCGATTGTTTGACTGGACTCTTTCTGTTGCTCTGGACATGTACTGCTTCAACAGTCACATTCAGGTTCAGCTTCTTCCTATCCTATCTGTCCAGCATATCGTCATCTACTTCTGTGTCATTCTCATTATATTTCTGAATTATTATGATATATAGTGTAACTACGAGCTCTCTATCGTCGACCCAGACTTTGTCCCTCACATTTGGACCACATTCGTAGGATTGATGCTCTTCTTGATATCACTGTACACAGTTTACACAGAAATGTGCATGCCAACACTCCAGAGATATATTCGTGCTGCAGTCATACCATTCCCACATCACGAGCACTTGTTGGTGCAGCTACACCATGCCACCGTCTGATGGCGCCGGCAGTTTTGCAAGGAAATAACACATGCTACAGTGTTGGTCTAGGCATGGTTTCGTGCGGTTCCGAGCATTCGAGGACAAAGATGTCCCTTCTGAGATGGTTTACGTGATAACTCATCGAAAGTACAGGGTGTATCAAAAGAATCGTCCGACTTGGCGAGTCTGTGTTTCTGAAACTAATAAACATATACAATGAATTGTGTTTTTTGATGAGCGAGAAACTCAAATTTTTTTTTCATATCTTTTCATAGGTGTTCAATTTACCCCCCCTCCCCCACCCCTCTTGAGATGCACGGCATATGTCAGTGCGGTATTCAGATTGTTCCCACATTGCAGCGAGCTTGTCTTGAGCTACAGGTTCTACAGCTGCTGTTATGCGATGTCTCAGTTCACTCAATGTTGTTAGTAATGGAGGCACGTAAACCGAATCTTTCATAAACCCCCACAAGAAATAATTGCATAGTGCCTGGTTCGGTGACTTTGGAGGCCAGTAATGTAAGGCTTAATCATTTGGTCCAGTGAGACCGATCCGTCGTTCAGTAATCCTTTGATTTAAAAACTCCCGCACTTCCAGATGCCAGTGTGGTGATACTCCAAGTTGTTGGTAGATGAAGTCGTTCGGCTGAGTCTCCAACTGTGGGAAAAGAAAGTTCGCAAGCATATCGAGATATGTGCTTCCTGTAACAGGAACACTGTAGTTTCTCCAGCATAAAGTGCTTCTGGTAGGACTACTGTGTTGTGATGCCTTAGTTTCGCATTGACAGAAATAGATTTCTTATTATAGTGTTTCCAAATGAGCTTATATGCTTTTTGTAATCTGGAGATTCTATCTTTGTTGGCTATTGAGTTCAGTCCTGAAGGTTGGATTATCTCTCCCAGATATCTGAAGTGGGCAACTTGTGACACTTTCCCGTATTGAGTAGTAATGGGGAGATTATCTACAGGTTTGTTTTCCATATACTGTGTTTTCTCGTAGGAGATTTGTAGCCCAGTTTTCTGTGGGATTTCGTGTAGTTTATCCAATGCAAGTTTGACTTACTCTCTATTGTTCATTAGAATGGCAAGATCGTCTGCGAAAGCCAGAAACTGCACCCTAATTCTCTGCTCTTTTTGAATCCAAAGCTGAATTCCTTTTATTTCCTTATCCCATGTCCTCACATTTTTTTCCAGAACAATGTTAAACAGAAGGGAGGACATTACATCTCCCTGGGGAACACCAGTATGGATATGAAATTCTTGTGATGTTTCTCACATGAATTAAACTTTGGAGGTTGTACCTGTTAATGCCTGTTGAATAATTGAGCTTGTTTTCCTGTCAATCCTGAACTCCTCTAAGGTGTGAAATAATGTTTGTCTGTCTATTGAATCGTAAGCCTTTTTAAAATCGAAAAAAGTTACCACAGTATTTCTACATCTTCTCATTTGCAAAATTGTTTTTAAGTTCCATATCTGTTCGGTGCAAGATCGACCTTTGCGAAACCCTGCCCGATACTCCCCTATTAACTCGTCCGCTTGTTCCTCTAGTGTGTTTAACAGGGCCTTTGAAAGAATTTTGTATATTACAGGGAGCAGTGAAATCCCCTGTAATTATTTAGAACGGTTTTTACACCTTTTTGTGGAGGGGGTGAATTAATGCACATTTCCACTCTGCAGTTTTTTTTTCAGTTTCCCAAATATTTGATATAATTCTGTGGGTTTCTTGTGTGAGATTATTGTCATTTAATTTCCATACGTCTTCCCCTGGAGACTTGTTGATCCTCAAAGAACTGATTATTTCCTTTACCTCTTTAAGTGATGGTGAATTTGAATCAGGATTGTATGTGGGTTTTTCGAAATATATTAGTTCTGTCGGAGGCTCGCAGTTGAGAAGTGAGTGAAAATATTTAGCTAAAATTTGACAGTTCCTTTTAGGGTTGGTTTCCAGTGACTTTAAATTTCCTGTCACAAATCAATGACCTTAACTACCAAAGAATACACACTCCAATATCGTAGATACACAGTTACCTAATACAAACTTTCTACTGATCGATATAAGTTTTACAGATGGAACGCAATTCCACATAAGCGACACCTGGTCAATCCTTGCTTGCGAAGTTTTTCTGGTTAGAGCCGATGACAGTGGACTGTAAACGTGCTATGTGCTCTGGTGAACCACGTTTTTGCCCGTATGTGAATAATAGACGGCATCGTGTCGTTGTAGACCTCGAAAGGTTATCCGGCAGGTCTACGAAGCAGGGTAGTGCAAATGGTAGGCGGCTCAAGAACTAGGGGACCTTCAGGTTTCTCCTTGTTAACGGGTACCATAACAGATTTTTAAGCTGATAGTCCGGGAAAAACTGTGAAAAAAGTTGATCAATGACAGATCTGAAAGAGTCTCAAATTTCTAGTGATCTGGGCCCCATTGGAAATCGCTTAGGCTGCTGTGTAGTGCTTTCCATCTGCAATAGGGCTGCTCATAAAATATCGAAATTTTCCGAGGAATATCGATAAATAACGGCGACGCGTCTATTCCCGATATATCGATATGTCTGTCTCGAAATGGCAATGTCGGGTGCCGATATTTTTATTTTATATTATATTTTAATCGAAATTTTTGGTACATATTTGAAACTGTTCTTTAGACATTGTAACAGAGCATAGACCTACTTTCACCAGGTGAAGGAGTCTTACTACTTTTTGAGCTTTCATCACGTCCAGTCTTTCACTTTGACTGTGTGAAGCAGGTATAGGTGGCACAAAGAAGAAGTCGAGTTGCACTGGGGGTGGAGGTGTGAATGAAAAAACAAGATATCCGGTGTGAAGAAATAGCACACCAGTAACGTTAAAAACAATTTTAACGCAACTACAGTGCTATTTCTTCACATCGGCATTCTTCAAAAACAGTTTCTGAAACTGGTGTATAAAAATTTAAATGACAAGTTGGTCTTTGCGGTGGGCGGATACGTGTGAGGGGAAATGCTGACGTAATCGGCGCTACCAACAGAAACTACAACTTTTAACTTCACCATGCAATTTTGACACTACAACTGCGAGGTCACTGGTGTTTGCAGAAATGAAAAATCGTGGAAGTCGACTTGAATTATCCCGGACAAATCAGATACGTGACGAAACTGAGTGACCGACCCATCGGACACCTTTTATTGTGCCACTTACATGCAGTTACCATTGTTAGCAAAGTGACTATCCAAGCGTCAACGTGCATCGTTTTCCTTTCAATTTTGCTCTAAGAGGGATAAGCAGGATGCTAGCTTATTGATGTACAGAATATCTAATAATAAATCAATACTTAAATATACAGCTCTAAGGCCGCTACGTCGACATTTTTTCGATATAGCGATATATTGATACCTCTTCTCGATAAATCGACGGTGGATAATGAAATTATTTTGTAATATCGGTTTACTGGATCCTCGATGTTTTGAAAAATATCAACAGTTTTTACCTGCAACCGCATATATGTTGAACTTATGTTTGCAGATTTATTTCTAAAGTTGGAGAGACTGAAAAACACAATAAATTTGAGATCGAGTATTAATCTGGTTATTTTAGATGCAGTCTTGTAGTTCTACTTATCGATCTCAGGAACGTGTGTGGAATATGCAGAACTCCAGGGGACTGGGTTCTCATTATAGGTCTAGTGTTGCAAGCCAAAGTTGTAGTTGCAGAAATCTTCCATTTATTATGTTTTTCACTTTGTTGTACACCGTTTAGACAGAATATCATTAAAGCATATTGTAGCCGAAGGAATTCAAGTTTTCATTTCGAATAATTCTTACTATGATTACTCCACAAGCTCTACACAAAAACTTTTGCAAAAAGCTCCGTCTTGGAACACTCTCCGTGAGATCTCTCGCGAAAGAACTTGCCCCTTTTTTAACAGCCGTGTACCGCAAGTCTCTAGAGGAACAGAAGGTTCCAAATGATTGGAAAAGAGCACAGGTAGTCCCAGTCTTCAAGAAGGGTCGTCGAGCAGATGCACAAAACTATAGACCTATATCTCTGACGTCGATCTGTTGTAGAATTTTAGAACATGTTTTTTGCTCGAGTATCATGTCGTTTTTGGAAACCCAGAATCTACTATGTAGGAATCAACATGGATTCCGGAAACAGCGATCGTGTGAGACCCAACTCGCTTTATTTGTTCATGAGACCCAGAAAATATTAGATACAGGCTTCCAGGTAGATGCTATTTTCCTTGACATCCGGAAGGCGTTCGGTACAGTTCCGCACTGTCGCCTGAAAAACAAAGTAAGACCCTACGGAATATCAGACCAGCTGTGTGGCTGGATTGAAGAGTTTTTAGCAAACAGAACACAACATGTTGTTCTCAATGGAGAGACGTCTACAGACGTTAAAGTAACCTCTGGTGTGCCACAGGGGAGTGTTATGGGACCATTGGTTTTCACAATATATATAAATGACCTAGTAGATAGTGTGGAAGTTCCATGCGGCTTTTCGCGGATGATGATGTAGTATACAGAGAAGTTGCAGCATTAGAAAATTGTAGCGAAATGCAGGAATATCTGCAGCGGATAGGCACTTGGTGCAGGGAGTGGCAACTGACCCTTAACATAGACAAATGTAATGTACTGCGAATACATAGAAAGAAGAATCCTTTATTGTATGATTATATGATAGTGGAACAAACACTGGTAGCAGTTACTTCTGTAAAATATCTGGGAGTATGCGTGCGGAACAATTTGAAGTGGAATGATCATATAAAATTAATTGTTGGTAAGGTGGATACCAGGTTGAGATTCATTGGGAGAGTCCTTAGAAAATGTAGTCCATCAACAAGGGAGGTGGCTTACAAAACACCCGTTCGACCTATACGTGAGTATTGCTCATCAGTGTGGGATCCGTACCAGATCGGGTTGACGGAGGAGATAGAGAAGATCCAAAGAAGAGCGGCGCGTTTCGTCACAGGGTTATTTGGTAACCGTGATAGCGTTACGGAGATGTTTAACAAACTCAAGTGACAAACTCTGCAAGAGAGGCGCTCTGCATCGCGGTGTAGCTTGCTCACCAGGTTTCGAGAGGGTGCGTTTCTGGATGAGGTATCGAATATATTGCTTCCCCCTACTTATACCTCCCGAGGAGATCACGAATGTAAAATTAGAGGGATTAGAGCGCGCACGGGGGCTTTCAGACAGTCGTTCTTCCCGCGAACCATACGAGACTGGAACAGGAAAGAGAGGTAATGACAGTGGCACGTAAAGTGCCCTCCGCCACACACCGTTGGATGGCTTGCGGAGTATAAATGTAGATTTAGATGTAGATGTAGATCTCTACCACGTTACAGTCATACGTCTCTCGGAAATGTTGGCGCCAAAACAAAGAAAATAATACAGAAGAAAAACTTACTATAATACTGATTTTAAATTTTACCATTTTTGCCATATTTCGATATTCATATCTTTCCATCACATTTTCGATTAACAAGTATTTTGTGTTGGCCATTTTTTATAGCAACTATGTATATATTGTAGTAATTAGACAAAATTGCGTTTTTGTATGCTTCACATGAATTTTTATTACTATACACAGATCAGTTTCGACTTTTTTTTAACAAGGCATGCTCAGTGGGTATCCCGGAATGTTAGATCATTTTCCTTTTTCAGATAGTTCACGTAAATATCTCACAATAAAATGAAAATGTACTTACAGTAAACATCTAATTCATTAGTTGAAAATCATGTAGCTTTCTCCCATTTGTAAAACCTGTTGAAAGTCACACTTTTTCATGTAGAATCATTGTCATTTAGTAAAATGAATTCGAATTTTAGGAAAATCGGGGAAGTTGGCTTCACTTACAGAACTAAATGACACTCTAAACACCGAAAATGTCACTCAATTTATTGCTACGTTACGAAATTACAATGACTATACGAAAAAATGCGACTCTGAACCGGTTTTACTTTTGGAGGATATGTGAAAACAAAAAGTCGTGTATTATTCTCGGACACCCACTGGGAATGCCTCCTTAAAAAAATCGTGAAGCTCTACTGGATGTATTAATAAAAATTCATGTGCATGCAAAAAGGCATTTTCTTACTAACTACTACATTTTCGATTACTTACAATTTTGAAATTAGGATTTTATATCGCTTCTGTGTATTTTTGCCTAAAATCGTTTTCATCGCCCGAACAACATGGTATCCATACAATTCACGAGTTTCAAATAAAATAGCACGAAGAACATGCAGGGTTTATCAAAAAGAAACATCCGATTTTAAAAAAAATCGTAACTATGTTATTTGAGATACGCGCCTGAACAGTGTACTTCAAAAATGGCTCTGAGCACTATGGGACTCAACATCTGAGGTCATCAGTCCCCTAGAACTTAGAACTACTTAAACCTAACTAACCTAAGGACATCACACACATCCATGCCATAGGCAGAATTCGAACCTGCGAACGTAGCGGTCCCGAGGTTCCAGGCTGAAGCGCCTAGAACCGCTCGGTCACATAGGCCGGCAACAGTGTACTGGTGGAAAGAGCAAACAGTCGAGTTTTACATGGTTGCCGTTCGGTAGCACCAGTGCGCGACACTTTAGTTCTACTAAAAATGGTGTCGGGACAACAGAAAGCGTTTTGTATTCTACGTTTAGCGCAGTGCCGGTCAGTAATAACCATTCAGCGTGACTTTCGTACTAGGTATGGTGTGCATCCTCCTACAGCATAGAGCATTAGACGATGGCGTGAACAATTCCGAGAAACAGGTTGTTTGTGTAAAGGCAAATCGCTGGGCAATCCCCGAGTGTCCGACACAGACGCCGAGCGCATCCGCCATAGTTTCACAAGGAGTCCCCAGAAATCCGTTCAAAAAAATGTGTGTGAAATCTTTTAGGACTTAACTGCTAAGGTCATCAGTCCCTAAGCTTACACACTACTTAACCTATATTATCCTAAGGACAAACACACACACACCCATACCCGAGGGAGGACTCGAACCTCCGACGGGACCAGCCGCACAGTCTATGACTGCAGCACCTTTGACCGCTCGGCTGATCCCGCGCGGCGAAATCCGTTCGCCGTGCAGCGCTACACCTCAGCATATCCAGATGACCGTCTGGCTTTTGTAGCATCGGCGTTTACACATGAAACCATACAAAATTCAGCTATTGCCAGCTCTTCGTGAAGGTGACAAACAACAACGTGTCGAGTTCTGTAATTTCGTTCTTGGCACGACAGAGGATGACAGTTTTCTTCCACGCTTAGTGTTTAGTGACAAGGCAACATTCCATTTAAATGGAAAGGGAAACGTCATAATGTGAGAATATGGGGAACGGAACAACTACATGAAGTTGTACAGTATGAGAAGGACTATCCAAAATTTAATGTGTTTTGTGCAGTTTCAGGGAAGAAGGTGTATGATCCAATTTTTCGTTAATAAGGTGTTTTCAGAATGAGATTTTCACTCTGCAGCGGACTGTGCGCTGATATGAAACTTCCTGGCAAATTAAAACTGTGTGCCCGACCGAGACTCGAACTCGGGAACTTTGACTTTCGCGGGCAAGTGCTCTACCATCTGAGCTACCGCAGTATCCTTTCTTTCAGGAGTGCTAGTTCTGAAGGTTCGCAGGAGAGCTTCTGCAAAGTTTGGAAGGTAGGAGACGAGATACTGGCAGAAGTAAAGCTGTGAGCACCGGGCGTGAGTCGTGCTTCGGTAGCTCAGATGGTAGAGCACTTGCCCGCGAAAGGCAAAGGTCCCGAGTTCGAGTCTCGGTCGGGCACGCAGTTTTAATCTGCCAGAAGTTTCAATAAAGTGTTTTATTTTTGTCATCAGTCTTCTGACTAGATTGATGCGGCCGTCCACCAATTCCTCTGCTGCGCCAATCTCCATCTCTGACAAGTCCAATATTCGGCCTGTTAATGGTTTTAGTAATTATTATTATAAGCTTTCTGTTGGAAGGTTGGTAGAGGGGTGCCGAGTTAGCGGTCGACGGTTAATTCAGTGTGTGTTCTACATCTACATGTACATGATTACTCTGCAATTCACTTTAAGTGCTTGGCAGAGGGTTGATCAAACCACAATCATACTATCTCTTTACCATTCCACTCCCGAACGGCGCGCGGGAAAAACGAACACCTAAACCTTTCTGTTCGAGCTCTGATTTCTCTTATTTTATTTTGATGATCATTCCTACCTATGTAGGTTGGGCTCAACAAAATATATTCGCATTCGGAAGAGAAAGTTGGTGACTGAAATTTCGTAAACAGATCTCGCCGCGACGAAAAACGTCTTTGCTTTAATGACTTCCATCCCAACTCGCGTATCACATCTGCCACACTCTCTCCCCTGTAACGTGATAATGCAAAACGAGCTGCCCTTTTTTGCACCCTTTCGATGTCCAACCGTCAAAAGGGTGCAAAAAAGGGCAGCTCCTTTTGTATTATCAAGTAATAGGGGAGAGAGTGTGGCAGATATGATACGCGAGTTGGGATGGAAGTCATTAAAGCAAAGACGTAACACTAATGGATTGGCTATGGATGTGTAACTGGAAAACAGGGAGATAGAAACGACAGGTACTGCGTCTACGATTTTTGTCTAGGTTTTGACAGGCTGACTTCGAGACAGCTGAGGTTACACCAGTGGTTGAAGTTAATGGGGTGAATCTGGAGGGATCCTTGGATAGCCAGGAAGGTTAGGTGGAGGGAAAGGAAGATGATGTCGTCGGCGTACTAAATCCAATAGACGAGGCCACGCAGCAGGGTAGGTCAGTTGTATTAAGGACATACAGACATCAAAGCAGAACTATTCGTGGAGCGCTATTTGGTGCGTTAATTGGTGGCTAAATTGAGCGGTAGGTAGGAAAGGAAGTTATAAGGCGGATATATTTGTTCGAAAATGCACAGAAACGAGACCAGTAAATCATACAAGGTCAGCGACTTTTTCATGGGCTAGGGAGGCAAAGGTAGTGTAACGGTGTTTGTTCAGTCGTAGAGAAAGGAAGTGGATTACGTTAAGAAGCTGAACGTCTGCAGTGTAATTGGGGGAGAAGCTGCACTGGGTATTATGAAGGGGTGAGTACAGTTCTGGATGCACATGGGTGCTCCGGTTTAGGATACATTTAAGTCCCTTGCGCAAGACTACAGTTAAACTAATGGGTCCGTAGGATGAGGTTACAATCTTCCTGTGTAATTTTTGTTTTCGTAAGATCAGTAAAACGAACAAGTAGCTGATTGTACATTGTGACATGATTCTTTAATAATGTCTGACGCATTTGTGACTCGTTAACCGTAACTGTTTTGGCGTTGCCTGCGGGCGACATTTGGTCCTCTCTGCGTCTTGGAATCCGCCGTTGTCCTAGGACCTAGGCCTTGAGAGCGTGAATCACGCTATCGCCTCCGCATGGGTGTCACGTGAAGACGCGCCGCTTCTATATTCCTATCAGGCGGTCTCCTGTGCCCCTCTCAATGTCACTGTCTCGCTGGCCAGTTCTTAACGTTCTGTCATTTTGTCGCTCCACGAGGCTCAGATACGGCTCGACGATTTTACCACAAATGATGACTCTCGCAGAATATAACGCTAAGTACCTATCGAGAGCGATCAAATTTCATCTTTGGTATTTACTGCATGTATACGAGTTTATTTCATCGC
Organism: Schistocerca gregaria; assembly: GCF_023897955.1. NCBI lineage: Eukaryota > Metazoa > Arthropoda > Insecta > Orthoptera > Acrididae > Schistocerca > Schistocerca gregaria. The sequence goes on from NC_064931.1 coordinate 46,035,379, forward strand.
TGATATGATAATTAGGCATCCGCAACTTTTCTTTTGCTGTGCCAGGAAAGTATTATATTACACGTGATGACACTGATATGCGATAACATTGATAGCGTTCCATAACAGGCTCGCTCAACTGCCTCTCCTATTTTAGGCATGGTAGTTCTTTCGCATTGTGTGAAGTATTCTGTCATTATTCGTCACTTATCACGCTTAATAATTGGTCTTTCAAGTTTTTAACTAATTTTTTCAGCAGATCTGCAGGAACGCAGTCGACACGAGTTGCTTTTCTTGCTTTGAGACTTCAAAGGGCATGTTCAGATTGATGTCTCATGATCTTATTTGATCCATTATAAATGGCTTTTGAAAGCCTGCGACTGTAGAAACAATTGGTTTGTTTATAAATAAATAAATCTTCTGCTACCAGTCACAATTTATAAATAAACCAGTGCGAAAAGTAAAATAAAGAAAAATCGTGACTGGTAGCAGAAGATTTATTGATTTATAAACAAACCTATCATGGAGGACATTGCACTTCTCTTTCACAATCGTTGATTTCTTCGATTAGATTACTTTCGTTCTTGAAGTCTTTATCATCGTACGGCCCTTCTATTCTTTTCAACGAGCATATATCTCATCATTGTCTATGAGTAATATTTCCTCATTATTTTAACTACTAATGATTGCGTTATAGGTTTGTACAGAAGGGCTCTATTTTCTTACAAAATTGCTCCTGTTTTCCCTTTTCTTGGTCTTCTTGTATCTCTTCAGCAATGCTATTGGCCCATTTCTCTTTTCTTCTCTGGTTGTGATGTGATTTTTAATTCTTTTGTAGACATCTAAATTGTTTCCCTTCCTGAGCTTATTCCTTTACTGAATTAGATTTAGTATTTCTTCTGTCACCCAAGATTTTCTGGCTTCCGTGTTCCTCTATCCTAAAACCCCATTTATTGCTTCAATTACCTCCATCTTTATATTATTCCGCTGCATTGGCTCAATACTTCCAATAACTATTTTATTGGTTATTTCTTCAAAAGCCATCTTCATTATTTCTTCTTTCACTCCTTTTACTCTTCATTTCTTTTCCACTGATCTCTTGGTTCTTTTACATTTAATGTTGTTGCACTCGGATATCGCAAGTGTATCATCACTAGCTGTGTTTCGACCTGAAGAGCAGTGGCACGATTTTATCTGCTTCTTTTGCCTTAGCTTCATTTGTATATGATCTAACTGAATTCGTCTTAGGTTTTATGTCAACCATGTGTACATCCTTCTAAGAGAAACTCCAGATAATTTGCACGTAATCATCAATAATTTTGATTGCAGAAATCTGCCAAATTTTCACCTCTTTAATATTTCCCCAAGTCAAAATTTCCTACAGTCTTACTGCCTGTGTGGGATCTACTACGGCATTAAAATCACCCATTAGTGCAACATTATCGTTTTCTTTAGTCAGTGATAATAGATCTTCCACATCTTCATACATAGTCTGCATTTCTTCCAGGGCATGAACCGACGCTGGGAATTAAGTCTGAATTATTATCAAATACACATGTGTATTACTTATTTTTACCATCATTAACCAGTCGCTGACATGGTAAATATTCCGGACATTATTTGACCATTTTTCTCTTGTTACAACTGCCACTCCATGCTTTCCTCTTTCTGCGCCACCACTCCACACTAACGTGGCAAACGTCATGTAATACCTCCTAATATGTTGTCGGACCTCCTCCTGCAAATCGACAAGACTGAGCCACGCTGCCTCTGTAGCCTCCATAATTGTGAAATTGTTACCAGTGCAGTATTTTGTGCACGAACTGACCACTCGATTACGTCTCACAAAGATTCGATGGGATTCATGTGGTGGTGGTGGTTAGTGTTTAACGTCCCGTCGACAACGAGGTCATTAGAGACGGAGCGCAAGCTCGGGTTAGGGAAGGATTGGGAAGGAAATCGGCCGTTCCCTTTCAAAGGAACCATCCCGGCATTTGCCTGAAGCGATTTAGGGAAATCACGGAAAACCTAAATCAGGATTGCCGGAGACGGGATTGAACCGTCGTCCTCCCGAATGCGAGTCCAGTGTGCTAACCACTGCGCCACCTCGCTCGGTGGGATTCATGTCGAACGATCTGGGTGGCCATGCCATTCGCTCGAACTGTCGAAAATGTTCTCAAAACCAACCGCGAACAATTGTGGCCAGGTGAGATGGCGCATTGTCATCCATAAAAATTCCATTGTGGTTGGTAACATGACGTCCATGAACGGCTGCAAACGGTTCCCAAGTGGCCGAACATCCAGGGGACCAGCCCACAGCACACATCATTATGGAGACACCTCCAGCTGCACAGTGCCTTGATTACAACTTGGCTCCACGGCTTCGTTGGGTTGGCGCCACACTCGAACCCTACCATCGGCTCTTATTAACTGAAATAGGGAGTCATCTGACCAGGCCAAGCTTCTCCAGTCGTCTAGGGTCTAACGGAGACGATCACGAGCACAGGAGAGGTGCTGTAGGCGATGTCGTCGGTTCTCTGTTGGTGTGGCGCACTGACGCCAAATTTCGCCGCACTCTTCTAACGGACACGTTCGTCGCTTGTCCCACATAGATTTCTGCGATTATTTCACGCAGTGATGCCTGTCTGTTAACACTGAGACCCCAACGAAATCGTGAAGTGAGCGCCATCGGCCACTGCGTTGTCCGTGGTGAGAAGTAACGTCTGAAATGTGCATTCTCGGCACATTCTTGACACTGTGGGCCGCGAATACTGAAGTCCCTAACGATTTCCCAAACGGAATGTTACATGCGGCCACCTCTAAATATCAGTGCGCGTTCTAATTCCGTTAATTCCAGACGTGCGGTGGTAATCACGTCGGAAACCTTTCCACACGAATGACAAATGACAGTTCCGCGAATGCACCGTCCTTATATACCTGATGTACGCGATACTACCGCCATCTGTATATGTGCATATCGCTATCCCACGACTTTTATCATCTCAGTGTAAATTACTCTAAACTCATCACCGTAGCAATCTTCATTTCCTCCCAATCTTGTCTCACATAGAATTAGTATATCTACTCCATTCTTCCTCATCTGGTCCTTCATTTCAACCAGTTTTTTTCGTTTTCAGTGGTGTTCGTTCATTCAGTGTTCCTATCTTCATGGGGGTTTTAGAGGGATTTTACGTAATGATGACTTGTCTTATCGCCGGCCAGGGTGGCCGAGCGGTTCTAGGCGCTACAGTCTGGAACCTCGCGGCCTCTACGGTCGCAGGTTGGAATCCTGCCTCGGACATTGATGTGTGTGATGTCCTTAGGTTAATTAGGTTTAAGTAGTTCTAAGTTCTAGGGCACTGATGACCTCAGAAGTTAAGTCCCATAGGTATCAGAGCCATTTGAACCATTTTGAACTTGCCTTATCTTGGCTTCCAGTAGTTAACTCGTCATTTTTGTAAACGTCCATTGTTGCATTCTACTTCGGATATCCTAAAGATCTTTAATGGAGTGTCCCATTGCCCATTGTCCCGTATGTTCTGTGATGGTGACAAAATGCATTGGTTCATTCACTTTTAGGGCCGATTTTTCACCCAAAGGCATACGAGTGCCTTGACCTCAGTACGCTCATCCATACTCGGAAGATGTTACCGATGATCACTGTGTTGAGTTATTGGGAGTAATTGCTTTCTCAGACAGAGAAATTGACTCGTATATTAAGTATTGATAATGGTTGTGAAGCAGCATGTCCCTGTGAAAATTTTGCGTAGCAGGTCTGAATACATACAAGTACTTCTTAACGTGCAAAATTGCTCGGAATCATTTAGAACTTTTACGAATACCAACATGGAATGTAAAAACATTACACGCTGCAGGACAGACAAAAATACTTGATGTAGAACTAAACACAGCGCAGGTCGTGTGGCTAGGGCTGCCCGTCGGGTAAACCGGTCGCCTGGTGCAAGTCTTATTAGTTGACGCCACCTCGGAGACTTGCGTGTCGATGGGGATGAGATGATCATGATGATGATGATGATGATGAAGACAACACAACACCAACTCCTTAAGCGAAGAAAAGCTCTGACCCAGCTGGGAAACGAACCCGAACCCCTTTGCATGGCATTCCGTCGCGCTGCCCACTCAGCTATCGAGGCAGACAACAGAGCAGAAGATGGATATTACAGCCCCCAAGCACAGACAGAAAAACTATTCAGTCATATATAGCGGAAGCAAACATGGCCACCATATATTTGGAACAGGATTTGCGGTACATAATAAAATAATGGTCAATGTGTTGACACTAGAAAATGTCAATGAAAGGATATGGTACACCAGAATCAAAGATAAATGTAGAAACATCTCATTAGTAAGTGTTATGCTCCAACCGGGGACAAGGAGGAAGACATAAAAGACGAATGCTATGACACCTTAGACCAAATGTGCCGCACATTACCAAAGTACACTCCTGGAAATTGAAATAAGAACACCGTGAATTCATTGTCCCAGGAAGGGGAAACTTTATTGACACATTCCTAGGGTCAGATACATCACATGATCACACTGACAGAACCACAGGCACATAGACACAGGCAACAGAGCATGCACAATGTCGGCACTAGTACAGTGTATATCCACCTTTCGCAGCAATGCAGGCTGCTATTCTCCCATGCAGACGATCGTAGAGATGCTGGATGTAGTCCTGTGGAACGGCTTGCCATGCCATTTCCACCTGGCGCCTCAGTTGGACCAGCGTTCGTGCTGGACGTGCAGACCTCGTGAGACGACGCTTCATCCAGTCCCAAACATGCTCAATGGGGGACAGATCCGGAGATCTTGCTGGCCAGGGTAGTTGACTTACACCTTCTAAAGCACGTTGGGTGGCACGGGATACATGCGGACGTGCATTGTCCTGTTGGAACAGCAAGTTCCCTTGCCGGTCTAGGAATGGTAGAACGATGGGTTCGATGACGGTTTGGATGTACCGTGCACTATTCAGTGTCCCCTCGACGATCACCAGAGGTGTACAGCCAGTGTAGGAGATCGCTCCCCACACCATGATGCCGGGTGTTGGCCCTGTGTGCCTCGGTCGTATGCAGTCCTGATTGTGGCGCTCACCTGCACGGCGCCAAACACGCATACGACCATCATTGGCACCAAGGCAGAAGCGACTCTCATCGCTAAAGACGACACGTCTCCATTCGTCCCTCCATTCACGCCTGTCGCGACGCCACTGGAGGCGGGCTGCACGATGTTGGGGCGTGAGCGGAAGACGGCCTAACGGTGTGCGGGACCGTAGCCCAGCTACATGGAGACGGTTGCGAATGGTCCTCGCCGATACCCCAGGAGCAACAGTGTCCCTAATTTGCTGGGAAGTGGCGGTGCGGTCCCCTACGGCACTGCGTAGGATCCTACGGTCTTGGCGTGCATCCGTGCGTCGCTGCGGTCCGGTCCCAGGTCGACGGGCACGTGCACCTTCCGCCGACCACTGGCGACAACATCGATGTACTGTGGAGACCTCACGCCCCACGTGTTGAGCAATTCGGCGGTACGTCCACCCGGCCTCCCGCATGCCCACTATACGCCCTCGCTCAAAGTCCGTCAACTGCACATACGGTTCACGTCCACGCTATCGCGGCATGCTACCAGTGTTAAAGACTGGCTAACACTGACGGCGGCGGTGCACAAATGCTGCGCAGCTAGCGCCATTTGACGGCCAACACCGCGGTTCCTGGTGTGTCCGCTGTGCCGTGCGTGTGATCATTGCTTGTACAGCCCTCTCGCAGTGTCCGGAGCAAGTATGGTGGGTCTGACACACCGGTGTCAATGTGTTCTTTTTTCCATTTCCAGGAGTGTATAACACCAAAATTGTGCCGGAAGATTTAAATTCCAAAATAAGACAAGAACACCAATGGCAACCACATATACACTATGTAATCAAAAGTATCCGGACACATGGCTGAAAATGACTTACAAGTTCGTGGCGCCCTCCATCCGTAATGCTAAAACTCAATATGGTGTTGGCCCACCCTTAGCCTTGATGACAGCTTCGACTCTCGCAGGCATACGTTCAATCACGTGTTGGAAGGATTCTTGGGGAATGGCAGCCCATTCTTCACGGAGTGCTGCACTGAGGAGAGGTATCGATGTCGGTCGCTGAGGCCTGGCACGAAGTCGGCGCTCCAAAACATCCCAAATGTATTGTGCAGGATTCAGGTAAGGACTCTGTGTAGGCCAGTCCAATACAGGGATGTTATTGTTGTGTAGGCACTCCACCACAGGCCACACATTATGAACATGAGCTCGATCGTGTTGAAAGATGCAATCGCCATCTCCGAATTGCTCTTTAACAGTGGGAAGCAAGAAGATGCTTAAAACATCAATGTACGCCTGTGTTGTGATAGTGCCACGCAAAGCAACAAGAGGTGCAAGCCCCCTCCATGAAAAACACGACCACACCATAACACCACCGTCTCCGAATTTTACCGTTGGCAGGACACACGCTGGCAGATGACGTTCACCGGGCATTCGCCATACCCACACACTGCCATCGGATCGCCACATTGTGTACCGTGATTCGTCACTCCACACAACGTTTCTCCCCTGTTCAATCGTGCTATGTCTACGCTCCTTACACCAAGCGGAGCGTCGTTTGGCACTTACCAGCGTGATGTGTGGCTTATGAGCAGCCGCTCGACCATGAAATACAAGTTTTCTCACTTCCCGCCTGTCATAGCAGTTGCAGTGGATCCTGATGCAGTTTAGTATTCAAGTGTGATAGTCTGGATAGATGTCTGCCTATTACACATTACGACCCTCTTCAACTGTCAGCGGTCTTTGTCAGTCAACAGACGAGGTCGGCCTGTACGCTTTTGTGCTGTACGTGTCCCTTCACGTTTCTACTTCACTATCACATCGGAAACAGTGGACCTAGGGATGTTTAAGAGTGTGGGAATCTCGTGTACAGATGTATGACAAAAGTGCCACCCAATCACCTGACCACGTTCGAAGTCCGTGAGTTCCGCGGAGTGGCTCATCATTCTGCTCTCTCACTGTGTCTAATGACTACTAAGGTCGCTGATATGCAATACCTGGCAGTAGGTGGCAGCACAAGGCACCGAATATGAAAAACGTATGTTTTTGGGGGTGCCCGAATACTTTTGATCACATAGTGTAGGTATGTTCATCTTGCACAATGAATCAATATGGTAATGGTATAAGGCTCATGAACTTCGTCAGAGATAGAAACATGAAAATAGTCAGTACAGCATTTCTCCATAAAGATACACATAAAGCAACATGGACGTCACCGGATGGACTAACTGGGAACCAAACAGACCATGTGTTGATAGAGAAAAAACATAAGAAGGCAATAACAGGCGTTAGGACAATGAGAGGGGCTGAGGTAGAATCTTGTGCTAATATAGATGTAACATTCATTACCATAACATCCAAGCAAGAGCAATAGTGACAAAAGAGCCCAAAGGACAGATGTGAGTACGCTACAAGAAGAGGAAGTGTTCAATCACTTTAAGATTAAGCTTAGAAATAGATTCACAGAATTAGATAACAAAAGCAACAGGAAAGAAGGTGAAGATGTCATTACAAAATGGAACAAGATAACAATAGTTATAAAGGAGACAGCACAGAAATTACTTGGAGATAACAACAATAGCAATATCAAGTGCAAACCATGGTTCAATGAAACACGTACAAAAGCATTTCAGGACAGGAAGACAGCCAGGCAGGCAATGATGAGCAATGACAAATACGAAAACCAAACAAAAAACGGGAGAGCCACGTGAGAAATGAAGAGAAAAATCAGGCGAGAGAAAATATCATTCATAAATAAACAAATAGAGAAGGCAGAGGAGGACTACAGCCAAAACAACAGTAAAGAGTTTTACATAACAATGAGAAGCTATAGAAAGGAGAACAGAGCTAACCCTGTGATAATAATGGTTGAGAATGGAAAACTGATCACTACAAATGAAGGAAATATAGAGAACTAAAGGAGATACTTCAAAGAACTGCTGAACAACACGGTAGACACCTGCGACAACGAAAACAGGGGAGAAAACAAACACAACATATAAGCATTAGCAGAACAACTAACTCTGATGGAGGTGAAGGAGGTAATAAAAAGACTGAAAAATGGGAAGGCCCCAGGCATAGATATAATATCAGCAAAGCTCATCAAAGAAGGGGGAGACAAGACACATGAATCGTTAGCCGAATTGATAAAAGAGATGCGGAGGAAAGAAGTAATGCGAGAGGAATAGGGTTGGGTTGTTTCGGGGAGGAGACAAGACATGGAGGTCATCAGTCTCATAGGATTAGTGAAGGACAGGAAAGGATGTCGGCCGTGCTCTTTCAAAGGAACCATCCCGGCATTTGCCTAGAGCTATTTAGGGAATTCACGGAAAACCTAAATCAGGATTGCCGGACGCGGGATTGGACTGTCGTCCTCCCGAATGCGAGTCCAGTGTGCTAAACACTGCGCCACCTCGCTCGGTGCCAGAGGAATGGAAAACTTTTGCTGTATGTCTCATACACAAGAAGGGAGACAAAATTTTGACGCAGAACTGTAGAGGTATATATCTATTATGCACGTGCAGTAAAATAACATCAAGAAGTATAATGAACAGGCTCAATCCATACAATGAAGAAATATTAGATATAGCACAAGTGGGGTTCAGAAAGGGCTAGTCGACAACCGACCAAATATCCACACAGAGATAAATACTAGATAAGAACTGGGAGCACAATCTGAACGGTTTGCGTTAGAACGTTCAAACTGCACGGTTGGCCGCGTGGCATGACGGGAATTAGTATGCGTATGCATGGTTCGGGTTAGCGACGTAGCTCACTTTCTTTTGGATGAGTTCGTCAATAAGCAAAACTGGCACATTTTGGGGACTGGAAATCCGTATTTCGCGATCGAGAAGTCTCTTCACCCTCAAAGGGCGACTTGTGCTGTGCAATGTCCAGTAACGAAATAACCGGTGTCATATTCCTTAATGACTCAGTGACTACCGAAAGGTGCGTCAAGGTTTTGGAGGGTGATTTCATCCCCATTATCCAAAATGACCCTGATTTCGACATGGCGTGGTTCATGCAAGACGGAGCTCGACCCCATCGAAGCAGTAGAGTGTTTCATGTCCTGGAGGAGCACTTTGGAGACCGCATCTGTCTCTGGGGTACCCAGAGGCCACAGGCATGGGCCTCGACTGGCCGCCATATTCTCAGGATCTGAACACATGTGTCTCCACCATGTGGGGCTACATTAAAGACAAGGTGTAAAGCAATAAGCCACAACCATTTAGGAGGTCATCGACAGCATCGATATTCCGAAACGTCAGCGTGTCACGAAGAATTTCGCTGTTCGTCTGCGCCACATCATCGTCAATGATGGCAGGCATATCGAACATGTATGTCATAACCTAAATCCGAATATCTGTAGTGACGTTTACATGTTGAATAAAGTGTGTGCATGCCACAGTTTGTAAGTAATTTACGTTTTTTTTTTCATATGGTTCAATAGTTGTCGCCCTGTATGCTAACAGAATTCAACAAAGCATGTGAAAGTGCAATGAGAGAGGAGATGTGGAGGAAAATGGTAGAGTTTGGGATAGCCGGACAAGCTGATAAAGCTAACTAAAGTGTGTGAGGTAAAAACAGGAATGAGACAGGGAGATATTATATCACCAACCCTGTTCAGTTTGGTACTCAAAAACACCCTGAGTAGAGTAACACTAGAATGAGCAGGAGTCATCGTAGGGAAATAGATAAATGTTCTGATATTGTGGAGATAGGAAAGAGGATAAAAGATCTGGAGAAAATGGGAACTATACTGATGTAAAAGCTAAGAAAGTAGGTCTAAGTATAGCTGAAAGTAAAACAAAGTTCATGGAAATAGGAACATGAGCTCAGTTAGGACTAAACCATCTACCAATCAGCAACCTAACACTTCAAAAGACAGATACGTTCACGTACCCCTGTGTTAACATCAACCAACAAAACCTTACATCCACATCAAAAAAATTTCGCATCACCCAAGTTCCCAGAACTCCTGAAGACAGACGTTGACTTTGGATATTGTATCACAGATACAGTCCCTTTGACTGCTCAGAGATGTCACTAAACCTGCCCAAAGATGTAAACAACCATGCATGAGCAGCGCCTATTAGACGGAGGGGGTCTGACAGCCGATCAGTTCCAGTCATTCCACCAGGGAGGAGGTACACGGCTCGTGTTGTCTGTAGTTCCAACATGCCTAGACGGTCAATACCGCTCTTCGCTCGCGTCCGCATTGTTACTTTGTGCCAGAAAGAGCTCTCAACAAAGGAAGTGTCCAGGCGTCTCGGTGTGAACCAAGGTGATGTTTTTCGACATGGAGGAGATACAGAGAGACGGGAACTGTCGATCACATGCCTCGCTCTGGCCGCCCAAGGGCTACTACTGCAGTCGATGACCGCTACCTACGGATTGTGGCTCGGATGAACCTTGACAGCAACGCCACCATTTTGAATAATGCTTTTCGTGCAGCCACAGGACGTCGTGTTACGACTCATACTGTCGCAGTAGGCTGCATACTGCGCAACTTCACTCCCGACGTCCATGGCAAGGTCCATCTTTGCAACCACGACACCAGGCAGCGCGGTACAGATTGGCCCAACAACATGCCGACGGTACCGCTCAGGACTGGCATCACGCGTTCTTTACCGATGAGTGTCGCACATGCCTTCAACCAAACAAACGTCGGAGACGTGTTTGGAGACAACCCGGTCAGGCTGAACACCTTAGACATACTGTACAGCGAGTGCAGTAATGGAGAGGGTCCCTGTTGTTTTGAGGTGGCATTATGTGGGGCCGACGTACGCTGCTGGTGGTCATGGAAGGCACCGTAACGGCTGTACGATAAGTGGATGTCATCCTTTGACCGATAGTGCGACCATATCGGCAGCATACTGGCGAGGGATTCGTCTTCATGGACGATAATTCGTGCCTCCATCTTGCACATCTTGTGAATCACTTCCTTCATCGAAATCGCTCGACTAGAGTGGCCAGCATGTTTTTCCAGGCATGAACCCTATCGAACATGGCTCAAATGACTCTTAGCACTATGGGACATAACATCTGAGGACATCAGTACCCTAGAACTTAGAACTACTTGAACCTAACTAACTTAAGGACATCACACATATCCATGCCCGAGGCAGGATTCGAACCTGCGACCGTAACAGTCGCGCTGTTCCGGGATGAAGCGCCTACAACCGCTCGGCCACCGCGATCGGCCTATAGAACGTGCCTGGGATGGATTGAAAAGCGCCGTTTATGGACAATGTGACCTACTAACTGCTCTGAGAGATCTACGCCGAATCGCGGATGATGCTGTAGTATATCGTGAGGTTGTAACAATGGAAAATAGTACTGAAATGCAGGAGGATCTGCAAAGAATTGACGCACGGTGCAGGGAATGGCAATTGAATCTCAATGTAGACAAGTGTAATGTGCTGCGAATACATAGAAAGAAATATCCTTTATCATTTAGCTACAATATAGCATGTCAGCAACTGGAAGCAGTTGATTCCATAAATTATCTGGGAGTAGGCATTAGGAGTGATCTAAAATGGAATGAACACATAAAATTAATCGTCGGTAAAGCAGATGCCAGCCGGCCGGTGTGACCGAGCGGTCCTAGGCACAACAGTCTGTAACCGCGCGACCGCCACGGTTGCAGGTTCGAATCCTGCCTCGGGCATGGATGTGTCTGATGTCCTTAGGTTAGTTAGGTTTAAGTAGTTCTAAGTTCTAGGGGACTGATGACCTCAGAAGTTAAGTCCCATAAAGCTCAGAGCCAAAGCAGATGCCAGAATGAGTCATTGGAAGAATTCTAACAAAATGTAGTCCGAAAACAAAGGAAGTACGTTACAGTAAACTTGTTCGCCCACTGCTTGAATAATGCTCACCGGTGTGGGATCCGTACCAGATAGGGTTAATAGAAGAAATAGAGAAGATCCAACGGAGAGCGGCGCGCTTCGTTACAGCATTATTTAGTAATCGCGGAAGCGTTACGGAAATGACATATAACTCCAGTGGAAGACTCTGCAAGAGAAACGCTCAGTTGTTCGCTACGGGCTTTTGTTGGAGTTTCGAGAACATATCGTCACCGAGGAGTCAAGCAGTATATTGCTCCCTCGTACGTATATCTCGCAAGAGATCATGAGGATAAAATCAGAGAGATTAGAGCCCACACATACCGACAATCTTTCTTTCCACGAACAATACGAGACTGGAACAGAAGGGAGAACCGATAGAGGTACTCAAGGTACCCTCCTCCACACACCGTCAGGTGGCTTGCGGGGTGTAGATGTAGAATCTAGACCAACAGTTCCTTGATGAACTTGTGGATAGTGTGCCACGACGAATACAGGCATGCATCAATGCAAGAGGACGTGCTACTGGGTAGTAGAGGTAACGGTGTGTACAGCAATCTGGACCATCACCTCTGAAGGTCTCGCTGTATGGTGGTACAACATGCAGTGTGTGGTTTTCATGAGCAATAAAAAGGGCGGAAATTATGTTTATGTTGATATCAGATGTTCAGATGTGTGTGAAATTTTATGGGACTTAGCTACTAAGGTCATCAATCCCTAAGCTTACACACTACTTAACCTAAATTATCCTAAGGACAAACACACACACCCATGCCTGAGGGAGGGCTCTAATCTCCGCCGGGACCAGCCGCACAGTCCATGACTGCAGCGCCTGAGACCGCGCGGCCAAAACTTTTTTTCATGTGTGTAAAACAAGAGAGCCTAACGAGAATTCAAGCCAGGGGAAGATGTCAAGGAGCTATACATAACATCATAAGATCAGTGCTACGCAAGGGAAAAAAAACGGATAATGAACTCGTCACTGTTGAAATTAAAGTTCTGAGAAAAATATATGGATCAGTGAAAGAAAATGAGCAGCGAACATTTGGACTGTTATCACATCTGCCATCAGTTGCCACTACTTATCATCGAGCGGTCATCGCACAGTGTCGCTGTATACGCCGTGTGTCGCAGTGAGCGTTATTAATAGAAGCAACAGTCAGACGCTATCACCGACAGCAGAGCTAGACCGGAATTATTGTTGCGTTAGGTGGTCCTCATACACTGGAGTTAGGTTCAGGCCGATGTTCAGAACGTTAACATCAGTGCCACGCCTTTTCATCAGCATCGCACTAACACCGAGTATTTCTTTAAATAGCGATCAGACAGTTTTGAGGGCGTTGCTGCAACGTATATGCAACGTAGCGCGTCTTTACCGACAGGTAGAAAACGTGTTATCAGTTTTTTCTTGGATACCGAAGGACAAACGCCGATAGACATCCACTGGTGAATGAACAGTGTGTAAGGAGCAGCATGTGTGTCGAAAACCACCGTTGTGGAATGGTGCGCCTACTTGGGTGCTACTCGCGACTCGACTCAAGTGGGACACAATCGAGCAATAGTCCTGATCTCTCTCTCTCTCTCTCTCTCTCTCTCTCTCTCTCTCTCTCTCTCCCCTCTCATAAGATTAGTATGCCTTCGGTTCCTTGGAAAAGACCTTGAAGGGTCGACGAGAGTGAGCAGCAGGCAGTTATGGATTTTTTCAAGCAGCAGAACACGGTGTTTTACGAAATGGGTATCTTCAACTTGCTGCATTGGTTGGATGATTGCCTCAATGTTGACGGCAATTTTGCCTGATTGGCATACCGATGCTGGACTGTACGGCCTACCATCAGAAACTTCTTGTTCGCCCCTTACCCATATTACTTTAAAAAATGATTCTTAATTGTTCCTTATTGTGTTGTCAACATTACTTGCGGTGGAGTTCATTTTTGCCCTTTTTCAAGTCGGTTGCTACACACCACTTCCTGCTACCTTTACGTTGGACGCCAAAATTATTTTGTGGCTACAACAAACAGCAACCTAGAAAGAGAAAAATAACTATTGAATTTCTCTTGTCTGGCAGAACAGCACATAGTAAGCTGACACGGTGGTTATGACGCCATGCGTCACACGAAGCAGTCCTTCCACTTTACTGTTGTTCTCGCTACCTACAATTGACATGAGCATCACAGTCGCCGGACTAAGTACAGAAACAAACACAACCAACTATAAGCAGTGAGCCTTAACAGGAAGTCTGTTTTACGGCTAGGCACTCAGGACCCTCGGCACAACTAAAGTGACCTATATGTCAACAGTTATTTGTTTCTAGGCATATGCTTGTCAGAAAATTTTTCTATTTTCGACCAATATTTGTTGTCCGAAAACATGGGACACCTCTTTTAAACACTCTCCGATGGTGGAAGGCGCTCTCCGGAAAGAGACTTTCACTAGCGTGCAGGTGCACCTCATAGAAGTTTTAGAAGTAACTGCCAGCATAAGATGAGTGGGCGGATCGTTAATACTAAAGGTTTAGCACGTGAACCACCGCATAATTTGTGCCGCTAGGTCAGCGAGAAATGACGCCGCTGTGTGTCTGGCCGCAAGACGCGACTTCCCGGCAATGCGGCTCGTGACATTAACCCTGTAATACTATTACGATTCGAAACGCTTCCATGCCTACACCTTCGTCGACTCGAGTACCACACGTACGTTTGGCCAGTAAAATGGTTAAAAGCAACGCAACGATAGAATTATAAACCAATTATTGAAGGAAAGTTAAAGAAAAATAAATTCCAAGGTATACACGGTCTTCCCTCTCCAACAAATCACAAAAACTCGCACTGCACAGCTTCACAAACAAATTGGCATTGCATGTTTTTCATCGAGCGGGAACACTATGGAATAAGTATCCAAAAGAAAATTGCACAAACTCTTGCATAATGTGAGTGATCACGTGTCAAGAGTATCAAATACAAACAGTAGTTACACAAACAACAGAGGAAGAAAAGTACTTAATCAGTTTATCTAATGAATCAAAAGTAACTCGACGAAAAATGTGGAAACACAGAAAGTACGTATCAGATTAGCCGACATAAAATCGAATACAGCATCCGGAAAAGAGACAAAAAGTAAATCAAAGCTTGACTAAAGAATATGGGTACATATCGCAGTTGGCCTCTTGACTACAAATGATACGTCGAGAAACTGTACAAAATCGACTTCAAAATAAAAACCTTCTGGGAGACGGGTAATTCGTCCCGACAATGTGAATTTCTTCAGGCTTCTGATGGCACATATTGCAAACAGTCTTGTGATGTTCCTCGCACACAGGCGCATCACACGTTACACACTTGTTTTTGGTTATTCTTCTCAGCTTATAGCTGCAGCCTCTGCAAATATGGCGTTTCTTAGACTATGAGTGCTGGACTGGTGTGCGGCTCCTTGACCTGCGTTGAAAATTGCTGTAGAAGGGATGGAGTTCCTTTTGTTTCGGGAACCGTTTAAAGACGTTCGTAACCTCAACACGTTTTTTATTCTCTGCTGCACGTGCCCTTGTTGCCCTACAATATCTTTTCTTTCAACGAGCCATCTGCAAGAGAGAACATGAAATTCAGACACGCCATTCCTGTCTTAGACATTAGCTCGCATTTGGATGTCACCTAGATGTATTGGAAGTTGTCTCCAGAGGACGGAATTGTTGCTAACGACTGCGAAGCTCCTGAGGAAATTTTCCTTCTCGAACCACTCTCATTACTTGCGTTCTGCACATTTTTCGGTCGAGTATTTTTGGGACGAACAGTTCTGTTTTGCTTTCTTCTTGCTTTTCGCAACAGACGCTTCCTTCTCAGTATGGGTCACCGTTGCGTTGAGTGTTTCTTCATCCCAATCTGATGCAGAGTGGATAGTGTCATCGCAAACGATGTCTTATTCTTCACGTTGTAGTCTTCGTCAGAGTCATCACATGATGATATGTCAACATCTGATTCCATTGCATACATTCTCTCAGTTCTGTGTAATTCGTCAGGACCTAAAAAGAAAACGAAAGTTATGGAATACGTACTGCAACCCACTTGATACCGAAATGTTCTTTACAACAAACATCCAAACTGCAAATTGGTCGCTCATTACTAAACGTTCGTCGAATCGAAGAGTTCATTTTGTTCGTGAATAGTACTCGTTAGTCGTTTCAAAGAATCATCATTTACCCACACACCTATGGTTACCTGACCGAAGAGCGGCGTAGGTCACTTCAGCTGGCGGAGTCACTGAGCCAACTAAACTGCCTAGGCTCTGCTGCGAGGAAGGCGTCCGCAAAACGAGGGGGGCTTATTGAAGGAAAATGTGCTCTTCCAATCGAAACCAATAGCATTCTAGAGTTAATTAAGATGTAGTCGGGGTGGCTGGATACTGCTTAGCCAATATTGTGTGTCGAGAGATGAAGAAACGAGAGAAATATAGGTGGGCGTCAAAACAACTGGAAACCAAATATCACCGTCATGGTTCCATAGCCAGCCGCTAGTGTGTGCTTTGATTTATGTTGATAAATGAATAAACAGTGTAGCAGCAGCGTTTTACATTATGAAACAATGTGTGTACTATATGCACATTTACTATGGTTGAAAACTGAATTTACAGTTCAGCACTAGCTTTTACATTATAATAAATTATTGCAAGATGGTATTAACATGACAATACAGTGCGCTAGGAATAAACTGAATGAGGTTGTTGTGTTTTAAACAGACTACCATTGTATTCGGAAGAATGGAGACTCTAGCTCAATTGGCCGTACTGATTTAAGTCTTACGTGGTTTCCGTAAACGATAGACTCTGCCCGATCCTTCTCACACTAGACATGAGATTACGTAAATGTTTATATTTCTTGTGTATGCTGTTCTGCAGCCTCAACAAATTGCATGAAATGGTTACTTTTGTAGCAACAAACCACCAGAGTTGAGTTTTATATTTTATTTACCGCTACCGATTTCGAGTGATAGTTCATACTCAAGTGGTACAAAAATGGTTCAAATGGCTCTGAGCACTCAGTCCCCTGGAAGTTAGAACTACTTAAACCTATCTAACCTAAGGACATCGCACACATCCATGCCCGAGGCAGGATTCGAACCTGTGACCGTAGCAGTCGCCCCTAGGACCGCTCTGTCACAGCGGCCGGCTACTCAATTGGTGCTTACATGAAATAAAGATATTATCAGCATTTACAAGTACAACTTTTGGTTGTATGTATAGTTTTTACGTACGTTATAACATCTTAGCTGTTATTTTTCAGTTACGGTCTACTTTTGTTTTGTCATATTTGTACTTGACTCTTTATGTGTCAGAGATATCATTTGTTATTAACTTCATGTCGGTGATGGAAATCGATTTATATCGCAAGTAAAATTTAATATTGTATTTTGTTCTAAATTATCTGTTACTGACAAGAATTTGGACGAAGTTCTCAATGTATTTTGTATTTTAAATTTTCGATTATTCGTTTAAAATGTTACTTGGATTTTATGCCATGTGTGTGTAGAGTTATAGTTCTTCTAAGATGCTTATGTAGCTTACTTTATCGGCTCTATAAACACTGGAAAGAGTAGTACATATACTGTAAACTGTCGATTTTCTCTTGTTCGGACGACACAGCAGTTTTCGCTTTTGTTTTATATCTTCTTTGTATCTTGGGCAAATTTTCATACAAACTGTATACATGTCTCTGTACGAGCCCTAATTTCTCCTGTCTTTGCGGTCCTCACGTAAGATGTACCTTTGAAACAGAAGAATCGTTCTGCAGTCAGGCGCAAATGCCGTCTTCCTTCCAGGGATTTCCATCTGAGTACATAGAAAATTCCCGTAATAATTGCGTGTTGATCGAATCTACCGGTAATAAATCTAGCGGTACGCCTCTGAATTGCTTCAGTGCCTTCCTTTAACACGACCTGCTGAGGATTTCGAACGATTTAGCAGTACTCAAGAATGCCTCGCACCAATGTTCTATACGCGATCTTCTTTATAGATGAGCTATAGTTTCCTAGAATCCTCCCAACGAACTGAAGTCAACTATTCACCATTCCTATTATGGACGTCATGTGCTCATTCCATTTGATATCGCTTTGCAACGTTACGCCTAGACATCTAATCGACCACGGTATGTCCTGATCTTCGTAAAAGTGGTCCACGGATAAACAAAACAACTATTACTACTGTTACTACTACTAACACTACGACTACCACTGCAGTTGTTAGGAAGTAATCCTGTTGTGGGAGTGTCGCCAGCAATGTTAGGTAAGTCCGCAGGATTTCTTGGTCGTTGTCTTTGAAAGTAAAATATGGGGGCTTGTAACTGAATACTTCACGTCTGTTGGTTCCCATTGAAGTCCTCAATAGACTTACGTGATACACCACCCAGAAAACTAACTTCTGATACTTAAATGTTAGCCTGTATCCCTATAGCCAATTGAAGCAATTAAATATGAAATATTTCTCTTTGTTAACATATTCCTTTCAAATCACAACATGGGAACCATAACAATTTGCCCCATCAATCACAATAAATTAGAAACATAAAAAAGATACATTTAACCAGAAAACAAGCATTGAAATAATGACAAAATTATGGAAATGGAAATTCATTGTTGATGGCCATCAATTTTTGTGATTTATGCTACAAGGTGTGATGAAAAATGTTCGCCAGTGGGCATTGCTTCAGCGTAGCGCGACTCCGCAGGAAAGTGGTTAGTGTGGCCTTCGAATGGGAACTTTTTGTTTTCCCCTTATGCTAAAAAAGATACAGTTTTGATTAAATTAATTGTGGAAGTGTTCCGAGATACTTGTAATGTTTATAGAAACCTATTTATTGATAAATATGTTAACCGAACAATGCTGATAAAGGATTTCGTAATCGCCGAAATTTGGGAGCTACTGATGATGTTGATTATGAGTTTAAAGAGACAAAACATCTATGGTCATTAGTCCCTTACTCATAACCTCCCCCTCCTCTCCCCCAGAATGGAATTGTGTAAAAATGGCTCTAAGCACTATGTGACTTAACATCTGAGGTCATCAGTCCCCTAGACTTACAGCTACTTAAACCTAACTAACCTAAGGACATCACACACACCCATGCCCGAGGCAGGATTCGAAACTCCGACCGTAGCAGCAGCGCCTGGAAACGCTCGGCCACAGCGGCCGTCTAGGTACTGTGTACCCATCTGTCTGCGTCTAGAGTAAATCTAATGTGCAAGTATGAGAATGTTGAAACTTCCTGGCAGATTAAAACTGTGTGCCCGACCGAGACTCGAACTCGGGACCTTTGCCTTTCGCGGGCAAGTGCTCTACCAACTGAGCTACCGAAGCACGACTCACAGCCGGTACTCACAGCTTTACTTCTGCCAGTACCTCGTTTCCTACCTTCCAAACTTTACAGAAGCTCTCCTGCGAACCTTGCAGAACTAGCACTCCTGAAAGAAAGGATACTGCGGAGACATGGCTTAGCCACAGCCTGGGGGATGTTTCCAGAATGAGATTTTCACTCTGCAGCGGAGCATGCGCTGATATGAAACTTCCTGGCAGTTTAAAACTGTGTGCCCGACCGAGACTCGAACTCGGGACCTTTGCCTTTCGCGGGCAAGTGCTCTACCAACTGAGCTACCGAAGTTTCATATCAGCGCATGCTCCGCTGCAGTGTGAAAATCTCATTCTGGAAACATCCCCCAGGCTGTGGCTAAGCCATGTCTCCGCAATATCCTTTCTTTCAGGAGTGCTAGTTCTGCAAGGTTCGCAGGAGAGCTTCTGTAAAGTTTGGAAGGTAGGAGACGAGGTACTGACAGAAGTAAAGCTGTGAGTACCGGTTGTGAGTCGTGCTTCGGTAGCTCAGTTGGTAGAGCACTTGCCCGCGAAAGGCAAAGGTCCCGAGTTCGAGTCTCGGTCGGGCACACAGTTTTAATCTGCCAGGAAGTTTCATATCAGCGCATGCTCCGCTGCAGAGTGAAAATCTCATTATGAGAATGTTGTCTAAATGTTGGCGTAGCTTCTGTCTGAGGAGGGACGTGGATACCAGCCTGGTACATACCTAGTGAGAGGTGGGAAACCGCCTAAGAACCTCATCCAGGCAGGTCTGCTCCTTAGACCTCATCGTTAGTCCGTGAGGCAGATTCTATCCGAGTCAAGCTAGCTTCCTCAAGTTAGCGCGCACGTCTAACCGGGAGGAAGGGTGTTACTGACCAACGGTTTTCTGTAATCAACACATTATTTATTTATATTATCACTTTCCCAAATAAACTGGTAACTGAAGAATATCATTGGAAGCTGTGAGGTGTGTTAAGAATTGGGTATATTTCCTTGCGTTACATACATACATACCCTCACATATCGGCGATCACAGACTCCTACGATCATCCGCCGATCTTACGACGTTCCTCCACAGATGGTGATCTTGTGGACTTCGGATTCAGGTCTCATGAACACACAGCTGCCGAAGGTCCTTCCGCAGTTCATCTTCCGTCGCTGCCCTGGTCTTCCAATTGAACGGATTCCATCAGGTTTCCCCGTAAGCACAGCTTTGGCCCGGCAAGCGTCTGGCCTCCAGGCAATGTGCCGTGCCAGGCTCAGGCCTATTCTCTGCACTCTCAGTTTCAGAACGATGTTCCGTTGTTTCAACACGTCGTATCGTTCCCGGTTCGTTCTACCTCTCCAGGTGTTCTCTTTGCGGAGTAGTCCTAAGACCTTTCTCATCATTTCCCGTTCAAAGATCAACTTATTCTCTTCGCCTTTTTCTGTATTCCTTAAGGTTTCTGTTCCATGTAACAACATTGGTACACTCACATCATTATGGTCTTAACTGACTGATCTTTTTGTCGACGTTATCTGCTTGAAACTGAAATAAGTTTTAGACCTATTAATAATACGTTGATTAATTTCTTATTTTAGGTTATTACGCCTGTTCAACCAGGTATTAAGCCATTAAAGATTTTCCACTCTAGCTATGTTCGATATCCCTACCTGTAACGGGTTGTTATTAGAATCATCTCTGGATACTCCTATCATTTCAGTCTTCTCCGCACTAATCCTCAGTCCAGTCTTACTAGCATTCTTTGCTAAGTCCCCCACGCAATCTGCTCTCTCTTCCTCTGACTCACTATGGCTGCAACGTCGTCTGTATACCCCAATAATTGTGTTCTTCCATTTAGCTCCATGCCTTTGCCTTCCTTTTTTATATCCCGAATTACTTTCTCCATGACCAAATTAAAAAGGAATGGTGAAATGGCATCACCTTGTCTCACCGCTGTTCTGATGATGAGTTCCTTGGATAGCTCCGTGAGGAAACACATGTGTGGACGACGTTTCAGTAGGACCAGGACGTGTAACAGTGGGTGCAGTTGTGGACCCGTCAGCGACGGACTGCGTTCTACGAAGCAGGAGTTGGTCGTCTCGTGTGCCGGTGGGAGAAGTGTCTTAACGCATTTCGTGATTCCTTTTGAATGGAACCGTACCGTGGCCCTGTTTTGGTGGGTGTTAGGTTTTCATTTGACTGCCCCTTATATAATTAGATAGTCTAGGGTTGGTGGGCGGTGATAAGTTGCTATAGGACCAAACTGCTGAGGTCATCGGTTCCTAGGCTTACACACTAATTAATATAATTTAAACTAACTTACACACCCATGCCCGAGGAAGGACTCGAACCTCCGACGGCGGAGCCGCGTGAAATGTGGCAAGGCGCCATAGACCGCGCGCCTAGTCTGGGGCAGAAGGAGTCTCCCGTGGAATTTTGCCAGGAGTGACCTTTCGCGGCGAGAGAAGGCATCACATCCTGTATAACTAAACTGGTACACCATCGGGAGATACAAGTTGTCGATTCCACTACGACTCCCAGTAATAACTACAGCCGTTTCTCTAGATATTCAAAGGAAAATGCGTAATATCTGGAGTACCACAGGAAAGTGTGATAGCACCGTTGCTGTTCACAATATACATAAATGACCTAGTAGAAAGCGTCTGATACACTTTAAGGCTATTCGCAAATGATGCAGTTGTCTATACCAAAGTAGGAGCGCCAGAAAATAGTAAGAATTTGCAGAACGACCTGCAGACAATTTATGAATGATGCAAGCCTTGGCCATTGACCCTAAACGTAAATAAATGTAACATATTGCGCATACACAGGAAAAGAAATCCACTACTGTACAGCTACACTATTGATGAGAAACAGCTAGCGACAGCGTCTGCCGTAAAATATCTAGGCGTAATTATCCAGAGCGACTTTAAGTGGAATGACGATATAAAACAGACAGTGGAAAAAGTAGACACCAGACTCAGATTCACTGGAAGAATCTTACGGAAATGTAACTCATCCACTAAAGAAGTGGCTTATAAGGCGCTTGTTCGCCCGAATCTTGAGTATTGTTCATCTATCTAGGGTCCCTATCAGGTAGGAATTATAGAGAAGATCCAACGAAGAGCGGCGCGTTTCGTCACGGGATCGTTTATCTGGCGAGAGAATGTTACGGAAATGCTAAACAAACTCCACTGGCAGATGTTTCCTCCCACATACGTCTCCCGTATTGGCCACGTGGAGAAAATTGTAGAAATTAGAGCCAATACAGAGGCTTACCGACAATCATTCTTCCCATCTGGTCCCGAATCCGCGGCAGACGGCACGGACTCGGCTCTGCAGCCGCCACGGCGTAAGCCGTGGCTGCCCGCGCTCCTGGCCCACGTATAATGTGAGGGCGCCACGGTGGAGCACGTGGTCCCAGCGGCCAGCAGCTACGTACCCTATCATGCATTTAAGCGCCTGCCTCTCGCTGAGCGAGGGCAGTCCTAGAGGGTCGGATCCTCTCCTTCGAAGACGACAGATTGCAGAGCCTGGGCTACCCTCAGGGTGGAAGCTTCGTTGCTGTTGTTGTGTGTTTGTGTGCCGGCCCTAGTCGTCCGTCCGCCAGAGCCGCCGGCTGTGCTCGCTGCTGCTGGGCTGCAGCCGTCCGCCCGCCTGCCTGGCCACCCCCACCGCCACCGCCGCCGCCCGAGGATTGTGGGCCGTCACCTTCTTGCCGACGTCGTCCAGCTGCTGCCCGGAGGGATTTACCGGACCGCTTCCATCGCCTGCCGGAGGGGCTGCCAGCTCCTTCACCGCCGCCGCCGGTCTTCGCCGCTGCCGTCGTTTCTCGCCGCCGCCGTCACTGTCACCGTCACCTCCGTCGCGGTTTTCACCCCCCTCTCGCACTCCACCACCGTGTCTCACCCCACCACCTCTATCATTTTCACCTCCCCCTCAGCTGCTCCGACCACCGTCACACGGAGGTCATCCGCCACCCCCATTCCTGTCCTCGCTTGGCTCCCTTTCCACACCACTCCTGCGCCGTTTTCGGCTGTAACTACCCCCAACTCTCCCTCCCTTGTCGCCGTCGCCCCTTCGCCACCTGCAGACTTCCCACCGGTCTCCGCACCACGTCCGATGGGCTCCGAGCTGGTACGGATTTCGGCTCGACGCTCCAACAGTCTCTGTGCCACTCGCGCCCCCTCCCTCTGCGTCATCCGCCCCTTGGGTGGGGGGGGGGGGAGGGGGGGAAACTGCCCCCGCCAACTCCCCCTGCAACCCGTCCCCCAGCACTCTCTTCGACCTGTCCTGTCCACGAAACCTTCCGAATGCCCTGACGTCGACCCTTCCCCCGCAATCTCCACAGAGAAAACCCCCGATCCCCGTGACCCACCACCCCCATGGCAGCGACCCCGACCTCAACCCCTACCACACCTACCACCCACGACTCTGTCCTCTCCGATCCCGACCCTCGATTCCTCGATGCCCGCAACCTCACCCTGGCCATCTGTAAATACTTCCCCGGTGCTCCCGTCTCCCTCCTTCTTGCTCGCGAGGACTCGGTCCTCCTCAAATCCCCCACTGCTTCCTTCCGCACCGAACTCCTCTTCCGAATCCCACGCGTCCGATTTGGCCGACGATCCACCCTCACCTCCTACCACACCCCGTCCTCTCCCAGTCGGCCTCTACCCACCCGACGTCCGCTGGCCTCCACCGCCACGATCACGGAGCTCGGCCCCGTGGTCACGGAGGCTGAGGTGTCGGCGGAACTCGATTCCCGGCCCGCCATCAAAATCTGCTAGGTCCGTCGCACCGTTAATGATGCCGGGCCGACTTACCTAATGTGGATATTCACCGAATCCTCCTCCTCCATTGCCGCTTCCTTACAGAGGGAGCCCTCGTATACTATCGCCATCACAAAGTGGACCCCTCCTGTTCCCCAGTCCAATTCTACCTCTGCCAACACTGCCTCAATTACAATGACCACGTTAGCATCGCCCACAAGAACCGCCCTACCTGTCCCCACTGCAAAGCTTCAAGCTTCTTAAAAAACTGCCCCAATGTCACCTCTCCCCCCTCCTGCAACACCTGTAACGAATCCCATGTCCGCATATCGTGGTCGTGCGGTAGCGTTCTCGCTTCCCACGCCCGGGTTCCCGGGTTCGATTCCCGGTGGGGTCAGGGATTTTCTCTGCCTCGTGATGGCTGGGTGTTGTGTGACGTCCTTAGATTAGTTAGGTTTAAGTAGTTCTAGGGGACTGATGACCATAGCTGTTAAATCCCATAGTGCTCAGAGCCATTTGGACCATTTTTTTGAATCCCATCCTATCTACTCCAGGAAGTGTAATGCGAAGCCTCCTCCACTCACCCACGAGCTCACCGTCCCTGCCTGTCCCATTGGTGACCCCATCCACTGCAACAACTCGCTCCGCCCTCCCCCTACTGCAGAAGACATCATCTGCTTCATCACCATTGTGCTCCAAAACATCCACCCCTTCCGACACTCCCACACCCTTTCCCAAATCGCCCTCGCTGCCCGTTCCATCTTCCATCTTACTACCTATGCCACCTACTCCCACAACCGAGCCTACTTTACCTTCACCCCCTCACCACCCTCGTATAACTCTCCCCTTCCGTGTCGCGACAACACTACTGTATCCTGTACCGTAATATCCACTGTCCGCCCACCCACAAACTCCTCTTCCTCCACACCCTCCACCAGCATCGCGTGGATGCCTTCGTGCTAAATGAATCCTTCCTTCAACCCCATATCTCCATCTCCACAGCTCCTTACACCCTTCACCGCACCAATAACCCGTACCCTAAGCTGCGTAGCTGGGTTGCTATAGAGCACCTCGAGCACCTCCCTGTTCGGCCCCAACGTCTCCTCAACAATCCTGCTGAGAATCTCACCCTCAGCCTCTTCTTCCTCACCCTTACCGTCACCTGTGCCGCCATTGATGTCTGCCCTCGAACCCCCATCCCGTACGTTTCCTGGCCCACACTGACCTCACCTTCTCCACCTACGTGATTGCCACCGACCTCAATATCCACAGCCGTGCTTCCTGCCGACCTCCAGCGCTGGCATCGGTTTATCACCACCCTCCAGGGAGACCTGGTTCCCCTCCCCCAGCACACCAGACCCAAATCCAACACCACTTCCGATGTGATCCTTGCCCCTCCCAACCTCCTCGGGCGCATCACCGCAGATGTCTTTGACCTCACTGGCAGTGACTGTCCTCCCATTCTCCTCACTATCTCTAATGGTCGCCATCCCCAGTCCATTCCTCGCCCTGACATCCCTCCTAAACTTGTCCATAATTAATCCCGTGCCAACTGGGATACCTACCACTTCCTGTGTCTTTTATTAGCATCGCCCATCCTTTGTTTTATGTTTTAACTTTCCACAATTTTCCGCCGTTTTACAATTTAAGTTCCGTTTTATCGCCTGTTTTTATTGTTTATCTTCTTATTTTTTAAAAATTCTGTAGGCTGAAGTCCAGCGTACTAAACTGCTGCCAGTATGCACCCCTTCGGGGGGAATCGAAATTCAATAAAGGAAAAAAAAACTGTGCGAGGCAGTTTGATATTCGCGTGAGTCTATCGACATCTCGCCTACAGACAGCGTGTTGACTCTACTTTGTTTAAGTGTACGAGTGGACGTTTTCGATTCGTGAGGTTTTCGCTTGTGACCCCGTCGCTTCTTGCATGTTGATGTTGGTAAGGTTTTGCTCAGTCGTCCGTCGTTGTTCTTGTACGTCTTTTCCCGTTCGTTTTGTTTGTTCGCGGGCCGCCCTTGTTTGGTCCCGCCGCGCTTTCGTTCTCGGCAACCCCGCGACCGGTCCGGTCGCGGTTACATCCCATGCACTATTAGAGAGTTGGAGAGGGTTGGCGGGATCAGGTAATGGTGCCAAAAGTACCCTCTGCTACACAGCAGTAGGTGGCTTTTGGAGTATGCTGTAGATGTTGATACGGGTACCGACACCACCGGCCAGTGGCATCGAAGAAGACAGCGCAAGAGAAACACTTACAACGGAGATATTTTTTAGTGGTGATCTTCGTTTTAATGGTTGAAGTAAGCGCAGGAAAACCCTCTCCCTAAATTTCGTTTATGCAGTCTCAAAGCGTCAGCTATCAAGCTGGCAAACACACTGTCCTGAGTAGGATGATTGAAACCTAATTTTACTTTGTGTCCCTTGTCTTTATTATCTTCAAACAGCAGCGACATAAACTGTCGAAAGAATGTTGCAAATAGAATTCGAGGGAAACTGGCGGAATTACACCTCAGTTCCATATCCAAACACACAATACTTGTGTACATCTCCTACCATGAGCAAAATTTCGCAAGGGAAAATATAGTACTGGGGCTTTTTATTTTTTTATTTCTGTGATTTCCGACATCCTCCAGGACGAGCACGGAGGATTTATAAATCTGAGGCTAACATTTTGTTGACAGATGGCTCTGTAATGTGAGACAGATTAACCTAATGTGTATACATCGTGTCTCAGACAGACTAGTAATTGCTACACCATTTGTTAGTTGCAACACAACGGTTGACCAAGATAATCATGACATTGCGTTCCTGTTGTTACGTAAAGAGGCGATATATTGACCATGCTAACAGACGGTGAATTAATTTTATATCATTTCGATGAACAAATTGCGAGCGGTGACTTCTTTCAGAATTATTCTTTGCCTAATATTTTAGTGAGGTGACTTTCTACAGCCATCAGATATTTAAGGAACTGCATTTTTAACCATCAGCTAAACAAATAGACATTTATTATCTACCAGTTTCGGTCTCTCAGGCCAACATCACAGGAATAAATAGCAAAAACATCAAATGAAAAAGCAGTTCATATTTCTCTTACATGTTTCGAAAGTCCTCAGAGTTACAATAAGTACATATGACAATCTGTCACATGTCATGGTCTTACCAGCATCAGATTGGTTTTACAATAACACACGTCCAAATATAAGGGAACTATCATAAAGAATTATCCCACTGACGTTATTTAAGGTCATTATACGTGACAGATTGTCATGTATACTCATTGCAATGTGAAGGACTTGCGAAACATGGACTGCTTTTTCACCTAATGTTTTTTGCCTTTTCTTTCTGTGATCATGGTTTGAGAAACCGAGACCGGTAGAGAATAAAGGTCTATTAGTACAGCTGCTGTTTAGAAATACGTTATTTAGGTGTTCTCTGTTTATTTGATAATGGTTTATACAAGGTTATTATAAAAGATTGACGCGATTTCATAAATTCACTGTAGCTACATTAATTGACATATTACCACGAAAATCAAGACATGAGTAGAAAAACTGATAAAGTTTTTTTATTGTTGCAGCCGCACATCCGATTTCCTTCACGAGAATGCAACAGCAAGCAGTCTGCCGTAACAGTGAACGACACTTCAGAATGAAGTTCAACAACTGCTGTCTCCATTCTGCGATAGTATGCACAGCTTAAAGCTTTAGGATGCCCCTGCAAGGGGAAAATCAATGGGTCGGGCGACAATTAGGGAAGGAGCGGTTGACCGCGTGCGCGGGAATTTCATACGTAGCCCACAGAAGTCGACGAACAAAGGAAGCTGAAGCCTTACCGCTCCCAATTGCTTAAAGCCCTGACTTGCGATAACAAAATCAGATGCTTTGAGTTTCCGGCACAGTTGCAATAGCTTATGAGCTTATGGAAGGGGATGGGTTTTGTGAGATACTCATCTTCAGTGATGAAGCAACGTTCTTTGTGAATAGCACAGTGAACAGGCAGAATGTGCCATTGTTCTGTGCAGTCTCGCGGCCTAAAGTTTACGATTCCTCTTTCTTCTCCGAAAAGACCGTTACAGGGCACGTGTATCCGGACATGCTTCAAATCTGGTTCATCCATCACGCGGAGAGCGACAGCGTGGACTTCATCTACGGACAGGATGGCGCTCCACCACAATTCCAATATGATGTTCGTGAATTCTTAAACAGGAAATTGAGAAACCAATGTATCGGTAGGGGTGGGGTTGATCAGCAATTCATGTCATAGCCTGCATGCTCTCCAGACCTCACATCATGCGATATTTTTGTGTGGGTTTATGTCTATTATAGCTACAGCAAATAAAACTCTAACACTGATGAAGGAAACGTTAACCGACTCTAGCTCTAAAGTTAAATTCATACGAGAAATTTCTTAACCATTTGGTATCAAGGCTGGTGTCAGACATGGAGATGGGCTCTCCCCATTAGCGTGGAAGTGTGGTTCGGAAAACGTGATTACGGAAGGGCGAGAGCAAAATTCGAGTCAACTATAGGTCAATCAGTCAAGTTACATAGAAGTAATATTAGAGTCGTTTGCCTTGCCTTTGCAGATGAACTGGCAGTTTAACTAGAGCTATTACTACAATTCAAAAACAAATTTAAATTCTTTAAAAAGTTGCGGAAATAGTAGGACTACAAATATCATTCGAAAAAACTGAATATATTACATGCAACAAACAAGTTCCAAAGTTTTTTGAACACGACGTACGGATAAATAAAAAGAGATTCTCAATTTAAATACTTGGGGGAATCATACAAGAAAACAAGCTGGAAAGAGCAGTAACAGAAGTTCGCTGTAAAAAAATGGCAGCTGCATTCAGATTGACATAAAATATTTACAATAAAAATCACTTTCTAAATTCAGTAACTTAGATATTACGGTATTGTAATCAAACCTGAATGTCTTCATGGAACAGAAAATTTAATTTTAAATAGAAATAGGGATATTGAAGACATTCAAAAGAATGAAAGAAAGATTATTAGGAAAATACTACGGCCCAAAATTACTGATGGAGAAACTTATACGCTGAGAAGTAGTAAGGAAATAGAAGAACACATAGACATACATGGTGACATGAGAAAACGAAGGCTTAAATTTTATGAGTACATTTTTAAAAAATGGCACCCACTAGGTTGCCAAAACAAAGCAGAATTTTACGAAAACAGACGTAAGGCCAAAACTGAGCCAATTAAATGGATCGCTGCGATTAAGGAGGATCTTAAAGTCCCCGGTAAACTCAGGCAGGCGATACAGGTAGAAAATCATTCATAAAAAGATATTTGATTGGAAAGTTGGTCAGAGGCAAATTAGAAAACGGACTGGAACACCGTGTTCTGATGAAAGAAAGAGGTTTCATTCTGAAAGGATGCAACAAATTTGGATACACAGGAAGGCCAACCATCAAAAGCGACGTAGATTGATTGTACCTCTCGTGGTCCTATTGGGCACATAATAACAAATATGTCAAATCACATCAACCATATATAATAACCTTATATTAATCACAGCAGTCTCTCTTATAAAGTACGTGAACCTGCTAACGAAAACAAAAGTTAAATGTAAATTGATTATTTCCTTAGAGTTAACAAGCAGTACTGCTTGAAACACGCAGATGAGCGAAACATGATCACATCTGCTTAACTACGTGCTCGCCCACCTTCGGAACACAACGCAGCAGCGATTCTGCGTGGTATGTATTCGACAAATCCTAGGCAGATTTCCAGCGGTATGTGACACCATATATCTACGCACAGGTCACGCAATTCCAGTAAATCACGGGCCGGTGGTCTGTGTACACATAGCTATTGCACGATAGCGTCACAGATGTCACCCGTCGGATTCAAAGACGGTCAAGAGAGCAGCATGAGTTCAAACCACTGTAGTAAGACTTTGGCCTTATAACATGGACGGTTAGCCCACTGGAAGATGTCAGTGCCATCAGAAAAGATGTCGAGCACGAATGGATGCATATGGTCCGTAATAATGTTCACGTAGCCCACTGCTGTTAAGGCACCTTTGTTTGCTACCACAGGTCCCATGAAGGCCATATCACAATACTGCCCCCAACCGCTTTTGTGTCCGTAGTTCGTGGTCTAGTGGCTAGCTTTGCTGCCTCCGAATCATGGGGTCCCGGGTTCAGTTCCCGGTCGGGTTGGCGATTTTCTCTGCCCGAGGACTGGGTGTTTGCGTTGTCCTCACCATCATCATTATCATTATCATCATCATTCGTGACAATGGCTAGATTGGTTTGTTTAAAAACTGGACTGCGTACAAATTGGGACTTTGTACAGGAGCTTATGACCAAGCAGTTGAGTGCCCCACATACCAAACATCATCTCCATCAAACGCCTTTGTCCGTGGTGAGATATATATTTCGAGCAACCGTTTATCTGAATGACAGCTTATCCGAACACTAACATCGTGTTGGTATAACAAGAAACGCCATTCATTCGACCATGTGACACGTTTCCACTCGTCCACTGTCCAATTTCGATGACTCCATACACAATACAAGCGTAATTGATGATGTCGTTCGGTCATCGTGGGAAGACGTTGCGTCTTCTGATGCGGAGTCCCATGTTCAACAATACGTGCTGAACAGTGAGCTTGTAAAAAATTGTACAAACACCAGCATTGCGCTCTTTCGTCAGATCTACCACAGATCGCTACCTATACTCCTTATGGCACACAGAGAGGCCAAGCCTTTATGTTCTGTGATGTGGGGCGATCATCCAACTACTTGCTGTCTACACGAGGTTTCATCGTCCTTCAACCACTTTCCATAGATGCACATGACAGTAGGTTACGAGTTGAACATCAACATTTCCGAAATTCTCGTTTCCAAGCGACGGAGCATAACAACCCGTCTATTGCCAAAGCCGCTTGTATCAATGGATCACCTGTATCGTCGTGATTCCCTATTCTGCTACCTAATAACTTCCAAAACACCGGGCCTCATACTCGGGTTCTATTGACGACAAAAAGGTAGGCTTCAGTGTTTCAGACAGCCCTTGGGCTAGTGACCGTTTGTACACCCATCAGATGAAGATGATGATGGCGTGTGACGAGAGCCTCCCGTCGGGTACACCGCTCGCCTGGTGCAAGTCTTTCGATTTGACGCCACTTCGGCTACTTGCGCGTCGATGGGGATGAAATGAAGATGATTACGACAACACAACACCGAGTCCCTAAGCGGAGAAAATCTCCGACCCAGCCAGGAATCGCACCCGGGCTCTTAGGACTGACAGTCTGTTACGCTGACCACTCAACAGCTACCGTGGGCGGACACACCCCTCAGAAATATCGTCTTACTGTTACTGTCTTACAGTCTGAATACTACACACACGTCCTCCAGATTAGGCAGATGGAGCAAATTAGTTTGTTGTTTTTGCATTAAATATGGTGTAATATAACAGAAACGGATAATCTTGAGGAACTAGTATCAATTTTAAAACAACATGCTGAAGAATCGGCCCCAGCAAATCAACGTAAAAAACATGCATGGTCAACTACTGAATGCGATGTAGTTCATGATGAAAGATGTCAAGCTTGGATAAAATTTCAAACTCACAAAACAGAAGAAAATGCAACTAATGTCAGAAACATAAGAAAAAAATTCTTTCAAACTATCAGAAAAACAAAGCGGCAATATCAGAAGGGTCTACTGAGTTCCATTGAAGGAAACTACTACAGAACCAATTCCACAGATTATTTCAAAGCCTTTGATAAACAATTACGTAATTATAACGCTCCCACACTATTGATGAGAAACAGAGGTGGAAGAATAGCCCACAATAACGAAGAAAACGTAGAAATCATGGCAGAAGCATTCAACAAGCTCTTGAACTGTGGTGAATCTGAAAAGCTCTTAACAATAGACACAAGCACCTCTGTAAGAACCAATCCAAAAGATATAAACCCATCTACAGTACAAGAAATAGAAATTGTACTTAAAGAAATGAGAAACTACAAAGCATGTGGTGAAAGCTAAGTGTTTGAGTTGTTTTACTAGCATACTTTCACATTTCTGCAGACATATTTACACATTATTTTACAAAAAAATTGGACAGCCGGAAAATTCCCAGAAGAGCTGACCACAGTTACAATTAACCTACTTCATAAGAAAGGAGACAAAAGAGATCCGGACAACTATAAAGGAATCTCGCTCTTGGACTGTACTTACAAGGTTTCTTCCAAGATTTTATAAAATAGGATCAAAGAACAACTGGATAAGGAACTAGGGGAATACCAAGGAGGCTTCAGATCTTGGAGAAGCTGTGCCGGACAAATAATTAAACTAAAATTTATCATGGGTTATTCCCGCAAACGAATCAAGCCTCCCTCAATTACATTTATAGATTTTAAGAAAGTGTATGATTCTATCCATTGACCCTCACTATTCAAAATTTTGAGACTTTTCCGACTCCACCCAAAATTAATTAAACTGATAGAACTTACCTTAACGAATGCAAACTCGAAAATTAAGTTCAGAGGGGCCTTTATGAATCATTGTTGGTAAAAATTGGTTTAAGGTAGGGAGACGGCGTGTCACCACTTCTTTTTAATTGTGTCCCAGAATACATAATGAGGGTATGGTACAATGACAATCCAAAGAACATTAAGGTTGGAACACAAGAACATGACATAAAGTTGAACTTTTTAGGATTTGCTGATGACCTCACTGTTGTCTCCAACAACATTCAAGAAACCAAACAACAAATACATTCTTTATTGGAAATAGTCCAGAGCGTTGGCCTTAAAATATCTTTTGAAAACACAGAAATAATGCTAACGGAACCGCCACTGGCAAACAAAATTGGAATCGGAGAACACGAGATAAAAATTTCTGAAAAGTTTAAATACTCGGGAGAAATAATAACACGCTATCTGAATGAGAAACCATCATGGACGAGTAGAATAAACAAACAGATTAAAACACATCATGTTACCAAGAACATATGTAACAAACAATGTCTCTCAATAGCCACAAAACTGAGAAACTACAAAACAGTCACGCAACAGAAAATAATATATGCTAGCGAAACTATATTTTAAATAGCTAGATGATTAATTGAAATAGAAAGAAGAATAATCAGAACACTTACAAATACAAAATAACAAAAAGACGGAGTTTGGAGAATAGCTTCAAATTAAACAATTTATAAAGAAATTGAACCAGTGACAAGTACAATGAATAAGAAACGATGTCTTTCCCCGGACATTTCATATGGACAACAGAAAACAGAATTAGGAAGAGAATAAATGAGAAGTTATGGAATAGTAACAACGGCATCTGATGAATCGCAGAGATCAATGATGATGAAATTACAGATTACGATGGAGGATCTGAAAGGCAAGACATACGCGCTCTAGATACTTCAGAATAAATGTCTCACTATCAATTAAAAAAAAATGGGAAGGGTGATTTCGGATGAGGAGAGAAGGGCACGATCTGAAAGAATGAAAAGTATTGGGCCAACAGAAAACAGAAGAACCTAATCCATAATATTGACTAAAGTGGTCCAATGTTGGCCATAAAATAATAATTTTAATAAAATGTGTTCTGAAGTGGGCGTCGAGGGGCTTATGGAGGCAGCATTTAGTTCATGGGCGGTTCCTGAGAAAGACCAAAAAACAATTTTTGGAGCTGCGGATTACAAGACGGCTATGCTCAGCAAATGGCTGTCATTTTTCCGATGTATTCCTTAGATGCCGCTACAGAGCTTTAAATGTTACCCTACTCGTAAACTTTCGCTCATTTTATTCCACAACCACTGTCTACTATCTTACAGTATTTAGTACTTTTCCGTCTCTTCCCCACTCACACTGTTTCCTTCTCACTCAGTATGAAATGCGCGTATATGTTCGGATGCCCAACTTTTGGGAAGATTTTTAAAGGTTCTGAGGAAAGTACTATGACGCAGGTGGGACCCCACTTTTCAATCAGAGTCTTTTAATAAACAGGAATATATAAGCCTTTTTTGTGC
The DNA here is from genome assembly GCF_023897955.1 of Schistocerca gregaria. Lineage (NCBI taxonomy): Eukaryota > Metazoa > Arthropoda > Insecta > Orthoptera > Acrididae > Schistocerca > Schistocerca gregaria. The sequence continues at coordinate 46,069,388 of NC_064931.1, forward strand.
TTCGAGAATTTTCCGCTGGTATCTTTCCTTACCGCGTCACATGCACACAACATCATCAGGAGGCAGTGAATCTTGCTGTGGAAGTCGACAACGTCTACAAGAATGCTTTTGGCAAGCACAAATGTCAAATAGCACTATAAATTAATAATCTCCGTGAGGTCTCTCCAACACTTTTGGTAAATGATGCGACTCAGTGCGTCTATTCACAGTTTCTTCGCCCTTCGGAAACTCTTCAACTGAAAATGTGTATGATGAGTAAGTATATGAATTATGATAATGGCCAGACGCTTTTTACGATTTTTGTCACGCTGAATTATCCGAATGGTATGGAAATCAGTAGATGCGATGTACATAAGCAGGTAAACAAATTATTACACTTTCAGAAAAAATGGACATTTATTCAAGAGAAAGACAGTCACAAACTGAGAAAGTCAATAACCAGTTGGTCCATCTCTGGCCCTTATGTAACCATTTATTCTGCTTGATATTACTTGATAGAGTTGCTGGATGTACTAAGCGATATCGGGCCAAATTTTCTCCAATTTGCGCGTTAAATAATCAAAATCCCCAGATGTTTGGAGGACCGTGCCCTTAATGCAGCAAAAGTTCTCCATTGAGGAGAGATCCGGCGACCTTGCTGGCCAAGGTACGGTTTGGGAAGGGGGAAGACAAACAGTAGAAACTCTCCTTGCGGTCAGGCGGCTATTATATTCCTGAAATTGAAGCCCACTTTGGCTGGCCATGAAGGGCAACAAAACGAGTCAGAGGATGTCGTCGATGTCGCATTGTGCCGTCAGCTTGCCATGGGCGACAACCAAAGAGGTCCTGCTATGGAAAGAAATGGCACCCCATACCATCATTGTCGGTTCGTATAGCGGGCTACAGTCAGTTTGGTGTCCCACTGCTGTCCAGGGCGCCACCAGACACGTCTTCGCTGGTCATCAGGGCTCAGTTCAAAGCGGGCTCGTCACCGAACACAATTCTACTCCTGTCAATGAGTTACAGCCCGATGACGTCTCTGGACAGGCTCCAAACACTGGTAGGATACAAACCCGACTGCCGTTCGCGATACGTCCCGACAACCAGGGGTGATAGTCTGGGGTGCCATTTCATATCACAGCAGGACACCCGCGGTAGCCTTAAAAAAAGTACGACAAGAGTTTCCACTGCTTGTCTTTGTGCTTTTCGAAACCCTACCGTGGCCGACAAGATCGCCGGATCTCTCCCCAGTTGAGAACGTTTGGAGCATTATGGGCAGGGCCCTCCAACTAGCTCGGGATTTTGACGATCCAACGCGTTAATTGGACAGACTTACACAATTTCTCTCAGGAGGACATCGAACAACTCTGTCATTCAGTGACGAGCCGAACAAATGATTACGTAAGAGCCAGAGGTGGACCAGCACGTTATTGACGTGCTCAGCTTGTGAAGCTCTTTCTCTTCAATAACTCAGCCAATTTTTCTGAAATTGTAATCGTTTATTTATGTGTACTTCACATTTACCGATTTCCGTCCCATTCGGATAATTCCTCCGTTGTGTGACGCTTTTTTTGTCTAATTTTTTTGACTTAGTCTGTAAGGATTCGGAGATGCTTAGGTTCGTCAAAATGAGAAGACTTCAGTGTTGAACAAATTGCTTTTGTCTATGTCATTAAAATGTCTACTGCGGATACAGAGCAGTGCAACGAGAAGTAGAAAAGTGACGAAATGAAGAGAAGCACTCACCGAAAGTAAAGTAGAGGTATGCGTAGGCCACGTCCTCTGGTGCCTTGGCCTTTCTCAGGCGCACACACTTGCCGTCCTCAAAGTAGATTCCAAACCCGGTGAGCGGTAGGCACACCAGCACCAGCACCACGGCCCACAGGATGAAGATGGACTGTTTTATCATGTGGTACGTCACGTGCTGAAACAGAGAAAAGAGCCGCTCATTTCTCGTGTGCCACACCTTCGGGGGTTGGACAACAATATGAAAACACAGCGAGAAATGCATGCTCCAACACAAACGGAGATGTTAGGCAAGCCTGCAGGTTAGGATGTTGTATTTGACCACGAATGGTACGTGTGCAATTTCCTCAAAACGTTGCAAGTGTCAGTCGTGGCCAGAAGAGTGTACTCTGTAGTTGTGAGTGCTTTACATAGGAGGTAAGTAACAGAGGGAGACGAAGTATTTAGTGTTTTAGGAGACACCGTATCGAAGATTCGTGCTGCACTCAGGGAAAGCGGAAAAACATCGTCCACTCATTCGTAACGAGGACGGAAGTTTCTCGTGATCATGAGAGACGGTCATCGAAGAGGATTGTGACGAAATATGAGAAGACGACACCCGCAAAACTGCTGCAGAACTGAATTTATCACACGTAAACCCTGTCAGCATCAGAACAATACGGAGGGAGCTCCATAAACAGGGAACTGCATGGCGAGCTGCAATTCTAAGGCCACTCATCAGTGATGCCAATGCGGGTCGCGCGGAAACGTGGCGCCCAAGTCATAAAACGCGGACTATGGAGCGATGGAAGACAGTAATTTGGTTGGATAAGTCTTGTTTCACATAGATTCCCACCTCTGGTGGAGTTTACAAAAATGGCTCTGAACACTATGGGACTTAACATCTGAGGTCATCAGTCCCCTAGAACTTATAACTACTTAAACCTAACTAAGCTAAGGACATCACACACATCCGTGCCCGAGGCAGGATTCGAACCTCCGATCGTAGCAGTCGCGCGGTTCCAGACTGAAGCGCCTAGAATCGCTCGGTCACACAGGCTGGCTTCGAGTTTACATCCCAAGAGTTAAATATGTCGGTGGGTTCGGTGATGGTTTCCTCAGCCGTATCGTTGGTGGGCTCTATGTGCTCTGTGGTTAGTGAGCAGGACAGCATAACCGCCAATTACGTTATAGCTGATCAGGTCCATCCCGTGATACAAGTTTGCTTCTCAATGGTGATGCTGTGTTCCAATACGACAGGTTCCCCGTACACACAGCTCGCAACGTCCAGGACTGGTTTTATAACAGGCATTCCAAAAGTTTCCGTTTGAGGACGGTGCTGCAGCGTATATGTAACGCAGTGCGATTCTGGTGCGGGTATATAAGCACCGACATGTAGGCAAGGGCCTTCGAAAGGAAAATTTTTGATCGTCTCTTAGAAGTGCACGATGATGAATTGTCACAACATATCAGGCCAGCGCAGCTACCATATTTCAATACTACTGAGCTTTCGTAGTCTACATTGGAGAGCAGTTTGCATGATTGCTATCCCCCTCCATCACCATTACCTGAATTCGTCAATATTTTGCAGAAAGTAGATTCTCTTGAAAACCATACATTCCGAAATGATTGGAAGCTCGTTTGAATGCCAACTGGTTTGATACGCCTTATTAGGCATGGTAGTGTGTTAAGCTTTCTATTGTTTCCATATTTTTCTCCACCCTATGTATATTAAATACTTAGTTACTGGCACAGATGGAGAAAATAAAAGTGGCTCGGAAAATATTTATAGTAAGACGGATGCGGGATTTATCCTTGTTAATGATCATCCGATTGTCCTCTCCTCACATCTGTGAAACCGTGACAAAGCTGACAACGCAGTGTGTACTGTTTCCCCGTTTTACTGAAAATATCCATACAGTCGTTCATCTTATGTGACGTGATCCTCATATGGAGTCAACAGTTGCTGGATATACCAGTTAGCACTAACTGTTTGCTGAAGAATCTTACTATGATGCAGATACCAAATACTGCGCACCAAACACCATTTTTAAGGTTATGCAAAGTACATACGGGGATTTTCTGGTGCATAATGGAGCATATTCTGTCAGTGTATAGACAGTGACAGGCTCAACTAAACCTCATATGAAAGAAGGAAAGAACTGAGGATCCAAAAGTTCTGATTCCACTTCACTCACAAACGAGCAGCAGAACTCAACAAGCGATAGTTCGTCTGGACGCTATTAACTCATTCACAACAATACATTTGTAATGATACAGATGCAGGCCTTTTTTGATGGTATTAAAAATTGTTGGAAGGTGACTATCAACAGCCGTCAAGTAATGCATAAAATGCATGTTTGACCATCAGGTACTTTTATTTTAGACGCAAATGTTCCTCGGTTTTAGTCACAGACCATTTCCACGGATTACGGTTAAAATATTTTATGTCAGAGTACTGCTCTGTTTACGCTTGTTATTAGTCTATTTGCTTCTAAAAGTCCTGTGTTGTATACTAGAATTCAAGACATGCTCTACACATTAGACGTGACCATTATTTGAGTAATGACAGATGTGATGTTGTGGCTTAAACTGTTTTAATCTTAATCCACGTTGATAGTCTGTGGCTGAAACCTGTCGATATTTGATCGTCAAACATGCATTTTATATTTTTCGATGGCGTTTGGACACGACGAGTTCTCAATTGCCACTTGCACAGATTGTCGTTAAGATTTCGACGGAGTTTGTTCGAGGCTTTCTTTCACTGGGGCTACGTTTTCTGGTTTTCGACCTGGTTTTTATTCGCTATATTGCCACTACATATCGTATTGCACACTGTGCTGGAGGTTTCCCAGCCCCGGACAAGTTTCTCACGAGCGGTGCCTCGCAGAACGATCGACAATGAACTCGCGCTGTTTATCATGAGCATAATTTTGTGCTGGATTCATCTGATCACTAAACACGTTTGCTCCTCACTTTAAGTCAGACGTCATGACGCACCGAATTACGGGATGAGTGTTCTACCTTGGAATACTTTTTTAGACTTGCGCCTTTACCCAGATCTGTAACAGGAGTTTATTATATATTTCCAATCCTGTTTTTAAATGATGGCATTCGCTTTTTATGTGCTGTAGTCTTGTTTGAAATTACAAAAATTACTATGAAAAATTGAGATTTTTCCGAAGTGAAGCATGTTTCAAGGTACAATATGGTTACGTATCTAGGAACAAATATTGTATTGAAATTCAGAATCGTTGCAGTCGAGAAAATCTTTTCAGTACTGTTTTCAGTCGTCTCTCTGTTACATTACTACTTTGCTACACACTAATAATCCGCAAGTTAAATCAAATAAAGCAGACGTATTAACAAAAACCAGTTACAATTTAAATACATTTTCAAACTGAAGCTATTGGAACCTGATCCAAATTTCCATTTTCAAGACAAGTAAAATTGTGCAGAAATAACGAAAACTCAGTTAATTTGCAAATATCCCTGCTTCGAAACACTTGTTGTTTTTCCCACCCCATCTACGAATATGTCGCCAGCTGCGATTGTATGGATTATTCTCACTCTAATAATGAATTTTCATTTGGCACCAACAACATTAGATTTCTATTAAAACTGCCTAGTAGCCGATATCATAGAAATACACTGACGAAAAAAACACATCAAAAAACAGTCAATGTAGAGCAATGAAATTTCGGGAATGTATTTGTGTAGGTAACATATTTAAGTGATTAACATTGCAAGATCACAGGTTAATGTAAGTGTGGCGTCATTGTAAATGTGTACTGCTGGTACATTAATAACCGATGTAGCCGCCAGAATGCTGAATGCAAGCATACAAACTTGCGTGCATTGTGTTTCACAGGTGGCGGACGTCAGTTTCTGGGCTGGAGTTACATGCCTGTTGCACTTGGTCGGTCAATACAGGGACGGTTATTGATGGCGTTGGCGTCCGAGGCAACATTTCGACACTCTGTAGAGCATGTTGGGTTACATCAGCGGTATGTGGGCGAGCGTTACCCTGTTGGAAAACACCCCCTGGAATGCTGTTCACGAATAGCAGCACAACAGATCGAATCAACAGACTGACGTACAGCTTTGCAGTCAGTGTAGGTGGGATATCCACGAGAATGCTCCTGCTGTCATACGACGAGACCACAACCCCAGGTGTAGACCCATTTTGTCCAGCACGCAGACAAATTTGTTGCAGGCCCTCATCTGGATTCCTTCTAATCCAACACCGGCACCGAGGCAGAACCAGCTTTCATCAGAAAAGACAACAGATCTCCACCCTGCTCTCCACTGAGCTCTCTCTTGATACCACTGAAGTCGAAAACGGCGGTGTTTTGGGGCCAGTAGAATGCACGTTACAGGGCGTCTGGCATGGAGTTGTGCTTGAAGTAACCGATTTGTAACAGCTCTTTGAGTCACTGTGGTGTCGACTGCTGCTGCAGATGCAGTAAGGTGCACCAGAGCCGTGCGCCGAACACGGTGCTCTTCCCTCTCGGTAGTGCCATGTGACTGTCCGGAGCCCGGTCTTCTTGCGACTGTACATTCTTGTGACCACCACTGCCAGCAATCGTGTACAGTGGCTACATTCCTACCAAGTCTTTCTGCAGTATCGCAGAAGGAACATCCAGCTGCTCGTAGCCTTATTACATGAGCTCTAAACTCAGTGAGGCGTTGATAAGGGCGCCTTTGTTGCCTCAAAGGCATTCTTGACTAAATGGCTCTGAGCACTATGGGACTTGACATCTGAGGTCATCAGTCCCCTAGAACTTAGAGCTACTTAAACCTAACTAAACTAAGGACATGACACACATCCATGCCCGAGGCAGGATTCGAACCTGCGACCGCAGCAGTCGCGCGGTTCCGGACTGAAGCGCCGAGAACCTCTCGGCACCGCGCACTCTTGACTAACGTCAACTCACTACATCCAATCTCAAAGATAATCATCGCTCACGATTGAGGCAGCATGTACTTAAGGCAAGCCTAATTTGTATCCTTATAGTGGCGCTACTTGCGCCACTCTTATGTGCCTGGCATCATCTTTTAGGCGCACATGGTAGGGCAAATAGAAGTGGCCCGGGCGAGTGGATGCGATTGAACGTGTATTTATGCATATAACCACACGCTGTAAGGCGCACACCACATGTACTCCCGCCACGTGATCCACACCGGTTCAGACGGTAATGCGGGCTGTCTGTGTGAGTGGTGTTGTTAGCAGTCGGGTCGCGGTCCTATCTGGGCATCCAGGTCACCTGATATCTCAGTGTGCGATTATTTTGTGTGGGGAGTCCTCAAGTCTAAGGCTAATCATAAAGAACCCTCATAGTCTTCGACAACTGCAACAGAACATTTCAAACGAGAATGCAGCAATCCCAGCAGCCCAGCTTCGTTCCGCTTTGATCAACTTGCTGACATTGACCCAAAAGTGCCAAGAGATGAATGGTGGTCACTTTCAGCATCGGCTGTATTTCCTTTCCTTTGCTGTGTTTCTTTGCACCCTGGAACTCTGTTCTCCGGGCCACTTTTATTTCCACCAACCTGTACAAACACCGCTACCAACTTTCGTTTATGTCGCACAGCTCTTTCTTGGTGTTGCGGATTCTTTTTCGTCAGTGTACATCCTAACTAGCTTCACTAATTATTGTGGCGTATAGAAACTCTTATTTCACCTGTAGACAGTTTCAGGACATGCTATTGGCGTGCTTGTGTCACTGTTTTGAAAATACATATGTTTCTGTGCATTCCTTCCTTACTGGTAAAGATGTATTTCTCTTTTGTGCAACGAGAAAATATATATAACATTGCACCAAAGGCACTTCATTTTTAGTTGAAAAACGTTATCAGTGACGATTTCAACCAGAGAAGTCAGGTAGCTGCAAAATTTGCCATGGTGGAATTCTTGGCTAAAAAGTTTTTGTGTTACTTGCTGTGTGAAATTTAGTAAACTGTCGAGGTTTCTAGACATACTGTCGTCACCTTTTTCAAATGCAGGTAACTGACTATCGAACTATATGTTTTCTTCTTTTTGCCCAATAATCGACTTCATTATGAGGTAAAGAAGTCGACATTTGATTTATCGTCGGAAGTCACGTGTGATCGCGTTATATCGCTTTTGATTCAGTCCATCTTCTTCACAGCATGACAACGTCGTGATGGCATTTATTACTTGGGCATCAAAGACGAAACGAGATAGTCTATTTATTTTACAATTAGTTTCTCGCTTGTGAATAATGAGCCGGATTGCCGAAAGTTTGAAGTTAATTCAAATTAGTTGTAGAAAGAAAACCGAGGACATTTTATCGATAGAAGTCAACTATTTCCGTCGGCGGCAGAGCTGGTTGTTATCGATACAGTTCGTAAGAACTTCTTCATTTACGTTTCTAAATGAGAAAATCTACTGTGCTACTGCAGTGAATGCTATGTAAATTGGCTAGCTGCGTTAGCAGACCTCCCGTCGCGTATCACCGGAGTCCAAACTACCACTCCCATTCAGTGCACTGACAATCAACTAAAAAGCTCTTGACGATTTCAGCAATTCGCGCAGAACTGTTTTCACTTTCTGATAGCTGGAGAACGGTATTGACGAGCGTTGCCGATTTGCCTTAGGCAGCTATATCTGGTTGTCTGCTGCTGCAGTGAATGCTTCGTAAATTGGGGTGCGGGGTGGGCGGTGTTCTCGGGACTGCTTCGTTAGAGGCTCGAAGATCCACCCGCGTAAGCGGCCGACGGCAGAACACGCGCCTCTGTACGTGACAGTGCGAACCCAGTCGAGGAGACGAACGGATTACATATTACTACGGCAGGCCAAGTAACTTGTGCTGAATACTGCACTACATTTTAAAGTGCGGCAGATACATGACACCATTTTGCAATAGTCTCTGCAAACACCGGTCAGAACGTTCTGTCAATCGTACAATTCCTAGACGATAGAAGTCTGTTCCTTGATCACGGAGCAATTCGAGCAGGAGGAGATTAGTGTTTAACGTGGTCGACAACGAGGTCATTAGAGACAAGTACAAGCTCGGATTAGGGAAGGATCGCGAAGGAAATCGGCCGTGTCCTTTCAAATGAACCATCTCGGCATTTGCCTGAAGCGACTTAGGAAGATCACGGAAAACCAAATTCAAAATGGCCGGACGATAGTTTTGACATTAATCACTCTCCACGTTCAGGAATACTTTCTAGTTTTGATGGAGACCGTTTAAACGCATTAATTCACAATGATCCACACCAGTGACGCAAGAACTGGCAAATGTGATGAACTGTGATCATTCCGACAGTGCGATGTTTGCATGCAGTTGGGAAACTTCGAAAACTGGGTGTATGGGTATCGAATGCTCTAAGGCAAAATGACAAAAATCAGCGGGTGGCCATATGTGCATCTCTGCTTGCTTGAACAACACCGGCCATTCCTAGCCTGTATCGTTACTGGTGACGAGAAATAATGTCTGCGCTAACGTAAGAAATGAGTCCAAACAAAGCATCGACTGCCCGTAGAATGACCTGCGCCCGTCGAAAAATGAAAAAAAAAGATAATGTTATGCATCTGGTGGAACAGCGACGGTGTGTGTGGTGTGCTATGAATTGATTCCCCGAGTGCAACCACCACTGCTGATATTTACTGTGAGCATGTGAGGCGCCTTGCAGACGCAGCTCAAGAGCAACGACCAGGAAGACCGCGTGAGGTGATGCTACTCCACGATAGACTGACAAAAACGCTGTACAGGAGATGGGTTGGGAAGTCATTCCGCACCCACCTTATTCACCTGGTCTTGTGCCCTCAGATTTTTCGCCTTTTCCGCACTCTGCCGAACAATCTTCAATGAACTTCCTTTCCGGATGAAAATGCACTCAAAACATAGCTCTAGAAGTTCTTCGCCTCGCAACCACGTTATTTCTACAGTCATGGAATCGAAAAGTTCCCCCAGCGTTGGCATGCTGTTGTAAAAAGTGAAGAATAATATATTATTGATAACTAACGTCTCTGTCACGTGTCTGTGTTGTGTTTATTAAATTTAATGGAAAAACGCTACGAACTTATATACTAACTTAAATGTTTTGTCCATATACCGCCAGAATTTAACGGTGAGTCTATGTGTGCAATTTACAAGTTTTTCCCTTAAAAATCGTTCTGTCCCACGTACTTCAACTTTGGAGAACGATTCCAGTTGTCGCGCCATTTCACCCGCGTACTTTGATGCACCTGATATCCACACAGTAGCAGAACTGTCTCCGCGGAAACCCGGACCGTGTACTACGTTTTCCGACAATGCGCTGCTCTTATTGTGAAATGGTGTTTGCGTGGGACGACACGTGTAACAGTTCCTACGTACAAAAAAAAAAATGGCTCTGAGCACTATGGGACTTAACATCTGTGGTCATCAGTCCCCTAGAACTTAGAACTACTTAAACCTAACTAACCTAAGGACATCACACACATCCATGCCCGAGGCAGGATTCGAACCTGCGACCGTAGCAGTCGCACGGCTCCGGACTCCTACGTACAGTGGGGTGGAATTCCTCTTAGTTGTGCCAAGTCTGTACAGTAATATATTTCACGTAATATTCACCGCTTTGTGGATTACATCTTTTCTATCTGAACACCATTCGAGAACACTCGAAGTTTTTCATAGATCGATCCTCTCGTAGTGATCACTATCACGCTTCATCAGAAACACAGACGTCGGGACTTGGTAACATCACTTGAAAACACGAAACGACCACCATACCAGAGAACTATTTATTGTACTCATAGACGAACCGAAATCGCTCGTGTCGACATCCAGTCTAGGGTTTGGTCCCAGAATTAATATGTCGCTCCGTAGCGGAGTATGCCCAGTAATGAAACTTTCTGACAGATTAAAACTGCTTGGCGGCCGGGCACGCACTTTTAATCTGTCGGAGAGTTTCGCAATATCACGCAGTTTGTTAGTCGAGCGAATCTGTGAGAGACTATTTCTCTGAAGCAATACACGACTAACGAACAGAATGCACTGGGAGGATATGTTGGACCACTATTTCAATGCATGACAATTGCTAAGGAACAGAGATATTGTTAGACAGGAGTAATAGAGGTGGAATGGTATATTTGTATTGAAAAATTGTACAGATTTCACGACATGGGAAAGTAGGATAACAGATATAAATAACGGTCATGCTCGATACAGGTGAGACTCCGATCATAAACGTCGATGTCGGACTCTCAGTAAGTAATATGCCCTCCTACGGCACTAATGCACATTTTGCACGTGTTACTCAAACTGGCTACCAAACTGTTGAGGAGCCCTTGGGGGGATATTGTCCCTCTCCTCTCTCAAGACGGTTTTCACATCTTTCACGGTTAGGAAGTGGGTGTTTATTGAGAAGCGTGTCTGCGAAGACACGGGTTTAGGTCCGGGGAGTAGTTAGGTCATTCCATAGATTCAATATGTTCACTCTGTAGTGTGTCCGACACCTCAGTGGCGGGTACAGAAAGTCTCGACCTAAATAGACAGACATGATCCACAGTAACCTCGCAGTGTTGTAACGGTACTCGCGCAAAGATACGAAGCCGTGTTCGGCCATTGTTCATAATGCCTGCCCACGCCATGATGCATAGCCCATACCGATCTCCTTCATGAACATTCTGTGGTGTGTAAGGTGTTCCGCGCTCTCTCTCCAAACGAACTAATGGCCATAATCACTTGCCACAGTGAAGCAGGACTCTTCGGAGAACATCTCTTTGGACCACTGTTGCTGACTCCAGCCAGCATGCTTCCTACACCAACGAACTCTTTCTCGAGGATGGCGCAGTTGAAGTGGGATGCGTTAACAGGCTTTCGAGCATGCAAATCAGCCTGATTCAATCGCCGCGAAATGGTTCTGGTAGAGACATGTGTACCGGTAGCGGATATAAGGCCTGCGGCGATCTGCCTAGGAGTAAGTTTTTTTTTTCCCACGATGCTCTTGCGGTGTGGTGATCCGCCTACGACCACCTGCACGTTTTCGCCTAGCATTTCCGCCTTCGGCGGCCTTTCTGATCACGAGATGGCACTTTTCGACAGACTTATTAGTGTGGACACAGTAGTGACACTTGACCGGTTTCGAGTCGTCCAACTGCTCGCGCACGATCGTAAACATTTAAATGCTGTCTTTCAGACATGCTGCCGTACCACACGGTATGTCGCAGTAATCGATTCCACAACCACCTTCGTCAAACACCGTACTGCATGGACTGTCGAATGCGTACAAAGCGATCGCACAGGCTTCGCTGCAGTTAACACCTCTCGCCTTCTACATATCTTTTACTATTATTCTTCGAGTGTTCCGTAGCATTTGTCGGTTGATCTGCAGCAATTGGCAGTTGTTCCTTAGCAAGCGTTTGTTGTTCCTTAGCACTTGTCGCGCAGTGCATTTACCTCGTTTGAAGAGATCACTATAAATTCGAACAATTTTCGGAAACGTTCTCAGTAAGAGTTCTGTAACTATCTCATTGTAAGTAATGGCGCTGCGGTTAAGATACTGGACTTGTATTTGGGATGACCTGAGTTCAGATCACCAACTAGTTATCTGAGCTTTTGTCGTGTGCATAATGAACTACTCGTCAACGGAAAATTACAAATTAATCTTCCTTCCTTTATTATTTGAAAATATAATTGTTCCATTAAAGCCGGCCGGTGTGGCCGAGCGGTTCTGGGCGCTTCAGTCTGGAACCGCGCTGCCGCTACGGTCGCAGGTTCGAATCCTGCCTCGGGCATGGATGTGTATGATGTCCTTAGGGTTAGTTAGGTTTAAGTAGTTCTAAGTTATAGGAGACTGATGACCTCAGATGTTAAGTCCCATAGTGCTCAGAGCCATTTGAACCATTTTGTTCCATTAAAATCTTCGAATCGAACGGAGTTTGTTACTAGATTTTTGTATTTTACACCAATGTTTATCAAAATTGGTTGATCAAGAGGGAAGGATATGAAATCGCATTATACCACAGACAACTTACAAGACAATACACAATTATTATGCTTGAAGAATAGTACACAATATCTGATCTTGACACTGCAGCATTGTGTAAAAAGCTTACAGGATGTAATCACAGCCTCTGCGGGTCGTGGCATGGAATCAAAAGATACGTCCCTGCGAAAAAGCAACTCCTTTTCAGCCAGGTAGCTGAAATGCCGAGAAACGTAATCATTTATTTTAATCACGATTGGTAATTTACCTTTCTTTATTGATCCTTTGTCGGTTCTCTACTTGTTTATCTTTGATTTTAATAGTTATATTGATGTCGCTATAGCTAAAATTTAACGTTTGAGGCAATATCTGATCTTTTGAATTGAAATCAACGTTCGTCATCTAGACTGAGATAAAAGACATACTGAACTATGTGGATACCTTTCAGGAACAACCAGGAGGATTCACAGTAATAATTCAGGAGGAATGAACAGATGCATAAGGTAAGGGAATATAGCGTTATCTTCAGACGGTGATGAGCGCAACTTAGATGTGTAGATATTAGTTAATAACTGGATTATAAAAAAATATTAACTCCAGAGCTAGCCATGAAATCTCACTTGAAAGAGGTCTTGAATTGATTGTATTAGATAACACAAAGTTAATAAACATAAGTATCTCCGCTGCTTCTGTAACAACGTCCTGAGGTACATTCAGCATCACTTTTGTGTTACATGATTGTTATCGCTCAGCACAACATCACATTGGTCTGAATAACGTGTATTTCATTTACACATGAATATAAATGCAATTTCTTTCACTTTTTTTACATTTTTAGCACCAACAAAAAATTGAAACATCGCCGGTCTCAAGAATTCAAGCGATATTTTTATGGGTAAGCTTCTCAAATAATTACTTTCCCTTCATAGTTATTCTATGCTATACTCAGGTTTTATGAAACAAATAGTTGGATCAAGATGTTTTCTTTTCAGTTGTCTATTGCTTGCTTTTCGACGCACACAGACCTGTGTACCCCAAGGAACAGTCTCACCAGAATTTGTATCACTTTTCACTACCCTTTATAGTCAAGATGGCACACCACACTGGCAGACTTTCTCCTTTGTATCCTCTTCCTCCTTCCTCCGGAGGGAAATAGTACAGTGTTTTAATGTACCACACTCGCAGTGGGAACAGTCCGGTTTAAATTCAAGTCTAGCGATGCTGATTTAAGAGCTCTGTGGTCTTCATAATTCACTTATAGTGAATGTCGGAATGACTTCTTGAACATGCAATGACCACCCCGCTCTCACCCTCCTCATTCTACGACTTACTAAGGGCACAGTCTCTAATAACCTAGACGTCGACGACATGTTAATTCGTAACCACGGTTGAACTGATTTCTCGTTGTTTCTTGGTTTTTGGCGTCCGCATGTGATGAACGTTTAGTCATCCCAGATTTGGTACTTTTATTTCGGTGGAAAGGAAGTCGACAGCCTTCTGGTACTGGCGAAATGGGTCCGCGCTTCTCAGTTCTAAGTGTTTGAATATTCGCTGTCGGAGCTGGATATGGAGGACCAGCCGCAACGAATGAAAGAGGCTAGCAGGCGTAGCACATTCGACCTACATTTGCCTCCCATTTGGTGCCACAAGAGCGGGAGCGTTTACCGATGGGCTCCGTAGTGATATACTATGAAGATGACGCAGCTCGTGTCAGCTATTCCACCAGGGCCCACTTAAAACGGAGTCTTAGCTTAACGAAAGTATGTTACAAGAAACAATGCTACCGAGAACGTTTGCACACGAACAGACGCTTCCCCAGTCAAATTCCTGGACGAGATGTGCTTTGTACCAGCAATTCCTCTACGTTACTGTCACGAATATTCTTTCCATTTTGATATGTTCTTGTTGGATATCTAGATCTGGTAACAAGAGAGGCACAAGGGGAGGTACATCAGCTCTTCAGTCAGGTGGCTTGCGGAGTACGGATGTAGATGTAGTTGTAGGGAAACAATGGAAAATTGGGGTATGGATAAACAGATTTGAACACTGCTCCTCCCGGATGCGAAAACGCTATCGTAATCACAGAGTCACAACGCTCGGCTTATTCATCTGGAGTTATTCAGAGTCAGCAGGAGAGAATAATCATTCAAACGCGGTTGATTTCCATTAAAATCCCACAATGGTATTGCCACTTCGCCACGTTCGCAGCTGTAACGGAGATCTCTTTTATTATAAGGAGCTATCAAGAAGTTTTTGTTCGAAGGTCGTACAGTCCGGAATCGATATCCCAATCAGACAAAATCACCGCGAGCACTGAGAGAATCATCCTACCGGCGCACCAGGTCAAAATACCAGTTTGATAAAACACGGTGTCCTCCTGCACATCCGCGGCGCTTTTTCAGCATTATAAGGGGGCAGGGTGGTCGAGTCTCTGCCATGTGAGTCGTACGTTAACGTGGAGTCGCGCAGCACCACCATCACTCGGTGCACGGCTCCACAACGGTGGACGTGCTGCGCCATACACAGTCTCCATTCTTCGCTCTATGTCTAACGGCATCTGTCTTCGGCAGCGAAGAAAAAAATAACAGGACTTTGGTCCTAATTGGTAATAACGTCGCCATAGCTCACGTTCCCGCATTTGCCGCACGCAGAAAATGCGACTGTGGTATCTTTAAGAGATAGCGGCGCCACACAAAAGTCGGTAACCACAGACATTAGCGAGGACTTGCTGCGATCCGTAGGAACCAATGAGAGATATTCCACAAGGCGCCCTCCCTGTCAGTACAGCAGCGTCCTCGCGCTGACGTCAGCGTGCGAGAGTGACCTCAGCTACATCAATCGACATCATCGTGTAGGACAGTGACAATTAAAGTTTATGATGAAATGTGCTTTCGTAAATGTTGCATTTTGTATTGCAAGAGAACAGTTGTTAATTGGGAAGTCAAATCAGACATCATTGAGCCCAATAGTTTCCAAACTTATTTTACTTTGCTACCAGTTTCGGCGATTTACTACGCCGACAGCCGGCAGATGTTGGTTGAAGTGATCGATATAGCAAGCACAAAACTACAGATACGAGTATTCGAATGTTGGCTTCTGTTTTGACCATAACCGAGGTGGAATCTTCCTACACGTCAGTCAGGAGCCTGAAGGTGGCGTAGTAAATCACCGAAACTGGTAGCAAAAGAAATGTTTAGAAACTATACGACTAAAAGATGTTTGATTTGACATCCTGTATCGAACAGCAGGGTCCCGCAATCATCACTGAAAAGATGGACATACAGGGACTGGTGTTATTGAGTGCGCCAAAGATGCTTTCATAGACAGTGACAGTTAAAATCATCGAGCAATCCTGTGGCAAAGAACTGTGTGAAACTTAAGTAAATCTTTTATTCATTTATGTAATAAAGTGAGCTAATATTTCACGTCTTCTAGTTGGACGAGCCTTCTCACAGAGGAACCCACAGTTATGGTAGGACAACTTTAGTTTCGTCTGGTCACAACAGTTACACTAATCCGTTGCCTACATGTCGGTATTTGTTATACACCCCAACGGAAGTAACACTACGATGCATTTAGGATGCAGTAACGCCCTCAAACTGTAAGTTTTTCATCGCCCCTCATAAATTCGTTTAATGAAGGCAACACTGATGTCACATTCCGTCGCAACATTTTCGATATATCGATAAACTGAGCGAACAACATACTAGTTATCCACTTAATAGAACACACTGGTCACTTTGGAGAGCAATAGGTGGAATAGAATTGGTAGCGGACGGTCATGTGATCATCCAAAACTAACGTCAAGTCATGGCGGTGAAGTGGTGTATAAGTGCCTGGCGGTTCAACGGAGTCAGTGTAGTAAGATGACGTGGAGACATAACAGAATGGTAGAAAGGAGCAATCGAGTTTGGACGTCGTGCCCATGACAACACCGTTAGTGAAATAGTCTATAAGGAGTTGTGCCACTCGCAGCAATGTAATGTGAAAAGTCGTAATCGACAGAAACGGATGCAAGTGTCACGCTTTGTCAATGACAACCGGTTTAAAACTCGACATACATTTCTGCTTCCTGTGATTGCACGTCCTTCTCAAGCAGCCTTCGAACGGAAATTGCATGCGTTGGATATTTGGGGTCGGGTACCTCCCTGAACGCCATGTCTCACAGCGGCATACAAAGCTTCACGTCTTCTGTTGGGCGAAACAATTCAGAAGCTAGACAATAGGTGATTGGATGCCTGTAGCGTAGTCTGACGAGTCTAGATTTTGCCTTTTTTTCAGATGAGGCAAGACGTCGAGTGCAACGACGGCGGAATGAAGCAGCGTGTGTAGGATGTGGTTCATGTTGCAGGTGGTTTTGCGATATTTTGGGGGTGTTTTCCGTGCCATTCCTAGAACCGATTCACTCAGGTTACCGTAGACAACAACAGCGATTTTTTTCAGCATTCTCTGTGACCAGGCGACATCTTTATGATATGAAAACTCCCGTCTTTCAAGATGATGACAGTCCTCTTCACAGGGCTGGTTTGACGTAACTCGAACACCTATCGTATCTTAACTGATCTGCTAAATTACGCGAATGAACGTAGCAATCATCTTACAGCACCAATCTGACCAGCAGTTGGCATCAGAGTGACACCAAGAACTGTTAAAAATCGATTACTTCAAGCACAGATCCAAGCCAGATGCCCTTAGCGTGCATTCCTCTGACCCCAAACCACCGCCATTTGCGACCTCAGTGGCGTCAAGCAAGAGCTCATTGGAGGGCATAATGGAGGTTTGCTGTGTTTTCTGACAAAAGCTGGTTCTGCTTTGTTGTCAGTGGTGGCCACGTGTTGGTTAGAAGCAGGACAGTTGTGGGCGTGCATCCAATCTCTCTTGGTGTTAGGCGTACTGGACCTACACCTGGAGTATGGTCTGTGGTGCGATTTCGTATGATAGCAGGAGCTCACTTGTGGTTATCTCACGCACCCTGACTGCAGATTTGTAAGTCAGTCTCGTGATTCGACCACTTGTACTGGCATTCTAAGGGATGTTTTGCAACAATATAACGCTCGCCCACATACCACTGTTGTAACCAACATTCTCTACAGAGTGCCGACATGTTACCCTGGCGTGATCGATCACCAGATCTGTCTCCAATCAGTCACATTCGGGACATCAATGCCAGCGTCATCCACAACCACCATTAAGCGTCCTTTTATTCGCCTTCCAAGCGCAACAGACATGGAACTCCAGCCCACAAGCTGACATTCGGTACCTGCACAACACAATGAATGTACGTTTGCCTGCTTGCATTCAACATTCTGACGGTTACACCTGTTATTAATGTATCAGCATTTCACTCTTCAGCTCGCACGTAAATTAACCTGTGACCCAGCAGTGTTAATCACTTTGTTACCTAGGAAAATGTATTCCCGAAATTTCATTACTCTACTTTTTTTGTGCTACGACTTTTTTCCGTCACTGTACGTAAGTGGAGAAATATTAAAGTTAATGGGCTCATTGACGTGGAAGATATTAAAGATTGGATACTGGGTCAGGGTAGGAAGGATGTAAGAGATATAAAACGCCCTGGCCGTTTTGAAGGCAGTATTTGGGGATTTAGCAAAATAGATTCATTAGAATTTTCAACTGGATGGTCGGCTAGAAATTTGGATCTCGCCCATTCCGAGCACGAGGCAAATATCCCAACCACTGTTCTTTTTGCTGAGTTTGTGTGAAAATGTATGAAAAGCTTCGTGAGGATGTTTATAACAGTCGTAACGACTGCTTTAGTGAAACTTCTGCCACTTCTGTAAGGAGACAGAGCTCTGGGCAGTGTGACAGAAGCGCTGAGAAGGGAATACAAGGCCGGCTGGGAATGGCGAGGTGTTCCACGGCCGTCGCCTTGCGGTCATTGTCTTGCTGCTGACGGCCAACTGCGTATCGTCCTGGCAATACTTAACAGGCTCTCGTTATACAGACAACCAAGGGGCCGTTTAATACCCCAGCACGCATGGTGAATGGCTGATTACTGCCATTTTAGCGTGTTCGGCGTCGCATCTCCTATGATGCCATAACAGATTAAACAAAGAGCAAATTAATCAGACTTGAAAGTAACGTTCTATCTGCCGGATTGAGGAGAACAGAAGTTCCACACTGTCGCCTAATGAAGAAAATTCGAGCGTACAGAATTTCAGACCAGCTACATAACTGGACTCACGAGATTATAGCAAACATAGGACATTATGTCATGATTATCGGAGAGAAATCTTCAGTCGTAAAAGTAACTTCGGACGTACCTCAGGGGAGTGTTATTGGACCATTACATTTCGCAATATATATAAACGACAAAGTGGATGACGTCGGAAGTTCCACGAGGCTGTTGCATACAGAGGATACGCAAAGCTAGAAACCTGTAGCCAAACACAGGAAAACCTACAGAGGACCCATACATGGTGGAGGATTAATGGAGAAATAGGGACGATCCAAAGAAGAGCAGCATGTTCGTTACAGATTCATTTTCTAAGCTCTGTGGCGTGACGGAGATACTCAGTAAAATCATGTCGCAGACGCCGCAAAAGAGGCGTTCTCCATCACGGTGTGATTTATTATTAAAGTTCCGACAGCGAGCGCTCCTAAAAAAAGTCAACCAATATAATGATTTCTCCAGTGTATATCTCGCGAGAAGGCCATGAAGGTGTACCAGCAATCGTTGCTCCCACGAAACATTTAGAACTGGACAAAGAAAAGCGGAAAGCGACAGCGGTACATAACGTACACTCCGCCACACACTGTAAGGTGAATTGCGGAGTATAGATGTAGGTGTACACATACATTGTGTTAACTGAAGTTTTCAGAAATTCAGCAAGATATAAGGTGGAGGATTTTGACGCACGCTCTGCTACTCACGGGAAATTTAACCCCTTACCAGTTGTGAGACTCGTGGTCCGGTATCCGGGCCAAATGTAATTACTACGAACCTAGCCCGTGGTACTTCACGGTCCTGCGCACGGTACGGCGTTCGGGCGAAATGTGAACTGCACAGGTCTGGTCCGTGGTACGTCAGTCGGGAGAAGCTCGCACGTAAAAAAATAAAAAATAAATAAAATAAAAAAATTAAAGGTAGTAGTGAAACAATGTGGGACTTCAAGAGATTTAAACTTCCATTACATGTGCCCGTATGTTTGGAACGATATCACACACTTGAGGATTTGTGTTGTTGATCTTTGTAAGAGTGCTAATTATGTGAATTGTGAGCGTATTCAGGAATTGGAGACAAAAGCTATTGATTTATATTATATTCTACTGATTGGTAATAAATGCTGTCGCTTAACAAATATTTCAGAAAAAACACATGTACTTACATTCCGTAAGTCGTGCGCGATTGTTACAAGGTCGGACCGATTTGCCGAAACCTGGAATGGCTCGAAGGCCGGCCGATCGCGTCCAAATTTTGGGTCTGAGCCGTTGGAACTTAAATCGTAAGTTTAGGAGTTAATGATCTACTTCTCGTAGCGAAAATCCACAGTGTCTATAAATTCTTTAAACGATCTCATTTTCAGCTTTTGGGCGCAACTGCTTTTATTGTGCTATTGCAATTTCGGCTTATGTGCTACTGTCAAGCATAAGATTCGATGTCATACTACGGCACGGAAACAGGTTAAAAACAACAACTTCCTTATAGTCTGCGACAGCCTTGGTGGAAGGAGTACGGTTCTTATCAATGACACTTGGAATAAACGCCTAAAATCGCTACTGCAAGAGTAAGAGCAGCAAGCAGCAGACACGAGCTGGAACACTATAACCACGTACAATGTGCTTTTGGTTCTCAAGTCACTCCTAGGTTTAAACACACCTGTACATGTTGGCTGTCTTCAGCAGAATGGATGAAAACTTCCAGCAAGACAACGTGGCGTTTGGTGTGTCACAGGGCCTAAAATGTCCAACAGTAGCCGCACACTCCCCTGGTGTCACTTTGGAAGACCTGAGAATGACTGTATTGTGCTTTGTAGAGTCCTCTTCTTATACAGCACAAAAAAAAGGTGAACATGAAAATAGTCCAAAGTCACAGTACGTGCATTAATCGTTTTATGATTCCAGCGCTCAATACGCGGTCGTGCCAGCATAATCGTAGAACAGTCTTCTTCGCATAGAGATTTTCTATTACCTAACAGGGTTTCGCGAGAACAGCGTCGTATTTCTTACACGAATTCCCATTTACGCTCCCCGAAAATTTCTCTTGCACTTTCGTATCAGCTAAACGTATCTGTTACGATCCTAGCAGTGAGCTCGTTTGATGTCTATCGTTATGAATACTTGATAAGAATTGTTTCTGCCAGTGTCGGGCCGGCAAAGGGAGGGGAGGTGGTCGTATAAATTGTCTCATCACCAGACTTTGCGTCAATATCCTGCATTAAATTCCAAACTTCTTTTTAGCGTCTCAAAAAGTAAGGGCATGCTACACTGTTGATTGTGATCGTCCGTCGGCTGTGGACGTTAGGTCCGGCGGTCCCCTTAGTGCTATCTGCTGGCACCGGGTTTCATCCACTCCCTTCTCTCTTCATCGTACAATACAAACTTGACGCTATCCTACAAACAACCATTCCGGTCACCGACACCCTGCAGATACACTTAACACACAGCTTTCACAGTTCGCGAAAAAAAGGTGTCACTGCGCGCGAAGAATGGAAAACGCTTTGCAATTAAACGAGTCAACCCTACTGGGTGTCTCCCGGCCAAACATGTCATACGAAATTAATAATCAACCACCACTGCAAAAATACTCTGTATTTCATACTTAAATCAGACTATTTTTATGGTATGCATGGCTGGTATGCATGGCTGTTAATTATATTAATATTTTTTAAGTTTTATTTTTCTTGTGTATCACTATGCCTTTTGTAGAAATTGTTTCTGCTCATTCAACTTACGTTATTGCTCCACTGCTTTCTATTTGGAACAGATCTCAAGATGGCAGGGGCCGAAACCGGTAATGTTGAATTGGCCACGTTATGCAATCGAGACGGACTCTAACAAACAAAGCGTCATAACACGGTCGCCGACTCATTCACAGACTTTATGTCTTCAGTTGATCAATTAATGTAGAAGAGTTCGCTGTGTTTGTTTTATTTACCACTTGGGCCCATAAATTGTGTAATTTCAAGTCTTCTTCTCTGTCAGAGTTGTTTTTGTGCTTTTGAATTTCTATGGCCTCTGTGCATCCTGGCACGGTGGTTATTATATCCTGAGAAAGTGTCAGTGGCACAGAGATTAATTTGGTGGTTCCCTGACCCCAGTGCATGATCTGCTGCTGCTAATTTATCCGTGATCTCCAGACGACAACTTATTCTTGCGTTGTTTTAACAGTAGTCCCAACAATATATAAAATAATAATTTTAATTACTTTCACAAAATTAACGTTTATCGTCATATCAAGCAATGAATACAAGAAGAGTTTGGCAAAAAGTAAACAATCGATTATTTTTAAGGATGTAGTTTCACTCTGGAATATAATCTTCCAAATGTTCAGAAAATTAACCTGTATTATAATAAAAAGAATAGCCTGTGACACTCATTTTTTTCCAGAACCCTTCCAACAAATCTAAGTTCTCCAGTCAACTTCCCTATAACTGAATTTACGTGATCGTCCGATGTCATATAGCTTCTTAGAGCTATCTCTCGATACTTAACAGCGTGACACGCTCAAGATGTGCAACACTAACCTCATAATACGGTAATTTCTGTAACAAAGAGAAAGAACCCGATAGTATCTCTAACTTACGGCCATTAAATAGAGCTTTCATTCGTTGCACCAAATGAGAATTTTGCCAAAGTCTTTCTGAATTTTGTTACCGTACTTTCCTGTAGGGAACAGTATCATCAGTAAACCATCGTATGGAACTGATAATAATGTTCTATAAATCGTGTGTGTTTACTGAGAAGATCGCACTTTCTTGGGGCGTATTCGATGTCACTTTTGTTTCTGTGAAACACTCATTTACCAACACATCGTACTAGGTACTACTGGTCAAATATTCAAACAACCACAACATATTTGCGACGACATTTCGTACCAAGGTATCTTGGTTAGTAATCGACGATATGTCACAGTGGTAAACGCTTTTTGGAAATCTAAGGAGGGGGAATCTACCTGTTCACCAGTATCCGTTGTATGCAAGATATCATGTACGAAGAAATCTATCTTGTCACCAGCATCTATTGTACGCAACATATCACGTACGAATAGCGCTATGTTTCACAGGAATGGTTTTTTATTGAATGCATGATGATTCTTTGACAGAAGGAAGGAACAGGATATTTGTTCCAAGTGGATACAATGATATAAATTTGGTGTCCTGTGAAAAAAAAAAAACTGCCACTATCGAGAAAGGTTGAACGCCGCTGGTTGCAGTCCCTACAGTAAACGAAGTGGCCTGCAACGAGCCTCACGACGGCGAAACACTCATCTGTATCACATGTGCGGACCTTAGATCCACAAGCAATCTGGATCTCTGAGTGTGACTGTGGAGCTCGACTACCCAGGATATCACTCTCGGTCACCAGCAGTACTAAGTAACAGCTCGAAGCCCACACGAACCCCTTGCCTCGACTACATGTCGGTGCTTGTATACCAGCATCAGAGTCGCGCTGTATTGCTGAAATGGCCCCAAACGGAACTTTTTCATCGCTCGTTATACATCACCCACTACGGACGAACTTCATCCAGGATGTTAAAATATTTGGGCCAAAGCATAATGGATTTTAAAGTGGTGTTACTACACTATGGCCGCGCGGTATTAGCCGAGCGGTCTAGGGCGCTGCAGTCATGGACTGTGTGGCTGGTCCCGGCGGAGGTTCGAGTCCTCCCTCGGGCATGGGTGTGTGTCTTTGTCCTTAGGATAATTTAGGTTAAGTAGTGCGTAAGCTTAGGGACTGATGACCTTAGAAGTTAAGTCCCATAAGATTTCACACACATTTGAACTACATTATTCAACCATCATTTGCACGTATACTGTGTTTTTTTCAGGCGTTATACAGTTTTAAGTAGACTCTAAGTGTTTCTTCTTCTTCATCTTCATATCCATTAATGGATGTTGGCGACCACATGATGCAACTTTAGTCTATCAAATGCAGCATGTAATAGTTGTTCTGCGCTTGATAACCTTGTCCACTGCTTTATGTTATTTAACCTAGATATTATTCTTCGCCCTTTTCTTCTTTTTCACGCAGTCTTCCCTTCGATTATCAGCTGTAGAAGCATATATTTGGTGTTCCGTAATATGTGTCCTAGATATGCAGTATTTTTTCTTTTAATCGTTGCCAGCATATCTCGCTGTTTGCGTATTCTTCGCAGTACTTCGGTTTTAGTTACTCTTGCTGACTACTGTATTTTAAACATGTTGTAGTAAATCCACATTTCAAAGACCTCGATTTAATTTGCTGTTACCACTTTTAATGTTCATCCTTCACACCGTATACAAGCGAGTGCATTCGATCTAAGTTGCCACACCTAATATCTGTTGTGCTAAACAGAGCAGTTACTAAGGAAATAAGCTAAAGATGATGTTTTAAGCTCACCAGTCAAAGCTAGAAAACTTTAAATTCCTATCCATATCTGGTTTAGTTATACGCAAATTTTCTGTTTTGTTTATTGACTGTACCTTGATTAGTATGTTTACTATGCTAAAAATACTGTAATTGTGTTAATGTGTTAAGATAATAAGGCGCATTGCAGAAATTACGCTGTAGTGAAACTGTCGAGACATGGTGCTCTGATGTGCAACGTTATTGATAATGAAATCCAAAGGCTACATTTTTGCTAATGTACAAAGAGCACGAATGCAATTTTATTATTATAAAAAAAGTACAGCAGGTAAGTGTGAACTAAAACAATGGTCGGAACGAAAAGAAAAATTAAAATTTTGAGCAATCTGTTTTTCGCAAATCGTAATGTTTTACAGCAAATACTCGAAATCCTAAAGCTGCTACAAAGCTGGCGTTGTCGAAGAAATGACTGGTGCACCGTCTCGATCATTTCTGGCATGTTGCGTATGTTTGTCGCGGCTTCAAAACACGCCCACTCATGGACTAACTTCCGCGCGGAACGGTGCAATTCCGGTCTGTGGTTACTTGGAAAATTTTGCTCCATATTATCATCACATTGTTTTCCTCCACCATACAGATCCTCCATCTTGCTCCTTACGTTTGCTTTAAATTACGCCACAGTATATTCCACTCGTTTGTCGAATATCATGACTAGCCTTGATAGATGCTGGTGGTTAAATCACTTGACTCGTGTGTGCTCTCTTGCTGGGCTGATAACGGAGTAGTTAGTCGTTATTGGTTGCAGGTGCTACCGCAAGCGCTTCTCGATTCGTCGAGAGCTTGATAACGGCAATTAGTGTGCTGACGGCGTTGCGGAGACAGGCAGAGCCAAAGGCAAGCGGAAGAGCTGTAGCTAGGCCCATCTGCTGCCCGGAAGCCCGCGCAGGAAATCGTTTCTGATTCTAGCAGCACCGCGCGCCTGTACAACCACTCACCAGTTTAACCTCGAGCGATTTTTTTTTCCAGGTATTTGCTGTGGCAGAAAATTACGATGCGAATTTTCCAATATTGACTAAACACACAGCTGAGACAGGAATTAATTAACAGCGTAGTTACAGAACCAAAGGGTCTGTAAACAGAAACCAAAAACAATTTAAATGCTCTATTACTATGACTATTCCACGAATAAAGCTGTTAGCCTAACACCTAGACGATTTAGATGACCGTGTTATTGTTTCCGCTCACTTCACCGTGAGTGGTGCGGTGTAATGTCATGTAACTGGAAAGAGAACAGATCTATAACTCTACGACTTAAAATCCCATTTTAGTATGGTAGAACAGATAATTTAACTATTATAACTACTAGTAAGTGTGGTGAGGCATACTCAGGAGCAGATTAACAATCGTTGGTTTGCTGTACTGGCCAGTATGAGTGTGATTTTTAGACGTTTATCGAAGCTTGTTTAGGTAAGCGTTGGGCTGGTATCAATCTCAACCTCAGGAAATACCATATACAAACAGTTAATGCGATAATACACGGAAAAAATTCGTATTGTCATGATAGCCCACTATACCGCAATCTAATGACGTTTTCATCAGTACATGTATCTGCATATCCATACACATTTTAAAGGTTCTAGGCGCTACAGTCCGGAACCGTGCGACTGCTACGGTCACAGGATCGAATCCTGCCTCGGGCATGGATGTGTGTGATGTCCTTAGGTTGGTTAGGTTTAAGTAGTTCTAAGTTCTAGGAGACTGGTGACCTCAGATGCTAAGTCCCATAGTTCTCAGAGCCATTTGAACCATTTAACTGCAAATCGCAAACAGCTGTAAGCGGAAAAAATAGAGGTACGAAGAGGAGTTGCGATAGAGACGTTAACAAAATCGCGTTGAAGGCACGCGAAACAGCAACGCCCAACATGCAGAAACTGTGCATTTCTAACGGAAAACTGACGAAATTAATACCCGGACAGTGCCATGTTTGTCAGCTAGTTTACACAAATGCTTGAAATTTGGTTGCATTATGATTTTCTGCTTTCACAATAAGATCGTAAATTGTATTTTTCAAATATCATGTACTTATGTTTTATTATATTTGTGCATGTTTGTTACATTATCGATCTAACTGTCAGATACAGTCCGCTTTAAAATTTTTACCTTTGATGAAAACCTCTTTGTACTGAACGTAAAATTTAGGATTGTAGTTTCTTTTGAATTATCTGTCACCGATAACAACGTTGTCTAAGTTCTCAAATATATTTTTTATTTATGGGTTATGTTTGTCTATTTAAAATGTTATTTGTATTTTTTGCCAAATGTGTGTAGATTTCTATTTCCTCTAAACAGTTAATGCAGCTTCCGTTTTCGGCAGAAATAATTCAAATAAAACTCTAAATGAGCATTCATAAATAAAAAAAATATATACTGAGAACTTCGAACAAAATTCTGAAAGTAGGCAGATAATTAAGAAGACAAGATAATCGTAAATTTTATGCATGATACAACTCGATATTTATAAAGGATAAAAGGTTCGAAAACAAAATCTGACACATAGAACGATAACGTAACAATCGTGCACATATACAGTCTCAGACAAAAAAATGTCGCGGCACGAAAGAATTATGCGAATGGGACGGATATCGTCAGATGTAATATACATGCAAGTTGCTGTGGCCGAGCGGTTCTAGGCGCTTCAGTCCGGAACCGCCCTGCTGCTACGGTCGCAAGTTCGAATCCTACCTCGGGCACGGATGTGTGTGATGTCGTTAGGTCAGTTAGGTTTAAGTAGTTCTAAGTCTAGGGGACTGATGACCTCAGATGTTAAGTCCCATAGTGCTTAGAGCCATTTCAACCATTTTATAATATACATGTACAAAGAAGTGATTAAAGTTTAAAAATGCTGGACGATTTATCCACGGGAAAGAGCTGCACAGATTAAGCAACTCAACAACGCGTTAGTCCAACCCTGCAAGCAGTTACTTGGCTCAGTGCTGACTGACAGAGATGGTGTATGTCCTTTTGAGGAATATCGTGCCAAATTCTGTCCAACTGGTGTGCGCTACATCGTCAAAATACTGAGCTCGTTGGAGGACCCTGCCCATAATGCGACAAACGTTTTCAATTACGGAGAGACGCGGTGACCTTGTTGGTCAAGGTAGGGTTTTACACGCACGAAGACAAGTAGTAGAAACTCTCATCAGACATGGGCGGGTATTATCTTGGTAAAATGGAAGCCCAGAATGGCTCGATGATAACCAAAAGAGTCCTGCTATGGAATGCAATGGCAGCGCAGATCGTAACGCCGTATGGTGGCTAACGGACAAGTTGGTATACCACCGCCGTACAGACCCATCTTCGGCCTGGAATCCCATTCAGTGGAGTAGAGCTTTCTTCATTGATAAGAAATGAGAGCGGACGTGACTGGAGACGCCTCGGATACGAAGCTGACTGTCGCCCGCCATAACCACGAGCACTCACAGCAGGACCTCCTTCGGTTGTCATCTGCGACACCCTTACAGCACAGCGGTGCGTCCACGATACGCTTGTTTGCCCTGCGTGGCAAGCCATCCTGGGCTTACGTACGTTTCAGGAAGCGACAGTGTCTGCTGTTTGTCTAAAGTCTACCTCGGACAGCACGGTCGCCAGATCTCTCTCCAACTGAGAACGTTAGGAGCATTAAGGGCAGGGCCGTCCAACCAGCTCGGGATTTTGACGATCTAATGCGCCAATTGGATAGAATTTAGCACGATATCACTCGGGAGGACATCTAGCTACTCTGTCAATGCCGAGCCGTAATTGCTTTCATAAGGGACAGAGGTGGACCGACGTGTTATTGATTTACTCAATTTGTGGAGCCCTTTCTCTCGAATTAAACATCCAGATTTACTGAAATTGTAATAATTTGTTTTTCTGTACAGGTACGTCACATTTACAGACTTCCGTCCGTCCCATTCCTTCCCGGTGCGTCGTTGTCTTTGTCTAGGGTATACAACAAACAAAAGTTCATGACATTTAAAAAAAACCATTTACGACCTTATTGTGTGAGTAAAACATTATAATACAAGCAAATAATATACACTTATATGAGTGTACATAGATATATGCGCTGATAACAAATTGAATATATTTGGGCAATGCTTGAAAAGGAGCCTTGCTCGAAACCGGTAACAATAAATACAGATTTGTGTAAAGAAGCAGCTCTGTTGGACTATGATTACAATGCATTTCATAAAATTTGTAGCTGCGAAACAGTATACTAAACTACTATTGAAGCAGCTCTATTGGACTATGATTACAATGCATTTCATAAAATTTGTAGCTGCGAAACAATATACTAAAAGAGTATTGAAGAAAAAATTGCGTGATTAATTGACAGATGGTACACACGATTTCACTCTCCTAGGTTAAGTGATTAGTGTGACGACAGGACATGTATCCGGCCACGAAGGTAAATAAAAAAAAGTTCAAAAACAGCAGACTCTTTACGACGGGATAGACGCTAAGAAAGAGAGAGAAACTGTGGTATCGATAGCAACGATGCCACAGCGTAGGTGCAAGTTGATAAGTTGACACTACGCTGTGGAGCTCTACGAGCTCCGCTCTACATTTGATCAAGAGCAGACGGCTGGCACACTTCGCTTCATATAGCCACTTGCACTACTTACCACGGGTCCAAGGCTTGCTCATCATTGCAAAGCTATGTAACCATTTATTAAACTCGTTTTTGCCTATAGTAAACGTCTACAATCTGACACGCAGTGCCTTGTCCTGCTACTACTCACTTACTACATTCGGCCAACCTTCCAGTTCCCAGGAGCAGACCCACGCGCCGCCTTCCAGGCGGGATGCAAAAGAAACAATGCAAGCAGTATATGCATTAATATTAAACAGATACGATGTAATCTCTTACGATGAATATGTGATTTAATGCACCACAGTAGCGATTACAGTAATACTCGCCAGGCCACAATGCTCCACAGAAACATGACAGGCACAAAGGGTAAAAACTAAACAAAACAAGAAAAAATTTAGGGAAGATTTTGGGATCAGGGAAAGGACAAGCAAAGGACTGGACTGAGATGACGCACAAGGTAAAACTGAAATTCTACGGGCACGTTACAAAGTGTGAGCGAGAGTAGGTCAACACAGAAACCCTTCACCTACATCTGCTCATTAAATGGAAACAAAAGATGGGTTGAGGAAATAAAAACATACACGGTCATCGTTGGGGTCCATCCGAAGGTTATTTTGGATAAAGACAGAATTCGAACTGACATCGATCACTAACAGAGGTTGCAGGAAACACAACGTGCAAAGGTCTAGAAGACTGATAAGAAGAAACCGGGAAAAGCTCAGTGAAATGAAGAAGAACTTCTGATAGGGGGAGAAGAGACAACCAAGTACATCAGTTCTCTGTATGTCCATCTTTTAGAGATGGATGTCAAATTAAACACCATCCAGCCGCCAAGTTTCCAATCTTATTTTGTTTGGCGACCAGTTTCAGCATTTTACTACGCCATCTTCAGGCTCCTGATCGGCGTGTAGGAAGAATCTACCTAGGTTGTGATCAAAACAGGGGCCAGCAATACTGGTATTAATAGATTTTTGCTGTAGTGACCACTTCAAGTGCTGTTACGCATCGTGCAATACCATACGAGGAAACGGAATTACAACTCTTGTTGAGGTTCTGCATTCTAGTGCCAAAGGAACTCAATACACAAGTGCCATAAAGGACCCATACCGCGTTTCCCGGTATAATTTGAATGCACAACCTTGTCTTACGTGTTAAATCATTGCCACGGCACCACTGAGTGCACATATTGTAACCGTTCATCATATTGTTATGTGGACTGCGAAGATTTGTTAATTCAGAAACCGTAATGTAGGGCTGAAACTAGGCTAGATAGTGGAGATGGAGTAGACGCTCCTTCAGAGAAGGTGGAAGAAATATGGGACAGAAGAATTAGAGGACGCATGCACGGAAAGTAAGGGTTATCTCAGATTGTTTTGTAGACATGAGTATAACGGGAACTGGCAACTGTGAACGAGACCTCGCTAAACGGGAGGTATATTCAACTATCAAGTACGGAGGTCTGAAGCACTCACTACGTATAAAAGTGTTTAGGAAGATGCTCACGGTAGAGGAGGGACGTCAAAACGTCCACAGTTTTCAGGCATTCGGAGACAGAGTGCTGCATGTGTCTGGCTTTCTGTCTAGCCGCGAACAAATACGTCGAGATCATTTACATTCTTCCTCCTATAAGAGCCTTACAGGCACGCCACCATGACCAGGTGTGACGACATCACGGTCATGCTCCCAGTTCTTTCTCAATATGTCAACGGACTCACTCAAATTGCTCATAGAGTATGCATTCTTTGGAAATTTTTATTACTTGTCACCAGCTTTCAAATCTGTCATTTTAGTTCACTGTAAGACTGGACATGTCGGATAGTATGTGATTCCTACAGTTCTTGATCAACCACGCCGATTTAGGTTTCAGTGGTTTCCCTGAATCAGTTCAAGCAAATAATGATATGGTGCCTTCAAAATGGTCGCATTCGGATGCCTAGCCAATTCTTTTCGAGCTTAACATCTATTCCGGTCGATGCGTTTTAATTAAATGAGAGGAATGCAGATGATTAGGTTGCTTTTCTTGGACGGCATACAGGCTACATTCCCAACTCATCTTCCTTATTCTGTTGCAAATGTTTTGCAATTTCGCGCTTTATCCGAAACAGGAAATATTTCATTGTACTACAGAAGATAATTTTTTTCTTGTTCTTTTTTTTCTTTTTTTTTCCTCCTTTGGCCGACCCATTTTAGTCGGAAGTGCTGTGGAGCGAATATGTACAAGAGATGGCATGATGGCAACTGTCAAACCAGCATGTTCCAACACAGAGTATTAATCGACCTTGCAGCCAGATGTAACCAGCTTGCCTGAAAGTGCACCAAAGATACATCAACGGTTTACTTGATTTGATACCACGACGTATAACAGGTCTACCAGCATTTCGTGCCCGTAAGTCGTTATAACAGATCATACACTCCTGGAAATGGAAAAAAGAACACATTGACACCGGTGTGTCAGACCCACCAAATTTGCTCCGGACACTGCGAGAGGGCTGTACAAGCAATGATCACACGCACGGCACAGCGGACACACCAGGAACCGCGGTGTTGGCCGTCGAATGGCGCTAGCTGCGCAGCATTTGTGCACTGCCGCCGTCAGTGTCAGCCAGTTTGCCGAGGCATACGGAGCTCCATCGCAGTCTTTAACACTGGTAGCATGCCGCGACAGCGTGGACGTGAACCGTATGTGCAGTTGACGGACTTTGAGCGAGGGCGTACAGTGGACATGCGGGAGGCCTGGTGGACGTACCGCCGAATTGCTCAACACGTGGGGCGTGAGGTCTCCACAGTACATCGATGTTGTCGCTAGTGGTCGGCGGAAGGTGCACGTGCCCGTCGACCTGGGACCGGACCGCAGCGACGCACGGATGCACGCCAAGACCGTAGGATCTTACGCAGTGCCGTAGGGGACCGCACCGCCACTTCCCAGTAAATTAGGGACACTGTTGCTCCTGGGGTATCGGCGAGGACCATTCGCAACCGTCTCCATGAAGCTGGGCTACGGTCCCGCACACCGTTAGGCCGTCTTCCGCTCACGCCCCAACATCGTGCAGCCCGCCTCCAGTGGTGTCGCGACAGGCGTGAATGGAGGGACGAATGGAGACGTGTCGTCTTCAGCGATGAGAGTCGCTTCTGCCTTGGTGCCAATGATGGTCGTATGCGTGTCTGGCGCCGTGCAGGTGAGCGCCACAATCAGGACTGCATACGACCGAGGCACACAGGGCCAACACCCGGCATCATGGTGTGGGGAGCGATCTCCTACACTGACCGTACACCTCTGGTGATCGTCGAGGGGACACTGAATAGTGCACGGTACATCCAAACCGTCATCGAACCCATCGTTCTACCATTCCTAGACCGGCATGGGAACTTGCTGTTCCAACAGGACAATGCACGTCCGCATGTATCCCGTGCCACCCAACGTGCTCTAGAAGGTGTAAGTCAACTACCGTGGCCAGCAAGATCTCCGGATCTGTCCCCCATTAAGCATGTTTGGGACTGGATGAAGCGTCGTCTCACGCGGTTTGCACGTCCAGCACGAACGCTGGTCCAACTGAGGCGCCAGGTGGAAATGGCATGGCAAGCCGTTCCACAGGACTCCATCCAGCATCTCTACGATCGTCTCCATGGGAGAATAGCAGCCTGCATAGCTGCGAAAGGTGGATATACACTGTACTAGTGCCGACATTGTGCATGCTCTGTTGCCTGTGTCTATGTGCCTGTGGTTCTGTCAGTGTGATCATGTGATGTATCTGACCCCAGGAATGTGTCAATAAACTTTCCCCTTCCTGGGACAATGAATTCACGGTGTTCTTATTTCAATTTCCAGGAGTGTATTTTAATATCTCAGTAATGGTACATTTGGTGAAAAATAGGATTCTGATAATTAGTTGGTGATTACTCTAATTTTCAGCACGATCGGCTATGATTACATTCATTATTCTTAGCAAACGAAGCATTGTTTATAAAATAATACCTATCTGGTGTTACCAACTCAAGATGGAGAATTGTGAGTGCAGTATTTTCCTCCTGTTTTTCGGGGTGCACACAGCCTCGTGATGCCAATTGAGGAGCTACTCGACCGAATAGTAGCGGCTCCAGTCAAAGAAAACCAACATAACGACCGGGAGAGCGATGTGTTGACCACGGGCCCCTCCTAACCGTATCCTCAAATGAGGATGACACGGCGGTCGGATGGACCCGATGGGCCAATTGTGGTCTGAAAACGGAGTGCTTTCAGAAATGAAAGGAATTCCTTATCCCTAACACAAAGACGTATATCAATTTTTTGACGCAAACGCTTGTTATCGAGTCTTAATCTGGTATTAACTCTGCAACGTTTCGCAGGATGATGTCGTGAATCATCTGGAGCTGAGATACTGATAACATTTCAACGTTATCGTTAGCGTGTAGTGAAGTACAGCTACGGAGAACCTTATCGGAACCCTCTACGATAATGTTCGATTTCAACAGTAAGCAGTTCATTAGCAAGTTGCTGATACAGACAAGTTATTATTTCAACACGTTGGTGTATCTAAATGTCACTGAGACATTCTGTTCCTGTGTAAATGGAAACTCGAACACAAAGGTTCTATATGAGCATTTCGTAATTTGCTTTAGCAGAAGAGTTTCGACGCACATCAGTTTCACTACGTCAGAAACAGAAGCGTAGTTTCGCACTAGCAGGCTGCGTTCTGAAATTGCAATAGAATGAATATGCGAATTCATTCAGAGTAACAATCATCACTTCTTTATATTATTGCGACTTCTTCAGCAGATGTGTCAGCACTACCTTTACAGGAGTTCCTAGCATTCTTTTGCAGTAAACGTGTTCAGAACATAAATACGCTTGAATGCTTGGTGGTCGGTAGGTTTCATATATTTATTAAATGACATCATGAGATTCACTAGAAATTATTATTTGCCAAAATCGATTTTCGGGTTTATAGCTCATTATCAGTGGCATGTAGTCTGCGAGGCACAGTATCTGGCGTCTTAATCGCCATACAGCGATTACAGTGGGTTTTCTACAAAACATCTGCACTTGCGTGCTACGAACACAGAAATGGAAGTACAATCGTTTCCATTGGTCAGTTTTTAAAGATGCCTTTTGCACGTCGTGGACGAGATTGTTTCGCACCACTGCGTCTACTAGATTCTCGTTTTCTGTGTACCCTCCCCATTGGTCCCATTCATTGGTACCAACTTTTCCACGTTCAGGTCCATTACGTCCCATTAGGGCCTTACGTCACCAATAGGGCTAGCAACGTGCTTTGCAAATAATTTCCAAAGTCGGTTACCATTTGTATGTATTACCACTATGGAACCACTAATTAAGCCTTTTAACATTGAATCTGACAAGCGCACGCTGTTTAGTACAAATCTCCATACGTTATTATTATTATTGTTATTATTTTCGATGGAAATGTGGGAACATCATGTCCATTACGGTTAGGGAAACAGCGTCATTCGAAAACGAACATTCCACAATTAGCAGTGGCCATACTGCCACCAAAACGGAAGATGAAAAAGAGAAGGCCGAAATACTGAATTCGGTTTTCCAAAATCCAAAATTGTTTCACCACTGATGATAGTACCACGGTCCCTCCTTTCAATCGTCGTACCAACGTCAAAATGGCTAATTTTACACTATGCAACTGTTACATCAAACTTCGTCAAGAACTGTCACTCCCTAATATTTGACAACAGTAACACACATGACAAAAAATGGTTCAAATTGCTCTGAGCACTATGGGACTTAACATCTGAGGCCATCAGTCCCCTAGAACTTAGAACTACTTAAACCTAACTAACCTACGGACATCACACACATCCATGCCCGAGGCAGGAGTCGAACCTGCCACCGTAGCGGTCGCGCAGTTCCAGACTCTAGCGCCTAGAACCGCTCAGCCACTCTGGCCGGCCCAGACATGACGACCTGTAAACTATATGATAGGACAGATTTCAGATCCTATCGTATTAAATGACACACATGTCATTGCTACAGAAGTACATACTGTAGGTAGACTCATAGGGTCACAGTTACTGAACTATATGAAAACAAACGTAAATTAGTTACAAAGTACGGCGTGCACACACTTTATTCAATATGTAAACGTCACTACAGATATTCGGATTTACGTTATGACATATTCGATATGCCTGTCAACATTGACGACGATGTGGCATAGACGAATACAGAAATTCGGCATTACCCGCTGTTGTGTCGGGACAACGATGCTGTCGATGACCTCCTGAAAGGCTGTTTTCAGCTCAGCAATGGTTTTGGGGTTGTCACTGTACACCTTGTGTTTAATATAGTCCTACAAAAAAGAGTCGCATGTGTTCAGATCCGGGGAATATGGCAGCCAATCGAGGCCCATGACAGACGCCTCTGGGTACTCCAGAGCCAGACTGCGGTCCCCAAAGTGCTCCTCCAGGATATCAAACACTCTCCTGCTTCAATATGGTCGAGCTCCGTCTTGCATGAACCACATCTTGTCGAGATATGGGCACTTTAGATAATGGGGATGGAATCATCTTCCAAAACCTTTATGTACCATTCGGTGGTTACCGCGCCGTCAAGGAAAACCGCACTGATTATTCTGTGATTGGACATTGCACAACACACCCTGTTGAGGGTGAAGAGACTTACCGATCGCAAAATGGGGATTCTCAGTCCCCCAAATGCGCCAGTTTTGCCCATTGACAAACCCATCGAAATGAAGGTGGGCTTCGTCGCTAAACCAAACTATATTTACCTCAAAGTCCTGCTGGTCAATTCCGTGGGCAATCGTGTTGGCGAAACACAACTGCAGTTCCATGGCCCTGGAGCTTAATCGATGATAGGTTCCAATTTTGGATGGGAAGAGTTGCAGGTCTGCAACAGCAATTTGTCGCAGTGTCTCTCGGCTGATTCCCACCTCGTCTGACCGATTTCCAGTGGCCGGTTTGAAACAGAGCGCGTGTCTTCTCGATGTTTTCAGGTGTTTTCACCATTTTAGGACGATCGACATTGTGAACGGTGTCATCACGAACACTATCGGTTCTCTCAAACTTGCGAATCAAATTCTTGGCTGTTAGCACACTTGGACCGGTTGTCTTCAGCTGCAACTCGGTGGCAAACTTCCTTTGAGCCGCAGCCGGGCTGTTATTGCTATCACAGCAGGTGTTCACAAGCGCTATACGCTCAGGCCCAATGTACTGTGACATTTTCCCGTCTAAATGGTCCACAACAAGGCGCGTGCGCTTTCGCATACTAATTCCCATCACGCCCTGCGGCCAACCGCGCAGTTTGAACGTTCCAACGCAAAACCGTTCAAAGATTATGACGATTTTATTTCGTATGGTTCAATAATCGTCATCTGTAGTTTATTGCTACTACATACACACTTCTCATTTTGTAGAAATTGAAGTATATACAGTTGTTCGTTCTTCAGTCAGATGACACTGATGATGGGTTATAAACCCGAAAACAGATTTTGGAAAATGAGCATTTTTAGTGCGGCTCATGGTGTACAGAAGTCGTCCTTTAATAAATACGCTGATTACATAACAGCTGCATTTACATTTCTGAAAAAATGGTCCGTTCTTTAGAGCAACTTAACAGCTTAGTAAACATTGTAAGGCTGACAGGAGGTGTTCAAAAACACAGTTTGTGCAAAGTAATGTATTACAGTGAAGTCGCATCGGAGCATGCGGGAGGCTGACTGGCTTTTCCGAAGAAGTGCAGAACATGTTGGACGCGAGGTATCGGCGTTGTTTCCGTTCAATAACAGTACCTGTGCTGCTTGTCATTGTTCTGAACGGCAGCGGCGTACGGATTCACGCATCAGACGAGTAGCACCCGTAGTGCGAATTACGATAGATGTTGCGCCCAGATTGCCACTGTGCTACTCGTCACGCTCCCTCGGGACCGTATGGGCCACTTACCACGGTTAACCGAAAGACGCAACTTGATGAATTAACTGTGTAAAGTTTTACTTATCTATAACAGCAAATTTTACTTTCGCGGCCTCCAAGTTGTTCGTTCACTGTCCCGACCAGCGCGATCGCCAGACGTCAGCCAGTTGAGCGTGTTGGGATGGCATCTGGTTCGGTTTAAATCACCGTGAATGTCATTCGACCGATTGCGACAAGACGAAACATGGGACACTAGTTTCCAGACGCGATGTCTGACATTTCTATGATCGCCTCTTTGCCAGACTGCAGGACTACATTGTAGCTACAGTGTACAAAAGAATTAAATGAACACCTTTTCGAAACCCTCTAATTTCCACCCATTAGGTTCGAAATTTGGGTCAAAATCGAGTGCCGCCTTCTTCTATAATGGCGCAAAAGCGTGGTGTCCTTCGGACTTGACGACGCGTCAATTAGCAAGGTGTCGACACGTGCGAAATAAAGGTCGCAGCTCACAAGTTCATCTGTAGTGTCATGGGGTAGTGGTGTGATATTCTCACCAAATTTCACGACAATTCTGCTCAGCTAAACAGTGGAAAGGTCGTAACAGTTTCTCACCCCTTCTTTTCTAGCCTGCGCGGGAGTAGTCAGAACGGCGAGGCCCGGCGTTGAAATCACGCGGTTTTATTGCGAGTGCCGAGGAAAACAGACCAGAAAAACTGCTGCTCGGAACTAGCACGAATAGGTCAAAGGGGGTGGCATAAAGGGTTCAATGAAAGCACTCCGTTCCCTGGGGCGTCGATTCCCACATTTCGCGGTCGCAAACGACAGTTCGCAGTGAAATGAGCAACAGGATAACGTTATTAGCATCCTTTGGCAGTGCTGATGCCCTCGGACGTTTCAACCTTTCTGTAAAGACACTTCGGTGCTGCATCCCCGTTAAACGTGTCCTGACTCCTTTGGAGCGCAGCGTGACCGCCATTTTCGCTCTCCAGTACAGGTTGGAACCACCAGGTACCCTCGAACACTATTCGACGAAATCAGAATGTGGTCTGAATCACCAAAGGGTGCTTACGCTTTTCCGTCCCACCTATTTCGCCCTCCTGTGGCGTAATCACTGGGGGTTACGAGATTTGCACGTGCGTGAATAAAACGACAAAGGGTCCTTTTCAGACCCCCAAGTTCGGCAAAAGCCTCGGTGCCAAACGTCCGCCTTTGTTGAGAACATTAAAAGTGTACTTGTACAGTCAGAATCCGTGACGAGAGTCCCTGGCCAATGTACTGCTGCTTCGCCGTCTGATAGGCATCAGGAACTGGAGAGTGTCGAAGGGGTTGCCGGTCTCCAGGTTCCTAGGACTTCGTCACGGGTTCTCTCTGTACAGGTACATTTTTAAAATTCTCAATAAATGTGGGCGGGTATCAACGACGGTTTTGCCGAACTGGGGGCAGGAGTCTTACAGGAACCCTTCTACATTTTATTAGTGCATGTCTCAATGTCGCATCCTCCCACGATCACGTCACAGGAGGACACAAAATAGGGGTACTGAAAAAGCATAAGCACCCCTTGCTGCTTCAGATCACGTTCAAATTTCGTCGAATGGTTCTGAACGGTTCCAGTCTGTGCACGAAAATTGCGTTCGACGGTGATGCAGCAGAACAGTTGCCTTATCGAGGGTGTCAGCAGTGTTACTGGCTGTGAAGAACGTCTTCCTGCTGCTGATCGCACTGGGGAATGGAGGCTCTAGGGTCAGGGTCTCCGTAGCACAGGCATCACAAGAAGGGGTCAAATGTAGGTAAGAGGGGGTGGCATTCTCACAACTGTGGTGAAATTTTGTCCCATTGTGACATCATTAACCCACCTCGCACGTCACATGAACGTCTGAGCTGTGACCTTTTTTTCGCATTCGCAGAACAGTTGAATGCAAAAAACTGAGAATGTTGGACACTTAGAAAAACAAATGAAACACTGTATTTAAAAGATGGCAGTTACAGTGATGTGTAACGTAAACAGTGAACTGTAAGGTGTCCGTCTGGTTGCCAGATGAGAAAAAGCAGTTTGCTTGGATGCAATGAATTTCATAAAAAAAACGTTGAGGAACTGTTTTAAAATCTATAAAGTAGATGTGAAACCATAACCTATGTGTAAAAATGGACAAATCGTGTAATATTTCAGGACATCTACTGAAGATGCCTTGTAAAAAAGGCGATACGCGTCTCGGTGCATAAATAAAAATAAAAATTTCGATGTTCAACATGCAAAAAGGCATTTTCTTTGAAAAAACTGATTAATTAATTTATGGAAAGTGGTCAGACTGCAACTTCAGAAAACAAACACTCTCACAGTGACAGCTCCTGCATTTCGGCGTTTATAAATTTCACAAATATTTCTGTACGAAATCACAAACAATACAGGCGGGAAATGTTTGTGATGAGAGAATATGGAAACTGTTCCTGCACTAAGATGTTCTTATCGATGGGAACATTACGTACAAAAAAACTGGGTTTTATAAGGGATTTCCTAATTTATAAGAATTTTACAGGATTTTATATAATAAAAAAAGACAAGCTTTGTTTCAACGGATCTCCTGATTGTATACTGTTTATTTCTGATCTTTTTAATGTTTTTGCATGTTCTCTTGTAAATCTGTGGTGTTGAATAGCTTTATGACTAACAAATATGTACACATATTTTAGTCTGTTTTACTGGATGTACAGAGAGATTTGGTTTAACGCCACTAACAAATATGTACACATGTTTTAGTCTATTGTGCTGAATGTACTCAGAGATTTGGTTTAACGCCACTACTTTCATTTGTAGCACTAAGTGCTGATATGATTACCCTTCACTTTCTGTAAGCTTGCTTTGTACATGCTGGTATACACAACATTTATATTCTTTTTTTACGCAGGGGCCTGAAGATAGCAAAGTGAAATGATGAAACTGGTAGCCTTCAAAATAAAATAAAACAACATCTTAAGTTACTCTGCTGTTGGTGTATTTCATTGCCATTCACAATTACTTAACCAGCCCATGGGCCCTGTCCATGATGGACCAACAGAGAAAAGAAACTGCAATTACGTACCTACGTGCAAAACACATATACTGTATATATAGGCAACAGACTTCACGGATGATCTCGTAGCATTGGATTATTATTTCCCTTTTTTAAATTTTGGATTTAATGTAAGTCTGATTTTCAAAAAGAGAATTTGGACTTGTTGTATTGACTTCGTGCGTCATTAAAAGGATATAATCTAAAAACACTGCGATTATGCGTCCTAGCAACTCGTTCAGACAAATCTGTAAAATCCTACTTGTCTTTGCACAAAATGAATCATATGAATCAAAATTTTACTTATTTTGAGATGCTGCGGTGTTCAATGCTAACTGAAGGGAAAAACGTCATTTGACCAGTAGAAATAAAACCTGAAATAAATGTCGGTGTAATGAGCGTATATAGACTTTTATGAAAACGTTATTTCATTGCCCTTTTAAGCATATCGAGATAAGGTACACTACTGACACTCAGTTTATGAAAATGATGAAAATAAAATAAAACCGACGAGGGAGTGTTCTCCACGAAAGTGAAGGCCTAGGTTCGAGTTCTGATGCTGTACATAATTATGTTCTGCTAAGGAGTTCACTTTACACACGCTAACAAAATACGAACTGTTCGTGCAATTTGTTCTACTGGTCTTTCACATTTAATAGACGGATAGAGTGACAGGATATTATGCAGATACAACATGTCAGAGACCCTGTGCTGTTCACCTCTATCACGTATCTCAACACAAATTGTACGTTATCTGACAGCACGCTGTGAACTGGAAGCGAGAACATAAATTTCTGCCATTTAGCTGTCATATGATATCGTTTCACACAAAAAGTACACGACTCATGTCCCTCAGAGCTGTCAGTATGGGCGTGGAATAGACTATTTCTTACATATTCTCAGTATTGCATACGAGAAACAGAAAGATATAAAAACTACATCGTTGCTGCAATGCACTAACTTAAAAGACTCATGCCTCGTCCTACTGCAGAAGTAATGTTTTCCTAAAAGCAACTGGACAGGTGCAAGTACTTTGTTCAGAATAAAATTAATAGTATTATTATTACACACGACACAGGCCTTTATCAGACCACGTGAAGCATTTATGACTACTTGTTCTTCCTGTTCTTCCAGTACTCTTTCATTTGTGCGCTAAAAGCCCTCTTCCTTTCTGCGGTCTTAGGGCTTCAGGTGCTGTCTTCTCTGACATTACTTCCCACTTGTGTGTTTTGTGTCTACAGACGCTTTTGTCTGTAATGTCCGCTGGTTCTACCTGTGCTTTTTCCAGATCAGTTTTGACTTGTGCCATCCAAGGTGCATTGGTTTTGGGCC
The DNA here is from genome assembly GCF_023897955.1 of Schistocerca gregaria. NCBI lineage: Eukaryota > Metazoa > Arthropoda > Insecta > Orthoptera > Acrididae > Schistocerca > Schistocerca gregaria. The sequence continues at coordinate 46,110,479 of NC_064931.1, forward strand.
TCTGTGTGTCTGTTGGTGAGTTGGGGCCGTGAAATTTTAGGCGTCTTTTTCTGATGTCCGCTGCGAGGTTGGACAACTTCTCTGTGGTGTCTCTGGAGTGAACCTGTATCCTTCGTCTGTGAGTTTTGGTACAATAATTTTCCTAATAATTGTTCTTTCCTCTGTGAGGGTTTTCTCTAGGTCGCCCTTGGCGTGTAGTGTGACATTATTTGTTGTAGATTCAAATGGCTCTGAGCACTATGGGACTTAACATCTTAGGTCATCAGTCCCCTAGAACTTAGAACTACTTAAACCTAACTAACCTAAGGACATCACATACATCCATGCCCGAGGCAGGATTCGAACCTGCGACCGTAGCAGTCCCGCGGTTCCGGACTGCAGCGCCTAGAATCGCAAGACCACCGCGGCCGGCTTTTTGTTGTAGATACCTTGTGTTTTGTATAAGGCTCTCTTCATCTTCAGTAACCTGGTGTTTTGCGTGATTTGCTTCCTAGGTATCTATAATGTGTTGCTCTGTTGATCTTGCCATATTTTGTGTTTTAATTCAGTATGTAGAATTTCGTGCAGAAGGTATCGGCTTTTTGGAAGGAGACCTATAGCCCTACTTTTTCTGCACACTCTTTGAGTACTTCTACCTGCCTGACTGCTGTGTTTTCGTAGTCTGCAAGTGGTGCCAGGACGTCCGCGAAGACTAAACACCCAACTTCCAGTTCATCCTTGGGACGTCCTAGTCGCACTGCCTTCCAGTATCTTTGTAATTTAAGCTCTTTCTCCCATTCCTTAATGACTTTGTCCAACACTAGGTTGAAGAGGGGTGTTGAGAGACCATCACCTTGACGCATGCATGTCCTGATCTCAAAGGGTTCAGAGATTTCCCCCCTAAATTTCACTTTTGATGTCGTGTTTGTCGGTGTCTGATCAGTTGCAGTGTCTTGCTGCCCAAACCTTGTTCGTATAGGATGTTCAACAATGACTGGCGGTCGACGGAGTCATACGCTTTCTTAAAGACAACGAAAGTGCGTATGATTGGCGTATTTCTCAGGGCTTTGATACTCGCCGTATTCTTCAAATTGAAGATTTGTTATGCGCAGGAGCAACCAGGTCGGAAGCTCGCCTCGTACTCGTCGATCTTGTGTTCCAGCTGGTCCTGTGTCCTTTTGAGTAGGCATGCGGCTGTGGACCTCCTCTCGTGTCGACGGTAGTGAGTCTGTATGCTTCTCTGTCGGTTCTTCCTCTAGGAATCTCTCTGTGTCTTCTGAGGTTCTGGGCATTAATAATAATAATAACAATAATTTTCCTCACTCTCGAAACCAAATAAAGCGGACCGGCGTTGTCACATATTTCGCGTTTGGTGTATAAATAATATGATACAAGAGCACTAAGTAAGCGCTGTAATATGGAACAAAAATAAAAATTCCGAATCACCAAGATACTAAAAAAACAAAACAAAAATGCTTGTGCAGCTTTTTGTATAGGATCAGTTTACGTCCACATTCATTGAGTTAATACATAAAAACGTATGTTGGAAACAATGTGTCTGTACAACGTTGCTAGTTCTTCAGCGATTAATACAAGGTGCGAGTAGTCTTACCATATTTACAGATGACAGTCAGCATGCAAATAAATAAAGAACTAATACATGTGTGACAAGGACTATGTTGAAGGAGAACACTTATGTTTAGTCTATATCTCCGACAAAAGAAGGTTCTCGAATCTTAGATAGTGTGTGTATATGGCCAAAGTCTGAAGCACATTGCTAAGATGGCGGGTTGCATCATTAGTTTTGCATTGTAACAGACTCTAGTAACTATTTTCTCTTTTTATTAGTTTTTCAAATTTACGTTCTGTTGAGGCCTTGTCACACATTTACTCCAGTATTCTTTGAACGTTTCAGACGGGCTGAAGGCATAAAAAATTAACACCGTGCACCTCAAACTATGTATAGTTGGGGTTCACAGTGTTAATTGTTATATGTTGTTGTTAAGTGTTACAAAAACTGAAAAGTATGCTATTGTCAAATGTCGAATTTTTGTATCACTCTCTTGTTCGCTTTTAGGAAACCAAACGGATAACAGGTTTGGCGACATCATCTCTTGTGGGCCGCTTGAATTTGCACACGCAACGCACTTATTGGCTCACTTCAGTGCTAATTAAATCAGAATCGGTGCTATATATTGAACTTTTTTTCTTAACCATTATTTCTCAGCGTAGCCTACCCTGAAACAGGATAACAAAACTTAAAGCTCTGTTTGGTTCATCAAACAAAATCATACAGAAAAAGCAGCAGTGTTATCACGTTTTTTTTTTTTTTTTGAAGTGACAGTACGTTTTAATTTTTTCTGATCTATTGACTAACAGAATGGTAAAAGAAGAAAAGAGAGCGGAAAAAGAACGAGAGAGAGCAGGGGAGGGAGAGAAGGGAGTGTGTGTGTGTGTGTGTGTGTGTGTGTGTGTGTGAGAGAGAGAGAGAGAGAGAGAGAGAGAGAGAGAGAGAGAAAGGGCAATTGACGGCGTGACCGAGTGTGTGTGTGTGCGGGGGGGGATTGAAAGAGGGTAACAGGGAGATACGGAGACACAGGAGATGGAGAGTTGTGAAGTTTGATATCTAAAAGAGAGCCTTTAAATTATAAAAATATAAGGAAGGAAAGACGCGCGATAAAGGGCCACACACGTAGTTTGTGTGGATAGAGTGAAGAAAAAGCAATTGAGGAGAAATGGCCAACCAGTCGAAACTAGTTACTCGGATTCATGGCAACATACTGTAGTTTTAATTAGTGTTTGAGTAGCTGGCGATTTGGGTACAAAGAAATGCGTTAAGTCAAGCAGAGATGAAGAATGAACATGTATTTGTGTAGAAGAGAAGTGGCTCTCTGATAGCGAGACCCGTGTAACGGCAGTAACTGTGTCAGCGCTGTGGCAGCTGCCCAGCGGACGCCAAGTTGGGGAAACTTCTCTCCTAACAAGAACTTTTAATTACCGTAGTGTGGCGTTGTGAAGTGGGTCTATTGTGGTGAGCTTGGCGTTAACGAAGGCTCGGGATTAAGAACTGCTTCCCCTGCAAACAGTAATAATCCACTCGCTTGGGGTCTCGCTCGTCTTAATCGCCAGGCGCGCCCACGCTGGCCGTATCGCAGTCTAGCTCCCTCGATAACGATTCTTATCTCCCTGTACACACGGCTCAGCTGCTGCTGATACTTGTTTTCGTCTTAGCAGTAAGAAGCAAGAGCGGCCAGCGAACGTACTTCATAGTTTCTTTCCCACATTCTCATTGTTAGTTATTGAAGAGAAAATTGTTGTTATCCTTATCACAGTTGGCTGAAATTGACAGTAATTATTTTTTGTTTTCTCTCAATGTATCAGAGTAGTACGACGTACAATCAGTTATGAAAGTTTCAATAAAAGGGTTTGTAAGTTAATAGCATTGTGACCAAACAAATATCTAGAAAATGTATAAGATAAATATTTATATTTCAAACCAAAATATACGTCTCAGAAAGGCTTTCAAGTCAGGTTACTCAAACATTTTACAACTGATGTACTTTTACATCTACATTTATAGGCTACTCCGCAAGTCACTCTACAGTGTACAGGGGAGGGTGCGGCGTCAAATATTATCCATGCTCTATCCCATCCCATTAGCGTACAGAACGCGGAAAAAATGCTTGTTTATATCCCTCTGCACGTAAGCTAACCTCTCTTATCTTATTCTAGTAATACAACTTGAGATAGCAGTGGTGGCAGCACAATAGTCGCGCAGTTTCCTGAGAACACAATTTCTCTAAATGTACTCAACAGGGTTTCAAAGATTCTAATTTAAGTTTCCCGAGAATGTCTGTAACACATTGGTGTTGGCTACACCGACTGGTTACAATCCTAGCATCGCCACTGTGAAATACACACACACACACGCACTCACGCATACACACACACACACACACACACACACACACACACACACACACACAGAGAGAGAGAGAGAGAGAGAGAGAGAGAGAGAGAGAGAGAGATATCTTGTTTTTCCCCACTATTTCGATCATTCAGTTTGAAGTGCGATGTTAATTCTTTTAACGTATATGACATTCCGTACCTTGTCTGCTTACAATGATATGCAACAGATACTTTTAAATTTACAAATAATATTACTAACGAGATTCGTATACGTTGTTAGTGTCGTTTATGATAATACAAAAAAAAATTTCTTAGCTATTAGACCCGATAATTTTGTGGTAGTCAGTTTATTTTTAAAGTTTTCAGCTTAGCCGACTTTGGAGTCACGTACGTTGTATAGATACCAATTCAATAATCACTTCAGTGTATTTCAATGCAGTATTTTTCTAATGTCTATGGCGGTTAAACATAATTTCGTATATATTCCGTTCTTCAGGGTGAGTATACAATTTGCGAGTTTAAATCATTGATTCATAATAGACAAGTATAAGACGAATAAATCACGTGCAAAAACTGACCAATTTTATATGACTACACATTCTCCTGCATAAGTTTGTGAGAGACATTGTGCCTGTGTGCAGCTATTGGTTCTCAGACGTTAATACCCACTTAATTGATTATGTGTGATACGATATCATATCAATGCAGGAGTAGGTTCAATAACGAATTTTAAAAAAAAGGAGTGCGGGTAGCTAATACAAACAGCATAGAGAACGCATTATCGTGACGAAGATAGACAAGAAGCCCACGCCTACCACAATAAAATAAGTTTATATGCCAACTAGCTCCACAGACGATGAAGAGATTGATGAAATACATGATGAGATAAAAGAAATTATTCAGATAGCGAAGGGAGACGAAAATTTAATAGTCATGGGTGGCTGGAGTTCGATAGTAGGAAAAGGAAGAGAAGGAAACGTAGTAGGTGCATATGGAATGGGAGTAAGGAATGAAAGACGAACCCGCCTGATAGAATTTTGCACAGAGCATAACTTAATCATAGCTAACACTTGGTTCAAGAATCATGAAAGAATGTTGTATACATGGAAGAGGCCTGGAGATACTGGAAGGTTTCAGATAGATTATATAATGGTAAGACAGAGATTTAGGAACAAGGTTTTAAATTGTAAGACATTTCCAGGGGGCATATGTGGACTCTGACCACAATCTATTGGTTATGAACTGTAGATTACAACTGAAGAAAGGTGGGAATTTAAGGAGATAGGACCTGGATAAAATGACAGAACCGGAGGTTGTAGAGAGTTTCAGGGAGAGCATTAGCGAACGATTGACATGAATCGGGGAAAGGAATACAGTAGATGAAGAATGGATAGCTTTGAGAGATGAAATAGTAAAGGCAGCAGAGGATTAAGTAGGTAAAAAGACGAGGGATAGTGGATATTCTTGGGTAACAGAAGAAATAATGAATTTAAATAATGAGAGGTGAAACATAAAAATGCAGTAAATGAAGCAGGCAAAAAGAAATACATACGTCTCAAAAATGAGATCGACAGGAAGTGCAAAATGGCTAAGCCTATCTGCTTTCCCTTCTTTGCTTGGAACTAGGTTTCCATCTGAGTTCTTGATATTCATATAAGTGGTTCTCTTTTCTCCAAATGTCTCTTTAATTTTCCTGTAGGCAGTATCTATCTTACGCCCAGTGATATATGCCTTTACAATCTCGTTCTTCGGTAGCTCAGATGGTAGAGCACTTGCCCGCGAAAGGCAAAGGTACCGAGTTCGAGTCTCGGTCGCGCACACAGTTTTAATCTGCCAGGAAGTTTCATATCAGCGCACACTCCGCTGCAGAGTGAAAATCTCATTCTGGAAATTAAGCATCCATAGTATAGCAATTATAGTTAGATCCTCCATGGCTGTGTCTCCGTTCTCTCAGTATCTTGACCCACCGTAAATTCTGCGAGCTACAATTCTCTGAATATAAAATGAAGGTCTGTCTCTTCAGTCGAATGTCTTTTCCTTCCCCCAATTTAAAGTCCCATTATTTCTTACAAACACTTCAGGGCAAAGCTTGAACCATTATCACACGGACTTATGATGATTCTACCACTAAACCAGACATATCTGCAGCTTCTTTCCCCTACTTACGTATCGCCGCGTCTGTAAATCATCCACTGAACCGATCGCAGCTCTTTCAGGCGACCAGGAGCTAGTAATTATCAACTAAGTGCGACGGCGCGACTCAGTACCGTCTAGATCACCATAAGCAGAACAATCACCATCAACAACATACACTTCTCAGCCATCACTTGGCCAGTAGCCATTTACTAGATTGAAGTCGCCATGCCAGAAGTCAATTGATACGAGCATACCACTTGTTTTTAATTATTTAATTCTTTACTTTTTCATTCATTCTGCGCCGAAGAGCCAAAGAACCTGCCACATCTGCCTAATATCGTGTAGGGTTCCCGCGATTACGCAGAAGTGCAGTAACGCGACGTGGCGTGGACTCGACTAATGTCTAAAGTAGTACTGGAGGGAAATGACGCGGTGAATACGGCAGGGCTTTCCATTAATCCGCAACAGTACGAGAGATGGAGATCTATTCTGAACATCACGTTGAAAGGCATCCCAGGTATGCTCGCTAATGTTCATGTCTGGGGAGATTGGTGGTCAGCGGAGTGTTTAAACGGAGATTGGTGGCCAGCGGATTGTTTAAACTCAGACTAGAGTTCCTGAAGCCACTCTATAGCAATTCTGGACGTGTGGGGTGTCGTATTGTCTTGCTGGAATTGCCCAAGTTCATCGGAATACACAAAGCAGGTGATCAGACAGGATGCTTACGTCCGTGTCACCTGTCAAGTGTCGTTTCAAGATGTGTCAGGAGTCCCATATCACTCCAACTGCATACGGCACACACCATTACAGAACCTCCATCTGCTTGAACAGTCTACTGCTGACATGAAGGGTCCATGGATTCATGAGGTTGTCTCCATACCCGTACACGTCCACCCGCTCGATACAATTTGAAACGAGACTTGTCCGACCAACATGTTTGCAGTCATCAACAGTCCAATGTCGGTGTTGACGGCGCCAGGCGAGGAGTAAGGGTTTGTGTTGTGTAGTCGTCAAGGGTACACGAATGGGCCTTCTACCTCGAAAGCCCATAACGATGATGTTTCGTTGAATGGTTTGCATGCTGACACTTGTTGATGGCCCAGCATTGAAATCTGCAGCAATTTGTGGAAGAGTTGCACTTCTGTCTCGTTGAAGGATTGTCATCAGTTGTCGTTGGTCCCGTTCTTGCAGGATCTTTTTACGGCTGCCGCAGTGTCGGAGATTTATTGTTTCACCGGATTCCTGATATTCACGGTACACTCTTTAAATTGTCGTACGGCAAAATCCCCACTTCACCGCTACCTCGGGGAAGCTGTGTCCCATCGCTCGTGCGCCGACTGTAACACCTCGTTAAAAATCACTTAAATTTTGATAACCTGTCATTGCAGCAGCAGTAACCGATCTAACAACTACGCCAGACACTTGTTGTCTTATATAAGCGTTGCCGACCGCCTGTTTACATGTCTCTGGGTTTGAAAGCGCATGCCTATACCAATTTATTTGCCGCTTCAGTGTAAAAAACACTAATGACAAATCAAAAATGAACATATCCAAGAACGTGACAAAGAAATTTATTATTTACCTGAAACAATGACAGAGTGCAGAAAATGTAGTGATTCGAATGGCTATGCTGTGGACGTGGTAGCAGGATGGAAACTCTGAGTTCACAGAAACTGTGTTTGAACACTCTGTTGTTTCAACTTTTGTAGGGTTAGTATATGTTGCAGATATTCCAGGACGGTTCCTTCTAGCAACTATTAAAAACTCAGTGACGTTCTGTGATGTGGACTGGAGGTGTCAGCTGCGTATCAGATCTTCTCGTTAGTTATTTACCAGACAGTGATGAAGCTGATTCAATATACTGGAGATAGTTAATAAATCTGGAAACGGCCAGTAATTGTCTTTGTAAATTCCTTAGCGGCTTGTTATATATTTTGTAGCAGCGGCCTGTAAGCGACGTTATTTCACTCAGGTTAAGATTGTGGACAGTGTTGAAGCATAGCACTGGGACGCAATTAGTGTTTTAAAAGACTTAATCAGAATGACAATACTGAGATCTGCACGTACTCCTTTTACAGTGCTAGTGTTCAGCACAGCAGCAGCACGGATAACTACTGGGCTCATATTCGTTAGGAGTGAGGTTCAAATAGCGTGTCCAGGTATTCTGCTTTAAGTTTTCCACGTTATTTCTAATAAAATTCAGGAGAATACCAAAATAACTTCCTTAAACATGGATACAGTAGGTTTTGTTCCTGTTCCTTCCCTTTTGAGCTCGTGCCCTGTCGCCAATGACTTCGATGTCAACATGATACACTATGTAATCAAAAGTATCCGGACACCTGGCGCCCTCCATCGGTAATACTGAAATCCAATATGGTGTTGGCCCACCCTTAGCTTTGATTACAGCTTCCACTCTCGCAAGCATACTTTCAATCAGGTACTGGAATGTTTCTTGGGGATTGGCAGCAAATTCTTCACGGAGTGCTGCTCTGAGGAGAGGTGTTGATGTCGGTCAGTGAGGCCTGGCACGAAGTCGGCGTTCCGAAACATCCCAAAGGTATTGTATAGGATTCAGGTAAGGACTCTGTGCACGCCAGTCCATTACAGGGATGTTATTGTCGTGTAATCACTTCTCCACAGGCCTCGCATTATGAACAGGTGCTCGATCGTGTCGAAAGATGGAATCGCCATCCCCGAATTGCTCTTCAACAGTGGGAAGCAAGAAAGTGCTTAAAATATCAATGTACGCCTGTGCTGTGATAGTGTCACGCAAAATAACATAGAGTACAAGCCCCCTCCATGAAAAACACGACCACACCATAATACCACCGCCTCCGAATTTTGTACTGTTGGCACTACACACTCTGGCAAACGATGTTCACCGGGCATTCGCCATACCCACTCCCTGCCATCGGATCGCCACATTGTGTACCGTGATTCGTCGTCGCTCCACACAACGTTTTTTCACTGTTAAATTGTCCAATGTTTACGCTCCTTACACCACGCGAGGCGTTGTTTGGCATTTACCGCCATGATGTGTGGCTTATGAGCAGCCGCTAAACCATGAAATCCCATTTTTCTCACATCCCGCCTAACTGTCATAGTACTTGCAGTAGATCCTGATGCAGTTTGGAATTCATGTGTGATGGTCTGGATAGATGTCTGCTTATTACATATTACGACACTCTTCAACTGTCAGCAGTCTCTGGCAGTCAACAGACGATGTCGGCCTGTACGCTTTTGTGCTATACGTGTCACGTTTCCACTTCACTATCACATCGGAAACCGTGGACCTAGGGATGTTTAGGAGTGTGGAAATGTCCCGTACAGACGTATGACGCAAGTGACACCCAATCACCTGACCACGTTCGAAGTCCGTTGAGTTCCGCGGAGCGCCCTATTCTGCTCTTTCACGATGTCTAATGACTACTGAGGTCGTTGATATGGAGTACCTGGCAGTAGGTGGCAGCACAATGCACCTAATATGAAAAACGTGTGTTTTTGGGGGTGTCCGGTTACTTTTGATCACATAGTGTATTAAACTCTATCCATCATTCCTTCCAATCTTCGGCAGTTTCCGTGGATTTTATCGGCTACTGTTTGTTCGTTTGCCGTTCTAGCAGGCTGTCGATGCTGCAAATCGTTGAGTATAAATTTTTCACTTCTCATAACAATTTTCTCACCATAGACTGCACCGCATTTTTACAGTTTGCTTATCTGGCATTAATTACATCTGAACTCTTCTTTTTATTGAATATCAGGTCATTTGCATTGTAGACATACACGGCTGTAGCTGCTGGTTGCATCTCATCTTCCAGAAACAACAAATAACAGAGCAGCTTAACTTTGAACACGGTTTCACGAGTTTAAATAAATGTAAATAACATTTCACCCCGTTTCCCTTTCGGAGTGGGTAGCTCAGAAATAAGTAGTCGGCGCCAATAATTTCGTCGGATCCGTGCTGCCCTGGTTTCCTGGAATACATTGTGAGGATCATGTCGTCACGGTTGGCGCTCTTAAAGCTAGCTGCACTTAAACGCGATGAGGAGACTGGCGTAACAAGCCAACAAGGAGTAAGCGGCTTACTTCCTCTCCTGTTTTTAAGGGCAACCAAAGCTTTTAGATCAGACGAATATGTGATGGGCTAAGAGGGTTAAGCAGGTTTTTCGTTGACAGGCTTCCATTTCTCCTAGCACACTTTTATACCAAGCGGTTCAGTTCTGATGCTTCAAAAATGGCCTGCGGTACTCACGGCTAACTCCCGAAATCTTCAAAAGACTGAGGATTCCTTTTGGACGGAGGTGTAAGACGGCTTCAGAGCGATTGTCATTACTGCAGTATGTAACTTTATACGTTGTACTCTAGTGTAATACTCTCATGGCTCATTTAAGAATCTATTTTCTTGCTGTCAACATAAACCAATCCCCTATACACAAAAGGTCTCATTGGAATCTCTACACTTACATCCTTCAATTACTGGAACAGATGAGCAAATATTCTTTTACAAGTTCCTACACAAGTGGTATTTTAAATTATTTCAGAAATAACGACTTCGTCGTAATAGTAATTGGTAGGAAACTAAAGTTAGCCTGCAGGAACTGCAGTGAGCATTAGATCTTTGAATTCTAAAGTTACACTGGTGGAACATTATCACGGGACGAAATTTCCGCATATGTCACCCGTTACAGTGGTATATCGCCATGTATGACTTAGACATGAGTTGCTACGGCTGATGAACAGTTGATCAGCTTGAGATGTATCCACTGCAAAAGTCGTCATGAGTGCGGCTCAGAAATGTTATCACGTGACTGAAGAATGGTGTTATTATATAGAGAATTGATGGAACTATAATTCAAATGGCGAAAAAGCATAGTTTTGTCTCTCTCTCTCTCTCTCTCTCTCTCTCTCTCTCACGCCGGCTGGTGTGGCCGTGCGGTTCTAGACGCTACAGCCTGGAACTGAGCGACCGCTACTGTAGCAGGTTCGAATCCTGCCTCGGGAATGGATGTGTTTGATATCCTCAGGTTAGTTAGGTTTAATTAGTTCTAAGTTCTAGGCGACTGATGACCTCAGAAGTTGAGTCCCATAGTGCTCAGAGCCATTTGAACCACACACACACACACACACACACACACACACACACACACACACACATACAAACAAACAAACACTGTGAAAACGTATCAAAATCCTTACAGCAGGTTTTGAGATTAGCCATCACGTACAGACAGAGAACTGTGGAGGGCGACTTCAATTTGTAATGCGAGTACCAGGTGTAGAGGTATGAAACCGGAATTTGGTTGCAATAATTACGAGTCTGTTGTTCAAAATAATCTCCACTGCTATTTATACATTACCACCGCCTTCCCGGAAGGCTACGAATGCCACACCGAAAAAACAGTTCTTCTTTTGAAGCGAACCAGTCAGTGGGCCATTATCGTACATTTTTAAACGAACTGAAGCGTTGTTCAGCGAGAGCGTGTCCCAGTGATGCAAATATGCAAATAGCTGATAATCGAACGGACACAAGTCTGGAGAATAAGCTGCATCCCCTGGTATTTCCCAACTGAATGCCTCGATCGTTTCCCTGGCCCGTTTCGTTGTGTGTGGTGGGGCGTTATTATGGAGCAATATGACTTTGTGTCGCCTTTTCTTAAATTCCGGTCGTTTTTCATGTAATTCTCGATTTAAATCGATCATTTGCTGTTGGTAGCTATAAGTGTTAATGGTTTCACCAGGTTCTAGCATCTCATAATAAATGACACCCTTCTCCGATTCCACCAAACAAAGAGGATTGTCTTCTTTCCAAAACGATTTGGTCTTGCAATGGATGTCGATGGTTTGCTTGGATTCACCCACAATTTACAACCCTCAGGGTTCTCAAAATATATCCATTTTTATCATCTGTCACTATTAGATGGAGAAACGACTTTCTTTTGTATCTGGCGAGCACAGTTTCACAAGTGGTCTTTCGATTTCCTTGTAGTCTTTCATTCAGTTCATGCGCAAATCATTTTCCCACTTTCTGCACCGCACCTTTCCCATAACTTTCAACCGAAGAGAAACGGCTTTCTGCGTCACATTCAATTGTTCCGAGAGTTGCTGTTGAGTTTGAGTATCAACTTCATCCAATAAGGCCTGCAGTTCGTTGTCTTCGAACTTTTTCGGTGATTTCCCGAGCTCGTCGTTTCTCACGTTAAAATCACCACTTCTGAATTTTTTGAACCACTCGAAATGCTGTGTTTTCCCAATAGAATGGTCGCCGAATGCTTCGACAAGCATTCGATGTGATTCTGCAGCCGTTTTCTTCAAATGATAACAGAACACCAATGCTATCCGCAAATCGTAGTTCGTAAGCACAAAACTTGACATGTTTACGCGTTTGAAACAGATACCCATGTATGGGACTTGGGTTACTGTGTGTTGACATTCGCCGTCAGCCTTACAGCAAGCAGATGGCGCTGCAAACGCTGTCTCAAGGGCCCTACACTGACGGCTAGCACAATTTATAGAGATTCCGGTTTCATACTTCTACACCCTGTATGTACGGATGTCGAGCGTTGCTAGTGTTTCAAGCACCTTCATCTTCTGCAGAGCCGTTTCAAGGCGACCGTTAAAGGTCGGACTGTGTAATCGGATGACCTAAATGGCGTATTCAATTCACTCACAACAAACACCATACTAAAAAGCAGAAGTTTAGTGAACATCGTAATTGGGATCAATGGGCATTAAACAAGGAGTTATTTCCAGATCAGTGTCATACCTATGCGCGCACCAATATGCTGTAAGTGTCAGTAACAGGAGAAAGGTATTGTGATAAGGTATTTCAGGGATAAGTTCGATTTTCCAGTGGTCCAACGGATTCCTGCATCTACACACATCCACAGAGACACTCTGCAATCCACTATGCAGTAATACTCATAGACAACAGAGCCCATCCACAACAGAGCAGCACGGAGGAGTAGAGAATACGCGAGGAAAAAAGAGAATGTAGCGGGTGGACTAATTTTTGAAGTCGTGTTGTGTAGAGGGTGAGTCAACTGAAGCTACCGATAATGGATATCAGCTTAGACCTGTAACGCAATGATGTGGTGTGTGAACTCATACATGCGAAAACAGAAAGATAACAGAACACTAACAAGTTCAAATTAGTTTTTGGAATGCAGGTTGTGATGACTAACTGATCTGTCGCGTAGTCTGAAGACTGTGTTAGGCTGAAAGGTGGTAGTTTGATTATGAGAGTTTGCTACGCAGTATCGAAGGTTTCAGTTAATCTCTAGACGATGATGTGCTCTTCTGAAGTCCCAATACTCATGGTAACAAGAACTACATTACATTTCTTCATCAGCTGTCAAGCAGTTTAGTGTGCGACACGAGACACTGTTTCTTGGAGTAAGCGAATTGAATTAACACATTGAATCATTATGATAAATAGTTAGCTATGCGATCGGCAAGCCACCTGTTTATTAAGTAAGGAAGAAGAACAGAAAAAAAAATGAAATCACAGTTAGACTAAATCTGTGTGCACAGCTCGATTTAAGCCATCTTCTACTCTCCAATATTCACAGGATCTTTTCTGCATCGCTTGCTGGACTCTTGAGACAAAGGTTATTGAGGAGACAGTAGGAGAGGGGTACTGGCGGAAGTGTAACTGTGAGGGCGGGTAAGCCGTATCTGGGTAGCACAGTTCTTAAACGCATTGTCCACCAAATGAAAGACTCCGTCTTGGAGTCCCGGTCCAGCACACAGTTTTATCTGCCAAGATATTCCACAACAGCGCATACTACACTGCAGACAAAGAATCATTCACTGGACGAAGATGTTAAACGAAACAGCTGCCATTATGGGCGAACTGCTACTACATCGCCCGACAAAAGAAAGTAAAGCACTCGGAAGAGGAGGAGGAAATGAAGCTTCACAGGCTGAGCGAATGCGCGACGTTATTCGAGTGATTATAAAATCGAGTCAAATTTATTAAGAACTTTATAGAATGAACCCACTTATCAGTACGACGTTGCACCATCTCTGGCCCGGATGTGTACGCTGATTCGGTTTGTAAGGTTCATAAGGCCTTTGTATTCTCCCCTGAGGCAACCTGGCACGCATCTTTTACAACTGCTCTTTTATATCACGGATACTGGCACTGTGATACAGTTGACGTCCGAGCTGGTCCCTTGCATTCTATTGGAGACAGATCTGGTGATCTTCCTAGCTACGGGTGTACCTGAACACTACGCAGACAGTTCGTAGAAACACATTCCATGTGTGGACCAACATTGTCCTGTTGGAAAATGGCGCCACAATACTGGACAGGAAGGCAGAGATTGGCATACATCCAGCAAATAATTGAGGACTTAGGTTGCGAGATATTCTCTGAGATGAAGAGGTTAGCACAGGAGAGGAATTCGTGGTGAGCCGCAACAAACCAGTAGAAGATTTATGCAAAAAAAAAAAAAAAACTGTCGCAAGAGAGGTACACATGAGTACGCAGTATGTCCGTGACGTACAGTTGTGCCGTCAGAGTTCCTTCAGTGACAGACAGCGCTGTAGTGAAGTCGTACCCCATGGCGCTCCGTACCATGTCCCCAGGAGTAACATTACTGTGCCTCTCCAAAAGATTGGAAGAAAGTGACCTCTCGCCTGGTCGCCGGTACACTCGCCGACTGTGCTCATCTGGGGTTGCGCACAATCGCGGTTCATCACTGAACAGAATGCGACGCCACTCACCAGCAGGCCACGCTTCCTGTCACGGCACCATTCCAAAAGCAGCCGCTTGTGTTGTGGTGTTAACGACAGCCTACGCAGATCTCCAGCCAGTGGTGTGGGATGACACAAAGTGTTGCAGGCTGTCCGTTACTTCTTCTACAATGGCAGGCGGTGATGTGTAGGGGTTCCGATGTGCTCGGTGCACAGTACTGCGAACCTCCCTAGTGGTGGTCAAATGTATCTAATCAGAACCTTGACGACGAGTACAGCTGCCCTAACGTTCACATCCAGTCCAGCAATGGGCTACTGTCACATCTGAATGCCCCATAAATCTGGATACTGCACGATTCGACGAGGCGACCGACTGGAGGCCTACAATAACATCCATTTCAAACTCCGCCTCGTGATGATAACGCTTCCTCACACGACTACGTGGCATCCCCGTGTGCTTTACAGTGATGACTCAACATTCGACGTTATTCGCGCCCCTCATACTCTGAGGTGAAAAAAGTAATGGGAAATGGTTCAAATGGCTCTGAGCACTATGGGACTTAACATATGAGGTCAGCAGTCCCCTAGAACTTAGAACTCCTTAAACCAAACTATCCTAAGCACATCACACACATCCATGCCCGAGGCAGAATTCGAATCTGCGACCGTAACAGTCGCGCGGTTCTGGACTCAAGTGCCTAGAACCGCTCGGTCACCACGGCCGGCAAAAAAAGTAATGGATTACCTCCTATTATCGTGCCAGCTCTCCTTTTGTCCGGCGTACAGCAGCAACTCGACGTGGCATGGACTCCACAAGTCGTTGGAAGAAATATTGCAGCCATACAGAAATATTGAGCCATGCTGCAGCTATAACCGTCCATAACTGCGAGTGTTGCCATTAATCTCTCGACTATGTTCCATAAATATATTGGATCTGTGGCCAAATGAATTGCCCGAATTGTCCAGAATGTTCTTCAAACAATTCTGGCTCACTGACATGGCGCATTGTCATCCATCAAAATTCCATCGTTGTTTAGGAAAATGAAGTCCACGAATGGTTGCAAATGGTCTCCAAGCAGCCAAACATAGCCATTTACAGTCAACGATCGATTCATTTACACCAGAGGACCCAGTCCAGTCCATGTAAACACTGCCCACACGATTCTGGAGCGAACACCAGCTTGCACAGGACTTTGTTGAGAACTTGGGTCAGTGGCTTCGTGGGGACTGCGCTTCACTCGAACCCCACCATCAGGTCTTACCAACTGAAATCGGGACTCATCTGACCAGGACACGATTTTCCAGTCGTTTAGGGTCCAACTCATATGGTCACAGGTCCTGGAGAGGCGCTGCATTCGATGTTGTGCTGTTAGCAAAGACACTCGAGTCGGTTGTCTGCTGCCATAGCCATTAACTCCCACCTTCGCCGCAGTTTCCTTGTACGTCCCACATTGAATTCTGCAGTTATTTCACGCAGCGTTGCTTGTCTGTTAGCAATGACAACTCCACATAAACGCCTCTGCCCTCGGTCGGTAAGTGATGGCCGTCGACCACTACGTTGTCCGTGGTGGGAGGTAATGCGTGAAATTTGATATTCTCGGCACACCCTTCACACTGTGGATCTCAGAATTCCCAAACTATTCCCGAAATGGAATGTCCGATGCGTCTAGCTCCAACTACTGTTCCGCGTTCAAAGTCTGTCAATTTCCGTCGTGCGGCCATAATCATGTCGGACACCTTTTCACATGCCTCACCTGAGTACAAATGACAAATTCGCGAATGACTTTTTTACCTTGGGTACGTGACACTACATGTGCATATCGCTATCCCATGACATTTGTCACGTCAGTGTATATTCTATCAGGCCCGGTAGCGACACTCGACACGAAGAACATTAGCCCATCATGTAGTACTTGCTGGTGTCACTGTCTTATAGAGTACAGGTAAACACTGATGACGATACATCCGTAGGTTAATATTAGTTGCTCCATTAAGTTTGTAGCCAGTGGTCGGCTGGCCACCTGTCCGGCGTGCTCAGGTGAACCATCGAAGGCTGACGAAGACACCCCCGTCCCGCAATTTATTAACGCGCTCTGAGTATTCCGCGTATGCTTTAACATTTTGGTCAGACCGACCACACTATCCAGAGAGCAGCGCCCTCGCTGGTTGAGTTGCGGAGCTCAGCTGTCCTCCGAGTTGCCGCCATCGACCACTGTTTGATCTTCGTTTAGAGCAATTCGTGGAAGTGGTGGGGTTTCCAGGAACTATCTGACTGCTACCCGCTATCACAATGCAGATTTTTCACCGTGCATATTTCCAAGAATTCTTTAATAATGGATTCCCAAAGAGATGCTCTTGTGGCTAAAATTATTGTTTTATCGTGATTTATTGGATGTTCAGTGGAGAAACAATGTTCAGCAACAGTAGACTTAATTGGACACAGAAGGCTACTTCAGCGTTGACGTTCGAATCAACCTTCTTCTAAATGTGCTTGGTCTAGCCTATGTAATGGTCTAGCCACTACATTTGCAAAGTATTTAGCGAATTTCTACCTTCCGCAAAAACAAATCGTCCTTCAGAAGGTTTGGTGTCTTAGGTGGTGGGTGCAAAACCGCTTAGTCTAAAATTATATCTTGAACGAAATGTTTCCGATAAAGGGAAGAAATAATAGGGATTTTGCTGGTGTGCTCCACTCTTTACCCGCATCCTGATTTTTGGCTTTATCTGATAACGCCCTGTCAATCTTCTGGGTAGAATTTCTGTTTTTCACTGATCACTGTCTTTAGCTGGACGAGCTCTTTAGGGAAAGTATCTGGAGCCGAGGCTGTGTGTGCTTTGTGTGAAAGTGTTTCAAGCACACTCCTAGTTTGCGACGAGAGATGACAACTCGACGATTGAATATATAAATCGGTATTAATAGGGTTTACCATAAACTGAATTCCCCGTGCAACGAAAATGTCGAGAAAAGGCAGACAACCATCTTTCACTGTTTCTACAGTTAACTGAACGTCCTCATGAGTGGAATTAAAGTGATGTAAAACCTCCACTAATTTATCTCTCCGTGAGATCACACTATGAAAGTTTTACTCATAGTGACCTCGTCACTCTTCTCGAAAGATTGGGTGAACACAAAATGGGTTTAAGAAAGAGCATGCAAAAAAAAAAAAATATCTGTGATGCCCACCTATCATTTGTTGGCAGTTAATGCCAAAAACTCCACAAGGAGGACCTTCGTAAAATGTGATATGACATGATCGCTAACAAAACCCAGTTTGTTAATACCGTCTGGGTGGTACTCAACAATGCGTTCTTAAACTCTTAATGGTCTGTTAGGTAAGGAGGAATAATTCAGAACTGTGGAAGTTTCCAGTTGCACACGTGCTTTACGGTCGTAATTAATCCCCCTATAAGTAGAATCGATTAAATTCGCAGCAGTTTTGGCGACTGCTTTAGAAGACATCCTTTCGCCACCCTTTTCTACAATTTCAACTTTTAACCGTAACTAAATACATAAACACTACAGTAAGCTTCGTCCACACACGTTACAGCCATTTACAACGATCAGACGTGTAGGCGAGACATAACGTACCAGTTGTAGAAGGAATAAAAGCATTTCAATTGCACTAAGGCCATGCGATATGGACGACCTACAACTGAAATCACAACTTGTCATTGAATACTTTACCTCATTTTTTATTTCTTATTGAAGCCAACATATTTCATATTGAATAGCCCCACTGTGTAAGCCACATTCGATTTATTAGGTTCAGTACAGTATATCTTAAGGGATGTACTGCTTTGCGTATGTACGACGTATCTTGGAATCGTACACATTGTTCCCGTATAACATTATTGTGGCAGAGCCAATGCCTGCAATGACAACGAGCGAGGAAGAGACGATCGGAGCGAGGACGGAAAAGGAGCGACAACACAATAGCAATATTTTCCGTGCAACTTGAGATCGACGCCTGCGCTGAAAGGCAGGAAGAAGTCTGTGGCTGGTCTCGTGTGACAACATGGGGCACTGACCCGGCGAACCCATTCTGTGCCAACGAACTCCTCGTTAATGAAATGTTTTTGTCCGACACTGTAGCTTTACTGTTGCTCTGATTTTACTACAGAGACACTTCTCTCGACATCTTTAGCTGATTAAGCAGTGTAAATTGCTGTTGACGAACACTTACATCATCAAATATTTGTTGTGGTCTTTGTGAAAGAACTGCCTCATATAAACGTCTGCGTTGGGTAAGAACGAACTGTAAGCACAGAAGTTTTATCCATCTTTCACGCTACTCTATGGTACAGAAGTATGGATAAGTTTGCAAAAGCCTCAACATCATTTCGTTTTATTATGACTGTCTACTTAACCAGCAGGAATAAAGTAATTTTATTTCTAGGTGACGTTCTTCAAGTTTTACACCCTTTTAAGAACAGTTCCAACACCAATTAAGTTGGTGATGACTTTACAAACATCGAGAACAGTGCCTACTATAAGTAATTTCGTTCAATTACAAGTAATATAAACAACCACTGCAAAACACTTACATGAGAGGGTGCTAACAACAACAATTTCAAATAGACGACGTCAGACACATCGTCGCCATAATTTAGGTACGCAAGTTTAGCAACGTGGAAAATTTATTTGTCAGAGTTGCGGCGACACGGCTGCCGAAAGCCAAACCGTGCAATACGCTAACATCCTGAAAAAGTCTGCAAAGAAGCTATTTGAGCATCGGTTCCTCGCATCCACATCTGCTTCCTATAGGCAGTTGCATGAAAACATGTTCCGTTGTGGTTCAAACTTCAGTATATTGGTTGGTTCTGGTCTTCAGTTCCAAAACTGATTGGTGCAGCTCTCTACTCTACCCAATCCTGTACAAAACGATTCATGTTTTCGTTACTATAACAACCGACATCCAATTGAAACTGCTTACTGTCGTCTAGCCTTTCTCTCCTCTTATCCACTATGAAATTGGCGATACCTTCATGCAACTGAATATGTACTATTAACCGATCCCTTCTTCTTGTCAAGTTTCTGCGATAAATTTCTTTTTCACCCCAATTCGATTCAGTACTTCAACATCCGCATCCAATCTACTTATCTAATCTTCTTCTGTAGCGCTACAATTTTAAAGCTTCTCCTCGTCTTGTTTCAATTGTTTATCTCCCACGTTTCACTTTCGTCCAATGCAACCCTCAAAATAAAAATGTTCAAACTTACATTTACATTAGATGACAAGTTTCTCTCTTTCAGAAATGCTATTCTTGTTATTTCCAATCATCATTTTATATTCACATCAGATAATTTTAGTGGCCCAGTTCCTGAAGTAATTCCCTTAGCATCACTCGATTAAATTCGACTACATCCAGTTACACCTGCTTCACTTTTGTTAACGTTTATATAATGACTTCTTTTCAACACGCAAGTCATTCCGTACAGCTGTCCTCCTAAGTTTTCTACCACATCTAACAGAACTACAATATCATTGGGCAAAGAGGAAAAGTTTTATTTCTTCTCCTTCAACTTTAATTCGCTCTCAAAAGTTCGCCTTAGTATGCTGAGAGTATAGGCTGAATAACGTCGGATATGAGCCACAGCTCTGTCCCACTACGTTCTCAACTACTGCTTCCTTTTCTGTTTGTTGATTCTTATTATTCCAGTCTCGTTTCTGTACAAGTTGTGAATGACTTTTCGCTCCTTGTATTTTATCCCTGCCACCATGAGAATTTCAAATAATATTTGTAGTCAACATTGCCGAAAATTTTCTCTAAAACGTATGTTTGCCTATCTTCTAACGTCAGTATCGCCTTGTGTGTTACTACATGTCTCCAGAACCCAAAATGATCTTTCCCAAGCTCGTGTTGCACAAGCTTTTCCATTCTTCTGCGAATAATTCCTGTCAGTATGAAGCAGGTCGTCTTTGAATAGAAGTGGACTGCAACCGTTGAAGAGGCTTTCTTTAACATCTGTTCGTGAAGTTTGAGTGGTGTCACATCTTCAGCTTTTCTGGTATGACCACTGACCACCGCGACGTGGCGTTGCGGGCACGTGATGCGATACCCAAAGTACGTAAGCGGAACAGACACGGACGAGGAAGATATGGGCTACAAATGCGGAAATCCATCGAGATAAGCTTCTTTGACAAAGAACAGACTATTATTCCACAGAGTATCTCGAAAACGACGAAGCTGGTCGGATGTTCACCTGCTACTGTCGTGAGCATCTACGGGAAGAGGTAGGATGACAGTGAAACTGTCACTAGGCGCCAAATGGTTGAACGTCCACGACTCTTCACAGAACGTGGGCTCCGGAGGCTTGTCTGCTGAGTAAAGTAGGATATATGTTGATGTCTGCCATCTCTGCCGAAAGAGCACAATGCTGGTGCACGCGCAAGTGTTTCGGAGCACACCGTTCATCCTACATCGTTGAACACGGAGTTCCACACCAGACCTCCCCTACGTGTTCACATGTTGACCCAACAACATCGTCAGTTACGACTGCAACGGGCACGGGATCGTCGGAATTCGACCGTCGATCAATGGAAACGGGCCGGTCGCTAGGGTGAATCACACTTTTCCTACATCTGCACAAACGCCGTCATCGAGGCGAGAGGCGGCGTCACGGGCGCGGACTGGTGGGAGCACAGCTTTTCTCCTGCACTTGCATGGGACCTGTGGTAGTGCTCGAAGCTATGAACCACCTACATCCCTTTATGCTTGATGTCTTCCCCAACGGCGACGTTATCTTTCAGCAGTATAACTGTCCGTGTCTGCCGCGCGGGGTAGTCGCGTGGTCTGGGGCGTCTTGTCACGGTCCGCGCGGTTTCCCCCCTCAGAGGTTCGAGTCCTCCCTCGGGCATGGGTGTGTGTGTTGCTCATAGCGAATGTTAGTTTAAGATAGATTAAGTAGTGTGTGAGCATAGGGACCGATGACCTAAGCAGTTTGGTCCCATAAGATCTTACCACAATTTTTTTTACAATGTCCGTCTCTCGGAGCCAGAAATTCTATGGAACCCATCTGGGTCGCTGTTGGGCGCCGTCACATCGTACGCAAATCAGCAGCTCGTTATTTATACGAATTACATGACCTATGTGTAGACATCTAATGACACATACCACCTCAAATCAACCAGCAAACTGTCGGACCCCTGATACTCAGAATCAGTGCTGCATTTCATTCCCAACAAGTTATTAAGCAGGTGGTTACATGTTTTGGCTCATCAGTGTATAATTACAGTGCGTTGATAATTATTACTTTGGGACCATCCGATCACAAATGAATAAAGCACAGTTTCTTGCCATACGCGTTTCGCCTTTATTCTTTGCTAGGCATCTTCCTATCGTATTGGAAAACATTGTATTTTATTGAGTTGTGATTAGATGGTTCCAAAGTAATAATTTTAATGCTGTATCTCAAGTGCATAGGCGTCCGCAAGGTGGTGGTGGTGGTGGTGGTGGGGGGGGGGGGGGGGGGCGGGGGTGGTGACACTTTCTCCCTCCTGAAATCTGGGATACAAAATTCTCAACAGGCTGTTCATGGGAAATCGTGCCTTTTCTTTGGCGCCGCGTTGATTTCGGCATTGTCCTACATTCAAGGTGGAAGTTGCGATTTACAGAAAATTGCGAAAATATATTTCCCAAACTATTCTCTGCGTCTTCCTCACACAGTCATTACCATAACTCTAGAAAGAGACCGTTCCAACATTTTGTCACGCGAATTTCTGCACCTGTTTCCAGCATAAAATAAAAGTGCCTGAGTATACCTGTCCAATATTCGTCCCCAATTTCGGCAAGGACATCCTGTTCTCCTGCAGCACAAATGAATCATAATACTTTATCATTTGTTTACAATCGAGGAAGACCTGTTATGGATTGCTAATATCCCCTTTAGTTTTAAAACTGCCAAACGATTGTAGCAGACTGAAAAACACCAACTTACTATACCGGAAGTGAGATCATCTCTACTTCGTCAGACCGAGTGAGGTGCCGTAGTGGTTATCACACTGGACTCGCATTCGGGAGGACGACGGTTCAGTCCAGCGTCCACCCATCCTCATTTAGGTTTCCCGTGATTTCCCACAGTTGCCCCACGCGAATGCCGGGATGGTTGCTTTGAAAGGGAACGGCCGATTTCCTTCCCCGTCCTTCCCTAATCCGATGAGACCGATGACCTCGCTGTTTGCTCTGTTGCCCCAACCAGCCTAACTCCTCTACTCGTCTATGGACACAAATGCATCAGTCGAATACAGTTAATACCACTTTCTGCGGCGACAGAGAGGGGAAAAAAGTGAAGAAAAGATCTTCGCTCATGAACTAGAATCACGAATTCACCTGTGTAGTTGGCATTACTGCACAATGACGGTTCTTACCGGGGACAGCTGCTAGGACTCGATTGTACAGCCAGTCTGTAATGTTTCTCACATTCATCTCATACACTGTTTGCCCAGGCAGACAAGTCAAAAATGTAGCTCTGAAAACACGTTTTATTAAATATTCAAAAAACAGATGTAAAACTGACATTATCCCACGCGAATTTTTGCAAACACATAGTGTTACATGTGACACAACTTGAATAAGCTGTTTTAAAGTTTATTTCCTGTTTCTTCAATCTGAGAAGCTTTAATCAATGGCATTTTTCTGGTTGTTTTTGCTAATAATGAACAGGAATATCTCAAGTTTCACGAAATCAAAAATAACAATTATAGAATCTTGACCCTTCTTGCATAAAAGTCTACGGACGCTGATGCTCAGGTATAAACTATGTATTGTACGTGACTGTACTGAGCGCGTGTGGAATGTACCGTAAATGGGAATTAATTAAATGTCTGGAAATGATACGAGTGGACTGATGGGGATGAAGTCAATGAATGCTGTAACATGAAGTGGTATCGGTTCAGATATGCTGAATCTTCGTTGCAATAGACCTAATAGGGAAAACTGAAAATTTGTACCAGATAAGGAGGCGAACTGGTGTATCTTGCGTATGACAAGCTGACACCTTAACCATTAGGCTTTGTGAGCACGCCCTCACTCCTGGCTTAGGCGGCTTGTCGCGGTTCGCGCGACTCCCCCCATAGGAGGTTCGAGTCCTCCCTCGGGCATGGCTGTCTGTGTTGTCCTTAGCGTTAGTTAGCGTAAGTTAGATTAATTAGTGTGTAAGCCTACGGACCGGTGATCTCAGAGGTTTCGTCCCATAGTCCTTACCACAAATTCCCAAATTTCACTCCTGACTCAAATGTTCATTGTGACTTATGTTTACACCTACGATCCCCAAACACTGCTACCAAAGTAACGCGGTGGTATGTTAAGGCGACTGATCGTAAAACAGAAAATAAAGGTGCTAATCCCGGTCTGGCACAAATTTTCTATGGTAGCTATAAGTTATTTCACTAAAAATCTTAAAAAAATTACTCTGATCTAACGAAAACGCGTTGGGTAACTTAAGGGAACACGTATTTGACATAAAGCATGGCACAATTTTATTACCTCCATCGTACAGGGTAAGCAGTATAAAACTGCCCCGGAAAATATTTCATGCATCTTTAGATACGCAACCCAACTTCCCGGCTGTAGAATATGTAACTTGGGTTGCCTGTCTTCAGATGAATGAAATATGTTGCAGGCCAATTTCACGAGGATTACTCGGAAGGTACGGTGCAACTGGTAGTGAAATAGAAACGACAGTGGGAATAAAAAATTTATTTCCAACAGTTAGCTACACCTTCCAGGTACTTCTGTACATAGTCCCCGCTCCGACTGAGATAGCATTGTTGTAGCATTGTACCAACTTCTGAATACCCTCATCACAGAAGGCAGCCGCCTGTACCTTCCATGCCTTCTCTACGCTAGTCTGTAGTTCGTTGTCTGTGCCAAAATGTTGACTTCGTGGCCAGCGGTACATGTGAGCAGAGATGAACGGCAGAGGAAGCGACCGAGCGAAGTGGTGCAGAGGTTAGCACACTGGACTCGTATTCGGGAGGACGACGGTTCAAACTTGCGTAGGGCCGTCCTGAGTTAGGTTTTCTGTGATTTTCCTAAATCGCTTCAGGCAAATGCCGGGATGGTTCCTTTGAAAGGGCACGGCCTACTTCGTTCCCCATCTTTCCCTAATCCGATGGGATCGATGACCCCGCTGTTTGGTCCCCTCCCCCAAACTAACCAACCAACCATCAGAGGGAGCCAAGTCCCGGCTGCATAGTGGCTAATCAAACACTTCGCATCGAAAACGCCGCAGGAGCTTCCTCATTGCCCTTGCAGTGTGCATGAAGAAGGAAATGCATACACGTTTGTTATGTGGGCTGCATGAAATTAGGTAAAATCTCTAACAGGCAGTTACACATTATCTTCTAGGCATCCTTACGTATTCGCTGTGCGCTCAGAACTCAAAAGAGCGGCGTGACGCAATCGACAGGCATGCTAGAAACACTGTCCAACACATCTACGCAAAGCTTCATCGTATTTCGCGGCCGATCAGACCGTACTTTCGAAAATCCCTCGTGTTTTACCCACCCTGTATACCTCGAATAGAGATTGAGAGAATAAAATAAGACGGATTAGTGCGTGTACTAAGGGATACACGGACAGTCACCACGAAAATGGAATGTCATAATAAGTGGCTGATATTGGCACGTTCTGCATTTTAACGTGCACTGCGCAATATCTTACAGCGGGTATACATAATGTAGCGTTGAGTTTGCGTTGTTGATGTTAATGACAGAAAGGAGAGGTGAAACCTAGTGCTCACACAAAGCAAATGGCAGCAAAGGGGACCGATAAACCCGAAGAGCCACGTGAGGAATGGAGCGCCATCAGAACAATCACACGCCCTCAATCCATTACTCACTGCGAATGGGTTGCAGCGTATCTCGGGACTTTGAGGCAGAGTAGATCATGAACTGCACACCATTATCTCTCTTTCAGTTTCCGGCGAAATACTTCGGATGAAAATTTCTTCCCCTTATTAGACGAGCGCAACCGTTCACCGTATTAGCGAATTCTGCTACACAGACCGACACTGGGATTAGGAAAATCCCATCTCTTCATTTTTTTTTTTATTTAGGAAAATGGTTCTGAGATGGTCTTAAAGTATAAAGGCGGGGCGAGAGTACAGACGCGCTCATAGAACAAGGAAAATCTGAGAAAGCACTTTTGGCCACTCAGAGCCTTAGTCGTTGGAACTTTCGGAATGGAGTACTGGGGGGGTGGTGCTTTTCCGGCAGGCCGTAACACTGACATCTGCAGAGTGCCTTCCCAAGCGAAGCAGCAGCCCATCGCATTGCCCTGCCTCCCGCTACTCTGCCACAGAGCCTCCACACACACACACACACGCACGCACACACCTCCCAAGCGTGACCAATGATGCTACGCGTTTATACAAGTGGCCTCCGGAAATCAGTTCTTCCGATTTCTTATTTAGTCAGCACAATGGCTGTGTCTCTTCATTAAATATCGGAGGACGACAGCTTCGTCCTCAGTCTCATATTTCTGCTTCTCCTTCACTGCACGAAAATCCACTGCGTCCAGATTAGCCTATAATTTTTAAAAACAGTATGTGAGCCGGCAACGAAAGCACGTTTCAAAAACGGTTGTACATTTATATGGGAGCGGAAATCGATTGTGGAAGAGGAAATCTAGCAACTAGGACCGCATTTACAGAATATATGTTTTAGTGTTAAGATGACCAACAGAAGCGGTATTGGGAAATCCATTTAGGAAATCCGGTTTTGGGAGCCCCAGAGGGAGTGAGTGCCTCTCTACGCCTCTCTTCCTGTGTGTACTAGCACTACGTTTTGCTATGGAACGTGAGAACGCCACGCAGCTAAGTAAATTATATTTTAATTGATTATTACAAATAAATACTCTGCTATATTGGATAAGATCTGAAATGTGGTCTACGGGATTCGAAGTTAAGGACTACAGGTAACACGTGGAATGCTGAACCGTATCCTTCAAACAATGAGACCTCTAAGAAGCCACAAAAGCTTCTCGGATCTTTAACTCTTCCCTGCAGTTTCAATGATCACGGGAAACTCACAATGCTTTCTGAATCATTACAAGTACTTGGAAAGTTGACTTCCAAATACCAAACCAATTTAGCATTATCCCAACACGGAGGCTGTTGTGAACAACAGCCTTCGAAACTTTTATCGCTTTCGCTCGTTGTTAGACTTTGAAGTAGAATAGGGAATATCTGCGTCAAAGCTCTGAAGCTGTGATTTATTATTTTATTTACCCATTAACTTTGCAGAATAGCTAGTACAGTGACCGCAAGATTTTTTCACGAGAAAATTTAAGAATCGAGCAATGAATAATGAAACGGTGTGAAACATTAAACAAATAGAAAGTGAGATGAATAATGCTGGAATAGTGAAACACAAGATAAATGTAGTCAGTGACAATACAATGTGAATGTGCATCTGTTTATCAGATGTCACCATAGAAACTTTTCCTAATTACTTATATTAACATTTTTAATGTGCGGATAGTTCATATTTTCTACGAATTAGACAATCACTACAGTTTTTTTCATCACGAAGGATAGCGCAGCTGAGAGGTTAAATTCTTTTTAGAAGCAAAATTGTTGGTTTAGTGGATATGTAGATTAGTTGTCCGTGGTGTTACGAAGCAAAGTACACCCTTTAGAAAATTTATATGGGTATGATGTCTAGTGGACTTCGGAGCAAGTTTTTGTCTATGAAGGAAACTTAAAAATTTGGCGACTGTGACAGCTTCACTGGAAAATCCACGCTATATTTATATTTTGGCCATAAAATTAAAGAAGCAATCATCGGAACGTGGTCTAGATATACAGAATAAAAAGTCGTTAAAACACAAGAATTACATAGGAAGTTACGAACTGCGATGGAAACTATATAGGCACGAATCTTCAACAATTTTTGTTTTATATTTTATTATCAGAGGCATAAATTAAGTCATCGCAAAATCAGATGCTCTGGATGACAGTTAAGGCGCGTCAAAACATTTTTGCTTCTGGACTGTACCTGTAACAAGGGATTTTATGCAAGTTAGGAAATGAGCAAAATTGTTATCCTCCGGTATTAAACGTAAATTATCTTTTCATTTCCGTAAAGGAGAAGGCAACTTGAGAGTAACGTGTTTTCTTTTTCCAACAGGAAAAGGCGGCATGAGAACAGTTCTCTTGGTTGCCTCGATGTAGTATGTAGTAAGCGCGATGAACAACTCAGAATGAACTTGTACATTCTGTGAGGCAGATAGAGTCCATCGATGACAAAAATAGTACCCTACAAGTGGTTTAAACGGAATGTAAGCTTCAGTTGTCACGATGTGGGCGCCAGATTCGAAGCAGGCCGACTCCCCTCGAAACGGTGATGGAAGAATTGGTCGGCTTGGCAGTGGATGTTTATATCTCGCTGGAGAGAACGGCGGGACCTACTCCAGAATGCCTAAACAAACATTCGAGCTACTATCATGGAGAGCTGAGGAGATACGGGTGGATATCATAATTTTGTGCCTATAACAATAAATCTGCAAAGGTAACGGTAATATTTCTAACGTCGATCGTTTCACGATTCTACTCCTTCGGGAAACAAATTGCCTAGTTGCAAGTTAGTAAAGACCTTTCACGTTATGGTGCAGAGAACGACACTGCTTACCTAGAGCTCCACCCAAAACACCAAGCTTTTCGTCACTACTTCTTGTTCCACGTCAACAACTTCTCCTTCGGGTGTAACCTCTAATACTCTACAAAAAATGTAAACAAAATGCAGGCAGTAAGTATAAGATGTAATCAGCTATAGTTTCCGTCTCTGAGGATTCAAACCTCGACACTGATAACCATTCCACACACCTTCTACACACTAAAATATTTTTGATTGACACTCAGCCAGAAACTAACCAATCGATTTCACATGCTAAACAGCCTACGAAAACCCACAATAAACTAAACTCGTAGCTGATTAAACATGAAGATTACAATGTTCCACCATACCAAAGCATTAAACGATCTGCGGAACGCCAATGAAAACCAGTGCTGAGGACAGAGAATTGTCGGGCAAGATTTCTCTTTGCTCGACAGTATCGGAAATAAGTTGCTGATAACTGCCAGTGGATAGTACTCTGTAGTTATTGTGGATTCTTTGTTCATAGGATGGTGTGTCCCCGTCGAAGAAATACGTAGGATTAACACTTTACAATGGGTGCTGGGAGAACAAAAGGCATGGGGGTGGTGAAACGGTCTGAAGAATCTACCTAGGAGACACTCTGGACATACTTGGTCACGAATGCATTCTCAATAGACACAATCGCAAGTACCTATTGATTGCGTTCCCTGAGGAAGATAGGATATTCTAACAAGATAGTGCGCCTTGCTACAAGACTAGAAGTGGCTGGAAATAGCTTCAAACGTACGGAAAGGACTCCTGAATATTTTCATAGTTCCTAACGGTCCTCAGTTTTAAACTCGACTGAATGTTTGCTGGATTACTTTGAGAGAGCTGTCTGCAGTGATAATTGTGTGTGCACTGCCCTTCAACATCAGTGGGAAGCATACCTGCAAATATCGGCGGAGACCTGTCAGCACCTCACTCGTTTAGCCGCTATGTCTTCTAAAACCACGATTTCCACTGGATCACAGCAAGTGCTACTATTAACGTCATTCGACACTGTACTTCATCCATAATCTTCCATCAACCTGTTTGCTGCTTCTTTCAGCTATACAGCCTGGTTACGTGCTGTCTCCCCAATTGTTACAGTTTTTTGACACTGCAGGTCTGCTTCGGTCTAGCCACGTGAATAGGAACACTCTGCACTCCGCTGCGAAATCGGGATCTCTGCACTCCGCTGCAGTGAAAATCTCATTCTGGAAACATCCCCCAGGCTGTGGCTAAGCCATGTCTCCGCAATATCCTTTCTTTCAGGAGTGCTAGTTCTGCAAGGTTCGCAGGAGAGCTTCTGTAAAGTTTGGAAGGTAGGAGACGAGGTACTGGCAGAAGTAAAGCTGTGAGTACCTGGCATGAGTCGTGCTTCGGTAGCTCAGATGGTAGAGCACTTGCCCACGAAACGCAAAGGTCCCGAGTTCGAGTCTCGGTCAGACACACAGTTTTAATCTGCCAGGAAGTTTCAAAAGCGAACTTCCTACAACAACCAGTCATCTTTGGGTGTAACGCTTCCCTCCGGCGTATTGACGATTTGACAGGTACATTCAGAATGATTCTAGCGAGTGACTGTAGAATGTGTTCGAGGAAGGTGGAAACACAGCGACAACATACAGTACATCCCTCTGGGGGGGGGGGGGGGGGGGGGGGAGTTTAGCTGCCCTTGCGATGCTCAGTGGTGTTTTATGCGCTCACGTCACGGCGCTCAGGAGACGTTTGGAATTTAATCCAGGGCACTGGGCTACAGAAAACGTACAGCGCACCATGTCGTCTTCACTACTTGCCGGTCAGATTCGGGCGACGTAAGTTCTACCCATCGCTGCGATACGAGCCAGATGTCCACAGTTCGAGTGCACCTACTCTGCTCCGATGTAGAGCCCTTTTTCCGAGTTATGGCACCAGTATCTTTATTAAGTTGTTAGTAACTCCCTATAGAAAACAGTTTGATATGTTTCCGAGGGCCTCACTGAAACCTTTAACGCCTTCCAAGTTGACGATGCGGTTAGAACTATTCTGTCTCCCGTTTTACATACATTTTTCTACGATTTCGCTATTGTACCCCCACACCACATAGATTAAAACGTTCACTTGGATCTTAGTTCCTTCTGTTTTACAGTATGCAGGGAGGGAATAAATTTCTTCTAGTTCTGCATAAGCTCTTTTAGAAACATAACTGTTTTCCTAATGCCATCACTACTTTCCCAGGTTAATGAACGACACGGCCCGGTTCAGATTGAGTCAGAATTGTTCTAGATGGTTAGTTTAGTTATAAGCTGCTCTGATTCGTTGTAAAAGTCTTCAATAATCTTTCTTATCGCCCATTGAAGCTCTATAGGCAGCAAGATTCTGAAGAATCTCCTCCTGGAACAAGCCCACCACCACTTTCTACCAGTGTCACCGGCGGCGTTTGGATATCTGCTACCTGACAGGCAACTCTTCTTATAGTGGTAACAGTTAATCCAGATCTCATTTCTTGCATCCTTATAATATAATTAAAGAGCTGGATTTCCATAGAGATGTTAGTGGAAAACACCTTCCTAGTAGGCAAATTTACTGCTTCTATCTCAGTTGAATCCGCCTCTGCAACCGAGTGGTCAACGCGACAGGTTCTCATGTGACAGATATCCGGTACTGCTAGGGATTTTTCCTTGGTGGGAGGACTGGACTGGGGTAGATTCAGAGTCGTGATGTCAACTGAGGAACTACTTAACTGAGAGGCCGGAACGTCGACAACGGCCGGGGGCGTGATGTACTGATGCTATGCGCTTCCATATTGCGATTGGCTGAGGATGATATGGCGGTCGGTCGACTGTCACGTGGTCTTCTGGGCCTCATAGCGGGATTTCCTTTCTTTCCTTTCGAATGCCGCAGAAGAATTCCCATCTCTTTGTACCTGCATAAATCGATAATTGGCATAAAGTTTTACCGATACCATGAATTCACTTATCCTATATTTTAGATAGTTTGTCTTTTATTTTTGCACGTTCTGAACTAAAAAACGATGAAAGTATTTTAAGGTTGACAGTAATTATGAAACACACTTTAAAAATTCCGTAAGGTTGCTCAAAATTATTAGCTGGTTTCCTGTGAATTTCTTTATTGTTTCTTGTCAGGGCGCGTTTGAGTATTATCCCTTCATCTGATGACCTGATAAAGAAGACGAAGTCGTGTTGTACATATGTACTCGATCGTTAGTATCGGAGATTTACATTTTATTACTCTTGAATGTTGTTCCACTGTAATGACCATTATAAGACTCTTGCAACATCTACCAAACGTAAAAAACAATTATTTATGAGGTGATCAGATGATGAGGTAATCCCGAAACGCGTCATTACAAGGAACGATAAAGAAATTCACAAGAAATCAGTGAATAATTTTGAGAAATCTTAAAACGTTATTAAAGTCTATTTCATAATTACTGTGATAACGGTTGCGTTCCTCTTAAAGGATTTTCAATCCAATTTAGACAGTTTCGTGATAGGCCGAAATGAAAAAATAATTACATGAACGTGAAGCTAATTATATAACTAGCAATTTTCTTAGTCATCTGTGTTTAGTAAACACAACGATACCGATTATAATGCAAAAGAGTGGACCGTGGGTAAACGTCAACTTTACACATACTATGAAGCTAAGAATTTCCACATAATAGTTAAACTGAAGATTTCGTCACGTAAATAACAAAAATAAGTGCGATACATAACGAATTAATAACATTCTTGGCTACCAAAATGATATTTACTTTTTGCTCTTATCTAAAATTTTCTGCAACCGTGCACGCAATGCTATAGCTATTCAATCTTATGGGGATTAATGACACAAATATTAACTTTTTGCTTTCTCGACAGAGCGCTTGCTAACTCAGCAATATCTTGTGCTGTGAACAATGATATCCCAAGGAAGTGAAAGCTCAAGTAGTGCACTGCGCCTCAAACAGGTTTGGTCGCAGCGAGCTAACAGGAAAGTACTACGAAATTACCTGTATCACATACTACTTCCCTCTGGAATAATTCCGTAACCGGATGAGTGAGCTGTGACAGAGTACCATCTGAGTCAGTAAAAATCTTAGTTCCAAATTCAATACCCAGATTGATTGAGGTAGTAAACGAAATTATGAGTAAGGAATTTGGACCTAAAATCTACTTTAGACCAGTATAGCACCTTTACCTAAAACGCGCAGCGCAAACAATTGCAGAGAATATAGGAAAATTAGTCTTATCAGTCGCACTGCAAAGGCTATAACGAGGGTCATACTAAGGAGAATTGAAAAGACAAATGACGAATATACTGCGAAATCGGGATCAGAAAGTGTACAGAAACTGGAGACACTATAAGTTGTCTCAGGATGACTGGAGAGAGAATGATTGAAATGAACAAGGAGGTGTATGTGTTATCCTCTGGAAGAAGGCACTCGAAAGAATCAACTGTAGTACACTGCTAAGAATTTTAAAAGATATTGGTATAGACTGGAAAGATATACGGTTAATAAAGGAACTGTACAGAAAGCAGAAGGTGACCGCTAGAGTAGGGAGTGACGAGAAGGAAGAGATGAGGACTGGAAGGGGTGCAGGGCGAGGATGCTCACTATCACAGAAGCTGATAAATATATACGGAGAAAAACTGATAGGTAACGCCATAGAGGACGCAACAGGCATTGCAATTGGAGTAGAAAGGATAAAGACTATAAAATATGCGGATGATCTAGCAGTGCTGGTGGTATCAGAAGAGGAGCTACTGCAGATATTGAAGCATTTTGCTAGAAGAGGTGAGGAAAGACAAACGTACTGAGAATAAGTAAGAGGGAAGCGAGAGAACAAACGGAAAAAACATAGAACATACAAAATTCGTTATGTACCTGGGAATTTTAATAACATGGAACGGAAGCTGTACAGAAGAAAAGTAGGAGGGGAATATCTATGGAAAAGAGAGCATTTGAAAAGATGATAAAGTTACTAACAGCTACAAGAAGTCCAATGAAGCTGAGGAAAAGATATGCTAAATGTTACGTCTAGCGTTTACCGTTACGCAGCAGTGAATCGTGCATAGTTAAGAACAAAACGCACTTCCTTAATAGTTAAAACATACATCGCCGAAAAGAAGCGAATAGTAAACGGCTGTTAAAACACACTTGACCTCTTAGCAACAAATATTCCTGAGTTAATAACGAGCATTAAAACCAATATAGGGATTAGTGAACACAGGTTTGTCGTGGCGAGATTCAATATTGTAATCCCCAAATCGTCGAAAAATAAACCTATTCAAAAATGGCTCTGAGCACTATGGGACTCAACATCTATGGTGATTAGTCCCCTAGAACTTATATCTAACTAACCTAAGGACATCACACAACACCCAGTCATCACGAGGCAGAGAAAATCCCTGACACCGCCGGGAATCGAACCCGGGCGCGGGAAGCGAGAACGCTACCGCACGACCACGAGCTGCAGACAATATACCTACTCAAAAAATCAGATAAAAATACACTTGACGCATTCCTGAGAGACAATCTCCACTCATTCCAAATTAATAATAGAAGTGTAGATCAGGTGTGGCTTAAATTCAAAGAAATAGTATCGACAGCAATTTATACCAAATAAAATAACTAACGATGGAGCTGATCCTTCTCGGTACACAAAACGGGTTAGAAAACTGTTGCAGAAACAACGAAATAAACATGCCAAATTTAAACAGACGCAAAATCCCCAAGATTGGCGATCCTTTACAGAAGCTCGAAATTTAGCGCGGAGTTCAATGCGAGACGCCTATAACAGTTTCCACAACGGAACTTTGTCTAGAAACCTGGCAGAAAATCCAAAGAGATTCTGGTCGTATGTGAAGCATGTTAGCGGCAAGAAACAATCAATGCCTTCTCTGCGCGATAACAATGGAGATACTATCGAAGACAATGCTGGCAAAGCAGATTTACTAAACACAGCCTTCCAAAATGCCTTCACAAAAGAAGACGAAGTAAATATTCCAGAATGCGAAGCGAGAACAGCTGCCAACACGAGTAACGTAGAAGTCAATATCCTCGGAGTAGTAAAGCAACTCAAATCACTTAATAAAAGCAAGTCTTCTGGTCCAGGCTGTATACCAATTAGGTTCCTTTCGGAATATGTTGATGCATTCGCTCCATACTTAACAATCATATACAACCGTTCGCTCGACGAAAGATCCGCACCCAAAGACTGCAAAGTTGCACAGATGACACCAATATTCAAGAAAGGCCCATATCGTTAACGTCGATATGCAGTTGGATTATGGAATACATACTGTGTTCGAACATTATGAATTACCTCGAAGGAAACGATCTATTTACACACAGTCAACATGGGTTTAGAAAACGTCGTTCCTGTGAAACACAACTAGGTCTTCATTCACATGAAGAGCTAAATGCTATTGACAAGTGATTCCAGATCGATTCGGTATTCCTGGACTTCCGGAAGGCTTTTGACACTGTACCACACGAGCGGCTCGTAGTAAAATTGCGTGCTTATGGAATATCATCTCAGTAATGTGACTGGATTTGCGATTTCCTGTCAGAGAAGTCCCAGGTCGTGGTAATTAACGGAAAGTCATCGAGTAAAACAGAAGTGAATTCCGGCGTTCCCCAAGGTAGTGTTATAGGCCATTTGCTGTTCCTTATCTATATAAACGATTTGGGAGACAATCTGAGCAGCCGTCTTCGGTTGTTTGCAGATGACGCTGTCGTTTATCGACTAATAAAGTCGTCAGAAGATCAAAACAAACTGCAAAACGATTAAACAAAATATCTGAATGGTGCGAAAAAAGGCAGTTGACCCTAAATAACGAAAAGTGTGAGGTCATCCACATGAGTGCTAAAAGGAACTCGTTAAACTTCGGTTACACGATAAATCAGTCTAATCTAAAATCCGTAAATTCAACTAAATACGTAGATATTACAATAACGAACAACTTAAATTGGAAGGAACACACAAAATGCTGTGGGGAAGGCTAACCAAAGACTGCGTTTTATTGGCAGGACACTTAGAAAATGTAACAGGCCTACTAAAGAGACTCCCTACACAACGCTTGTCCACCCTGTTTTAGAATACTGCTGCGCGGTGTGGGATCCTTACCAGATAAGACTGATGGAGTACATCGAAAAAGTTCAAAGAAAGGCAGCACGTTTTGTATTATCGTTAAATATTGGAGAGAGTGTCACAGAAATGATACAGGATTTGGGCAGGAAATGATTAAAAGAAAGGCGTTTTTCGTTGCGACGGAATCTTCTCACGAAATTCCAATTACCAACTTTCTCCTCCGAATGCGAAAATATTTTGTTGACACCGACCTACATAGGACGGAACGACCACCACGATAAAATAATGGAAATCATAGCTCGTACGGAAATATATAGGTGTTCATTCTTTCCACGCCGTCCGCGGTGGTCTAACGGTTCTAGGCGCTCAGTCCGGAACCGCGGGCCTGCTACGGTCGCAGGTTCGAATCCTGCCTCGGGCATGGATGTGTGTGATGTCCTTAGGATAGTTAGGTTTAAGTAGTTCTAAGTTCTAGGGGACTGATGACCACAGATGTTAAGTCCCATAGTGCTCAGAGCCATTTGAACCATTAAAGATGAAACAACATTGTCACTCACAGTAACTTCAGTCTTTGTGTACATAGCGGTTTATTTTCCTTGTACAGGATGACTAAACTGCTGAAGTAAACATACCTGTACTTTAAACAATAAACAGTTGCGCTGTTGTGTGCTTCTGCCACTAACTTGCCGGACGCAGTACATTATGCGAGTCTAACTGCTTTCTGTACGTGCTGCTCTTCCGAACTATCCAGACTACAAACGCCTGACACGTATACTACTCGCTACGAACGCTGTATCACGCATTTCCCCACAGAGCGAGGCAGACACACTAATTGGTGTATTCAGGCTGCGAAAGAACATGGTCTCCGAGTACGGAAATAATTCTAGTCTATAATCGGCTTCTGTTTATGAGCTGGGGTGCGGTTTTCAGACATCCAATTTCGCAATGAAGGTAACAGTACTATGCTATTTTACGAAAATCGATAGGTAATAAGGATACTTTCCATTGCTCACCTAGAACATTTGTTTTTAGACAACCATAGACATTTTGGGAAATCTTCTCTGTTCGAGGATGATCATCCCTTAAAAGAACACTAGATTATCCGCCACGCCTGAAAACGAGAGACATGAATTCTCTATCTAAAGTAAGTACTCAAATTTTCCCTCGGCATGGAATGCTGTGCATGAATAAAATAATTATTCTTTTCTGCCTGTTGATCTTCTCCGCCCATTGAATGGGAGTATGATTTTATGTTGATCGGGAGAGTTACATTCCTCTGCAACCACATCGCTTTAAAGTAGCACTGTCCGTGCGGGCGCAGAGGCCTGCTGTATGCTATGCCGCGGTAGCATAGCTACTGGCAGGGACTCACAAGCCGGACAGCTTTTAGTCGATGGACCAGAAAAAATGTGCCTCACAGTGCCTTATCTTCCTGCTCCTTATCCTTCGTCCTAGCACATTTTTAAATACAGAGGAGATGAACTTCGACAGCGATAGAGAAAGCAATTCGTCTAGGGGAAATAAAAAAAAACTGTGGTTCTCCAGGTTTGCGGTTGGCGATGCGTTACCACTCCATCACTGAAAACGTGGTAACGGTAAACGGAATACAAGAGAGCTTTGTAATTTCATATTACAAAATAGATGAAAAGTTCGAGGATAAGATATATGAAATGAAACATGAAATATTCGTAGCTTACACAAACCAGGTGTCTCAATTCATTTAGTCAAAGAGATCGAAAGATACAGGATGGATTTAGACGCTTTACAGGAAGTTCGTTGGGAGGACACTGGTACCATTGATGTTAAAAAGTATACAGTTTTTTATGGAAGCTGTGAGTCAGCATACAAGTTAGGTATGAGATTTTGTGGGAGTATCTCGGTTTCCGTCAGTGACCCCTGGAATAGAAGTGCTAATAACGGAGACGAAGGGATGTAAAATATATCTTGCGAATCGAAATGCGCCCACAGAAGAAAGCACACCCGAAGGGTAGGACGAATTCTATGCAGAATTGGATGTAGGGCGGTGGATGTCTTTCCGAGCAGCAAATGAAAAGTCGTAATTGACGATATGAATGCTATGAGGGAGAGAAGACATTAATACATTCAACAACTGGAGGACACAGTTTACATAAGTCAGCAACGCAGTGTACCATGTTCATCGCTTTTGTAACATGAAAGGGATGTTAGACAACAGTACAAATTCCCAGCTGAATTACATACACAAAACAGTTAATATGCTTAGACGCCAGGAAGGCATCTGGCCGAGACGGTATCCCCGTAAGATTTTATGTTGACTATGCCACAAATATAGCACCATTCTAATCCATCATCTAGCAGAGATCATTGGAACAGTGGAAAAGTCCACGGGACTGGAAGAAGGCCCAGATCATAGCAATCTATAAAAAGGGTAGAAAATCGAATGCACCGGCCTATTTCACTGACATCGATTTGTTGTAGAATCATGGAACATATTTTGTGTTCAGACATAATGACCTTTCTAGACTCTAAGATGCTCATCTGCAGAAACCAGCACCGGTTTAGGAAACAGCGGTCATGCGAGACACAGCTGCCCCTCTTTGTGCATGACATACAACGGGCTCTAGATAGCGGCTCCCAGGTTGATGCCATATTTCTCAGCTTTCGAAAGGCGTTCGACTCACTCCCGCACTGTCGCTTGCTCCAAAACTTGCGCACATACGGTATACGCGATGACATATGCGGTTGGATAGAAAGTTTTCCAACAGACAGGGAGCAGGATGTCGTCCTGAACGGGGTGACTTCAACAGAAACAAGCGTAACTTCAGGTGTGCCCCAGGGCAGCGTAATAGGTCCGCTGCTTTTTACAATTTACATAAACGATCTGGTTGATGGTATTGACAGCGGCATTAGACTGTTTGCCGATGATGCTGTAGTCTACAGGAAAGTAGTATCACACGAAAGCTGTGAACAAATCAATGAGGATTTGCAGAAAATAAATGCGTGGTGTAATGACTGGCAGCTATCTCTCAATATTAGTAAGTGCAAGCTACTGCGTATAACAAAGCGAAAATCCCCATTAATGTATGAGTACAAAATAAATACCCAGTCATTGGAAGCGGTAACATCCGTCAAGAATCTGGGTGTGATTATTCGAAATGATCTCAAATGGAATGATCAGATTACACAGGTAACGGGTAAGGCGAACTCTAGATTTATTGGTAGAATCCTGAACCGAAGCAGTCCTTCAAGAAAGGAAATAGCTTACAATACGTTAGTTCGTCCAGTCTTAAGAGTACTGTTAGTCTGTATGGGACCCTTACCAGTTGGGTCTGATTCAAGAGATTGAGAAGGTCCAAAGAAGAGCGGTAAGTTCGTGACTGGTACATTTAGCCATCGCGACAGCATTACAAATCTTATAGAAAGTTTGAAGTGGGACACACTTACAGATAGACTGCGCGCTACACGGAAGGGGCTGCTCATTAAAATCCGAAATTCGATCTTCACCGAGGATGTAGAACATATATTATTACCACCAACTTTCAAATCGCGCAATGATCACTATTCAAAGATAAGGGAAATTAGAGCTCGTACAGAGGCGTTCAGACAGTTGTTTTTCCCTCGCGCGATCCGCGAGTGGTACAGAGGGTGGGGGGTGGGGAGGGGTGGGGGTGGGGGAGGGAAATAGGACTTTGGCGCGAATTGTGCCCTCCGCCACACACCGTTTGGTGGCTAATGGATTATGTATGTAGATGTAGAGGAACTTGGGGTGTGATCAGACGGTAAAACAGTTAATCAGATAGATCACATTACAGCTGACGCCAAAACAAAGAACTAGATGATGGTTGTAAACACAGCAGCGTGAGTAGTGCAAGAGTGATCGCTTCCTAGTAAAAACGGTAGCTATATGTACAATCGAAAGCCAGCGTCAGAAACAAGCTTAAGAAAATGGTACGCCACCATGTCGATACGGTCAAAAAAACTAAAAAGAAAGGCAAATTTCAGCTCTAACTCAGCAACCAAATTGAAATTCTGCAAGAAGTACGGAAAGAAGTCGAGGAAGCTGGAAATAAGGTCGCAAATGCAATCATCAACAAGCATATCTAGGACAATAAGATTGCTTTGGGGGGCGAATGCATTAAGGCATTAGCTACTACAAGAAAAGCCAAGGAGAGATGTGTAGACGCGCAGATTTTGCACAAAGCAAAACACAAGTCGAAGTAGGAGAACAACACGAGGAATGCCTTGTTACAGATCACCGTAAAGTTTATTTCTTTAAGAGCGGTACAAGAGCTGCCGAAAGTTCGCTAAGGAGAATAATCGGACCACACGAACCAGTGAGTTTAGCACTGCCGAGAGATGGAAACAGTACTTCAAAGAGCTCGTCAGCAGTGATGAACCTAAAGATCTGTTCGAATTTCAACCTGCTAAGATTGTAGATTCAGTTTATCTGCCACATACACTGGAGAAAACAAAAAAATCAAACAACGAAGCTGAAGAAGAACGAAAGTCCATGAGAATACGCAATCCAGGCAAAAGTCATTCAAGTTGGAGGGAGAGACTCCACAAGGGAATTGCACAACTAATCAAGAGGATCTGAATTGTGAAGTAGATCAAAAAAGACTGGAAGGCAGCAGTCATTTACCATAAGCAAAAGAAAGGTGACAATATGGACTGCGAAAAATGTAATATCCTTACTACAGAGGTTTTATTCGGCCAGATTGCAAAAAATACATACATAAACACCTAGTTTCGGCAATTTAAAATTCCCCCTTAAGATCGGAAAAAGTAGCACAAAAATGTTTTTAGTGTGTTCCGTATAAATACACTCCTGGAAATTGAAATAAGAACACCGTGAATTCATTGTCCCAGGAAGGGGAAACTTTATTGACACATTCCTGGGGTCAGATACATCACATGATCACACTGACAGAACCACAGGCACATAGACACAGGCATCAGAGCATGCACAATGTCGGCACTAGTACAGTGTATATCCACCTTTCGCAGCAATGCAGGCTGCTATTCTCCCATGGAAACGATCGTAGAGATGCTGGATGTAGTCCTGTGGAACGGCTTGCCATGCCATTTCCACCTGGCGCCTCAGTTGGACCAGCGTTCGTGCTGGACGTGCAGACCGCGTGAGACGACGCTTCATCCAGTCCCAAACATGCTCAATGGGGGACAGATCCGGAGATATTTCTGGCCAGGGTAGTTGACTTACACCTTCTAGAGCACTTAGGGTGGCACGGGATACATGCGGACAGCAAGTTCCCTTGCCGGTCTAGGAATGGTAGAACGATGGGTTCGATGACGGTTTGGATGTACCGTGCACTATTCAGTGTCCCCTCGACGATCACCAGAGGTGTACGGCCAGTGTAGGAGATCGCTCCCCACACCATGATGCCGGGTGTTGGCCCTGTGTGCCTCGGTCGTATGCAGTCCTGATTGTGGCGCTCACCTGCACAGCGCCAAACATACATACGACCATCATTGGCACCAAGGCAGAAGCGACTCTCATCGCTGAAGACGACACGTCTCCATTCGTCCCTCCATTCACGCCTGTCGCGACACCACTGGAGGCGGGCTGCACGATGTTGGGGCGTGAGCGGAAGACGGCCTAACGGTGTGCGGGACCGTAGCCCAGCTTCATGGAGACGGTTGAGAATGGTCCTCGCCGATACCCCAGGAGCAACAGTGTCCCTAATTTGCTGGGAAGTGGCGATGCGGTCCCCTACGGCACTGCGCAGGATCCTACGGTTCTGGCGTGCATCCGTGCGTCGCTGCGGTCCGGTCCCAGGTCGACGGGCACGTGCACCTTCCGCCGACCACTGGCGACAACATCGATTTACTGTGGAGACTTCACGCCCCACGTGTTGAGCAATTCGGTGGTACGTCCACCCGTCCTCCCGCATGCCCACTATACGCCCTCGCTCAAAGTCCGTCAACTGCACATACGGTTCACGTCCACGCTGTCGCGGCATGCTACCAGTGTTAAAGACTGCGATGGAGCTCCGTATGCCACGGCAAACTGGCTGACACTGACGGCGGCGGTGCACAAATGCTGCGCAGCTAGCGCCATTCGACGGCCAATATCGCGGTTCCTGGTGTGTCCGCTGTGCCGTGCGTGTGATCATTGCTTGTACAG
Organism: Schistocerca gregaria; assembly: GCF_023897955.1. Lineage (NCBI taxonomy): Eukaryota > Metazoa > Arthropoda > Insecta > Orthoptera > Acrididae > Schistocerca > Schistocerca gregaria. The sequence goes on from NC_064931.1 coordinate 46,152,025, forward strand.
CCCTCTCGCAGTGTCCGGAGCAAGTATGGTGGGTCTGACACACCGGTGTCAATGTGTTCTTTTTTCCATTTCCAGGAGTGTAGAACATCTCAAAAAGCATTAACTCTAATATTACCGCTATACACTGAGATGACAAAAGCCATGCGATAGCTATATGCACATATAAAGATGGGGGTAGGATCGCTTACACAAGGTATAAAAGGCAATGCATTGACGGAGCTATCATTTGTACTCAGGTAATTCATGTGAAACGATTTCCGACGAGATTATGCCCGCACGACAGACTTTGAACGCGGAGTGGTAGCTGGAGCTAGATGCATAGGACACTCAGTTTTGGAAACTGTTAGGGATTTTAATATTCAGAGATACACATTGTGAAGAGTGCGCCGAGAATGCCAAATTCCACGTATTACGTCTCACCACGGACAACGCAGTAGACGGCGGCCATCACTTACCGACCCAGAGCAGAGGCCAGCAGTGCTAACAGGCGAGCAATGGTGCTTGAAATAACTACAGCAGTCATTGTGGGCTGTACGACAAACGCATCCGTCAGCACAGTGCGTTGATGGCTTATGACAGCAGGCGACCGACACTAGTATGTTTGCTAACAGCACGACATCGCGTGCAGCACGTCTCCTCGGCTCCGAAACATATTGGTTGGCCTCTAGACGACTCGAAAACCGTGGCCTGGTCGCACGAGTTCCGAAAAGCTGGCTGTACGGTTCGAGTATGGCGTCGATCCCACGAAGCCATGGACCCTAGTCGTCAAAAAGGTATCGTGCATGCTCGTGGTGGCTCCGTAATGGCCGGCCGCGGTGGTCTAGCCGTTCTAGGCGCTCAGTCCGGAACCGCGCGACTGCTACGGTCGCAGGTTCGAATCCTGCCTCGGCCATGGATGTGTGTGATGTCCTTAGGTTAGTTAGGTTTAAGTAGTTCTAAGTTCTAGGGGACTTATGACCACAGCAGTTGAGTCCCATAGTGCTCAAGAGCCATTTGAACCAGCTCCGTAATGGTGTGCGCTGTGTTTACATGGAACTGAGTGGGTGCTCTGGTCCACCTGAACCGATCATTGACTGGAAATGGCTATGTTCACCTACTTGGAGACGATCTGCATTCATAGATTTCGCGTTCCCAGACAACGATGTCACCGGGCTGCAATTGTTTGCGATTGGTTTGAAGAACATTCTGGACAATTCGAGTGAATGATTTAGCTGCTAAGATCGCCCGACATGTAACACATCGAACATTTGTGGTACATAATCGAGAGCTGATTTCGTACACAACTTCCTGCGCCAGCAACATTTTCGCAGTAATGGACGGCTATGAAGGCAGCATGGCTCAGTATTTCTGCAGGGACTTCCAACGACTTGCTGAGTCCATGCCACGACGAGATTCTGCACTACACCGAGCAGGACGTCCGACGCGATATTAGGAAACTTCCACATCAGGTTACTGTTGATGTATGTGCACTGAGGCAAACGACCTCCTGACAAAGTCATTGCCGTCACCATTTTAGTCCACCTTTTAAACGTAGAATTTTATGAAATGTTTTTAATTTGCTCTTATAAATTGTCTGACTAGTATACATCGTATTTACAACGCTCCTAAACTGTATCCCTGTCGCAGCTGATTGGTACTGCCATTTCATATCATTTAATATAAGAAACTGTATGGAAAATGTTTAAATTTTAACTGTAGATTTACATTATCTTTTCACATATTAAAAAATATGCATGTATTACGTTCCTAAGTTATTAGTGTGGAAGACCGTTGCCATCTGGTTGTACCCCGTAAAAACATACAGTCCGTTTAACCATTGGCTGGCAGTGTGCCGTCAGCTCTTAATACAGACACAATATGTAATATCCGGTGAAGGAAATGTATTTTATCAGCAACTTTTGTGAGTGGTTACCAGTGGTATGGTTATGTTATGATATATGACGCAATACTGCTACGTCTTCTTCGACGAGGTATGTACACCTTTCCCATGTGCTATTTATAATCTTGATGTTGAATTTCCCATAACTGTTTTTCCCTATATTAAAGTTGCTCCAAGACGTGTTTATGATTAGATGACAGTACAGAACATAGAAATGCACACTGCTTAATGTATTTAGATGGTATGTAATACGTGTATTTGGTAAAAAAAAAATTCGTTATAAGGAATGGCGATTATTAGAGCCTTTAATTATTAAAAAAATTATTTGTACTACTATATTAACAGAATCATCCGTCGGCTCTTGGTAGAACAACATTATAATAATAAATGTAAAGCACCCAGTTCTTATTGACCACATCTTGCACAGGAAACAAAAACAGAAAATTATACCCCTCCTCTCTATGCCCCACCTGCTTCCCCATCCACTGTCTGCAAGAAATGGTGTACACTACTATTTCTAGGTGAGGTATCACAGACTGTAGCCAAAGCACTGAAATCCTGCATGTATAGGGTTTCCTAGTATGCCATGAACACTACAGCCCAATGTGTTTTTAATAGCAAATACAAGATCCAGTTATTAGCCAACAGTGGGGTATACAAAATCACATGTTCTGATTGTGACAAATTTTACATTGGTCAGTCAGGCAGAAGCATATCAGCTAGTCTGGCTGAACATGAACGCAGCTGGAGGTTGCAGAATTCAGACTGCATTTGCTGAGCATGTACTGAGTGAGGGTCAGCCAATGTCCCATATACTTCACTTAGCAAACAAAGGCCATAAACTCAACCTGCTGGAAGCCCTGGAAATTAACAAACATCTTGCTCACACTCCAGATCTCATCCTAAATGACCAGACACAACTCAACACTTCCCCTTCCTAAACTTCATATAATCATCTTTGTTGTTCATTACTTCGCACACTCTCTCTTCTTACATATTCCCATTTTCCTGTATTCATTAAGTTGTTTTATTTTTTGCAGTTGTCTTTGTATTCCACACAGGCTGTAGTTTCAATAGTTAAGGGTTTCCTTTTAACTTGTACTTGTATTACTGTCCATGTTTAACTCCCTTTGTAGTTGTCTCATCAAATACTGTTCATATTTTACTTTATTTAATGAAAACTGGTACACAGCCACTGCTTTGATTATAATGTTAATGTTAAAATGCAGTACCACCACACTCTCAAACTGTAGGTTCCCTCAAACACCTCCATTTTCCTGCATTTATTAATTTATGTTTATCTTATTAATATTGTTTAAGTTCCTTATGTATTCTGTATGTACATTGACAACTGTCTCTTCTTTTTAATTGGTTGTGTATCACTCTCCATGTTTCATACCTCTTGATTCAGTCTCGTCTTATACTAATTTTATCTTAATGTATTAGTTTTGTTTATTAATAGAAACTGTTATGTAGGCATACTATTCCTGTTTTGTGCTAAAGGTTTTCCTGTCAACTCCATTGTTATTTATGTACTGTTCAGTTTTTACTATTTCACTGCAAAGATGTTACTTACTGTATGTTTCTACTTCACTCTAGATGTGTTACTTTTCTTCCAATGCTGTCTGCTAACATTTAACTTCTTTGGTGATAATACTCAGTAAATGTCTGAAGATGGCCTTGTAAGCAGAAAACCGGTTAGCAATAAAAGTAATATTGTACAACAAAAGCAAACTGGTGCTTTTCATTTATTATTTGTACTACTTTTTTCAGATTTGAAGATGGCAATTTGAACTGCCGTAACTAGTTGTCTATACATGTATTTATTGCGATCTGAGCAAATACAACTTCTCTATTAAGAAGATTATCTATTTCAAATTCAGAGATCCTGCTGACAACGTTAGGTAACGAACTTGGACTGCGCCAACTGCACAGCAATCACCCTACTGAACGTCTGCAGTAAGATCTTATCCAACCGTAGACCGCACAGAAAGCAGCAAATTGCAGAAGAAGTGACTGGTGAATATCAGGGCTGCCGACTGTGGACAACATCTACGTACTGCTCACCTAGAAGATGTGGGGATGTGGTAAACACCTTCATGTGCTCTGCATAGTAGAGTCCAGTCGCCAGGTACTCAAACACAAAAGAGAGGAGGGGGCGGGGGACGTACCATACGAAAGGTTCGAATTTTGTGAAATTTTAGTGTATTGTGCACAGGTGGTCTGCAGTCTAGATACAAGTTTTCGATTCCTAGTACCCTCTGCTAACTTTTCAAACTGTTTCTGACCACCCTGGTATAACTAGGGGAAAGGTAAGTACTACCTACAGGAAAATTAGAGAGACGTTAGGAGAAAAGCTACCCCCATGAACCATGGACCTTGCCGTTGGTGGGGAGGCTTGCGTGCCTCAGCGATACAGATGGCCGTACCGTAGGTGCAACCACAACGGAGGGGTATCTGTTGAGAGGCCAGACATCGTGTGGTTCCTGAAGAGGGGCAGCAGCCTTTTCAGTAGTTGCAGGGGCAACAGTCTGGATGATTGACTGATCTGGCCTTGTAACATTAACCAAAACGGACTTGCTGTGCTAGTACTGCGAACAGCTGAAAGCAAGGGGAAACTACACCCGTAATTTTTCCTGAGGGCATGCAGCTTTACTGTATGGTTAAATGATGATGGCCTGTCTTGGGTAAAATATTCCGGAGGTAAAACAGTCCCCCATTCGGGGCGGGGACTACTCAGGAGGACGTCGTTATCAGGAGAAAGAAAACTGGCGTTCTACGGATCGGAGCGTGGAATGTCAGATCCCTTAATCGGGCAGCTAGGTTAGAAAATTTAAAAAGGGAAATGGACAAGTTGAAGTTAGACATAGTTGGCATTAGTGAAGTTCGGTGGCAGAAGGAACAAGACTTTTGGTCAGGTGAATACAGGGTTATAATTACAAAATCAAATAGGGGTAACGCAGGAGTAGGTTTAATAATGAATTAAAAAATAGGAGTGCGGGTAAGCTGCTACCAACAGCATAGTGAACGCATTATTGTGGCCAAGATAGATACGAAGCCCATGCCTACTACAGTAGTACAAGTTTATATGCCAACTAGCTCTGCAGATGATGAAGAAATTGATGAAATGTATGATGAGATAAAAGAAATTATTCAGGTAGTGAAGGGAGACGAAAATTTAATAGTCATGGGTGACTGGAATTCGAGAGTAGGAAAAGGGAGAGAAGGAAACATTGTTGGTGAATATAGATTGGGGGAGAGAGATGAAAGAGGAAGCCGTCTGGTAGAATTTTGCACAGAGCATAACTTAACAATAGCCAACACTTAGTTCAAGAATCATAAAAGAAGGTTGTATACATGGAAGAATCCTGGAGATACTAGAAGGTATCAGATAGATTATATAATGGTAAGACAGAGATTTAGGAACCAGGTTTTAAATTGTAAGACATTTCCAGGGGCAGATGTGGACTCTGACCACAATCTATTGGTTATGAACTGTAGATTGAAACTGTAGAAACTGCAAAAAGTTGGGAATTTAAGGATATGGGACCTGGATAAACTGAAAGAACCAGAGGTTGTACAGAGTTTCAGGGAGAGCATACGGGAACAACTGACAGGAATGGGGGAAAGAAATACAATAGAAGAGGAATGGGTAGCTCTGAGGGATGAAGAAGTGAAGGCAGCAGAGGATCAAGTAGGTAAAAAGACGAGGGCTAGTAGAAATCCTTGGGTAACAGAAGAAATATTGAATTTAATTGCTGAAAGGAGAAAATATAAAAACGCAGTAAATGAAACAGGCAAAAATGAATACAATCGTGTCAAAAATGAGACCGACAGGAAGTGCAAAATGGCTAAGCAGGGATGGCTAGAGGACAAATGTAAGGATATAGAGGCTTACCTCACTAGGGGTAAGACAGATACTGCCTACAGGAAAATTAAAGAGACCTTTGGAGAAAAGAGAGCCACTTGTATGAATATCAAGAGCTCAGATGGAAACCCAGTTCTAAGCAAAGAAGGGAAAGCAGAGAGGTGGAAGGAGTATATAGAGGATCTATACAAGGGCAATGTATTTGAGGACAATATTATGGAAATTGAAGAGGATGTAGATGAAGATGAAATGGGAGATATGATACTGCGTGAGGAGTTTGACAGAGCACTAAAAGACCTGAGTCGAAACAAGGCCCCGGGAGTAGACAACATTCCATTGGAACTACTGACGGCCTTGGGAGAGCCAGCCCTGACAAAACTCTTATCATCTGTTGAGCAAGATGTATGAGACAGCGAAATACCCTCAGACTCCAAGAAGAATATAATAATTCCAATCCCAAAGAAAACAGATGTTGACAGATGTGAGAATTACCGAACTATCAGTTTCATAAGTGACAGCTGCAAAATGCTAACGCGAATTCTTTACAGACGAATGGAAAAACTGGTAGAAACCGACCTCGGCGAAGATCAGTTTGGATTCCGCAGAAATGTTGAAACACGTGAGGCAATACTGACCCTACGACTTATCTTACAAAATAGATTAAGGAAAGGTAAAAATACATTTCTAGCATTTGTAGACTTAGAGAAAGCTTTTCACAGTGTTGACTGGAATACTCTCTTTCAAATTCTAAAGGTGGCAGGGGTAAAATACAGGGAGCGAAAGGCTATTTACAATTTGTACAGAAACCAGATGGCAGTTATAAGAGTCAGGGAAGCAGTGGTTGGGAAGGGAGTGAGACAGGGTTGTAGCCAGTCCCCGATGTTATTAAATCTGTATATTGAGCAAGCAATAAAGGAAGCAAAGGAAAAATTCGAAGTAGGTATTAAAGTCTATGGAGAAGAAATAAAAACGTTGAGGTTCGCAGATGACATTGTAATTCTGTCAGAGACAGCAAAGGACTTGGAAGAGCAGTTGAACGGAATGTCCAGTGTCTTGAAAGGAGGATATAAGATGAACATCAACAAAAGCAAAACGAGGATAATGGAATGTAGTCGAATTAAGTCGGGTGATGCTGAGGGAATTAGATTAGGAAATGAGACACTTAAAGTAGTAAAGGAGTTTTGCTATTTGGGGAGCAAAATAACTGATGATGGTCGAAGTAGAGAGGATATAAAATGTAGACTGGCATTTCTGAAGAAAAGAAATTTGTTATCATTGAGTATAGATTTAGATTTAAGTGTAAGGAAGTCGTTTCTGAAAGTATTTGTATGGAGTGTAGCCATGTATGGAAGTGAAACATGGACGATATATAGTTTGGACAAGAAGAGAATACAAGCTTTCGAAATGTGGTGCTACAGATGAATGCTGAAGATTACATGGGTAAATCACATAACTAATGAGGAGGTATTGAACAGAATTGGGGAGAAGAGGAGTGTGTGGCACAATTTGACAAGAAGAAGGGACCGGTTGGTAGGACATGTTCTGAGGCATCAAGGGAGCATAAATTTAGCATTGGAGTGCAGCGTGGAGGGTAAAAATCGTAGAGGGAGACCAAGAGATGAATACACTAAGCAGATTCAGAAGGATGTAGGTTGCAGTAGGTACTGGGAGATGTAGAAGCCTGCACAGGGTAGAATAGCATGGAGAGCTGCATCAAACCAGTCTCAGGACTGAAGACAACAAGAACAACATTGGAGAAAAGAAAAGCAACTCTATGAATATCAAGATCTCAAATGGAAAACCAGTACCAAGCACAGAAGAGAAAACTGAAAGGTGGAAGGAGTATATGGAAGGGCTGTACACGGCAAACATAGTTGTCTTGAAGGCAATACTACAGAACGAGAAGAGGACGTAGATTAAAATGAAATAGGAGACATGATACTGCGCGAAGAATTTGACAGAGCACTGAAAGACTTGCCCTAGGAGCAGACGATATTCCGTTAGAACAGTTGATAGCCATGGCAGAGCCACCAATGACAAAACTCTTCCACCTGGTATGCAAGTTGTATGGGACAGGTTTCAGCATCTTCAGGAAGAATGTAATAATTCCAATTCCAAAGAACCCAGTTGGTGACAGTTGTGAATATTACCGAACTATCAGTTTAATCAATCATGGTTGCAAAACACAAACACGAATTATTTACAGAAGAATGGAAAAACTGATGGAAGCCGACCTCGGGTTGGATCAGCTTGGATTCCGGCGAAATTTAGGAACACGCGAGGCAATACTGACCTTACGACTTATCTTAAAACATAGGTCAAGGAGAGACAAGCCTACGTTTATACCGCTTGTAGACTTAGAGAAAGCTTTTGACATTGTTGTCTGGAATACTCTTTTTGTAATTTTGAAGGTAGCAGGGGCAAAACGCAGAGAGCAGAAAGCTGTTTACAACTTGTACAGAAACCAGACGGCAGTAATGAGGGTCGAGGGCATGAAAGAAGGTTGTAGCCGATCCCCGATGTTATTCAAGCTGTACACTGAACAAACACTAAAGGAGATCAAAGAAAAATCTGTACTAGGAATTTTAAAGTTCAGAGAGAAGAAATAAAAACTTTGAGGTCTTTCAGACACAGCAAAGTACTTGGAAGAGCAGTTTAACGAAATGGAAATTGCCTTGACAGGAGGATATAGCATGAAGATCAACAAAAGTACAGAAAGGGTAATGGAATGTAGTCGAATTAAATCAGGCGATGCTGAGGGTATCAGATTTGCAAACGAGACACTAAAAGTAGTATATGAGTTTTGCTATTTGAAAAGTAGAGAAGATATCAAATGTGGATTAGCAATTGCAAGAAAATCGTTTCTGAAGAAGAGAAATTTGTTAACATCGCATATGGATTTAAGTGTTAGAAAGTCTTTTCTGAACATATTCGTCTGGAGTGCAACCTTGTAAGGAAGTGAAACATGCACACCAAACTGTTCAGACAAGAGGAGAATAGAAGCTTTTCGAATGCGGGGCTACAGAAGAATGCTGAAGATTAGATGGACAGATTATGTAGCCAATAAGTAAGTCGTGAACAGAAATGGGGGAAAAATTAAATTTGTAGCATAGCTTGATTAAAAGAAGGGATCGGTTGACAGGACACGCTCTGAGATACCGAGGGATCACCAATTTAGTATTGGAGGGAAGTGTGAGTTAAAAATTGCTGAGGGAGAGCAAGAGATGAATACAAACAGCTAGTTCGAAAGGATGCAGGTTGCAGTAGTTATTCGGAGAGGAAGAGACTTGCACAGGATATACTAGCGTGCAGTGGTTCATCAAACCGGTCTTAGGACTGAACAACAACAATGGTATGTTCCTAAACAACAAGAGTGGTACGTTCCTCCAATGGCCTACGTTTATCAACCCCAAGAAGCCCACTCCTATGAACGGGATGTTCATTTCTGCTAATGTTAAGGACCTGGATGGGCCAGATTGGTCGTTATCTTTGGAAGACCCGAAGCGGTCAGTATTTCCTATTCCCCACCTCTCATTAGGCTGTTGAAAACGGGATTTGTTTCAGATAGCACTGTATTCATACAGCTATGCAAGTATTGACACATGCGTACCCTAATAAAAAACTTAATAAAAGATGAACGGATGATCACTGGAACCTGCATGACGAATGTGCTAAGAAAAGGTTTTCTACTTCCAGGCAGCAGGTCATTTGAACTATGCTAAGAGTGCTCATCTGTGGTAACAGGGCATGATAAGGCTAAAAACAAACGAATCCTCAAGAATTTCACAAATTCACGGGTAAAAGTCATCGCCCTGAAAAATTCTGGTGTGTTATGTGACCAGACATGACCACAGAGCAGGTCATAATGATGGCACTGAAGAGTTATGGAACACTGACTGATGGTGCTGCCATATCTATATCTACAATATTAATATTCACACTGAAGCGACTGGTAGAAGGTATTGTGTTTTCTCAATAGATTTTACGTGTGCTATGCCTACGCCTGTGAGCGAACAGTGATGTTCACTGAATTACGATCAGGAACATTTGCACAACATGTGGATATGAGGCATTTCCATGCAACCAGAGTTATCTGAACATCTACCGTTCCTTGAGGCTAAGGATATTAAATTAGCACAGCTATTAATTGATCACGCAGAGGTGGACTTTTATTTAGCTCGAGAAATTGGCATCAATTCCATGACGAAAATAGCGGGTTAAAATTTTGAAAATTTGCAATTCATACGAAGGAATAAGTTTGTTACTCTACCCTAAGTTTCATGTGCGCCTAAAATTTCAGACTAGAAAAGGTAAAGTAGAACCACTTATTCTCTCCTAACGAGTTTGATTTTCCAAGCAGTCTGATAATAAGCCGAGAGAACTGACCAAATCTGAGTTTGCAGTCCTTCCAGCGCATCTCTTCACTGAGGATGGTATCCGCAAGGACACATAGCGTTATATGCAGCCTTCACTCCGATACAAGAAGAAGAAGAAGAACTTGTCATGCGCAAATATGTAGTAATTTACGGCGGGTAGCTTCTACGTAAACTTGCATGGAGTACGACTGCAACAGGTAAGATGGAATCAGTGTGCAAGGGATACTTGGCGCCCGTTATCAAAGCACCGGCCTTTCCTGGACCCGTCTACAAAATTATTCTTCTCCACAACAATAGCTGTTACCTTGCCACAAGAAATTTTTTTTATCCAACAACACTGATCTCATTTCATTGTTGTTGACTGAAGTGGAAGCAGAGGGAATTACGGTTAAGCAAGCAACAGAAGAAAGCGCACCCGCTAGTAATGAACACCCCTACATCCAAAGGATGCTGCCTTCGATAGGTTTACAATCGCAGGGGAAGACGTAGATATCCGAGAAAATCTCTCCCCAAAATAGTGAGGAGTGGGAGGCAAAATATCTCCAGCGTTTTGTACTGTTTAGCGTCATGCTGTTTCAACTCACAGTTCATACAGTAAGAGGGTGTGATACTACTTTAATTCCCTTTGGGCCCGGGATGACGGAAGTCAGCACAATTTACGACAAATCCTTCTCTGTCCGACTTCAAACAGTCACAGGTAACAGCACGTCTGCGGCCAGTTCCAAACTCCGACTTGCGAGACTGCCGCCTACTCGAGACACCGCCTACAAACATAGGCGTGGCTGGACAACCAATAGACTTCATCATCTTCTGGCTAGACGATAGAAGGATGAGGCGTGATCCCATAACTACAACGAAAAATGCAGGTCAAGTTTCCTTACTGAAACAGTTTTTTGAAAATGTACAGAAGGGGATAGCACATGGGTCTACAGTTGCAAAAAAAGCTGAACTCCGATGCTCTGCCATTTGCAAACATTTTTTTTTGTCAAGCGTGCGAGAATGCGCCCGAGTCGGACGTCCACGAGGAGTATGCTAAAGCGGGTTACGAAGATGGGGATATCCTAACCGATGACATTATCGCTGTAGAGGATGAAGAAACTGATGCATAATCTGTATGACCAAATAAGTCCACGCATTATCTTTTTTGGATCACTCTGTCTTCTGTTAAATGTACTTTTTCGTTCATAGTAATTTTAATTCTTTAAATTCATATTGAGCATGTAAGTAATGATATTTTATTAGTTATAACTAGATATATTTAAAAATACACATTCTATAGACCGATAATTACGTATGTGTACTGAAAGAAGTACCCGTTGAATGCAAGAAAGGGAGGTGTATTTGTCGTTGCCAAATGTCGACAGTTAAAAGCAACTACAATGAAAAAGTCATTTTTTGTCATTTTTACGATGGCTTAGCAGAAATGAGAATTCCATTGAGGGTAGAGGCGGGGGTCTTGATGTTAAGCATTTACCATTAGAGGCATGTATCTTTATCGTTTTAAAACAGTTGTACAATTAAAATTATAATGCTAAAACCTCTCCATTTTGCAGTTATTTGATAAGTTTAGAATAGTGTCGTTCCTTTGAAGCTCGGTACCGAGGCGAATATGTGGTATAAAAATACAACGAGAAGGGTCTGCGTGGTTTTATCGTAGGACGCGAGATAAGAAAATTACGGAGAAAAATTTGGACATTTTGTAAGGTCCAATGTACCTTCAGACTAGAGAATACAGCTTTCTACATCGATCAGTGCAATCAGCGGTGAACGTACAATTTTAGAATTTACGAAAGAGACTATGTAGTGAACAAAAATGTCGTCACAATCACCTCCATTCAAGAGCGGTTCAAAGTAGCCCGCTGTTATGCTGATGGACGAAAGTTTAAATAAAGTCACTCAAGGACTTTCCAGTTAAAGTGTTCGAGCATGTTTCTAGGCTCTGTGGAGTTAATACTTTTCTCTAAGTCGTCTTTAATAAAAACTTCGTCAATGGGACGCTAAAATCGAACCTTCCTTTCTTGTCCTTTCTTCATTAACACGATTATCACCACGGACGTTCGTAACACAACACATTATTTTTTCTGGAAGTAGCTTGGTTTTATTCAGTCTTACAGTACAACATATTATTCCCCACTCTTTTATCTAATCACTTGTCGACGTCGGAGCCAACGTCTCGTACGAGTAACACCCCCATTATCCACGTAGTTCTTCCCGCGAAGTGCATCCTTCATTGAGCCAAACTGACGGAGGTCGGTAGGTGCGAGATCCAGGTTGTAGCACAGGTAAGGAAGAATGGTCCAATAAAGTTTTCGGAACTCCTTTCGGGTGTGCAGACGTGTGTGAGGCCTTGCTTCGTCATGTAGAAGGAGACGTTCGTTTGCATTTTTGTGGCATCGAACACGCTGAAGTCACTTCTTCAGTTTCCTGAGGATAGCACAATACGCTTCAGGGTTGATCGTTGCACCATTAGGGAGGACATCAAACAGAATAACCCTTTCAGAGTCCCAGAAGACAGTCGCCATTACTTTACCGGATGAGGTTGCGGCTTTGAAGTTTTCCTTCGGGGGACTGGTAGTTTGGTGCCACCCCACGGATTGGCGTTTTGTTTCCGATTCGAAGTGATGAACATGTTTCATCGCCCGTCACGATGTTCCACAAAAAATTGTCAGGATCAGCCTCGTAACGCGCAAGCAGTTCCGTACAGATGGTTCTTCGTTGGTCTGTTAGGCGGCGAGGCACACAGCCTCGAGTACCTTTACTGGTAGACGAATGTGTCAGCACTACCAACAGAGATGTCCAGTTGAGCAGTGAGGTAATTACTTTTCACCAAACACACCGTGATGTACAGAACGCCGATGCTAGCTTAGAAGCATAGTTTATGACACCGAAAACCACATATCTAGATTTGTAAAGTGGTACTGAGTAACCGGCGGGCACTATAGTTCGGGAAGCTCAGACATTCTTCCTGCATCTTTACCGCACCTCACCTCGCCCGAGACAGTCATTCGATGCTCGACACGTGGGTATTGCAGAAATCCCATCCACTTCGTCAAGGTATATTAACAAGGGATCGTATAGGACTTAACGGGGCGAAGCGCCAATTTTACGCTGGTCGTGTTGAGACAGCACGAGGCGTACAAGAAGCGCACGCCCTTCGGACATGCTCTGGCAATCTGTGGCGGCCGCGGCAAGCGCGTGCCGAGAATTCGGAAGTGCAGCCGCGGCGCACGACGTCACACGACACTTCCACGTCTAAACTAATGTCACCTCTTACGACATATTCTAGTGGATAAATAGCTACATGTGAAATTAATGGCTCTCGTAACGATCTGACAGCATGAATCGTTCTCTCAGCATATTGAGTCGTATGGTATTGCCAACTAAAATATGTGGCAATGATTCTCACACTTTTTTCGCCACGAAACTTTTAATCTGTCGTGCGATTCACAAGCAATCGTTGTTCGCCTCGTATTCCGCATCACCGCCTAACAGTGCAACGAAGAATCATCTGTGCGGAATTCCATGCGCTTGCTCGGATCATTAAGGCGCAGCAGTATTCCAAAGTTTCAGGCGATGAGGGAGAAAATGGATGTCAAGTGGTAGGCAGAATTGTAAGATGTTCAAAATCTTGTAAGAGGGACATTATCCGCTCATAAGTATCCAGGCGCCCATTAGTGTGCATTTAATACGTGTTGCGCCCACCCTTCGTCTTTTTAACGGCTTGAGCTCTGCTGGGGACACTTGAATGAGAAGGGTAAATTACTGCGGAGGAATAGCACCTCATTCCTCCTCAAGAGTCCGAACCAGAAGAGATAGTGTTGTTTGACTTTCTAACCGATCCCTAAGGTGTTCCATTGCATTCAGGTCAGTCCATGTCAGGAATGTTGTTGTTCATAAATCGTTTGCTGCCTTATGACAGGGCATATTATAACGCTGATACAAACGATCACCGTATCCGAAATGTTCCTCAACTGTACGCAGTAGACAACGCTGCACAATGCTCCTCCTTATGGAGCTTAGGCACTCCGCAGATTCTAGGAGGAACAGGCACCTTGGTGATTAGTCTCTTGGCTTTGTCAGGATCAATCCTAGAGTCCTTTACTTGGGCCTTCGTATTTCTGCCTATCCTCGCCGTCGGGTCACTCCTTAGTACTCTGTAAAAGGGATCGCTTAGCAGTTCGTCCATCTTCTTTTCGTATTCAGAAGTGTCCATCAGAACAGTAGCAATTTCTTTGTCCGTATGTAGGACCACAATATCCTTGTTACTTTATTGCCTGCCTTTCTTCACGTGTGGTGATTTGTAAAATTCTTACAGTTTCCTGCCTTGTCTTTTAACAGTGAGCTGAGTTTGGCAAGAGCTCGCCGGACTCTACATGCGCCCGCTGCTTCGCTCGAGTAGACTGTATGGCCTGCACAGTTTTTTGTTTTAATTTATTCGAATTTTTATGTTCACAAACTGCAACACTTTCTAAGCTTTCCACGCTAATTAAGGCCATATAAGTACTGTCTTTTTCAAATGTACTTCCGACAAAAAGCGATTCTGGTAGCTAGAGTCCAATTTTTTGTTAGTCATGCCTTTTGCGTTCTTGTGTAGTAATTTCCATTGCAACTTCCATCCCCTAACAAATATTTCTTGATATTTAATCGAAAAGTGAAATACCTATTTCCATAAATTTAGCTTTGAATTTTTTAATGTAACGAAATATTTCTTTAAAATTTTCATCCCCTATTTCACTCTCTTAGGGACTGAATTTCCAGAAACACTGAAACACGTAGTTTTCTTATTTCTAACCGACAAGTCAAATACCAATTGTCATAGATGTAGCCGTAATAATCCTTTAGTAGTTCGGTAGTTATTTATTTAAAAAAGACTTTCTCCCACTATTTTAACCTCTTAATGGTTGAATTTACAAAAATGCTAAAACACCTTTTTTTTGTATTCTGACTGAGAAACCAAAGACCAGTATACGTAGTTCTAGCTTCGAAATTCCCATGATAGCAACATACTTTCTACAAGCCTTTCATTCCCTCTTTCACCCCCTTAGGAATGGAGTTTCGAACGATCCATTCTTAAACGATCCCTGCAATATAAGATCCACAACCTCTTCAAACTTCAAGTTTCTACCCTTATCCGTTTGGGATGGGCGATGATGAGTCAGTGAAGTCACTCTTTTACCCTTAGGGGTTACATTTCTAAAACTAGTGACATTTGTATATTTTAGTTCTAACAGAGAAGCCAAATGCAAATTTTCATAGATTTAGTTTCAAAAATGCTTGAACGATAAAATATTTTCATAAAAACCTACATCCCCCGTTTCACGGCCATAGAGATTGAATTTCCAAAAATAAGTGAAACACGTAGTTTTCTATTTATAAGTGAGAAGCGAAATTTAAATTTTCATAGATTTGGCTTTAAAAACTCTTTCATTATAAAATATTTTCATAAAACATCTCATCCCCTATTTCACCCCCTTAGGGGTTCAATTTCCAAAACCAATGAAACACTTTTTTTTATTCGTAACCGACAAGTCAAATATCAATCAATGTTCATAGATGTAGCTTTAAACATACTTTAGTACTTTTTTAACAATGATATATTTTCAAGGAAAGTTTCCATCCACTATGTTTCTGACCGAGAAACCAAATACCAATTGTCGAATATCTAACTTCAAAATTGCCTTCATACGACGTCTTTTTTTTTTTTTAAGAAACCTTCATCCCTTAGTTCACCCCATTAGGGTTGGAATTTCCAAAAATCCCTTCTTAAACGACGCTTACAGTACAAGATCCACAGCTTCTCCAAACATAAAATTTCTGTCCTCAGCGGTTTGGGCTGGGCAATGATGAGTCAGTCAGTCAGTCAGTGAGGCCATTGCCTTTTATATAGAGATTCTCATGGAGGAGGTTTCTGCTCTTGAAAAACGTCACAGCATGTGAGGAGAAAACATGTTCCATAATTCTACAACAGAGTGACATCAGCGATATAGGCCAATAATCATTTACATCAGTCCTAGAACTCTTCTTGAAAACGGAAATGCCCTGCTCTTTTCTTTCCAGTCGCTAGGTACCCTTCTTTGATCAAGTGACTTACGATAAACTATTGTTACAAGTGTAGTAAGTGCTTTCAAATAATCTCTGTAGACTCAGGTACCTCATCTGGTCCAGAAGCGTGTACACTATTGAGAACTTTTATTTGATTTATACTCTGCAATCATTTATGTTAATATCCGTCATTTCGGCGTTCGTCGATGCTTGAAAGAATGAACCGTATTGCGATTTTTCGCAGTGAAACAGTTTCGGAAGACTTAGTTAAACTTTTAAGTCTCTGCTCATTCATTTCCCGTTTAGATGCCAATATGGTCTTCGAATGACTGGATAAATGTTTACGATTTGCTTAGTAACTTTTCGTAATATCAGAACTTCTTATGATTTTGAGTCAGAACGTTTGGAAAAACTTAACTTTGAAATTCACGGAACGTTTTTGCATATCCTTACTTACGCTCATTTTGCTTTCATTCAGCTGTTGATTGCCTACTGTGTTTTAAGTTCGCTGTGATAAGTGGTAAATTCCAACCATGTGATATCTGACGGACAAGAATATGTTCATATTCCTTTCTGTTCAACTCGCTTTTGTTCAAGCGAAGATTCGAGCATACACCAGAAATACCACGAGGATCAAACCCCTATCACCAACCCGAAGGGCCTAAATATCCCCAAAACACTCATACCCCCGTTCTGTCGTCCTTTTCACATCCACTCACAACACTACATCATTGCCACCTTGCGCAGCACCGGTGTTCATCAGCTTCAGCATCAACATCTGATTCTGTGCCACCATAACTGCTAGTACAACCGAGATTCCAGCTACAGTGTCCATCATCGTCGCAGTGACAACACCGCGACAGTCCAAACAATCATAAATTCGTCAATATTCACATTGTGCACGTATGTGGAACAATTTCATGGAAAAGAGCAGCGTACCAGTTACTGGTACATCGTTCCACAAGAGGCATGAAATAACAATGAATAAAAATCGAACTCTTGCTGCATTTCCACAGTGCTTCAACTGGGAATTACTGTAATATCCTTTTAAACACTTGGAAACTGACAATGTAAAAATTGAATAATTTGAAGCTTTTTCAGAGTGGTCGAGCTGATCAGTAACTGACAAATTTCAGGATATACAACATCACAAAACCATTAATAAATGTGGAATTTACATTGTAGCGCTTTCACCAAGTGAATTGCCCACTCAGAATGTTGTAGGAAGTTGAAGAACGGTGATATCGTGCTTGCGGGAAGGGTTCATCTTGCGTATAGCTTTAAATAAATGAAGTGTGTGTTCGCCAAACAGTATCTACAAACATGGCCCTTTTCATGATTCAGTAGAAACATCATGTTGTTTATTTATTTATTCTTCCCGATCTACCGAATCGTGCGAAAATGTAGGGAAAAAAAGGGACAGAGTATATAACGTTCCGTCGACATCGAGGTCATTAGAGACGGCTGCATTTTGCAGTTCTCGATGTTACAGCTACGTTCACAACAGTATCAGCGTAAGTCTCCTGATTTGCATTGTCGTCCGCTCCAAAGATGCCAGCAATTTAACTAATGAGTGTAGGGCATTCGTTTGTTGCTACTTCCTACTCCGTGATGTTCTAATTACGTGATAAACGAACATACATGAACATTTACAGTCTCAAGAATTTAATTGTCTGAAGAAAACATTTTATAAAAATTGACTTGTCCCCCCGGAGAAGCGTTTGTAGGGCCTGATGGAATGATGTCTCCTGAAGAGAGAACGCGTAACACTGGAGTTAGCGCAGTACGGCCGGGAAATATGTATTGCTTGCTAGCTGAGGACTTGATAGGCTGATGAAGGCGTGTATGTCTTTGACTTTCAGAACAGTGGTCCGCGACATTCGCTCTGTATACACCTGGCCCCACACTCGTAGGGAATCCTGTATAAACCTGCATTACTCGTCAATAGAGACAAACTGGGCTTGGATTTTTGAGAGCTGATGATCCGAGAAACTTAATTTGTTAGAAACGTTTATACGGATAGTTAGTTGATAGATGGTGGCGGGATGTTAGGCTGCCATCACGTCATGAGGAGGATAAAGATGGAGAACTTTGGCAAACAAGTTTCAACTACGATTACTATATGATCATCATAGGTTATTTAGAAAAGAGGAAATTAAGTGTGAACATTTCTACATTTTCAAGAGAAAATGGAAACTGGTGCTGTCACGAAGGGCTTAAAAATATTGTGCAGTGTGGTGTAGTGCAGCGCTAGGCCCGACGACACGGGTCAGAAGCGGAGACGCTCCTGCATCGCAACTGGTTTAAGTCCTTTTTTTCCCATTCCATTCGGCTGGCGGAGGCCTAGGCGATACAACTTTCCCTAACGGAACAACGCGCTTTCAGTGGGCGTCGTATCCGATTCTGAGATGCATAGGCAGCCAACTTATACAAGAAACATGACTAATAAGCACGGGAAAAAGAGCTATCTGGTGTTTAGACTAGTAACTCCTGTTTGTTGTTGCAGGTCTGTGTACACCAACCTAATCAGCACTGAATGATTAGCGATATTACAAAAAAGAATTTACAGCCATAAATATTAAAGCATTGACTTACTGCGGAACTCCCTATAACATTACATGGATCTAACATCCGCACATTCTAGCAGCATTCTGTGTATAAATATGAAGTATTACGAAGTAATTACGAATAGACGTATTGCTGAAGAAGCACCGATAATAATTTTGAAATGTGAGACTTTTAATCCCAAGCGATTTACTTAGCGTATAAATATTAAAGCCACCCTGTGGCACTACTTTTATTTTATTAGGAAATTAAGCTATAAATTAAAATAGATACCTCTGACTTCCTATTTTCTGTGTGTCTCCGAGAAGAGTGTGAAACGGAAATTACTCGACAGTGCTCTCCTATACAGGAGTTATTTTGGACCAGGTTAATCTTAAGGTAACAGCTTTCAAACTGTAATTATTGGTAGTCATCTAGATGGCGTTAACCGTTGAAGAAGCTACTTGCTGGGGGGCAGATGGCGTTAATCACAAGCCACGTAATGGCAACATCACAGATCCGGAGAGCTCCCTCAGATCTCGCTCGACAGACGTATATTGCATTTTGTAAGAACGGCCGTTTAGAGGGGCAATAGAAAACAGTGCTCTCCTGACAGTCTGATGTTTCTTGCTGGGACAAGCAGCCTCACTTTTGTTGGTGTCCTCGGACAGTGAACACGTAGCGTCTGTGCCCCTCACACAGCACCTCATGGACAGCCAGCAGCCGCCGTTGGCACAACACGGCGAGATGCTACAGCTTACAGCAGTTCTTCCCAACCTGGAGATAATTACCCCCTTGGGGGTAAAACGAAATTTTCTAAGTGGTAAAAATAAAAGAATTCCATTTTGTTACGATCACGAAACTACATCATTTTTTAAAGATCATTATTATTATCACTATTTCGTAAGACTGTGATAATGATTACTAAGTTTCCAGTATTTATCTTTTTTTGCAAGCGTGAGCATTAACCCGTGATACAATTTAGTTGAGGTTTTTAATTTGTGCCTTGCATCTACGACAGTGAAATTGAGAGGTATACACTACATTTGCTCTAATATCTCGTCAAAACGCATGGTGTCGTGGAGAGCAAACGTCAGAGCCAGCAATGGAAGCACATGGATTCACCCGCACCGAAAAAATCCACAGCTGTACCCCCAGCTATAGGAAAGTCACGACGATCTTTTTCTGTCACTTCAAGTGCCCGTTGGTCATTAATTTTCTGGAACACAGCGCCGCGGTACGTGGAAAATTTGCAGCGCGCCATCGAGACTATACGAGGTGCATTCAAGTTCTAAGGCCAACGATTTTTTTTCTCCGGAATGGAAAGAGATAGAAACATGCGCATTGTTTTAAAATGAGGCCACGTTCATAGTCAATACATCCCAGAGATGGCAGCACCGTACGACATATGGAATTTTACTGCCAGCGGCGAGAATGAGAATTGTTTTAAATACTTAAAATGGAGACGTTTTCCTTATTTGAACAGTGTGCAATCATTCGTTTTCTGAATTTGCGTGGTGTGAAACCAATTGAAATTCATCGGCAGTTGAAGGAGACATGTGGTGATGGAGTTATGGATGTGTCGAAAGTGCGTTCGTGGGTGCCACAGTTTAATGAAGGCAAAACATCGTGTGACAACAAACCGAAACAACCTTGGCTCGCACAAGCCGGTCTGACGACATGATCGAGAAAGTGGAGAGAATTGTTTTGGAGGATCGCCGAATGACTGTTGAACAGATCGCCTCCAGAGTTTGCATTTCTGTGGGTTCTGTGCACACAGTCCTGCATGATGACCTGAAACTGCGAAAAGTGTCATCCAGGTGCGTGCCACGAATGCTGACGGACGACCACATGGCTGCCCGTGTGGCATGTTGCCAAGCAATGTTGACGCGCAACGACAGCATGAATGGGACTTTCTTTTCGTCGGTTGTGACAATGGATGAGACTTGGATGCCGTTTTTCAATCCAGAAACAAAGCGCCAGTCAGCTCAATGGAAGCACACAGATTCACCGCCACCAAAACAATTTCGTATAACCGCCAGTGCTGAAAAAAATGATGGTGTCCATGTTCGGGGACAGCGAGGGCGTAATCCTTAACCATTGCGTTCCAAAGGGCACTACGGTAGCAGGTGTATCCTACGAAAATGTTTTGAAGAACAAATTCCTTCCTGCACTGCAACAAAAACGTCCGGGAAGGGCTGCGCGTGTGCTGTTTCACCAAGACAACGCACCCGGACATCGAGCTAACGTTACGCAACAGTTTCTTCGTGATAGCAACTTTGAAGTGATTCCTCATGCTCTCTACTCACCTGACCTGGCTCCTAGTGACTTTTGGCTTTTTTTAACAACGAAAGACACTCTCCGTAGCCGCACATTCACCAGCCATGCTGCTATTGCCTCAGCGATTTTCCAGTGGTCAAAACAGACTCCTAAAGAAGCCTTCGCCGCTGCCATGGAATCATGGCGTCAGCGTTGTGAAAAATGTGTACTTCTGCAGGGCGATTACGTCGAGATGTAACGCCAGTTTCATCGATTTCGGGTGATTAGTTAATTAGAAAAAAAATCGGAGGCCTTAGAACTTGAATGCACCTCGTACGTCCCGGAAAGTTGTTGGATGACAACACACAGCTGCAGGACAATCCTCGTCCACATTTTGCCGACGTTGTTTCGACTATGCATCAGAAATGTCGCTGGGAAGCCCTAACACATCCTCCATACAGTCCACATCTCTACACATGCGATTTCCACATTATTAGAATCATGGAGAAAGATATTCTTGGCCGTCGATTTACTTCAGACGGAAAGATGCAAGCCTGGGTACAATCGTGCCTCCGTACGCAGTCTGAAACATTTTTCCGTGAAGGCATTGACCGTCTTGTCTCACAGTGGGATAATGTAACTTTTGAAATAATAAAGAGTTTACTTACTTTCTTCCATCTGTCTCTTTTTTATTTGACTGTCCTTTGTAATTAGTAAGAGGAACTAGGACAGCGGTTGTTAGTCAGAGACGCCTGAAAAACTGATGAAAAGAAATCGTGAAAATCTACAGTGCTGAACTACAGCTTTTTTTTTTTAGATAAGTAATGAAGACTACGTAAGTCTCTAACACAGGAAAAGAGAAGCGATGCGAGTATTAAAAATATTATTTTTACAACAGCGTGTTTAAAATGGGATCTTCACGCAATGTCTCTTTAGATTAGACTGCACTCTAAATCTTTGTTCGTTATAAGGCCTTTGTTTGGCTATAAGGCTTTGGAGCAGTCTCAATAGCGGTGTACCTTCTCTCCTTACATCTACTTGCATCAGAGGCGTAATTAAATAAATAGGTAGACACCTAGAAAAACTAGTTACAGTAAACAAAATGAACATGGACTATATGTAATGTAGAAATAACTTTTGAAGCTATTCAAGAAAAAGAAGTGCCTATCCTCCATTTCGCGGGACAAGCAACCATTCCTTTCGTATAGTAAAGTATTCCACGAAATAACACTCGAGGACTGAAAGACACGTAATATTTCATGACGAATTTTACAGCCAAAGGGAATGATATGATCAGCTGAAACAAAACCATAGAGAAACAATTAAGACGCTAAAGCAACAGACTTTCTGTTTCAATGTGAAACAGAGTAGTTTCAGTAGAGACACTGTATATAAAAGCGCGATTTTACTTTCTTTTCTGGAGTGTATTTTAGAAAAGGGACAATAACCTCGATGACTGAAGTTTAGGAATTGCATAACTTAAACATATCTTATGCAGTATGACATGGAATTTGGGGCTGCTACGCCCAACCATAATATCTGAGATAGAACACACACATCAGTACGTAGGCGTATTCATGTCGTCCAGATATGTGAGGAAACGAAGAAGAAGCTAACCTTAGCTTACGATACGTTAAATGAAAAGAGCCACAAAGAAACAGCTGTTACGCAGATGACTATGCGATATGAATAACTCTACCTACATTCATCACTGTCAACGAAGAACAACTTAGATGCAAGACATTCTACGCAAGAAATTAATGATCATCATTGTTAAGCTTTATTTCCGCAGTGACTTCGGACTACAGGAAGATAAAGAAAAAAATTACTTGTACAAGAACTTCACTTAAAATGCCAATGATAAATCGCATATCTAACTCGACTGTCTCTATAACGGAAAGAATGGAAAGACTCACGGAGGAGGGGACGGGGGGCAGCTGATACGGAAGTATATGTGCACAATTAATTTTCTACGATGTATTTTTGTTTCCGGAATATTGTCGGACGTACTTCGATAAGGTCTGTGTTTTCGTTGTTGTAGCTGTAGCAAGGCTTAAGGATGATATATGTGGTTGGTAAACCTTTTACTGTTGAGAGTAAGGCAGATTCGTATCTTCCCAGACACCCATACAATAATCAGCCTTCAAGTTCTGCCGCATGTATTTGCCGCTAACTAGTGAAGTACGCTGCAGCATAAACATTTTTGGAGCAAACATCGTTAGAGGACGCTCTCTGCAAACAGAAAACACTGATAATATAACAGCAGCTAGGTCAAGCGAAGTGTGCGCCTCAGTTGAGAGAAAAGTACTTTATCGAGATAAGCGTCGTTAGTTCAGTTTGTTGTGACGAATAATTAGGACTCTGTATACGCGTAACAGAACGAGACACGAAGCGATGCGAAAGTTTACTAAAAGTGTTTCTGGGGCGATGATACACACTTGCTTGGAAAGTGAAGGAAGGAAACTGCATCAATTCCAGTAAGGGAATCACGATCCGGAAATTACTGTGTCAATGTGACGCATGCGAGAAAATGAGATCACTTCAGATTCGCTGTCGGTCTGACGACAATGACAAAAATCTAGCAATATTTTTCTAACGATTTTATTTATCTGCACAGCCCATAGAAAGCGCTATACTCGCTCTCATCATAAGCAAGCGGAGACACCTATGTAACGTGGAACTGACCGGTAGATGTCACTGGAGGCGGACGCGCAAGTATAAAAGGATGCCGTGACTATTGTGTTGTCAGTGGAAAAGCAGCAGCAGCAGCAGCAGCAGGAGCAGGATGGGTTGGTTGGGAAAGCTGAGTGACTTGGAATATGATCTAGTCACTGGTCGTCACATAAGTAACAAATGGCTCTGAGCACTATGGGACTTAGCTTCTGAGGTCATCAGTCCCCTAGAACTTAGAGCTACTTAAACCTAACTAACCTAAGAACATCACACACAGCCATGCCCGAGGCAGGATTCGAACCTGCGACCGTAGCGGTCGCGCGGTTCCAGACTGTAGCGCCTAGAACCGCTCGGCCACTTCGGCCGGCAAATATACTGGTACAGGCATGCTTATTCAAATAAAGAGATATGTAAACAGTCAGAATACGGCGCTGCGCTCAGCAGCGCCTATATAAGACAACAAGTATCTGGCGCAGTTGTTAGATCGGTTAGAGGTACTACAATGACAGGTTATCAAGATTTAAGTGAGTTGAACGTGCTGTTATGGTCGGCGCACGAGCATGGGACACAGCATCTCCGAGGTAGCTATGAAGTGGAGATTTTTCCATACGACCATTTCACGAGTGTACCGTGAATATCAGGAATCCGGTAAAACATCAAATCTCCGACATCGCTGCACGGGGAAAGAGATCCTTCAACAATGGGACCAACGACGACTGAAGAGAATCGTTCAGCGTGACAGAAGTGCAATCATTCCACAAATTCATACAGGTAAGTGAAATCTAGCTCATTGTTTCTAGCAGGAGATTTTCCCAATTTGCAGAACAGTTTTGGCCTGTGTAAAGGCTCTTCTTCACGGCTCCGCGTTTCTTTCGCGCTCGCCACTGGTAGTTATTCGTAAGGGTAACGAATAACACCTGCGTGGAAACTTCAAATCCACAGGAAACTCTCAGTTAGTAATGAATTACACACATCAAAAAAAGTTTTGCATCACCTCGGTTCTGAGAGTTCCGCAAAGTGTACAGAAAATTGGAATAGAGATCAACGTAAACTTCATTTCTGCCCTTTTTATTGCCCATGAAAACCACACATTGCATGCTGCACCACCATACAGCGAGACATTCAGAGGTGGTGGTCCCGATTGCTGTAGCACTGATGCATGCCTGTATTCGTCGTGGCAGACTATCCACAAGTTCATCAAGGCACTGATGGTCCAGATTGTCCTCCTCAACGGCGATTCGGCGTGGATCCCTCAGAGTGGTTGGTGGGTCACGTCGTCCACAAACAGTCATTTTCAATCCATGCCATGCATAGTCGATAAGGTTCGTGTCTGGAGAATACACTGGCCACTCTAGTCGAGTGGGCGTTATCTTGAAGGAAGTCATTCACACGATGTGCACGATTGGGGGGGGGGGGGGGGCGAATTATCGTCCATTAAGACGAATGCCTCGCCAATATGCTGCCGATATGTTTGCACTATGGGTCGGAGGATTGCATTCACGTATCGTATAGCCGTTACGGCGCCTTCCATAACCACCAGCGGCGTACGTCGACCCCACATAATGCCACGCAGGGAACCTTCACCTTGCTGCACTCGCTGGACAGTGTGTCTAAGGCAGGGCTTCCCAGCGTGTGGTCCGCGAACCCCTTAGGGGTCCGCCGGCTTTTTCTCTGGGGTCCGCGGCCACCTGTCACCAAATCGTGTGAAATAATGAATCAAATTATTGAATAAAAATGTGGACAAATTCATCACTTCTTTTCGTGTGAAAAACATGTGTACTTTTACTTCAGGTCGTATTTCCAAGCAGCCTTTGCGGTTCCTAAATGAGAACGCATACACAGTTTAGTGCCTGAGAATGCGGCTTCTCTAATCGACTGTTTCGCAACAATACGGGGGTAGTTTGTTCGCCGGCTCACGGTGCTAGATGCGCTGAAACCTTTTACGCATGACGGAGCAAGCTTTCTCGACCAATCACAGCGTTCGATGGCACGTATGCGGCCCCAGGCATCATTAAATGTTAAACTTACTTTGTTAGTGCACTACCTATTCCATAAGTTGATTTTTGACCTTCAAGTTTTTTCATTCATCTCTAAACCAAAGACTATTGATATTTCGGAGGGGGGGGGGGGGAAGAGGGGGGTCATCCGGAACATGGCACTTACATTAAGAAGCTTTCAGCTCCCATGGTTTTAGCTCTGAAATTTAACGTTACTGTGCTCTTGGCTGACTAGTGGTCCACCATGGATTTTCGACTGAAAAAGGGGTCCGCCAGCTGAAAGGTTGGGAAACCCTGGTATAAGGCGTTCAGCGTGACAGGGTTACCTCCAAACACATCTCCGACGATTGTCTGGTTGAAGGCATATGCGACACTCATCAGTGAAGAAAACTTGATGACAATCCTGAGCGGTCCCTTCGGCATGTTGT
Source organism: Schistocerca gregaria (assembly GCF_023897955.1). Lineage (NCBI taxonomy): Eukaryota > Metazoa > Arthropoda > Insecta > Orthoptera > Acrididae > Schistocerca > Schistocerca gregaria. The sequence continues at coordinate 46,178,091 of NC_064931.1, forward strand.
TGGGCCCGTGTGGGTGCCATTTAAAAAAGTCATACAGCTGTTCATATCTTTGTCAAAAACAAAGCTACAAGGAACGCAATGGTGCTGATATATATCTCCCTGACGGCTAATGAACATTTGCTTGGAACATTTTGTAATTTGTGTTGTAACCAAAACCAACCACGCGAACGCCTTGGGCTGCGGATCGGAGCCACCAGGCGGGGAAGTCGCCGGCGGTAGAGCACGCAGCACCGGGTAAACACAAGGACGAGTCGGCGACAGACCAACGACAACCGACAATGACCGACACAACCAGGAAGAGATAAACAACGGAGGCTTGTAGAAACCACATCACCAAACACCAACAGTAAATCAACTCGGAACCAGAGCCAGGCAAATGTCAACAACGAGCAACGACCAGAACGCAGTACTGCCGAGATAGAGATGCAATCCAGAGCGAGTACCAGACTGACTGGACTACGGCAGAAACAGGAGCGAGCGGCTATTGGCCGCTGTCTGCACGTGGTGTAGCGGTGGCGCCCTCGCTGCGAGAGCCGCTGAGCCGAAGAGCCGCCGCGGAGGCGGAGCCCTCTATGGGCTGACCACGTCCATTTGTTCTGGCGCGTGTTCGACTTCCGCGCCGGGAGTTACTAGAATTTACACCTGGACAAACTGTTATTTAGGGTGGTCAAGATAAGTTGGAAATTTGTGGTAAGGTCTCATGGGACCAAACTGCTAAGGTCATCGGTCCCTAAGCTTACGCACTAGTTAATCTAACTTGAACCCTACTTACGCTAAGGACAACACACACATCCATTCCCGAGGGAGGACTCGAACCTCCGACGCGGGGAGCCACACGGACCGTGACAAGACGCCCCAGACCGCGCGGCTACCCGGCACGGCGGTCAAGATAAATGGGATACGCTGTATAATAACCTCATCAATAGTCGAAATAGCGTACATACACACGAAATCGTCAACAATGCCAGACTTCTCGAGAAATATATTCCTCTGTAAATGTAACTGTGACCTACATAGGACGGAACGACCACCACGATAAAATAATGGAAATCATAGCTCGTACGGAAAGATATAGGTGTTCATTCTTTCCACGCCGGCCGCGGTGGTCTAGCGGTTCTAGGCGCTACAGTCTGGAACCGCGCGACCGCTACGGTCGCAGGTTCGAATCCTGCCTCGGGCATGGATGTGTGTGATGTCCTTAGGTTAGTTAAGTTTAAGTAATTCTAAGTTCTAGGGGACTGATGACCTCAGAAGTTAAATCCCATAGCACTCAGAGCCATTTGAACCATTTTTGTACACTAGGGCGACCAGCAAGAGCAAGTCATGAACACTACCTGCGTTTTGGAAACGATTCCACGTCCACAGTTCCTCTTGCTGACATAAAGCAACAATTCATGTTTCGAATCGTGTCAACGTAGGCCGAGGAAGTATGTCTTCATAGTATACACAAATGATGCAAAATTTTTCTTGGAGTGATTCAGTTTTGTTTTATGTGTCTAGTTGAGATTAATTCATTATAAGGCCCCTGGACTACACAACATTCCGTCAGAACTGCTGATAGTCTGAAGAGAGAGAGACATGACAAAACTCTTCCATCTAATGTGTAACATGTATGAGACAGGCAAAATACCCCAGTCGTCAAAAATAAAGTTATAATCCCAACACCAAAGACAGCAGTTCGTGACAGGAGTCAAAATTACCGAACTGTTAGTTTAATACACTCAAGAGCCAAAGAAATTGGTATACCTGCCTAACATCGTGTACTGCAGCGACCAGCACGCAGATGTGCCGGAACACGACGTGGTATGGACTCGACTAATGTCCGAAGTAGTGTTGGAGGGAATTGACACCATGAATCCTGCATGGCTTTCTATAAATCTACAAGATTACGACGGGGTGGTGATCTCTTCTGAACAGGACGTTGCAAGGCATCCCAGATATACTCAACAATATTCACGTCTGGGGAGTCTGGTGGCCAGTGGAAGTGTTTAAACTCAGAAGTGTGTTCCTGGGGTCACTCTGCAGCAATTCTGGACGTGTGGGGTGTCGTATGGTCCCGCTAGAATTTACCAAGTTCGTCGGAATGCACAATGGACATGAATGGATGCAGGTGATCAGACACGATCCTTCCATATGTGTCACCTGTCAGAGTTGTATATAGACGTATCAGGGATCCCATATCACTGCAACAGCACACACCCCATACCATTACCGAGCCTTCACCAGCTTGAACAGTCCCTTGCTGACACGCAGGGTCCATGGATTCATGAGGTAGTCTCCATACCCTTAGACGTCCATCCACTTGATACAATTGGAAACGAGACGCGTCCGACCAGGCAACATGTTTCCAGTCATCAACAGTCCAATGTCGGTGTTGACGGAGCCAGGCGAGGCGTAAAGCCTTGTATTGTGCAGTCATCGAGGGTACACGAGTCGGCATTCGGCTCCGAAATCCCATATCGATAATGTTTCGTTGGTTGGTTTGCACGCTGACACTTGTTGATGGCCCAGCACTGAAGTCTGCAGCAATCTGCGGAAAGGTTTTACTTGTGTAACGTTCAACATTTTCTTCAGTCGTCGGTGGTCCCGTTCTTGCAGACTCTTTTCCGGTCACAGAGATGTCGGGGATCTGATGTTTTACCGGATTCCTGATATTCCTGTGTCACATCGCTCGTGCGCCGACTATAACGCCACGTTCAAACTCACTTAAATATTGTTAACCTGCCATTGTAGCAGCAGTAACTGATCTAACAGCTGCGCCAGACTCTTGTTGTCTTATATAGACTTTTGCCGACCGTAGCACCGTAGTCTGCCTGTTTGCATATGTCTGTATCTGAATACGCATGCCTATACCAGTTTCCTTGCAAATACTAACACGAATTCTTTACAGAGGAAAGGAAAAACTGTTAGAAGCCGACGTCGGGGAAAATCAGTTTGGATTTCGGAGAAATTTAGCAACACGCGAGGCAGTGCTGACACTACGACTTAGCTTAGGCGATAGGTTAAGACAAGACAAACCTACGTTTATAGCATTCATAGACTTCTGACAGTGTAGACTGGCACATCTTTTGACGATGTTCATTAACACACTCTTTTTGAAATTCTGAAGGAAGCAGGTGTGAAGTACAGGGAGCCAAAAGCAATTTACAACTTGAACAGAAACCAGATGGCTGATATAAGAGTCGAATGGCATGAATGTCAAGCGATGGTCAAGAAGGAAGCGAGACAGGTTGTAGTCTATGCCTGATGTTATTCAATCTGTTGACTGAACAAGCAGTAAAGGAAACCAAAGAAATGTTTACAGTAAAAATTAAAGTCCAGGGAGAAAAAATAAAAACTTTGAGGTTAGTCGATGGCACAGTAATTCTATCAGAGACAACGAAGGACTAGGAAGAGCAGTCGAATGAAATGGGCAGCGTCTTGAAAGGAGAATATCAGATGAACATCAACAAGAGCAAAACAGGGATAATGGAATGCAGTAGAATTAAATCAGGTGATACTGTGAGAATTAGATTAAGAAACGAGAGTGGTAGAAGGGTTTCACTATTTGGGCAGCAAAATAACTAGTGATGGCCGAAGCACAGAGGATATAAAATGTAGACTATCAATAGGAAGAAGAGCGCTTCTGAGGAACACAATTTGTTGACGTCGAATGTAGACTTAAGTATTAGGAAGTCTTTTCTGAAAGTATTTGTCTGGAGTGTAGCCATGTAAGGATATGAAATATGGACTATACACGGTTTAGACACGAAGAGAACAGAAGTTTCTGACATGTGGTGCGACAGAACAATGCTGAAGATTAGATGGGTAGATCACGTAACTAAAGACGATGTATTTAATAGAACTGGGGAGACAAGAAATTTGTTGCAGAGCTTGACTAAAAGAAGCGATCGGCTGATAAGACACATTCTGAGACATCAAGGGATCACCAGTTTAGTATTTGATGGAAATATGGGGGTTAAAATCGTAGAGAGAGTAACCAGATTCAGAAGAAAATAGGCTGCAGTAGTCATTCGGAGATGTTGCACAGGATAGAGCAGCACGGAGAGCCGCAGCAAACCAATCTTCGACTGAAGACCACACCAACAATAAGCAGCTTACAACGAGATCACTCAGAATCTTTAGGCGAGCATTAATTTGATAAACTACTGATCGAACAGTACAAACGTGATTGCTCGCGACTTACGGCGCTCGTCGTTGCGCGCGACAGCAGGCGTGGGGCTGCGTGAAGACAGCTGGCGCAGATTCGTCGGGCGGAATGCTGCCCCGCTCTCTCACACCGGCGCTGCGCCTCCGCCTCCGCTTTAGGCGCGGGATCATTGAGCCATTACATACAGGAGGCAACTACGATATTGTTCAGCTGACAAACAGCTGACTCACCGTTAAGTTTAACAGAGTCATTACAGTCCTTTAGCGGCGCTGGGCGCGACATAAAAGAATACTCGACCGCTTCCGGAAGAACCTCTGACGCAGTATACTTTCATTCGCCATCTCTTGTAATGTCTGTGACTCGGAATACATGCAATTCGCAAGGAGCCCATTGGTAGTGGAGATAGTAGCAAAAACTGTGCACGGACGAGGCTACAATTGAACTGACTCTAACAACTGCTGTTACACTGAAGCACCAAAGAAACTGCTATAGGCATGCGTAGTCAAAAAATAGTTCAAATGGCTCTGAGCACTATGGGACCTAACATCTGAGGTCATCAGTCCCCTAGACTTGGAACTGCATAAGCCTATCTAACCTAAGGACATCATACACATCCATGCCCGAGGCAGGATTCGAACCTGCGACCGAAGCAGCCGAGTGGTTCCGGACTGAAGCGCCTAGAACCGCTCGAGCACAGTGGCCGGCGATGCGTATTAAGATACAGAGATATGTAAACAGGCATAATACAGCGCTGCGGTCGGCAACGCCTATATAAGACAAGTGTCTGGTGCAGTGGTTAGATCAGTTAATGCTGCTACAGTAGCAGATCATCAAGATTTGAGTGAGTTTGAACGTGGTGCTACAGTCGGCGCACGAGCGATGGGACACAGCATCTCCAAGGTACCGATGTAGTGGGGATTTTCCCATACGATCGAGAATATCAGGAATCCGGTAAAACATCAAATCTCCGACATCGCTGCGGCCGGAAAAAGATCGTGCAAGAACGGAACCAGCGACGACTGAAGAGATTCATTCAACGTGACAGAAGTGCAACCCTTCCGAAAATTGCTGCAGAATTCAATGCTGGGCCATCGACAAGTTTCAGTGTGCGAGCCATTCGACGAAACATCATCGATATGGGCTTTCGGAGCTGAAGGCCCACTCATGTACCAACGATGACTGCACGACTCAAAGCTTTACGCCTTGCCTGGGGCAGTAAACATCGACATTGGACTGTTGATGACTGGAGACGTGTTGCTGGTCGGACGAATCTCGTTTCAAATTGTATCGAGCGGATGGACGTGTACGGGTATGGAGACAACCTTATGGGTGAATGGACCCTGCGGGTAAGCAGGGGCTGTGGCGGCTCTTTAATGGACTGGGGGGCGTGCAGTTTGGGTGATATGGGACTCCTGATACGTCTAGATACGACTCTGACAGGTGACACGCACGTAGGCATCCTGTCTGATCACCTGCATCCATTCATGTCCATTATGCATTCCGACGGACTTGAGCAATTTCAGCAGGACAATGCGACACCCCACACGCCCAGAATTGCTACAGAGTGGGTCTAGGAACACTCTTTTAAGTTTAAATATTTCCGCTTGCCACCAGAGTCCCCGGAAATGAACATTATAGAGCATATGTGGGATGCCTTGTAACGTGCTGTTCAGAAGAGATCTCCACCCTCTCGTCCTCTTACGGATTTATGGACAGTCCTGCAGGTTTCATGGTGTCAGTTCCCTCCAGTACATCAGTCGAGTCCACGCTATGTCGTGGTGCGTCACTTCGGTGTGCTCGAGGGTGCTACAGGATATTAGGCTGGTACCACCTTCTTTGGCTCTTCGGTGTATAATTTGACACAATCATACAGTACGAGTGTACGAAAAATACGTGCTATAGTTAACCTCGATTCTTCTTTCATTTATTAATCTGATTATCCGGGTGGATCGTCCACAATGTTGGGACATGCGTTCGTACGGGAGCTGTTCTGTCATAACGAGATAATAACCGTACCACTGTAGGCATGAACAAACACTGTTTGCGTAGAATGCACGTCGTGCGTCAATCAAGGCTCATAGCAGGTTCCGGAGATTCTTTATGTAGCCTCTGTGTGCAAAGAATGGGAAATACTGCCGATTCAAGAAAATTTAACGAATAGTAGGGTGCGATTCCCTACCGGCTGGGATTGTGAATTAGAGCGAGGTTCTTTTGACATTCGAGTGTTGATTTTGTATTCTCTATCCATATCGAAGATGATACAGCGTTGGACATCCGTGTATCATACCAGCACGTGTGTGTCATTGTTATATTTGCTCCGTGAAAGCACAACAGAATATGCAGCAATCTGTAGAGCTAGTTACAGTGAAGAGCACATGTGAGGAAAATAACTGTCTTTCTGGGATTCCACAGCAGACGATTTGTATGTAATCGCTTTTAAACTAAAGATATTGTCAACAACATTTCATTGGTGTAGGAACATAATGCTTAGGTCAATGGAAGCGAGTTGACTGAGCAGCGTTCTATTGCCTTCTCGGCTGCAACGTTTCGGGCCGACGCGCCGACGCTTGATGTTACGCCGGAAAAGATATTCTGATCGTAGAAATTCTGGGGATTATTCGATGTTACCGAATACTCCACAAATGTGGATATTGCACAATTCGGCCAGCTGACCAAACAGAAATCCACAATGAGGCCCCTTTCACGCTCTGTCATATGCTAATAATGGTGCCTCACACGAGTACCCCGACATCTCCGCGCCATTCACAGTGATCACAAAATATCTGACACCGTGCACGTCCCTTGTATACCATACCAGACATGATAACAACACTAAACACGAACAACATAACGCACTCTGGTAGCCGTTCTACCTCTCACAGAGAATTGCAACTCTAAATCACATACCGCCAACATTGATATTCGACCATTTTTTCTGAGTGCTTCACTTTTTTGACAGGCATTTACATAATCATAACGCGTAGGCTGTGATAGGACCTTTCGGAATATGCTGTGGTAACTGCATAGCTAAGTTGTTATGGATATGTTTTCTGTGACTCTTATATGACAACTTTTAAAAATTGTAATAATTTTTCGTGACCTAGCTTACGAGAATAACACGGCAAGTGCCACTACTCGAATTTCCAGAAACTTCACTCAATGGAAGAGTAGCCAAAATAAGCGAACACGTGTCTTGGCTCATCCGTTGATACTCGACCGTTTCTGCGAGAAAATCACTATCAAAGTTTTCGACGTACTTAAGATGATTTTTTGAGCGCAGTTATCTCAGCCGAAACGATGCCACACCGGCTAGCGTCGCCGACCTCCCAGTCTTGCGCCTCGTGTTCGAAACTCGATTATTGTATTTATAAGTAATTTTTGAGAACATTTCTCGTGGAGAACAGCGGTCTGGCAAAAAGTACTTTAAAATGAACACAAACAGCCTCGACCTATATTAATTGTAAAATTACAACTAGGTTTCACGATGTCATAAATTTATCATACCACATACGAGTATGTGTGTGTGATATGTTCAGGGGTACCGTTTTAAGTTCTCATATTCTTATATTTCATTCTTATATCAGTTGTTATATTAATTGCTATACTTTATTCTTGTGTTTATTCTTCAGGAATTCCCTTGGAAGATACCGATCGTAGAAACATTCGAAACGTAGAAATTCCGAATACGACGTCGCGCGAAGGCATGTTTCTTGGTATGAGTCTCACTCGGAAACGGAACGTTGTCCACACCGCTTGAGCGTTGGCAACAATTTCGGGGCAAACGGCGCGTAACGGATCACTTTTCAGAAAACTGGCACTTGCAATGGATTATGAATCAAAGACACAACAAGAATTACCACGGAAAACTATTTCAAACATTTTGTCATTCATTTGCTGTTTTTTTTTAATTCATTCAGCAGACATACAATTAGTAGATGAATAAGAACGTAATTTCAATATACATTCGAAACAATTGCTGTAGTAATATTCTACGGACATGGATAGATTAACAAAATCAAAATAAAAGTAATAATCGCGTCTCGAACATGGGGCGCAAAAATATGAAGTAGAGCGACTCTACCCACCGCGCCGAAGCTCCGACTGAACTACTCAATCGTTAAAAGGCACATTAGCAACTCGAAAACTTTTCTAAGAAACGGTCGAGGGTCTACGTATAAGCAGACACACGTGTTCGCTTATTTTGATCCCTCTTCTACTGAGGGAAGTTTCTGGAAAATCGGGTTATTGCACTTGTGGTTATTTACTCGTTAAGAGGAGTTGGAGAATGGGTACCCGTGGGGATCCAAAGTCAAAAACTTTAAAGGAAAAAGAAAGCTAACAATCAAAATATTACTTCTGCATGATAAACTCAGCCAACACCTAATGCTACACGTTGTTTACTTCATTTTCCTTGACTGAATGCTTTATTATTATTATTATTTCTCTGGTGCCATATGTCAGGTGGCGTGATGGTGTCAGTGATCTCTACGCAAGGCGATAGAGCGTACAACGAGCACAGCCGTTCCTTTTTACGACCCATCCAGGACCACGCCATTCGTCTTTCACATTCTGGAGAAGGTAACAGCTGCACAAAGTGCAATTCCTTCGTCTTCAATTCGTTTATGGGAATCAATTGTAGTTCTTTGGCCGTCCGGAGTGGCCGTGCGGTTCTGGGCGTTCAGTCCGGAACCGCGCGACCGGTACGGTCGCAGGTTCGAATCCTGCCTCGGGCATGAATGTGTCTGATGTCCTTAGGTTAGGCCGGTATTACACTATCATATTTCTTTCTCACAGATTTGATCAAAGATGTGATCAAATATTCCGTCAAATATATTTGACAAAGATCTTTGACGCAGCGCTAGAAGGGCTATTACACTGTCATCAAATTTTTCGTCAAAGTTCAACAACTTGTTATTAACCGCAGCAGTTGCACGTACCGCAATTCCATTGTGTGCACATGCGAAAAAGAAGTGGGGGGAAAAAAGGAACCATACATACGAGGTTGACAGTCTTAAATTCCTGGGATTACAACTTGATAATAAATTCAGTTGGGAGGGGCACACCACAGAACTGCAGAAACGCCTTAACAAATCTGTATTTGCAATTCGAGTGTTAGCAAACATAGGCAACATAAAATGAAAAAGCTTGCATACTTTGCCTACTTTCATTCCATAATGTCATATGGGATAATATTTTGGGGTAAATCTTGAAGTCAAACAAAAGTTTTCAGAGTCCAAAAGCGTGTAATACGTATTATTTGGAGTAAATTCACGGACGTCCTGCAGAAACCTCTTCAAAGAACTGGGTATATTAACTACTGCCTCTCAGTATATTTACTCCTTACGATGGAAGACGTCAAGTCGTACATCAGTTACTTAAGAATGGATGAGCATACATCTCTGTATGTGCTCAGTGAAGTGTATCCTCATATCAGAAAGCACAATATCCACTTAAGAACTGCTGCCACTTCAGAAGACTGGTTCACTGTAACACTCCGATTCCTTGCTACAGGAGAGGGTTATGTTAGGTTAGGTTAGGTTAGGTTAGGTTAGGTCAGGTCTGGTCTCCAATCTTCTTAATCTATTTTTGTATTCAGGGTGCCTCACGTTGTACAGCGCCTCATCAGCTTCAGACATCTCTATTAATTTTGTAGTTGTCGGCATACACCAATTGTATTTACCGGCAATGGTTATAAAAACACTACAGACGACAGAACGCTGCAGCGATGCTAGCGCTCCATGTGGTAACATGACACATTGCAGTGAACAAAAGACAAGCGATTTCTTTGATCAAATATACAGCGAGGCCCTAGATTTGATCAAATACTGGACGACATTTGACAAAGTCCCTATTACACTATCAAATATCTTTGACAAAGATATTGTACAAAGAAATTTGATAGTGTAATACCGGCCTTAGTTAGGTTTAATTAGTTCTAAGTCTTAGGCGACTGACGACCTCAGAAGTTAAGTCGCATAGTGCTCAGAGCCATTTGAACCATTTTTGAAGTCCTTGGCTGTAAACAATGATTAGGGTAAAGTTGGTTGTTTTGATTAAGTACACAGTAAAATCTTGTAAATAAGATATTTTAAATACATCTACTGTAATTTTTTATTCAGCTAAGTGGTTCTTTTCAAATATTTCTGGAGTAACGACTTTTTTAAAATAGTAAATAATATCCAAAATTTTATTTTTAATAATACGTCAATGGATAGTTAACTCTGTTTACTTGCAAAGCGCTTTACGTGCGTTCCTCTCAAAAATACAAATTTAAAAGCTCCGAAATGTTTTAGTTTATGATACTAATATTTCCTTCACCACTTTCTGGAATAATGTAGTATAAGCACCTCAGAAAGTAATCTATGGTATTAACGATGGATATCCCCAAAAATTTCTGTCATTACACTGTCACGTAAACAATCGAACGAGACAACTTAATATTTCTTTAGTTGCTTGCAGAATTATTCACATATACCATATTAGCAACAACTTCTCAAGCGCATTTACGCACAAGAACATATTCAGATTCTTATCTGAGTCGTTGTGAACCTCATAGTCCTTGGATTTGTCCACATCGTCCCTGTACAAAATTTTCCTGCCCCGACAATCGCACACGTTACTACTACTAGCAGCTACATTTGTAGCTCATACCACTATTTACAGACACACATCCAGTAGTTAGGACCGACAGAGCTGCCTTTCTCGGCCTGGAATTATCAACTAATATGAATAAACCACATCAAGTGCAGTGTTGTGCATGCAGTAAGTCTGTTTCTCGTCGTAAATTCTGTTATCAAATTTAACAATGCTCCACACCAACAACATGGGTAAAGTGCACAAATGTTAATGGTTTTCTTTTATGATTTGCGAGTGTGTGAATTCCCTATGCGCCAACGTGCCAACCTAGATGTGCGGGAAACGATGATTTACGCGGGAAAAGCACGAATCAACAATAGAGACAACAACATAAACGCAATGGAAGATCGATAGCGGTTCAGAAGCAGATTTTTTTCGCAGAAACTTGACCAGATAGCACACGCTAACGCTTTGAATATCGTTACTACTGAAGATGATACCCAGTTTTTGGCCAATTAATGGTTGAAAGAGGGGCCAAGTTTCCTGAATACAACCCATCACCACCTTCAATAGTCTTCTGAATGAATGGAATAACAACCGCTATGAGTTTCTTCTGGTAAGACATTTTCCTGTAATATAGGCTGTTTTATACGAAGGCAAGTGGCTTCCCTCAAGAACGACCACCAGCTATTTGAAAAAGTTGTGTTCTGTGTAAGCAGTGGCAAGGAGGAAGCAAATATGAAATTCAGCAGTTCATTGAGTTTCTTATTTCTGTATTTACAATACAAATTGTACACATAAATATATTTGAAAATAAAAGTCCGCTACTCATTCAATGCTGGTAATTTGATGAGCCATACTTTTTGCTTGAAATGCTGGCGCCCAAGAAGAATCAACCCGAACAGCTACTAAATGGGAAATAAATGTCACTTTCCATCGACTTCTTGGTACTGCCAAACCAGAATGATTACTCAATCCATTTTTGAAAATCAATTAATCAGCAATTCAATTATTTTAGTGTTTCATTGTTGAGAATGCATTATTTGGTTTATGTAGAGTTGCTAATTAATTTCTTTGATGGTTATAAATTTTTTGCTGTGTATGTTTGTATGCTGTTTCTGTCCAGCCTACAGCTTTGACCTATAAGAGTTTAATGCCCTGCAGGCAGAGAGCTCATTAAAGGCGACATTTTAGCTCAGGCAGGCGTGGATTGAAAATGAAATCAGCCAACAGGCTTGTTAACAGAATCAGTGAAAATGATATCGAAATCTTTTTGACAGAGAAGCGTGCCACACACCTATGATGCGGCACACTGACAGTGAATCGGCTGCATCACGCCGTTAAAGGCATATGAGGGCATCAGACACCCTTCCTGCAACGATTATTCGGGCGAAATTTATGAGCAACTTGGAATTCCAACAGTTTCCTCGGAAGACATCGATCATCCCGCAGACGGCTGTTTAACTGTACACACGAGATACTGATCAAAGCCGTGTGCAGGAGCACAGCTCAATGTCTTTTTTATAAACAAACTCTGACCTTTAATAAAAGGACCTTAAATGTGGAATAGGTTCATGCCACACGAGGCAAGCGTGGTGTATATGTGAATAAGAATTTATGTTAAGCGAATGACAATGAAAACAGGACATTTACTGGAGCATGATGGACCAGCAGAAACAACCAAACACCAAAAAGTCAAGGGTAAAGACGAACATTTCAATAACACAGAAAACTTTACTGTGTCACGGTTGGACCTTACGACAGAAGTAGTTAGAGTTTATTGTCAGATACAACGTTATACATAAAATGCTGTAGACAAGATTCTCTAAAGGCGTTTAAGGAAAACAGAGTCAAGAACTGTATACGAATCTACCACATTCTTGAAGGTATTTTTTGTTCTGTGATTACAACTACAAAAAGTGAGAGTTTTTTTTTTAAAGGCCCGTTTCGCTTTATTGAGATAAAGCATTATCAGTGGTCTGTATAAAGTTATTTACGTTTTGATGTGCTTTACGATCGAAAAACAGTTCGTTAACAATATGTCGGTCTTTACTTACGGTGATTTCCGCTTTATTTCTCGCCTACATCGGGAAATGCCGTCTGCTAGCACATCGTTGATGTTTTTCTTCTTTCGACAATGATACTTGTAGTCTAATTTTTAGTTGCTCTGATCTATGCATTTATTGTGTTTTACACAGCACACTTTTTAGCACAGCACTGTTTTCTGTTTCTCTTAATACCTTAAGTAAGTACTGTGTTTTTTTTTTAAATTGCCAACTTAATATTGCTACTAGTTTTTCTTTGCCCTATACCCTTCTTTATCTTGAGATTATTGTATGTGTGTAATTCCTATGAATTATGTCGCTATGCATTTATATATTGTGTAAGAGAAGTGAATGAATAGTTATGGAGATTTTTTTGGCTGTGGGAGGGAGAAGCCATGATGAGTGGACATAAGTGTATAGTAAGTAGTGAGGTGGAGTGTGAGTTGCAAGAAGTGAAATGAAATTGGATGGAAGGGAGGCTTAAGTGGTAGAGGGTGAAGGATGGAAAAGGCTCTTTTCTTTTTCATTTAATTTCATCAATTATTTTATATAAAGTCTAGTTTCCAATATTTAGTTCGTGATTGAGCAACTGTTTATTTTGTTTTAATGATTTGTTTACGAAGAACCTGGCAACAAATGAAGAATCTAGCACAACTAATAATGTCTAGAATTTTTTCTGAGTTCACGCCACTAAACAAGCCATATCGTCCGAAATGTTTAGGCAGGTATGTCGGGCGACAGTGTGTTTCTTATGATAACTGCTGTTACGATCCAGCGACAAAGATGAACTTTCATGGATGTTACACTCATAGTCAGTCATGTTATGCTGCAAAGTGCCGGTAAAAATGAAATATGTTTCAGTATTTGCGTAACAAGCGAAATAAAGAAAATTATGGAGAAATCGGAAAGATTTTAATCAGATGCGTATTTGAGCAAAGAGTATGTGTTTCCTATACAAGATATCACAACGCCAGATTACAGTGAGGTGTTGGATATAATTTACAGTGTTCGCTTAGTTTTCATCTATCAGTCTCCTCACTTTCTCTTTAAGCTTGACTTTCGCACTCTGGTGTAATACTCGATCCACAAAATAAATGCAGTTTATGTTGAAAGTGCTGCACCAGAAAAGCTATGAAAATTCAAATTTTAGTTTATCCTCAGAGTCATATACACATTAGTCTGAAGTCCCTCTTATCGAAGTAATTTCATTAAGGAAGAAGTCTCTTAGACGTACGCCAGTGCAAGTGTTTATGGAAACAAAAATATTTTTGCCGGATCACACAAAATGCCTTTCATCCCGAAAACCAATAACGGAATACATTCTGACATTACGATTCGTTCTGCAGGACATCCTTAGGTAAGGCCAATTATAGCGCCATATTATGGACCAAGCATACTGCAGCCTAGTGTCGCAGCAGTTCAGAGGGAATGCACAAAGGAGAGAAAGAAGGAAGATTAGAATTTAGCGTCCCGTCGATAGCGCGATCATTGGAAATCGATGCATTATTTTTTTATTTATTTAGTTTTTTTTAATTTGGGCAGCAAAGACCATACAGCCGACACTAGTTACGAAAGTGCCATATTAACATAACTGCAATGTCCACAGCCGAACAAGAAACAAAGTTCGATGTACAAACATAAATCTCTTAATGTAAATTAAAAATACTAAAAGCCGAACACCAGACAGCCAGCAATAGTTACAACACTACCAAGTTAACTCAAGCGCAATTTGGAAAATAGAACAATTATAAGAGTGTGATGTACAAAGATAAGTTCGATAAACAAATCAAAAAAGCACAAAATTACGACCCAAAGTTCGAACCGGGCCGGTTCTAGAGGAGAATGGCATCCACAGCTACTTATAATTGAAAGCTGGACAACAGCGACGCTTACAAAGATAAGTTCTTAATGCAAACACAAACAGACGTCCCAGTTTTCGAACCGGACTGGTTTCATTGGAGGACAAGATCCCCACAGAGTATAGGTCAAAGCTGAATACCGGCGTCTTTTAAATACAGCCGGCCGCGGTGGCCGAGCGGTTCTAGGCGCTACAGTCTGGAACCGCGCGACCGCTACGGTCGCAGGTTCGAATCCTGCCTCGGGCATGGATGTGTGTAATGTCCTTAGGTTAGTTAGGTTTAAGTAGTTCTAAGGAACCTAAGGACATCACACACATCCGTGTCCGAGGCAGGATTCGAACCTGCAACCACAGCGGTCGCTCGGTTCCAAAGTGTAGCGCCTAGAACCGCACGGCCATTCCAGCCGGCCTAGGGATCCTCCTCGATATCAGTCAAGTATACAATATTTGGGTCCAGAAATCTAGTTCCACGTTCCCTCCAGATGCGACTCCTTCGAGTATCACTTTCCTGACCAAATCGGGACTCATCTGTGAAAAGAACATTGGCCCACTTCTCGACCGTCCAGGTGTCATGTTGACAACTCCACTCTAGATGTTCCCTTCTGTGAAGACGCGTCAGAGGTACACATACAGCAGCCCTCCGACAATAAAAGCCACTCTGCCGAATACTTCTATGCACTTTTTGCCTCGATACGACATGTCCAGTGGATGCTGCGGGGTCAGATGTCAGTTGCCGTACCGTACTAAGGCGGTACTGTCATACGCTTACAGTCAAATAACGGTCCTCTCTGTCTGATGTCACAAATGATCTGCCCTGTCCTGGCCTTCGGGAAACAGTTTCGGTCTCTATAAACTGTCGCCACATCCGAGAAACAGCAGAACGATTCACATTAAGCCATCGAGCAAAATCAGTTTGCGGCTGTCCTGCGTCCTACGGCCCTCCAGCGCAGAGTCTGGTAGGCATCTTCTCTGTGTCACACTGCACCGTCTGTGACTGTGTACACAGCGAGTGTGGGTGTAGGAATACCCAGCAAACACTACCTCGTTTCATATATGCCCTGACGTCATCGTGTCACGTTTGTCCGTTGGCCGGAACGCCATCTTCCGTGCAGAACACGATCGCACGGACATTTGGTTGACAGTTCGCATGATCATATCGTGAATTAGACACAGGACGGGGAAATAGTTGCTTTACTTCTGGACACTAGTGTGTAAACAATTTGGAAAAAACACTACGGAGACTGCACAACATGAAAAAATTTCAAAATTTCCCACTTGGAGATTTTAACAGGAATTTCCGAGCCTACACACAACCACAACACAAAGTGCTTTCAAGAATTTACGTTCCGTGTTCTCACACAAGATACATCCCCAGGGTGTTTAGGGATTATATTATAGATTCGAAGCAGGAGTAAATTAACTATTGTTGTTTCTGAAAATATCTGATATGCTACACGTCTGTACATTAAGACCCTTTCAATTTTTTTTTTTCATTCGTCCTTTACATGGCATTAACAACTGAAATCTTTAGAATCTTTTACCCTATATCACCCATAAATTGAATTAAATGTTATATTCAGTGCACAAGTGGTCCAGTTAATCGATTATACTCCTGTATTGTTTTCTAATTTCTAGGTTTCAAAGAATACTGTAAGTAGGCTGGTTAGGTTTTCTTGTTGGTAACGCCGCCGCCACGTAGCGCTGTGTATGAAAATCACTGGCTGTGCTGTGTGCAGTCTGTGGCTGGTTTGCATTGTTTTCTGCCATTGTAGTGTTGGGCAGCGGCAGCTGGATGTGAACAGCGCGTAGCGTTGCGCAGTTGGAGGTGAGCCGCAAGCGGTGGTGGACGTGGGGAGAGAGATGGCGGAGTTTTGAAATTTGTAAGACTGGATGTCATGTACTACTATATACATTATGACCTTTGAACACTATTGAGGTAAATACATTGTTTGTTCCCTATCAAAATCTTTCATTTGCTAACTATGCCTATCAATAGTTAGTTCCTTCCGTAGTTTGGATCTTTTATTTAGCTGGCAGTAGTGGCGCTAGCTGTATTTCAGTAGTTCGAGTAAGGAAGATTTTTGTGAGGTAAGTGATTTGTGAAAGGTATAAGTTAATGTTAGTCAGGGCCATTCTTTTGTAGGGATTATTGAAAGTCAGATTGCGTTGCGCTAAAACAATATTGAGTGTCAGTTTAAGCACAGTCTTGTATAATTGTTCAAAGGGGAGGTTTCAATACTCATTTTCTCGCACCTGTTAAGCATACATTATATAGTTTTGTTTCCTCCTCGGTCAATCTGACACATAGCTTCGGTCTGCCATTAAATTAAGTAGATATGTTTTCCTAGACTCAATTAGCCAAGATTTAAAAAGAAGCTATGAATCTGTGATGTGTGCTGTATTAGTTATGACACTGTAACAATAAGTTCGCGCTGGTTACGTAACATGGGCAGTCGGTGCACGAAGCGATCTACAAATTTTTCAGTTTAGTCTTTTTATGAAAACTTTTATTTATTTTCCAGTCTCGCTACGTTACCACGTAAGTGGATTACTAGTATCGGCAATATAAATTGCCATATTCAAATCTATAAAACAAAATATGCCGAGGTTACAGGCTTAAACCAATATAAAAACACAGCAGAGCATATATATAAACTCAATAACAACTTGGTACTAATAAAAGAATCTCCATTTGTACATGTTGCAGGCCTTATGAGAATAATAGTAACACAACACTTATAATCCACGATAGTGGTATATATGTAACCAACAAACCTAGTAGTACATCACAGATAATATCACGATGACTAAAAAAAATAATATTTTCCTGTTCATACCGACGTATTCAGAATGTATAAACAAAATATCATTGCGTTTGTGTAACATAGCCGTCCGATAAGTGTAAGAGCTGATAACTTCCTTTAAATGGCTAGCGGCTCTATGCATTATCAGAACTGGTGTCTAATGGTTGTATACCAACTACAATTTTATTTATACAGTGATAGCACGTTGATGTAAATACGTAAATGTTATAAATAAAATTATACTTTATATATGTTTTTGGACAGGCGCATGTTTTTAAAAGAAACTTTTATTTGTGAAATGTATTTCATATTGCTATTGTACAGTGTCTGATCTCAGAAAGGTACAAGTTAGTTGAATGTTGTCAATTACAGTTATTGGAAAAGGAATGGAGAAGGTACAGGGACACAGTACTAGAAGTGGCTAAAGAATGTCTTGGAAGAGTAGTGTGTAAAAGTAGGATGAAGCAAAGAGCTTGGTGGAATAACACAGTCAAGGCAGCCTGTAAAAGGAAAAGGAAGGCGTATCAAAAATGGCTACATACTAGAACTCAGGTAGACAGAGAAAGTTATGTTGAAGAAAGTAACAAAGCCAAACAGATAATTGCAGCATCCAAGAAGAAATCTTGGGAAGACTTTGGAAACAGGTTGGAGACTATGGGCCAAGCTGCTGGAAAACCAATCTGGAGTGTAATTAGCAATCTTCGAAAGGGAGGTAAGAAGGAAATGACAAGTATTTTGGACAGGTCAAGAAAACTGCTGGCGAATCCTGCGGATGCCTTGGGCAGATGGAGGGAATATTTTGAAGAGTTGCTCAATGTAGGTGAAAATACGATCAGTAATGTTTCAGATTTCAAGGTAGGATGGGATAGTAATGATGATGGAAATAGAATCACATTTGAGGAAGTGGAGAAAATGGTCAATAGGTTGCAGAGCAATAAAGCAGCTGGGGTGGATGAAATGAAGTCTGAACTCATCAAATACAGTGGAATGTCAGGTGTTAAATGGCTACACAGGATAATTGAAATGGCCTGAGAGTCGGGACAGGTTCCATCAGACTGGACAAAAGCAGTAATCACACCAATCTTTAAACATGGAACCAGAAAAGATTGTAACAACTACAGAGGTATCTCTTTAATCAGCGTTGTTGGTAAAATCTTCTCAGGTATTGTTGAAAGGAAAGTGCGAGTATTATTTGAGGACCAATTGGATGAAAATCAGTGTGGGTTTAGGCCTCTTAGAGGTTGTCAGGACCAGATCTTTAGCTTACGGCGAATAATGGAGAAGTGTTATGAATGGAACAGGGAATTGTATCTATGCTTTATAGATCTAGAAAAGGCATATGACCGGGTTCCTAGGAGGAAGTTATTGTCTGTTCTACGAGATTATGGAATAGGAGGCAAACTTTTGCAAGCAATTAAAGGTCTTTACATGGATAGTCAGGCAGCAGTTAGAGTTGACGGTAAATTGAGTTCATGGTTCAGAGTAGTTTCAGGGGTAAGACAAGGCTGCAACCTGTCTCCACTATTGTTCATATTATTTAAGGATCATATGTTGAAAACAATAGACTGGCTGGGTGAGATTAAGATATGTGAACACAAAGTAAGCAGTCTTGCATATGCGGATGACTTAGTTGTGAAGGCAGATTAGATTGAAAGTTTGCAAAGTAATATTTCAGACCTAGATCAGAAATGTAAGGACTATGGTATGAAGATTAGCATCTCCAAAACGAAAGTAATGTCAGTGGGAAAGAAATATAAACGGATTGAGTGCCAAATAGGAGGAACAAAGTTAGAACAGGTGGACGATTTCAAGTACTTAGGATGCATATTCTCACAGGTTGGCAACATAGTGAAAGAACTGGAAGCAAGGTGTAGCAAAGCTAATGCAGTGAGCGCTCAGCTACGATCTACTCTCTTCTGCAAGAAGGAAGTCAGTACCAAGATTAAGTTATCTGTGCACCGTTCAATCTTTCGACCAACTTTGTTGTATGGGAGCGAAAGCTGGGTGGATTCAGGTTACCTTATCAACAAGGATGAGGTTACGGATATGAAAGTAGCTAGGATGAATGCAGGTACTAGTAGATGGGAACAATGGCAGGAGGGTGTCCACAATGAGGAAATCAAAGAAAAACTGGGAATGAACTCTATAGATGTAGCAGTCAGGGCGAACAGGCTTAGATGGTGGGGTCATGTTACACGCATGGGAGAAGCAAGGTTACCCAAGAGACTCATGGGTTCAGCAGTAGAGGGTAGGAGGAGTCGGGGAAGACCAAGGAGAAGGTACCTGGATTCAGTTAAGAATGATTTTGGAGTAATAGGTTTAACATCAGAAGAGGCACCAATGTTAGCACTGAATAGGGGACCATGGAGGAATTTCATAAGGAGGCTATGCTCCAGACTGAACGCTGAAAGGCATAATCAGTCTTAAATGATGATGATATTGTACATTGTATGGCAGCTTGCTTTACAGTTTCTAGTTAGATAATCCTTAATTTCTGTCAGATTTCGATTGCAGTGAAACCAACTGCTAAGGTCAAATGTTTAATTGATGGCATTTATTGCGGACCACCATCTAGTGGTGAATTCCGTTGTACTGTAGGTCTGATCGTCAGCTACTCTATCATAGCCAACATGGCCTTAAACCGTCAAATAACATAAAGCGGCATGTATTTGTTTTGTTCCTACCAGCCAAATACTGAGTGGTGGATACATTACGGTTGCACAGCTGACAAGTTACTGTAATGCCTCGGCTTTCTCGTGGTGATCTTTTATTTGCTTTCACTTATTAGACGAAGTTGAAATTCACTCTAAGACAAAAATAGACCCATCACGAAGGAATTATCCGAATGGGACGGAAGTTGGTAGGTGTGATGTACATATACAGACAGACAAATGATATCAATTTCAGAAAAATTGCATGATTTAATCGAGAGAAAGAGCTTCACAACCGTAGCAATTCAATAACGCGTTGTTCCGGCTCCGGCACTTACACAAGCTTATTATTCGGCTTACCATCCATTGACAGAGTTGCAGGGTGTCGTCCTGCGAGACATCGTGCCAAACTATGTCCAATTGGCGCGTTAAATCGTCAAAATTCCGAGATGGTTGGAGGGTCTTCCAAACATTCTCAACTGGGGAGAGATCCGGCAACCTTGCTGGCGAAGGTAGGGTTTGGGAAGCACAAAGACAAGCAGTAGAAGCTCTCGCCGTGTGTGGGCGGGCATTATCTCTGTCACCAGTGCTGGTTGTTGGGCCGTAGGGCGGGCAGCAGGCGCGTCGGTATGCCACCGTTCTTCGGGGCGTCTTCAGACACATCTTCGGTGGTCATTGGGGCTCACTTCGAAGCGGGACTCAGCGCTGAAGACAGTTCTACTCCACCCGACGAGATTCCAGGCCGAACACGCGTCTGGAATGCCCGCGACGGGATATCAGCTTGACTAATGCCCGCCATACAACCAGGAGTTTCTTTTCATTGCAGGACCCCTTTGGTTGTGACGCGCGGCACTGTTTTAGCGGTAGGCCTACAACCCGTTTTGTTGTCCTTCATGGCAAGCGATCCTGGGTTTACATTTCAGCTAGATAATGTCCGACAGCACGCGACTGCTTGTCTTCCTGCATGCCAAACCTCACTTTGGCCAGTAAGCTCGCCGGATCGTCCCCAATTGAGAACGTTAGGAGAATCATGGGTAAGGCCTTCCAATCAGCTCGGGATTTTGACGATCTAACGCGCACCAGTTGTTCCACAGAATTAGGCACGATATCCCTCAGGAGGGCATCTAACTACACTATTAATCAGTGTCTAGCCCAATAACTAATTGCGTAAATTGCCGTAGATAGACCAACGCGTTATTGAATTGCTCAATTTGTGAAGCTCTTTCTCTCGAATAAGTCATGAATTTTCTTGCAATTGTAATCACTTATTTGGCTGTACATTTACATCACATCTACGATTTCCGTCCCATTCGAATCACTCCTACGTGGTGCGTCCTTTTTCGTCTTAGAGTGTATATTATTCGAATTGTATATGACATTAAAAATTTAGTACGGTACACACAGTTAGATGATATGTGGTTTTTAAATAATATTTTTTTTCTTTTATCTCTGCTCCCAGATTTCTGCTGATGGTGACTACAGCCACGAAGTAAAGAGGTGCTAGGATTACTTGCTAGAAAGGCAATGTTCAATCTGGACGATGTTTTAAGAGATAGAGGCATAACTTTAACAGCAAAGATCCGTATAGTAAGGGCTATAGTCTTTCCAGTTATGATGTGCAGATGCGAGACCTGGACCACAATAAAGGTTGAACGTCGTCGAATAGACTCTATTGAATTCTGGTGTTGGAGGGAACTCGTGGATTACAACCTGGGAAGTGTTCGAGAGAGAGTGCAGAAATGAAGAAGTTGCAGTGCTTTAGCTCATACGCTCATGACTAAACTACCAGAGAAAGAGAGAGAGAGACAGAACAGACTATAGCTCAACGAGCTACTCTGCTCCTACTAAGGATGCACACGTTTTTCTAAACCAGCAGTTTAGATTCTTCTGTTGACTTCATGTTACATGTAAACTACTGCTTATTTTAATTCTGAGTGATTTATAGTGTTCTAGTTACACTAACTGACACTTATTCTCGATAGTTCTCATCTTTCTGCGTTATTGTTCAATGACACCCGCTACACTCGGCCACTGGTTTGCATTGGCACACTCTCTGCCTAGGCCTGGGGTTATCTTTCACTAACAAGGGAACATTCCCAAGTGTCAATAAACGGTCATGATGAATCTTGGCGAGTGTGTATACGGAGTAAAATAGTGCAATACGAATGTTTTCGTTTGTGCCCAGTTTTGCATTTAAGGGGTTAAACAGACCGCGAAAGTAATCTGGCTTTGTATTCCATGCGTACTTTTCCACTCGGAGGTACGATAGCAGTTATAGTCACCTGCGCATCAATACCGTAGATAGTACTAAAAACTTAACGCGGTTTTATACAACAGTAACGCGCCTGTGCCTTATAACAGCGTATTCTCCTAACACGTGAGCTGTAGTAGAAAAGCCACCAAGCATGGCACCTGGATCTCAGAAAGAGCCAGGCCTATTCCAAAATGTCGTCTGCAGGGTTCTGCCAGTGACATAAAAATCGATCCTACATCGCGACTGTTCACGTTTCGTAGCACATTGCGAAAATATCATGCGGTCTCTTCTGGTGTCCATTTTCGCAACTTCTTCGCCATATGAAATACCACGTTATGACTTTACAAAACTCGTTCCACATCACGTTCCCGATAACTTCCCTTGTAAGGATGACTTTATTTTGTGTCCAGACAGATATAAGATAACAAAAGTATGTATGTCAATGTATGAGTGTGTAGCAGGGACTGCTGACTCATACTAGAAAGCAGACGTCAAACAAGATGGTTAGCTGCCTGAATGGCTGATTAGATGAATGTCAAATTTAAAAGCGTGCAAATAAAAAAAATGAAAATTGATGCGTGTCATGCAGCCAACAATGAATATTGCTACTCTCAGTATCACACGACTTCTATTTGCATAATCAGTATTATGAACTTGAGGGTTCACATTGAAATCGAGACACATTACGACAAGTTCGGGCACGATCGGAATTCAGTGAAAAGTTGGAGTGTGTCATAATTTAAGCTGTGTTATGATCGTAGCATTATGTTTTTGCATCCAGAACACATTCAAAACGTAAGCCTCAATGGTTTTACTTACGGAATGGTACTGTCTGATAATGACGGACCCGTAAATAATTCCTGGATACTCCTCATCTTATGCACAAGAATGAATTAATGTGGACAACCCGGAACCAACTTAGGAAGGCGGAAAAGTATATAGTTGTCACTAATACAGGTTCTTTAAAGTTAGATATTACTGCCGTAACTGTTTAACTGATCTTCATTTATCAAATGAGAGAAATTTCTAAGTGATAACTGAATTCAGTGCTGATACAGAATTTTCAAAATGCAGGCTGGCTCTAATAACCCAAAGCTGGAGAATCAAGAAGAAAGAAAAAGTATAATGAACAGTGTAACCTTGCAGAGCATGAACCCTAATCCTCCAAAATTTATTCAGAAAGTCTAAACAAGAACAATAGTTTAATCCATTTGTTTCTAAATATAAAAATAGCAGAACAAATCATGAAAGATCCGTCCTCAGAAAAGTCTGCGTGAGCAATATTTCCAAATCCTCTGCACTCATACCACTCCTTATCTTCCCCTTTGGCGATGAAGTAACCTTGTCAACCAGTCTTTTGCTGCTCTTCTTCACATTAATTTCCGTCCAGTCAGATGCTAAATCTAACATCATATCTTCCATACTGGAATCGCCCCGGTCACTACGAATGGCGATGCACCAAAACAATCGTCTCAGGAACAGAGGCTATCAATGTGTTCAAAAATGTTCAAATGTGTGTGAAATCTTATGGGACTTAACTGCTAAGGTCATCAGTCCCTAAGCGTACACAATACATAACCTAAATTATCGTAAGGACAAACATACACACCCATGCCCGAGGGAGGACTCGAACCTCCGCCGGGACCAGCCGCACAGTCCATGACTGCAGCGCCCCAGACCGCACGGCTATCAATGTGTTCCATCTTTCTGTTTCCTGGTGACTTTTTCAGAGGTGATTAAAGATCGATCGCTGCTACCAGCCATCTTCTCTTCGTTAAGTTTTTTGCAACCTACGCTTTTTTCCCCCATACACTCCTTTGCGCGGAAACGTGGAGATACGCGCTGTTTGCTTTTTGCTATTTCCATTATGTAAATGCTCTTTTTGCTTATAGCAACACTGACGCAATGAGTGTTTGGGATAATAAAATTACTCCCATTATGACGTCGATGACATTCTGATTACGCCGCTGCTCTAGAGTCAGTATTTATGGTATGAACGTAAGTGTTCATCTGGGTGAGTAAGGATGGGATTTTGGTGTGCTGACTAAGGATTCATGCAGTGTTAGGTAAGCGGATGCGGAAATGAAGGTGGACCGCATGGCGTTCGACGTCTAGGAGAGGACGATTAAGTTTTGGCTTGGAGGAGATCAGGGCTTTGTAGATGTAGCAGACGATGGAGAAATATAATGTCATGTTCGTCCAGTTAGTTGTTTTAGCCTCTTGTGGGATCTTTGATTGACTGTAGGTGCTACTTGGGTTAGATGTTAGTATTATTGCGAAGGATTTTAGTTTGTTGAGTATTTAAATGAGACAACTGTACATTGTTAGGTACAAGCCATAGGGTGTGAAAGCTATAAAGCTGCTGGTAGTACTATTCCTCTGAAGTAGGAGGGTTCGTTGGCGTGATAATCCTCTAAGTTTTTCGTGATGTCTCTGAAGTACTTCAGACCAGTTTTTCACTTATCCTTTCTGTGTTGCACTGTGTCTTATGATCTTACTCTGAGTGGAAACTCAAACTATGAAAAGCGTTTATTTAGTTGAAACGGAAATGATTTTGATAATCTTTTCATACTTTTGAGTCACAGTCATATAATATTGTTTGAATGATATTTCCACCATTTCATTGTACAAACTTCTTTTCGGTCTTAAGCCATTACCAAGTATAACAATGTTGAATATAATTAGACTCTGTCAAGCAAAGTGATCGTCAAGATCTAGTGAACTGGGTGTCCCAGCGTGGACATAAGTACAAAATCACCGAAATGTATGACAGACAGGTAGCAAACATGTTTCCCAGCCGTAGAACAATTGGGCCACAGAATGAACATCACTACAGTCGTTACACGTGCGGTGAAAATATTGATATTCATTCTGTGGCTCAATTGTTATATGGCTGGAAAATATGTGTGCTACCTGTCTGCTACACATTTCGGTGATTTTGGACTTATGTACACGCTAGTACACCCATTTCAATAGATCTTGACGATTTCACTTAACAATGTCAAATTATACCCAGTGTTGTACTTGTTTTCAGTTTAAGGTCGAAATGATGATAGTGATATGAAATAAAGAAGTTTGAGCAGTCAAATGGCGGGAATATCATTGAAAGATAACAGTTTTTCCATAGACACTTTGGATATCTTCAAGGTATCATCGCATTTTATGAGTACTTCTTTTCCAAGCATATTTTTAAACACAGTTTATAATGAACGAGGAACTCACAAGGGGTTCAATTTCCCTGTACTTGCACCCAGTCTATCCACAAATAAGTTGATATATGAGCCGTTAGTTACTGACTCTCGTAATATCTTGCGCATCGATTTCGTTGTAAATTTGAATACAGTGCATACTTTTCTATGAAATTCTTGTACGCATCATCATTGTGAAGAATATGTAGGCAGAGTTCTGCAAACGAATGCATTTTCCGGACGCAGCGCGTTACCTCGTGGACCCGTAGTTCCCAGACCCGCCCTGTGCCTCACAACTGCTGATAACGCAGTTGAGTACCAGCAGCAACTTCCGCGGAAATTGCCACTGTCAGTGTCTCTCGGGAGATGAACTTCTGCAAGTAACGTAAAATAAGTTGGAGGTCCCAATGGCGCATTGCGTCACCGCCCACGCAACAGAATAGCCGGGCGTGTTCGCTTTTTAGCGTTAGGCCGGACTGTGTGACCACTGCAGGTCCCAGCAGGCCAGAGCACAGAATAGACAGGCTGACGTCCTACGGAGAACAGCTTTCGCAACTGGCGAAACGTCCCAACTGCTCGGCAGTATGCCCGCATTGACAACCATTGCCAACCACCGGTATCGATGACGAATATCTTTCCCAGAGCAGAGAAGACTACGGTAGCAGCCATAAGTATCGGAGATCTTCAGTTTTGACAGTTGAAAGTGAACCTCAGTTACATTTCGAATTCTATGTCATCGTTATCGGGCAGGTCTCATCGCACTGACTACATTTGTTTCGTGACCCCTTCCGTTTCTCGATAAACAATATTCAAATGTTTTATATAATAGCTATATTTGTAACGTCTTAATCAGCGCCTTTTGACCAAAGTCGTCACGTACAAATGCTGACTGTCATGTTTTTGTGAATACTGCACACAAGCTTGCTTATTTAGAGCTGAAACCAATCGTGCACCAAAAAATCATAAAAATGGTTCAGATGGCTCTGAGCACTATGGGACTTAACATCTATGGTCATCAATCCCCTAGAACTTAGAACTACTTAAACCTAACTAACCTAAGGACATCACACAACACCCAGCCATCACGAGGCAGAGAAAATCCCTGACCCCGCCGGGAATCGAACCTGGGGACCAGGGCGTGGGATTCGAGAACGCTACCGCACGACCACGAGATGCGAGCAAAATAATCATAGTACTCGAGATTGTTCAATAAACTTCGCACGTACAATTCAGAAAGCCGTAATGTCGATTCTCGCCAATTCTGAATGTTTCTGGATTTTGAATGTTCCCGTGCCGTGTGCCCATTTTCGGCCTATACAGTGACGTCTCACATCCGGAAATGGATTTCAACTGCCACAGGGATTATATCAGTGCGTTCGAAAGTGTGTGTATATGAGGAGACACAAAACACTATTACTGAAACCTCTTGTAAAATGAGAGAGTTTATTAATAGTGAACGATCAGGATCTCAAGCACTCGCCTGACAAAACATCTGCAGCTGTATCTGGGACAGAGAGAAGCTAGAAGACCAAAAACTAGCGTGTAAAACGCTTATCTGTGACACATTCGCAAACATTTGGAACTGGGGCCTCGGAAATGACGAGGATCTAGTTCCTAAAACCGTTCTAGTTACTCTTCTCTCTCTGTACGGTTCTTCTTTAGGGTAACAGCAGACAGACGCCTCCCCTCCGAAGGGAACATTCCCAAGTGTCAGTAAACAATCTTGATGAAACTTGGCGCGTGTGTAGAGGGGGCAAAATAGTGCCCCAGACCAAGCTAGGTGGCGCAGTGATTCGCATTCTTGAGGACGTCGATTCAAATCCCGTCTGACCATCCGGATTTAAGCATTCGATGTTTTCCCTAAATTGCCCCACCAAAATGCGGAGGAAGGTTCCTCTGTAAAAGGCATGGCCGATTTCATTTCCTATTCTTAGAATATTCCGAGCTTGTGCGCCGTCCCTAATAACCTCGATATCGACGGGACGTTAAACACTAATCTTCCTTCCTTTCTTCGTTCCTAAAATATTCCAGACATTTTACTTAAAAAGTGATTGTGTGCATCTCCACTGATCATGTACATGTGAAAGCATTAGGTGAACTTGGAAAAGCATTGAGACAAAAAAAAGTAAAAACGGAATCTTTGATGACATCCAAAACACGTATTCTAGTAGTGTAACAGTGAGTGACTACGATCGATATTCTGAGCTCCACGTCCCTGGTCAGGCATGAAGGTTTATCACTTATAAATTTTCGAATCTTTACTTCCTTCTTCAGATACGTTGCCAACGAAATTTTTTTTAGGAGTAATTGGAATGTTGTCAAAGTTCTCCTTTCAGAACATTAAACGCCCTAATTCCATTGACATTTTCGCAATGTTGTTTGAAATTTTCTTCGTCCATCTTCTAGAATCTATAACAAAGTTATCGCAACATCAGACAAACTGGTATAGAAATTCTACCAGATAGCGTCGATTTATTTTTCTTTGGTGCAAAAAAATGGTTCAAATGGCTCTGAGCTCTATGGGACTTAACACCTGAGGTTATCAGTCCCATCAGTCCCCTAGAACTTAGAACTACTTAAACCTAACTAACCTAAGGACATCACACACATCCATGCCCGAGGCAGGATTCGAACCTGCGACCGCAGCAGCAGCGCGGTTCCGGACTGAAGCGCCTAGAACCCCTCGGCCACAGCGACCGGCTCTTTTGTGCAGCTACTGATTCAGGAGGTAATGTGGTTAAAAGACTACGCCCACATTCGTGAGAAATCCGGGTCAAACCGCCTCCAGCTATTCAAAATTAAACATTCCATGCTTTCTCTAAAGCATCGAAATCAAATACGGGGATGGTTCCTTTGGAAAGTCCGGAACCGCGCGACTGCTACGGTCGCAGGTTCGAATCCTGCCTCGGGCATTGATGTGTGTGATGTTCTTAGGTTAGTTAGGTTTAAGTAGTTCTAAGTTCTATGGGACTGATGACCTCAGAAGTTAAGTCCCATAGTGCTCAGAGCCATTTGAACCACTTTTACCTTTGGAAAAAGTCGATTTCCTTCCGTAATCTGAGCATATGTTGGTATATACTGACTTTTTTTTCCACCGGGCAAAGAGAGACTAATATTCGTATTTACTGCAGCTGGCTCACGGATGTCCGTTTCCTGAAACAAAGTTTGTGTACTGGCGCTGCGTAAAAGGTCGCTCGAGATGGCTGCGTTATGAGCACGTCCCGTGTGACGAATGTTGTGCTTTCGGAGTCCTCCCCCGGGTATAGGTGTGTCTTTCGTCCTTAGCGTAAGTTAGTTTATGTTAGATTAAGTAGTGTGTAAGCCTAGGGACTGATGACCTCTGCAGTTTAGTCCCACAGGAACTTACCACAAATTTCCAAATTTCGACTTGTTAATTCCATTCTCTGCAAAATGTTCCGACGACCGCCCCAATAGTCTTCTTGAGGTGCTGTGAGCCATTTTGTTATGCTTACTGTAGGGTGCCTGGACTCCACCCACTCTGGAATACTGTTGGTGTCGCACTGCTATTTTACCCTTGTTCGACTCCCGGCACCTGATATGGTCTTTGGTGCTCATTTGTTGTTTGGAGCTCGTTTGCCAACTCTGATCGATCACTCTTTTCTCCCCATAGGTTCTTTCGGGTTGCCGTAAAGATGAAAATGGCACGGTGCCCGATCAGCTTCTGCCACGTCTGTGCGACCATGGTGAAATGCACCATTCACTACATCTGCATTTGGTCCATAAACCGGTAGAACCTTGCAGCGAGTTTGAGTGCATTGTAAACGTCTCGTTCACATGAAATTTGCTATCCTGCATACTTAATCTCTGGAACAGGTTTCCCATTGCAACGACGTTTCACTCCTACAGTGTGACAACTGTTATCCGCTCCGCAGTAGAACAGTGTCTACAGGAAACCCGGATCATGTGCTCTCTTCGAACAACATGCCAAGCTTGTTGCCCATAGCGCGGGACAAGTGTAACTTAATTTTTGAAGCCCCTGCGTAGAAGTGAGGAAATAGCTCGAAATGTTCAAATGTGTGAATTACTAATGGACCAAACTAGTGAGGTCATCGGTCCCTAGACTTACACACTACCTAATCTAACTTATGCTAAGAATAACACACAACCCATTTCCGAGGGAGGACTCGATCCCTCGGCTGGGCGGGGCGCGCAGTCCGTGACATGGCGCCCTGAACCACGCGGCCACTCCGCGCTGCTAAATAGTTTGAGCTTTGCTTTTCTGCTAACCTAATTATGAATAAGTGGCTAAGTTCGTTCTTGCATCAGTGTTTTTGAATCACAAACCTTGTAACTTCTGGTCACAGATAAGCACAGAAAAATAACAATTTACTGGAAATTGGGTCACGTTATCAGCAACAGTAATATGACGCGCACTTGGTTACCGTCATACCGAGACGAAATCAGGCGAGTCGCACCCTCAAGTCCAGCTTTATGCGATGAATGACGTAACGTTTTCACATTAGTATCAAATGTCCTAATATTCTTTTGCAAGCCCTCGACGCTACTGCTGGGGAGGCCGAGTTGCCACTGTTGTTACGGTAGGCCGAGTTTGTGAGTTCGTGAAGCGGCTTCTGCCACTACTACAAAGCTATGCCCCGGCGTCAGGAAAAAGGATAGGAGAACGAAGGTTCTACAACACTCCAACAAATCGGTAACAAAGTCACACAAATGAGTTAAAAAGATTTATTTCTTTATGTTTGTGACTTATCGAATTATTAGGTCTGCAACACTGCATGTAATACAGGCCCTCAATGGATTAGTGCAAATAATCGTAAGTAAACTTCACAGTACATAGCAAACGCAATTTACAACAACTGTCTGTTCACTTCTAAGACTTCCGAAAACGACGTTCCCTGTCTAAGTCAGCCCTGGGTGATGATCTATAACCAAGTGGGCGAGCGCTGCTCTTCTATCTTTCGAATAGGCTTCTGTCCGTTGTCGTCTGGTCATTGTCGGATTGTAATGGCCGAGGCGAAGTCGATATCTTCATCCTCGGCGCCACCCGTGGTGCTGGTAGAACCCGCGCAAGTGGCGACACTATATGGCACGGCCACCAGCTCGCATCTTTGCGCCTGTGGTGCTTTTGCCCTGGCTGTGTCTTGTTTGGACGACACAGCATATTCGACATATTTTCGCAGGACTTTCTGCGCGATAGTTCATTTATGAATATAATGTTTGTTGTGATAACGCTACGTTTGATATTTGGGACAAATGCTAGTAGACTCCCACCCTCCTCGGTGTCGTATCGTTCTTTCCGCAAATTGCATACGGTCGACACACTCAATTTTAATATCTTATAGGCATATCGCCTTCTCTGGCAGCCAGTTCTCTTCACCAAGCTATTTTATGCAGCTACTTCCCAAGTGTCCACCGCACTGCAACAACTCACACAACTTTGACCAGGAACGTAGTTGTACCCAGTCACGCGACTAAGTAATCATTACGGTGGGATCTACAATTTGCTCTGTCGAGCCCGCATCTCGTGGTCGTGCGGTAGCGTTCTCGCTTCCCGCGCCCGGGTTCCCGGCGGGGTCAGGGATTTTCTCTGCCTCGTGATGGCTGGGTGTTGTGTGTTCTCCTTAGGTTAGTTAGATTTAAGTAGTTCTACGTTCTAGGGGACTGATGACCATAGATGTTAAGTCCCATAAGCTCAGAGCAATTTTTTGCTTTGTTGAGTAATAATTTTCTTTTAATTATGTCTCACACTGGGTAAAAATGTTGCTTACAAATTAAGGTCTCTAGACAAGGGTTCGAACTGGGGTTTGTCTAAGAATCTGAGTTAGAACTGCAACGTCCCTGTGCAGTCCTGAGAATGTTGAAGACGGCCCGTGGCAGCCACATAACACATATGGACAATTAGTTTATTTTACTGATGCGTTGTGGTACTGAAGAGTTAACACTTTGATGGTAGTTTCTTCGTCCAGTGTGTTTGCTACGTACGGAAGATACACTCACTATGTTTTCACTTTCAGCGGGTACTTGGGCTTTTCCTAGTGTCCTTAGTACGTTTGTTGAGTTGAATTCATGTTTTATTTTATTCATTTGTTGTTTTATCATAGTTTGGTAAGCGCCTCTATTTCAGATTTTCTTCTTTGTTTTCCTCCATGGTTGGAAATTATTGATCTCGGGAGTGTACACACGATGATCCATGTGCCCCTAACGATCCCATTTTATGCAACCCGCAATGGTATTTCTGACCTTCAACAACGACGCGCCAGTATTCATGTTCTCTCGCTCGCTGCGCGCAAAACTATTAGCCCTGCAAAAAAATTAACTTGACCTTCTTCCGTAGGAAATTTAATATAGTTAAATTTTTTACGGGCATAAGATTTCGCTAAAGGCCGTAGTTCTCGAGTTATTCAAAGAAACGTACAAAAGTGAGCCTCAGACCCTATTCCCACACTCCGCCCCTACCGGTCAGGTTTTGTAGTATGTTGCTAATGGGACTCCCTCCTACCACCGCACAAATATTCGCGACTGCACGTTTTATTTACCAAATTCGACCTTTTTTAGTCTTCACTGACTGGCCTTATTACGCCACCGGCTTAATCGAGCACTTACAAACTGTAAAATCGGCGTTTGTATAAATTTAATCTAACAATTTTGTGAATTTTAATAGCATAAAATAAACAATTATATCGTTGTTTTCATCAGGTCTTTTGACTACGAAACTACTATGCTTTTAATGACTAAGTCTGGATCGAATTGTCGACGTAATTAGCTTTAGTATAATGTTTACAAATGTTGTTTTTATTTGGCCGGTCGGGGTGGCCGAGCGGTTCTAGGCGCTACAGTCTGGCACCGCGCGACCGCTACGGTCGCAGGTTCGAATCCTGCCTCGGCCATTGATGTGTGTGATGTCCTTAGGTTAGTTCGGTTTAAGTAGTTTTAAGTTCTAGGGGACTGATGACCTCAGAAGTTAAGTCCCATAGTGCTCAGGGCCATTTGAACCATTTTTTGTTTTTTTTTTATTTCATTACCCGCACGGGCACGTTTAAATTAATAATGGTAACTAAATAGCCGACGATGCTGGTGGCGTAACAGCCCAATCAATAGAGGCCAAATAAGGTCGAATATCGGGAATAGTTCGTATAGTCGGATATGTTTGTATAGTGGCAGGAGGGAATGCAATGAGCAACATACTAGAAATCCTGACCGGTGGGGGGCTGAGTGTGGGAGTGTGGTTTGAAGCTCACTTCTGTACGTTTTTCTTTAATAACTAAAAAACTACGGCATCTAGTGAAAACGTATTCCAGTAAACATTTAACTACATTAAATTCACTACAAGAAGGATTCTGTTAATTTTTCTATAGGGCTTACACTTTCGTGTGTGTGGGATTTGAAGGCCACTCATAACATTGGGGGGGTGCAAAGGCAGCTGAATCACCCTGTAATTATCCCACCTTTGCAGTTCTATTGTGGCCACATATCTGAGTCTCGTATAGTGTTTGTATTGTTTAACATTCAACTACCGTTCTCTGTCATTTTTCATTATAAGGATTTTCCGTTTGGTATTGCGTGTACTTCTGAAGTTCTTGTTCACCATGGAACAATTAAGCAACACTTACTGCATTTGTTCTGTGGAGTTTGTGAGTGACTGATGTTATTTTGCATGGTCGTTCTTCAATTCGTACAATTGGGTAATTTGCACTGTCGGTTATAAAGGTGAATTACTGTTTTTGCGTTTAAATCTTTGGCAGTGAAGGCAGGTATCTGTGTTCTGATTATTTAGAGAACATTCTGTCATCTTTTTTCTTTTTTCCAGTCACGTAAGGTGTGAACGTACGGGATGTACTCGCTTCATTTTACTCCTTCTCCATTCTTTCGTTCTCTTTATTTGTGCCAATGATTAGTAATAATATTTGGAAACTTCATGCCTCTAGAGCACAGCATTCCTCATTCTGCCGCGCAGCAGCGTCACTTGCGGCTGTGTTAGTGAACGGCAGAGATGCCTTACATTGCACTTCATCGCTTCGAAGTCTGTGACGATAAGCCGCGTGGCAGGTGACAGGCAGCCTTCTTTTTTCCCCACTGCCCAAACACTAGAAGCATTCTTTCTGTGCCATGTGAAGTTTTCAGCGAAGTAACTTGTGCTCTTCTAGATCCGGTAAAAACATAACTTTAGTACCATACAGCGCGAAGGACGTGTCCGGCTCACATAGCAATGAAAACAATAGGAAACCGAAGAAAGACATTTACATATATCGAGTGCTCCAAGTAACGTGGACATTCACAAATGTACATAAGCTATTCGATACAACGGAACATTGTGTAGTATGCATAGTACCAGGCGAGGCTGCGCAGCAGTTAAGTTGAAAACCAGTAGGGACGACCATGACAATATGTCGCATCGACCCCGGCTTATGTATCGTGGCGTCCAGCAGGACGCGATACTGAGTCCCTTACTATATGCCCTTTATGTTGCTGACCTAGAGACTTTTGTTTAGCGCCACCGTCAAAGTTCTTCAGTACGGGGACGACGTCTATATTTACGCTCCCTTGTCGTGCTTTTTGGTAACACACTTATGGCTTACCGACGCATGTGAAATGGTCGCACGGGAGTTCGAAAATGAGCACACATTGTCACTTGACAAATCAGTTGTAATATTCAAGGGAAATGGAGTAATAACTTCGCATCTGAACTTCATCTTGGCCCGTACACATTCCCTGTTCGGGTAGAAGCAAAGTTCCTTGGCATCTACTTCGACAGCAATGTCACGAAGACGTACCACGTTGCGTACGGCATCGACAAGGTGGATAACGTTGTGAATATCTTGCGTATGCTTGCCCAAACATAGTGGTGAGCGGAACCGATTAAGCTCTTGACTCTGTATAATATTTTGGCCCGCTCTTCATTAGGTTATGGTAGCACTGTCTACGTCACTGCAACGCAGTCAACATTGCGCAAGCTCGATGTTACTCATTATACAGTGATTCGTCTTGTCCGCTGAGCCGTGAAATCAACGTCCACGAACGCGCTCATGGAGGAAGCATCCCACATGCCGTTGTCCATAAGACGGTAAGTGTTGCCTGATATTTTTCTCCTCAGTCGATCTTCGATATCAGATTGTGCTTCTCTTACGGTGGTGGTATGCTTCTGAAGACTCACACTGGCACCTCATGGACGTGCACTGAACAGAATTCCTTTACTAATTCGCAGCTACGCCCTCTCTCTCTCTCCACTCATTCTACACCACACAAAACTTCCCTGTTTTCGTTTTTCGTTTAGTGTATTCTTCACTCCAGCCGCAATGGCATACCTGCCGAACGGAGACCAGCAACACTCGGGACCTGGAGCATTTTCTCAGCATACAATGGCCGCAGTACTCTCACATCTATGTGAACGATACTAAATACGAGGAGACTTCGGGATACGCCTTCTTTTGCCCTTATAGTGGAGTCTACCAGATGTTCTATTTACATGACGGAGCTACTAGCCGTCAGCGAAGCTATTAAGTACGGTACCCGAACATTCAAGTTCGTCCTGATTCTTGCGGAGTCTCAAAGTGTGCTGCAGAAATTGCAACATCTAGTGTTTGATAAACAGATCAACAGGTATGTTTTGCACATCTTGGAGGCCACTACAGACGCGCAAACATTGGGCATTACCGTTCAATTACTCTGGAGTAAATGACATCAAGGCTTTCTACATAATGAAATTGTTGACCGCCTTGTCAAGAGGAGTATTACAGAAGGCCAGTTACGCCCAATGCCGATCCCTTACACGGATCTCACATCGGCAATACGGAAGGATGCTTATCACGCTTGGAACTGTGAGTGACATGTCCCTCAAAGCTGTAAGGGCGGCCATACAACTGAACATCTCTTCTCGACCATGGTTCGCCTCGGTGGAGCTTCGTAGATGTCAGGTCGTTTCTAACATTCGCATGAGGCTAGGCCATGGGCGTTACCCCCCGCACGTACACTATGTGATCAAAACTATCCGGACACCTAGCTCGAAATTACTTACAAGTTATTGGCGCCCTTCATCGGTAATGCCGGAATTCAGTATGGTTTTGGCCCACCCTTAGCCATGATGACAGCTTCCACTCTCGCAGGCATACGTTCAGTCAGGTGACGGAAAGTTTCTTGGGGAGTGGCAGCCCATTCTTCACGGAGTGCTCATAGAGGAGAGGTATCGATGTCGGTCGGTGAGGCCTAGCACGAAATCGGCGTTCCTAAACATGCTGTTCTATAGGATTCAGGTCAGGAATCTGTGCAGGCCAGTCCATTACAGGGGTGTTACTGTCGTGTAACCACTCTGCCACAGGCCGTGCATTATGAACAGGTGCTCGATCATGCTGAAAGATTTAATCGCCATCCCCAAAACAACAAGGCGTGAAAGCCCCCTTCATGAAAAACACGACCACACCGCAACACCTCGGTCTCCGAATTTTACTGTTGGCACTACACACGCTGGTAGATGACGTTCACCGGGCAATCGCCATACCCACACCCGGTCTTCGGATCGCCACATTGTGTACCGTGATTCGTCACTCCACACAACGTTTTTCTACGATTCGTCACTCCACACAACGTTTTTCTACTGTTCAATCGTCCGATGTTTACGCTCCTTACACCGAGCGAGGCGTAGTTTGGCATTTACCGGCGTGATGTTTGGCTTACGAGCACCCGCTCGACCATGAAATCGAAGTTTTCTCACCTCCCGCCAAACTGTCATAGTACTTGCAGTGGATCCTGATGCATTTTGGAATTCCTGTGTGATGGTGTGGACGGATGTCTGCCTATTACACATTACGACCCTCTTCAACTGTCGGCGGGCTCTGTCAGTCAGCAGACGAGGTCGGCCTGTACGCGCCTGTGTTGTACGTGTCCCATCACGTTTCCACTTCACTATCACATTGGAAAGAGGGGACCTGTGGACCTAGGGATGTTTAGGAGTGTGGAAATCTCGCGTACAGACGTATGACACAAGTGACATCCAATCACCTGACCACGTTCGTAGTCTGTTGAGTTCCGCGGAGCGCCCCATTCTGCTCTCTCACGATGTCTAATAACTACTGATGTCGCTGATATGGAGTACCTGGAAGTAGGTGGCAGCACAATGCACCTGATATGAAAAATGTGTGTTTCCAGATGCTTTTGATCACAGTGTATATCGGTTGAAGATTATCACGTCTGAACACTGCGATAAAGGCACAATGGCAGTAACGGATCTTAACCACATCATATTGGCATGACCCAAGTGCACGAATGCATAATCAGACTTGCGTAAGAAATTTGTTGCGAGATGCCACCCTTTCCTCACCAGTGTTCCTATTTTACTCGACCGATTTGAAAATGTGTGTGAATTCGTAAGGGACCAAACTGCTGAGGTTGGTTGGTTTGTGGGATTAAAGGGACCAGACTACTACGGTCATCGGTCCCTTGTTCCAAGAAAAAAAAAAAAACTAAAACCTCCTGAAGAGAAGAAAAACGAACAACAGGAAAGACGGCAGACGACACAGGACAAGAAATACTCAGACAAAGATCAGACAAAACAAAGTAAAACCACACAGAGTGTGGCGGTGGTTGGCCGACCATAGGGATAAAAAAGGAAAAGCCAACCACCGGGAACACATTAAAAACTCAGTTTAAAATCGTAGGCCAAAGGCTAGAATCAACACAATACAATAAAATGAAACAGAAACACTCACATTAAACGATGAAAACCCCGTGACCGAATAAAACGTAAAACTAAGTCAGCCATAGCAGAGTCATCTGTTAAAAGCGCAGGGAGCGTGTCAGGCAGTGCGTACGACTGCCTGAGCACAGCTAAAAGTGGACAGTCCAATAAAATGTGGACCACTGTCAAAACGGAGCCGCAGCGACATAAAGGTGGGTCCTCACGTCGCAATGTGTGCCCAATGCGCAGCTGGCAGAGGACAACAGACTCCTTGCGAGAGGCCCTCAAGGAGGAGCGCCACACACCGGTAGCCTCCTTGATGGCCCGAAGTTTGTTTCGTGAAGGCAGGGCGCGCCATTCAGTGTCCCAAAGGTCCAGAATTTTGCTGCGTAGGAACGCTCGCAAATCTGTCTCCGGGAGGCCAATGTCCAGAGATGGTGTACTGGTGGCCTCTTTCGCCAGGCGGTCAACATTCTCATTGCCGGGTATCCCAACATGGCCTGGGGTCCACACGAAAACCACAGAGCGGCCGCAACGCGCAAGAGTATGCAGGGACTCCTGGATAGCCATCACCAGACGAGAACGAGGGAGACACTGGTCGAGAGCTCGTAAACCGCTCAGGGAATCGCTATAGATAACGAAGGACTCACCTGAGCAGGAGCGGATATACTCTAGGGCACGAAAGATGGCGACCAGCTCAGCAGTGTAAACGCTGCAGCCATCTGGCAAGGAGCGTTGTTCGGAATGGTCCCCTAGAGTTAGCGCATAACCAACACGACCAGCAACCATCGAACCGTCAGTGTATACAACGCCAGAGCCCTGATACGTGGCCAGGATGGAAGAAAAGCGGCGGCGGAAGGCCTCCGGAGGGACTGAGTCCTTCGGGCCCTGTGCCAAGTCGAGCCAAAGGCAAGGGCGAGGAACACACCATGGGGGTGTACGCAATGTGGCCCGGAAAGGAGATGGAACAGTGAGAACCCTAAGCCCGGAAAGAAGCTCTTTGACTCGGACCGCGATCGTACAACCTGACCGAGGCCGACGTTCTGGCAGATGGACGACCGATTGCGGGAACAGGAGACGATAGTTGGGATGCCCAGGCAAGCTAAAAACTTGGGCAGCATAAGCGGCCAGCACACGTTGGCGTCGTAACCGCAGGGGAGGGACACCTGCCTCCACTAGTATGCTGTCCACAGGGCTGGTCCGGAAGGCACCAGTGGCAAGTCGTATCCCGCTGTGTAGTATTGGGTCCAGCACCCGCAACGCAGATGGGGATGCTGAGCCATAAGCCAGACGGGACTGGATTAACGCCTGGTAAAGCCGTAGGAGAGTAGATCGGTCGGCTCCCCACCTGGTGTGGCTCAGGCATCGCAGAGCATTTAGATGCCGCAAACACGCCTGTTTAAGCTGCCGAATATGAGGCAGTCAAGTCAACCGGACATCAAAAACCACCCCCAAAAGCCTATGCAACTCCACCACTGTAAGAAGCTGGCCGTCGAGATAAAGCCGCGGCTCCGGGTGAACTGTGCGTCGCCGGCAGAAATGCATAACGCAGGTCTTGGCTACCGAAAACTGAAAACCATGCGCTACAGCCCAAGACTGCGCCTTGCGGATTACGCCCTGCAGCTGACGTTCAGCAGCTGCAATGCCAATAGAGGTGTAGTAAAGGCAGAAGTCGTCAGCATACAGGGAAGCGGTGACAGAATTTCCCACGGCCGCAGCGAGCCCGTTAATGTCTATTAAAAACAGACACTCAGAACAGAACCCTGTGGCACACCGTTCTCCTGGAACTGGGAGGAACTATAGGAGGCTGCGACGTGCACGCGGAAGGTACGATAAGACAGAAAATTGCGGATATAGATCGGCAGAGGGCCCCGAAGACCCCATCCATGAAGCGTAGAAAGGATGTGATGACGCCATGTCGTATCGTATGCCTTCCGCATGTCGAAAAAGACAGCGACCAGTTGCTGACGGCGGGCAAAGGCAGTACGGTTGGCCTACTCCAGGCTCACCAGATAGTCGGCGGCGGAGCGGCCTTTACAGAACCCACCCTGAGACGGAGCCAGAAGGCCCCGAGACTCTAGTACCCAATTCAAGCGCCGGCTCACCATCCGTTCAAGCAACTTGCAAAGAACGTTGGTGAGGCTAATGGGACGGTAGCTGTCCACCTCCAAAGGGTTCTTCCCTGGTTTCAGAATGGGGACAACAAGACTTTCCCGCCATTGCGACGGAAACTCACCCTCGACCCAAATGCGGTTGTAAAGGTCGAGGAGGCGTCGCTGGCAGTCCACTGAAAGGTGTTTCAGTATCTGAGAGTGGATGCTATCTGGCCCAGGAGCGTTATCAGGACAAGCGGCGAGGGCACTGCGAAATTCCCACTCACTGAATGGAACATTGTACAATTCAGGATGGTGGGTGCGAAAAGAAAGACTCCGACGTTCTATCCGCTCTTTAATGGAGCGGAAGCCCAAGGGGTAGTTGGCAGAAGCGGAATTCAGAGCAAAGTGCTCTGCCAAGCGGTTTGCAATGACGTCGGAGTCAGTACAAACTACAAACTGCTCCATTCAGTGTGAGCGCAGGGACACTGACAGGGGTCCGATAGCCATAGAGGCGGCGAATCTTGTCCCAGACCTGCGATGGAGTGACATGGAGGCCAATGGTGGACACATACCGCTCCAAGCACTCGTGCTTGCGTTGGCGGATAATGCGGCGGGTTCGCGCACGCAGCCATTTGAAGGCAATAAGGTGTCCGATTGAGGGATGTCGCTTGTGACGCTGGAGCGTCCGCCGGCGACCTTAAATCGCTTCAGCGATCTCAGGCGACCACCAAGGCACAGTCCGCCGCCGAGGGGACCCAGAAGAACGGGGAATGGCAGATTCGGCGGCAGTAACGATGCCGGTGGTGACCGATTGAACCACTGCATCAATGTCATCGTTAGAGAGAGGCTCAATAGCGGCAGTGGAGGAGAACAAGTCCCAGTCAGCCTTATTCATAGTCCATCTGCTAGGGCGCCCAGAAGACTGACACTGTGGCAGTGACAGAAAGATCGGAAAGTGGTCACTACCACACAAGTCGTCATGCACTCTCCATTGGACAGACGGTAAGAGGCTAGGGCTACAGATGGAAAGGTCAATGGCGGAGTATGTGCCATGCGCCACACTGAAGTGTGTGAAGGCACCATCATTTAAATCGAGAGATCGAGCTGCGCCAATAAATGCTCAACGATGGCGCCTCAACCTGTTGCCACTGACCCACCCCACAGATGGTTATGGGCGTTTAAGTCGCCCAGTAACAGGAAAGGTGGTGGCAATAGGGCTATCAGAGCAGCCAGAACATGCTGCGTGACATCACCATCCGGTGGAAGGTAAAGACTGCAGACGGTAACAGCCTGTGGCGTCCACACCCAAACAGCGACAGCCTCAAAAGGTGTTTGGAGAGGTACAGACTCGCTGTGAAGAGAGTTCAGGACATATATGCAGACGCCACCAGACACCCTTTCATAAGCTGCCCGGTTCTTATAATAACCCCGATAGCCACGGAGGGCGGGGGTTCGCATTGCCGGAAACCAAGTTTCCTGCACAGCAATGCAGAGGAAAGGGTGAAGGCTGATACGTTGCCGGAGCTCAGCTAGATGGTGGAAGAAACCGCTGCAGTTCCACTGGAGGATGGTGTTGTCCATGGCTGAGAAAGGCGTGACGGGACTGGGAAGGCAGATTACGCCACTGGGTCACCTGCTGCCTCCGATGGAGCACCCGTGCAAATGCTATCCATTGCGTCTGAGGGTCCGGCGAGATCGAAGTCCTCAGCGGACGCAAGAATCTCCACCTCATCCTCAGACGCAGAGCTTGTAGGTAGTGGTGGAGTAGGAGCCATCGCAGGTGCCTTGGTCTTACGGGGCTTCAGTGTCGTTTTGTCTCGCTGTTCCTTTGGTTGCCGTTGCTGATAGGGCTTATTGGAGTCAGTCTCCGGAACCGATGATGATCGCGAAGCTCAACGACCAGCGGCCTGTGGCTTCTTCAGCCACTGGTTGGTGTCTGCTGTGGCGCTGGTAGGAACCTGGGAAGGGAGTGACCCAAGGGATCCCTTCCGAGCGAGAGAAGCCGAAGAAGACTTACGCGTCTCCGGCTTAGAAGTGGGGACTGGTGTCCCCGGTGGTTTAGTGGGTGCTGCTCCTGAGGTAGATGGTGTGGGAGCAACAGCAAGAGAAGGGGCCCCCATCGTCAAGGGGGCAGGTGAGGTCCTCTGACGCTGAGAGCTGACTGTCTGTGGTGCAGCTAAAGGAGCTGGAGCAGGAGTGACAGTGGAGGCATAAGATGAAATCATGCGCACAGGATGTAGCCATTCAAATTTCCGCTTAGCCTCAGTGTAAGTCAGTTGGTCCAGGGTCTTATATTCCATGATTATGCGTTCTTTCTGTAAGATCCTGCAGTCTGGCGAGCAAGGTGAATGAGGCTCTCCACAGTTGACACAGATGGGAGGCGGAGCACATGGAGTATCGGGATGAGATGGGCGTCCGCAATCTCGACATGTGAGGCTGGAAGTACAGCGGGAAGACATATGGTCGAACTTCCAGCACTTAAAGCACCGCATCGGGGGAGGGATATAGGGCTTGACGTCACAACGGTAGACCATCACCTTGACCTTCTCCGGTAATGTATCACCCTCGAAGGCCAAGATGAAGGCACCGGTAGCAACCTGATTGTTCCTCGGACCCCGATGAACGCGCCAGACGAAATGAATACCTCTACGCTCTAAGTTGGCGCGCAGCTCGTCATCAGACTGCAGAAGTAGGTCCCTATAGAAAATAACACCCTGGACCATATTTAAACTTTTATGTGGTGTGATGGTAACGTTAACATCCCCTAACTTGTCACAAGCAAGCAATCTGCGTGACTGGGCGGAGGATGCTGTTTTTATCAAAACTGACCCAGAGCGAATTTTAGACAAGCCCTCCACCTCCCCAAACTTGTCCTCTAAATGCTCTACAAAGAACTGAGGCTTCATGGATACAAAGGATTCCCCATCAGCTCTGGTACAGACGAGATACCTGGGCGAATACATGTCACTATCATTCATTGGCTTTCGTTCCTCCCATGGTGTGGCCAGGGATGGGAACGATTTGGGGTCATAAACGTTAGCTTTAAAATGAGCCCTTGAACGCTTAGAGACTGCTGGTGGCTGGCCACCAGCAAGAGATGATGTACCACGCTTCATTGCGGGACATGCGCCCTGATGCCACCTACTCCGACCAAGGGCCCTCCCCATGGGCGCCACCCAGCCACAGCAAAGGCCACCTGGCAGGATGGCCATTGCCGGGAGTCCTGATGCCCCAGGGAGATGGGAATGTACTCCTTGGCATACATGGGGAGTAAACGGCACAGACATCAGTAGAGCGATCCCTGTGTTGTCAGGGGGCTACAACCAACACCCACAACGGACTGGCTACCATGCTGGATCTTAGGTGCAAAAATGTATAAGGTCGTCGTCGCAGCGGAAAGCAACACTGCACAGTGCAGCGTGGTAATCGCTCCCGGGGACGTATCCTCGCCCAAGAGATGGAATACGAGCGGGACACCATTGCAACGACGAGAAAGCCGGCTAAAGGTCTCAATGCACGACAGATACAGTGCACCATGTAAGGCGCCCTTCCCCTAGTGGCTCCTTCTTCGGAACAGTTTAGAAGGATGGAGGTCAAACCCGAGAGGGGACCATCATATAAGGCCGAAAGGGTTGAGACTCCTTTTAGTCGCCTCTTACGACAGGCAGGAACACCGCGGGCTTATTCTTACCCCCGAACCCGCAGGGGGAACTGCTGAGGTCAGCGGTCCCTAGACTTACCATACGTTAGTATAAATTAGTTTAAGTAGTGTGTAAGAACAACGCACACACCCATGCCCGAGGGAGGACTCGACCCTCCTGCGGGAGGGGTCGCGCAATTCGTCTCATGGCACCTCAAACGGTGCGGCCCAGCGTTCTGATAAATATGACTTGATCACAGACGATTGGAAAGCCACCGGCAGCCAAATTTATTTTATGAGTTGCCGAGGTCTTTATTTAAACATGGCATCAGTACGGTTCGTAATCGGGTGCGTAAATTTGTGTTTTAATTTGCGCACAGGCCGCTATTTGTATATTACATTTTCATTGCTGTTGTCTCGTCCATTTTGTGCCACTGTTCTACTGGCACTATTATGTTTTTCTTTTATCTTAAGAATGTCTGTCTGCGTGCTACACTTCTCTCATGGTTTTATTGAGCCGTGTGTCGGCTCTCAACATATATCGCGCTGTTAAGATTGTTCCGAGTCCTTCCATTCCATCGTTAATCGGTTCTTTCATATTTATCGTTATGCTGCGTACGATTCTGTTGAGATTCCTCTATGGCGGCGTGTTTGGTGTTATCGATCTTCGAGTGATTGCTTCCTGTTAGTCTTGTGTAAGGGAATAAGATCTTTGGGGGGATTGCCGGTTGGTTGCCTAGCGGTGACGAGTTGGTCGGTCGGTTTTTAAAATCGGGAATTAGAGAATGTCGTACGATAAGACCGCAGCGTGGCGTGGCGTGGCGGTGGAGAGTTGGCTGTTGTTCCGTGAAGCCGCGTGGTCTATCGGGGCGGTGCGAGACGTGTGGGACGAG
Source organism: Schistocerca gregaria (assembly GCF_023897955.1). Taxonomy (NCBI): domain Eukaryota; kingdom Metazoa; phylum Arthropoda; class Insecta; order Orthoptera; family Acrididae; genus Schistocerca; species Schistocerca gregaria. Next base: position 46,221,893 of record NC_064931.1, read on the forward strand.
TTGACAGGAGAAAGCAGTAAGCTCTTGCTGTGAACACCCGGGGGCCACGGCTCTGGTTCCGAGACACTACTTGGTGGGAGCGGCAACGGATGTCTTTAAATTTTCCGTCTGGAGGCGGGAATGATGGACTAGTAACTCGCCTAACCTGAGGAGTGCTATTTCGCCGCCGTGGGTGCAGAGAAGACGAGGGCTCCGGTGACAGAGGCTACGGCCACACGAACGATTTTTACACGCGCGTTTCTGCCGGCGTTCACGCCGGCATTATAGACCACTGCATGTTACAAACACACGAGGCGTTGTCGCACGCCGCGGGCCCGCAAACTTCGGCGTTCGCGCTGAGCGAACGCTCTCTGGTGCATTCGTTCTGCGTGTTTTTCACGCTGGGCGCTCGCCACACGGGCGGGAGACACGCTGCGGAACCTCAGCCCTTTCTTTCGACGCTTACCGACAATTACCGAACCGAAATCGTAGAGATGCCAACATATGCAACTATGCCTGGAGCCGTATTATTTCAATAGGTATTTCACAATAAAGAACATATGCAGTCTAACAATGCGTGGCGCGATATTATAAAAAAGTAGGTATTTCATAATGAAGTAGCCACACACGTCTTATTTTTGGTTTTATAACATGTCAAATGCATGATAAATGTAAGTGGTTTGAAAGCCAAAGTACGAGATTTTAGTTGTGCATGTACGAGGAAAAAAGTTCTATGGTTGGCAACCCTGCTCGGCAGCTCGCTGTTCAGTTTACGGACAGACTTAGCCGTCCTCGCTTCGTTGTCATTGTAGCAGTCTTCTTGTATTTTATAAAGTGCCACAATGAAGCGTCAGGACAGTGAACTCATTATTATGGAAGTGCAGAAACATCCATGACTGTACAATACAAGGGATCCGGAATACAAATTAGAGAAAGAAAAAGAGAATCCTGACTAGCAGTTACAAGGGCCGTTCTTGGAGAAAAATGGGATGGAATGGATAACAAGCAAAAATCAGATCTAGGTAGTTACAGACAGTAAATATCTTATTAATTGCTATAAACAGTGTACAATGAAATTTATGCATGAATAAAATGTTAATAAGCCAATACAAAAATTAGTCTTCATCCGAAGAAGTTTGCATAATGATCTTGCCATGGTACAGATCCTTGAGGGGAACAGAAGTAATCAGCAAAATGATCTCTGATACTTTTGCCACTGACCGTTCCTTTTGTCCCATGTGCCGAAATACTTTCCATTGTGCAAGTCAGTGTGTCTTCAAAATTGTAACCATCATGTTGTCTCACAAAATTGTGAAGTACACAACATGCTTGAACAATAGTATCCGCCACATCCACGTTAACATCGATTGGACGATGGAAAATTCTCCATTTATTGGATAAAATGCCAAATGCACGCCGCGTGAGAGAGGCGGCCATGTGGCCTCGCGTGTTGCGTAAATTCTGGCAGAAACGCGCGTGGAAAAAACACTCGTATGGCCGTAGCCAGAGCGCGTGGCTGCGTGACTGCCCAGCTGGGTACGCTGGCGACGTGTACACGGTCGGGTGTGAGGAACCTTTGCATCGCAGTTCACCTGCTGTTTATCTGATAAACTGCAAGTTAAGTTGGTTAAAGGTTTAGTTGTTAACTGAAGAATTTTGGTTTGTGCAACCAGCGTCTTTTCTGCCTTGTGGCCTCCTGCGTTCGGGTTTCCTGTCCCTGTCGCCGGTGTATTTACAGACAGTGATTATTATTACTACTACCCGGTAAGAAGTGTATTTTTGGGCAGAGATTATGGTTACTGATTTGATTCCTCCTCCTCCCCTGGCCTCGCGTGAGGTCAATGTGAGGCGTTGTGGGTCTCTGTGTCCGCTTCTAGCCTGAGCATCCTTCGGGAGACTATTGCGGCCGCCCTTACACCCGGTCGGTTAATTATTTCTATCCCAGGATATCGTATTAAAGTTGTTAGTTGTTGTAAAATGTTAAATGGTTGTATTTTACTCTGATGGTTTGAAAAGGTTAAGTTTGCCTTTCATTGGGGGGTTTTATAAAATTACGTGGCTTTAAAATTTTTAGTTATTGGAAAAGGTGAATGACTGTATCTTTACTTTGATTGTTTTAATCTACTTGGCATCCTTTGAAAACGCTAGTTCTTCCTCCCTGTTAGCGAGCCCTTGTAATTTAATATATTGTATTGCCAAAATCTAAAAGAAGTGGCTCCCTGCATGTTCGGTAGCGAAATTGTATGCAAATTGGCGTTTTTGTTTCATTACTTGGAAAGTTTTAATTTTGTTATTAAATGCTTTATCAAAGCCTGTTTTAAGTAAAATGGCTTGGCTATTAACGGTAAAGTAAAGTTTTTAATTCCATTACTTGGAAAATTTTGATTTGTTATCAAATGTTTTATGAAAGTCGGATTTAAGTAAATGGCTTGGCCGTTAACTATAAAGTAAATTGGTTTGAAAAGGCACTCATGCCTGCTAACTTTTTTGGATCTGTTCCTGGTCAAGTGGTAGAGAAATAACTTTCAATGGTTGAAGTAATCAATAAAGAAATTGTAAATTGCAACTCGACAGTAACCAACTAAATTTGGCCCCGTTTCCCAACTGGGGGTACTCCTTGATTAATCTTAACACCCGTCTCAGTTATATGATGTTACAGTATTTGCAGTTTTGTGCTTCAGCTATCGTTGTACTTATTGTATGATGTACGATGTTTGCCCTTTCATGTTTTGTCTTTTACTATAAGAGCACATGCATGTTTGTCATAATTTTGCTGTGTAGTGCTGTCTGTAATTCTGCTCTAATGTCTTCTATTACTGCCGCCGGCTGTCTGGTGTTTAACTGCAGTTTTATTTTACTTCATGAATGTGTTTATATGCTGACTTCGTAGTTTTGTGCTATTCTGCTTTTCATGCGATGATGTTTCTTCGGCACTTTATAATCGTTGTTGGCTGTATGGTTCTTGTAACCCAAAGCCAAAATATAAAAAAAATTCAAAAATGAAATAAAAAATCAATTTAGCCCTCCAGTTTAGGTTTGCCGTGTTTTGCCCAAATAGCTTAAGGCGAATATCGTCTTGGTTACTTTCAAAAAGCACGCGGTCGATTTCCTTGGTCATTCTGTTCCCGTCCGCGATTTTGCTCCATTTCTAATCATTTCCTCGTCAACAAGATGTTAAAACGTAATTTTTCTTCCTTTCGTTAGAAATAAAAGAGCAGAAATATCGTTATATGGCGAATACTCGTATTTTTATGTTTGCTAATATGTCGAATAACTGTTTTCCTCTTCAAGTGGCGATATACTTTTTAATGGTGTTTTACAGGTTATGAAAACCAGCGTTCTGTGACAGTGTGTTTTAAAGTTCACAATGGAACTTCTCGTATTTATCTCCAGAAAGTGTGCTAAAAGGTAGGCCAAAGTCTGCCGGCGTAATGGAGTCCCACTTTCTGTTGATGCTGTTTTTTTTTTTTTTTTTTTTGTGTGTGTGTTGATGGTGGTCTTGAGTCCGAAACTGGTTTCATGCAACTGGTTGCGCTAGTTTATCCTGTGCAACTCTCTTCGTTCCTTCATACCCACTGTAACCTACCAGCCTTACATATAGCATATTTTTTAAGTATTTGTGTGAAAGCTTTCACTAAGAATAAGTACTATAGCTAGAAGCGAGTAGTCGCAGTAATATTGATTTTGCAGATGAAGCTTTTGCCTATACGGATACTCACCGATGTATCTGCGAATATCAGCAACAATAATGACACCGTGGCCCAAATTCAAATGACAGTGCCAATTTCACTATTTTAGTTTACTTTTTGCTACTGGTAACAATGATTATTGTTGTTTAAATCATTATTATTTCCTACTCGTGACAGGGTGCCACCATACTGGATTGAATACGTTGTCCTGGAGACGGTAGATGCGCTGTTGGGATTTGCAGCAGCTAAAGAAAATGATATTACGGATATTCTGAACAGCTTGACGCACATTCTGCTTCCGTTGTACGACCAGCTGCCTTATGTGCTAGTCGTTCCTATTTTGCTTGCATAAGCAAAAGTCACTTACGTAATAACAGAAAGCTATTCTAGAACACTAAATTCATTGGGATCTCCGCTTCATGCTCTGACTCCTTACAACGATAAGTTATGTTGGGTATAAAATCACAGAATAGCTTGAATACGTTTACAAGTACACAATGCAACGCATATTACATAGAGTAGTGTAACACGTTAACGTGATTTAACGATATGCTTAATTACCATAATTAGATAAACGAACTATGGGCAACATGTGACGAAAACTTGTAATGCGACTTCACTAAACTTTCTAAGGTCGAGTAAATTTATAGTGCAGACATCTAACTGTATCACAGGACCTATCTTCTGACGAATACTAATGCCGTTAAAATCAGTATATCGTTCTGCTGTAACGACATGAGAGAGAAAGACGCTCTTTTGGAATGGACTCCAATATATTATGCATTATACAAAGGTAAAAAGAACATAAGTACAAACTAAAATGCACCAAAATTCTGACTGAAGTTACCTAAACACAAAATAAATCGATAAATACAAGTTTCGGTTCACAAAATGATGGCTAAATAGAAAATCGAAGGAATGTGAAGGCATTGAATTAGGTGGAACAAACGTGATGCTGGATGGGTATGCAAGTGACTGCTCGTCATGTGTTTCCACCCACCTTTTGGTTACAGACGCAATACAGCAGTCACGGCCAAGAGCAATGGCTGACTTTCGCCACAGGAAGTAAGGCCACGACAGCAGCCAGCTTTGCGGCGGCGCACACGTCATTTGCATATGGTCAGAGCTCATATTTCTGCAAATGCGTATCTCTGTCATTGCAAGCGAAACGAAGGACGAAATTTTATTGGGTGCGTCCTACGTTATGAGTTTTGCTAGTTGGCAATAAAATAACTGATGACCGCCGAAGTAGACACAGTATAAAAGGTAGAGTTACAGTGGCAAGAAAAGCGTTTCTGAAGAAGCGTGATTTGTTAACAATGAATCTAAATTTGAGTGTTAGGAAGTCTTTTCTGAAAGTATTTTTATGGAGTGTAGCCATTTGTGGAAGTGAAATATGACTGATAAACACTTAAGACAATAACTGAATAGAAGCTTTTGAAATGTGGTGCTACAGAAGAATGCTGAAGATCAGAGGACGTAAGTAATGAGGAGCTAGTTAATAGAATCTACATCTACATTCTACATTTATACTCCGCAAGCCACCCAATGGTGTGTGGCGGAGGGCACTTTACGTGCCACTGTCATTACCTCCCTTTTCTGTTCCAGTCGCGTATGGTTCGCGGGAAGAACGACTGTCTGAAAGCCTCCGTGCGCGCTCGAATCTCTGTAATTTTATATTCGTGATCCTCTGGAGGTATAAGCAGGGGGAAGCAATATATTCGATACCTCATCCAGAAACGCCCCCTCTAGAAACCTGGCGAGCAAGCTATACCGCGATGCAGAGCGCCTCTCTTGCAGAGTCTGCCACTTGAGTTTACTAAACATCACCGTAACGCTATCACGGTTACCAAATAACCCTGTGACGAAACGCGCCACTCTTGTTTGGATCTTCTCTATCTCCTCCGCCAACCTGATCTGGTACGGATCCCACACTGATGAGCAATACTCAAGTATAGGTCGAACGAGTATTTTGTAAGCCACCTCCTTTGTTGATGGACTACATTTTCTAAGGACTCTCCCAATGAATCTCAACCTGGTACCCGCCTTACCAACAATTAATTTTATATCATCATTCCACTTCAAATTGTTCCGCACGCATACTCCCAGATATTTTACAGAAGTAACTGCTACCAGTGTTTGTTCCGCTATCATATAATCATACAATAAAGGATCCTTCTTTCTATGTATTCGCAATACATTACATTTGTCTATGTTAAGGGTCAGTTGCCACTCCGTGCACCAAGTGCCTATCCGCTGCAGATCTTCCTGTATTTCGCTACAATTTTCTAATGCTTCAACTTCTCTGTATACTACAGCATCATCCGCGAAAAGCCGCATGGAACTTCCGACACTATCTACTAGGTCATTTATATATAGTGCGAAAAGCTATGGTCCTATAACACTCCCCTGTGGCACGCCAGAGGTTACTTTAACGTCTGTGGACGTCTCTCCATTGGGAACAACATGCTGTGTTCTGTTTGCTAAAAACTCTTCAATCCAGCCGCACAGCTGGTCTGATATTCCGTAGGCTCTTACTTTGTTTTTCAGGCGACAGTGCGGAACTGTACCGAACGCCTTCCGGATGTCAAGGAAAATAGCATCTACTTGGGAGTCTGTATCTAATATTTTCTGGGTCTCATAAAAAAATAACGCGAGTTGGGTCTCACAAGATCTCTGTTTCCGGAATCCATGTTGATTCCTACAGAGTAGATTCTGATTTTCCAAAAACGACATGATACTCGAGCAAAAAACATGTTCTAAAATTCTACAACAGATCGACGTCAGAGATATAGGTCTACAGTTTTGCGCATCTGCTCGACGACCCTTCTTGAAGACTGGGACTACCTGTGCTCTTTTCTAATCATTTGGAACCTTCCGTTCCTCTAGAGACTTGCGGTACACGGCTGTTAGAAGGGGGGGCAAGTTCTTTCGCGTACTCTGTGTAGAATCGAAATGGTATCCCGTCAGGTCCAGTGGACTTTCCTCTGTTGAGTGATTCCAGTTGCTTTTCTATTCCTTGGACACTTATTTCGATGTCAGCCATTTTTTCGTTTGTGCGAGGATTTAGAGAAGGAACTGCAGTGCGGTCTTTCTCTGTGAAACAGCTCTGGAAAAAGGTGTTTACTATTTCAGCTTTACGCGTGTCATCCTCTGTTTCAATGCCATCATCATCCCTGAGTGTCTGGATATGCTGTTTTGAGCCACTTAATGATTTAACGTAAGACCAGAACTTCCTAAGATTTTCTGTCAAGTCGGTACATAGAATTTAATTTCGAATTCACTGAACACTTCACGCATAGCCCTCCTTACGCTAACTTTGACATCGTTTAGCTTCTGTTTGTCTGAGAGGTTTTGGCTGCGTTTAAACTTGGAATGAAGCTCTCTTTGCTTTCGCAGTAGTTTTCTAACTTTATTTTTGAACCACGGTGGGTTTTTCCCGTCCCTCACAGTTTTTACTCGGCACGTAACTGTCTAAAACGCGTTTTACAATTGACTTGAACTTTTTCCATAAACACTCAACATTGTCAGTGTCGGAACAGAAATTTTCGTTTTGATCTGTTAGGTAGTTTGAAATCTGCCTTCTATTACTCTTTCTAAACAGATAAACCTCTCTCCCTTTTTTTATATTCCTATTAACTTCCATATTCAGGGATGCTGCAACGGCCTTATGATCACTGATTCCCTGTTGTGCACTTACAAAATCGAAAAGTTCGGATCTGTTTGTTATCAGTAGGCCCAAGATGTCATCTCCGCGAGTCGGTTCTCTGTTTAATTGCTCGAGGTAACTTTCGGATAGTGCACTCAGTACAATGTCACTCGATGCTCTGTCCCTACCACCCGTCCTAAACATCTGAGTGTCCCAGTCTATATACGGTAAATTGAAATCTCCACCTAAGACTATAATATGCTGAGAAAATTTATGTGAAATGTATTCCAAATTTTCTCTCAGTTGTTCTGCCATTAATGCTGCTGAGTCGGGAGGTCGGTAAAAGGAGCCGATTATTAACCTAGCTCGGTTGTTGAGTGTAACCTCCACCCATAATAATTCACAGGAACTATCCACTTCTACATCACTACAGGATAAACTACTACTAACAGCGACGAACACTCCACCACCGGTTGCATGCAATCTATTCTTTCTAAACACCGTCTGTACCTTTGTAAAAATTTCGGCAGAATTTATCTCCGGCTTGAGCCAGCTTTCTGTACCTACAACGATTTCAGCTTCGGTGCTTTCTATCAGCGCTTGAAGTTCCGGTACTTTACCAATGCTGCTTCGACAGTTTACAATTACAATACCGATTGCTGCTTGGTCCCCGCATGTCCTGACTTTGCCCCGCACCCGTTGAGGCTGTTGCCCTTTCTGTATTTGCCCGAGGCCACCTAACCTAAAAAACCGCCCAGTCCACGCCACACAACCCCTGCTACCCGTGTAGCCGCTTGCTGCGTGTAGTGGACTCCTGGCCTATCCAACGGAACCCGAAACCCCACCACCCTATGGCGCAAATCGAGGAATCTGCAGCCCACACGGTCGCAGAACCGTCTCAGCCTCTGATTCAGACCCTCCACTCGGCTCTGTACCAAAGGTCCGTAGTCAGTCCTGTCGACGATGCTGCAGATGGTGAGCTCTGCTTTCATCCCGCTAGTCAGACTGGCAGTCTTCACCAAATCAAATAGCCGCCGGAAGCCAGAGAGGATTTCCTCCGATCCATAGCGACACACATCATTGGTGCCGACATGAGCGACCACCTGCAGATGGGTGCACCCTGTACTCTTCATGGCATTCGGAAGGACCCTTTCCACATCTGGAATGACTCCCCCCGGTATGCACACGGAGTGCACATTGGTTTTCTTCCCCTCTCTTGCTGCCATATCCATAAGGGGCCCCATTACGCACCTGACTTTGGAATACGAGGGAAATGAAATTTATGGCACAACCTGACAAGAAGAAGGGATCGGTTGATAGGACACACTCTGAAACATCAAGAGATCACCAATTTAGTACTGGAGGGAAGTGTGGGGAGTAAAAATGGTAGAGGGAGACCAAAAGATGAATACAGCAAGCTGATTCAGTAGGATGTAAATTGCAGTAGTCGCTCGGAGATGAAGAAAATTGTAAAGGATGGAGTATCATGGAGGGATTCATGAAACTAGACCTCAACAACACAACCTATGTTACGTTTCCACTCCACAAATGGCGTGGTTGCTACATTTGCTTGTGAACTTCGCAAACATGAACAGGAATTTTTCAGTTTCACCAAAATGTCTGTATAAGGTTTTGATGAAATATTAAACACACTAGCAGACTATCCACTGTGTGGCCTCTTCCATGAACCATGAACCTTGCCGTTCGTGGAGATGTTTGCAGCTTGCGTGCCTCAGCGATACAGATAGCCGTACCGTAGGTGCAACCACAACGGAGGGGTATCTGTTGAGAAGCCAGACAAACGTGTGGTTTCTGAAGAGGGGCAGCAGCCTTTTCAGTAGTAGAAGGTGCAACATTCTCGATGATTGACTCATCTGGCCTTGTAACATCAACCAAAACGGACTTGCTGTGCTGGTACTGCGAACGGCTGAAAGCAACGGGGAACTACAGCCGTAATTTTTCCCGAGGGCATGCAGCTTTACTGTATGGTTAAATGTTGATGACGTCCTCTTGGTAAAATATTCCCGACGTAAAATAATCCCCTATTTGGATATCTGGGCGGCAACAACTACTCAGGAATACGTCGTTTTTAGGAGAAACAAAACTGGCGTTCTACGGATCGGAGCGTGGAATGTCAGATCCTTTAATCGGGCAGGTAGGTTAGAAAATTTAAAAAGGGAAATAGATAGGTTAAAGAAAGATATAGTAAGATAAGGTAAAGTAAGCTATTAGTGTAGTTCGCGGACATGAAGAACAAGATTTCTGGTCAGGTGAATATAGAGTTATAAATACAAAATCAAATAACTGTAATGGAGGAGTGGGTTTAATAATGAATAAAAAAATATGAAGGCGAATAAGCTACTACGAATAGCATAGTGAACGCAGTATTGTAGCCAAGATAGACACGAAGCTCACGCCTACCACAGTACTAAAAGTTTATATGCAAACTAGCTCCACAGATCATGAAGAGATTCAAGAAACGTATGATGCGATAAAAGAAATTATTCAGATAGTTTCAAATGGAGACGAAAATTTAGTAGTCATGGGAGCCTGGAATGCGACTGTAGGAAAATATAGAGAAGGAAAAGTAGTGGGTGATTTTGGACTGGGAGTAAGGAATGACAGAGCAAGCCATCTGGTAGAATTTTGCACAGAGCATAACTTAATCATAGCTAAACTTGGTTCAAGGTCATTAAAGAAGGTTGTATACATGGAAAAGGCCTGGAGACACTGGAAGGTTTCAGGCAGATTATATAAATGTAAGACAGAGATTTAGGAACCAAGTTTTAACTTGTAAGACATTTCCAGGGGCAGGTGTCGACTCTGACCACAATTTATTGGTTTTGAGCTGTAGATTAAAGAAAGCGCAAAGAGATAGAAATTTAAGTAGATGCTACCTGGATAAGCTGAAAGAACCAGAGGTTATAGAGAGTTTCAGACAGAGAATTAGGGAGCAATTGACTAGAACAGAGGGGAAGAAATACACTAGAAGAAGATTGGGTAGCTTTGCGAGATGAAATAGTGAAGGCAGCAGAGGAGAAAGTTGGTAAAATGAAGAGGTCTAGTGGAAAATTCTGGGTAACAGAAGAGATACTGAATTTAACTGATGAAAGGAGAAAATATAAAAGTGCTGTAAATGGAGCAGGCGAAAAGGAATCCAAAAGCCTCAGAAATGAGATCGACAGGAAGCGCAAAATGGCTAAGCATGGATGGCTAGAGGAGAAATGTAAGGTTGTATCACTAGGGGTAAGATAGATATTGCCTACAGTAAAATTAAGGAGACCTCACGAGAAAAGAGAACCACCTGTTTGAATATCAAGAGCTCAGATGGAAAATCCGTTCTAAGTAAAGAAGGGAAAGCAGAAAGGTGGAAGGAATATATAGAGGGTCTATACAAGGGCAATGTGTTTGAGGGAAATATAATGCAAATGGAAAGAAACGTAGGTCAAGATGAAATGGGAGATATGATACAGCGTGAAGAACTGGACAGAGCGCTCAAAGACCTAAGTCGAAACAATGCCCTAGGAGTACATGATATTCCGTTTTTAATGTTGATAGCCTTGGGAGAGCAAATCATGACAAACCTCTTTTCATCCGGTGAGCTAGATGTATGAGACAGGCGAAATATCCGAAGACTTCACGAAGAATATAATAATTCCAATCCCAAAGAAAGCAGGTGTTCACAGGTGTGAAAATAAGCGAACTATCAGTTTAATAAGTCACTGTTAGAAAATAGTAACACGAATTCTTTACAGACGAATGGAATAAACTGGCAGAAACCGACCTTGGGGAATATCAGGTTGGATTCCGTAGAAATGTTGGAACACGCGAGGCAATACTGACCCTACGACTTATCTTAGAAAATAGGTTAAGGAAAGGCAAACATACGTTTCTAGCATTTGTAGACTTAGAGAAAGCTTTTGACAAAGTTGACTGGAATTCTCTCATACAGATTCTTAATGTGGCAGGGGTAAAATACAGGGAGAGAAAGGCTATTTATAATTTGTACAGAAACCAAATGACAGCCGTAAGAGTCGAGGGGCATGAAAGGGAAGAAGTGGTTGAGAAGGGAGTGAGACGGGTTGTAGCCTAGCACCCATGTTATTCAATCTGTATTTTGAGCACACAGTAAAGGAAACAAAAGAAAAATTTGGAGTGGGAATTAAAATCCATGGTGAAGAAATAAAAACTTTGAAGTTTGCCGATGACATTGTAATTCTGTCAGGGACAGCAAAGAAGCAGGAAGAGCATCTGAGTGTAATAGACAGTGTGTTGAAAGAAGGATATAAGATGAACATCAACAAAAGCGAAACGATGATAACGGAATGTAGTCGAACTAAATCAGGCGATGCTGAAGGTATTAGATTAGGAAATGAGACACTTAAAGCAGTAAATGAGTTTTGTTATTTGGGAAACAAAATAACTGATGATGGTCAGAGTAGAGAGGATATAAAATGTAGACTGGCTATGACAAAGGAAGCGTTTCTGACAGAGAGAAATTTGTTAACATCGAGTATGGATTTGAGTGTCAAAAAGTCCTTTCTTCTGCAGTGTAGCCATGTATGGAAGTGACATATGGACGATAAACACTTTAGACAAGAAGAGAATAGAAGCTTTCGAAATGTGGTGTTAGAGAACAATGCTGAGGATTAGATGGGTAGATCACGTAACTAATGAAGTATTGAATAGAATTGAGAAGATGAATTTGTGGCAAAACTTGACAAGAAGAAGGGATCGGTTGGTAGGACACATTCTGAGGCATTAAGGGATTACCAATTTAGTTATGGAGGGAAGCGCGAAGGGTGAAAATCGTAGAGGGAGACAAAGAGATGAATACGCTAAGCAGATTCAGAAAGATGAAAGTTGCACTAGTTATTCGGAGATGAAGAGGCTTGCACAGAATAGGATAGCATGGAGTTTCTGGACTAAAGACAACAACAACAACAACAACACTGTGTGACCAGAAATCATGGGAAGATTGTCTGTGTGCAATCTTGATTAAAGTGAGTTCCTGACGAAGCGATGATGGTAGCCAAGAGAATGCATAGGCACCATGTCCAGCCATTTCTATTCATTTCATCAGTACTGAAGGCTATCAATTTCGAAAAGGGCATAACGTTTTAACCACTCTAGGATAAGACACAAGGCACACTTTTCTTTGTATCCCTGCTAAAGGAAACAAAAGCACTCTTCATAAAATCAGAAGTATCCTTTCCTTCATTCGTGACGTGTTTCGCAGGATTAAACGTCTCAACTTGAACTACATAGTCTAGTTACGTCACTGAAATGTAGGCGATGTAGACTTCATGCTCGTTTGGCAAAGTAGAACGTTTTCGTAGTGTAATGTCACAGCTAAATAACACAACAAATATATATTATACTTTTTCCGACGTGATTATGACCACACAACGGTAATTAAATTTTGAACGTGGGATGGTGGTTGGAGATAGACGCATGGGACATTCATTTCCGAAATTTTTAGGGAATTCAGTATTCCGAGAGCCACGATGTCAAGAGTGAGCCGAGAACACCAAATTTCAGGCATTACCTCCCACTATGGGCAAAGCAGTGAAAGACGACCTTCACTTAACGACCAAGAACAGCGGAGGTTGCGTAGAGTTGTCAGAGCTAACAGAGAAGCAACACAACGTGAAATAGCCGCAGAGATCAATGTGAAACGCACGACGAACGCATCCGTTTGGAAAATGCTGCGAAATCTGACGTTAATGGGCTATGGTATCAGAGTGACGCGAGTGCCTTTGTTAATGGCACCAGTATCGCCTGCAGCGCCTCTATTGGGCCCGTGACAATATCTGTAGAACCCTACCGTGGTCTGGTCATATTATTTCCAACGTCAGTTGGTACAAGCTGACGGTAGGCTTTGCGTGTGGCGCAGATCCCACGAAGCCACTGATTCAAGTTGTCAAGAAGGTACTGTGCAAGCTGGTGGGGGCTCCGTAATGGTGTGGGCTGTGTTTACATGGAACAGAGTAGTCCTCTGGTCCAATTGAACTCATCAGTGAGTGTGAATGGTTATGTTCGGCTACTGGGAGGCCATTCGTGGACCTCACGTTCCCAAACAAGGGTGGAATTTTTATGGGGTGCAGGGGACTTCCAGACACTTGTTGAGTCCATGTCACGTCCAGTTTCTGCACTACGCCGGGCAAAAGGAGGACCGGCACGATATTAGGAGGTATCCCATGACCCCCTCAGTGTATTTCAACACATAAAATGTAGCGAAAGCAATAAGAAAAAGTTTACTTCTAGAATCTCTGTCGGTGGATTAAAAAAAAAACAGGTTTTTTGCTGCCTGCGCGAAAAGAAGTTAAAAGTATTAAGAATGAAAGAGTTAGAAATGACATTCCGAAGTACAGGGACAATCTGAGAAGATGAAGATGTAGGAATCTAGGTGGCACAGGAAATAATAACTAAGAAGCACTTTAAACTGACACGTTTTCGCAGCTAGGCAGGAAACAGGCTGAATAATTGAACGAGAGTGAATAATATAACTACAGTGTCTGCGATAGTTAGAAGACACATTGTAAGTCAATGGGGAAGAAACGTGTACTCAGAAATAGGAATCCATTGTAAACAGAATAATGTGCAGGACGTCTGCGTTGCCTAACGGAAGTCACGTCACTGCAGCAAAGCGCACAAAATAGAAAATTATCAACAGGCTGATTAACGGCAACGAGAACTCAAACAACCAGAAGCAGCGTGGGACGGCGATGATGCGATGCCAGTAGCACGATGTGGAGAGTTCTGCTGAACAAAATGAAGATGACGAATAATTACAGTTTTGGTTGGCTTTTTATCATCATTTTTATGCAAATACTCGGTAACAGAAGACTCTACCTCCTCGAATGCTAAAACTATTCGGTTATTAATTTTTTTTATCTCCATGACCTTCCTAAACAGACATCAAACAAAACACCACCACAAAATACATACGTATGAACAGAAATCTGAATATGCCGACCGTGGTGGCCGAGCGGTTCTAGGCATTACAGTCTGAAACCACGCAACCGCTACGGTCGCAAGTTCGAATCCTGCCTCGGCCATGGATGTGTGTGATGTCCTTAGGTTAGTTAGGTTTAAGTAGTTCTAAGCTCTAGACCACTAATGACCTCAGAAGTTAAGTCCCATAGTGCTCAGAGCCATTTGAACTAAATCTGAATTTAGCAAGATAACAGTACGCAACAACATATTTGGAACCGACCGGTTAAAACTAATGCTGGTATTTTAGTTCTGAATAACCCGTGTTTTTCGGTATTTGTTAGGTCTCGATTACAACAGATTTCTTTGATTTCTTCCTAGCAACCGGGTAAAAAACCGAAATATGAATTAGCCATAGCTGCTATGCTAAAATTTTTCGTCTTGAAATAAAACTTTTTCAGAGAACGAGTAATTCTTAATTGCAAAATTTGCATTGCTTTGAAATACTGCGTTATTATAGAAAATGGGAAAAGCGGCCCTGCTGTTTTAATAACATTGCCGACAGAAAGGAAAAACGGACACATAGCACAAGAATTGGTACAGTATTGCTAAGATGATAATGTATCTGTTACTATGTAGCGTGGTCTATTAGATAGCACGCGTGTACATGTAATGTGCAAGACTTGCCACATATGTTATGTGTGGTAGTGTGTCACTGTCGTCATTGGACATCGGTTGTATTACAGAATGGCACCATCCCTGGTTTGAAGTATCTTACGAAGAATGGTAACAATGAAGTACAATGCTCCACTTGTTTTAAAAGATTAAGAACGGGAGGAACCGTAACATTCCCGGGTGCGATTCCCGGCGGGGTCAGGGATTTTGTCTGACTCGTGATGACTGGGTGTTGTGTGATGTCCTTAGATTAGTTAGGTTTAAGTAGTTCTAAGTTCTAGGGGACTGATGACCATAGATGTTGTCCCACAGTGCTCAGAGCCATATGAACTGTAACAAACTTGTGACATAATATAAAGCAGCTCATTCGCCGTTACAGAAATCAGCTGACCCGCTGCCTGTGTCTATACAACATACCTTTATCTGCTTGTAGCCCTTGAAAACAGACAAATTAACATGAAAAATAGAACTCTTCAATTTTAGTTTTGACGCTTTAGCATTGACTACTTTTAATATCCAAATAGTGGTATGATCCTCAATTAAAACATGATTTTTGAGCAGAGTTTTAAAAAATTACAATCTATAGGGTAACACTGCTGATTTTTTGTAGCAGTCGACCACTTATTTTTCGAGCAAAGCAACGAAAGTTGGGAAGATTAAGTTTTCTTTTCTTTGCCTCTTTAATTTAGTATCTTGATTCTAGGTGTCATAGAGCTGAGGGAGTCATTTTTTTCAGTTTTTCTTCGAAATTCACGTTTACTACAGGGGGTAATAAGAATAAAAAACCGAAAATCGGTTATTTCAAAAACTGGTTATTTTGAGTGGTTTTAACACTCCGGTTATACAGGCGTTGAAAAAAAGGATATAACCGAAAATCGATTGTTTCAGCGATTAAAGCCATCCCTACAACACATCAGTTCCCTAGCAGTCGAAAGGAGATAAAATACAATCGAAGATCTGCCCTCTCTGAGAGTTCTAACATTCGTTACCTCTTTTTTAGCACTCTGCAGTCATAGCTTAATGACTTGATAAAGGAATAACCGAATACAAGAACATGGTAAAGTTGGGTAACCTATCAGTAGTGTATCATATCGAGAATAGACTGGACGTCCATAGACTGAAGATTCTTAATGACTTTCAAACAAGGAACTGCACTCGTTTCTTAGTCACAATCTGGAAAAGAAGAAAAAAATTTGTAGCCGTAACGGTTGTTTCTTACAAACAGAACGCACTGTAGTAATCAGAATACTTTACGGGATATGGAAGAGGTTGCCATAAGCAATTTTCCTTATCGTGAAGTGACAAGCAATGTACAACTTTGACCATTGGTAATATGCCGGACAACGGGTTCGAAGGTGTCCGGTTCAGCCCCTGGATAGTTCTAGGGCTCATGACTTTCCCTTATCACGTCTTTCACCTCTAAACAACGTTTGTTTATATAAAAAATGCAGTGTTGCAGTATGGTTCAGGATCCACTTTAAACTGTAGATTGCCCTATAATTGGCTGGGTAAGTCAGTTCTAAGGTCAGAGAAAGGCAACGACGTACATCCCCCAATGAAATTCTGCCTAGCAAAGCACTGTGATGTTCAAGCAATCTTTCAGGTTTGTGACAGATTTACTTAGGTTCATAGATAACTGATGAGCTAAAGACGTCCAATCAATCCGTGCTTAACACGTCGTTTGCAATGAAGAGAAATCGTCAGAAGCGAAAATGATGTCGGGTATACCGCTGAGAGTTGTAATACGATAGTCATCAAAATTTTCTATTTGTGGGGATCCACACGCTCCAGATGTTTAGCAGACGTAAACATGGTCCGTAGTAGACTGTAACGTGATTTCTGTTTAATCGTGCGTTAAGCTAATTTTGACTATTTGTCATTGTCAAGCACCTGTAAAACGAATCCGGAAAACCACTACGTTGTCTGTATACATCGGCATGTATAAATAACACTTTACACACATGATCTTAAGATAATGTTTCATCTTAATTTGAGGCGTGTAAAGTGTTATTAACACATGCCGATGTATACAGACAACGTAGTGCTTCTCCGTGTTGGTTTTACAGGTGCTTGACAATGACAAGTAGTAGAAATTAGCTAATCGCACGATTAATTAAAAATCACATTACAGCCTCTTACGCGCCATGTTTACGTCTATTACAAAATATAAAAATGAGCTCGTAGATATCGTCAGTGCTTTGAGCTTGTTTCCGGACATTACAGTAGGCACTAGCCTCCGCTTGTGATATATGAGGGGAGTAGGCAAGACACATATTTGGCTCTCTTTGTGCGTTTTTATAGTTTTATTATCAAATTTATTGCGCGTTTGTGTATTTAAGAGGTGTAATCTCGCGTTTAGTAACTATGTAATATCGATTCACGCAGCCTGTAGCGCACGTTTCTCGTTTTGAATTGCCAGCGAGTGACGGAGACAGCTCAGTCTGACGCTAGCTTCCTCTTGTGACACATCAGAAGAGTAGAAAGTTACATATTTAGCTTTTTCTGTGTCGTTTTACAATTTCATTTTTGAATTAGTAGTAGCAGGATGAATAAGGTGTGTACATGCTTTGTGCGGACGCAGGAGGAGATGGACGCAGTTGGTGAACAGCTGAAGACAGTATTGGCCGAGATCAGCCGTCTGCAGACTGCGTCAAGGGGTGTATCGGAGGCGGAGCGTCTGGTGGAATTTGTGAGGACTGCTAGCCGCACTCAGTCTCTGGTTTGGAGACGAGTGGACGGTCTCAAACAAAGGCACCGTCCATTCTGCACATTTCTGGATCTGTATTGGACTCCCTTTGAGCACTACACACATGGAGCACTTTTATATAGACTAGGCGGTAGTCTCAAGATCTCAATTGAGCGCTCGTCGGTCGATGCACAGAGAACAAAATCACATCGTGTACAAAGTTAAGACGTTTAGACTGTCAAAATTTTGATAGTAAATTGCCGACGCATTCGTATCAAAGTTCCAGAATTTACTGCCCTCCAGGAAAGTTGCTGCGCTCAAATTGCTGTCGCAAACTGACAGCTGGATA
Organism: Schistocerca gregaria; assembly: GCF_023897955.1. NCBI lineage: Eukaryota > Metazoa > Arthropoda > Insecta > Orthoptera > Acrididae > Schistocerca > Schistocerca gregaria. Next base: position 46,239,856 of record NC_064931.1, read on the forward strand.
AACAACGTGGTAGAAGGTACTGAAATATTTAACAAGGCATGGACCGTATGCCGAAAACCCGTAACAGACGACACTGGAGGGGGAGTGTTCATTTGCAGTCGACAAATTATTGTATCTATCAAGACTGGAACTGAATTTACCTGTGAAGTTATCTGCAAACGAGTAATTGTCTAGGTGAACTCAAGTCAATCATCAGATGGTTGCGCGGAAAGGCACAGAGCGTGCAATACCGCTTGGGGGCAGTTTTAACCTACCGAGTAAAGACTGTCTATGCATTCGTTGCAGATAGTACAGACGGACAGTATGAAGCAGTTTTGAACATGTTTTATGAAAACCATCTTGAGCAGCTAGTTCGATGATCTACTCGCTATGGAAATATTTTAGACCTCGTAGCTACGAAAAGGCCTGATCTTATCGACAGTGTCAGTGCAGAGACTAGAATTAGTGATAATGATTCTATCATAGCGACGTAGGCCACTACAGTAATAAATCCACCAAGAAGGCTAGGAGGGAAATTTTACTAAGAAGAGCAGATAAGCAGTTGTTTATATTAGACGAAGATGGCCATAATTTAGTTCCAGTATGACGCACGTAAAGGAACTGCGGGCAAAGTTTAAACACCCTGTCGCGTAAGTGGACTACGGACGGCGAAGACCCATAGTAGTTTAATAACAAAATTCGGAAAACTCTGAGGAAGCAGATATAGTTGCACCCTCGCGTCAAAAAAGAACGTGGAAATATCGATAGGCAAAATTTCGTAGAAATAAGTGCGTCTGTAAAAAGATCGATGTGCGTAGCATACAACTTCTAGCGAAAGATCTCGCCGAGAACCCGAGAAAATTCCAGTTCTACGAAAAATCACGAAGCGGTGCGTACGCTTCTGTACAGTCACTCATCAACCAGCTTGGTGTGGCAATAGAAGACAGCATAAGAAAAACTTATGTTTTAAACTCCTCGTTTAAGAACTCATTCACGCAGCAGACATGCCGTACTTTGATCGCCGCACAGACTCCCGTACGGTGGACATAATAACAGGAATCTCTGCGATAGAGGAACCACTGAAAGTTTTGTAAACAAATATATCCCCAGGTCAGGATGGAATCCCAATTAGGTTTTACAGAGAGTACTCCACGGTTCTTAGGTTGCATTTATCTCCAATGTTTCTCCAAACGCAAAGTACCAAACTACTGGAAAAAAGCGCAGGTGACTCCTGTATGACATTCTATGAAAGATACCTACGTATAGTTAAACCACCAATGAGATACCTATAAAATACTATCCGACCAGTCCTTGCGTATCGTTCGTCTGTGTGAGACACCTGTCAGAATAGTTTAACGGAAGAGACAGAGAATACGCGAAGAAGAGCTACGTGAATTGCCACGTATTTGCTCAGTTACCGCACAAGCATCACAAAAATGCTAAAACAAACTCCAGTGGGTGACGCAACAGAAAAACGGCGTTGTGCCTCACGTAGAGATTTCCCGTAAAAGATTCCGAGAATATGCGCTCCAAAGAGGGACAAGCAAATTTTCGCATAGCCTACATTTCACTTAATGTTTCGTGAAAGGGCATTACCAGCTGACATAAGATTAGTTTCTTGCCATGTGACGGTATCTTATTGTAACTTGCAAAATGTCCACTTGTTACCTACAACTGTATAGCTCTAACAGAAGCTTAAGAGTTAACAGCTTCATGCGCGTACAAAGGCCAGCGCGCACAGAGTCCCACATCAAGACTGTTGCTGTGACTGGTATCGAAGGTTCTTACCAAACACACTGGATCCGTACAGCATGCCTACCTGAGGTGGCTGGACAGATGCTGTTAGCTTTACTACCTCAACATTTCGCACCAAAGTAAGAGCCTTTCAGGAAGCTCGCCGGGCCGTGCACCACCAAAACTGGTAATGATTTGGCTTTGCCTCTAAATACCAGGAGCCACAAATACCTGTCATATGCTACCAAAATCGCTAATTACACACACATTCGTTGAAACTGCAAGAAATCTACAAACACACAACTGATGAATCACCTGCTTTTAGATGAGAAGCTGGGATATCTCTAAACATTTGCAATAGATTAACTACATTAACCTACGCTTGTCAACAACATGAATATTGCTCACACCGCTTGTACTTCGATGAGAAAACAACATGTTCAGTCGCCATGTCACAATCAGCGAGAGTAAATCTCTTTCACGAGTGCATTCTTTTACGGATGGACGTTCGTTCCAACAACCGAGGTTTATTGGCTTTAAATAAAAAGCAGAGTACGAAACTGGGTCGCAGTCAAGTTCAAATGGCTCTGAGCACTATGGGACTTGACAGCTATGGTCATCAGTCCCCTAGAACTTAGAACTACTTAAACCTAATTAACCTGAGGACATCACACACATCCATGCCCAAGGTAAGATTCGAACCTGCGACCGTAGCAGTCGCGCGGTTCCGGACTGAAAGCCTAGAACCACGAGACCACCGCGGCCGGCGCAGTCAAGTAACCAGATATGCAATGACTGTGTATATTAATTGTGAAAGACGTTTCGTAATGGAGCTTGCTCACACACGGTAATCTGATTGCGATAGACCTGGAGGTAATGGTTGGAATCCTGGCCATGAAATAAATTTTCATTACGCTATTTCGGCCGTCGAGGTGAGGAGACGTGACGACATACAGCTTCTAATAACTACACTCTCAGCTAATTTCCTAAATTGAATAGACCTCAGGAAATTAGGGCGAGTGCCGCTGTTGAAGAAAAAATGTCAGTCGCATAAGAATGTTAAACATACGGTCTTCTTGATGCTGCCCAAGCCGGCCGTTGTGGCCGAACGGTTGTAGGCGCTTCAGTCTGGAACAGCGCGACCGCTACGGTCACAGGTTCGAATCCTGCCTCGGGCATGGATGTGTATGATGTCCTTAGGTTAGTTAGGTTTAAGTAGTTCTAAGTTCTGGGGGACTGATGACCGAAGATGTTAAGTCCCATAGTGCTCAGAGCCTTCTTTTTTTTTTTTTTTTTTTCTGCCCAAAATGTGTAAGCTACGTGCCAATAACCCAGCACGATTTGCATCACCTCCCTTCCTATATTTTCTACAGTCATATCTAACAACACAGACCTAACGCTGCCCTGGACAGACAGACTCTGCTGCTAACCAAACAACACAGATGCTCGCTAAACACTCACTACCGCTGGGGTTGGCATTGACAGCATTGTATCTCTGTAATCACGAGTACATATACATGCCAAGTGAGGCTACTATAACACAGTAGCCACATAAAGCCACTGAACATGTACAGACAAATACGTTAGGGAGAAATAAGGTACTACTTAAAATTATTTTTTATGACAAATATTTGGCCACAGTAAGAGTGTTATTTAAAACTTTGGCCAAGTCTTCCGCACTGTATGCAGCTGGACTCAGACTTTGCCCTTTTTGGTGGCCTTGTGTGGATGACGGAACAGATATTGGAAGATATCAAGGAACAGATTCTATGGTACTTGAAGCTATAAACGGTAAAAACAGTACGGGCAGACGGACATTGGAAGACAAACAACAAGTGATTGAAGAACTTTGTTGCAAGTTCTACTCTGAGGTGAAGAAGTGGGAACAGGAGAATATTTTCTGTTAAGCCGCAGACTGATCACACCCCCTCCTCCCACCTCGTATAAACTTTGTATTAAAGATGTAGCCACAAAATGGAAGCTCTAGTTCCTAGCTTCATTTGTAAAAATTAGATTTATGCCTCGTGAGACCAATTTACAGGTGGTTAAGCTACACTATGTGATCAAAAGTATCTGGACACCCCCAAAAACATAGGCTTTTTATATTAGGTGCATTGTGCTGCCACCTCCTGCCAGATACTACATATCGGCGACCTCAGTAGTCATTAGACATCGTGAGAGACCAAAATGGAGCGCTCCGCCGAACTCATGGACTTCGAACATGGCCAGGTGGTTGGGTGTCACTAGTATCATACGTCTGTACGCGAGATTTCCACACTGATAAGCATCCCTAGTTCCACTGTTTCCAATGTGATAGTGAAGTGGAAACATGAAGGGACACATACAGCACAAAAGCGTACAGGCCGACCTCGTCTGTTGACTGACGGAGACCGCTGACAGTTGAAGAGGGTCGTAATGTGTAATAGGCAGACATCTATACAGACCATCACACAGGAATTCCAAACTGCATCAGGATCCACTACAACTACTATGACAGGCGGGAAGTGAGAAAACTTGGATTTCATGGTCGAGCGGCTGCTCTTTAGCCATACACCACGCCGGTAAATGCCAAACGACGCCTCGCTTGGTGTAAGGAGCGTAAACATTGGACTATTGAGCAATGGAAAAACGTTGTGTGGAATGACGAATCACGTTACACAACGTGGCGACCCGATGGCAGTGTGTGGGTATGGCGAATGCCCGCTGGATGTCATCTGCTAGTGTGTGTAGTGCCAACAGTAAAATTCGGAGGCGGTGGTGTTACGGTGTGGTTGTGTTTTTCATAGAGGGGGCTTTCACGCCAATTCGGGGATGGGGATTGCATCTTTCAACACGATCGAGCACTTGTTCATAATGCACGACCTGTGGCAGAGTGGTTACACGACAATAACATCCCTGGAATGGACTATACTGTACAGAGTCCTGACCTGAATCCTATAGAACACCTTTGGGATGTTTTGGAACACCGACTTCGTAGCAGGTCTCGGATACCTCTCCTCAGTGCAGCTCTCCGTGGAGAATGGGCTGCCATTCCCCTAGAAACCTTCCAGCACCTGATTGAACGTATGGACAATGGAAGCTGTCATCAAGGCTAAGGGTGGGCCAACACCATACTGAATTCCAGCTTTACCGATGGAGGGGGCCACGAACTTTTAAGTCATTTTGAGCCAGGTGTCCGGATAGTTTTGATCACATAGTGTACGTACTACCAAGCGCCCCAGCGTTCGACGTTGCTTGGAACAGTGTTTCATCTGACGCCACCCCGTCGTTAGACTGCTGGTTCGTAACATCTGTAATCTCGTTTGCTTAGCTGGTCACATAAGAACTCCAGTTTGACTGGTATCCGAACAGCGGATAGTGTGCCTTTAGATCTCGATCTCTCTCTCTGTGTGTGTGTGTGTGTGTGTGTGTGTGTGTGTGTGTGCGCGCGCGCGCGCGCGCTACGTGACGGCGTATGTATCGAGGTGCTATTTCAACGAGATAGTACAGCTTCTCTAAAGATGGAAGTTGGAAACAACGTGTGACAAGAAACTTCCTGGCAGATTAAAACTGTGTGCCGGACCGAGACTTTAACTCGGGACCTTTACCTTTCGCTGGCAAGTGCTCTACTAACTGAGCTACCCAAGCACGACTCATGCTCCGTCCTCACAGCTTTAGTTCTGCCTGTACCTCGTCTCCTACCTTCCAAAATTTACAGAAGCTCTCCTGCGAACCTTGCAGAACTAGCACTCCTGAAAGAAAGGATATTGCGGAGACATGGCTTAGCCAAAGCCTGGGGATGTTTCCAGAATGAGAAACGTGGAAACGTGTGACAATCTACAAGGGCTCTACGGAAAGTAAGGAACTATCTGACGCGGAATGGAAACCACAGTGCAAATAAAAACTGTTTTATTTGCAACGGTTAGCTACATCTCACAGCTATTTCTTAACATAGTCGCTAATCTGAATTAGACATCTGTCGTAGCGTTGTACCAACTTTACAATACCCTCGTCATAGAAGGCAGCCTCCTGTGCGTCATGATAGTTTTCTATGCTGTACTGAAGCTCGTTGTCTGTGCCAAAATGTTGTCTTCATAGCCAGCGGTTCATTTGAGCATAGATGCAAATCAGAGAGAGCCAAGACAGTGGTGTATGGTGAGTGATTAAGCAGTTCCCACCGTAAACGCTGCACTGTACGGCCGAGAATTGCCATGACGTGGAACTGAACGGCACTTAATGCAACCCCACATACCGTAAGTCAGGCAAAATCTCTCGGCAGGCGGGAGACACTATCGTTCGAGGCATCTTTTCGCGCTCACTGTGCGCTCACAACTGAGAAGAGCGATGTGACGCTATCTACGGGCATATTAGAGCCACTGCCCAACACATCTGTGCAGAGCTTCATCGGATTTTCACTGCGGTTTCCATTTCGCTATCGTTCGTTCTTTACTTTCCGAACAGTCATCATATTTCAGTATTGAATGCCAAGCGAAGTAGATCACAGCGTTCGACTACACATTATAGAAGTTAACCACGTGTCCGTCTGTCTCAACAGAAACATCTGTTTATTTTACTCGTACTGGTTCCACCTAGCTACTCCAGGCATTGTCAGGGACCTTTTGTTTCTTCAGTATATCTGCTGTTAGATGGTTAAGTTACTCTCAAGCGGCGCAGCTTTTGTTGTGTCCTGGTACAGTTTTTCAACTGATATAATACTTTTTGTTAGTTGTGTTCCACAGCTTTGATAATTCGTGGAAATGACATTATTATACGTGAAGCTGGTGAATAATTTGTTTTTAATCATACGACCTGTTTTGTGACACCTGATCCAAACAAAAACTCTAGTGTAAAATTGTCTCCAATGGAAAGCGGTCGTAAAATTAGAAATAAATTATTAATTTTTAAGAACATTTGTCTCGAAGAAAAGCGGTTTATTATTACTTTAAAATGAACGTAAACGTACACAACCGCAAGAAACTTTTTTTTACGTTTCTTTCGGTTTGCGACTGTTTTTGTTCATTTTATAGAAATAAATTATTCATCAGCTTCAGGTGTTACAGTACGTCATTTCTACGTTTCATCTCATAGCACAGAGTGTCCCATGTGGAATGGTCAACATTTAGGGATATGGTAGGATCGATGATTCGAAGCAAAAAGGTCCAGTAAACATGTGCTATAAAGGGTATAGCTTAATAAGTCTGAGCAGTTCATCTCCAGTGCTACGAAACACATGTCTTGTACTGAACAAGTGATCATAGTTCTTAACGAATGCATTTTAGAGCCCGTGTTTACGACTTTTTTGCTTCGAATAACTGTTGCTGTCATTTCCCTGAATACTGATCATTTCTCTTGGGAAAATTTGTATATCTAAACAATTAGAACATTCACCAGCAAGAGACGGTCAATTCCCTAACACCGATACACACCTTGACTTATCCGCTGTTAGTTCCAGTCAGCAATAAAGCAATTTATAAAAATGGCAGTAAGTAAGAATCTACTGCTTCCGATCATTCGCAAAATTTCATCACTCAAACGTGAAACTCAGTATGGAAGTAGTGTAGTTAATTTCTGAGCAATGATCAAGACACGTGTGAGTACAAGCATTGCTCGTTAGAGGGTCTAGTTGTGCGCAGCTACTGAGTGGTGAGGTGGTGAGAGAGCTTCAAAGCAGGAGGAGAGAGTGCAACTGATCGTCTGAGGAGCTGAAGATAGACAGCCTGCTCTCAGGCAACACGTCTGCCCAGTGTCAGATAAGCGCAGGCACTTTTACTGACATTATCACCGGCCACTTATTTTTAGATCACTCTGCGCAAAACAGCAGTTACCTATACCTATACGCACAACATAGTAGGAAACGTTAGCTTTCAAAAACCCATCCACTCGTATATTGGAACGTTCTGGGAAAATATATTGACTGAAAACAATTGTAATACCAAAAACTAATTAATGTATAGTAATAAAATTTTGGAAGTACTTATCTCTGGGTAACATATTTGAGTGATTGACACTGCAAGATCACAGGTTAATGTAAGCGCGAGAGAAGCCATTGCAAATGTGAAAAGCTGGTATGTCGGCCACTGTGGCCGAGCGGTTCTAGGCGCTCCAGTCCGGAACCGCGCTGCTGCTACGGTCGCAGGTTCGAATCCTGCCTCGGGCACAGGTGTGTGTGATGTCCTTAGGTTAGTTAGGTTTAAGTAGTTCTAATCCTAGGAGACTGATGACCTCAGATGTTAAGTCCCATAGTGCTCAGAGCCATTTGATCCATTTGATTTGAAAAGTTGGTACATTAATAGTCGGTCTGATCGTTAGAACGTTGAATGCAGGCATGCAACCGTGCACGCTTTTTGTTGTAAAAGTGCAGGATGTCAGTTTGTGGGATGGAGTTCCATGCCTGTTGCACTTGGTCGGCCGCGTGGGATTAGCCGAGCGGTGTGAGGCGCTGCAGTCATGGACTGTGCGGCTGGTCCCGGCGGAGGTTAGAGTCCTTCCTCTGGCATGGGCGTGTATGTTTGTCCTCAGGATAATTTAGGTTAAGTAGTGTGTAAGCTTAGGGACTGATGACCTAAGCAGTTAAGTCCCATAAGATTTCACCCACAACACACGCACCTGGTCGGTCAATACAGGGACGGTTAACGCTGCTTGCTGATGACGCTGGAGTTGTCGTAAGATGATGTCCCATATGTTCTCGATTGGAGACAGATGTGGCAATCGAGCAGGCCGAGGTAACATATCGACACTCTGTACAGCACTGCTTGGGCGAGCGTTATTCGTTTCGTAAACACCCCCTGGAATGCTGTTCAAGAATGGCAGTCGAGTCACCAGACTGGCGTACTGTTTTGCAGTCGCGGTGCGTGGGATAACCACGAAAGTGCTCCAGCAGCATACGAAACTGCACCCCAGACCATAATTCCAAGAGTAGGTCCAGTGTGCCAGACCCTCAACTAGCCTCCAGCATGGTCGTCGCTGGAATCGAGGCAGAACCAGATTTCATCAGAAAACACAGCAGACCTCCCCCTGTCCTCCAAAGAGCTCTCGTCTGACACAAGTGTGACCGCAAATGGCGGTGGTTTGGGGGTCCGCAGAACGCTCACTACAGAGCGTCTGGCAAGTGACCCATTTGTAATAGTTCGTTGTGCCAACTGCTATTCAAATTGTTCTGGAGATGCAATACGATGCGCCAGAGCCGCACGCCGAACACAGTGGCCGGTAGTGTCACGTGGCCGGTCATCTTCCGACTGTACATTCTCGTGACCGACACTGCCACCAATGGCTATGTTCCTGACAAGTCCTTCTGCAGTATCGCAGAAGAAACTTCCAGCTTGTCGTAGCTCTATTACACGACCTTGTTCTAACTCAGTGAGATGTTGATAATGACGTCTTTGTCGCCTTAAAGGCATTCTTCACTAATATCCACTCACCACGCCCACTCTCAAAGATAACTAACACTGACGACCGTTACAGCGTGTATTTAAAGCAAACCTGATTTTCACCCTCATAGAGGCGTTACTAGCGCCACTCTTATGCGACTAGTGCGAAATCTGAATAGATGAAGAAACACGCTTACCAACTTTCGTTTACGCCACACAACTACTCGGTGTCGCAATGTTTTTCTGTTAGTGTATATTTGAGTCGTACACTGCAATAAAATTAGAGAATTACCAAAACTCTTTCTACAAGAAGGCTATAGCGTTTGTTACGGCTCGGATACAGTCAGTCATCGTTACTCCTGGCAAAGAGTAGGTTGTTTCTCACTTAGTGGCGACAATTTTAAAGAAGCATTTATGGTGGCCACTTCGTTAGTAATTCCTGACTATTTTTATAAAATTAAATTTTTGAAAGTGGCAAACCTTTAACCGCAGTTTTATCCATACTGCCCAGAAATTACTTTTCACTGTAGAAATATTATGGGGAAAGTAATGTCGTTTTTGCGGATGTCAATATTCGTTTGTCATATATCAGCTCATTGTGTGTTTTAAACTCACGCCAAAGACACTTTAAGGCCAGAGTGATTTGTTTACTCGTAAATAATTAAATCTTAAATTTTTTTGGCGATATATGATGAAGTGGCCTGCCAAATTCAACAAGAGGTACATATAGAATGTCTTGAGTTTCGCAATGGCGGTACGCAGCAGTTGCTGCCAAGAATATTTTCGATGTTTATCCAAATGAATTAGACGTTCGTAAATGTCGAAATTGGTTTTCTAAGTCACATTCGTAATTTTGATCTTTCCGACTCGTATCGATCATGAATACCAACAACTATAGACAATGACACATTAAGGGTGGAAATGGAAGGAAATCCGTGTCAAACAATCGAAGAACTGTCAAACACCGTTGATAATCCTTTATCGGCCATCCGAGAACACTTGCAGCAGATTAGTAAAGATAAACAAAGCTAACTGATCCGCAACATGCGGCTTATTGCTTCAGTGGCATAATGCAGAAGCGGTTTTTGATCGCTCGATCACTGGAGATGACACATGGGTCTTAAACGCAAAAGTCAGTGGCTGTCTCCGAATGAATTGTCAAGACCTTCATTCAAGCCAGGTTTACACCGCAAACAGACCCTTTCGTGTGTTTGGTGAAATATTAACTGGGTAGTTGATTTTTAGTGCTGAAACAGAGACAAACTGGGACTGTAGACCTTCGCTGTGAACAACTGGATCGAGTAAATCAGTCTGTAACTGAAAGGCGTCCAGTGGTTGTCAACAGAAAAGGCGTTATTCTGCAACACGATTTTGTAAGACCGACTGTGCAAGATAAACCCCACACAAAATTAATTAATTTTGGTGGGAGGTAATGCCTCACCCACCACACACGCCCGATATTGCACCACAGGATTTCCATTTATTCCGATCGCTACATTTTGTAAGTGGCAAAAAATTTGGAAATGTGGATATCGTCCAAAAAGCCGTTTCCAGACCAAACCAATTATTTCGCATCAATTCGGCATTAAAATTTGCATACGAAATGGCAGAAGTCTATTGATAACGACAGTGGTTAAATCACTGATTAAAAATAAAAACTTAACTATTTACCTGTCTCAATGTAGCACAAAAAGCTACATTACTTTCCCGAACCCCTAATATAATGACATTGTTCCCCTAATATAATGATATTATTATGATATTTATGTATTCCAAGTACATGTGGTAATTAGGGGATTGTATTTTAGTCTAGCGGTTCTAGGCGCGCAGTCAGGAACCGCGCGACTACTACGGTCGCAGGTTCGAATCCTGCCTCGGGCATGGCTGTGTGTGATGTCCTTAGGTTAGTTAGGTTTAAGTAGTTCTAAGTTTTAGGGGACTGATGACCAGAGTAGTTAAGTCCCATAGTGCTCAGAGCCATTTGAACCATTTGATTGTATTGTACCTTGGTACACTTTTCAGACTTCCACCTCTAGTCAGCCCGACAACGGAAGTTTAATATATTTTCGTTTACAGTTTTGAAATAAAAGCATTCATTTTTCGTGTTCTGCAATGTTTTTCTGAAATTACAAAAACATATTGCGGAAAGGCGAGATTTACCAGATTTGAAAATCTGTTCCATGGTAAAAGTTCATTTACTTAGGTTCATAATGGTTCAAATGGCTCTGAGCACTATGGGACTTAACATCTGTGGTCATCAGTCCAGTAGAACTTAGAACTACTTAAACCTAACTAACCTAAGGACATCACACACATCCATGCCCGAGGCAGGATTCGAACCTGCGACTGTAGCAGTCCCGCGTTTCCGGACTGAGCGCCTAGAACCGCGAGACCACCGCGGCCGGCACCTAGGAACAGATATTTTATTCAAATTAAAAAGTGCTGAAATCAAGAAAATCTTGTCAATAGTGTATTTAACAGTCTACGTGTTACATTAATATTCTACTAAACAACAACAATCAGTAAGTAAAATCAACTTAAGAGTAACTTACAAGTTAAAAGCATTCTGAAATAGGAGCTACTGGCAGCTAACACTAATTTTCATTTTCAAGGCAAGGAAAACGATATTCCCTTCAAAATGAAGAAAGGAGAAGTTCTATATACAGTAAAATACAGAAAACTACACTGGTTAGCCCAATGAATGGGTAATAGGAATAGGTATTAACTGCTGCAGAACGTTATTGAAGGAAAGGTATCTAATGGAGGAGGACTAGGAAAAAAAATAGCAACATCTTGACTCCAAAACGTACGGACACGGACTTCCTACGCGGGCGAGAAACTTTTTTGTAGAAATAAATGTGATATAGCTGCAATGGTCACCAATATCCAGAACGGACTGGCTATAGAAGAAGAAATAGAAGCACTGACCAGTAATTCACTTGCTGCAATTACACGTTGTTCACAGGTCAGACGAAATTAATATCGAAACAGCTCCTTTAGGAGGAAACAGTGTGTAATTCTCCAAATTGTCACCACACCCAGTTCTGAGTACTAGGCTCCAGTCGAGCAATCATTATACAACTGTGACTTTGAAACTGGAAGTAGACAGCTAAATATCGGAAAAAAGTACAATTCCTGATTGTTTTTCAGCTTCTTATCCGGATTTTGCATATGTAATAGGTTCCAAGTTAGTACTGATTGGCGACTCCATGGCGTGTTGTGTGCACCACGACCAAATAGTGGAAGGAAAATCAGCATTGGCCGTATTTTGTTGCTTTATTGTCAGCAAAATCGATTTTCGGTCACTTAGTGACCATCCTCAGTGATGTAACATACAATTAAAAATGGTAGGCACGAAGTGACCGAAAATCGATTTTTCTCACAATAAAGCAACAAAATACGGCCGATGATTTTCCTTCCAATTCTGTCCAAGTTAGTGTTCTGGTGGAAGTACCGCGACTTCCCCACAACATCTCATTGCACCAGAATGTCCTCGTGACAAGTCGGGCAAGAGACGACTATTAGCACGTTTCCACAAAGCCCATCTCATTAGCATGTAGGCAGAGGGCAGAAGTGACCGCACGGTGTACTGGAGCGTGGCTGACACGAGGACGACCTCCAAGGCCCCCAGCCGTGGCGTCTGCGGTCAGCCAGCCCTCATGCTGCCCTACGGTCTTGTCAACGCAGCTTGCTTCTAGATACAGTCGGCCCCTAACTTCCATCAACTGCTGCTCCAGTCTCTGCTACAGCTATTTTACCGCGATGGAAGGCGCAATGATTGACACTGAATTTCACAGAAGCAAGGTTCAAGACTCCTCCCTTCGTGATACAGGCTTTCAGTGGTTATGTAATCACTTCACGACAATGTGAGACCGTGGCCGCTTCCTTTTTCATCCATGTAAAATCATTTCATTGTCTTTAATTATCCCAATGTCGACGGGACGCTAAAATCTAATTTCCCCTCTTTCATGTAGCTACCACCCAAGACCGAAACAGTGACAGTCACCAATAAAAAGGGCTGAAAGCAAGAAACATGTGGGAAAAAATCCTGTTCGTTAACTTTTCCGGAACTTAAGCTTCAGAAAATTTAATGTTTTTTCACGTATAGCGATGTAAAGGATTTTACTGCGTTTAATGTAGAGCGCGACTCGATAGTTTAGCTCTTTATGAATAGAATGCAGAGTGTTCTAGGTTCGCTTCCCAGCTGAGGGAGCCTTTTCCTTTTCTCTTTTAGAGTGACTTACTTCAGACTTGAAAGTATAACAGAGGTTCCCACAAAGACGTCAAATACAGCCACTTATCAGTTATTTTAACGTCCAGGGGACATCGGTATCATTAGAGGAGCGGCAGTAGCTTGTATTGGCCATGATCTTATTGAACAAATCGCATTGTTGTCTCCGAAAGGCTTAGGAAAACAACGGAAAATTGATCAGAACTGAGAAAGGGGAATCGAACCCTACTCTTTTCAAATACAAGCTAAAAGTTTTAGCCTCACTAGGGAGTAACTGTAAGATTACGGCCTTTGAGAAATACTGTATTTAAGCACTGTTTGCACTTGAGGCTGGCGTTTTCCTGTGGTCCACTTCCCAGAAAATGAACTGCAGTTTGAGAGTTTTGCTGACATGTTTAACTCTCTTCAATGAATGCCATGGCTGCCATTCGGTTCTACATAGAGCTGGATTTTAGAACTTCCATGTACCATCTTCACCTTCAAATATCTACTTTCAGTTTTAGTACTCATTTTTATATCTTATAAAGAAATAACGACAATGCCACCTGTAAATATTCCATTCATACAGAGAAGGGCGTTATCTTTCAACTGATTCACTAGTTCTTTGCGTCAACGTAATTGGAATACCTTTTGCTCCTCTGTCAGGATTAGTGGGGGGGGGATACAATTCAATGTACCCGTCGGGGATGAGCAAATCGGAAACAGACTACAACCTTGGACTGAACGAGAATGACGGACGAAACAACAGGCACTATGAAAGTAATCATCCCAGAACTGAACTTACTCGTTATAGGGAAACTATGGAAAACTTAATTCCTAAAGGCTGGACTTTAAATTCAGTCCGCACCTTCAGAATGCAAGTCCAGCGCCTTACCCACCGCTCCACAAACAGAATGCGGTCTTCCAGAACGGTTTGGCTGCAAGTGGAAAAAGCAAAGCAAAGCTCTGCGTTTTGGCCCATAAGAGCCAATCGGGATCCACCGACCATCGTGCCATTCTCAGCCAGTGCGGTATGGAGGACGTGGGGTCAGAACACGGCTGGCCCACTTGTTTCTTGTCCTCAGAGCCGCTACTTCTCAACTGACATCATGAGGCTGACTGCAACCCGTTCAAATCCCTGGAAATACCTCTGTATAGCAGTCAGACACGCACACCATGAGTTACGAAGGCGGACAGCTGCAGTTAGTGATGGCCCAGAAAAAATTCATCGTCCTGGTTATTTACTGTTATCGCTATTGCAGTGAACTTTTTTACTGTGACCAACAAACACACTTTTTTCTTCCACTATAACGTTTCTTAATAACTGGTAAGAACTGTTTCATAGCCGATAGTATAAGCTCTGGGATCTAACACATACATGGGGTAGTGCACGGACATCTGTGGTCTGTGAGTTGAGTTAGCACTTGTTGAAACGCGTCTTTTTCGGAGGTGATACATTAAGCTAGGTGGACAAAAGCTATGTCCGAGGAAACCAAACGAAGAACACGTTTGACGACACTGTCTGTGGTAGGCTGCTTGAATTTGAGCGCACGACGACCTGATTGGCTAACTTCAGTATTAAATAACACCTAAAAAGCCCACCGTATCAATTTCTTTTCTTAACTATTATTTCACAGCACAAAGTTTCCTTCAATACCCTTACAAACTTTTCGGTCTGTTTCTGACCACCCTGTATATCTGAGCCAACAGCTCAGTTCAGTCAATCAATACTAGAAATAAGAATAATCTTCAAAAATGGTTCAAATGTCACTGAGGACTATGGGACGTAACATCTGAGGTAATGAGTCCCCTAGAACTTAGAACTACTTAAACCTAACTAACCTAAGGACACCACACAAATCCATGCCCGCGGCAGGATTCGAACCTGCGACCGTAGCAGCGGCGCGGTTCCAGGCTGAAGCGCCTAGAACCGCTCGGCCACAATGGCCGGCGAATAATCTTCACAAATATGTAAAGTCACATGCTTTGGCCCAGAAAGGTGCCCACTGTTCAGGAACAACAAACATTTTCTATAACGTATCAGCAGCAATGAAAAGTTTTACTACCAATAAAATACAGATTAAGAGGAGCCTAAAGTACTTATTGGTGGCAAAATCCTTCAACTCCTCTGACGAATTTCTTAATAGAACCGACTAATGGCTACAATTATTAATAATGTCAAATTATGTATTAAGTAAAATCTGACTTCTGTGCGTATTCAGTACAGCAAAGTGATTTATGTAAAAAAAAAAAAAAACTGCTGTTAACTGACTCTTCTCTTTGACGCTACGCGGCTACAATCTTATTAGAATTATCATATGCTCGTCGTCAGTGGATTTTAAATTTGCAAGTGTTGTTGTTGCCTATTAAATGAAAATATGTTTAAGATTTTTGAATATATTCCGCACTCATGATGGCTGCCTCACTTATGATCTGTGGAAGGTACTAGGGTATCTTTCCTTTTTTTCTAAATGTGTCACTCTGTTATGGAAGAAATCTAATCGCAGCTGCATAGTGTAGTAAATAAAAACTATTCACATAAATTGCACTAATTTCATTACATAAATCAATGTGGCATTGTGAAGCAATGTGGCACGATGGGTGCAATTTTTACTGCACGCCAGCTGATAGACAAATTCCGGGAGAAAAGGTCATTACATTTTGGCTTTCTTGACCTTGAGAAGCCATTTGATAGAGTACTACATTAAATCTTTTGGTATAGTCTTTGAGATCACTAGTATCCATAAAATTACATAAAATGGATAAAAATGCTGTACAATGACACCAGCAGCGAAGTGCGATTCTCTTTGTGAGTAAGAGACTCCGTGGGACAGTTGGCCTTCTTCAAGGCTCAGCTTTGTCCCCGTTTCTTTTTGTTACCATAATGGATACCATAACGCGCGATCTTTACGCTTATGATGTGATGCTTGCGGCGGATACCAGGATCTTGAAACTGAAGTCCAAACATGTCATGAGCGTCTGCAAAGAACCGAGCGAGATGGCGCAATGGTTATCACACTGGACTCGCATTCGGGAGGGTAACGGTTCAAATCCGCGTCCAGCCATCCGGATTTAGGTTCTCCGTGATTTCCCTAAATCGTTCCAGGAAAATGCAGGATGATTCCTGTGAAAGGACACGGCCGATTTCCTGCCCCCTCCCTGACGTAATTCGAGCCTGTGCTCCATCTCGAATGACCTCGATGTCGACGGGGTGTTAAACCCAATCTTCCTTCCTTTGCAAATAGTTGGCCTATATTTAAATATCCACATGACCGGGTAGCTCGAATTGAATCTATCTCCTGTAACTTTACATATTAATGGAGCTCCTCGCATTATGGCGCGTACGTTTCGATACCTAGGCTATCGACTACAGAGTAAGCTCTATATGAATGAGGATGTACGATCATGAATCCAAGCGTCCTGGAGATTCAGAGAGGTCACTGGTGTTCTTTGAGATAAGAAAAAGCCTATCCGCCTATGATCAAAGCTGTACTGCACAATGGTGAGGCCAGTTGCATTATATGGTACAGAGTGTTGGCTCGCACTTAGAAATGCTAAGCACTCACTCCTTGTCATGTCATTAGACAGTTCTCAGCTTGACCATGTCGACAACACAACGATTCGACAACTATAGCTGCAGCGGCTTCAAGCAATGAGAAGGTGCAAGAATGGGGACTTCGCCGGTATGGACAGATCGTACGGGCCCGCCCAACTCATTCTTCAGCTCAGCCCATCATCTCAATGTATAATGCAGAGACAGCATAGAAAACCTTAATTACAGTGGCTGGACATCATAAATGCACACCTTAGATCGAGAAGTCTAAATCAACGGGAAGCATTAGATCGTAAGAAACGGAGTCCATTGATTCAAAAAGCGGTCCGAGTTCCGACGGTAAGCCACCAGGAAGAAGATTATGATGAAGATAAGCTGTTCCTCCGTCCCAAATATCACGCAATTTGGAATGCCTTTTCTTGGTGCAACTCTTTCTCCTAGAGTATACAGCGTATATAAAAATACTAAAACATTTAAAGAAAAACTGAAGTTGTCGAATAGTCCCACGGGGTTCCATGAAACGTTGATGAACTGTTATTACATTATACATGTCTGCTGCGTGACCCATTCGTCTTTGGTGGCCCCACAGATAATAACGCACAGAATTTAGGTCGGGGTGGAACGCGTAAACCACTCAACTGGTGCTCCCCTACTTATCTATCCATCGAGGTAGATAACATCCAGCGCATCCCGAATACTGTAATTCAGATGTGTTGGAGCCCCATCATGCATAACCCATGTGCCTTCTCTTATATGCAGGGGCAGATCCTGTAGCAAATCTCATCAAGGCTTCTGGGCAACACCTGCATGACAGGCTGGGAGAACATATGAGAGTGCCAGTCTCGTGCCACTCCAGCCCACTTAAACTGCAGCTGGTGTTTAACCTGAGTTGTACTACAAGAATTTTCGTGTACCCTCTGTATATGTAGAAATAATCGGAGAATGTGTGTAACATTTGTGATTGTTTTCTGACCAAAGAACTTCGGAAAATGTAGTTTAATTAATAACTGAAAAACCAAGTATTTTCTGATAAAAGTTTATGTGGACATCTTTCTTGTTTTCGTATGAGGCATCTGCTCCAGAAGTTTGTGCAGGTATTTACGATTCTTCTTGTACACAGCTTCTAATGCTTGTGAATGCACAAACATATTAAAAGTGTCTGAAATCAGTGGAGAGAGACCCGGGTTCCTGATGACACATAGCGATGCGATATGTCAGCTTCTGAATAAGGAAGGATATGTGACGCCAGATGGGCGAGAAGTCTTTCTAACCCCCCCCCCCCCCCCCCAACACCCACTCTCAAGATGTGCAAAATTTCAGCGTTCCTCGACTCAAAGCATCTCCGGCTACTTTGGTGTTGGCGGGAGCAGAACTGCAAGAATATGCTAAGTAATTGACGAGACACACAGGCTGATTAAAGTGCTTACACTGGTGTCGTTCACTGGCACGGATATGGGATTGGCGGATCCCTGAAGTAAGTCTTTCTTTTTTCATGAAAACAATGCTTTGTACTTCGTCCACCAGTGAGCTCATTTTATCACACGATATATTTATTTATTTACGGATATAGCTTATTGTGGCTGATTTCCATTCCAACATTTCAAGTCCATTACTGAGGCAGGACACATTTCAAAGCAACACTCTTGACAAAGGCTCTAGAATCCACAAACCTCTTCCCGAGACAATATATTCGTAAATTCTGCAATAAATTTAGTAAAACAATTACGATTTCTTCCAAATGAGCTCCACTGAATCCGTCTTTCTGTCTCTAAGTTGGAAGCTGATAATGCATGTATATTACCTTGTATTGTGAACCTATTTAATATAATTTTAATTGTTTTCTATCTGATTCAACAGTGGGTTCTCGGACAAACACAGTATATAGTATTAACTAAACGAAACACATTTTTAGCCTTGTTTCACAAACTTCATTAATGTACGACCTAGCTTTCGGCTAATAAGCCCATTTTCTAATACACAATTGATACGAACGATGGGAACGAAGCAAAGACAGACACGTCAAGTTCTTGATCTGCCGATTCCCGACTTAAATTATAAAAGAAACCTCTGTTGATAATTTTGACAGGTACGTACGTATTTAACAAAATGCATTAGAACAGCAATTACATTAACTATGAATAAACATACACTGGAGCAGTGCTGTATATACAAGTACAGGAATTTATGGCATCTGTTTATGAATAAATGCACCAAAATCCTTCTCCAGTGTAGAGGTTGTAATATTGTATACGAAGGGTGAATAATTGAACTGAGTTTGCTCAATCACTGGTAAATGTGCGAATATTCGCACCTGTTTCTTAATTTCTGATAATCTAATAATTCTAAATGAGTGGGCTTTACTCTATTTCTCTGTATGTGTAGGTATTCTACATGTATTATGTATTTGTTTTCGTTTAAGCAATGTTCGGCAGAGGATGCCTCTGCCATCTTTAATCTCCAACTTGTCTGGTATTCTGTGAGCCGAGTGGAGACGGAACTCCAGTCTGTCCAAAACAGGAGGACTGGCACACTTATCAGATCATCTTATAAACCCCACATTTTCATGCTGGCTGGGTGTTTATCTTTTGTACTGAAGAAACATCTACCCAGTATCTATGGGACATAAAAAAAAACAACAGAGGAAACCTTTGCCTCTAAAATGCTGGTTATTCTGTTCGCAATTTTACCTATAAAAGATAAAGTACACTATTTCCTTTCCGATCTATCTACGGGTTCGAGGTCATGATTTGGGGCTATTGTTTTTATCACGTAAGAGTTCCCGGTCATAGCGTTCTAGGGAGTTGGGGATAGAAAGGGGACGGGTAGCTGTTTTCTGTCTGTAAGTTGAGGTCTAGGAAGTTACTGCTGCAACCCTCACCTCCCTAGTGATTTTCTGTTAGTCTACCAGTTATTCATATTGTCCAAGAACTTGCCCTCTGCTTCTTATAATTGCTCCCTTGGAAGCAAAAATAATTCTTATTTAAACACTGCACTAATTATGCTCATTTGTTCTCCTGGATTGATGATGATTAAATACATTGGTTGTGACACCGTGTCTATATATAGTTTTCCACAGATATGCTCGAGAACAAGCAGTGTACAACAAAAGAGACTAATTTAGTATATTTTGGAATCTTAAACTCTGTTAACTTATTTCCTAATCATAACTGTTCTTAATGCTGTATTTCCCTTTGAAGTTCAGTTTCTTCCTAAAGATGATGTTGATTCTCTTAGCAATATCGTACACTGATGCTTGCATTGTCGTTACCACGGCCCTAGGATAACTTGAAGAATACTGTTGAAAACATATCCAGAAGAAACATTGGAGCACTTGTTTATTAATTGCTGAGCTTGATCATTTTATTCAGCTGTTGCCTCTTCTGTAATTTTAGCAACTGCACAAACTGCAAAAATTCTTCCACTTTGTTTGTTTCAAACCTTCGACCATGTTGATGGCCTTGCACATCCTGGTGTCTCCCCATGCCATTTCCATATTTTTGGAGGCCTGAAGAAAGACATTCATGGCCGTCGATTTGCTTTGGACGAAGAGGTGCGCGCCTGGATACAAGCATTGTTCCGTAGACAACCGAAAATATTCTTCCAGGGAGCCACTAACTGTCTTGCCTCTCAGTCAAATACCTGTGTAAATAGCTATGGAGATATTTTTGAAATAATAAAATGTTTACTTACTTTTTTTCGTCTTTCTCGTTTTCATTTGCCTGTCCTTTATCGAAAATGGTATCACAACCCAAGACCCAGGCCTACATCTACATCCGCATAGGTAGTATGCAAGCCACAGTATGGTACGTGGCGGAGGAAACCCTGTACCACTACTTGCCATTTCCTTTCCTGTTCCACTCTCAAAAAGAGCGAGGGAAAAACCACTATCCATATGCCTCCGGACGAGCCATAATTTCTCGAATCTTATCTTCGTCCTTGTTACGCGCAAGGTATGTTGGCGGCAGTAGAGTCGTTCGGCAGTCAGCATCAAATACCGCTCTTCTAAATTTTCTCAAAAGTATTTCTCGAAAAGAAACGGTCTTCCCTCCAGGGATTCTAATTTGAGTTCCCGAAGCATCTAGCAGCCCGCCTCTGAATTGCTTCGATGTCTTCATTTAATCCCACCTGGTATGGGTCGCAAACACTTGAACAGTACTCAAGAATAGGTAGCATCAGTGTCCTAAATGCGGTCTCCTTTACAGGTGAACCACTCTTTCCTAAAATACTCTCAATAAACCGAAGTCGACAATTAACCTTCCCTACCACAATTCTCACATGCTCGTTCCAGTTCATATCGCTTTGCGACGTTACGACCAGATATTTAAATGACTTGACTGTGTCAAGCTGGACACAAGTAACACTGTATCCGAACAATACAGGGTTGTTCTTCCTACTCATCCGCATGAACTTAGATTTTTCCACTTTTAGAGCTAGCTTCCATTCATCACACCAACTAGAAATTTTGTCTAAGTCGTCTTATAAATTCCTACAGTCTTTCAACTTCGACACCTCACCGTACACTACAGCATCATCATCAACCAACCGCAGATAGCTGTCCACCCCGTCCATCAAATCATTTATATTTATTGAGAACAACAGCGGTCCTATCACTATTTTCTGGGACACTCCTGACGATACCCTTGTCTCTGTTGAACATTTGCTGCCAAGTACAACATACTGGGTTCTATTACTAAGGAATTCTTCGAGCCACTCACACATCTATGAAACTTATTCCATATGCACGAACCTTCGTTAATAGTCTGGAATGGGGCACCGTGCACGAACCTTCGTTAATAGTCTGGAATGGGGCACCGTGTCAAATGCTTTCCGGAAATGTAAGCTGAGTTTCGTACAATCGATGCTTTCTGAAATCATGTGCTGATTTGTGGACACATGCTTCTCAGTCTCAGGAACGTTTATGATACTCGAAACTGAGAACATGTTCAACGGTTCTACAGCAAACCGAAGTTAGGGATATTGGTCTGTAATTTTGATGGTCCGTTCTTTTACCTTTATTATATACTGAAGTGACCAGGGCTTTTTCTCAGTCGCTAAGGGGCCAATACCGCAGAGTACTCTCCATAAAACCGGATTGGGATTCCATGCGGAACTGTTGATTTATTTTCTTTCAAATCTTTAAGTTGTTTCTCTACGCCAGGGATGCTTATTAGTATGTCGTCCATACGGGACTCTGTCAAAAGACGGTGCGTTTGTACGATTCTCCTGTGTGAACGATTTCTTGAACTGATAGACACCTCGTGTATGGGCCCACTGAAAGCAATGGAAGAGTGGCACAACGCCACTACGCTGAGCTGTTCCTGCAGCGATGGCAACCCCGTCACAGTACCCTTGTACACGAGGGTTTTGCGTTGTACATTTTGGTAATGGAATATCACAGAAAAAAGTAATTGGGGTTGCAAACCGAATGAATCATAACATTACTTGTAACTGACCAACGGGTAGCACCGATCCCTTGTACCAAAATACTCAGAAAATATCCCTGAATAATTTCCGAAATTTTGATAGCGAAGTCATTCTTCACTCTACATACAGGCCGTTTCAAAATTCATGTTACACACGTCTAGAGATTGTACAGGGGACTCATTAGATAAATTTTATTTAAGAACCCATGTCCGGAAATATTATCCAACGACGCTATAGAGCGTCGAAGTCATAGGCACCGGCGCATGTAAATACATGTACTGGGTGACAATTACTGAACTATATGGAAAAAGCGTAAATTAGTTACAAACTACGGCGTGCACACACTTTATTCAACATGTAAACGTCACTACAGAAATTCGAATTAGGTTACGACATTTTCGATATGCCTGCCGTCATTGGCGACGATGTGGCGCAAACGAATACCGAAATTCTGCATTCTGAAGTGTCGGAACATCAATGCTGTCTATAACCCGAAAGGCGTTTTTCAGCTCAGCAACGATTTTGTGGTTATTTCTGTACACGTTGTCTTTAATATAGCCCCACAAACAGGTGTCGCATATGTTCTGACCTGGAGAATATGGCGGCCAATCAGGGCCCATGCCAGTGGCCTCTGAGTACCCCAGAGCCAGAACGCGTCTCCGAAGTGTTCCTCCAGGACATCACTCTCCTCCTTAGATGGGATCGAGCTCCGTCTTGCATGAACCACATCTTGTCGAAATCAAGATCACTTTGGGTAATGGGAATGAAATCATCTTCCAAAACCTTCACGTATTATTCGGTAGTCACTGTGTCGACAAGGTATATCGCACCGATTATTCCGTGACTGGACATTGCACACCACACAGTCTTCCGTTGAGGTTGAAGAGACTTCTCGATAGCGAAATGCAGATTCTGAGTCCCCCAAACGTGCCAATTTTGTTTATTGACTAACCCATCCAAATAAAAGTGGGCTTCGTCGCTGAACTAAACCATGCATGCACATACTAATCCCCTTCATGCCCCGCAGCCAACCGTGCGCTTTGCACGTCCTAACGCAAACCATTCAGAAGTTAGGACGATTTTATTTCATATAGTTCAATAATTGTCCCCTGTATATAGCTGGTGATTCCCTGATGATGTTACACACTTTCTGGGATCCTGGAGAAGGATAAACGTATCAATTTGAGGTAAGGGTCCCTGCACCAAAAACGAACGAGTCGAAAGTGACAAGCGGAAACCGGTCTGATACATCTGACAGTGGAATACGTGTACTAGTACTGTTGTTGCTGAGATTGTATGGTAGAAATTTTCAGAGGTGCTGGCATGGACAAAACCAAGAAATGTTTCTGGTTAACATGGGCTCTAAAACGCATGCCTGAAGAGCTTTGAGCGCTTGTTCAATAGAGGACATGTCTTTCACAGTAGCGAAGATGAGTAAATGCTCATAGCTCCCCAGCTATGCATTTTAGAGCTCATCTTTACCCGACAGTTTTTCCTTCTTTTGGTCGATACTACCACCTCTGAAAGTTGTCTACCCTATAATCTTATCAATAATAGTACCAGCACCTGTATTTCAATGTCAGAGGTATCAGAAGGGTTTTCGCTTATAAGTTTCGAGTGGTTCGTTTCCGGTACAGGGACACTTAGTTCAAATTGATACATTTATCCTGCTTCATCGTCCTATAAAGTTTGTGACTTCATTACGGGATCATCCTATATACACATACTTACATACATTTACAGGCGCCGGCGCCCATAATTTTGACGCTCTGTACCGTTGTTGGATGACGTTTCTGGTCATGGATTCCTATGTAAAGGCCGGCCGGGGTGCCTGAGCGGTTCTAGGCGCTACAGTCTGGAACCGGGCGACCGCTACGGTCGCAGGTTCATATCCTGCTTCGGGCACGGATGTGTGTGATGTCCTTAGGTTAGTTAGGTTTAGGTAGTTCTAATTTCTAGGGGACTGATGACCTTAGCAGTTAAATCCCATAGTGCTCAGAGCCAATTGAACCTATGGAAAGCATGACCTATAAAGTCCCCTCTACAACCTCTAGAAGTGTGCAATTTAGCCTTGTTTTATGTTTGCAAGATGATTTACCGTCACTTTATAACTTCAGTGTCTTATAATAACGACGTATACTATTTACCCAAAATTCTCTCACAATAATGCCTTTGCTGTATTACGCTAGTGACCACAAACAATTTTCACAATATTTCACATTCTTTTAAGAAACAGTATTTTGATCAAATCATGTCGTAATTGCCTAGCTCATAATTTAGAATAAATCTTTAGAGAATGAATCGTGAAAATGCACAATAGAACTGGATGTATCTTGAAGACGTCATCCTTGACTTTTCATTTGATTACTGGAGCCTGCTCAGAGGTATAAGCCTCACCCAAACATTTAGCATCCAGGCAAACAACGAGATATGAAAATGTTTCACGTGTATTGTTTAAGGGAATAAATATTTAATGGTGCTGTCGACAACTCTGAGCCGAAATGCTAACTTTATTTCACAAGCTTACCTAAACTTTACTGTCCATTTCATAGTTGTGGTTGTTTAATTAGAAATCTATACATAACAAGGTAGTAGCGACAGTAGCATCGTTGAATGCTTCTCCAACTGTTCTCCGACGTCTGACATAACTCTCTAACTAGAAGGTGCTTCCTGAAGTGCCACTTGTGTCTGGTTAATTCAAGAGTTACGCAGATAACAACATTTGAGAATCTAGATCAGGTCTTATGCTGAGAAGAATATTAAGAACTCGTCCTAACGATGCTACTGGTACGCTCAATCCTTAGGCTTGTTATATCCGCATTATGCAACGTTACTGTACACACAGGAGTGGAGGGCCCAGGACGTGTGTGCGTTTCAGTGCCCCACCTCAGACAGCTATGTAACATGTCAGAAACGTTTCAAATTGCATGGTGCCAATAGGCCTGTGATAAAATCTCATCAGAAACAGTCCCATAAAAGCTTCCAATTCCGTGCAGTACTCACACTTTGTTAACAGGCATTGTAGACGTGATTTATAGCAGAAATTTTACATGTTTCTAACACTTCGGGTGCAGGAGCAACACCGGAAATTCTTTCCAGACGCACGCATGCCATATATGTATATATGAAAGTATGTTTTTGGGAGTTAATATGATACGTGCAGTTTATTGGCTCGAGTAGTAAAAAATGCTACACATATAAGACAAGATGAGCATCATATTCAGATAATTTTTCATTGGGAAAGTCAGTCACAAACCGCTGGATTTACAATCAAAATGATCCTTGGTCGAATATTGGTTTTGGACAACCTAATTTTCATTTCCGCTGTTTCTCCAAATGGTAAAATGAGACTGTTACAAAATTTCCATGAGGAAACCACAGAAATTCCCTAGTGAGAAGAATTAAACATATGTATGTAATAACGTGTCAGTCTCTAAGTTTGCTTTCATCCATTGATTGTTATTAGTGACAAGCATTGGCGATTTCGTACAGCAGCATGTGAGGTGGTCGAGAGGTTAGGTTGAGGCTTACACTGTTAATAATTCACTTATAATTAATCATACACTTAATTTTTAACAGTATAAATCAAACATAGCTTCTCGGCCGCTCACATGCTGCTACACGAAATGGCCGATACTTACCACTAATAGCAACCATGTAAAAGACACGTATCTGAAGATGATGGTTAAGTATCGAAATGTAAAATGAATGAAATAAAACTTTGTCTCTGACGCAGAATTACATATATGTTTTTTCATTCTAATTAGCAGTCGCAGTTCTCATGCATTTAATTAATTTGAGACATCGCTTTACACCCTTCTACAGTCCACGTTTCACATTATGCAGCAATGATGGACGCAGCAGATGTTTGTATTGTCTGGCGAGTGGAACAATCCTGCACTTTTTGTGCCATCAGCCGAAGTGCCAGCGCGCCACTCCAGCGATTGCGAGTGGTTTGTCGAATGCTTATCATTACGTCCTTCACATTCCACAACATATTGTTTGCCACTTTTGCGATGTGTAGAGAACGTCATTTTGCAGAGAATGTTCGATGTCACACGCAGACATGACTCAACGTGCTTTACAGGTTTCTGACATCCTTCACCGAATCTGGACGTTCTCGGATTTTACACTGTTTCCGGAGTCGATCCACAGAGTGTTTGGCTGAGTCACCTAATCCTGCAAATAACCTTTCTGAACTTCGTTCACGGTTTTAGAAGTGTAATGATATCCCTCAAAGTGACGTACTGCCACAGTATGACAATATATGGTATATCGTTTGCTCGTGCAATTGTTGGAAGTGGTTACACTGTCATTTTCATTTTTCCCCGCTTTCAATTACATTTACAGCAAATTAATTTTCATGTTGCGAATATCGTTTTCTCGTCCGAATGGTCTCTTCCTCTGATTATTTCATGAAGTTTATATGATTTTGAAAGATCCTGAACTTTCTCACTACGGTAGTGTACCCGCCGAACTTAAGAATGTTCGCCGACGTAGTGTAGCAGTGTACGATAAATTCGTCATAAAAGTAAAGAAAGTCGATCACCTATTCCATTAATCTACTGTTCATTCATCCCTAGCATGACATCATTGCGAAAGCAAATACGCTCCACACTTTTCTCGAAACAATCACTCGACACTTGCCATTAGCAATACAGTTTCACAGCTGGCGCCGCGTCCAACCCACTGTTCCATCGTTAACCTTGCAGCCGAGCACCAAATAACGCTGTTTGTATGCTACATTGGTTTTAGTAGCCACTTAACGCTTGCGTATTCCTGACGTAGCCTTAGTTGAGTTTCAACGCCTCCACCAACAACACATTCGCTGCAGATGACGTCATAGCTCCCAAATTTGTTTGCAGGGCCTTGTGCTGCAGTTTATTCGTTTCTCAAGCTACTAGACAGCGTAATTCTGGCCATGTTGTGTTCCTATACCATAGGTAATCGCCGTTCTTAAATCTGCGCTTGCCCGTCTAACATTCAGGATGCAGCCTATTTCACAGCCACAACCTGGAAGTGTGATTATTTCTAAAGTTTGCCAACAACCAAAATCTCACTTATCTGAAAGAAGTAACTGGAGCTACACTAAGCAGACAATTCTACAGTCTCTAGGTTACGCAAGCATAATATCCCTCTTATTTCTCCATAGGCGGTTCAGCGAAATGCTGTCGTTACTGTCATCTGAAGTACGACAGACTGCTCTCATTCACGCTGATAATTTTGTTTTTAGAAGTGAAATAGGTTTACTTCATAACGAATTTTTCGTCTTTTGCTGCTATCTATATAAGAATAGTGAAGATAGGTGCTGTCTCATTCTTCCAGGCAATACATGCAAAATTGTACCTTTTTATGCTAAACGTTTGTAAATGTGGGTAAAGAGTACGGGATCTGATATAGTTAGTATTCGTGCAGGCAAATATGGAAAACCCAGTGAAAGATTATTCTTAAGTCGTCGCACGGTGGCTGCACGTTCTTTTCTTGGACCAGGCTCCCACTTGTCACTTGGAAAACGCGGGTTCCTAATGATCTCGAAACGGTTTTATACATCCGATTAACGTAGAAGAGCTGAAAATTTCTGTGTCTTCAACGCTGTACATTGGCAGACTTTTGGAAGTAATTCAGTCCCCATGGAGTTTCGATAGTCACCGTTCTTCGATTATATAATTGATTTACCCATTACCCCAACTCTTGATCCATTATCTGCATCTCCGCATACATGTTATACCACAAACTTTCAATTATTCTGGACTTTCCCGCTCCCTGAGTCACCAGTTAACTAATCCTGGATGGCTTAGAATGACTGCAAACATCACGTCCCTAACGTGGCAAGATTCTTTAATAAATGTGATTTTTCTCCTGTTATCCACAATTTTCTTGACTGCATATTTTTGACGACAAAATTTCAACTTTGTATTACGGCAATGTGGCTCTAATGTTTCCAACATACTCTTACTGTTCTTTCAAACCGTCGACGTTCCCCTTTCAAATCAGTTTGTGCTCCATAAACAAGTAACGAACGAGATAACTGTAAACATGGCATTGGCATTTTGAAGGAGCGTTCTTCAAATGTCAGTCCGGCTATGCTCTGCTTTCTCTAACTCTCTTCCGGAGAATACAAGAAGTATTCTCTTAACAGGCTGCGGTTGTTACATTCCTTCCTGCTTCTCCAACTGCGCCCCTAATCATCTCAACAAATTAATTCTAGATCACATTTATTCTGTTCAAGCATCCTGCGTTACTCTGTTTACAAGCGACGTATACTCGTCTATTTATTAAACCATTAGTCTAGTTTCTGCCATTGCACAAGCCTCCATTACCTTCACCTCTCTAAGAACATCACGGCTGGAGCCGCTACGAGGAATATCGCTCAGGAAGTCGAAGTTAGTCCCATACTCAGGTGCTTCAACGTTGGAGACGGTGAGAATATCCATGATTGCATTCTTTACCAAGGTACTGTTAATTATATTCCATATTTTACGCGATTTTTATTTTTAAATGTCTCTATACGTGTGGGGTAATCTTAACACTTTTGGTAGTAATTTGCGCCTATTTACATAGCACAGTTCTTTACTTTTAGTATAAGACGTACCTACTTCTGTACACGAGTTTGGCGACTGTGCGTCACGAGTATTTTAAGGCTGTACTTCGTACTATACTTCAGTTGTCACAGAGAAAATATTTTGTAAATACTGCGAAGGTTTTGATCATAAGATGGTCTGATGGTGGGACGTGATAGTGAAACCGGGTCTTTGTTAAAATAAAAGTGCCACTCTAAAGTAAAGCAAATTAATTTAATACTGTGCTGGTCTCGCTGTTCTAACTCACCACAGCCGGCCGCGGTGGTCTCGCGGTTCTAGGCGCTCAGTCCGGAGCCGCGGGACTGCTACGGTCGCAGATTCGAATCCTGCCTCGGGCATGGATGTGTGTGATGTCCTTAGGTTAATTAGGTTTAAGTAGTTCTAAGTTCTAGGGGACTGATGACCATAGATGTTAAGTCCCATAGTGCTCAGAGCCATTTGAACCATTTTTAACCCACCACATGTTGGGAATATGTAATGAATATGACTCCTATGGTGTGAACGCCAATTACAAGCTTTCTAAATATTCTGTAGGTTTAATAAATAGCCGGCTGGAATCCTAATCGACTTCCTGGTAAATGTTTTCATTTCCATTATTTAACTGGTCCGAAAAAGAGAGGTTGTGTCTAAAAGTCTCTACTAACGCGACCGAGCTCCATTTCCTGAGTTAGATCCTAAACCCCTCCACTGTGTCTCCTGATTTGAGGACACTGGACACTGGCTATTCGAGTCACTCTATCGAATTGGGAATTTTTTGCTCGGCAACCACTTTGGTACAACTTCATATGAGTGGACTATGTATCAGCACCGGATTGCACCCTCTTTCTGGTGGGATGTTCCTCCATAAGACAAACACAACACTCCCTTGCTCATTTACTCATAAGAATTATCTATGCAGTACAGATACACAGCTGACAGCAACTTCGAAGCAATGAGTACTGCCTATAACAGCAACGCAGGTTTCCTACCTGTATATAAGACTGACTTTGAGTTTTTGTAAGTAAAGTTCGTGGCATCGATGACAAAATTATCGAAAATCTGACTACCTTTCATATGGCCCGTTTCTCGAAAAATGTTGTCTAAACGGCTTAGTATTCCGGTGAAGGATTCGCAGCTCTGCCTTGGTATATGGTTCTGACACGAAGAGAAGGAGGATGAGAGGTTGAAGTTTTACATCGTGTTGACTACGGGCATATTATGGATAGAGCTCAGGCTGCGAATGGAGGGGAATGGGGAAGAAGACCATCCGTTTCCATTCCGAAGGGAGATCATCCCAGCATTTACATTAAGCGATTTATATAAACCTTTATATGGTAGAGGATTAGTGCCGCATTCCTCCCGAACGCAAGTGCAGTGTCTCAACACACTCGACGAAAAAACTAAAAACAAAAAAAGTAATGAACGATGCGATACCACATAGTCTCGAGGACACGATTCTATTCGTGAGTCTTTCTGCAGTGGGCACAGGACTAGTGCTGCTCCCGGCCGGCCGCAGAACATGTCAGTCAGCTATGGTTTGCGGCGCCTTTTTAATTCCACTGCGCACGTCAGCGATATCCGCTGCGAAGAATGCTGATTGGACAAGATCTCTGGCATCACTGCCAACGCTTAACAATCGATTTACAAACTCGCCGCATCGTGTCCCCAGACGTAGACTGGATAATATATGGGAAGTTGCGGAAAGTTACCTCGGTACACGAAAACTCAATGGTGCCGAGGCAATGACAGGCGGAAATTCACTTACGTCCTACCGCCTGTCACGGTGATCATTATTTTCTGTGTCTGTCCTGTGCTTTCCTAATCGAGCACTGTGTGTTGCCTTCACTTGCTAGCAGCATCGCGTGCCAGTATAATTTGATCTTGTTGAGCCATTGATTTTCAGTTCTTGTAACAGGGAAACTATAGCCTAAGAAAGATATGTGTTTGTTTCCTCACAGCGCCTTTTTTTGACTCCTTGTGTATCTGACTGCAAATCCATATTCCGTAAGTTATTTTATTTCTTTTTTTACACGTATAGTTCCGTTGTATCAAACGGAGGAGCCAATCACCATGGTCATGCAACGAGTCCATACCTAAAATTACATCAGAGAAGTTAATGTAAGTGACAAAAAATTTACACGAATCCTATGCAGACGACAAGTTGCTGAATATATATTAGCGTAAGCAATAACATAAGCAAATAATATGCTAATTTTTTTTCAGGAGCATCACTGCATAGTAGAAGGAGGGAACCACGAGGAAATTCTTTAATTTAGACATGAAAGTGCGAGGATAACTGCTAACAGTTCAGGTTGGTTGAATGGTTGGTAGGTTAAAGAGGGGAGGGACGGGACCAAACTGCGAGGTCATCGGTCCCTTGTTCCCGGTAAAATAATTATACAAGGGAAAGAAGCAAAGAAAGGAGACGTACAACATAGCAACAGAAGAAAGGAAGAACCAGAAGAACGACAGAATGACAACCAACACTACTATGGACAGAACAGGAAAAGAAAACCACAGAGATAAGCAAGAAACAGATAGAAGGGATAAAAACACGAGGGCAGATGTCCGTGGCTGGCCGACCACAAGAATAAAAGGAAAAGCCAGCCACTCTACGACACATTAAAACATCCAGACTAAAATCATTAGAGTGGAGAACACAATGGGACCAAGGACATGCGCTAAAACTTACACAGAATGATAAAACCCACCGTCACGTATAAAACTTAAAACTAAATTAGCCGATGAGGCGTTGTCGGCTAAAATTAATGGCAACGAGCCCAGTAGCTGAAGAGTCCGCCGCAGAGCAGCCAAAGAAGGACATCTCACCAAGATATGGGCCACTGTCAGCCGGCCGCCGCACCGACACTGAGGTGGGTCTTTACGGCGCAGGAGGTAGCCGTGAGTCACACCAGCGTGACCAATGAGGAGCCGACAGAGAACCACAGAGTCCCTGCGAGAGGCCCGCGAGGAGGTCTTCCGCACATTCGTAGTCTCCTTAATGGCACGGGGTTTGTTGTGCGTGCTGAGGTTATGCCATTCCGTCTCCCAAAGCTGCAAAACATTGGGGCGTAGTACTGAACGCAGGTCAGTTGCAGGGAAGCCGATCTCCGTAAGCGGATTCAGGCCTGTTTGGCCAGCCTGTCGGCAAGTTCGTGGTCTGGGACGCCGACGTGACCTGGGGTCCACACAAACACCACCGAACGACTGGACCGTTCCAGGACATAGATGGACCCCTGGATGTTCGCTACCATATGGTGACGAGGGTAGCACTGGTATATAGCTTTTAGGCTGCTCAAGGAGTCAGTACTCAAAAGAAATGGCTTCCCAGGGCATGAACGGATGTGCTCCAGAGCACGGGATATAGCCACCAGCTCGGCAGTGAAACCTCTGAAGCCATCGGGCAAGGAATGCTGTTCAGTATGTCCTCTGTGGACATACGCGAAGCCGAAGTGATCATCAGCCATCGAGCCATTGGTGTAAACCACTTCATGGCCTCGGTACATGTGAAGAATCGAGAGGAAATGGCAGCGGAGAGCCTTAGGGTTAACTGATACCTTATGGCCATGTGAAAGGTCCAGGCGAAGCGGCAGCCTAGGTGTACACAATGGAGGTGTATGTGAATGGAACTCTAGTATAGATGGTGAAGGCAAGGACTCCAGTTCTGATAGAAGGGATCGGACACGAACTGCAATTTGAAGCCCTGACCTGGGCCGCCGATCCGGGACATGAATTGCCATATGTTGGAAAAGGAGATGGTAATTCGGATACGCAGGGGAACTACGAACGTGTGAAACGTAACTGGCCAGCAGTTTTGCATGCCTAACCTGCAATGGAAAGACTCCGGCCTCCACCAGGATGCTGCTCACCGGACTCGTCCTAAAAGCTACTGTCGCTAGGCGAACGCCACAGTGATACACTGGGTCGAGTAAACGCTACGCTGAGGGCGCTGCCGAACCGTAAACCAGACTCCCACAGTCAAGGCGGGATTGAACAAGGGCTCTGTAGAGCTGCAGCAGCGTAGAGCGATCTGCGCCCCAGTTGATGCTAAGGCAGTGGGGGGGCATTGAGGTGCTGCGAGCACTTCCGCTTGAGATGACAAAGGTGAGGAAGCCACGTCAATAGGGCGTCGAAAACCAGTCCTAAGTCTCGATATGCCTCCACTACATTAAGGTAAAGTTCTGGTTCTGGATGAACAGTACGACGGCGACAGAAATGCATAACACACGACTTTGCGGCCTAAAACTGGAAACCGTGGGCTAGAGTCAATGACTGCGCCTTGTGGATTGCTCCCTGTAGGCGCCGCTCAGCAACACCAGTACTGGTGGAGCAGTACGAAATGCAGAAGTCGTCTGCATACAGAGGGTGAGATGGATGGCCCTACAGCTGCTGCTAGACCATTAATGGCCACTAAAAATAGAGATACACTCAATACAGAGCCCTCGGGACCCCATTCTCCTGGGTATGAGGGGAACTATGGGAGGCATCAACTTGGACACGGAAAGTACAAAGCGACAGGAAATTTTGGATAAAAATCGAGAGCGGGCCTCAGAGACCCCACTCATATAATGTGGCAAGGGTATGATGTCGCCAGGTCGTGTTTAATCATCTGAATGTGGTCCTGATCTGGCCCAGGAGCTGTGTCAGGGCAATGCGCAAGGACACTGAGGAGCTCCCACTTTGTAAATGGGGCGTTATAGGGTTCACTGCGGCGTGTAGTGAACGATAGGACTTCCCCTTCCAGCCACCGTTTGAGAGTGTGAAAGGCTGAGGAGT
This sequence comes from Schistocerca gregaria, assembly GCF_023897955.1. NCBI lineage: Eukaryota > Metazoa > Arthropoda > Insecta > Orthoptera > Acrididae > Schistocerca > Schistocerca gregaria. Next base: position 46,273,438 of record NC_064931.1, read on the forward strand.
AAGTCAGGCTCGAGCATAGTGCTCAGCAAAGTGCTCGGCGATCGCGTTTGAGTCGGTAGATAACACGCCATTTATGTTAACACCAGGAACAGTTGTTGGGGTCTGGTACCCGAAAACACGTTTGATCTCTGCCCAGACTTGGGAAGGTGACGTATGGCACCAATTATCGAGACGTATCCCTCCCAACAGTCCTGCTTCCATCGTTTGATAAGTTGGTGAACGCGGACACGGAGTCAAAGGATATGAGGTGCTCCAGGGAAGGGTGCCGCTTATGCTGCTGTAGCACTCGCCGACGCTCCTTAATTGCTTCAGCGACTTTCGGAGACCACCAAGGGACTGCCTTTCGCCAGGGGCACCATCAAGAGCGAGGGATCGCGTTTTCTGCTGCAGAAACGATTGTTGTAGTAAGTTGCTCAACTATCACGTCGATGTTACCGTGTGGGGGAGATTCAACGATGACAGCAGAGGTGGAACTTTCCCAGTCCTTCTTGTTTAAAGCACATCTGGGCAGGCGTCCTTGGGCCTGCGCCGGGGCAGTGACAGGAAGATGGGGAAGTGGCCACTACCACACAGGTCGTCATGTGCTCTCCAGTGGATAGATGGGAGAAGTCCTGGGCTGCAAATTGATAAATCAATGACTGAGTAAATACCATGAGCCACACTGAAATGTGTGGCGTCCCAAGTATTCAAGAGGAAAAGGTCGAACTGAGACAGTAAAGTTTCGACATCTCTGCCTCAGCCATTAAGCACGGTGCCACCCCAGAAGGAGCTATGGGCATTAAAATCTCCCAAAAGTAGGAAAGACTTAGGGAGTTGATCTATCAGTGCAACTAATACATTCAGGGGTACTGCACCATCTGGAGGAAGTTCTACATTGCAGATAGTTATCTCCTGTGACGTCCTTATTCTAACAGCCACAGCTTCAAGAGGTGTTTCAAGGGGCACAGTTTCACTATCGGTTGAGTTTAGGGCATAAACGCAACCTCCACCTGACACTCTATTATAGTCGCTACGGTTCTTGTAATTTCATTTATAGCTGTGGAGGGCAGGGGTCCGCATTGCCGGAACCAGGTTTGCTGGATGGCAATGCAGAAAGCAGGGATAAACCTTAACAGTTGCCGTAGCTCAGCCAGGCGGTGGAAAAAACCGCGGCAATTCCACTGGGGGATGACGTCATTGTGATATTGGGAAGGCATGGAACATTCAATGAGGCAGTTTACACCTCAGAGTCACCTGCTGCCACCGACTTACTGACTGAGCAGTCTATATCGATTGTGTCTGAGGTTCCGCCGTGATCTAGGTCCTCCCTCAGTGGATGCCAGAATCTCCACCTCATCTTCAGACACAGAGCTTGTAGGTAGCGATATGTGGTTGCCACCACAATTCCCTTGGTCTTGGGGATCTTCTTTACAGATTTTTCTTGCTGTTCTTTGGGTTTCCCTGGCTGGGAGGACTTCACTGATTGAGTCTCTGGGACTGAGGATGAGCTGAAGCCCTACGACCAGCTGCTTTCGGGCTCTTCAGTAACTGGTGGGTGTCATCTTTCCCACTAGCAGAAACCTGGGAATGGTGTGACTCAAGGGAGCGCTTCCTAGCGAGAATTGCCGAATATGTGCGCTTCTCCTGCTTGGAAGTGGGGACGGACTTTCCCGATGGTTGTGGGGGTGTTGCTCCTGAAGTAAGTGGTGCAGGAGCCACAGGGAGGGGGGGGGGGGGGGGTTGGCCTCACCATCAAGGTGGCAGGTGCAGTCTTCCAGCTCTGGGAGGTGACATGGGTTGGCACAACTAATGGGGCTAGAAATGTTGTAGCGGCAGCATAAGATGATGTCATGCATACAGGATGTAGGCGTTCAAATTTCCTCTTGGTCTCAGTGTAGGTCAGTCGGTCCAGGGTCTTGTACTCCATGATTTTCCTTTCTTTCTGGAGAATCCTACAATCTGGCGAGCAAGGCGAATGGGGCACTCTGCAGTTGACACCGATGGGAGGCGGGGCAGATGGAGTATTGGGATGTGATGGGCATCTGCAATCTCCACATATAGTACAGCAGGAAGACATATAGCCAAACTTCCAGCATTTGAAGCACCACATTGGGGGAAGGATATAGGGCTTTACATCACAGTGGTAGACCATCACCTCGACCTTCTTGGGTAATGTACCACCCTCGAAGGCCAAGATGAAGGCACCGGTAGCAACCTGATTATCCCTTGGACCCTGGTGGACATGTCAAACGAAATGTACACCTCGCCACTCTAAATTGGCACGTAGCTCATCGTCAGACTGCAAAATAAGATCCCTGTGAAATATGATACCCTGGACCATAATTAAGCTCTTATGGGGTGTGATGGTTACAGAAACATCCCCCACCTTGTTACAAGCGAGTAACGCCCGTGACTGGGAAGAGGATGCTGCTTTGATCAAGACTGACCCAGATCTCATTTTAGACAATCACTCCAGGTCCCTAAACTTGTCCACTAAATGCTCAACAAAAAACTGAGGCTTCATCGTCATGAAAGAATCCTCATCAGCTCTCAAAAACATACAAGGTACCGGTGCGAATAAGAGGCACTGCCATCCTTAGCCTGACGTTCCTCCCATGGTGTGGACAGGGAGGGGAACGATTTGGGGTCGTACTTCTGTGCGTTGAATTGAGCCCGTGAATGCTTAGAGACTGCTGGTATTTGACCACCAGCAAGAGATGATATACTACGCTTCATAGTGTGTCATCCGCCCTGATGCTACCCACTCGGACCAGGGGCCCTCCCCATGGGCGCCACTCAGCCGTAGCAAAGGCCACCTGACAGGATGACCATTGCCGGGAGTCCGATGCCCGAGGGGGATGGGCATCTACCCCTTGGCATACACGGGGAATAACGGCGCAGGCATCAGCAGAGCGATCCCTGCGTGGTCAGGTGTCTACAACCAACAGGGTACATCTACATGAATACTCAGCAAATCACATTGAAGTGCCTGGCAGAGGGTTCATCGAACTACCTTCACAATTCTCTATTATTCCAATCTCGTATAGCACGCGGAAAGGACGGACCTATCTCTTTCCGAACGGGCTCTGATTTTCCTTATTTTATCGTGGTGATCGTTTCTACCTATGTAGGTCGGTGTTCACAAAATATTTTCGCATACGGAGGATAAAGCTAGTGATTGGAATTTCGTGAGAAGATTCCGTCGCAACCAATAACGCCTTTCTTTTAATGATGTCCAGTCCAAATCCTGTATCATTTCTGTGACACTCTCTCCCATATTTAGCGATAATACTAAGTGTGCTGCCCCCCTTTGAACCTTTTCGATGTACTCTGTCAGTCCTATCTGGTAAGGATGGCACAGCGCCCAGCAGTATTCTAAAAGAGGACAAACAAGCGTACCGTAGGCAGTCTCCTTGGTAGATCTGTTACATTTTCTAAGTGTCCTGCCAATAAAACGCAGCCTTTGGTTAGCCTTTCTCACGACGTTTTCTATGTGTTCTTTCCAATTCAAGTTGTTCGTAATTGTAATACATAGGTATTTTTATGAATTTACGGCTATTAGACTAGACTGATGTATAGTGTAACCGAAGTTGAACGAATTCCTTTTAGCACTCATGTGGATGACCTCACACTTTTCGTTATTTAGAGTCAACTGCCAATTTTCGCTCCATTCAGATATCTTTTCTAAATCGTTTTGCAATTTGTTTAGATCTCCTGATAACTTTATTTGTCTATAAACGACAGCGTCATCTGCAAACAACCTAAGACGGCTGCTGAGGTTGTCTCCCAAATCGTTTATACAGATAAGGAACAGCAAAGGGCCTATAAAACTACCTTGGGGAATGCCAGAAATCACTTCTTTTATACCCGATGACTTTCCGTCAGTTACTACGAACTGTAACCTCTCTGAGAGGAAATCACAAATACAGTCACATAACTGAGACGATATTCCATAAGCACGCAATTTCACTACAAGCCGCTTGTGTGGTACAGTGTCAAAAGCCTTCCGGGAATCCAGAAATACGGATTCGATTAGAAATCCCTTGTTAATAGCGCTCAACACTTCATGTGAATAAAGAGCTAAGGCGGTCCCCCCACAACGGACTGGCTACCGCGCTGGATATCAGGTGCAAACAAGGCCATTACCATTGTCAGCGCAAAAAACGATATTGCACAGTGGTTGGAAGGTGACCTCGCCCAGCAGCTGGAAAATGAGCGGAAGTGCAGATCCACGTCGACACACGATGCGAAAGGTGTCAGCACACGATGTACCATGTAAGGCGCCCTTCACGAATTGGCTCACTCCCCGGGAAAATTTTGAAATATGGAGGTCAAACCCTACAGGGGACCGTCACGTAAAGGCCGAGACATGTGAGACTCTTTTTAGTCGCCTCTTACGACAGGCAGGAGTATCTGGGGCCTATTCTAACTCCCAGACCCTCAGGGGCCTCCTGCAGGAGAGTCAATGAGGTGCGATGCAAATGCAGATTTAATTTGTGCGTAGAATTAATTGAGTGAAAACTGCTAATTCTTGGGAAAAAGCTGATATTTTTCACAACAAAAAACATTAAAGAAAATGTATACTGAGAGGGCAATGTCAGAATTCCCAGACTCCTGAACAAGGGCCGACAGGCCGTTAGCGAATTTACACAACACATTGGGCGAACTACCAAAAATAACGTTAGTGAATGGTTAGAGTTAACCTATAACCTAATGCTGCATGTTACAAGCGAATGAAAATAGGCAATTTTGAAACTGAATTAAAAACAGTCTTCACGGCAATAAAATATTTATTGTAATTGGTAACAGGTTCCGGTCAAAATGTCACTATCTTCAGTCCTTATTACATTACAATGGCAAGTGATAGGGGTGAAGAGAGCAGGTATCGTGGATCCACGAACGTATCGATACCTGGTCCGTTCAGCGCCACCGCCTGCGATCATGGTGTAATATGGCGTCAAGATGGTCACATTTTATAAGTAATACACGCCCTTCAGCCAGAAAGTTATGAACACACTCCTACCATCGGGAAGAATGCGCCTACATCATGTGGAGAGTTGAATTCACGTACAGAGACTGGAAACAAACTAATGAAAAAAAAGAGTACATTGCGGTAAATAGCCGGAGGGATCAAATATCACAGAAATCTTTATTGTGGATACCTATCCAATTTTTTGTCTGTTTGGACGGCGGCATGATACACTGAAGTGCCAAAGAAACGGGTATAGGCATGCGTATTCAAATACAAATGATTCAAATGGATCTGAGCACTATGGGACTTAACTTCTGAGGTCATCAGTCCCCTAGAACTTAGAACTACTGAAACCTAACCAACCTAAGGACATCACACACATCCATGCCCGAGGCAGGATTCGAGCCTGCGATCGTAGCGGTCGCGCGGTTCCAGACTGTAGAGCCTAGAACCGGTCGTCCACTCCGGCCGGCCCAAACACAGTGATACAGTAACACAGTATGTAAAGAGGCAGAATATGGCGCTGCGGTCGGCAATGCCTATATGCGACAACTAGTGTCGAGCGCAGTTGTCAAATTGGTTACTGCTGGTATAATGGCATGCTATCAAGATGTAAGTGACTTTGAACGTGGTGTTATAGCCGGCGCACGAGCGATGGGACACAGCATCTCCGAGGTAGTGATGAAGTGGGGATATTCCCGTACGACCATTGCAAGTGTGTACCGTGAATATCAGAAATCAGGTGAAACATCAGATCTCCGACATTGCTGCGACCGGAAAAAATCTTACAAGAACGGGACCAGCCAAGAGAATCGTTCAACGTGACAGAACTGCAATTCTTCCGCAAATTGCTTCAGATTTCAGTTGTGGGGCAACAACGAGTATGAGCGTGGAGAGTATACAGAGTACATCATCCGACAGGAACATTTTGAAGAGCACAAGATGTTGACATGCAGAGACATTTGATATCGAGGGCATAGTGTTTGTATGCGAGCAGTTGTCTGTAGTCCTGTGACCGGCCCTCTTATGGAAGATCTTGCGACACATAACATGTAACTTACTTTGTGGTTCCCTTCTGTGTAGGTCACAGTCCGTATCTGCGACGACTTCAGCAGGTAGCTACTGTATGCTTAAATGAATTATAGAAATATGAGGATGTGGGATGCTGGCTTCAAGCTCGTGAGTCGCGGCTCGCGCGCCTTGCCAAATTTGCGTGCTCCACCAGTGTGACACGATGTCAGGTAGGGGTTTTCACGGGAGAGGCACTGTTCCTCGAAACATCAACCAAGCCCTCGACAGAACGATTATTAGATATACTGATGTCGTATATTGGTAGAGTGGATTCCAAATCCCCTCCTAGCTATCTTCCCTTCAATATTTTCCGCAAATTATTTACATTGGAAGTCTGGTTACTTCCTCCAATGTAGCCACAGCCGATCCCCTCCGCCATATTTCCTGAAGTGAGCTAGTGTTCAGTCTACAACGTTTCACGAGGAGTTAACTGTTCAGCTACCTTCTTTCCACAATGATTATTGTAATATATATATGGTGTCTGTTCATTCGGACGCTTTCAAGAGTACAGACATCGGTTTGATCCAGCAGCCACTATGAATTAAGGCGTGAAGGAATTACAGACATTGGTTGCGAGTGGGCATTGATTTAAATCAATGGGGAAAGTCGAAAATTTGTGCCAGACTGGGATTCGAGCCCAAGTGTCCTGCTTACTAAGCAGATGCACTGACCACGGCGCCCTCCGAACACACTGGTTATCACAGCTGCACGGACTACCTAAGCGCACGTCCCGTCACACCCGAATTCTCAACTTATCCAAATGCTACGAATGTACCGCCACTTGCCCACCAATCACTTGCGACATTTCGCCGATTCCAATAAGAGTTCGAGTCTAATGTGCATCCGAAATGAAGTGATCATTGGCCGTCCGCGCCTTAATTACATATGTATATGGTGCCTGTTGTTTCGGACATGTCCGAATACATAATTAAGGCGGGGTCGGCCAATTCTCTCTTCATTGCGTATGCACACTAGGCTCCAACTCTTTAAGGGACTCGGCGAAATGCCGCGAGGTATGACAATAATGGACAAGGGGCACTACATGCGTAGCGTGTGGACAATTTGAGGTGTGGTAGGGTAGTCCGTGCAGCTGCGATGGCTAGTATGTCGAGATGGCACAGTGGTTAGCGCATCTGTCTAGTAAGCAGGCGCCTGGGGTTCGAATCCCAGTCTGGCACAGATTTTAAACTTTCCCCATCGATTTGATTCAGTGCCCACTCGCAGCTGATGTCTACAAGTCCTTTCTGTATTAATTATCGAAAGGTCTGAATGAAAGGACGACCACTGCCCTTCTCATCAGTTATATCCTTAGGCGTGCGGGTTACGGGCACTGACACTGTATCCTACAGTTGTGCTGTGCTACAGAGAAACTCACTGAAAGCGCCTCTAGTCACGCATGCTGGCAGAACTACGAGTCTTACAGAGTGCTCCTAGGCCTCGCACCTTTTGAGGGCAGTACACATCTAGGGTGCAGGCCTACTCCTACAACACCCTACAAGCGGATTTGTGACCTGCGCCCAGAGGTGGTACCAAGCACGCGTAATGGTTGAAAGCTCATCACTAAAACACAGTAATGTCTTAACAATAAATATAACAATAAACGTAACTCCGCGATTAGTCCCAGAGGACCCGCGATATTGACAGGCCGTCCGGTCACCATTTCCCAAGTGGACAGCACACCGCTCTCCTACGCATTCTCAGCCTTCCTGACCTTGGACCCTCTACTTCTCATTCACGTTGTTTGTCAGTTGGCTTCACGAGGCTGTGTACAACCCTCTGCAGTTGTCCTACCAAGAATAAATCCTTTATACGACGGGAAATTGAAGCTGGATCCTCTGCATGGCATTTGGCCACACTCACGTCTCATTTACGGCATCGGTAAATTGCAACAGAGGGCGTCCACTGTTAGGAAACAACGCCGCTAGATGCGATGAGTGCTAACACGGAGTTACGTTTGTCAGCTCAAATAATTCGAACTCCACGATGTATCCTGAACGTCGTAGGGAAACAACAACAGGAAATGAATTAAATACACTGAAATTAAATGAATTGCTCGATGAGGATGAAATACACACTCCACTCACAATAACGTGACCGTCTGACTGTATAAGCACGTCTGGCATCGTGGACGGGCAGGAAAAAGAGTCAGTTCGGTCCAGGGAGGTACCAATAGAGACTCCAACGCCGTGGCTACCTGCGCTAGTTTTCTCGGTTGAGAATCCGTGTCACGAATAATCCGATCGAGGTGGTCACACAGATTGTCGATTGGTTTTAAATGTGGCGAGTGTGGTGGGCAGGTGAGTAGGATGAACTCGTCCTGGTGCTCTTTGAACCACGTACGAACACTGAGCTGTGTGACACGTTGCATTGTCCTGTTGGTAGATGCCATCGTGCAGAGGAAATACAAACTGCACGTAGGGGAGCACATGGTCCCCTAGGATAGATGCACACAGTGCATGCTTGATCCACTATGCCTTCCATAATGAAGAGATCACGCAGGGAATGCCACGAAAACAGTCCTCAGACCAAAGCGCTCCCTCCTCCAGCCTGGTACCTTCCGACTAGCATTCTTTAACACCGATTGTTGAGGTATCCGATATTATCGACAGTATTTCTAAAAACTATCGATGTATTGATTAACTATCGATTGTATCGTGCAGGTATTTCAAATGAAAAATAGCTTTCTAAGAATTTTCATTGCATAAAATACAACAATACAAGATATGCAAATATTGTTTTATAAAAGTGAGGTATTAAAATTCTTGTCCTTTAGTCTGTTGTTTGAAATACAACATTAAAAGATATAAGTAAGACGTTTAAATTCTTCTCCTTTACTCTGTAGCGTTTTTCAATGTTTATTTATCCTGCCTTAGAGAAAACCCTCTCTGCAGGAACTTAAGTCACTGGACACCACAAAAATTTAGTGGCCGTCACACTCAACATACTATTAGATTTTGCACTGTATTCTAAAACACAAGCTAGTCCATTAGAGGTTTTTCAAAATATTGATGTAGGTCAGTTATGGATTCACTGACCAGTGTAACGACATCGATGTTATGTTACGCTGTTGCTAATTGGGCAAAAAAAAAAAAAAAAAAAAAAAAAAAGGTAGATCAGCCCATTTCAAACTGGTACACGTACTAACACTGCTCATAGATGCTTCCGTTTCAGGTATTCTTGTAATTGACGCGATGATTCCAGCATAAACTTTCTGAAGTACTTGTGCAGCACCTTCTGCCTCCTGAAATGTCCTGAAACAAGTTTTTTAAACCTCAGATCTAATGATGTCACAAGCATATTAACAGTCAATATGTTAAATGGTTTCACTCTTTCATTAACTGCTTTAATCAAGCAATTCGGAAGACTGAGTCCTTCATCAGTTAAGGTGCTTTCCAAGTCAAAAACTTTGCAACAATACCTCGTATAAGAGGTACAATTAACGAAGCAGTGATGTATATGACTCCCCTGAGATGATTGTTGTTACCACTTCAAAAGGTTCGAGAACAACTATTATCTCTTGTACAGCTAAGCAACTTTCTGCTGTGAGGGTAGGCAGTGCTTCTGAACTTTGATCGCAATCTCAAGCTCACTTCGTACTTAGAAAATTCTTTTGAGCGTGTGGCATGAGCTGTTACATCGGGTCGGCACCTCTTATATCAGTCTCAGTTCTTTTTTGTTTGCTCTTTTTTGAACATTGCGCAGTTTGTCACTCGCTAGTGTAGAGTTATGAAAGCAAGTCACAATAGCCTTTGTTTTCAATAAAATTTTGGAAAATGTTTCTTCTTTGAAACAATCTTGTACTGTTAAGTTGATGCAGTGGGCAAAACAGGGTGAAACAGCCACCATTCACCAGCTGGTGTGTCCTTGGAGAAACAAGCTCTGCTAATCGAACACAGCTCGGATAACCAACATATGAATATTATTTGTGTTTCTAAACAAGCAGAAGCGGCATAGCGACTGCGTTTTTGTGTTTTCGAATCACGTTAAACATTAACATGTGTAACTGAAAACAGTTGTAAGTATAATGAGGACTCAGAAACAGAAGAGGACAGTAGCAGCAGTGTTTAATTAATAACGTCAATAATTGTAGTTATTTAAAGTGCATTACACGGTACAATAAAAATCACAAGCACTTAATAAATCTTTAAAATGTCACTTTTCCCCTAATAACTGCAACGTATTATGACAACCTTATTTGCATTTGCATTCCTTGCTGCAAGTAAGCAAGTTCACACATTTGAAGATCACAATTTGTACAATCCCCATACACGAATCCATGTTATTTACGTGTGTACTTTTTACCATAAGCATCTGATCGGTACGAGGTGCACAGGACCGTGAGTTGTCATCGCTATCGCTGGAGGCCAAACTAGAAAGTTCCTTTTCTGACTCCTCCTCCCCCCCCCCCCCCCACTCCCCACAGCGACCAACATAGTTTATAAACCACATAGATTGGCTAAGGCGCCACCATATTTGACGTTGATTAAATATCTCCATACAATCTACTTTCCGTCTGCACTCCAAACGCCATGGAGGAACTGACAATTTTTCAGGCGCCAGTTGAAAAAGAATTACACTATAGGACTATCGATAGTTAAACCAGACTACTGATAGTGAGGATAGTGCTGATGCTATCGATCAATCGATAGTTTATCAATGTTTAAGTAACACTGCTTCCGACTATTGTTACAGGGCCTTACATCTGTCAGGTGCAGTACAAAACGTGATTCGTCTAAAAGGCCACCTGTCACCACTCAGTTGTGGTATTGGTATGCAAATTCCAGACTTGATCGTCAGTTGTGGAAGCCTAAACGCAGCAACGTTTGCTGAAAGATCGTTGGAGAGACACTGTTGGTAGCGCCTCGATTGATCTGCGCGCGCAAAATGGTTACTGCAAGTTGACGTCAAACATACGTGGTTGTCACATTAATGTGACTGCTCCTTGTAAAAGAAGATCAAATGACACGAAGTGATGTCAGCGCAAACTCTTAACGTAAACTGAACCTTCAGTGCAATTAACCTGTTGATGGACCGGGATCTGACCGTGGAATGGTAGCTGCTGCAAGAGACACCAGCTGAACCAGGCAGAAAAGTTGTTGAGACTTGCGAGACCCATCGCCCACTGTGGTAATAATGTCGTGACTTTCTGCCAGCACATCTTAATGGCCGAAACCCTAGGCATCACACTACGATGCGATTTCAAGTGAAATGAACACCTGAAATCAGTAGCAGGCAATGTCTGGTTGGTTGGGGTTAAGGGACTAAACAGCAAGGTCATCAGGCTCTCGTTTTGAGGATAGCGCATCTAGAGTTAGTGACATCAAGCAGACTGATCGAATTGTGATAGTATGTAGGAGTGGTAAAAATCGAAGTACTGAAAGTAATATTGATGTCAGAAATAAGGAATGATTTAAATAGAAGTAAAAGTATATGGACCGTACCATTCTGTAGGTAGCCCATGGCACAACTGCGCCGAGAGGCACTTCACTAAAGCATGATCCCCGCCTCCTCGATGATGGGATACGACAGTAACGAAATAATTAATTTCTTCTAGTCATTTTGAGAACAGATCCATACCAGTAAAAGTGGAAGGGCAAACAAAATCGTGATGAACACCGATAAAACGAGAAATAAAACGTCCGAACGGGCCTTGAAGGTTCAACGGTTCCGACCGGCCGCCGTGTCATCCTCAGCCCTGAGGCGTCACCGGATGCGAATACGGGGTGGCATGTGGTCAGCACACTGCTCTCCCGGCCGCTGTCAGATTTCGTGATCGGTGCCGCTACTTCCTCAGTTGGCCTCACAAGGGCTGAGAGCACATCGCTTGCCAACAGCACTCGGCAGGCGTAGACGATCACTCATCTAAGTGCTTGCCAAGCTCAACGGTGCATAACTTCTGTGATCTGACGGGAACCGGTGTTACCACTGCGGCAAGGCCGTTGTCACACATCAGTAAAAACGAAAGTAACGAAATGAGGTGAGGGAAACAATCGGGTCAGAAGCTGAATTGGTGCAGTCGCGTGTCTCCCAGGGCGCAGCATGCAGCGGGAGACATCCCTTCCACAACCGTCCCACGCCCGATGTGTTATGATCAAAGCTTTACAGATGCAAATAGAACCCACTCTCTCGGAGGAAGTTTAAAAACCTGTTCGACGGTTCTTTCGTCACCAGCCCGTATCAAGTATAAGAAATCCTTAAGATCCTGTCTACATTGGTGTGCTATATGAAAGAGCACCCCTGTAATAGTAAAAAGAGATATGACACAAAAATGGGCTAACGGCATATAAATCTAATTGAAACACTGTAAATGAGATATGACCGTGGCAGCTAGCGGAAGAAGCAGGATAGGGTCGAGGGCCCTCGCGTAGAAGGGAAGGGGAATGGACATGGTTAGAATCGAGAATTTTGGGGGGAGTGCTGCAGTACATTGGTTTGGCAAACTCCGTGTGAATGTCTAGTCCGATCTATCTAACAGAACTGCTTCTGTGTTTGAGGTCCTTATGATGTCAAACTACGTTAAGTATTCAGAGGCATGCTTCTAGCACGATAAAATATCGGTGCAGCCCATACGGGAGTGTAACAGAACCATTCGGGCAACTTACCTGGTAATCTGTAGAAGAAAGATGATGATTGCTTCGCAAACTTTGATGGATAAAAAATAGTGTTTTACACGGACTAAGTAAATATTCTACAGCCTCTATTATATAATTTGTGCGGGGAAGAGGTGTATTACATGAGTGTTATAACCAGGAATAACAGAATAACCTCTTCGGTCTGGTTTATTAAATCACAAATCACTTTTTAACAATTAGGTTAGCCAAGCGTCTACCCAGGCTCACACTCAGAAGTAATGCATAATTAAAGTTTGGTTATACCAATGTCCAAATGTGCATGGTGGGGTGCTCATCCCGTAATTATTCCCAAGCCGAGTGAAGTTCAGTCTCTGCAAGTGAAGTCGCAAGATGTCCGCCGAGCAGCCACGTAACCTCGAGAGGTGCGGCGAGTCATCCACAAGCAGCTGGAACACGGCGTGCGGCACTTCCCGATGAGAACTGTCGTTGGCGGCGGCGGCCGGGTTCATATAAGGCTTGCTAGTTAATGGAGCCGTCGGCTGGGGTCGCTGTTTTCCAGGGAAACCAATCGCAATGTTTCCTGGCGTAGCCAATTGCTGTGTGCTGACAAACGTGCGCGCAAAGGCGGCCAGCGATGTTAGCCGCGAGCCGCCCGGAGAAGTGCGGCCAGCGATGTATTTCTCGGCCACGTAAGGGAGCGTGCGTGTGAAGACGGCCGGCGATGGAAGCAGCGGGCCGTCCAGAGAAGTGCGGCCAGCGCTGTATTTGGCGGCCGCGTACTGGAGCGGGTTGTTCGGTGGTTGTTAGACGTGGTGTATACCACAATGAGATTATGCTGTATACAGGGAAATGCCATCAGCCATTTTCTCCCGCTCCACACGCGAATGCAGTGGTGAAATGAGTAGTTAACAATGATAGTAAGTACCTTTCACTATGCGCGCCCGGCTAGCCGCTCGGTCTAACGCGCTGCTTCCCGAGCGGGAAGGCGTTCCGGTCCCCGGTACTAATCCGCCCGGCGGATGAGTGTCGAGCTCCGGTGTGCCGGCCAGCCTGCGAATGGTTTTTAAAGCGGTTTTCATCTGCCTATGCGAATGCGGGCTGGTTCCCCTTATTCCGCCTCAGTTGTACTATGTCAGCGATTGCTGCGCAAACACTTTCCACTGTCTCTACGGACGCGTACGGCATAATTACTCCACCACGCATACACTCGTCTGGTATGAGACGTTCCCAGAGGAAGGGGGGCTACTGGCACATAACGTGGCAAGGAAAGTATTTAAGCGGATCAGAGACGGATGGGAATCATTCTAGCGACGATATGGGCCGAACATGAGGAAACATTCTCACAAAAGTGACTCTGGCAATTGGCAGATTGTCCCGTTCCGTCGCCTGGGAACGAGCAGCTGGTAAAAGGACTAAGCTGGTCGGCTGTTCGTGTGCTGTGGAAAGTGGTTGAGGGACGGTGAATGCACGAATAGGCGACAAGGTATTCGACTCCGAGTCTTCATCACAGGGCGTGAAGGTCGAAGGCTTGCCGCCTCCGTACAACAGGACAGAAAGCGATCTTTGGCAAATCTGACGACAGAATACAGCACTGGTGCACGCACAACTGTTTCGGAGCAATCGTTCAGCACACTGTAGAACAGTGGACTGCACAACGGACGACCCTTAAGTGCTAAAATATTGACCGAAAGAAATCACTAGTTACGACTGCAGTGGGTATGGCATCATCGAGATTGGACCGTAGATCTATGAAAACTTGTCGTCTGGTCGGATGAATCACGCTACTTGTTACACCTGATCGATGGTCGTTTCCGGACACGCTGTCATTCCAGCGAACGGCTTCTCGAAACTTGCACTGTGCCACGGATGCTGGCTGGTGGTGTGTGGTATCAATGGAAGACACTATGGACGATAGAGACATTACTGTGGAACACCTACATCCCTACACGCACGACGTCTTCCCCGACAGCCTTCGGTGAAACACGAAGAGCAACAACGACTGAGCAGGCAGCTGTGCAGGGCGCTGGAGTACTAGTCATTCTTCGCGTTTTACTCTTCCTGCTGATACATATCGATAAAACGAACACCGCACTACACTCATGTGGGATCGCTCTATCGAATGGCCGCGTAAAATTCAGCTTTAAAAATTATTTTGTTAGTAAAGGGAAACAAACCGACTCTTTCCATAAAGAGTGGGCGTCGCATGAAAGAAGTGACGAGCAGTATTCGTTCGGGCTGACTCAAGCCACACACTGCAAACTCTAAATTGTAAATACTTCCGAAACATAAGAAAAAATGCACCTGACGACTCTTTGGAGGGACACCCGGAAAACCAAAATGCGCGCTCTCGGACGCTACTCCTTCTTACATACCAAAAGTACAAAAATGTGCCACAAAATTTAGTTCCATAATACTTTTGTTAGGAAATGGTCGTCAAGAAAGACAATCTGGTAACACTCCAACCAAATGAGCGTCCACTATCTTCTTTCAATGCCGGATGTAGTTGTGCTGTACAGCTGGTGTAGTGGTTAGAGTTTTGCGTTTGAATACACCATGTCGATTCTGGGTCTAGTTTCATATTTTCTAATTTTGCTGCGGCGTACGGTATCTCGCTTCTTAATCTCTATAAAACAAATTATTATTACAGCAGGTCTCACCCCACTGATTACTTCCCATTTAACACTATTTCTTGTTGTCTACTGGATGACCACCCACGCCTATCCGTGTACTCCAGCTACGCAGCATTCCAGGATGACAGTAGGCCATTCCGTCGAGTCATTATTGTTTGTGACTAGTTCTTATGTGATTTCGACGAGTGATCTGGTTAAGTATACTGCCCTATTTTAATCCAGCAAGATGACTGCGTGACCTTTTCGCGAAAAAACTGCTGTGTAACATCCCTGCAATAATCACCAGATATCGAGATTACGTGACGAAAATCTCACAGGAACTTTCGACGTGTGTTAGCGCCTTGAATGTTGAACTGCTGCATTTAGTCGTCCAGCACCGTATCCCACCACTGCCACGTCGGTGTCCAGCTGTGTTATGTATAGGAGCAAATAAGCCTGTTACTAAACTCAGTTATGAAATACCGAACTGTAAATGAATTTCATGTCGTATTTTGGTCATATATGGTGCTTTTACTATTTGTTGCAACACTTTCGTCGAGTAAGTTGCCATTTTCTTCTCGAATCTTTTTTCCCAGCACAGCATGAATTTCTTCTGCACCTAGTTTTTTTTATTTGGTTCCTATTTTACGTACCACTTCTTGTTATTTTTTACATTAAAGATATGATTTTTGCAGTTAATGGTAGTTTCTTCTTCTTAAGCTTACTGCAATTTAATTACAGAGAATTTTACACCAGACACCTTTCACTTTTATTTATAAAGCATCTTCTGTGGTTATTCTGCAAAATGGATACATATGTTTGTACATTTTCTTTGTTTTACATTAAAAACAGCATTTTGGTTGTAAAGCTGGTGTGCAATTTACAGTACTTACAGTATTTCTGCGTCTTGTTTGCATATTTTGCAAACCATGCTTCTTCCCTCTTTTTTTTAACAGAGGTTGATGTAGAAAGACTTAGTTTCACACATACACTAGGCGGTTTTTATTTTTCTGCAATTCTTATGCTTCACCTTGCTTTTGGAATTAAAACTGAAGTTATGAGTTCTGACTCAGGACAGTATTATAGTATTTATGTCTATTCGTTTGTTTTCGTGTAGGTTGTGAGCATTTCCAATCTGTGAAACTACAGTTTTTTAATAATACTATTCGCGCGCGTGAATATACCAGCTAAAATGCAATATATATATATAGGGTGTTTCAATAATGACCGGTATATTTGAAACGGCAATAAAAACTAAACGAGCAGCGATAGAAATACACTGTTTGTTGCAATATGCTTGGGACAACAGTACATTTTCAGGCGGACAAACTTTCGAAATTACAGTCGTTACAATTTTCAACAACAGATGGCGCTGCAAGTGATGTGAAAGATATAGAAGACAACGCAGTCTGTGGGTGCGCCATTCTGTACGTTGTCTTTCTGCTGTAAGCGTGTGCTGTTCACAATGTTCAAGTGTGCTGTGGACAACATGGTTTATTCCTCAGAACAGAGGATTTTTCTGGTGTTGGAATTCCACCGCCTAGAACACAGTGTTGTTGCAACAAGACGAAGTTTTCAATGGAGGTTTAATGTAACCAAAGGACCGAAAAGCGACACAATAAAGGATCTGTTTGAAAAATTTCAACGGACTGGGAACGTGACGGATGAACGTACTGGAAAGGTAGGGCGACCGCGTACGGCAACCACACAGGGCAACACGCAGCTAGTGCAGCAGGTGATCCAACAGCGGCCTCGGGTTTCCGTTCGCCATGTTGCAGCTGCGGCCCAAATGACGCCAACCTCCACGTATCGTCTCATGCGCCAGAGTTTACGCCTCTATCCATACAAAATTCAAACTCGGCAACCCCTCAGCGCCGCTACCATTGCTGCACGAGAGACATTCGCTAACGATATAGTGCACAGGATTGATGACAGCGACATGCATGTGGGCAGCATTGGGTTTACTGACGAAGCTTATTTTTACCTGGACGGCTTCGTCAATAAACAGAACTGGCGCATATGGGGAACCGAAAAGCCCCATGTTGCAGTCCCATCGTCCCTGCATCCTCAAAATGTACTGGTCTGGGCCGCCATTTCTTCCAAAGGAATCATTGGCCCATTTTTCAGATCCGAAACGATTACTGCATCACACTATCTCGACATTCTTCGTGAATTTGTGGCGGTACAAACTGCCTTAGACGACACTGCGAACACCTCGTGGTTTATGCAAGATGGTGCCCGGCCACATCGCACGGCCGACGTCTTTAATTTCCTGAATGAATATTTCGATGATCGTGTGATTGCTTTGGGCTATCCGAAACATACAGGAGGCGGCGTGGGGGCCTCCATATTCGCCAGACATGAACCCCTGTGACTTCTTTCTGTGGGGACACTTGAAAGACCAGGTGTACCGCCAGAATCCAGAAACAATTGAACAGCTGAAGCGGTACATCTCATCTGCAAGTGAAGCCATTCCGCCAGACATGTTGTCAAAGGTTTAGGGTAGTTTCATTCAGAGACTACGCCATATTATAGCTACGCATGGTGGATATGTGGAAAATATCGTACTATAGAGTTTCCCAGACCGCAGCGCCATCTGTTATTGACAATTGTAACTACTGTAATTTCGAAAGTTTGTCTGCCTGAAAATGTACTGTTGTCCCAAGCATCTTGCAACGGTGTATTTCTATCACTGCTCATTTAGTTTGTATTGCCGTTTCAAATATACCGGTCAGTTTTGAAACACCCTATATATATATATATATATATATATATATATATATATATATATACGTACAGGGTGATTCAAAAAGAATACCACAACATTAAAAATGTGTATTTAATGAAAGAAACATAATATAACCTTCTGTTATACATCATTACAAAGAGTATTTAAAAAGGTTTTTTTCACTCAAAAACAAGTTCAGAGATGTTCAATATGGCCCCCTCCAGACACTCGAGCAATATCAACCCGATACTCCAACTCGTTCCACACTCTCTGTAGCATATCAGGTGTAAGAGTTTGGATAGCTGCTGTTATTTCTCGTTTCAAATCATCAATGGTGGCTGGGAGAGGTGTCCAAAACATCATATCCTTAACATACCCCCATAAGAAAAAATCACAGGGGGTAAGATCAGGGCTTCTTGGAGGCCAGTGATGAAGTGCTCTGTCACGGGCTGCCTGGCGGCCGATCCATCGCCTCGGGTAGTTGACGTTCAGGTAGTTATGGATAGATAAGTGCCAAAGTAGTGGCGCTCCATCCTGCTGAAATATGAATTGTTGTGGTTCTTGTTCGAGCTGAGGGAACAGCCAATTCTCTAACATCTCCAGATACTGTAGTCCAGTTATAGTAGCACCTTCGAAGAAATAGGGACCAAAAACTTCATTGGCTGAAATGGCACAGAAAACGTTCACCTTAGGCGAGTCACGTTCATATTGAGATGTTTCCCGCGGATTCTCAGTGCCCCATATACAGACATTGTGACGGTTGACTTCCCCGTCAGTGTGGAAAGTTGCTTCATCACTAAACACAATCTTTGAAACGAAAGATTCATCTGTTTCCATTTGAGCAAGGATAAAATCACAGAAATCGATTCTTTTAATCGTATCAGCTGCAGACAGTGCTTGAACCAATTTCAGACGATAAGGTTTCATAACTAACCTTTTTCGTAGGACTCTCCATACAGTTGATTGTGGAATTTGCAGCTCTCTGCTAGCTCTGCGAGTCGATTTTCCTGGGCTGCGAACAAATGCTTGCTGGATGCGTGCTACATTTTCATCACTCGTTTTCGGCCGTCCAGAACTTTTCCCTTCGCACAAACACCCATTCTCTGTAAACTGTTTATACCAACGTTTAATACACCACCTATCAGGAGGTTTACCACCATACGTCGTTCGAAATGCACGCTGAACAACTGCCGTCGATTCACTTCTGCCGTACTCAATAACACAAAAAGCTTTCTGTTGAGCGGTCGCCATCTTAGCATCAACTGACGCTGACGCCTAGTCAACAGCGCCTCAAGCGAACAAATGTACAACTAAATGAAACTTTATAGCTCCCTTAATTCGCCGACAGATAGTGCTTAGCTCTGCCTTTTGTCGTTGCAGAGTTTTAAATTCCTAAAGTTGTGGTATTCTTTTTGAATCACCCTGTAATATATATATATATATATATATATATATATATATATATATATATATATATATATCAAACCAGGAGAACATTTGCCACCAGATACAAAGAACATGTAACGGCATGAAGTATAGGACAAATCATTTAACTTTTGCAGAACACTTACACGAGCACTAACATAAAAATACTACCAGAGACAAAAGACATAGAAATCATAAGGATTAACAACAACAAAAAACAATTCGGAAAACCATAACAGAAACAACTAATAAATGATCATACCAACCTGATAAACTAGAGACTCTTTAAACTGACTGACACTTAATATGACATTAAACATACACATATAACCACAAATTCCATTTGCCACTATTGTCGCCTCTCAGTCTCTTTCATATACTCGCCATCCCTCCCCCACCCCCTTAAACACAATTCCCAGTCACCCGCCTCACTCTCCCCAACCTCTTCCCACACCCCCGCCGAACATACCAACATATTTTCACTAATTTACACTAACTCAAACACACACACACACACACAGAAACGCGAGCACGCGCAAGCGCTCGAATTATATTGTTAAAAAAGGGAAGTTTCACAAGTTGGCGAAAACACGAAAACAAACGAACAGGCATAAAAACTGTAATATTTTCCTGAGTAAGTATACACATAGCTTCAGTGTTTTAACGTCAAAAGTGAGGTGAAGTGTAAATAACGCAACTGCAGGGCAAGGAATTGTGCAGAACGGTAACATCCGCCTCGTGTACGTGTGAAACGAATTCTTTCGCAATCTACCTCTGGTTAGATAGAGTGAAGAAGCAGTGGATTCGAGAACATGCAGAGGCAGAAACACCGGAAGTAAATGGGACACCAGCTTTATAAACAAAATGCTGTTTTTAATCCAAAACAACCAAAAATGTTCACGCATAGGTATCCATTTTGCAGAATGACCACAGAAGATTCTGTATAGATAAAAACGATAGGCGTCCGGTGTAGGGTTCTCTTTAATTAAATTGCAGTAAGCTTTAAGAGGGAAAACAAATAATAACCGATTTCAACAGCTGATGCGGAAGATGTCCACGCAGACAAACATATATGTTTTTTCCCTTCTGAATTAAACAATATGGTGAGAGAAAAGTCACTGATCGAGACGATTACAGACGATTAACACCGCATTTGGATCAATAGGTTGTCTTTACTACCAGCTGCGAACGTCTACAACAATTTTGCTACGATAACTGTTATCACAAAGTGTATGTGTATCTTAAACACTGTAGTGACTGTTCTATATGACATGAAAAAAAATCATTTAAAATTTTGAAATGAAAGTGTGTGCTCCCTAAGCTCTAAACACCAGAGGACCTCCTCAGCCTCATTAAAAAGAACACAGGAATTCCTACATCGTTCACAGACCACAGCAGCAAACTGAATTGGTTCTAACGGTTCGTTCTACTGTCTACAGTCAACGTGTGGCTGTGATGCTAGTTATGGCGTTCTAGGACAGAAACCACTTAAGATGGTGTCTAGTAAGTGAGCAGGAAACGACGAAAACATGCTATGACCCTCTCGTTTACGTCTGAATTAAGACCTACACACAGGTGAATTATTTAGGGTACCATTGTTCTCTTAGTTACAGATCACATAACAGTGGTGAGAAAATCCCAAGAAACACCTTTAAACGAATACACGACAACTAGTTAACGTGGTAACAGGAGGGTGCTCAAAGCGAAGGAAATGAAATATCTTTATCTGTGTCAAGGGCATTGGTGTTATTACCAACGGATCACTGACTGGAGATGGGATAGTGTTTGGCGATTGCCTTCCTTGTGAAACCACACTTTCATTCGGCTGAAACTATTTAGAGAAACGGTGCGAACGCCAGCGCTATGGAGATGACATACAGAAAGCGTCCTCGATATGTGAGCCCAAAATAGTACGTGTGATAGAGAGCCCCACGTGATTATTTTGAGACATCGCACGAGTACAACCCCGAGACGCTGTCAAATATCGGAGCCTAAATCAGTTCGCTTTATACCAATTCCTTCCGATAATACGTGCACGAGAACTGATGTAAATTCAAAAAATCTCAGTTAAAACTATATTTTATCATATCCGGTATCCGTGCTTCCTAAAGCTGCACGCTGGGGAACGTTATTCCAGCCGGAAATTCGGTTGGGAGAAGAGTCGTAACTTTGCGTACAGGCAAAATATTCTGCGTTTCAAAGACATAATTTCTTTAATCTGAAGAACAGAAGTGTTTATATTACGATAAGGCTATCTTACTTTTGCAAAAGTAAGCCCTTGTTTTTGTAGCACAATTACATTCAAATATGAACTTGACATTAGAAAACAAAACCATTTAGCATTTGTATTCCAAAACAATTCACAATATTATTACTTAATGTATTTTAGATCTGTCTAGCGATTATATTAACGTACCTAGAGCACCATAAGCAATTAAACACCATCTGCGGACACTACGACCAGAGAAATGAAGAATTGTTCCACTGTATTTACTGCCAGCGATGCACCTTCATGCTTTATCGTCAAGTGTTTGCTCGAGTGACGTAGACATTAAGCAAATGACATGTTGGAATCAGTGAACGTCTTCCATTAAGGACAGCTGTTGACACACAGGATCAATCATCATGTTCCGAGATCTAAATACGAATAATGACTTTTAGAAGGCAACTTCACTATAAAAATGAAGTTCGAGTCTCGGTCGGGCACACAGTTTTAATCTGCCAGGAAGTTTCATATCAGTGCACACTCCGCTCCAGAGTGAAAATCTCATTCCGGAAAATTCATTATACGTATTTGCACGTGTACATCTAACTCTTTTGCCTGAGAATGGCTAAACCTCACCCGCAGGCGGCAACTCAGAGAAATGTAACAGCAAGAGCGACAGTCTTGAGGATTATTTATGAAGAAAGAAGACAAATGCAGATGAGTTCATTAGAGTTAAGAGCCAAATGGTCCTTGCAGGCCCAAATTGAAACATTTACAATAGTAATAAGAAAATCATGAAGAATACAAGCTAGATCAACTAAATCCAACATCTATAACATCTCTTAAGCGTTTCAGAATATCTACATGAAATATTTGACACATAACTATACCGTGCTGTATGATTACCTTAAAGTGCAGCAAACTGCACGAATGAAAACGCTGAACCAGCTTCAATAGGTGCTCTGGCAAACAATACAATTTCCAGTTTTACAATGTCATCATTTGGAGAATATTCTCAATATCCACAAACAGTATTCACAATGGATACCTGGTAGGCACTATCCCATTCTTTCTACCTCATAAGTACTGCAAAGGCTTCGTGAGACGGAGAGCTTCTCCTCGAGAAAGCGTTATGAATCCGTAGCAAGATACACCAAGGTTGCATGCTATATGGAGCCGCGCGTTTGCGCTGAATGTTTCAAATGGTTTCAATTCGCTGCACTATGCGTCTGCGAGGGCAATATTATATCGACATCAGTTTCTATCATGCAGACAGTCCTTCAGTCGCCCCGAAACGGTATAATTTTAATCAACCCATCATAAGAACATGTTTTTCCCCACACTGGAAAATGTCCAAATCACGATTTCTTCAAAATGGTTCAAATGGCTTTGAGCACTATGGGACTTAACATCTGAGGTCATCAGTCCCCTAGAACTTAGAACTACTTAAGCCTAATTAACCTAAGGACATCACACACATCCATGCACCAGGCAGGATTCGAACCTGCGACCGTTCCGGACTGAAGCGCCTAAAACCGCTCGGCCACCGCCGCCGGCTCATGATTTCTTTTGGAGGATAATGCTTTCTGGAAGAAGGAAAGCAAAGGACTATTAGCAGCAGCACACTGTAAGGTCGTGGAGTATTCGTCCCTCCAACGTTAGGTGCCGGACGAGCATCTTCTTATTTTCCCTGGTCTTAGTTCATATCTTCACGGGGTCGCCATGTTATTCTGAATTTGGCAATGTTAGTAGTAGAGGGTGCCCAGATGAACCCTACTCGTCTGGAATAAGAGTCTCGCATCTTAATACGTGAGCCATCTGGCTTGGTAATAGTAGATTGGACATCTAAAACAGTATCCAAAAATTTGGTCAACTTTTGTGCTTAAGTTTTCATTTCAAAATAACAGAAAACGACATGTTATCACGAAATACTTCGTTCTTGTCGTCAGTCTTCTGACTGGTCTCATGCAGCCCGCTGCGAATTCCTCTCCTGTGTCAATTTTTCATCTCCGAGTAGCAGTTACAACCTACGTCCTCAATTACTTGCTGAGTGTACTCCACTCTCTGTCTTCCTGCACAGTTTTTACCCTCTACAGCACCACGACAGTCCTATCATCGTGGCCCTTCTTCGTATCATAGTTTTCCTTTCATGCCTTCCCTCGCCGATTCCGAGGAGAACCTTATCACTCCACCTAATTTTCAACATTCAACTGTAGCTCCGATTCTCTTCTGTTACAGTTTTTCCACAGTCCATGTTTCACTACCGTATAATGCTGTGCTCGAAATCTACACTCACAAGAATTTATCTCTCAACCTAAGATCGATGTCTGATACTAGTATATTTCTCTTGGCCAGGATTACTGGAATAATATTTAGTGTGAAGTTACGCGTACATGTTAACCTGTTGATGAATTCATATCACGTACATTGCCGTGTGCGGGTACAAGGTTTATGGGAAGGGGCGGGAGACAGAAGGAAGGGATTTACGTACTACGAGAATAATTTCAATCAAAGTATGCCTTCTATTCAACAGACGCTTTGTAGACGATTAAGAAAAGTGTGGTCCGATGACTTCAGGCACGTGGAAAAGCTAGAGGAGAACATTCTGAAATTTTCCATGGGTTTATAGCTTATGTGAACACTTCCTACGAGCTGAATACCGTCTACTAAAAAAAAATTGTTCCATTTAACAATTTTCTTTCAATGAGAGCTAAAAGCCGAAGTATTTATGGACAAAAACTCCATGCGATTTTATCAGTATTTGCCTTCTTCCGTTTCAGTTTGTAAGGCACCCCACGCGCTTATTTCGCTAAAGGACTTGTTTACGCTCTCTACGTAAGGGTGTTGGAAATCTTTATGAACAGGTTGCAATTAATGCAAGCCCTGAGATCCAGCACTCAATTTAACTCAATTGTCAGAAAAGTAGAACACCCAGGAGATGTGTATTTCACGGAATAACAGCACGAGTGTAGGAAAACAGATGCGTATCTATCTAGCGCCACACTTGAGAATTATATACACCGCTCGGTCGACGAAAGATCCGTACCCAAAGACTGGAAAGTTGCAATGCTATTGGCGTGGTATTCCGTAATTCTAGATTTCAAGAAGGCCTTTAACACCATACCCACAAGCGGCTTGTAATGGAACATCGTCTCAGCTATGCGACTGCATTCGTGATTTTCTGTCAGAGGAAGTCGTAATAATTGACAGAGTACAACAGAAGTGATTCCTGGCGTTCCCTGAGGTAGTTTTATAGACCCTTTGCTGTTCCGGAGACAATTTGAGCAGCCGCATTAGGTTATTTCCAGAAGATGCTATCGTTTACTGTCTAGTAAAGTCGTCGAAAATCAAAATAAAGTCTAAAACGATTCAGAAAAGATATCTGCATAGTGCAAAACTTGGCAATTCACCCTAAACAATGAAAAGTGTGAGGTCATCCACTTGGATGCTAAAAGGTATTCATTAAACTTCGGTTACACGATAAATCAATCAAATCTATACGCCGTAAATTCAACTAAATACCTAGGAATCACAATTACGAACAACGTAAATTGGAAAGAAAACATAGAAAGTGTTGTGAGACAGACGAACCAAAGACTGCGTTTTTTTGGCAGAACACTTAGATATGCAACAGATCTATTGCAGAGACTGCCTACACTACGCTTGTCCGTCCTCTTTTAAAGTACTGCTGCGCGGTGTGGGATCCTTACCAGATAGGATTAACCGAGTACATCGAGAATGTTCAAAGAAGAGCAGCACGATGTATGTTATGGAGAAATAGAAGAGAGAGTGTCACGGATATAATACAGAATTTGGGGTGGACATCACTAAAACAAAAGCGCTTCTCGCTGAGGCGGGATCTTCTTAGAAAAATTCCAGTCACCGACTTTCTCCTCGGAATGCAAACATATTTTGTTGATGCCGACCTACATAGGGAGAAACGATCATTATAATAAAATATGGGAAATCGAAGCTCGCACGTAAAGGTATAGGTGTTCGTTTTTTCCGCGTGCTGTTCGAAAGTGGAATAATAAAGAATTATTGTGAAGGGGGTTCGATGAACCCTCTGCCAGGGTGATTTACTGAGTATCCATGTACATATATAGGTAGATGCAAGGGGCAGCGGGAACCTAAATGGCCTTATCACCAACACTACATCAGATACTGGGTAGCGTAGAGGCTGCGAGCCACATGAAATCGCCGTTCGCAGCACTGGAGCACTGGATCACTGATACGCTGATGTAAAGTTTACCCCAAAAACTCGTATGATGTAGGTCTCCGTGCTAGGCTATCCTGTGAAAGCTTCTTCATGCCAGTATAACTACTGTAACCTACACCCATTCAATGTGCTTGCAGTGTTCATCGCTTGGTAACCGTCTACAATGTTAACCCCCCCCCCCCCCCCCACACACACACACACACACTTCACTCCATTACCAAACTGCCTGTGCCTTGGTACCTCAAGATGTGGCCTAGCCACCGATCCCTTCTTTCAGTCAAATTGTGCCATAAATTTCTTCTTTCGTCATTTCGATTCAGTACCTTCTCATTACTTGCTCGACCTACCCAACTAATCTTCAGCATTCTTCTATATCACCACACTTCAAAAGCTTTTATTCACTTCTTGTCTTAACTGTTTATCGTCCACGTTGCATTTCCGTACAAGACTGTACTCCATATAAATACTTTCGCAAAAGACTTCCTAATCATTAAATTTGAGTTAGTTGTTAAGAAATTCCTCTGTTTCAGAATTGCCTTTAGTACTACAGCCAAACTGAATTTCTGAATATTGTATAATTTTAACTTCAGCCATCATCAGTTATGTTGCTGCCCAAGCAGCAAAATTCATCTACTAACTTTAATGTCTCGTTTCCTAATAGAGGGGCATTCAAAAAGTAATCCAATTATTCTCTCTCTGTCAGTTTCGATTGAAAAAATGCTGAATTTGTGGTGGGACATCGTGGAATATCCCCACTTTAGCTCCTATAGTTTCATGAAGTTCCGGTAGCTGGCGGTGCTATGAGCAGCTTTCAAAATGGCGTTCAAAACGGAAGTGCGTTCTAAAAAGACAGTTGTCATTCAGTTTCTTTTGGAGGAAAACCAGAGCATCGCAAATATTCATAGGCGCTTGCCGAATATCTCCAGAGACCTGGCAATGAAAAAAAGCACGGCGAGTCCGACGTCCCGTATGCCAGCCGGCCGCACTCTTGCAACTTCAACATGTTCGTTGCCACAAAAATGCAAAAGAACTTCTCCTTTTCCATGACAACACAAGGGCTACCACAGGTCTCCGCGCCTCACAAAATTTCATTCGACTGTTCTTCTCATCCACCCTACAACCCGGATCTCGCACCTTCCGATTTCGAACTCTTTGGCCCAATTAAGGATGCAGTACGTGGATGATGGGGAGGTTATTGATGCAGCAAAACGATTGCTCCGTGCGGGCATACAGACACTCACAGCAAAGTGGCGTAAGACCGTGACACTGAAAGTAAACTATGTTGAAAAACAAGGTTTTGTAGCAAAAAGAGTGGGATGTAGTGGAGTCTCGAATAAAACCAACCTGCTTAAAAAAAATGTTTTCCATTACTTGTTGAACGCCCCTCGCGTGATTCCCTGAACATCGCCTGATTTATATGTACTTCATCCCGTTATCCTTGTTTTGCTTTTGTTGATGTCGATCTTTTAGCCTCCTTTGAAGACACGGTCCATTCCATTCACCTGAACTTCCAAGTCCTTTGCTGTCACTGACAAAATTAGTGTCATTGGCATACCTCACAGGTTTTATTTCTTCTACATAACCTTTAATTCTATCTCCAAATTTTTCTTTGATTTCCTTTACTGCTTCCTCGGTCGTGGGCTACAACCCAGTCCCACTTCGTTCTCAACCACTGCTTCACTTTCATGTCCATCGACTCTCCCAAATGGAGTGTGATTACTGCATAAGTCGTAAATAACCTGTCGTTCCCTGTATTTCATCCCTGTCACATTCAGGTTTTAAAAGAACTCCCACAGTGAAACATTGTGCAAAAAATGCAAACGTGAGCGTTCTTGGAAACTGTAAACCACATTTGTTCTTTATTTGGATGTGAATATTGATTCTCAGTCGAAGTGGTGTGAACACACAAAGGTATTTGCAAACAGAATGTCATCAGCATGTTATGCCCATAGGATTCTATCATCAGTGTGTAACACGCAGTGTCTTTTAGTTACATGTTATTCATGTGTACATTCAATTCTTGGCTACGGCATTCTTTTTTAAAGAACAAATGCACACTAATCGAGTTCACTGTAAAGATCTGTTCAGAACACTGTGGATTTTAACTACTCGATGGGAATACATTTACCAGTCAGTTGTACACATAAAAAAACATTGGTAATTACTGTACAAACAGCTCTGTCCATGACCATGCAACAAGAGATAGACTCAACTTACATTTACCAAGAAAAAGTAAACATAAAACTCAAAACAGCATTTTCTGTACAATAAATTACCAAAACAGATTAAAGAAATTGCAAAAATACACTTATTTAAAAAGTACCTGTTATGCAATACATTTTATAAATTGAAGGATTACTTAGCTAAAACAGAGTAGGGGTTTGATAGAAAATGTTATAGAAATAAATAATGATGATTATAAAATATCCAACATTCCACATAACTCCTTCACTTTATGTTTCTTTTTTTTTCCTTCTTTTTTTCCTTTCTAGAAATACTTACCCCCAAGCTATGTATGGCACAACACTAACATATCTTCCTTTTTCTGAGCTCAACATCTAACTCATTATGGAGGGATGCTGACTCAGGTTTTCAAGATAGCAAATGGGAAGTTGCGGTACAGAAAATGGCCCAGAGATCGCCAGTGTGTGTGTGTGTGTGTGTGTGTGTGTGTGTGTGTGTGTGTGTGTGTGTGTGTGCAGTGACTCATAGTGAGATATGAGAGAACAATGTGGCATTACATTATTTAATAAGTTGTTTTTAAAGAAAGTATTGGATACCAGAAGTAAATCTAATGATTGTCTAACTAGAAGTCTGTAAATATATGTGTATACAAATTTGCTTATTTTAAAATGATCTAAATTTGTAAATACTTCGACATGTCCTATATCCTTGTAAAAAGAGATCTACGGATGCATAAAGCTACTACTACTACTACTCCCTTAAAATATGTCCAATAATTTCCGATACCGATTGTTTAATAATTAAAGCCGGTCTAAGGCATCCATTCAGTCAGTTGTTGAACTCTTTTGTGTGACAGTTGAAGATAACGAAACGAAAGGCGAAGTTTCAAATTTCACGTTCAAGAAATCGTTCACACAGGAGAATCATAAAAACATGCCGCATTTGGCCATCGGACAGACTCCTGTATGGAAGATATAGTAAAAAGCCTTTCTGACGTACAGAAACAATTGAAGGATTTGAAAGAAAAGAAATCACCAGGCCAAGATGGAATCCCAATTCAGTTTCACAAAGAGTACTCGAATGCATTGGTTCCGTACCTATCTTGCATTTATCGTTAATCTCTCACCCGGCATAAAGCACCAAGCGAATGGAAAAAAGCGTCAATGACTCCAGAAGGATAAAAGAACAGATCCGCAAAGTTACAGACCAATATCCCTAACTTCTGTATGCTGCAGAATCTTTGTACTTATTCTCAGTTCGAATATAATAAACTTTTTTGTGCCTGAGAAGCTTATACCCACAAATAAGCATGCTTTTAGAAAGCGTTTCTGGGACGAAACTCAGCTTATCCTTTTCTCGCATGACATACTGAGAACTATGGATGCACGGCAATAAGCAGATTCCGTATTTCTAGATTTCCGGAAAGCATTTGACACGGTGCCCCAATGCAGACTGTTAACGAAGGTACGAGCATATGAAGTAAGTTCCCGGATATGCGAGTGGCTCAAAGACTTCTTCAACAATAGAAGCCAGTATGTTGTCCTCGATGACAGGTGCTCACCAGAGACTTGGATACCGACAGGAGCGCCCCCAGAGAAGTGTGATAGAACCGCTGTTGTTCTCTCTATACATAAATGGTTTGGCTGGCAGGGTAGGCAGCAATTTGCTGTTGCTTGCTGATGATACCGTGGTGTAGGGTAAGGTGCCAAAGCTGAGTGACTGTACGCAGATACAAGACGACTTGGAAAAAAAATTTACAGTTGGTGTGATTAATGGCAGCTAGCCCTAAATTTGGAAAAATGTAAGTTAATGCGGATGAGTAGGAAGATCAAACCTGCAATGTTTGGATACAGTATTACTACTGTCCGGCTTGACAGAGCCAAGTCGTTTAAATATCTGGGCGTGACGTTGCAAAGCATACAGGACGCTGGTGCGATCTATTCGTGAGTACTGCTAGAGTGTTTGGGATCCATACCAGGTCGGATCGAAGGAAGACATCGAAGCAATTCAGAGGTGGGCTGCTAGATTTGTTACCGGTAGGTTCAAATAACACGTAACTGTTACGGAGATGCTTCGGGTACTCAAATGGGAATACCTGGAGGGAAGGTGACGTTCTTTTCGAGAAACACTATTAAGAAAATTTAGAGAATCGGCGTCTGAAGCTGACTGCCGAACGATTTAACTACACCCAATATAAATTGCACGTGAGGACCACGAAGAAAAGATATGAGATATTGAGGCTCATATGGAGGCATACAGACAATCGTTTTTCCCTCGCTATGTTTGCGAGTGGAACAGGAAAGGAAGCGACTAGCAGTGGTACGGCTTACCCTACGCCACGCACCGTACGGTGGCTTTCGGAGTATCTGTGTAGATGTAGATGTGAATATAGAAAATGCAGCTACTTACAGACGTCCAGAGTGGACTGTAATTATGGCATGGCAGCGAAACTTGGTAGATATTGTAATGCGTTAATGCGGAACCGCTGGGAAAAAAAGTTAGCTCCAGTTTTGGCATCCAGGTGCA
This sequence comes from Schistocerca gregaria, assembly GCF_023897955.1. Classification (NCBI taxonomy): domain Eukaryota; kingdom Metazoa; phylum Arthropoda; class Insecta; order Orthoptera; family Acrididae; genus Schistocerca; species Schistocerca gregaria. The sequence continues at coordinate 46,303,929 of NC_064931.1, forward strand.
AACCTAGCGGTGTACATCATCTCGTCGACGTTTCTGGTGAACATATGGAGAAAGCGGCACTTAAAATAAAATCAAAATTGTGCTTTTCTCACTTGTTTCACCATTTGTGTCCACGTCACTTTCCTAATGTAATACATATTGAAACACTGCTATACGTCTTTCTTGCATTCACAGCACCAGGTTTTCAATTGGTGGCTAAAACTGGAAATAATTTTTTCCAGTGTAAATAGGTTCCACATTAACGGATTAGCATATCTACCAAGTTTCGTTGCCATACGATAATTACGGTCCATACTGAACTTCTGTGAGTGGCTGCATTTTAATTGTAACCACCTGGTACATTCATATAAGAATGTTGCCCGGATGAGATTTAAAACTGCAAGGAACAGGAAAGTCAGTACAAACTGCTTCAGAGGCGCTGAAAATGCCAGTCGCTAAGGAGGATGGCGCTGAAACGTTCTGAATGCAAGAAAACACCGACAAGTAGTCTAAACATCCTCCCGTATCTCCGAAACGGCACAATTGAACGTTCGAGCAGTGTTGGACGATAACGTCTGAGACAACAAGGGCCAGATAAGCAGGCCGGCCCGACAGCTGGCAGTGCCTCTCGCTGCGTGGAATAAAGTGGCGCTCCGGCCGTGTGTCCGCAACAGGAAATAATCACGTCAATCACTGTGCGATGGCAGATAAAAGCCCCTGTCACTGCGCACACAAATACGTGTGCGTTTTAAAACGCTACACCGGTTTCGTACTAAGACGAGAAATTACAAGTCTCATTTTACTTCATTAAAATGTTAGCAAACAAAACATTAGGACAACAAAGGTGGGAGCAGTAAAGTATGCCCGCAAACTACAGCCACACTCTCTTTTATCTAGTTGCTAATGACAGAAACATCGAGGCCAGGATTTTAACTTTCATGCAACCTATCACGGAGTTTTGCTGCCGTACAATAATAACGGACTGCTTTGAATCAAAATAATTTAGTTAAATTATGTAAAGACATAACAACGTGATAATTAAGATAGTAATTCCTGGGAAGTCAACCAGTTAACAACCAAGCGATATTAAAACCTATCAGTTGCAGAGTGTGTACCCTAATGCCCAACGTCCTCGTTAAATGTAGGACAGCTGTACTACTCGCTACTATTCATGAAACTTGTATCCGAGTCAAATCCTTATTCTCTTACATGAACGAGTTATATGTCGTCGCCGTCGTTTTTGCTGTTGTTGTGGTCTTCAGTTCGAAGACTGGTTTGATAAAGCTCTCCCCCCGCATCTCGTGATCGTGCGGTAGCGTTCTCGCTTCCCACGCCCGGGTTCCCGGGTTCGATTCCCGGCGGGGTCAGGGATTTTCTCTGCCTCGTGGTGGCTGGATGTTGTGTGATGTCCTTAGGTTAGTTAGGTTTAAGTAGTTCTAAGTTCTAGGGGACTGATGACCATAGATGTTAAGTCCCATAGTGCTCAGAGCCATTTGAACCATTTTTTTGATAAAGCTCTCCACACTATCATAAACAAGCCTCTTCATCTCTACACAACAACGGCATAATACAGCCATTTGAACTTGCTTATTGTTGTCAAGATTTGGTCTCACTCTCTCACTCTACAGGTTTACCCTCCCTCCCTCCCTCCCTTACTTACACACACACACACACACACACACACACACACACACACACACACACACACACACTTACTTCCATTAGGAAATTCTCGTACCTCATTATGTGTCTTGTCAACAGTTCCCTTCTTTTAGTCAATTTGTGCTGCAGATTTCTTTTTTAGCAGTTCGATTCAGTACCGTCTCATTAGTTATTCGATCTACTCCTCAATTAACATTCTTCTGTAGCACCTCATTTTAAAAGCTTATATTCTCTTCTTGTATGAACAGATTATCATCAGCGTTTCACTTCTGTAGATGCCTACACTCCATACACATACCTGCAGAAAAGAATTCCAACACGAAAATTTATTTTTTATGTTAACAAGTTCCTCTTTTTCATAAGCGCGTCTCTCGCAAGTGCCAGCATGAATTTTATGTCCTCTCTCTTTCGGCCATCGTCGTGAGTTATTTCGCTGCACAAATAGGAGATCTCATCGAGTACTTTTAGTGTCTAATTTCCTAATCTGATAGTCAGAATCACTTGATTTAATACGTATCGTTGCCCTTGTTTTATTTTCGCTGGTGTTCATCTTAGAATCTCTTTTAAGGCACTATCCATTTCATTCAACTGCCCTTGCAAGCCCTTTGCTGTCTCTGACAGAACTACAATATCATCGGTAAATCGCAAAGTTTTTATTTCTTTTCCCTGACCTTTAATTCCTTTGGAAATTGCTCCTTGGTGAAATATATAGATGGGTGATATCTGTAATATGATGACGTACCTTATCGTTTTCACTTCGAATACTTTCCTCTATTTCAGTTCTTATCCAGTAAACTAGTCACCTGTTGATGATATGAAGTGCTGATTTTGTCTTCCCTCACGCATAATGAAAGTGCCGTGTCATACTGTGGTTTTTATAGTATCGTATCCAGGAGGAGAGAGAACCAAACTCCCGCCAGTCGTCCCGATTTACCAATTTCGGAGTTTCCGTGCAAACCATTTCAGAGGAATGAAAGTAAGAATTGTTACGTCAACAAGATCATAGTCTGTTCCTTCCCACATCCGCGTTCAACAGATTTGGCTCAGCCCCTAATGCCCCTGATTTCGACGTTTATGGGACTTTAAACTCTGCAGGGCGAGGGGCCTCAGTTGTCAGAACAATGGACTCGCACTTTTGAGGAGTGAGATTTGAATCCGAGCCCTTGCATCTCGATTTAGGTTTCAGTAGATTACTAAATCACCTGCGATGAATGCCGGATGACTCCTTTAGCAAGGACACAGGCTAGTGTACTCCACAACTAGCTGTTCTTTACTTTACGTCGGAATGAGTGAAGGGAGTGTAAAAGTTGGGAGACAAGAGCTCAAAGATCCCCAGAGCGGTCTCCTACAAGATTGGCGTCCTGCAGCTCTTGAAGGACTGCTATTAAACTATGGGAATCATGTCTTCACAGACACATCTAAGTAATACTTCCTCCCGGCTCGAGTCCGCAGTGACAAAAGACGGGAGATAATGAGTGTACAGCAGGAACTTCCTTGCCGCCGAACTGTTTAGGGTCTGGGACAGTACCCCACTCTGCATTGCTCGCTCGATACGCCTCTTCCTCTTAGTCAAATAGACACCGCTACACGTTTATGAAGACTGCCTGCGCAGAAATGGCGGAACTGAGACGTTTCTGATAATGGGTCAGCCGAAAGTAGCTCCTGAGGTTTTTCATGAATGTCCGTGTGTGAGTGTATGAGGCGCTACTTCAGTGTCTGAGGGTACTTCAAATTCTGACCTGAAAAATATAGACACAGTGGATACTCAGAATTGAAACAATAAATCCCCTGAAAATTATAGGTATGGAGAGGGAGGTGGTGTCACAAGGAGCTCCTGAAAAAATCAGATTAACTGTGATTGGGGGATTAGAGGGGATGGGCGATACCACACGATACATAATGACTTTACTTTCCCCTCAGCTGATATATAGTAGCTATAAGCAGTAGTTTAACTGCAGTCTTCAGACACCGATAATTCATACGGAGTTAGCGCCAGATGTATCGAACACGGATGTGGGAAGAAACCGGCTATGATCATGCTGACGTAACAGTTCTTTCTTCCATTCCTCTGAAGTGGTTTGCACGGAAACATCGAGATACGTAAATCGGGATGACTGGCGGGAGCTTGGTTCACTCTACTCCTATTCATATAATTAACACACTTTGAAATATTAAGTATTTCAAAATTTGTGGTTTATAAAACTATATAAAATTAAATTTCAGTGGTAAGTGAAAAACACAGAATTCCCTCGGATTTTATGAAATTCCTGAAACTCCTTGAAATGCACTGATTTTTTCTAGGTAAAATGTAATTCCCTGAGAATTCCCGATTTTCCAGAAGAATCGCCACCCTGATAGAAGATGATTTTGTGTAACGGAGAAAAAAAGTAAACGAGCGAACCAAAAACAGGGTAATAAATAACTTTACTCATGACGGAGCATAGGCTGAGATTCATATTTGTCAAAAGTTTAAGCACGATTTTAATTTGTCAGTAATGCTAACGAAATATAGAAATTTATAGACTTCGATTGTGATGAAGTCGCGGGTCTTTATAACGAATCTGTGAGCTGTGTAAGTGCTTGCAATTTGCCCTTAAATTTTGTTGCACGGCATATAGTTACTTGGGCTTCTGACAGAGACCATTACTGCAATCCGCTAGTGCCGAAACGTGTCCAGTAGTACCGGAAACGTTGTAGTGGGAAAAACGGGGACACTCCGACTTCATTCTTTGGATACACTGGTATGCATTAAGAAGATCCTAAGAACAAGTTAGCACAATTATCTGTTCTCAGTTGTTTGTGCAGTTTTGTTACTCATTCCTTTTTATATATTTTAATATTTTACCAAACTGTTGTGTAATGTAGGAGGCCACTCCCGCAAGTCAGATATCATTTGTTAAATTCGAAATGTCTGTTATGGCTGTACGAAATGCATTCTACTCCATGCTTTTCCCAGCACAGTAGCGATTTTGGTTGTCAGCAATTTTTCTTGTAACAAAACCATTTGTACTTAAATCTTTTAGAAGTAGCGTCCACACGCCCACCAAGGGACCGCAAATCCGTCACGTACACTTCCTGAAGGCAAGAAGGGTCTTCAGTGTCGATCGAGTGGCTTGACACTGCTTCATTAATCCCAAGCTACACTCGTCTCGTGCCTAATTCTTACGCAAGTAGTATGAAAATGAGAAAATGAATACAAATGTATCTGCAGCAGGGATGGCCACACCACACACGTGTTGGATGTGTGCACCGCGTACGGACCGACGTTCGGCCCCGTCTCGGCTTTGCTCGGTCATTCTCGGAAGTACCTGGTAGAGCGCCGCATTTCATTTAGTACTGCGGTGCGGCTATTTTCGGTCGGTTCTACTCTCTTCATTTCGGCAAAATCGTGAGGTCACCGCTGTAACCCTTCGCTATTTGTCGGTGGTATGAAAGACGTCCGCAAGTCCAGTAGCTGTTCGCAATTTTTTAGTTGTGTACTTACTGCGACAGAACGGGCGGCTTTTTTCTGTTACTATCCATCTGTGTGCTTCCATGTTGATGGCCGGTTGGTACACCACTTCACACACTTTTACACAATCTGTATACTTTTACACTGTGATAACGAAACTTTGCCAGCGTCCAGCATGTGCTATACAACTGTTGCTTGTTACAAAGATCTTGACAAAATATATGACATCGCCCTACTTTTCTCAGATATGTTATTTGTTTTTGTTTGCATGTATCAAAGTCGATATATGGGAAAATACTTTAATCAGACTGGCGTTAACATTAGAGGTCAAAATAAAATAAATTAATGAATGAATTACTACAAGAACAAACTCCAAGTTATCTGACGTCTTATCCCTATTCGTATACTAACATATAACACAGTTAGTTTATGACCAAATAGTTTAATCGAGATTGACATCAACACGAATGCCCAGGAATAAAATAATACAGTGTTTTAGTACTTGCAATGAAATGCAGCTGTTTGTGAGTAAATTTGTATGTAAATTTAAAACAACGTCCGCAACAGCATCTGCCATGGCATCATACTTGCTAATTATTTTATTCCTCATCCGCATATCACAGATTATAGCACTCAAGGTGCCACGTAATAGTGACCTATTTAGTTTCGTAAGCAAAAAAAAAAAGTTTTTCACACATATATCTTGATGGAAATATTGTAGCACTTTTGCAACATCATTATGGAGACATGGAAACTCTACCAGAGGAAAACAATGTAGACATACTGGACAGTTTTAAAGTAAAAAGATTTGTTTTTAAAACAGAAATTGCACTGCAGAGCAATCAGTTACATGTGAACATACGCAGTGGCAAACTGAAACGCCAAGCCGGCTCGAAAACAAATGTAAGGTTGTCAGTGTCCTCAAAAGTTTAGAGAACTATCCTTATAATTCTTTCTAAGGCCACAACGCATTCTTCAGATCTCGTGCTTTCCTTAACGCCAGTGTGCTTAGGTAACTGGACTATTTTTGGAGGAACTTCTCTCTTCTACAATGCGATTTTCTTTTTGAATACATCCCTATCGAGTCTCTCACCTTGCAGTGTCTTACTGTTGGCAGTATGCAGTGAAGTTCACATAACATGCGAGGTCTAAAATCAATTCTTGGTGTTCTAGTTTTGGTTCATACTCTCCTAATTCCTTCATAAATTCATTAATAGCGGGTTTTAAATCGAAAAATCTTTCTAGGCATGTCCCTTGACTTGACCAACTACTATGGGACTTAACATCTGAGGTCAACAGTCCCCTATACTTGGAACTACTTAAACCTAACTAACCTAAGGACATCACCCACATCAATGCCAGAGGCAGGATTCGAACCTGCGACGGCAGCAGTCATGTGGTTCCGGACTGAAGCGCCTAGAACCGCTCGGCCACCGCGACCGGCAACTACTTTTCAGTAATATATAAATTATCCACACTCTTCGTTCAGTTCCATCAAAAACTGTTGCAACCGACAGTGGAATAATGTGTGCAACTTCAGGAATTATTCTATTCATACCACCGATTTCTCCACGGGCTCTATACCTGCCATTAGCACACAATGCTTCTTGAAACTGATCGTGGCGGCGAGTACGAACTGGTGTCATGTCACAGACGCTCCAAGGAGCAGGCGAAAGGGACGCTTCAGTAGGTACTGCGTATTCACATTGGCGGTATATCCACCTCGTATAGCAAGCTTCCCATTGCTCTTGACATGACGTACAGCCTTACGACTTCACATTGAGCCATCGTCATCCCTGGCCTTCAAGTTACAAACATGTATACTACGCATGCAAAATCACAGTTTGTGGCGGAGAGTACTTGTTCGGTCTCTTGATCCTGAAAATCTCACTAATTGGTCGAGTGTCTCCTCGATTTCACTCACGGAGCTCAGTGCCCCCCGTAAGAGTCCTCCTACCACGGAAACATGAAACATCACTGGCAGTTCTGGGAACCGAGTCCAGGACCTCCACATGGCAGTCAGCCTCGCTGACCACTCAGCTGTTAGAGGCGGACGTATACTTGTAGGTAAGAGGAGTCAATATGTTGGCTGACACTTCCAGAAACGTACGATCTCGCAGTTTTAACAGTAATACACATCGTAATGCACAGTTTCTCTACATCTACATCTAAATCTACACTATTACTGACAGAGGGTTCATCGAACCACCTTGAAGCTATTTCTCTACTGTTCCATTCGCGAAAACCGCGCGGTAAAAACGAACACTTTAATCTTTCCGCGTGAACTCTGATTTCTCTTACTTTATTTTCATGCTCATTTCTCCCTATGTAGGTGGGCGCCAACAAAACATTTGCGCTCTGGGAGGAGTGAGTTTGTGACTGAAATTTCATGAGGAGCTCCTACCGCAACGAAAAACGCCTTTGTTTTAACGAATGCCATACCAGTTCGCGTATCATATTCCTGGCACTTTCTCCCCTAATTCGCATAGTAAAACACGAGCTGTCCTCCTGTGAACTTCTTCTGTGTTCTCCGTCAATCCTATCTGATGCGGATCCCATACCGAGCAGCAGTACTCCGGAAGGGAAAGGATGCAAATAGCTTGTGTAAATCATTTTGCAATTCGTTTTGATATTACAATGGCTTTACAAGACGATAAATGACAGCATCATCAGCAATCAATCTAAGAGGGCTGCTCAGATTGTCTGCTAAATCTGTTTTACTCGACGATTTTCCGTCAACTACTACTTTCTGAGAATCACGACTCCAGTCGCGCAACTGAGACGAATGCCGTAAGCTCACAGTTTCATTAGAAGTCGTCTGTGAGGAACGGTGTCAAAACCTTCTAATAATATTAACAATATGGAATCAGTTTGACATCCTCTGTCGACAGCACTCATTACTTCGTGAGAAGAGAGAGCTAGTTGTGTTTCACAAGAATGATATTTTCTGAATCCCTGTTGGCAATTCATAATGTTCGAACACAGTGTACGTTCCAAAATCCTACTGCAAATAGACGTTAGTTATATGGGTTAGTAATTCAATGTATTGCTCCCATTTTCTTTTTTGGCTACTGGTGTGATCTACGCAACTACCCAGTCTTCAGTTACGGATATTTCGACGCACGAAGAGATTGTGTGCTAAGTATGGAGCTATTGTATTCTCTGAAAGGAACCTGACTGCTGTACGATCTGGACCAGAGGTCTTGCCTTTATTAAGTGATTTAAGTTGCTTCACTACACCGGGGATCACGTGGCAGTTGTTCTTGTATCAAATTCTGGAATATTTCCTTCGTATCCTTTGGTGAAGGAATTTCGGAAAACCGAGTTTAGTGATACGGCACTGTTATCAGTAACATTACCATTTCTATCCCGCGGTTACGTTACTGATTACGTTTTGCCGCTGTTGTAGTTTACTTATAACCCCAATCTCTGAGTTTTTCCTAGATTTAGAAATAGAGTTTCGTTACGGAAGCTATTAAAAGCATTTCGCATTGATGATTGCGCTAATTTCCGAGCTTCTCTAAAACTTCACCATTCTCTAGGCATTTTGCGTTTTTTAAATTTGCATGTTTCTTCCGTTGCTTCGGCATCAATTCTGACCTGTTTTGTGTGCCTTCGGGATCAGTATCATCTGTTATGAATTGATTTGGTATATATCTCTAAATTGCAGTCGATACTTAGCTGAATTTAAACCTGATCTGGTGTACATTTGTATAATTAAATTAAGAGTGCAGATTGTCTCTTAGGAAGCCGTCAAGCGAATTTTAAGAGATTTTTTAAATAGGTATATTTTGCGTTTAATTTTTGTGAATTTGGAAGCTCCGGTGTTCAATCTTGCTACGAAACTTTGTCTAAAAACCTGGCAGAAAATCCAAAGAGATTCTGGTAATATGTGACGTATGATAGCGGCAAGAAACAATCAATGCCTTCTCTGCGCGATAGCAATGGATATACTATCGAAGACAGTCCTGCCAAAGCAGAGTTACTAAACACAGCCTTCCGAAATGCCTTCACAAAAGAAGACGAAGTAAATATTCCAGAATTCGAATCGAGAACAGCTGCCAACATGAGTAAGGTAGAAATAAATATCCTCGGAGTAATGAAGCAACTTAAATCACTTTATAAAGGCAAGTCTTCTGGTCCAGACTGTATACCAATTAGGTTCCATTCGGAGTATGCTGATTCATTAGCTCCATACATAACAATCATATACAACCGTTCGCTGGACGAAAGATCCGTCCCAAAGACTGGAAAGTTGCACAGGTCAAACCAATATTCATGAAAGGTAGTAGGAGTAAGCCACTAAGTTACAGGCCCATATCGTTAACGTCGATACGTAGCAGGATTTTGGAACATATATTGTGTTCAAACACTATGAATTACCACGAAGAAAACTGTCTGTTGACACACAGTCAACATGGGTTTAGAAAACATCGTTTCTGTGAAACACAACTAGCTCTTTATTCACATGGAGTGTTGAGTGGTACTGACAAGGGATTTCAGATCGATTCTGGATTTCTGGGAGGCTTTTGACACTATACCACAAAAGCGGCTTGTAGTGAAATTGCGTGCTTATGGCATATCGTCTCAGTTATGTGACTGGATTTGTGATTTCCTGTCAGAGAGGTCACAATTCATAGTAATTGACGAAAAGTCATCGTGTATAACAGAATTGATTTCTGGCGTTCCCCAAGGTAGTGTTATAGGCCCTTTGCTGTTCCTTGTCTATATAAACGATTTGGGAGACAATCTGAGCAGCCGTATTAGGCTGTTCGCAGATGACGCTGTCGTTTATCGACAAATAACGTCTTCAAGAGATCAAAACATATTGAAAAACGTTTTACAAAAGATATCTGAATGGTGCGAAAATTGGCAGTTGACCCTAAATAACGAAAAGTGTGAGGTCATCCACATGAGTGCCATAAGGAATTCGTTAAACTTCGGTTACTCGATACATCAGTCTAATCTAAAAGCCGTAAATTCAACAAAATACCTAGGTATTACAATTACGAACAACTTAAACTGGGAGGAACACACATAAAATGTTGTGGTTCAAAAATGGTTTAAATGGCTCTGAGCACTATGGGACTTAACATCGGTGGTCATCAGTCCCCTACAACTTAGAACTACTTAAACCTAACTAACCTAAGGACATCACACACATCAATGCCTGAGGCAGGATTCGAACCTGCGACCGTAGCAGGCACGCGGTTCCGGACCGAGCGCCTTAACCGCGAGACCACCGCAGCCGGCCAAATGTTGTGGGAAAGGCTAACCAAAGACTGCGTTTTATTAGCAGGACACTTAGAAAATGTAACAGATCTACTATGGAGAGTGCCAACACTACGCTTGTCCGCCCTATTTTAGAATACTGCAGCGCGGTGTGGGATCCTTACAAGATAGGACTGACGGAGTACATCGAAAAAGTTCAAAGAAGGGCAGCACGTGTTGTATTATCGCGAAATATGGGGAGAGTGTCACAGAAATGATACAGGATTTGGGCTGGACGTCATTAAAAGAAAGGCGTTCTTCGTTGCGACGGGATCTTCTCACGAAATTTCAATCACCAAATTTCTCCTTTGAATGCAAAAATATTTTGTTGACGCCGACCTACATAGGGAGAAACAATCGCCTCGATAAAATAAGGGAAGTCGGAGCTCGTGCGGGAAGATATACCGGGTGATCAAAAAGTCAGTATAAATATGAAAACTTAGTAAACCACGGAATAATGTAGGTAGAGAGGTAAAAATTGGTACACATGCTTGGAATGACCTGAGGTTTTATTAGAATATATATATATATATATATATATATATATATATATATATATATATATATATATATATATATATATATATTGCTAGACGCGTGAAAGATCTCTTGCGCGCGTCGTTTGGTGATGATCGTGTGCTCAGCAGTCACTTTCGTCATGCTTGGCCTCCCAGATCCCCAAACCTCAGTTCATGCGATTATTGGCTTTGGGGTTACCTGAAGTGGCATAGGTATCGTGATCGACCGACATCTCTAGGGATGCTGAAAGACAACATCCGACGCCAATGCCTCACCATAACTCTGGACATGCTTTACAGTGCTGTTCACAACATTATTCCTCGGCTAAAGCTATTGTTGAGGAATGATGGTGGACATATTGAGCATTTCCTGCAAAGAACATCATCTTTGTTTTGTCTTACTTTGTTATGCTAATTATTGCTATTCTGATCAGATGAAGCGCCATCTGTCGGACATTTTTTGAACTTCTGTATTTTTTTGGTTCTAATAAAACCCCATGTCATTCCAAACATGTGTGTCAATTTGTACCTCTCTACTACATTATCCGTGATTTATTCAGTTTTCAAATTTATACTGACTTTTTGATCACCCGATAGGTTCGTTCTTTCCGCGTGCTATACGAGATTGGAATAATAGAGAATTGTGAAGGTGGTTCGATGAACCCTCTGTCAGGCACCATCTGCAGCTGGCTGCACCTTTTGCGCCTCATAGTATCCGGAACGACCTGTTCCACATCTGGAATGACTCCTCCCAGTAGGCACACAGAGTGCACAGTGGATTACTTCCCGTCCTTGGCAGCCATAATCGTACGGCGTCCCATTACGTGGCTAACGTTGCAGCTCCCAAGTACCAGTAATCCCACCTTCTGTGATTGCCCAGACCTTGCAGGCCGAGAGGCTTCCCCTGAAACACGCAAGTGACTGTAACTGGCTCAGTGTGTTTATCAGACACAGTCAGTTCCTGAAACCTGTTCAGCAGACGAACCGGGGAGGCACTCTGGTGGACCCCCTGACATGTCTTTCGCTGCCTGCAGCACCTTGGGACGACCTCAAACTCGACAACTGGTGAAGAGTCAACCTCAGTGAGGGCAGCACCCAGGTGGCCACAATAGTGCGTCGATCAGTGACTGGGATACCGTCGCATCTCCACGTCCGGCCCCACACAGTGATGCCAATTGGCAACAGCCTCAAGATGCGTGACTGAAGTCAGCACCACCTGTGGCTGTGAGCAGAGAGTCACCAACTAAAACAGCAATCGCGGTTCCTACCAGTACTGAAGTCAGTACCGAGAGAGGTGGAGCAGTGATTAGCACACTGGACTCTCATTCGGAAGGACGACGGTTCAAACCCGCGTCCGGCCATCCTCATTTAGGTTTTTCGTCATTTCCCTATATCGCTTCAGGCAAATGCTGGGATGGTTCTTTCGAAAGGGTACGGCCAATTTCCCCTTCCCTAATCCGGTGGGACCGATGACTCCGCTGTTTGGTCCCCTATCCTAATCAACCAACCAACCGATACACTAAATACAGCTTACATTTGCTCCAGCCAGTTACTATAATGAGGAACTGTGTCCGATAAATACATAAACACGCACCAAATTTAGGTGTTTAAACTAAAGAGCACAGAGGAATTTCACAATAAGTCACATCTTATGAGAAGATCACAAACAAAGTGGTGTACTTCAACGTGCTACCCCGCGACGAAAGCACCACTCGACTTTCTCTTCTATCGTCTGCCACTGGAATTGGATGAACATCTCTATGAACTTTCCCCACCAATTCTTTCTGGTACGAATCCCAGATGGACGACAAATACTGAACTGCTGCTCGGAGAGGAGTTTTGTAAGCTACTGCATTTGTGGGTGGACAACATTTGCAGAAGATTCTCCCAATGAATTTCAGTCTAGCGTTTGCAGAAGATTCTCCCGATGAATTTCAGCCTGGCATCTGCCTTTCTTACGACTCGTTTTACATGGCCGTTAATCTTTAAATCGCTTCGCACGCCGCATCTCAGACATTTTATAGATGCGAGTGTTTCCAGGATTTGTTCGGCAACCTCGAAAGCACAGCACACAATAATGGAGGGTGCAAAGATTTTGGCGACGATTTTCCGTGGTCGAGCAGTTATATAGGTGCTTCAGTCCGGAACTACGCGGCTGCTACGTCGCAGGTTCGAATCCTGCCTCGGGCAGGGATGTGTGTGATTTCCTCAGATTAGTTAGGTTTAAGTAGTTGTAAGTGTAAGGGACTGATGATCTAAGATGTTAGGTCCCATAGTGGTTAGAGTCATTTGAAACATTTTGACGGTTTTTCACCACTGTCGGAAGCGTAGCGCGAACCGCGTGCAGGTACTTACCATTTGGTAGAAGAAGGGGTGCGTGAGCGCGAGCCAGCGCTCCACAGCCATGACGATGGCGACGCAGCCGGAGCCGAGCCCGAAGAGTCGCCAGAGGACGCGCACGACGCAGGACCAGTACTCGGAGAAGTACTCGCAGGGCAGGTAGAGCTTGAGGTAGAGCTGCAGCAGCATGCCGGTGAGCGCGACCAGGTCGTTGGCGGCGAGGCAGCGCAGCATGAGCGCGTGGCGGCGGTGGCGCGCCTGGCCGCGCAGGATGAGCAGCGCGGCGACGTTGCCCGCCACGCCCAGCACGTACGTCAGGGTGATGGCCAGCTGCCGGCCAGGGCCCAGCTGACGCCGCCCGCACCCGCCCTGCGCCGCCGTAGCAAGCGTCGCGTTCATCTGCCGGCACACAGCGCGCGCCCCATTAAACTCCCCAACTGTGATGACTGCATTTTACATACACCAACAGAATGTGATAAATACTATCATCCGAGGACAACTGCTACTAAAACTAAACTCCGTCAGAACAGGCCTCGAAAGACCCGATGGTACCGAGCGACCGACCGACCGCCGTGTCATCCTCAGTCTAGAGGCGCCACTGGCTGCGGATACGAAGGGGCAGGGCTGGCCAAACGATACTCGCGTTCGAACAGGCTCGAAATTTCCCGGTACGCCTCAGCGTTCGATTCAGTATTGAGTTCGTTCGAACAATGACGTATTGACTCGCGCGGCGCGAGTGCAAGGTATACGCAAGAAACTACGAACGAGCAACAACAATAAGTTATGGCTCTGCTTAAAATTTGACAATTTCGTTGAACATTTGAGGAAATAGTGTTAAATCCTACCACGGCACAAACTACTACTGCGTTTGTACAAATTGACGAGTTCTCTTACACCACCGATATGTTGTTGTTGTGGTCTTCAGTCCTGAGACTGGTTTGATGGAGCTCTCCATGCTACTCTATCCTGTGCAAGCTTCTTCATCTCCCAGTACTTACTACAACCGACATATTTCTGAATCTGCTTAGTGTATTCATGTCTTGGTCTCCCTCTACGATTTTTACCCTCCACGCTGCCCTCCAATGCTAAATTTGTGATCCCTTGGTGCCTCAGAACATGTCCTACCAACCGGTCCCTTCTTTTGTCAAGTTGTGCCACAAACTCCTCTTCTCCCCAATTCTATTCAATACCTCCTCATTAGTTATGTGATCTACCCATCTAATCTTAAGCATTCTTCTGTAGCGCCACATTTCGAAAGCTTCTATTCTCCTCTTGTCCAAACTATTTATCGACCATGTTGCACTTCCATACATGGCTACACTCCTTACAAATACTTTCAGAAACGACTTCCTGGCACTAATCTATACTCGATGTTAACAAATTTCTCTTCTCCAGAAACGCTTTCCTTGCCATTGCCAGTCTACATTTTATATCCTCTCTACTTCGACCATCATCAGTTATTTTACTCCCCAAATAGCAAAACTCCTTTACAACTTTAAGTGTCTCATTTCCTAATCTAATTCCCTCAGCATCACCCGACTTAATTCGACTACGTTCCATTATCCTCGTTTTGCTTTTGTTGATGTTCATCTTATATCCTCCTTTCAAGACACTGTCCATTCCGTTCAACTGCTCTTCCAAGTCCTTTGCTGTCTCTGACAGAATTGCAATGTCATCGGCGAACCTCAAAGTTTTTATTTCTTCTCCATGAATTTTAATACCTACTCCGTATTTTTCTTTTGTTTCCTTTACTGCTTGCTCAATATACAGATTGAATAACATCGGGGAGAGGCTACAACCCTATCTCACTCCCTTCCCAACCACTGCTTCCCTTTCATGCCCCTCGACTCTTATTACTGCCATCTGGTTTCTGTACAAATTGTAAATAGCCTTTCGCTCTCTGTATTTTATCCCTGCCACCTTCAGAATTTGAAAGAGGGTATTCCAATCAACATTGTCAAAAGCTTTCTCTAAGTCTACAAATGCTAGAAACGTAGGTTTGCTTTTTCTTAATCTTTCTTCAAAGATAAGTCGTAAGATTAGTATTGCCTCACGTGTTCCAACATTTCTACGGAAGCCAAACTGATCTTCCCCAAGGTCCGTTTCTACCAGTTTTTCCATTCGTCTGTAAAGAATTCGCGTTAGTATTTTGCAGCTGTGACTTATTAGACTGATAGTTCGGTAATTTTCACAACTGTCAACACCTGCTTTCTTTGGGATTGGAATTATTATATTCTTCTTGAAGTCTGAGGGTATTTCGCCTGTCTCATACATCTTTCTCACCAGATGGTAGAGTTTTATCATGGCTGGCTCCCCCAAGGCTGTCAGTAGTTCTAAAGGAATGTTATCTACTCCTGGGGCCTTGTTTCGACTCAGGTCTTTCAGTGCTCTGTCAAACTCTTCACGCAGTATCGTATCTCCCATTTCGTCTTCATCTACATCCTCTTCTATTTCCATAATATTGTCCTCAAGTACATCGCCCTTGTATAAACCCTCTATATACTCCTTCCACCTTTCTGCCTTCCTTTCTTTGCTTAGAACTGGGTTTCCATCTGAGCTCTTGATATTCATACAAGTGGTCCTCTTCTCTCCAAAGGTCTCTTTAATTTTCCTGTAAGCAGTATCTATCTTACCCTCGTGAGATAAGCATCTACATCCTTACATTTGTCTTCTAGCCAACCCTGCTTAGCCATTTTGCACTTCCTGTCGATCTCATTTTTGAGACGTTTGTATTCCTTTTTGCCTGCTTCATTTACTGCATTTGTATATTTTCTCCTTTCATCAATTAAATTCAATATTTCTTCTGTTACCCAAGGATTTCCATTAGCCCTCCTCTTTTTACCTACTTTATCGTCTGCTGCCTTCACTACTTCATCCCTCAAAGCTACCCATTCTTCTTCTACTGCATTTCTTTCCCCCATTCCTGTCAATTGCTCCCTTATGCTCTCCCTGAAACTCTCCACAACCTCTGGTTTAGTCAGTTTATCCAGGTCCCATCTCCTTAAATTAGCATCTTTTTGTACTTTCTTCAGTTTTAATCTACAGTTCATAACCAATAGATTGTGGTCAGAGTCAACATCTGCCCCTGGAAATGTCCTACAATTTAAAACCTGGTTCCTAAATCTCTGTCTTACCATTATATAATCTATCTGATACCTTTTAGTATCTCCAGGGTTCTTCCACGCATACAACCTTCTTTCATGATTCTTAAACCAAGTGTTACCTATAATTAAGTTATCCTCTGTGCAAAATTCTACCAGACGGCTTCCTCTTTCATTTCTTCCCCCCAATCCATATTCACCTACTATGTTTCCTTCACTCCCTTTTCCTACTGACGAATTCCAGTCACCCATGACTATTAAATTTTCGTCTCCCTTCACTACCTGAATAATTTCTTTTATCTCACCATACATTTCACCTATTTCTTCGTCATCTGCAGAGCTAGTTGGCATATAAACTTGTACTACTGTAGTAGGTGTGGGCTTCGTATCTATCTTGGCCACAACAATGCGTTCACTATGCTGTTTGTAGTAGCTTACCGGCATTCCTATTTTTTTTATTCATTATTAAACCTACTCCTGCGTTACCCCTATTTGATTTTGTATTTATAACACTGTATTCACCTGACCAAAAGTCTCGTTTCTCCTGCCACCGAATTTCACTAATTCCCACTATATCTAACTTTAACCTTCCATTTTTAAATTTTCTAACCTACCTGCCCGATTAAAGGATCTCACATTCCACGCTCCGATCCGTAGAACGCCAGTTTTCTTTCTCCTGATAACGACGTCCTCTTGAGTAGTCCCCGCCCGGAGATCCGAATGGGGGACTATTTTACCTCCGAAATAATTTACCCAAGAGGACGTCATCATCATTTAATCATACAGTAAAGCTGCATGCCCTCGGGAAAAATTACGGCTGTAGTTTCCCCTTGCTTTCAGCCGTTCGCAGTACCAAAACAGCAAGGCCGTTTTGGTTAGTGTTACAGGGCCAGATCAGTCAATCATCCAGACTGTTGCCCCTGCAACTACTGAAAAGGCTGCTGCCCCTCTTCAGGAACGACACGTTTGTCTGGCCTCTCGACAGATACCCCTCCGTTGTTGTTGTACCTACGGTACGGCCATCTGTATCGCTGAGGCACGCAAGCCTCCCCACCAACGGCAAGGTCCATGGTTCATGGGGGTGCACCGATATGTATGGATATATAAACATATATGCAGGTTTTTTGCGGTAAAATAACAAAGACGAATACGTTTTCCACCGAAAGATAACATCTGACTGAATCCAGTGTAATTTTTTTCTTTGCTTACGAGATACGGTAATGCTTTTCAAAGTATGTAGCAAGTGAGCAATTCAATCCCTGTCCATATAGTAGAATAACAAATAAAAACTTTATCAGATTTTAATCAGTTTGCCGGCCGGGGTGGTCGAGCGGTTCTAAGCGCTACTGTCTGGAACCGCGCGACCGCTACGGTCACAGGTTCGAATCCTGTCTCGGGCATGGATGTTTGTGATGTCCGTACGTTAGTTAGGTTTAAGTAGTTCTACGTTCTAGGGGACTGGTGACCTTAGAAGAAGTCCCATAGTGCTCAGGGCCATTTAAATCATTTTTTTAATCAGTTTGAAAACAATACGACAGCATTCAGATGAAACGATCAAAACAAATAATTAAGAATTAAATGCTGAACAAACGAAACAGATCGTAATAAAGTGACGAATTTTTATGGCGTGAATGAGTTACAGCCCTAAGACCCGTCTCGGAAGTAATACACTCCTGGAAATTGAAATAAGAACACCTTGAATTCATTGTCCCAGGAAGGGGAAACTTTATTGACACATTCCTAGGGTCAGATACATCACATGATCACACTGACAGAACCACAGGCACATAGACACAGGCAACAGAGCATGCACAATGTCGGCACTAGTACAGTGTATATCCACCTTTCGCAGCAATGCAGGCTGCTATTCTCCCATGGAGACGATCGTAGAGATGCTGGATGTAGTCCTGTGGAACGGCTTGCCATGCCATTTCCACCTGGCGCCTCAGTTGGACCAGCGTTCGTGCTGGACGTGCAGACCGCGTGAGACGACGCTTCATCCAGTCCCAAATATGCTCAATGGGGGACAGATCCGGAGATCTTGCTGGCCAGGGTAGTTGACTTACACCTTCTAGAGCACGTTGGGTGGCACGGGATACATGCGGACGTGCATTGTCCTGTTGGAACAGCAAGTTCCCTTGCCGGTCTAGGAATGGTAGAACGATGGGTTCGATGACGGTTTGGATGTACCATGCACTACTCAGTGTCCCCTCGACGATCACCAGAGGTGTACGGCCAGTGTAGGAGATCTCTCCCCACACCATGATGCCGGGTGTTGGCCCTGTGTGCCTCGGTCGTATGCAGTCCTGATTGTGGCGCTCAACTGCACGGCGCCAAACACGCATACGACCATCATTGGCACCAAGGCAGAAGCGACTCTCATCGCTGAAGACGACACGTCTCCATTCGTCCCTCCATTCACGCCTGTCGCGACACCACTGGAGGCGGGCTGCACGATGTTGGGGCGTGAGCGGAAGACGGCCTAACGGTGTGCGGGACCGTAGCCCAGCTTCATGGAGACGGTTGCGAATGGTCCTCGCCGATACCCCAGGAGCAACAGTGTCCCTAATTTGCTGGGAAGTGGCGGTGCGGTCCCCTACGGCACTGCGTAGGATCCTACGGTCTTGGCGTGCATCCGTGCGTCGCTGCGGTCCGGTCCCAGGTCGACGGGCACGTGCAACTTCCGCCGACCACTGGCGACAACATCGATGTACTGTGGAGACCTCACACCCCACGTGTTGAGCAATTCGGCGGTACGTCCACCCGGCCTCCCGCATGCCCACTATACGCCCTCGCTCAAAGTTCGTCAACTGCACATACGGTACACGTCCACGCTGTCGCGGCATGCTACCAGTGTTAAAGACTGCGATGGAGCTCCGTATGCCACGGCAAACTGGCTGACACTGACGGCGGCGGTGCACAAATGCTGCGCAGCTAGCGCCATTCGACGGCCAACACCGTGGTTCCTGGTGTGTCCGCTGTGCCGTGCGTGTGATCATTACTTGTACAGCCCTCTCGCAGTGTCCGGAGCAAGTATGGTGGGTGTGACACACCGGTGTCAATGTGTTCTTTTTTCCATTTCCAGGAGTGTACATCAGACGTCACTATATCGCGGGACGAAGAAAAACACGAGAATTCGACAGAATCATTATTGGGACCTTTAATTTTTATATTAGTTGCCGTTGTTATGTATGACCTGCGTTCTAGAATATATTTCAGACCGTATTCCGCACTTATTTTTATTACTAAAATCAATAGTGCATCAAAAGCGCTAACACACGTTGTCGGTATAGTACCAACAAAAGTCTCTAGATGACAGGCCGATCAAAAGATCGAACAGAACCCGAGATTTTCGGAACTGACGTAAACTGTTCGAACAGTTCGAGTCGTGTTCAAACACAGCCCTGTGCAGGGGCACATCATCAGCCCAACGCTGACCGTTGTCAGTTTTCGTGACTGCAGGCGCTTCTTCTCAGCAAGTACCAATTTTCCGCAGATCAGGACCGTCACCCATCCGAGCGGTAGCCAAGACCGACAGCGCATCATTTTGGTGACCTGACGGACATTGATATTACCACTGCGGCAAGACCGTCGGCAAACAACAGTTATACTTTACAATATTTTAAAAATTAAGAATTTTTTTCCTAAAGCATCTCTTACACGGTCCAGTCACATTAATGTGATCACCGTCTACGATAGACGTAAAGGTGCAATATCCACTCAGCTATGGCAGGTGGAGGGTATACACAGTGTGTCGAGGAGGACGCGAAAAACAGTGCAGTCACTGGCGATTTAGCTGAGGTCCAGTAGGGCACGATCATTGGCGTTCGGGCCAAGAGTCGAAGCATATCCGAAATAGCTGTCCGGGTGCCGTCGTGCTTAAAGTACTCCGTGGTGGTAAAACGGTGCTAAACGAAACCGGCGCCAAGGCCACTTTGGTCCGCCACGGGCAGTAGATGACAGGGATCAACGACGTCTGCGGAGATGTGTACTCCTCGGATTTAAACCCAGTCGTCTGTGGGACCACCTCGATCGTGCTGTACGCGCCACGGCTCCTCAACAGAGAAACCTAGCGCAGCTGCCCATAGCACTGTTGTCGGCAAGCCTCCACATCTCTGTCGGTTCCTTCCAGAATCTCACTGACTCTCTTCCTGCACGTCTCGCGCTGCAAAAGCTGTTTATTCACGCTTCCGACAGGTCGTCACATTAATGTTCCATGCATAGATCTGTTGAGAAATGTACTTCCAATTTCATTCGTCTTTATAAATGGGAACTTTAGAACTGGTGAGCTTCTTGTGGTTCTTTATGTGATCTTCCGTGCGTTCGGTATTATACACATCAAAAAAAAAAAAAAATTGCATCATCCCGATTCTCAGAACTCCTGAAGACACACGTTGACTGTGGATACTGTATGAGAGACACAGTCCCTTTGACTGTTCAGAGATGTCACTAAGCCCGCCCAAAGATGAAAACAACCGTGCATGGGCAGCGCCTATTAGACGGAGGGGGTCTCACAGGTGATCAGATCCACTCATTCCACCAGTAAGGAGATACACAGCTCGTGTTGTCTGTAGTTCAACCATGTCTAGACGGGCAATATCGCGGTTCGGTCGCGTCCGCATTGTTACTTTGTCCCACAAAAGGCCCTCAACAAGGGGAAGTGTCCAGGCGTCTCGGAGTGAACCAAAGCGATGCTGTTCGGACATGGAGGAGATACAGAGAGACAGGAACTGTCAATGATATACCTCGCTCAGGCCGCCCAAGGGCTACTACTGCAGTGGATGACCGCTACCTACGGATTATGCCTCGGAGCAACATCTGACAGTAACGCCACCATGTTGAATAATACTTTTCGTGCAGCCACAGGACGTCGTGTTACGAGTCAAACTGTGCGCAATAGGCTGCATGATGCGCAACTTGACTCCCGACGTCTACGGCGAAGTCCATCTTTGCATACACGACACCATGCAGCGCGGTACACATGGGTCCAAAAACATGCCGGATGGATCGCTCAGGATTGGCATCACATTCTCTTCACCGATGAGTGTGCCTTCAACCAGACAATCGTCGGAGACGTGTTCGGAGGCAACCCGGTCAGGCTAAACGCCTAAAAGACACTCTGTCCAGCGAATGCAGCAAGGTGGAGTTTCCGTGCTGTTTTGGGGTGGCATTATGTGGGGCCGACGTACGTCGCTGGTAGTCATGGAAAGCGCCGTAACGGCTGTACGATACGTGAACTCCATCCTCCGACCGATAGTGCAAACATATAAGCAGCATATTGGCGAGGCATTCCTCTTCATGGACGACAATTCGCACCCCCGTAGTACACATCTTGTCAATGACTCCCTGCAGGATAACGATCGACTAGAGTGGCCACATGTTCTCCAGTCATGATCCCTACTATCGAACATGTCTGGCATAGATTGAAAAGGGCTGTTTGTGGATGGTGACGTGACCCACCAACCAGTCTGAGGGTTAAAAATATGGAGCCTCTGTCTGTTCGAACGTTCATTAGTGTTTCATGTAAAAATTTGAAGTAAATAGGTCAGGAACTTTCCGATATTTTTGGTAACAATCTTAAACAACGACTTTTCTTGATATAGTAGTCTAAAGGTTTAGATTTGACGCTTGTATTGTAATGATGTAGTCAGAACAAAGCACTTTTAACATGATATAAATTGAAACCATCCACTGCGCTTTTGCGTTCGTATGTTACGGCTAATCTCAGGAACTGCAGTAGGCATTTTGACACGCTTTTCACTGACAGACTGAAAGAAGGAAATGTTTTTGTTAATTATTACGTATTACAAACAAGCCGTCCAGCCGTAGACACGCAGTGCTACCTGAGCGTACCCGGTGCAGACTGATAATAACAGACTAACTGTCTCGCGCTATCGTTCATTTGTCTTCATGCAATTTGGTTATGTAATACCATGTGTTTTATGCTGTGGCATAAATTCAGCCAATTTGTATCACTGAGCGACAAATTTAGCTGGTGAAAATGGGTGTGCCTGACAAAAGTAGAAAAAAGTAGCTACAAATAAAACAGTACATATGGTTTTAAACTGTGTACTAGCGGACAACTAGAGCCCGGAGTCTTTACCTTCCGCGAGAAAATGTTATACTTAGCCTTAGTTCAGCAGTTGTTAAGGAAATTATACTTAAGGGTCCTAATATACGTAATCAGATGAAAGATGGTATTGTGAAACACTTTTCGGGAGAGAAGAGGAGGATGGCTCTGAGCACTATGGGACTTAGCTTCTGAGGTCATCAGTCGACTAGCACTTAGAACTACTTAAACCTAACTAACCTAAGGACATCACACACATCCATGCCCGAGGCAGGATTCGAACCTGCGACCGCAGCGGAGGCTCGGTTCCAGAATGTAGCGCCTAGAACCGCACGGTCACTCCGGCCTGCGAAGTGAAGGAAACATGGGAATCATTCCAGGCAGGGCTATAAAAATTCCTTTGGCAACAACAGAGGTTCCAATACACACAAACTGGTAGATAAGATACTGAAGGCTGATGAAAGCATGAAAGGCGAAATGTCTATTGATATTTCGTCATTTTCATTTTCGATTTTATCCAGAAAATCTTGATGAAGTAAGTGACAAACTTTGAGAACGTTTCCTTCAGAACATTGAAATCCTCTAGAAACGTTGCCACGATAACTTAAATCCATCTATGCAGACCAATATCTGCTGGAACTCGAGAGATATACTGCTAAGTGGGAATGTAAGACACAGGCTAAAAGAAAAGGAAAGTAGGCCGGGGTCACTTTTTAAGACATGCTCCGAAGAGCCAAAACATTATGACCAACTACTATCGCGAAACTGAATGCCGATTTTTGGCGGTGTGAGCATGAGAAGCGGTAAGGCAACTATTCAAGGCCATCAGAGACGAATGGGTAATCATTCTTTCAACAATACGGGGAGAGAATGGGGGAAATCCAATAACGTAAGCGATTTTGACAAAGTGCAGGTTGTAATGGCTCATCGTTTGGGAACGAGCGTCTTAAAAACGGGGAGACTGGTCGGATGTTCGTGTACAACTGTCATAACAACATGCATGAAAAGTGGCTGAAAGGCGATGAAATCACAAGTGGGTGATAGAGTGGTCAACGTTATGCCTCATTAGAGAACGTGGAGGTCGTAGGCTTGGTCGCACTGTAAAGCAGAATAGGTGGCCATCTTTGACAGAACTGACAACAAAATGCAGCTGCCTGCACAAGTGATCCACACACCGTTCAGTGCACATTACTGAACATACGGCTTAGCAGCAGATAACACGTACGTGTTCCAATTATTGACCCAACTACGCTACTGGCCATTAAAATTGCTACACCTTGAAGATGACGTGCTACAGACGCGAAATTTAACCGACAGGGAGAAGATGCTGTGATATACAAATGATTAGCTTTTCAGAGCATTCACAGAAGGTTGGCGCCGGTGGCGACACCTACAACGTGCTGACATGAGGAAAGTTTCCAACCGATTTCTTATACACAAACAGCAGTTGACCGACGTTGTCTGGTGAAACGTTGCTGTGATGCCTCGTGTAAGGAGGAGAAATGCGTACCATCACGTTTCCGACTTTGATAAAGGTCGGATTGCAGCCTATTGCGATTGCGGTTTATCGTATCCCCACACTGCTGCTCGCGTTGGTCGAGATCCAATGACTGTTAGCAGAATATGGAATCGGTGGGTTCAGGAGGGTAATACGGAACGCCGTGCTGGATCCCATCGGCCTCGTATCACTAGCATTCGAGATGACAGGCATCTTATCCGCATGGCTGCAGCCACGTCTCAATCCCTGAGTCAAGAGACGGGGACCTTTGGAAGACAACAACCATCTGCACTAACAGTTCGACAACGTTTGCAGCAGCATGGACTATCAGCTCGGAGACCATGGCTGCGGTTGCCCTTGACGCTGCACCACAGGCAGGAGCGCCTGCGTTGGTGTACTCAACGACGAACCTGGGTGCACGAATGGCAAAACGTCATTTTTTCGGATGAATCCAGGATCTGTTTACAGCAGCATGGTGGTCGCATCCGTGTTTGGCGACATCGCGGTGAACGCACTTTGGAAGCGTGTACTCATCTCGTCATACTGGCGTATCACCCGGCGTGATGGTATGGGGTGCCATTGGTTACACGTCTCGGTCACCTCTTGTTCGCATTGACGGCACTTTGAACAGTGGACGTTTCATTTCAGATGTGTTACGACCTGTGACTCTACCCCTCACCGCGCCCGGGTGTCCGGGTTCGATTCCCGGCGGGGTCAGGGATTTTCTCTGCCTCGTGATGACTGGGTGTTTTATGATGTCCTCAGGTTAGTTAGGTTTAAGTAGTTCCAAGTTCTAGGGGACTAAGACCATAGATGTTAAGTCCCTTAGTGCTCAGAGCCATTTGAACCAATTTTCTACCCTTCATTCGAACCCTGCGAAATCCTACATTTCAGCAGGATAATGCACGGCCGCATGTTGCAAGTCCTGTACGGGCCTTTCTGGATACAGAAAATGTTCGACTGCTGCCCTGGCCAGCACATTCTCCAGATCCCTCACCAACTGAAAACGTCTGATCAATGGTGGCCGTGCAACTGGCTCGTCACAATAGGCCAGTCACTACTCTCAATGAACTGTAGTATCGTGTTGAAGCTGCACACGCCATCCAAGCTCTGTTTGACTCAATGCCAAGGCGTATCAAGGCCGTTATTAGGGCCAGAGGTGGTTGTTCTGGGTACTGATTTCTCAGGATCTATGCACCCAAATTGCATGAAATTGTAATCACATGTCAGTTCTAGTATAATATATTTGTCCAATGAATACCCATTTATCATCTGCATTTCTTTTTGGTGTAGCAATTTTAATGGCCAGTAGTGTACATCGTTAGTTACGACTGCAGTGGACACAGGATTATGCTATGACAGACAGTCTCCTGGGCTTCCGTGGGACCAGTGGTAGTAATGTAAGGCAGCAGACAGCAGTGGAGCACGCCAATATTATTGCGGACTACCTGCATCCCTTCACCTTTGATGTCTTCTCTGACGGCGATGGCCTCTTCCAGCAGGATAGCTGAACGTGTCACAGTGGTTTGAGGTGCGTGATTTGAATTCACGTTGATGTCTTGGGCAAATCCTCCTGATCTTAACCTGACGGAAACCATCTGGAACGCCAGCGGGCACCAGCTTCGCGCCTCCGCAAACCACCGGCTGATAATTTGAGTAAACTGCGTGACTTATTGGCAGATATCTAGTGCAAAAGACCTACCAATAATATTTCAGGAGAACTGCTGTTGTACTACGTCCACAGGTCAATCGACACGCTTTTGACGTTCTGGTTCGTCAATCTAAAATTTTGCGAATAATTATTAATAACTATCACGGTATTCGGTGCACGAGCCGATTTGAGAGAATTAAACTGTCATTTCATAATTGTGCAGCGCAACAGTCGCTGAATAAGTTGCATGTAATATGTACATGACGTTAGTCAGTCGAACGAAGCTTCACACGTACTAAATTAGTAACATTATCAGATGCTACTCGCAGATTTATTCATATTTCACGAGGCATGACGGAGCTGCACGCAAATTGGAAATTCATCGCTCCCTCGAAATTACTTAGTGGCGCTCCTGGTCGTACACTGAGCGAATGATTTTTCAGAAGATGATAGCCTATTCACTCAGACGATACTGTAACGGTAGAGGTAGAAGATTATATGTTACGATGTCATCCCTAACAGTAATGAATGTTCCTTTCGCTGCATATGGACGTTCGTAATATTCGTAGCATTAAGAGCGCAAGAGCGTGGCGATCTATGGGATAGTTTTGAAAGAATTTAGAGTGCCTGCACATCTTGTTACGCCAGTCAGATCGCTTTATTCCAATCGAGAGGTAATAACTCAAAACCAACATGGGTAAGTGACTGGCTCATACAAAGGGTATCAAGATTTTCCATTCGAAGGCCACTCTGAAACTTACCTACATGTAGGAGCCTACATACCCGCATCGGAGTCGCGCTGGGTTGCATTTACGCTGCACCAACGCCCCCAAGCGAAAAATTTTTACCGCCCCTTATAATGCGAACTGCTACATATCAGGATTGTATTTTACGATCTGTTCTCTCTAACAGATATACAGGGAAAGACAGGTTTGATAGAAACTCTCGCACTCGAATAGTAACTCGTAATATAGGCCCTAATTATGCACAAGACACAAACGTCTCACAAGATCGTGAAGTTAATAACTAAAAGAGAGAAGTCCAGCAATTATTTGAATATCGACAGGATGAAAACCGTAAGCGTTAAGAATATCTTTAAAAACATTAATTGACGTTCTTTATTGTTAGTATGTCTTGCTAGCAACGGAAACCCCAAAAGAGAAGATGGAAGTCACAGAACGCTTTGGGTATATAGCTTGAAAAAGATCTGCCGGCTGCTGTGGCCGTGCGGTTCTAGGCGCTTCAGTTTGGAACCGCGTCACCGCTACGGTCGCAGGTTCGCATCCTGCCTCGGGCATGGCTGTGTGTGATGTCCTTAGGTTAGTCACGTTTAAGTAGTTCGAAGTTCTAGGGGACTGATGACCATAGATGTTAAGTCCCATAGTTCTCAGAGCCATTACATTTTTGAAAAAGATCTGTGTATAATCACAGCTGAAGTGATGGAGCAGACAGGGATTGGGATGTGCGCTGTATAAAAAGACGGAGTGAGCTGACGAGTCACCTGTTGTGAGTCTTCTCATTGAACGCCACGTCGGCACCGACCGAGGTGGCGCAGTGGTCAGCATTCGGGAGGACGACGGTTCAAGCCCGCGTCCGACCATCCTGATTTAGGTTTCCCGTGATTTCCCTATATCGCTTCTGGCAAGTGCCGAGATGGTTCCTTTGAAAGGGCACGGCTGACTTCCTTCCCCATCCTTCCATAGTCCGATGGGCCCGATGGTCCCCCCCCCCCCCCCCTCCCCCCCAAAAAAAAAAAATCAACCGGCCACGTCAGGACTTAAGTGTCACTATCCCGCCACGTGCATCTTCGCATCATTGAGAAGTGAAGACTAGGTTGAATGCAGACTCAAAAATCCATCGTCCGGCCGGGATTCGATTGCACGACCTTTCGTTTTCCAGGCACGCGTTTCAGCACAAGACCACGAGGTCCAGCGACTGAGGAGTCGTACGCTACGCCCAAACCAGTATGTGCGTCTGCTTTCCTCCTCCTTATCGCTGAAAGTGGTAACGGCTCTGTAGTGGTTTCAGAATATTCCACTAACCCTACTGTAACGTCCACAGACAGAATTTCGACCACAGAGAATGTGAGCATTTGAAGTGAGCAAGAGCTTTGTACACTTGCGATGACGCCCATAACAAGTACGTCGTCATCCACGCTTCTTCCTGTGCTTAGGTATCGTTTGACATTTCGTGGATGAAATTCAATACCTTCCACACCATTCCCAGTCATCTAATTGGAAAATTATGGATCGAATTTCGTCCGTGCCAGAGTCAAGAATTATCTCTGCCATTATCGCTGACGTTTTTCCTTACTGCATGAAAAATAATACAACTTTACTCTCCACACAGTCCACGAGATGTACCAATTCAGTCCCTGACAGATTCATGTGGTGTTTCCTCTACTCCGTATTAATCAATGCGCAACGGGTGGCAGAGTGAAAACAAAATAAAGTATCTACTTGTTGTGACTCAGATTACACAACTCACGCTAGAGTGTTGCCACGTCTCTGGCATGAAAACAGCTCGGAGTCGTCGATCTGACAAGGAGACCAAGCGCCAATCGGATTTAAGTAATTTTTTATATTTATGGCACGTGAACTTCAGAACTCAGATAACAATCCTGCAAAGCATGACAATGCAACTCTAAAATGTTCTCGAGAAAATCGACTATGAAGTTACCCGAGCGCATTAATACCCTGAAGTAAGATCAATGTTTCAACAAGCAGTATGGTTCTATGGTAGAACCTTTGCCTGTTACCTAAGCGGTATTATATGTTCAACGAGCATTTCCGTGAGGTGTAGAGAACAAAAAGATAAGCAAAGTTTTTTTTTTTCTTAAGTGAAACAATCTTTATTAACAATGTTTTATAAAAGATCGGCAATTAAGAATTTATGTATACAGTCAAAACTCGATTTATAATGCCATATGTAATTAGACATAAGAAGGCATATATTTTTTATAGTAATGACAATTATGCATGCGTTAACTGAACAAATAATAATAATAATAATAATAATGATAATAATAATGACCGAAACAAGACTCGAACCAGCTGCTACTGATTTTTTTTCCTGCCTTCACGTATTTTACACTTCACAGCAATTTTCATAGAAGTTGATCCTTTGTTCAAATACTTGCGTCAGCTGGGAATCGAACGGAGGCCTCCTATGTGCCAGGTTAGCACTCTACCACACTGCCACGCATCCTGTCGAAATAGGGATCGTGTTTTGGGGTATTAAAGTCCCTCCGAAAACTTCAAAGTCAATTTTATCGAGAACTTTTCAAGGATACATCGAACAGCTTTGGGAAACTGGTATTTCTGTTCCGAGCTTCACTTACCACAAATGTGTCTCCTTGTGACGTCGTACTACCCACGAAATAGAAGGAACGAGCCGGACTGTAACTGCTGACCTTTCTTACGCCTCGTCCGCCTCCGTACATGCAGAGGACCGAGGTTCTATTCCCAGTACTGCCACCGATTTTTTCCTTTGTCGGAGGACTGATACGGAATGCAGTCAGCCTCGTGATGCCAACAGAGTTGCGGCTCCACGGTCTGGAACGTCTGCAAAACGGCCAGCAGATTGGTGTGCTGACCACCTGCTCCTTCTCACCGCACCCGCATACCGCCGCAAGGCAGAGGATGACACGGCGGCCGGTAGACATCCTTTGGGCCTTCACGACCTGGACGAGACGCTCTTATACCTCACTTTACAGACTGATCAGCAGATCTACATCAAAACAAGTAAACTATTCATACACAAACATCGGCACGTAGGGCAATATAGCCGCTTAAATACCAGTTCGGCGGACTCCAGTCGCCACACTGGAACAACTGGTTAGTAAGTCCGACGTATGCATTCATTAATAGTTGACAGTTGCTAGTTAGAGTTTTCTGTGCGTTGAAGTATTTTAGTGAATTTTGTGCTTCAGTTTTTAGCTGACATTTCTTATTGTTTCTAGTCAAATATTTCAGTTGACTTTTCATTCAGAGTTTTAACTTCGTTGGGTGTCCCAAGGGCCGCTTGAATTTTTGGTTTTAGCTAACAATTTTTTAAAGTTTTGTTAATATTGGTATTAATTATGGTTTACTAGTAGTACTACAAGTAGTCCCTTCTTACGAGAGAGAGAATTTCGAGAGCGCTGTTGCTAGTTCTATACATAGTTGTACTAATGGAACTCAACTTAGGTTACGTAGACGTATAGTTTTTTTTCAGTAACAGTAAAAATTTACCATGACTGAGAAGTGTGGGGTCTGTCGTAGGTTTGTGAATAGTGGGTTACGGTGTAGGGTTTGTACGAAGTATTTTCATGGGGGGCGGGGGGGGGGGGGGGTGTCATGCAGTGAGGAACCCAGTGGGCATTCTAGCGAGATGCTCTCCTGAATGCAGAATCTGTAGTAGAAATAAGTTAATAGAGAAGGAGGAAAGTAAGATCTGTGCCCTTCAGGTGCAGTTACAACACGCAAAGGAGGAACTAGATGGTTGAGGAGGGTGAAGGGTGCTGGGGAAAGGGAACTAGCCGTTGACAAGAAGGCATCTAGGAGGAGGACGTATTCAGACTGTTATACTTTGCGTATATGCAATAGATTTGACCAACTGTCAGAGCAGAGTGGAGAGGAGCATCTTGTAGCTGTAGGTGTAGGGATCATGCAGCAATCCTCAGCAGTTAGAAGGCCTAGGTCAGCTGCAAAGTCTAACAGAAAGAAGGAGCTTCTACTGATAGGTAGTTCGCACTGTAGAGGTGTGGGTCAGCAATTGCAGGAAGTGTTGGGGAGTGAGTACCAGGACACCAGCATTGTGAAGCCTAGTGCAGGGTTGGCTCAGGTGACTGACAACATACAGGAGTTATGTAGGAATTTTACGAAGGACGATCAGGTAGTGAAAGTGGGTGGAGCAGGGAACAATCTTGATAGGGATGGGGAATATGATGTAGGTGGTGATCTGATAAAGATAGCTACTCAAACTGGTGGCACTAATGTGCATTTCGTGCAACTGTTTCATCGTCATGATTGGCCTCATCTTAATGCGGCTGTTAGGCACGTTAACATGGGCCTGGAGAAGGCACTAATGGCAGATGGCATGGCTCGCATTTCAGTGGTGCCAGTTAAGTCTATCAGTAGATCGGATTTCACTAGGCATGGCCTGCACCTCAGTAGGTATGGGGAGACTGCAAAGCTTATAGGTGACAGTCTAGTGGGTGGTTGTGGGATCATTCATGGCAAAATTCCTGTAGTAGTTGGTGTTGGAACTGCACCATTTTTAGATTGAAGTCAGCTGATAGGTATACCTGCTTAAAGGAAGTCCCTCTAACTAAGCGCTCACTTCAGAAGACGTCATGTTTCGAAGTAGAGAAGCAATTAGCATACTTCATCAAAATATAAGATAAAGTTAGTGAACTGCTTACAGATGTTGACTCTGAAATAATTGGTGTATCGGAGCACCACTTAAATAATTTGACAATTCAGAGGCTTCCTTAACCAGGCTACAGATTAGCTGGCTGTTTCTCAAGGAGTTCCTTGCGGGGTGGGGGAGTGACCATGTATTTAAAGAACAGTATTCCATTTGAGTCCATAGACATATCACGGCACTACACTGAACAGATACTTGAGTGTTGTGCAGGGGCAGTTGAATTAAGTGAAACTAAACTTCTAATTGTTGTTATTTATAGGTCCCATAAATCTGACCTCAGAGCATTTCTGCTCAAGCTCGAGAGGGTTCTTGATTCACTTTATAGGAAACACCAGCAATTAGTTATATGTGGTGACTTCAATATAAATTTTGTATATGACGGTGCAAGAAAAAGGATGTTGGCAGATCTCCTAAATTCATATGATCTGATGAAGACTGTGTTTTCTCCAACTAGGATGCAGGGGAACAGTAGCACAGTCATAGACAATATTTTTATTCATTCTTCATTACTAGATGGGCATTCTGACAGTAAAAGGATGAATGGCCTTTCAGAACATAATGCACAATTTTTAACACTAAAAGGATTTTGTACTCAAACAAATGTCACATAAATTTACAAACTATTTAGGAGAGTTAATCCAACAGAAATAGATTCTTTCTTAAACCTCGTCAACGAACAAGAGTGGCAGAATGTTTATAGAGCCGATAATATACAAGACAAATATAATGCTTTTCTCAAAACATTTATCACGCTCTTTGAGAGTTGCTTTCCATTATAACGTTCTAAACGGGGTACTTGCAGTAAAAGACGGCCAGGGCGGCTGACTAGTGGGATAAGGATATCATGTAGAACAAAGCGTGAGTTATATCAAAATGTTAGAAGTAGTCACTATCAAGCTACAATAGCCCGTTACAAATAGTACTGTAAGATGTTTCGGAAGGCAAAGAGTACATGGTAAGCAAATGTAATGGCTAATTCACAGGATAAAATTAAGGCCATATGGTCAGTTGGGAAGGAAGTGTTTGGTCAGCAGCACAAGGTCGACGATATAAAGTCAATTCGTAGTAAAAGTATTTCTGTCACTGATGAATCAGATATATGTACAGTATTTAACAATCATTTTCTGAGCATTGCTGGTGAATTAAATAAAAATTTAGTTTAAACAAGGAATCATATAACTCTCTTGACAAATGCCTTTGCGAGATTGATGTCTGAGCTCTACATCTACATCTACGTCTATACTCCGCAAGCCACCCAACGGTGTGTGGCGGAGCGCACTTTACGTGCCACTGTCGTTACCTCCCTTTTCTGTTCCAGTCGCGTATGGTTCGCGGGAAGAACGACTGTCTGAAAGCCTCCGTGCGCGCTCGAATCTCTCTAATTTTACATTCGTGATCTCCTCGGGAGGTATAATTAGGGGGAAGCAATATATTCAATACCTCAACCAGAAACGCACCCTCTCGAAACCTGGTGAGCAAACTACACCGCGATGCAGAGCGCCTCTCTTGCAGAGTCTGCCACTTGAGTTTGTTAAACATCTCCGTAACGCTATCACGGTTACCAAATAACCCTGTGACGAAACGCGCCGCTCTTCTTTGGATCTTCTCTATCTCCTCCGTACGCCCGATCAGGTACGCATCCCACACCTATGAGCAATACTCAAGTATAGGTCGAACGAGTATTTTGTAAGCCACCTCCTTTGTTGATGGACTACATTTTCTAAGGACTCTCCCAATGAATCTCAACCTGGTACCCGCCTTGCCAACAATTAATTTTATATAATCATTCCACTTCAAATCGTTCCGCACGCATACTCCCAGATATTTTACAGAAGTAACTGCTACCAGTGTTTGTTCCGCTATCATATAATTATACAATAAAGGATCCTTCTTTCTATGTATACGCAATACATTACATTTGTCTATGTTAAGGGTCAGTTGCCACTCCCTGCACCAAGTGCCTATCCGCTGCAGATCTTCCTGCATTTCGCTACAATTTTCTAATGCTTCAACTTCTCTGTATACTACAGCATCATCCGCGAAAAGTCGCATGGAACGTCCGACATTATCTAATAGGTCATTTATATATAGTGCGAAAAGCTATGGTCCCATAACACTCCTCTGTGGCACGTCAGAGGTTACTTTAACGTCTGTAGACGTCTCTCCATTGAGAACAACATGCTGTGTTCTGTTTGCTAAAAACTCTTCAATCCAGCCGCACAGCTGGTCTGATATTCCGTAGGCTCTTACTTTGTTTTTCAGGCGACAGTGCGGAACTGTACCGAACGCCTTCCGGATGTCAAGGAAAATAGCATCTACCTGGAAGCCTGTATCTAATATTTTCTGGGTCTCATGAACAAATAAAGCGAGTTGGGTCTCACACGATCGCTGTTTCCGGAATCCATGTTGATTCCTACAGAGTAGATCCTGGGTTTCCAAAAACGACATGATACTCGAGCAAAAAACATGTTCTAAAATTCTACAACAGATCGACGTCAGAGATATAGGTCTATAGTTTTACGCATCTACTCGACGACCCTTCTTGAAGACTGGGACTACCTGTGCTCTTTTCGAATCATTTGGAACCTTCCGTTCCTCTAGTGACTTGCGGTACACGGCTGTTAGGAGGGGGCAAGTTCTTTCGCGTACTCTGTGTAGAATCGAAATGGTATCCCGTCAGGTCCAGTGGACTTTCCTCTGTTGAGTGATTCCAGTTGCGTTTCTATTCCTTGGACACTTATTTCGATGTCAGCCATTTTTTCGTTTGTGCGAGGATTTAGAGAAGGAACTGCAGTGCGGTCTTCCTCTGTGAAACAGCTTTGGAAAAAGGTGTTTAGTATTTCAGCTTTACGCGTGGCATCCTCTGTTTCAATGCCATCATCACCCCGGAGTGTATGGATATGCTGTTTCGAGCCACTTACTGATTTAACGTAAGACCAGAACTTCCTAGGATTTCTGTCAAGTCGGTACATAGAATTTTACTTTCGAATTAACTGAACGCTTCACGCATATCCCTCCTTACGTTAACTTTGACATCGTTTAGCTTCTGTTTGTCTGAGAGGTTTTGGCTGCGTTTAAACTTGGAGTGAAGCTCTCTTTGCTTTCGCAGTAGTTTTCTAACTTTGTTGTTGTACCACGGTGGGTTTTTCCCGTCCCTCACAGTTTTACTCGGCACGTACCTGTCTAAAACGCATATTACGATTGCCTTGAACTTTTTCCATAAACACTCAACATTGTCAGTGTCGGAACAGAAATTTTCGTTTTGATCTGTTAGGTAGTCTGAAATCTGCCTTCTATTACTCCCTTTTTTATATTCCTATTAACTTCCATATTCAGGGGTGCTGCAACGGCCTTATGATCACTGATTCCCTGTTCTACACATACAGAGTCGAAAAGTTCGGGTCTGTTTGTTATCAGTAGGTCCAAGATGTTAACTCCACGAGTCGGTTCTCTGTTTAATTGCTCGAGGTAATTTTCGGGTAGCGCACTCAGTATAATGTCACTCGATGCTCTGTCCCTACCACCCGTCCTAAACATCTGAGTGTCCCATTCTATATCTGGTAAATTGAAATCTCCACCTAGGACTATAATATGCTGAGAAAATTTATGTGAAATGTATTCCAAATTTTCTCTCAGTTGTTCTGCCATTAATGCTGCTGAGTCGGGAGGTCGGTAAAAGGAGCCAATTATTAACCTAGCCCGGTTGTTGAGTGTAACCTCCACCCATAATAATTCACAGGAACTATCCACTTCTACTTCACTACAGGATAAACTACTACTAACAGCGACGAACACTCCACCATCGGTTGCATGCAATCTGTCCTTTCTAAACACCGTCTGTACCTTTGTAAAAATTTCGGCAGAATTTATCTCCGGCTTGAGCCAGCTTTCTGTACCTATAACGATTTCAGCTTCGGTGCTTTCTATCAGCGCTTGAAGTTCCGGTACTTTACCAATGCAGCTTCGACAGTTTACAATTACAATACCGATTGCTGCTTGGTCCCCGCATGTCCTGACTTTGCCCCGCACCCTTTGAGGCTGTTGTCCTTTCTGTACTTGCCCGAGGCCATCTAACCTAAAAAAAACCGCCCAGCCCACGCCACACAACCCCTGCTACCCGTGTAGCCGCTTGTTGCGTGTAGTGGACTCCTGACCTATCCAGCGGAACCCGAAACCCCACCACCCTATGGCACAAGTCGAGGAATCTTCAGCCCATACGGTCACAGAACCGTCTCAGCCTCTGATTCAGACCCTCCACTCGGCTCTGTACCAAAGGTCCGCAGTCAGTCCTGTCGACCATGCTGCAGATGGTGAGCTCTGCTTTCATCCCGCTAGCGAGACTGGCAGTCTTCACCTAATCAGATAGCCGCCGGAAGGCGGCATTGGTGCCGACATGAGCGACCACCTGCAGATGGGTGCACCCTGTACCCTTCATGGCATCCGGAAGGACCCTTCCCACATCTGGAATGACTCCCCCCGGTATGCACACGGAGTGCACATTGGTTTTCTTCCCCTCTCTTGCTGCCATATTCCTAAGGTGCCCCATTACGCGCCTGACGTTGGAGCTCCCAACTACCAGTAAGCCCACCCTCTGCGACCGCCCGGATCTTGCAGACTGAGTGGCAACCTCTGGAACAGGACAAGCAGCCATGTCCGGCCAAAGATCAGTATCAGCCTGAGACAGAGCCTGAAACCGGTTCGTCAGACAAACTGGAGAGGCCTTCCGTTCAGCCCTCCGGAATGTCTTACGCCTCCTGCCACAACTCGAGACGACCTCCCACTAGACCACAGGTGAGGGATCAGCCTCAGTGCGGGCAGTATCCCGGGCAACCACAGTCGTAGTCCGATCGGGGGATGCGTGGGACGAGCTGGCCGTCCCCGACAAACCCCCATCCGGACCCCTACAGTGATGCCCATTGGCAACAGCCTCAAGCTGTGTGACTGAAGCCTACACCGCCTGAAGCTGGGAGCGAAGGGATGCCAACTCAGCCTGCATCCGAATACAGATACTCCTCTGTGATACAGACAAGGGGGAGATTTAGTAAATAATTACATTACTGCAGACTAAGGACTTCCATGGACATAATGGAGTGCCTAGCCCAATATTACAGTACTGTGCTGCACATGTTAGCCCTGTATTTAGCCATAGCTTGTAGAAAATAAATTAACGCTAATCACAGTAAGACTCATTCTTCACAGTTTCTAACGAACAATTCAACAAAATCTGTCGTTTTAATTTCACAGAGTAAGCGTATGATTACTGAAACTGAAAAGTTCAAATTTCTAGGTATTCAGATAGATAGTAAACTGTCGTGGAAACGCCACGTTCAGAATCTTGTTCAAAGACTTAATACTGCCTTTTTTACTATTCGAACGGAGTCTGAAGTGAGTGATCATTGGACACGAAAATTAGTCTACTCGCTTATGTCGTACGGTATTATATTTTGCGATAAATGTTCCCATTCTGAAAGGATATTTTTGGCTCTGAAACGGGCGGTTCGGGCTACAAGTGGTGTAAGTTCACGAACCTCTTGTCGACCCTGTTTACGAGTCTGGGTTCAAAACAATGGTTCAGATGTCTGTGAGCACTATTGAACTTGACATCTATGGTCATCAGTCCCCTAGAACTTAGAACTACTTAAACCTAACTAACCTAAGGACATCACACACATCCATGCACGAGGCAGGATTCGAACCTGCGACCGTAGCGGTCACGGTTCCAGACTGAAGCGCCTAGAACCGCACGGCCACACCGGCCGGCACGAGTCTGGGTATTTTGACATTGGCCTCTCAGTATATATTCCCTACTGTCATTTCTTGTTAACAGTATCAGTTTATTCCCAAGTATCAGCAGCTTTCATTCAGTTAATACGCGGCAGAAATCAAACCTGCATTTGGATCGGACTTCCTTAACTCTTGTGCAGATACGTGTGCAGTATACTGCTGCACTCATTTTTAATAAGCTACCACTATAATTCAAAAATCTTAGCAGTAATCCACACGCTTTCAAACCGAAACTGAAGAGTTTTCTCATGGGTCACTCCTTGTATTCTGTCGAGGAATTCCTTGAAATATTAAGCTGATTCTTGTTATATTGTTGACTGCGTTTACTTAATCTTATGGATTGACTTTTTTCGGGTTGATAAACATTTTATTTTTATCTGTTATTACTTTTATGTTGTAATTTCATGTCCTGACACGTCCAATGACCTTGGAGATTTGCACTTGGTTTGTAAATAAAGAAATAATGAAGTAAATTTAATAATCGCACTCTTTCTTCTCGGGTGTCTACCTACTGTGCCTTTCGGTTAACTACCTTTAGAGCAATTCCAATCTTCTAGCAACTTCTGAATCTTCCATCAAAGAGTCATAATATCATTATTCGTGAACACACATTTTCAATGTGCTAACAGTAGCCATAGAAAGTTTAGCTATGAATAAACTTCTCTTTAAGAGGAGCCTAAAGGGTTTATTGGTGGCCTACCACTTCTAGTCCACTGAGGAATTTCTTACTAAAACCAGTTAATGTACACCCATGTTAAGAAAAAAACAGAACACAATGAACGACTTGAGATAGGATTTTCATATACACAGGACATGTAGATTAGTATGTTTTT
This sequence comes from Schistocerca gregaria, assembly GCF_023897955.1. NCBI lineage: Eukaryota > Metazoa > Arthropoda > Insecta > Orthoptera > Acrididae > Schistocerca > Schistocerca gregaria. The sequence continues at coordinate 46,341,496 of NC_064931.1, forward strand.
GCAGAAATGATTAGCATTGGAATCATGTCGGCTCGCCGGTTCAAAGTAAACATGGATATCGGGGCGCAACATCAACTACCGGTAAAATGTGCGTGCGCCTCTCGTTGCCTCTATAAACCGAAGGTAATGGATCAGTGTGACTTGAGCAGACGTGAAGGATGCCTCGCAGACGTATGCGCCAGCCGTACCGTAAAATCAGCGACTTTGAAAGAGGACGTATTATTGAGATAAGAGAATGTGATGCACGCATGCTGTTCGTGTGGGACGACGTATTTCGGCAGCGCAATGGGTGTGTGCAGAACTCGACGAGATGTGGCAAGTTGCCCCACCCAGACCACCAGCCCAGAAGATCGACACCTCTTTCTAATGGCATTGTAGGACATATCTGAGTCCTCCTCGGCTATGGTGGAACAGTGTAACACATCGTACACTATTAGGGGTAACAGTCCATCGTCGTTTATTACTGCGCGTCGTCCATTTCTCCGCCTACGTTTGACGAATGTGCAGAATTATGCTAGACTGTAATGGTGTGTGGAATGACTTCACTGGAAAACTGGGGACAGGAATGACCTCAAACAGTGCTTTCGTGTGAATCCAGTTCTGTTTGTTTGAAAATGATGGCCGTATTTTTGTTCGCCACAGACAGGGGGAGCGCCATCACAGTGACCGCACTCGCGTAAGACATACAGTGCCGACTCAAGGCCTTATGGTGTAAGGTAGGTAATATTTGGTACAACCACAGATCACAGTTGGTGCGTGTCCGGGGACTGTGACCAGTGACGCTTACGTGAATGATATCTCGTGACCCGTAGCCATATCCTTTCCGCACAACACCCCAGACGCCATTGTCAGCAAGTCAATGCACGACCACATGTTGTGCACGAAATCGTGCCTTCTTTGTGTCACAGGATGTCAGCCTTTTTCCCTAACCTTCTAGATCACCAGACTTGTCGCCAGCCGAAAATGTATGGGAGATAGTGAAAGGTCTATGTTGGATTCCTTTCATGTTAATTTCTTAAATCTGTTGTCATTTACGGCATAAATTTCTCTTCTAAATTTACTGTGGCGTTTCTGACTATCTGCGAGGAGATTGAGCAGTGGAACGTGTTACTTCTACACATAAACAAGAACTATCTGTCACACTAATACACTTTAAAACACAGTTTATATGTAATTCATGTCACACAGTCTCATACGGAACCTACATCCGCTTTCTTTTATATACTGTATATGATAAGATACTGTCATTCCCCTTCCCTTCTGTGTGAGAGGATAAATGAGCAAATGTATTTCTAGTTGCTGCTGGAGGGTAGCAGACAAGCCTGTCTGCTAGAGAACAGTAGGATCAACGTCGGTAGCTACGCTTTCTAAAAGCAAAGAGGTTTCTATCCTTAGTATGGTTCTGTCCGTCCCTTGTCATGTTGGTATAGGAAGCTGCCCCTCTGGTCACTTCCGGTTTATTCTGATTAGTGTGTTGCGTACCGGGTATAATAAATTGAACTAATGCTGACAGGTAACCAAGCTAAAAGTAGGCAGTCCAACAACTTACGCAACATGGACCAAGGGAATAATCTGATTTCGAATATTAACGCGTCGGACGGTTCCGAAAATGCAATGGGGAATACTTCAGAGGAAATGCAAAACAGGACGAACGGGCTCACATCAGAGCCAGAAATTAATTTGCCTCCAACTAACCAAATTGATTTGGCAGAACTCATGAAAGCCTTATTGCAACAAAATAAAGAAAACGCAGAGAAATCTGAAAAATCGATCCGCGAGCGAGGCGAACAAATAGACGAAAAACTAATCCAGCAGACAAATAAAGTCGACAAGTCGATGCAGAGAGTGTCCGATGATATCTCACAAAGAATAAACAATCTGGCAAGTGAAATAAAAAGTGATATTATGAAAGAATTAGGCCGTACATTTGAACAAATCGATGACCGTCTGCAAGCCTTAGAACAGGGCAAGCGGAGTCGCGATGCGGAATCGGAGAGCGAAGAACAGCTACTTAGGAATTTCCAAGCGCTGAGAGAACAATGCCAAAGAGAACACCAGCAGGTACTCTCGAGGGTCCAGGAGGCGGAAACGCATTGTCTCGCGTCCGTTGGCAACATTGCAGCGGACAACAGTCAAGCGATTCACGTTCTCGAAAAGCAAGTAGAACAATTGAAGCAGACAGGGGCAGAGGACAACAGACAAATACAGGATAAGATTGCGGCATTAGCGGACATCGTAGGCATGATGAAGGTGGCGGAGAGCGATAACAATACTACACCGGTAGCGGTCGCAGAGACTGAAGAAGTGCGTTCGCTTCTTAGATTTCAGAAGGGACAGTTCGAAGTGAACAGGCGGCACAAAGCTGTAACAGGTGAATTACAAGAACGCGTGGCGCATCTGGAAAGCCGCATGGGGTGTGATTCCGAACTCGCCCATAGCACCAAAAATAGCCGTACGAACAGTGCAGAGAGGGACTCCGGCCACGAGGGAGATTTTGACGACAGGGAAGAATGTATGTTGAGGGACAGACATGACAAAAATAGAAACATTCAAGGGCCTCGCCGGGAGGAAATGCGGGGATTTGATTTCAAACATTTCCTTACGGTGAGAAAGTTTGAGATATTTCAAAATTCTCAAAAAGGAATACATCCACGAGCATGGCTCGAGCAATTTGAATTCTGTCTTCCCCCCGACTGGGCAAGTTCACATAAGATAGAATATATGTGTGGCTATTTGGAAGGCGAACCGGCGATTCGCATGAGGTCGGCAGCGCGTCACTGCAACTAGACTCGGGAGTTTCGACAAGCCTTTCTGTTCGCCTATTGGTCGGAAGCGGCACGAGATAGGGTCAAACATGGCATAAGTATGCTGCCAAATTTGAACCAGTCTGGTTTCGCAAAAACAGACATAATGTCTTATGGGACAACAGCAATCAGTGATTTTATAATGTTACTTAAAAACCGTCTTGATTGCAAATTTTTTTTATTCATATGACCGGTTTCGGTACATTCAGAACCCTCTTCAGATCTGTAAAAATAATGATACTAATTTACTATTTCACGGAAGCAAATCTTTTTCATCCTATCTAATCAACATCAAATGTACCAGAGCGTACCTGATATTTCAGTTACAGGAGTAACTCGTCCAAATCCAGCAGTTTTCACATGCTACGTCACATAAAATTGGTTGGCAGAGTGCACGTCATTTATATTAATTATAACACTATTACCGACAGGTGGCGTCTGGTACATTTGTTACATTCCATTTGCACATACTATATTCAATAGATCTTTTTTTTATTAATTAAAAATAATTAAAATATGTAGATGTCAAGGTTAAAATCTGTACTTGTCAGCATTAATAAAAAACAGTAAAATTATCATTTTTATACGATCTAAAAAACATAGGGCGATTTATATATCTATGGTGATGGTGTGAACTTGTTTCCTCTACGGTCTGCTTCCGTATTTCCCACCACCTCGGTGTTGTGCCGCGGTCCGCTCAGTCGTCTGATGTCCATCGCCGCGGGCAAGAGAGCCGCACAGGAGGGCCCCGTCAACGACGCCAGGCACTGCACGCGTCTTCCGGCTTCTCCACCGCGCACCATCTCTCATCCCTCGGCCTGGATCTCCACACGCCACAGTTGTCATCTTAGTAGGTCGTCATAAATGCTAAAATAGGCGTTATGATTGAATTCGCTTTGCTCGTTGAGGATTAAATCCGGATCTTTATTTTTGTGGGTGTATATTCCAAGTTGTTCCAAAATGTTAAGAAACCGTCCCTTATGGGCTCTATGCAGGATGTCTAAATTGTGTTCAATGTTCGTGACTGAGTGCTTTGTAGCAGCCATATGCGCCCCAAAAGCTGTTTTTTTTTTTAGAGTAGGTGTGCTCCCTGAATCTGGTTTCAAAGTTCCTACCAGTCTGCCCTATATATTGTTTACAGCAGTCATTACATTTGATCTTATATACACCTGAATCCTGAAATTTATGCCTACTATTACATATTCTATGCCGGAGCTTCAATTTTAAAGTGTTATTTGTTCGGAACCCTATTTTAACGTCGGATTTACGAAAGCACCTTTCAATTTTGTCTGTAATTCTTCCATTGTAAGTGAGAGCTACATATTTTTTCTTGTTGTTCCTCTTAACTGCTACTTGACTTCCTTTTATTTGTTCCATTTGCCTCTTCTTTATCTTCCTATAAATATTCACCACCTGCTTACACGTAGGGACGACTGGGCGCCACACAGTGGTCGTGTGTGCTCTGGAGCGATGAAAGCAGGGTTCATTTGTTTTCTTCCGAGGGGGTCCGAAGGCCAGTCAATGCAAGAAACGATTTCCGGTAACTAGTAAACACTGTTGCGCATTATGGCGGGAACGTCACTGTGTGGGAATGCTTCTCCCGTTCAAGTGTCGTCCCTCTAGTGCCTATTGAACGCATTCTGGATCTTTTCAACTTCCATGAAACCTTGAAAACGCGTATGTTGCCCCACGGCAAAGATAAAATCGGACGAAACTGATAATTTCGAGGCGGCAGTGATCCTAAGCACACCTTGCTCGTATCGTAGGCTTTTTGAGAACGATGCGAGTAAGGATCCTTAAGTGGCCTAGCCAAAGCCCAGATATCAATTTGATTGAAGGCCTGTGGACGGAACTCAGTCGAAGGCTAAGGCAATTCTGCAGCTGTGACCAGTTATTGCAATCTTTGGTTAAAGAACTGCAGAAAATCCTCGTGCATCGTTTAGCTGACCTCGTTGACTACAAACCATCACGATGTGGGTCTGTTACAAAGGCGAAAGATTAAGCAACCTAGTACTAACGGCTATGTACGATCATTCAAGTTCCACAAGTCTTTTAATCTGTAACATTCTTTCTGTCAAACTACAGTAATTTTGTAAAACTGCTTGTGATATTGCCAGTTACGGAACGCAGTGTTCTTTGTTTTGTGGTATCAGCGCAATTAGCGTTGTTAATGAAGTGACATAACAGCTATAAAGATTTTCGTTTGAATAAGTTGTTTTTCTTATGAAAATTTGTTTGTCTAAAAGGTTTTCAGAAATTACTGCAACCAGTCACCTTTTATGTAGATGTATTTTATTTAACCATGACCGGTTTCGAGCTGCCTAGCAACTCATCATCAGATGGTATATACATTCAGTGCTTTTTTTTTGTACCCATTGTGTGGGTACACAATGGGTACAAAAAAGCACTGAATGTATATACCATCTGATGATGAGTTGCTAGGCAGCTCGAAACCGGTCATGGTTAAATAAAATACATCTACATAAAAGGTGACTGGTTGCAGTAATTTCTGAAAACCTTTTCACACCACAGTCGCAGTGTTCCACATCCACAATGGATAAAAGTCTTAATTTGTTTATCTGTTGGTTGTTTGGTTGGTTTGGGGGAAGGCACCAAACAGCGTGTTCATCAGTCCCACCGGATTAGGGAAGGATGGGGAAGGAAGTCACCCGTGTCCTTTCAAAGGAACAGTCCTGGCATTTGCCTGAAGGGATTTAGGGAAATTACGGGAAACCTGTCCGCAGCTCGTGATCTTGCGGTAGTGTTCTCGCTTACCGCGCACGGGGTCCCGGGTTCGATTCCCGGCGGGATCAGGGATTTTCCCTTCCTCGAGATAGTTGGGCGTTGTGTTATCTTCATCATCACCATTCACCCCCATTACCGTCGGAGGAAGGCAATGGCAAACCACCTCAGCTAGGACCTTGCCTAGTCTTTGGTGCGGGTCTCCCGCTTCGTCCCCTACGCTCCTCGGAGTATGGGACCTCATCATCATCACGGAAAACCTAAATCAGGATGGCCGGGCGCGGGTTTGAACTGTCGTCCTCCCGAATACGAGTCCAGTGTGCTAACCACTGCGCCACCTCGCTCGTTAAAATGTGCTTGTCAAAATAGTTATTTTCGCTACTGTATACTGAATACATCTTGACATTTGTCGAGAATACGCCAACGATTTCGAACCTGCAGATTCATAAACTGATTAATATTTGTTTTTGTCTGCTTGTGGGCTGAGGTGTGTGTCTGTCAGGTCAACCAACAGGTACTCAGAGAAGAGTCGGTGTTTTAATTCAAAGCACTGATGTCACTGTGAACTTTACGTGATTCGTCGTAATGGTATTAACAAGCCCGTTGCCATTCCATCCGGTTACATTTGCAATCGTTCGTACGTACTTGTTGAAGGTGAGGGCTTTGCTATGCGCTGTGCGCCGGATGGTGGTGACGTTTTCTGGTCACGGAGCAGCTCGCAGCTGCGTCTGGCGGAGCCTCGCTGGACGCTCGCCTACCAAAACAGTCGCTACGGCATGACTCAAGATCCTGCTCATGTTTTCGTTGGCGGAACTTTGTTCCCCTTATTTACTATATTCAGGCGATAGGGAACGCTTCTCTCGGGCTTACTGAGCAACTGACAATGAATGTGTCAGTCACTGCAGATAAGAGACTGCCCTTGCTGCAGTAGCAAAATGGAGAGTGTGGTTTTCGAAGAAAGTGCGCGTCCTTTATTCTCTCTAGATTTTGTTGTACAGAGATACTCGATACTAGAGAGAACTGTTAAGAAAAGGAATGGATTGTTTCAGTATTTCAGTTACTTACAAGGAACAAATGTCCGCTTCTATAGCTGAGTGGTTAATGAGACTTACTGCTATGCGGGTAGTCGTGTTCGATTCCCAGGATTGCCAGTGATTTTTTTTCTTGGGGGCAGACTGGTACGGGCAACTGAGGAACTGATCGACCAATTAATAGCGGTTCGAAAGTCAAGAAACCCGAGAACGTCCGAGAATCCGGTGTGCTAACCACATACCTACCCACAGCGCATCTAGAGACGCCACTGGGAGAGGATAACACGGCGGTCGGTTGGGCGCGATTGGCCCGTCTAGGGTCAGAAAGCGGAACTTTTACGTATGATGAATAGCATTACTTTAGTGACGTGGGATCGTTTCTCGATGAAACTTGGTTGTATTAGAAGAATCTCTTAAGTTCACTTGCTTGTGAATCTGCTTCAATGCATCTTTTTTTCTTTTTCATCTTAAAAATATGCTTACAGCTTTTTGAACAAAATGGCAGTTAAAAGAATTGAGTTGGACAACGGGGAGTTATTTAAAAACCAACTTAAATACCTCTCGGTCTTCGGCCACACTCATATTTCCGCTTCTTTCGCACATCAAAAGACATTAGACTCCCATTCGAGAAAGATAAACTACATACAGCCTTGTTAGAAAACATACATTGCAATGGTCTTATGTTTTGGTTTTCGGAGTTGTTTTGCTTATAATCATTTCTGTAGTTTGCGTTTTTGCTATTTTGGCATTCTATAAAGCTATTATGCTTACAAAAAAGTGTTTTGGTAGTTGTGTGAAGATCTAGAGCTGCTAGGAATATATCCCGGCTGGGGATGGCAGCCGATTCCATGAGAGTGGCCAAAGATGAGAAGTGGGTCCTAAAGAGGCCAGAATAACAAGGAGAAACAAGGAAAGGAAGAGCGAGGATGAGCAACATGTACGCCAAGAGGACGTGCAGCTGAAACCTATCAGGAACAATAGAGGTGGGCCACAGTTCAAGTATCTCTGTTAATTGGATTTCCTGAGAATTAAGTTTCCTGGCATGTTTATTTTATGCATAGAAAATCTATTTGGACTAGAGGTTTGAAATTATTTGGGATGTTTCAGGATACTATTTGGAGTAAAATAGACAGTCACTAATTTACTACTAACAGGGAGAAAAATACATACTCATTAGTCATAGAAATGTAACCTTAATTTTGAATAGCACATGTAAATATTTATGGAATAAAAAATTGTGGCTAAAATGACATTATTACAGTCTACTTTTTAGATGGACCTGTTATTAATGTGTCCATAGCGTTTCTAGCATCTAAGCAAGGTATTTATTCACTGCATAGATTCCAAGTATTGACTGGCAATTATAACTTGTAATTTACTTTACAAAAAAATTGTACATAAGAATGTTCAGCAAGAAACACTCCTATTGTACGATAATTTTCATTCTACTAAGAGTTCACTGTTTTTAGCTAGAAAAACGTAAATTTTATGAAAATTGTTAGTATTTTCCAGGCGTTTACGTTAAATACGATAGTGCAGTGCCGGCACTTCTCTGCCGATACCGGGCATGCGACTTTCAAGCATAGCGTCTGATCTGTACGGGAATACACATAGTGGATGTGCGTGTACAGATCGTTGACGCATAGAAGCTCGGGTGTGGCAGTGAGTCGTACACGGGTAGAGAGATAGCTGGTCTCTCTAATAAATAAAATGAGTCAAGGGATCAACAACGAACTTCAATGGATGTGATGTGACATCCGCTAGCATCAAATACAACGAACAATAATGAAGAGAAAAAAAGTGGTAAGACGACCATTCGTGATAGGGTTCGAGTCCCGGTCCGGCACAAATTTTCGTTGTCGTCATTCCATTCTACACCTGATGGTAGCCATTATTCGCAATTGCGATGTATTTACCTTACACGTCATTACCCTTCGTAGTTCAGAGAATGCTGTATTAATCAAATGGTTCAAATGGCTCTGAGCACTATACGACTTAACTTCTGAGGTCCTCAGTCGCCTAGAACTTAGAACTAATTAAACCTAACTAACCTAAGGACATCACACACATCCATGCCCGAGGCAGGATTCGAACCTGCGACCGTAGCGGTCGCGCGGTGCCAGACTGTAGCGCCTAGAACCGCACGGACACTCCGGCTGGCGCTGTATTAATCATTTGGTACAATATGATACAGTACTAAAAACTACCGCAACAATCTACAATCCTCCATACGGTGCGTGTCACAGGGTATGCGCCAGTATCACACTCTTCCTTGATATTCCATTCACGGACTGAGCACTTGGAGAACGGAATTTTGACAATACCGCAGCTCGTGACGCACAGTGCCTTTCCTGTGTCGTCTCTTCATTGTTGTTGTTGTTGTCTTCAGTCCTGAGACTGGTTTGAAGCAGCTCTCCATGCTACTCTATCCTGCGCAAGCTTCTTCATCTCCTAGTACCTACTGCAACCTACATCCTTCTGAATCTGCTTACTGTATTCATCTCTTGGTCTCTCTCTACGATTTTTACCCTCCACGCTGCCCTCCAATACTAAATTGGTTATCCCTTGATGCCTCAGAACATGTCCTACCAACCGATCCCTTCTTCTAGTCAAGTTGTGCCACAAACTTCTCTTCTCCCCAATCCTACTGAATACCTCCTCATTAGTTATATGATCTACCCATCTAATCTTCAGCATTCTTCTGTAGCACCACATTTCGAAAGCTTCTATTCTCTTCTTGTCCAAACTAGTTATCGTCCATGTTTCACTTCCATACATGGCTACACTCCATACAAATACTTTCAGAAGTTCCATATTTTTGTGACGCTCTCGAACAGACTAAAGAGATCTATGACAAGATTGAAGATCCTCTTTGAACCTGCTCTGTCTGTTCAGTTAATCTAATTTCGTGAGTGAACTACCGTTTGTTAGAATTTTCCCTCAATGGTTCTGACTCTGCGTCTGCCTTCCACAGAACTTAATTTTCGTAATTAGTTCCTCTGATATCGCTCCAGATGGATAACACCAGATTTTTTACAGGTACGTCTGATTCCAATGATTGTTCGGCAATGCTCTTTCTGTATGGTTACGAGTATGGCGCTATTCCGTGTTGATCGACAGCTGCTAATAGTCATTATATCGAGCGATGATCTTCGAGAGGTTTTCAGTATTACGATCTTTGCAGTAAGAACACCTTGTATGTTACGATTGTTGAAACAGAATTCCTCAAAGTGTTCAGTCTCTGATTCACCACAAAAATATCATCATCTCACATTTTCCCTTATAACTATCACGTTCTACACGCTAGGGAAAGGACGGAAGACTGGGGCTTAAAGTCCCGTCGACAAAGACAGGAGAACGAATACACGGTCTCATTGGAAAGGGTGCGCAAAGTAATCGGCCGAGGCAATCCAAAGAGACCATGGCGGCATTTCCCTTAAGCGATTTCCAAAACTGCAAATAGATAGCCTGACGGTGTTTTGAATCGCCGTTCTCCCGAATAAGGTTGCAGTGTTACCACTGCCCAGCACTGCTCGGTTCTACCTTTGTCTAGCTTACAAGATAGGCCTCGTAGACAGCGAGAATCTCCCGTGGTTAGCAGTTAAATGTTGTGAGTCACACATTCGGATTTACCACTAGCACATAAAATTAAATTACAGTCATTAGCTTTCTTTTGAAATGCACTATCGATACTTAATGAAACAGACATTAGAAAGAAAGCAGAAATATCCAGGAAAATCATAGAAAATTCCATAGAGCTCTTAAAATTGAGCAAAAAGAGAGTAGCTGTTTTACATAAGAGGTTTGTTGAGGGGAAAAAGGATGCTATCGATAGGAAAAAAGAATGGGACAGAGAGATGAAGAGAATGAAGTCACAGTTTAGTGTGCCGCCAACGCCGATGTTATAAGATACGAAACACTTCCTCAAATGTGACAATGATAGGAGGGGAAATCGGACATGGCATTGTAACGGAACCGGCACAGTATTCGCTACAGTGATCTGGGAGAACCTAAGTCAGTGTACCTGTGGATGAAGGGCCGGGGATGGAGAAATTTACACCGTGTTTCTTCTGAATATCTGGCGCATTCTGCTAACTCCCTCGATTATTCTTGGAAGAGGGCGGATTCTGACGAGAGAACGTGAATCCGAGAGAATGAGTGCTACAATGATTAGATAAGGCTACAAAAATGTGAATGAATATGTAACAGGATTGACAAGCCGTGCCATTACGAAACACGCTCGAATACCACACAAAAGAAGCTGATGTGACATCTCTGGAGTGACCTGACAGTAGCTATTCGTGGCAAAAACACTGCGGTATGAACAAGACGACATACGATGTAAACACCTAATGATACAAGCAAGATTAAGGAGACCTGCAATTCAGCGATGATTTCACGGTTTACTACAAGGTGCAAATCGCACGAATATCCTCGCAAGCTCCACTCCCTCTCCCCCCTCCCCCGGCTCTTTACCTCTCTCCGGACTTATTCTGTTCCCTCCACCCCCCTTGCACTAAAGCAGGTTGATCAAATATTCTCCAATGGTTCCACCGTCAAAAAGTTGGTACATCAAAGAAAAACACCTAATATAAATTCTTCGAAATTTTCACGAGTAAGTGAAATTATGAAGCAACTTACTCTGACGAGCCTAGGCATCATGCTAACAGGTCAAGGGCATATTAATGCCGTCCCGTTGCGATGCAGACACGTGACGAGTAAGGAAAGTATATAAGTGGATCAGAGACAAATGGAGAATCACTCTAGTGACATAAGGGGCCACTAATAGCAGTTTTTTTGCGAGCTACTGTCGTGAGCATCCAAAGAAAATGGTTGAAGGACAGTGAAATTACGAGTAGGCGACAAAGTACTGAATTTACTCGTCTCTGTCAGCTCTGTAGAGGGTGATAGGTGTGCCAGATATGACGACGGAGTGGAATGTTGATGCGGGCAGAAGTGTTTCGGAGCACACTCTGCGGCCCACATTGTCGTACACGGGGTCTCACAGCAGACGACACCTATGTCTTCCCATGTTGACCCAACGACGTCGCGCCAGGGAGAGTTGCCGAATACTCGGCATTATTGCGGACTACCTGCGTGCTTTTTGTTCGAGTCATCTTCCACACGGTTTCATGTATCAGCCACCAAATGCTGTGATGGGACACATCTGGGATGCCACGAACCATCGACCCGCAATGTATGGGAACTGAATGACCTGTGTATACACATCTGCTGCCACATACCTACCAAGGACTTCTGAAATACATGCCACGCAGAATCACTGTTGCGTTCCAAAGGTGGACCAACACACTACTGAGCAAGTAAAAAAAAAATGGCTCTGAGCACTATGGGACTTAACGTCTGAGGTCATCAGTCCCCTAGAACTTAGAACTACTAAAACCTAACTAACCTAAGGACATCACACAAATCCATGCCCGAGGCAGGATTCGAACCTGCGACAGTAGCGGTAACGCGGTTCCAAACTGAAGCGCCTAGAACCACACGGCACTAAGAAAGTAGTCATAATATTTTAGCTTATCAGTCTAGTAGAATCCAACATAACCTCACTAACCAACAGTTTCCGTTGCTAGCTCACTAAAATATGGCCAACATTATCATTATTTCCGTGTCCGAGCAACAGGCAGAACCTGTCTCTGATGTTCATTCTTTGCTCTTTTCGTTCATTTCTGCTGTGTAGTGTCGCATTTCTGACTTAAAAACTACTGATATAACGCGGCCAAGACATTGCCGGTTCCCTTGGGGACGATGAGGAGCGATTGCTTTTTCTTCTGCGCTCTCTCTCTCTCTCTCTCTCTCTCTCTCTCTCTCACACACACACACACACACACACACACACACACACACACCTTATTTTGGTTCCCATAAGCATAAGCTTTGATTCCGTTAAACCGGTTAACGCAAATGCTATTATCGTTCCTTGGAAAAGAACACGACCGATTTCTTTCGCATGTGGTCCGTCCCCAATGAGACCGTACTCGACGTGGTGTTAAAACCAGACATCCCTTCCTTTTTTTCTTTCCTGGCAGACGACATTGAGCAACTGGAATATCAGAACGGGTTATTCATTTATTTGCATTTAGCTTCCAAATCACACATCCAGTTGATTCGTTCTGGAGTCAGCGATCTTTTAGTTCACACATCACATTCTAATGTAAAACATTTTAAATTATTTCAATACAATTTCCTAGTTTTCTTATTCGCCATCGCAATGCTAATGTACGCATGCTGTAACTATAGAGTACAAAGTACCGCCACATTTGAAACCTGCAGCTTCGACCGAAGCGAGACGAGACATGAGCCCGCGATCACTCGTTTCGAAGCAGCAAAGAAGCCATCTCGAAACACAGTGGTCGGCTGTCTGTAACGAAGTCAACAATAGCGACAATAATGCATCTTCCATTTCATGTAGTTCCACACAAGATGCTGCACAGCTTAAGGATAGTTATGCACATAATTTTCTAGCTCATCACATGGAAAAATAATGGAACCTATTTCTAATTATCAACCTTTAAGAAACTTGACGTGAACTCCGTTTGCTACACAGGTTATTCAGAATTTTGTTTCATCGATTTTCAGTGGATGTTTCGGTCACAGCAGAGGGAAACTTTCTGATGATCTGCTTGTGCAGCATAAAGCGCAGCTCGGTAGCTTATGAGAGAGAGAGAGAGAGAGAGAGAGAGAGAGAGAGGGAGGGAGGGAGAGATGAGCCACAACTGGATCGAATCCACGTTCGTCTGGTACAACAAGTAGTCTGATTGTGGGTTTTCGGCGATTTTCCACTCTCCCTTATACTAATGCAGGGCGAGTCCCCAATTTATGCCACAGAAGAAAGATATTTCATACCATTGGGTTGTAGCATAACTTCGTGGCGTTTTTCATCAATTTAATAAACACAACATTAACTCAATGTAACCAACAATATATTCTCCTTCACTATTTACAACAGTCCCCCAACCGACTGCAGAAATCACGTGGTTTCGAGGCGAGGAACTCGTGGAGCGCTTTTTTGTCCGGGGAGGAAGTTCCTAGAAGGGCAGAAAAGGTGAAATATGAGGGCGCAAGATCCGGTGAATAGGGCGGGTGCGGAATGAATTCCCAATACAACTCCTGTATAGTGCATTTTTGGTCGGTCTAGAAGAATGCGAGCGGGTGTTATCACCTCGAGAAAGCAATTCGCAGTTTAGCACACCGTCGCTGCTCCACCCGATGCTTACGAGTAACATTATCTTTGGCGGATGCGCGCAGGTCTTCGTGCGGGGACTTGGTACTGTGTTTTGGCTGAGCCGTTCCTCTCTTTTCCTTATGTTAGCATGAAGACACCATTTCTCGTCCCCAGTATGGCCACCCGCTGGTTTTTGTGATTTTGGCTTGAATTTTTGAACCTTCCTCATTGCATGCAAATGTGGCACGATGGTGGAAAGATCACAGGTGATCATATTTGCCAATTCTCGAGAACAATGACGTGGATGAATGTGTTTAAAGTCTTCATCAAACCCGGACGTGGAGAGTCATTGGTGTCAGAAGGATCCTACTAAACACGAGAAAACCGTGTTCTGTTCAATGGCATTTTCCCCATACACGGCGTAAATGTTTTTGACTGCCTCTAATGCCGTCACTCCTCTACAGAAGAATATGTCGGAAATGTTCCGATTTCTTCACTTCGCACTTCATTTTCTAGCGTCCACAGCTCTACTCACTATCTCCAAATGATAAAATGACGGTATGCGAACTCAAATAGCAACAATGAGCTACAAATAAAAAAAACGGCAATCGACAAATAAACCCATCGTAACCGGAATATCAACATGTAAAACAAAAACGCTACGAACTTCTGCACCAACCTAATAGTTGGTCTTTTAATAAGTTGTTATTGACAACTTAACAAACAAAAGTATATTATCAAAAAGTTTGGATTTTGGGACGATATACAACGCCCACGCACTTTCAAACGTGTCGTAAAATTCCCGGGAACAACCTTAGACTAGCTAGTGTTTATTTAATTCATTATTAGAAGTGTAAATTGTTGACAGAAAAAGTTAGTAAGCTGTATACTATTTAAATATGCATTCTAAGGAATGTTATTAATAATAGCATTACAGTATTGTAAATATAAAAAAGTTATATTAATAATATAGATTAGTTTACTATCACAAATATTTTAAACAATTAACTTGAAAAAAGTACTAAATACGAACACGAGGCGCGCACCGCACGCGCATTATCACTTCCAGCGTTGCTGACTGTCTGAGTCCCAAAAAGATTCTATTTTCTAATTTCCTTATAATAATGTGTTCGACACGAAGCAAAAGACAAAGGTTTCAAAGAGTAAAAAATGGTTGCACCATATACATTTTTGACACCTCTGGAAAGTTTCTGACGGTGTTAGTCCCAATTAGATGCTTCCTGACTTTTTCTGTGAGTGATTGATATTACAAATACTTCGTAAATAAAGTTTTAGCTAGTATAAAGTAGTTCCAGGATATTACATTTTACGACACTTTTGAAAGCGCATCGCATGTCGCAGAATCCAAACTTTCGATAATAGGATTTTATTTGTTAAGTTTGTCAATAACAGCACAGTAAAGCACAAAGCAGTATAAAATAGTATTATTTTTTGTCACGGGCCTCCGGACTAATAAAAAAAAAACAGTTAACATACGATAGCACACAGAACAAAGTGTAGAACATTCACAGACACGGCACACTACTTTTCTCCGACGACAGTGACTGCTAGAAGACTAACAACCCACAAACTTTATTCAGTGGAATAAAAATGGCCGGATAATGAAACTAGTGGATCTCGTACGATTGGGTGAAACCCAGGAACGAGACAATTGCAATCTCTCCCTTCCATCCTTCTTCCATCTATTGTCCACATTAAACAATTGCCAGTCCAAGTAATTAATAAGCAAAGTCTTTTATGAAGGTTTCAGAGGAGCGAAGATTACAATAAACTTTCAAGTTTACTTACCTTATCGTATTGAGATGGCTGCAGTTCCTCTTTTTTGGGGTCTGTTTCTTGAAGCTCAAAAACTAACATCAAGTCCTCGCGGTTGGCTTGAACTAAATAAATTTGAAGATTGTTGTTGCAGATTCTTTTACGTAAGTATAGTTTCCACTGATTATCTAACGTTTTAGTATATCATATGGTATGATAATTAAATCGAATGAGCACACTTTGTCCGAACTCTTATGGGAGTCGTCAGCTTAGTCTGGCGCGAGCAATGAGTGAATGGGCAAATATATATTAGGAACACTACGAATGTAGGTTGTGAACTGTTGGGACTGCGGGTCTGACGGGAAGCGTGCAAGGGATAATCCTTGCAGTCGCACTATCTATCCTCTGTGGCTCAGCTGGGCTGCCGGCACGGTAGCTCAGGGTGTTCGGTCAGAGGGTTAGCTGCCCTCTGTAACAAAAAAAACTGAGTTAATCGATCAACAACGAACTTAAACTGGTGTCTTACGACGTCCGCCCCGAGCAGATGCAACGAACGAAAGCGAACAAAAGTGAGATTATATATATATATATATATATATATATATATATATATATATATATATATATATATATAGCGTCTGCTATTAAGCAGGAAATCCCGGGTTCGAGTTCCGGGGTACATATTTTCAGCTGTCCTCATTGATGTACATCAACAGCTGTCGGCAGCTAAGGGTTTCGATTTAATTATCATTTCATTCTAGAGAAGCTGCATGGTCGTCAACGGTATCTGTTCTTTCGGGAACAGATACCATCTTCATATATCATATGTATTTCGATTTTTCTCATTAACAAAGCCGAAATTACATTGTTCGTACCAGTTATACAAAAATACGTCCGATCACATCGGAGGCAAGCTTACGACTATCACACTATGCGGAAATAACAATATTCCAAAGGGTTTACAATTTTTCGTAACAAGTGAATTATTACTAGTTTTCGTTACATTATTAATTTCGATTATCGTTCATAAATGAATCCAGAAATACACATAGTAAACAGTAGAGAATGGCGTAATCAATAACAGATATTTTAAGTGTGTAAATAAATCGTAATTTCAATTGTTTCTAAAAAAAAATAATTTTTTCTGTACATTCAGAACTAGTACTCTGCAATTATAACATCGAAACTACAATATTTTATAAAGTAATTCCATTTCATTAATTTTAGCTTGAAATATAACATACTCTGTACAAAATTATACGAAAGTTTTCAGAAAAGCATTTGAGATAATATTGACTTGTCAAAATTCGAAAAGTAATACTGGTATCGAAAACTACTGTTGAGGAAACTCAGTTTTGTAGTTATATAAGCATTACGTCTCGCGATGTGTGTCCGTTTCCGGCGAACAGTGTGGTAGTGAGACGTTTTGTAATTTATCCTACGAGTTTGAGATGACGCACTGTTTCGAAAAGTGAGATATTTTAGCTTGTCACGGTCTAAATTGAATGCAAACTCAATATTTGCTATATTCACCGCGAGTTCGCATTAAAGGTTTTCTATTATATCTTGTGTAAATGTCCGAGGTCCACTACAAAAATGGTTCAAATGGCTCTGAGCACTATGGGACTACTTAAACCTAACTAACCTAAGGACAGCACACAACACCCAGTCATAGACCACTACAAAGTAATGATAAATAACACTAAGTGAAATATGTAGGAGGCTTAAAAAAAGTCTCACATATTCCTACAGGAGGTAGGTCAAAAGTAGAAGGAACCTTACTATAATTATATGTCCGGATATCAATATCTGTTGAGATATGGGACGTTTCATTTGTAACGAGTAGTTTGTAGTTTTCGTGGCGTAGGCCGTCTTTACTGCAACAGTCCTCTGCGCATGCCTCAATGGTTGTAATTTGCAGGAGACTGATAGTAGCACTAATATGAATCATAAAAGTGCAACGATCTCCTACATCATCAGTTAAGGTTGCGCTGCCCATGCAGCAAGTGAAAAAGATTAGTGATTCCGTCTCGTGTGAACAAACTGTACTATAAACATGTAGCAGAGTTCTACAGTTCCACGAGGGATGTGCCAGACATGATATTCTGTTATTGGTTAGCCGATAGCAGTAATCGCCACGCCCGTGAACTGTATGCCGAATGACATTGACAACGCGTCATTTGATCTGCAGGGATGCGCAGCAGCTTATTGCAGCCACTTGCTGCACCACTTGCAGCAAAGACAACGGACCGCGGTAGGCCTCATACAGTTCAGACGCCGCAGATGGCGGAGCAGGCATGGCGAAAGATCGAAGATGATTCTGAATCAACCGTGCAAAGAATTGGAGTTGTTCTAGGTACCAACTGTATTCATGCATGATCAGTTCTGCACGAGCAGTTGCTTTTCTCTTATCATACGCCTAGCGTGCAACCTCTTCAGCCAGCAATCAAAAATGGTTCAAATGGCTCTGAGCACTATGGGACTCAACTGCCGTGGTCATCAGTCCTCTAGAACTTAGAACTACTTAAACCTAACTAACCTAAGGACATCACACACATCCATGCCCGAGGCAGGATTCGAACCTGCGACCGTAGCAGTCGCACGGTTCCGGACTGCGCGCCTAGAACCGCGAGACCACCGCGGCCGGCAGCCAGCAATCCGATATGCGCGATAACAGATCTGCCAATGGCTTCTACAACAGCGTAGTAAATTACCACCAGACGCACGTGAAGGCATACGTGAAAAATCGTGAAAGGAGAGGCACCAAAATCACTTTAGTATTAACAAGTGCTGTGTATCGCCGATTTGTGCGCGATGAATTACCAGCGCTACTGGAGAACGTTATCTTTGCAAAAGGACAACTTCCGTGACGGTGCAGCACAGGTTTTACAACAGATCGTGCGACATTACCTCACCATGGGCGATGGACTGGTCGAGGCGGCCGGTAGCGTGGCCTCCCCATTCGCTGGACCTGAATCCGTTGCATATTTGATTACAGTGACATTTACAGGCATTGGTATTGTAACGCGACATCTTCCTCTAGTATAAGTTTTCCTCGACAGTAGTTGTCGATACCAGTATTATTTTTAGCATTCTGAACAGCTGCTTTTATGAAAATTTTCATATAATTCATTTCAAGCTAGTATTTATAAAAATGAATTACTTTATAAAATATTTTAGTTTAGATGTTATAATCGATAAGTACTAGTTCTGAATGTACAGTTAAAACAAGTTTTTTAGAAACATTTGAAATTACGAATTATTGGTACACTTAAAGTTTCTATTATTAATTACGCAAGCTTGCACTGTTTAATATGTTTATTTCTGGATTCATTTATGAAAAAATAAACGAAATTAATAATGTAACGGAAACTAGGAGAAAATCATTTGTTAAGAAAATTGTAAACCCTTTGGAATATTGTTTTTTTCCTGCAGAGTGTGGGAGCCGTAAGCTTGCCTTTGATGTGTTCGTACGTATTATTGGGTGAACATTGTAATTTCGGCTTTGTTAATGTGAAAAATCAAAATACTGTATGATATACTAAAATATGAAAAATCAGTGGAAACTATATTTACCTAAAAAATTCAGACCTTCAAATTTATTTAGTTCAAACCAACCTTAAAGACTTGACATTATATTTTAAGCTTCAACAATCATACCCCTAGACAAGAAGAACTGGAGCCAACTCAACATGATATGCTAAGTAAAATTGAAATTTTATTGTAACCTTCGCTCCTCTCAAATCTTCATTAAAGACTTTGTTTATTAATTACTTGGACTGTAAATTGTTTAATGTGGACAATAGATGGCATCAGGAAGGGGGAGGGAGATTACTGTGTTTACACAACCCAGCGACACTGTGCAGACGTTTAAGAACGTGCGATTAACACTTTTGGCGTCGTCCGGGTGGAGCCAGTGTATTTGAAAGAGAGTGATTCACTGCGGAGAAGGACCGAAGGACGTGTCAGGATGTTGGAAACCACATGTAGCACTGCCTGTAGTTTCTGCAGAGTAGTTATAATTAAACTTCCGCTATCTGAGCCCGTGTAGATGGAACACTGTTTACAGTATGGGTACCCAACTTTGTAAGAATGACGTTCACAGTGTACGCTACAGGATCTGAGTTGTTGTGTCATGGCTTGCCGTTAGGATTATTGTAGTCTGGAAACACCGAAAATGGTGGCAATGCCTTGCCTCGTTTGACTACAAAGTTGTTGTTAGATCTGGCGTTGCCAGTACTTGGATCATCAGACCTGACGCCGATGTCGTGGATCATGAACGGAAGACATGTGACACTCTCGACGGTGAGGGGCATTAAGCTGGGCGGGCCCTGAGGAGCACACTATGTGCCGGCAGCCTCTCTTCTCTCAAAACATGACACCACACGGCACACACGCCCACTACAATCACCTACACGTATCACACTGCACTTAAACACACAACTCTCATACTTCGCAGCGGACACGTGCCGTAGTTGCGAAGGACACAAAAACCTTTCCAATTAAGCGGATGAGCTCGCCCTTCTGAGTCTCCAAGCTAACAGGACCATACGACTTTACATTGTCTTATGGACAACGATGCAGTCCTATAATACCACCTAACCTATCAGTCACATTTGCATTTCGATGACGAATAAACGAAAAACGTACAACACAGGAACTTCCATTATGGGGAATATGACGCTATAAGTTCTACTTCAAGAATACTTTCAGCTTTTTACCAAGTATTGTCTCATATATTACTTTTATCGAGCTATTGCTCATTTGTTTGTTAGACGTCTTGTTTCCTCAGCTACTTTTCTCTAGATTTGTTAATCTTCAAACATCGATTTTTAAAAATGCAGAATTTTACAGATAAATAACCTCGATGGATTGTAGATCACTTCTTCTTGTTTTAAAATTATGGTCATTTGTTTCTAGCCGTTTGGGCTCTGCTACTTCCCTTCCAGTTAGAGATGTGGCTTTTATAGAACCTCCGACGGTTCTGAATTTTCCTCATATCCACTGCTCTCTCCTGAGTGTGACACGTCCGACACGTGGTCCCGGCGGGCATCAAGATTTCACGAGGCAACGAAGCTACGTCTTCCTTGGGAGAATATGCTTCCTATGTGATCCACGTGGACAGGGTACGTTGTTCGAAATCTACACTCGATGGTAGTTCGCCCACGCCTCGCAACGTGTGTAGTTAATCGCTATAGGTCAGAAACGACGCACTTGGCTACCTTATTTTGCAGAACATAACATTAGGAACAGGACCGACTCTAATAGTAACAATAGCATCATTCCAATCTTAAATCTACATCTAAGATTACTTTTGTGGAACAGGCGCTTCTATTGTACCGTAAGTTAAACTTTCTGCCTCTTGTATACACCAATAAACTGTGAGAGAAATTTTACTAACATGCCTCTATTTCTCCGTAAAAAACCTCTAAGAAAAAACAAGAATCACCACGTAGATGTGGTACATGTGCAAACTAACAAATGATTACAATTTCTGGAAAAAAATGATGATTTATTGGAGAGAAAGAGCTTCACAAATAGAGCAAGTCAGTAACAGGTTGTTCCACCTCTGGCCCTTATGCCAGTACCTTTCGGCCTGGCATTTATAGACAGAGCTATTGGATGTTCCTCCTGCCCATTAAAATTGCTACACCACGAAGAAATGCAGATGATAAACGTGTATTCATTAGACAAATATATTATACTATAACTGACAATGTGATTACATTTTCAGGCAATTTGGGTACATAGATCCTAAGAAATCAGTAGCCAGAACAACCACCTCTGGCCCTAATAACGGCCTTGATACGCCTGGGCATTGAGTCAAACAGAGCTTGGATGGCGTGTACAGGAACAGCTGGCCATGCAGCTTCAACACGATACCACAGTTCATCGAGAGTAGTGACTGGAGTATTGTGACGAGCCAGTTGCTCGGTCACCATTGACCAGGCGTTTTCAGTTGGTGAGAGATCTGGAGAAAGTGCTGGCCAGGCCAGCAGTCGAACTTTTTATCTATCCAGAAAGGTCCGTACGGGACCTACAACATGGGGTCGTGCAGTATCCTGCTGAAATGTAGGGTTTCGCATGGATCGAATGAAGGGTAGAGCCACGGGTCGTAACACATCTGAAATGTAACGTCCACTGTTCAATGTGCAGTCAATGCGAATAAGAGGTAACCGAGACGTGTAACCAATGGCACCCCATACCATCACGCCGGGTGATACGCCAGTATGGCTATGACGAATACACGCTTCCAATGTGCGTTTACCGCGATGTCGCCAAACACGGATGCTACCGTCATGATGCTGTAAACAGAACCTGGATTCATCCGAAAAAATGACGTTTTGCCATTCGTGCACCCAGGTTCGTCGTTGAGTACACCATCGCAGGCGCTCCTGTCTCTGATGCAACGTCAATGACAACCGCAGCCCTGGTCTCCGAGCTGATAGTCCATGCTGCAGCAAACGTCGTCGAACTGTTCGTGCAGATGGTTGTTGGCTTGCAACGTCCCCATCTGTCGACTCAGGGATCGAGACGTGGCTGCACGATCTGTTACAGCCATGCAGATAAGATGCCTGTCATCTCGACTGCTAGTAAATTTGAGGCCGTTGGGATCCAGCACGGCGTTCGGTATTACCCTCCTGAACGCACCTATTCCATATTCTGCTAACAGTCACAGGATCTCGAGCAACGCGAGCAGCAATGTCGCGATACGATAGACCGCAATCGCGTTACGCTACAATCCGACCTTTATCAAAGTCGGAAACGTTATGGTACGCATTTCTCCTCGTTACACGAGCCATCACAACAACGGTTCACCAGACAACGTCGGTCAACTGCTGTTTGTGTATGAGAAATCGGTTGGAAAGTTTCCTCATGTCAGCACGTTGTAGGTGTCGCCACCGGCGCCAACCTAGTGTGAATGCTCTGAAAAGCTACTCATTTGCATATCACAGTATCTTGTTTCTGTCAGTTAAATTTCGCGTCTGTAGAAGGTCATCTTCGTGGTGTAGCAATTTTAATGGCCAGTAGTGTAGTATGAAATTCGCCAAAATCCCGAGCTGGTTGGAGGATCCGGTCCATAATGCTCCAAACGTTCCCAACTGGGGAGAGACTCGGCAACCTTGGTGGCCAAGGAAGGGTTTGACAAGCAGTAGAAATTCTCGCCACGTGCGGGCGGGCATTACCTTGCCGAAATGTAAGCCTAGGACAGCCTGCCACGATGGGCAACTAAACTGGGCGTAGAATGTTGCCGACGTGCCGCTGTGCTGTACGGGTGCCTGCCATGAAAAGAAATGCACACACGACGATCACTCCGTTTTGTCGGGGAGTCTTCAGACATTTCCCCGGCCTGGAATCTCATTGACTGGATTAGATTCTCTTCAATGATGAGTCTCAATGACCAGCGAAAACTGTCTGGAGACGCCGCGCATAGCGACGGGATACCAACCTGACTGTCGCCCACCGACAACAGTGGTGCCATTTCATTACACAGCAAGTTCCTTTAATTGTCATCCGCGACACCCTTTTAGCACAACGCTACGTCGACGATATTCTATGCCCCATTTTGTTGCTCTTCGTGGCAAGCCATCCAGGGCTTACATTTGAGCAAGATAATGCCGGCCCACACACGGTGAGAGTTACTACTGCTTGTCTGCACGCTTGCCAAACTCTACTTTGGCCAGCGAGGACTCCGGATCACTCCCCAGATGAGAACATCTGGAGGATTATGAGCAGAGCCCTCCAACCAGCTCGGGATTTTGGTGATCTAACGCGCCAATTCGACCAAATTCGGCACTATATCCCTCAAGAGGACATTCACCAACTCTCTTAATCAATGCCGAGCCGAATAACTGCATGCATAAGGGCCAGAAGTGGGTCACGGCGTTATTGATTTGCTCTATTTGTGAAGCTCTTTCCGTTGAATAAGTCATCCAGTTTTCATGAAATTGTAATCATTTGTTTGTCAGTAGATGTACATCACATCTGCCGATTTTCGTCCCGTTCGGATAATTCCTTCTTTTTGTCTTAGAGTGTATTCGACATCTTTCCTAAAATGTCTGTTACTTGCGACTTTCCAGCCTTCCTGCTGCAACCTCTCGCCAGTTGAGCAAGACGACCGTAACGCTCTTGTTTCTTCACTTTGGCGAATTCTACTGTATCTGTTAGTTCTTCTACATTCTACTATTTATTAAACTAAGCATTTTCGTAAGGAAATACATCATTCAGTATTTATCCGACTTTCTTATACTTTTGGTTAAACTGTCCAGCGTTTCATTGTTGAAGTGTACTATCCTGCAAGTTTATGTAAAAAGAAGCTGGAAGTGAAGCAAACACCTCTTTGAGGAAACTTCTTATGAGCCTATAGCCTACGGCCGTGACTGTAACACGATCAGCTTCATACATGAAGGGAATACATTTCAAGACTGTCGCCTATCTCGATTGAGGAGAGCGGAAGGAATGTGTTATCGCTAGTATGCATCTGCGCTTGGGACGCCGATTTGTTTTCCTTCTCTTCACGCAGTAGTTCTGGGCACATTTCTTCAATTCTTTTAAAGTTTGAACAATTATACATCCATTTCCAATATATACTGACGGAAAAAATTGCAACACCGAGGATTTGTGCGACATAAACGAAAGATGGTAGGAGTGTTTGTGTATCTGAAAGATGATGTCTGTTCAAATTTCGCGCCAGTCACATAAGAGTGGCACTAGCAGTACCACTACAAGGTTTGCGTTAAATGCACTCTGCAGCGGAAATTACCCTTAAGGCGACAAAGACGCCGTGATCAACACCTCGTTGAGTTTGAACAGGATCGTGTAGTAGGGCTACCATAAACTGGATGTCCTTTCTGCAGAAAGAGTTCACAAACATATAACCACTGTACGTGAGTGCAGGCAGAGCTGGTGACGGGAATGTACGGTCGTATGAAGATCGTGCTCCGGACGGCCACGGTGAAGACTACTGTGCTCGGCGTATCGTACTGAATCTGCAGCAGTTCGGCCAGCAGTTGGCACGACAGTGACACAAGGAACTCTTATAAATCCCTTATTTCAAGGACAGCCCCGAGCCACATTCCACTGACCACAAACCACCGCCATTCGCAACTTCTGTTGCTCATTGGAGAGCAGTGTGGATGTCTGTTGTGTTTCCTGATGACAACTGGTTCTGCCTCAGTGCCAGACATGGCCGTGTGGTTAAGAGGAGGCCATTTGAGGCGACATGTCTGCATGCTAGACACACTGGACCTGCACTGGAGTTTTGGGCTGGAGTGCGGTGTCGTATGACAGCAGGAACATTTTTGTGGGATTCTATGCACAATGCACAATTGTATCTCAGTCTGGTGATTGGACCTGTTGTGCTGATATTCATGAATAGAGTTCGAGGGGGTGTTCTCCAACAGGATAAGGCTCCCCAATATAACGCTGTTGTAACCGAACGTGCTCTGCAGAGCGTCGACATGTTGCCTTGGCCTACTAGATCACCAAATCTATCGCCAATCGAGCACACGAGCACATATGGGACATCATCGGAATACACCTCCAGTGTCATTCACAAACAGCATTAACCGTCCCTATATTTACCGACCAGATCCCGCAAACTGACATCTGGCACCTGTACAACACAATGTATGTGCGTCTTCGTGCTAGCATTCAACATTCTAGCGGTTCAAAGGGTTCAAATGGCTCTGAGCACTATGCGACTTAACTTCTGAGGTCATCAGTCCCCTACAACTTAAAACTACTTAAATCTAACTAACCTGAGGACATCACACACATCCATGCCCGAGGATGGATACGAACCAGCGACCATAGCGGTCGGGCGGTTCCAGACTGTAGCGCCTAGAACCGCTCGGCCATTCTAGCGGTTATACCGGTTATTCATGTACCATTATTTCACATTTTTTATGGTTTATCTCGCGCTTACATTAACCTGTCATCATGCAGTGCTGTTGTTGTTGTTGTTGTTGTTGTTGTTGTTGTTGTTGTGGTCTTCAGTCAAGAGAATTGTTTGATGAAACTCTCCATGCTACCCTGTCCTGTGCACCCTTCTTAATCTCGCGATACCTAGTGCAACCTAAATCCTTCTTAATCTGCTTCTGTATTCATCTCTTGGTCTCGGTCTACGATTTTTACCCTCTACGCTGCCCTCCAATACTAAATTGGTGCCGGCTGCGGTTGTCTCGCGGTTCTGGGCGCGCAGTCCGGAACCGTGCGACTGATAAGGTCGCAGGTTCGAATCCTGCCTCGTGCATGGATGTGTGTGATGTCCTTAGGTTAGTTAGGTTTAAGTAGATCTAAGTTCTAGGGGACTGATGACCTCAGATGTTACGTCCCATAGTGCTCAGAGCCATTTGAACCATTTGAACTAAATTGGTGATCCCTTGATGCCTCAGAACATGTCCGACCGACCGGTCCCTTCTTCTAGTCAAGTTGGGCCACAAATTTCTCTTCTCCCCAATTCTACTCCATACCTCCTGATTAGTTATGTGGTCTACCAATCTAATCTTCAGCATTCTTCTGTAGCACCACATTTCTAAAGCTTCTATTCTCTTCTTGTCTAAACTATTTATCGTGAACGTTTCGCTTCAATACATGGCTACACTCCATACAAATACTTTCAGAAAGGACTTCCTGGCACTCAAATCTATACTCGAAGTTAACAAATTTCTCTTCTTCAGAAATACTCTCCTTGCCATAGCCAATTTTATATCCTTTCTACTTCGAACATCATTAGTTATTTTGCCCCCCAAGTAACAAAAATAACCTACGACTACGACTAAATTCGACTACATATCATTATCCTCGTTTTTCTTTTGTTGATGTTCATCTTATACCCTCCTTTCAAGACACTGTCCATTCCGTTCAGCTGCTCTTCTAAGTCCTTTGCTGTCTCTGACAGAATTACAATGTCATCGCCGAACCTCAAAGTTTTTATTTCTTCTCCATGGATTTTAATTCCTACTCAGAATTTTTCTTTTGTTTCTTTTACTGCTTGGTCAATATACACATACACCAACTGCAACATAATCGCTTGTACAAACAGTGATCCAATACTGTAAAATGCTTTTTTATTCCAGTCTCTGATTACAAATGAATTCTTCAGACGATGACCGGTTTCAGTCTGTAATGACCATCCTCAGACCTTTTTTACACCATGTCCTAAATACAGATTGAATAACATCGGGGATAGGCTACAACCCTGTCTCATTCCCTTCCCAACCACTGCTTCCCTTTCATGCCCCTCGACTCTTATAAATGCCATCTGGTTACTGTACTAGTTGTAAATACACTTTCGTTCACTGTATTTTACCACTGTCACCTTCACAATTTGAAAGAGAGCATTCCCGTCAACATTGTCGAAAAAACACATGCTAGAAACGTAGGTTTGCCTTTTCTTAACATATCTTCTAAGATAAGTCGAAGGGTCAGTATTGCCTCACATGTTCCAACATTTCTGTGGAAACCAAACTGATCTTCCCTGACGTCGGCTTCTACTAGCTTTTGTCCATTGGTCTGTAAAGAATTGGCGTTACTATATACTCCTTCCACGTTTCTGCTTTCCCTTCTTTGCCTAAACTGGGTTTCCATCTGAGCTCTTGATATTCATACAAGTGGTTCTCTTTTCTCCAAAGGTCTCTTTAATTTTCCCGTAGGCAGTATCTATCTTACCCTTAGTGAAATACGCATCTACATCCTTACATTTGTCCTCTAGCCATCCCTGCTTAGCCATTTTGCACCTCCTGTCGATCTCATTTTATGACGTTTGTATCCGTTTTTGCCTGCTTCATTTACTTCATTTTTATATTTTCTCCTTTCATCATTTAAATCCAATATATCTTCTGTTACCCAAGGATTTCTACTAGCCCTCCTCTTTTTACCTACTTTATCGTCTGCTGCCTTCACTACTCATCCCTCAAAGCTATCCATTCTTCTTCTACTATATATCTTTCCCCATTCCTGTCAATCGTTCCCTAATGCTCTCTACAACCTCTGGTTCTGTCAGTTTATCCAGGCCCCATCTCCTTAAATTCCCACCTTTTTGCAGTTTCTATCGTTTTAATCTACAGTTCATAACCAATAGATGATGGTCAGAGTCGACATCTGCCCCTGAAAATGTCTTAAAATTTAAAACCTGGTTCCTAAATGTCTCTCTTACCATTATATAATCTATCTGAAACGTTCCAGTATCTCCAGGCCTCTTCCATGTATACAACCTTCTTTCATGATTCTTGAACCAAATGCTATTATTAAGTTATGCTCTGTGCAAAATTCTACCAGGCGCCTGCCTCTTTCATTCCTTACCCCCAGTCCATATTCACCTACTACGTTCCCTTCTCTTCGTTTTCCTGCTATCGAATTCCAGCCAGCCATGACTATTAAATGTTCGTCTCCCTTCACTATCTGAATAATTTCTTTTATCTCATCATACATTTCATCAATGTCTTCGTCATCTGCGGAGCTAGATGGCATATAAACTTGTACTGCTTTGGTAGGCGTGGGCTTCGTGTCTGTCTTGGTCACAATAATGCGGTCACTATGCTGTTTGTAGTAGCTTACCCGCACTCCTATTTTTTTTATAATTCATTATTAAACCTTCTCCTCCATGACTCCTATTTGATTTTGTAATTGTAAGCTTGTATGTACCTGTCCAGAAGTCTTGCTCCTCCTGCCACCGAACTTCACTAATTCCCACTATTTCTAACTTTAACCTATCCATTTCCCTCTTTAAATTTTCTAACATACCCGCCCGATTTAGGGATCTGACATTCCACGCTCCGATCCGTAGAACGCCAGTTTTCTTTCTCCTGATAACGGCGTCCTCCTGAGTAGTCCCCGCCCGGAGATTCAAATGGGGGAGTATTTTACCTCCGGAATATCTTAGCCAAGATGACGCTATTATCATTTAATCATGTAGTAAAGCTGAATGCTCTCGGTAAAAATTACGGCTGTTGTTTCCCCTTGCTTTCAGCCTTTCGCAGTACCAGGACAGCAAGGCCGTTTTGGTTGGTGTTACAAAGTCAGATCAGTCTATCATCCAGACTGTTGCCCCGGCAACTACTGAAAAGGCTGCTGCCCCTCTTCAGGAACGACACGTTTGTCTGGCCTCTCAACCGATACCCCTCCGTTGTGGTTGCACCTACGGTACGGCTATCTGTATCGCTGAGGCACTCAAGCTTCCCCACCAACCGCAAGGTTCGTGGGGGAGTTTTGCAATGTTAATCACTTAAATACGTTACCTAGACAAGTGTATTCACGAAATTTCATTACTCTACATTAATTATTTTTTGTGTTGGGATTTTTTTCGTCAGTGTATGTCAAACACTCACAATATCACGCAGTCAAGCCACACACATCATGGCATCGACAAATTCGCATGTCATTTTCACATGACCTGCTTTAACAATAATTGTTAGGTACATGATGTCTCTTACAAATATGGTGACACATACAGATTACAAAAGCTTAAAGGATCATATACCCTGACTAGCCAAAACATTATGACCATCTGCTTAATAACTTGTTGGTCCATCTTCTGCTAGCAATAAGTCACCGATTCTGAGTGTCATGGACTCGACAGTTAGCACGTTTGTGGAGGTATGTCGCACCAAATGTTCACGCAGATGTCATGTAATTTCCTTAAACAGCAGGCCGCTGATTTGTGTGCGCGATGATGACGCCTGGTACCGGCCCATATGTGTTCCATTCGATTCACATCAAACGAATTTCGTGGCGAAGGCATCAACGTGAGTACACTATCATGCTCCTCAAACCACTGGAGCACGGTTTTTGGCTTTGAGACACGGACAATTACACTGCTGGAGATGACATCGCCGGCGGGGAAGACATCGAGCGTGAGGTGGTGCACGTGCTCCACAGATGTCAGCGTGCCTTCGATTACTAGCACAGGTCCCAAGCGAGCGCAGTAGATTGATTGTCTTCCATAGCACAGTACTACCCCCATCAATCTGCGTACTTATCGTGGTGCAAGTTTCGAATGGCCGTTCACGTGTTCGCTTGGATGCCGGCGTTTGTGGAGACGACCATAGATTTGGTGCAGCAAAAACATGATTCGTCCGACGAGATGACATTTCCATTGATCTGAGGTCCAAGCTGGACGATCGTAACTGATGCTGTCGTCGGGCCAACATGTGAACACGTAGGGGGCGTCTGTTGCGGAGCCGCACGTTCCACTGCGTACGATGAACGCTGCGTTCGGATACACTTAGGAGCGCACCAGAATTGTGCTCTTTCGGCAGAGATGCCACAGATTGCCACGTATCCTACAAGCCTCCAAATCCCTCGTTCTCTGAAGAGTAGTGGACATACATCCAGTTATCACCCAGTGGTAGTCTCACACATTCGACCAGCTACGCCATTTGCGAGATACTCGTTCACAGACTCTGGGTAATAATAGTATGACCTATGTCAAAATCGCCTGTGTCAGTGGATTTCCCCATATGCGGCCCGTGTCGTCGCTAGAATGGTTACCCACCTGTCTTTGATCCATTTAGATACTTTCCTTACCGTGTCACATTCCCGCACCGCCATCAGGCGACATCCAACCTCGTGGAGGGCAGTGGTCGTAATGTTTTGGCTTATCAGTCCACACAAGGAATAATTAGATATTCCATAAGTCACCGTACGGCACTTGGCAGAGGGTACCATGTACCACTAATTGTCATTTCCTATTTTTTCCACTCACAAATAGAGAGAGGGATAAGCGACTGTTTATGTTTCTTCGTATGGGCCCTATTTTCTCGTATCTTATCTTCGTGATCCTTGCGCGCAACCTATGTTGGAGGCAGTAGAATTGATCTGCAGTCAGCTTTAAATGCCGGTTCTCTAAATTTTCTCGATATCGTTCCTCGAAAGGAACGTATCCTTCCCTTCAGGGACTCCCATTTCAATTCTCGAAGCATTTCCGCAACACTTGTGTGTTGTTCGAACCTACCGGTAACAAATCTAGCAGCCCGCATCTGAATTACCTCGATGTGTACCTGTAAACCGACCTGGTATGGAGCCCAAATATTCAAGCAATACTTAAGAGTAGGTCGCACTAGCGTCCTATATGCGGTCCCCTTTGGAGGATAAGTACAGTTTCCAAAAATTCTCCCAATAAACCGAACTCTAATGCTGTAACCGAACAAAACCGGTTTGTTTTCCCTAAGCATTCGCATTAACGTCCATTTTTCTACATTTCGAGACAGCTGACATTCGTCACACTAATTAGAAATTTTGTCCAAGTCATCTTGTATCATCCTACCGTTATTCAACTTCGAGACCTTACCCTACACCACAGCGTCATCAGGAAACAACAGCAGATTGCTGCTCACCCTGTCCACCAAATGACAATAGTGGTTCTATCACACTTCCCTGTGGCGCTCCTGGCGATATTCTCGTTTCTCTACTGTGAAAGAGCTGGCTATTTCTATCGTCCGAAGGAAATTCGCTAACAATCTGACGAACTATGGTTTACGGTGCTCTTCTAGTAAATGTTGGAGCATCTACTGCTTGTGCCCGTAGTTAACACCCATGTATCATATGGCTCTGGCTTTAGGGGTTGGGGATTGGGTTGTTTGGGGGAAGAGACCGAACAGCGAGGTCAGCAGTCTCATCGGATTAGAGAAGAACGGGCAAGGAAGCCGGCGGTACCCTTTCAGAAGAACCATCCCTTCATTTGCCTTGAGCGATTTAGGGAAATCACGGAAAACCTAAATGAAGATGGCCGGACGCGGGATTGAACCGTCGTCCTCCCGAATGCGAGTCCAGTGTGCTAACCATGTATCATATGGTTAACGTCTTGGAAGTCGATCCACACTACTCGGTGCAGAAGATTTTTGTAACGTCCGAGGTACTGACATACCGAATCTGCGTGCAATTTTTTGTTTCGAATACCACTGTCTTGCAGGGGTATGTCTCATTACATGACCGCCGCCCGTACGCGGTGGAAGTTTTTCACTGCTTGTCCCACTGGATTTCTGCTGATGCCTTCAAAGTCGCAACTAAGTTTAAATTTGGACCTTGTCGTACACTCTGTGTGATTTTCAGTCCGAAGACTGGTTTGGTGCAGCTCTTTTCGTTAGTCTATCCTGTGCAAGTCTCTTCATCTCTGCATAATTACGGCAACCCAGAATTATTTGAAACTGCTTACTACACTCATTACTGCTCGAAGTGATCTCGTCCTTTTCTAGACCGCCCGGCATTTCGTTGCGCCGAACCCCGTAGGGGCCTTTTACCTCAGTAAATTTAAATTCATCTTTTTCCTGTTGTAGCCGGTCGCTGTGGCCGCGCCGGTTATAGGCGCTTCAGTCCGGAACTGCGCTGCTGCTACGGTCGCAGGTTCGAATCCTGCCTCGGTTACGGATGTGTGTGATATTCTTAGATAGGTTTAATTAGTTCTAAGATGTTAAGTACCATAGTGCTTAGAGCCATTTGAACCATTTTTTCCTGTTGTAGAATGTCCACCTGCTGCATGAACATTGTGGCATTGCCTTATGTGCTACTATAGTACTTTCAATGCTGGAAGAGGGGATTAGTGTTTAACGGCCCGTCGACAACGAAGTCATTAGAGACGGAGCACAAGTTCGGATAAGGGAAGGGTGGGGAGGGAGTCGGCTGTGCCCTTTCAAAGGAACCATCCTGGCATTTGCCTGAAGCGATTTAGTATTTTCAGTGCTACTTGCGTATCAGATAACATCGCTGCCATCGACATTGCCTTTATCGTGGCTGTTACCTCTGCCGTTTTGCTAACAGGTGCGATCAAAAAGTTTATCTTCAAGGCGTTCGTTGCTGCAGCGTATGTGCTATGTAACGCGACTCCGATGGGGCTGTATAAGAACCGACATGTAGACAAGGGATCAGTGAGGCTCTCTGGCTCTGATCACTATGAGATTTAATATCTGAGGTCATCAGTCCCATAGACGTAGAACTACTTAAAGCTAACTAACTTAAGGATATCACACACATCCATACCCGAGGCAGGAGATCAGTGAGGCATTCGAGTGTTTCCGACGTGCATGTGGTAAATACGGAAACGCGAGCTATGGTGACGCAGTTACAAAACGCGTCCAAACAGGACCAACGTGCTGTTGTTCTTTTCTAAGTTGCCGAAGGACAAACAACGGTTGACATCAATAGGAGAATAAAGAATTTATACGGAACAGCATGTCTGTCGCGAACCACCGTTGTGGAATGGTGTGCTGCTCCTTCGTGACAACGCATGTCCCTATACTGCAAATGCTGTAAATCTCACGCACCCACTCTCTCCCCTTCGTTTCCTTGGAAAAAGCCTTTCGTGGTCGAAGATTCCTACCGGACAAGGATGCGCAGCAGGCAGTTACGTACAACACGGTGCATTACCAAAAGGGTGTCTCCAACCTGGTGCGTCGATGATTATCTCAAGGCTCACGGCGTCTCATTGGCATAATCATAGTCGATCGTACGGCTTTCGTACGGAAACTTTTCTATCGCCCCGTATAGATGCCTCTGGGGACAGGTTGTACTTTCCACTGTCATTCAAGATAATATCGATAACTGCGTAGACGGCCCAGTTAGTACTTTTTGACCCATTGGTGTTACAATACTTTCAGGGGCTGTTTCCGTGAGGTATTCTCCCGCTTCCTGTATATAGATACGTAGATCATCATTTCGTCGGGTGATGTCAACAACTCTCGGCTTTATCGAGGAACAATGTCAGTAGTGCGCACAGCGTGATAACATACTGTTTTTGTCACCTTGTGCCGTAAATTTTGCGTCTCTAGTAAATCCAGGAAGAGTGGTGGCGCCGGTTTAGTAATACAGTAGCGACCTGTATAAGATTGTAGTGTGGCTTTTTGAATTTGCACCATACGTGTGGAATCCCATTAGTTGGCAGTGTTTGCCTAGAAATTACGCCTATGCTAATCTTCTGAGACGTGCAGTGTCGGTTCTAATGCCTTAAACAAGAGTGCACTTGTACGTGTTGATACTATTGTTAGACCCACATCCTTTGTACTTCAGTGTATCTAATCGGAATGGGATCGTTTTACCACAACAAAAGTTGCAGTAGTCCAGGTGAGGGTGGGCGAGGGTCTGATAAAAGTTCATCGTCATTGACGGATCCGCTGTCAATGTCTGGCCTGTGATGCATCGTAGCAGGTTTATGGCACGCTCACATTTTCCTGTTACTGTGTTAATTTGAGCTGCGTACGTCAGATTATTATCAGTGGCTAAGCCTAAGTACTTCGGCACCTTTCGTAGTTGGAGTGTATATAGCGCCATCCTGATATTACTAAACAGAGGAATCCGATGTCGGTAACATATGGACACTAGTGTTTTCAAATCCATTGTGTCAGTCATGTTCACTGGTTATTCAGGGTCCGGCCGAGAGCCATTATATAGTAACTAAAGCTCTGGCCGTGGCATAGATACGTAAATCATAGGTAAACTGAAGGAGATGGCAGTTCAAATGGCTCAAATGGCTCTGAGCACTATGGGACTTAACTGCTGAGGTCATCAGTCTCCTAGAACGTAGAACTACTTAAACGTAACTAACCTAAGGACATGACACACATCCATGCCCGAAGCAGGATTCGAACCTGCGACGGTAGCAGTCACGCGGTTCCGGACCGAAGCGCCTAGAACCGCTCGGTCACCACGGCGGGCTAGAGATGCAGTCATTTTGCATTGTTACGTACGTATAATGTGTACATTTCTTCAGTTGCTATTATTTCTTACATGCTTTAGCCATTTATGTAGTGCAAGGTTCAACAAATCTGTTAATGTCGGTGATTTCTTAGTTTCGTAGTTCTTTGTTCCGACTTTTGACAATACAGCATCTTTTCTGGTAGTCGAGCAGCACGTGGCCTATTTGCAGACGGAACTCGTTCGCATTTCGTACTGCATCTTCTCTAGGCAATCGCTGCCAAGTTACAGAGTAGGTTCCGCCCACATATATATACGTGATGCGACTGGTGCCGTGGACGCTGAGATATTTACGCGCGGTCTGAGGAGCAGGACTGTTCAAGGACGGCAGCCGGGGGGGGGGGGGGGGGGGGAGGGAGGGGAGTGGCCGACGACGCTGTCTCCAGTCCAGTCCAGTCCAGTCCGTACCCCCTGACAATGGAGTGGGGGAGCTGGCCTGGCCCGGGGTTGGCATCTGCGACCTCACCTGAGTGTGCAGTCAAAGCTGCTCTAATACGCAGGGTGAACCAACACTCTGACACCATAGTGACATTCCTTGCATACTAACGGCACAAAAAGTATAGGATGTCCCAGGATGAATGTTCATTATACAGGGATATGACAAGAACGATCATTTGAAGCAAGAAAGTATAGTAAACGTGGGCTCTAGAATGCTTACCTTTAGGGCTATGAGCACTCCATCTTCTATACCAATCACTTCAACTGCAAGCTCTTTGATTTTCGTATTTTTGGGACGAGATAATATAGATTAATACTACAAAAATTAACAAGGAAACATGGGCTCTGAAATACATATCTTAAGAGCTATGAGCACTTGGTCAGCAGAAGAGAACATTAGCGAAGATGAATGAGTGTTCAGAGCCCTTAAGGTATGAATTGGAGAGCTCATGTTTACTGGACATTTTTTATTGTTTTAGTCCATACCACCTCCTGCCAATATTCGGAAAGCAAAGAGCTTTCAGTACAAGAGATTTGTTTGAAAGTATCGAAAATGAGGAAGAGATCATAGCTCTTAAGGTAAGTATTTTAGAGCCCATATTTACTAGATGTTTTTCTTCGGATGGTCGTTCCTGCCATAGCCCTGAACACCGACCGTTCCCCCTCGGGTACCGTGTATCTAACAAAACTTCGTTCTGTATGTATTTTCGGTAGAAAACGGGCGACAAAGAAGGGCAATTTGGTAACATTGTGATCACATGAAAGACAAGTATTTTTCTTGAATACACAGTAGCTGTACTGTCCTGTTGATGAAGTGGTTAGACTTTTGTGTGTTCGAATCACCGTCTACAATCAATTTTTATTTTTTTATTTTCTGACTTCGGTCTGCCGAATAATGCTGTATAGTACTATGTTTCTTAAATGATACATATGCTGAAAATACAGTTTTTCACGTTGACCATAACGATTATTGGTTTGAAATCGGTTTAAAAAATTACCTGTCATGCAACAGAAATAATTACAAAACTTTTCAATTTGGAGAAGTTTAGACACACAAATAGTATTCACCAAGAACGCCCTGCTTTTTCGGAAAGGCGCATATGTACAGATACGGGCAGCAATTCTGGCAATGAACCGGGTTCAAAAATGGTTCAAATGGCTCTGAGCACTATGGGACTCGACTGCTGTGGTCATCAGTCCCCTAGAACTTAGAACTAATTAAACCTAACTAACCTAAGGACATCACACACATCCATGCCCGAGGCAGGATTCGAACCTGCGACCGCAGCAGTCGCACGGTTCCTGACTGCGCGCCTAGAACCGCGAGACCACCGCGGCCGGCGCAATGAACCGGGAAGCATAGAGAGATGTAGTGTGTGGAAGAGAACGGAGTGGACGTTTGAAGACTAAACACGTCTTTGAAAATGGAAAAGAAAAAACGATTGTGCTCTCTTTTCTGTGTCTGTATTAAACAGCTGCAGCGTTTTGTATAAGAGCTGCTATAATTGCTGCATAAAGATCTTGAAAAAGTTAACATTGCTTTTATTTACGTTTGGGGGTCAGCACTCAAGTAGCTTATCAT
Organism: Schistocerca gregaria; assembly: GCF_023897955.1. NCBI lineage: Eukaryota > Metazoa > Arthropoda > Insecta > Orthoptera > Acrididae > Schistocerca > Schistocerca gregaria. The sequence goes on from NC_064931.1 coordinate 46,377,739, forward strand.
CTGTCAGCATCACAGTATTTCTAGACAAGTTTCTTATGACGTCTCCACAATAAGAACGACGGTCTGTATCCTGCTTGCTTCACGTAAATTATCCGATGGAGAGTATCCGGACACCCCTAGGTAATGCGGAATCGGCCACTAGAGATGACGACAGACGGACCCGCTAGTATAAAAGGAAGCAGAGAGCATTGTGTCGTCAGTAACAGCTCTAAGGAGAGCTCACTGACTTCGAACGTGGACTAGTCACGGGATGTTACACGAGTAACAAATTCACCGACATTTCAGCCATCCTAAGGCTGCCCAAGTCGACCGTTGGTGATGTGATTGTGAAGCAGAAACGCGAAGGAACGTCAAAGAAGGTAGGAGGAGAAAGAGATTAGTGTTTAACGTCCCGTCGACAACGAGGTCATTAGAGACAAAGTACAAGCTCAGATTAGGGAAGGATGGGAAGAAAAGCAGCCGTGTCCTTTCGAAGGAACCTTCCTGGCATTTGCGTTAAGCGATAGGGAAATCACGGAAAAAAATCAGGATGCCCGGACGCGGATTTGAACGTCGTCCTCCCGAATGCGAGTCCAATGTTCACGGATAAACCAGTGCCAGGCAGATCTCATGCACAGACGGACAGCGTTGCAGACATAGTTGTTAAAAAATGCCTTCGTTACACATGGCAGTTGCAAACGGACATTGCACTACGACACAGACATAAATTTAAATACAGCGGACAGACACGTCAATGACCGGACGGACAGTTCACAATTTTGTGAAATATAGGGCATGCGGGAGATTTCAATACGGATCTCGCCCTTCGCGCTGCAACACCTTGACTACACGGTCAATTCGCTCGATGTTGCATATCTCGGCTTGAGCCGTCCAATGTTTCTATTTTGCTTCTTTTCTGACCGTTCAGTACGTGCTTGATGTGTGTCCAGTTTTTGAAGGGCTATCCACTGGGCCATCTTACCACTAAATCTAAGGGTAAGTTCCCTTCTAAGAACAGTGTCACTGGCCCTCATTATGGATAAATACGTTGCTAGCGATAAATAGAACCCACGTGAAAAGTCAGTTGTAAGCCGTGTAAATGGAAAAATTCGATTATCTCGGGATAAACTGTGGAAGTGCAGCGCACGTCACACTGAAGTAAAGACATTCTACTTCAGCTGTAACCATTTACAATGAAGGACTGCAGAGATAAAGAAAGAAAATTAAACTGAATTTTTGGAAGGGAGGTGATAATGGTGTGACACGATATTGGGTAAAATTAAGAAACAACTGTTGGATAGAGTTCTAAACAATTATTCTGTTCACATTGTATATTTAACTACCAGGGAGTTGTTGCACTTCCACTGCCGTCTCTCTGTCCCCATGTGATATTTGTGTCTGTAGACACAAACTTATTTTAGAGGGAACTTATTTGAGAGGAATAGCAGCATCCATTCGGCGAGGACAAAGCAGAGGAAGGACGTTTATGTTGTGAGTTCGTCTTTAACTACTGTTCGAAAAGGTAGACAATACTCTACTGCCGGCCAGAGTGGCCGAGCGGTTCTAGGCGCTACAGTCTGGAACCGCGCGACCGCTACGGTCGCAGGTTCGAATCCTGCCTCGGGCATGGATGTGTGTGGTGTCCTTAGGTTAGTTAGGTTTAAGTATTTCTAAGTTCTATGGGACTGATGACCTCTGATGTTAAGTCCCATAGTGCTCAGAGCCATTTTTTTAACCTTAGTGCTTAGAGCCATTTGAACCATTTAGGCATTTAGGTATTAGACAATGAAGTTGTAGATTATGATCATTAGCAAACTCCGTGATTTAGATTCAGAATCATTTTAAGCTTTTCCCTGTTCAGTATTGCTACTAGTTTCGTGTGTGTCGGTATTTGGTTTACCCAGAACAACCACCTCTGGCCGGCCGGAGTGGCCGTGCGGTTATAGGCGCTACAGTCTGGAACCGCGTGACCGCTACGGTCGCAGGTTCGAATCCTGCCTCGGGCATGGATGTGTGTGATGTCCTTAGGTTAGTTAGATGTAAGTAGTTCTAAGTTCTAGGGGACTGATGACCTCAGCAGCTAAGTCCCATAGTGCTCAAAGCCAATACTCTACTGTTCGAGGAAGTGTATAGCACTCTGCAACATACACTTTCAATAGGCTCTCACAATCTCGGAGGGCTGTTGTGACAAACTGCAGATTTTAAAAGTCAGTTTAAAAACCTACGTTTTGACAAATTTGTGCAGACCCCCCACAATCAATTTAGGTCAACGTAACTCTGCTAAGGTAATTAGATGTAAAGCAAGGAAAAACGCTTTACGCATATAGTATTTACGCTTGTTAATCAAGATTTAGGTTTTCTACGATTTTCCCGAAATCACGTTTGAAAACGACGGGATAGTGCCTAGTGATAGGCCACGTCCGACACTTTCCACAATTTCGCCTATTATTCACCTTCTAAGAAATGAAGTAAATTACTGTGCTGAATCTAGAGCGAGTTTTCGCTCTGCAGTGGAGTGGGTGCTGGCCGGTTAAAACTGTGCACCTCTGGCGGCAAGTGTTCTGCCGACCGAGCTCTCCAAGCACGACGGCATTCTGCTGTACACTGAAACACTCTAGCTAATAAGGAGACAAACAGACATGATAATCACAGGTACTGATGTTGTGCAGTGGTGACTCCCAGCCTTTCTGGGAGCGTTACCCCTGAAAGAGCTCAAATGGCATCCAACACCGTAAACAAAGTTTAGGATCTAATTAAACATTGGATAGATAATGTGTCAATGGGGTGTTTGGTTCAACATATTTCTAACGATCCTTTTCTTTATATTTGGTTTTGTGCCCGCCATTGCACATCGGAAGTCATGTATCAAGCTCATTCTGTTCTTTAGTTTTGTTTTTATTATTACCGTAGTCGAAAGTCCAGTTTCACACATGTAAATCTTTCGGAATGGAACCGGTATCTCTAAAAGAATTCTTCCAATAGCAATAGCTGTTAACGAACGACTGGTCGCTGAAACAATGGCAGTTTTGTTGTATGAAAATCCGTTTATAGTGTGTTGCATTTGCGAAGTCCAAGAAGTACTATCTAGGCTAGAATTTCACTACTTGAAAATATTCCTTCATCGACTGACACTGGTCTTACAACCCAGGTCGGTTTTCTAGATCTGAAAAATATAATTCCTATGAGAATCTGTCACTGGTTCAAAAAATGGTTCAAATGGCTCTGAGCACTATGGGACTTAACATCTATGGTCATCAGTCCCCTAGAACTTAGAACTACTTAAACCTAACTAAACTAAGGACATCACACAACACATAGCCATCACGAGGCAGAGAAAATCCCTGACCCCGCCTGGAATCGAAACCGGGAAACCGAGCGTGGGAAGCGAGAACGCTACCGCACGACCACGAGATACGAGCTCTGTCACTCGTGGCAAGTGATTACTACCATTGGATGGACAGCAAAAGCAATAAATAAAAGAGTTAAGCTGAACAGAATACTGTCGGAAACTAAATAGATGTTCAAAATTTAGAAAGTAGATAGTTGAATTGTAAAATTTGGAGGAGAAATACTGATTTGTATCGCTGAAGACCACATTTCCCGGAAGAACCTAGAATAGGCTTCTGCTCAACTGTGCCAGTTAATTTTCATAACAGAGATTATTTTTAACAAATTAATTTAGAGCGGTCACTAAATCTTCATCGAATGTGCTTTGTTTTTACCACTCAGAAATTGTCATTTTTGCCCTCCATGTTTAATTACAGCCAGGTTGGCAGTCACTGTTGTAGACAGACCTGTCTTTTCACTCGACAGCTCTAGTTTCCCCGAAAATCGATGATGAAATTTTACGCGTACCACTAATACCTGTAACGCTAGTCATGTTCCGAGCAAGCGCAAGTATCACAACGGCTAAGGTACGCAGGTATGACGCTGGTGGTACAGGTTCAATTGCGGCGAAAATGACTATTTTTGAATAATTATTCATGGGTTATACTATTTTATGATACTCTGTACGATGAAACTGAAAAAAGAAGTACATCGGCAGGAGTTGAACCTGTACCTCTAGCGTGGCAACTGCGCTACTTTCGCTTGGTCGGAATTTGACTAGCATTATGGTATAGGAGGTACATACAAAACTTGAAAATCTATTTTTAGGAACTAGGAGTCGCCGCATGAAGATTCGAAAGCTAGGTGCTCAGGGCAGGTCCTCTACAGCTTGTCTAAGACACACCACAATCCTTGATTAACATGTCTATGGTCCCGTTGTAAACCACGTCTCCACAGTATCCCTTCTCCCAGGACCATTAGTTCCCCAAGGTATGCCGGAGAACTTCTGTGAAGGTCCCAAGGTAAGCTGTCAGGCCGGATGCTTGGGTACCTCAGTCGGTACAGAAATTTCCCGCGAAAGCAAAAGGTCCCAGGATCGCGTCCCACTACTGCACACAGTCAGCATCCGCCAGTAGGTTTCTTACGATTAATGTTTAAAATACTAAAAATTAAGGTTATAAGTTTATGCAGTAGTTACGTGCAGATGAAAAGATTTGCACAGGGTAAACTAGACCCCGAGAGGTGCATTGAAGTAGTTTTGGGGCTAAACAGCAGAACAATGGCAACACCATGACAGTTATGTGTATACATATCTAAGTGTTTAACGCTCTCTGAGAACTGGTTAGCAGCGACGTTAGACGCACAACAGAGGAAAATATTACACAAAAGGGAAATGAAGTCCCATGCTTTTTGACAGAGCGTTAAGGGAACGATGCGGAAGACGCGCACCGCACCTCCTAATGGAAGTGGTGTGCCGTTGCCTTCCTCCGGCCGTAGTGGGGATGGATGATGATGATGATGGCGAATACGACACAACTCCCAGTCACCTCGGGGCAGGTGAAAATCCCTGCCCCCACTGGGAATCGAACCCGGGAGCCCGAGCTCGGGAAGAGAGAACGCTACCGCGAGCCACGAGCTGCACTATAATGGGTCAAAACTACAAAAATGAAATCGACATTTCAAAAACTCGAAACAAGAAGTATATTCTAAAATAGAAAAAGTACGTATACAACGAGCAAGTGCAGAGTTCGGTCTTATGGTCACGAAAGTGACTCGGAGTGGACGAAACCTTCCAACTATTTGCCTCAAAACCGAAAACGTGAATTCCTTGATACATGAATGTAAATAGAGATCTACAAGAAATGGGTACACAACCGGAAGATTCTGAAAACCGAGACTTCTAGTAGTCCCATTTGGGACTTTTCGAGATGAGAAACAAGCAACAGATGTCATGTTATCAGATGAACATGGTTCTAGACGCATCTGACTTAAACGGGAAAAGGAGAACTGAGAGCAACTTTCGTAATGTCTGTAAGTTCATCATGGGCACTAATCACGAAATAAATAAATTAGTGATAATACACTGAGGTGAAAAAACTCATGGGATAACGATATGCACACATACAGATGGCGGTAGTATTGCGTACACGTGATATATAAGGGCAGTGCGAACGCTTATGTAGTGAGCTGTTTCAGTTTGAGATGAATTGGGAAGGTACAGAAGCGAACAAGGAGAAATACAAACTTATACGATGAGCAATTTCCCAGTAAGGCATAAGACTCAGGTTCAATTTTCTTTATTCTCTTTATTATTATTATTGGCGTTTGTACACCTAGGGCGGATATACCAGCATTTGAATTCGAATTCTCGTCCGTCCATTCAGGTTTAGTTCTTCCATAGTTTCGTCAAATCTCTTGAAACATGTACGAGAATGTACATAGGCTGTTTTCTACCTTAGCCTTCCCCAGTCATATGACATCCTCTCCGTCCCTGATACCCTCATAGTCAAAGGGGCGTAATCCCTAATCTTCCTTTAATCTTAAACATCCTCAGTTAACCAATTATCAAAGCAACTTTGTGTGCAGGTGATAGAAGACTTATTTGTTTTTCTTGCGCAATTCGTGCCCCTTCTCCAGTACTTTGTTATCCAGTTTTTCCCGGAGACTTGGGTACTGTCGCTAATGTTTTACACATTACGAATTAATCGGTAAGAAGGATCACAGAAAACGCTAGAGACAAGTTTTCCTGCACACGAAATCAACTTCGCCTACTTTGGTGTTGGGCTACCGGCTACCGTCCGCTTCCCTCACTGCAGTTTCGTTTCTGGCGCGTATTGTTGGACCCACGTCTAATCCACGGCAACAAATCGGTGCTCCTGGCTTGTTTTTTAAAATCATCTAACTGTTACTTTTCGTATTTGGTTCACATTCGATGAATGCAGCACCCATTTTGCACTGAACTTTTTTCCCAGTTCAAGTAAAAGATATCATATTCTTTCTTCAGATAAGCCTATGGCATCCTGTATTTCGTTCACTTTCAGTCGGCCATCGCCCAGTACCACTGGACCACTTTCTTGATGTACGTCCTTAACTCTGATCATCTGGAAATGCCCCCAGATAAATGCGCTCGCTGTTGTTTCATCCCATCGGTTGTAAGTTGATAATATGAAGCTTTTTGTTCTGTTTTGTGAAGTGCTATCTGCTGCGCAGTTGTTTCATCAAATAAGGATAATGACGCTCTGTATGCTGCAGTCCGCGTTATCACGCTGTGCTGTGCCGTTGAGCGGTGGCTCAGGCATCTGTTGGCCGTCACAAATAAGGTTAACGGCAGCGAGGAGTTTTAAAAGCGCACCTAAAACATTCGAAGAATTTTATCATGTAGCCAGCAATAGTAGTCAGCTTTCATTGATGTATCTGACGTAACGCATGTAAGGAAAAACCGTCTGCACTCATTGCATTTCAAGACGAGCAGAAGAGATGTTTACTTGCATGTTATTACACGACGCTGCGTCGAGAAAGCGAGTTACGAGCTACCGATAACGTATAAGGGACTGACTGACGCTTCTTAAAAAACCGTTGAAATGTTTGTGAATTCCAAAGGGGCCAAAGTGCTGAGGTCATCAGTCCCTAGACATACACACTACTTAAACTAATTTACGCTAAGAACAATACACACACACACACTCGCCCACACACACACACACGCCTGAGGGAGGACTCGAAACTCTGGCGGGAGGGGTCAAGGAATTCGTGACATTACGCCCTAAACCTCGCGGCCACTACGCGTGGCGATGGTTCTTATTTTGATAGAAGTGACTGAGCATATTTTTTTATATTAGCGGGAAAAATAACTAGTGAGGAGCTTACTCCTCAAATGGCAACAGTACTTTATGTTAATAGCTAGAGGTTACGGAAACTCTCAGAATTACTTTGCTTTTGACGAGATAAAGGTAAGATGAAACACAAAATCGGGACTTGATTTACGTTTCTCGCGATCTGAAGGTTCCGTACAAACTTAATTATGTACATAGATGATAATAATACTAATACTAATATTATTAATAATAATAACAATAATTTCGCACGGCTCGATGGCCTGGTGCACGTCTTTCTACTGGACGCCACTTCGGCAACTGCCACGCCCCTAAACCACCCCAGGTAACCAATCGGGGATAGGGACACTCCAGAACAACTTTGAACCCGAACCATGTGTTGTTTCCGATGACACCTCAAATCGGTGAGAGGTGAAAGCTAGGTTAAAACGTAGACTGAAAAATCGGTGGTCCGACAGAAATTCGATTCCTCTACCTCCCGCTTTCCGGGCACACGCTGTATCGCTTTTTTCCCCCTTTGTTTCGCCATTGTCCTGGTCTTTTGGTCTGGGCGAACGTCACAGGACATTTCTTCAAGAAGATCTTTGACTATCTCACTCATTATTTTTTCATTTATTTATATTTTTATTTCCTTTTTTTATTTTACAGAGGACAGCTCGCCGAACGACCTAAAACGTTGAGCTACCGTGCCCGTACCGCTTCACCACTAGGAACGACATGTATATAGATAGATAGATTGTTCGTCTATACGTTTTGATTATTGGATTTGCGAGTGTCAAAATATGCGACATATATGGCTGTATCTTCTGACAGCATTGACTTAGAAGCTCAAATTATTTATACCGTCATGGAACCCACTTTATACCTCTACCCGTTCCTGAAAAAAGGAGTCACTGCAGGTGGCCGTATCTTTTCATTGCATTGACTTCTACATGTACAGCTACATGGGTACTCTGCAAATCATATTTAAGTGCCTGGTAGAGGGTTCGTCGGACCACCTTCACAATTCTCTACTATTCCAATCTCGTACAGCTCGCGGAAAAAACCAACACCTATATTTTTCCGTGCGAGCTCTGATTTCCCGTATTTTATCATTATCATTATTTCTCCCTATGTAGGTCGCCGTCAACAAATATTTTCGTATTTGAAAGTAAGTGATTGAAATTTCGTAAGATGATTCTGCCGCAACAAAAATTATGTCCATCCGAAATCCTGTATCATTTCTGGGACACTCCCCCCCCCCCATTTTCGCGATAATACAAAACGTGCTGCTCTTCTTTGAACTTTTCCAATGCACTCCGTCAATCCTATCTGGTAATGATTCCACACCACGCAGCAGTATTCTAAAAGTGGACGGACTTGCGTAGTGTCGGCTGTCTCTTTAGATTTGTTACATTTTCTAAGCGTCCTGCCAATAAAACGCAGCCTTCTCGCAACATTTTCTGTGTGTTCCTTCCAATTTAAGTTGTTCGTAATTGTAGTTCCCAGGTATTTAGTTGAATTTACGGCATTTAGATTTGACTGATTTATCGTGTAACCGAAGTTTAAGTCCGGAGCTCGTGGTCGTGCGCTAGCGTTCTCGCTTCCCACGCCCGGGTGTTCGGGTTCGATTCCCGGCGGGGGTCAGGGATGACTGGGTGTTGTGTGCTGTCCTTAGGTTAGTTAGGTTTAAGTAATTCTAAGTTCTAGGGGACTGATGACAATAGATGTTAAGTCCCCTAGTGCTCAGAGCCATTTGAACCGAAGTTTAACGGATTCCTTTTAGCACTCATGTGGATGTCCTCACACTTTTCAATATTTTATGGTCAATTTACAATTTTCGCACCGTACAGGTATCTTTTCTAAATCGTTCTGCGGTTTGTTTTGATCTTCTGAAGACTTAACTAGACGATAAACGATGGCGTCATCTGCCAACAACCTAAGACGGCTGCTCAGGTTGTCTCCTAAATCGTTTATATAGATGAGGAACAGCGAAGGGCCTTGGGGAACGCCGGAAATCGCTTCTGTTTTATTGGATGAGTTTCCGTCAGTTACTACGAACTGTGACCTATCTGACAAGAAATCACGAATCCAGTCACATAACTGAGACGATATTCCATATTTCACTACAAGCTGCTTGTGTGGTATCTGAATATTCGACATAAATTTTTATTTGATACTTCTACCTGTTCCTGAGAAAAAGTGGTCTTAACAGACGGACAGATAGACAGAAAATGGCAAGAAGTATTTTTATGTCATATAATTAAAAATTAACAATTTCATTATTATTTTTCTTTACGTTTACTGTGAAACTTGGTTTCTTGATAAATTTTGTGTTTCTGGGTGAACAGGAAGTACCCTGCAGGTTTGTTTGTACCAGCGTATGTGACATAGATAGCCGTAGACCTCAGCAGAAAGAGGGGTCTGAACAGACGGAAAGACATCAGAATGTGCAACAAACGGCAACGCATGCATGCATGTCCAAAGGAACGTTTCGTCGTTATTCGGAATAGCACAGGCACTGCAATGGATAAATGGAGTCCCGCGAGTGCAGGATTTACCTAAAGCCCCGTAGAAGAACATGGGCCTGGCAGTTACCATTACACATCTCGCCTCAGACACACAGACCTACAAGTTCAGCAGGGAGATGGGCTATTCATGTTTAGAGACGGTATCTTGTACAGATGTTAGCCACCTCTAATCGCTGACTAGAATGCGGGTTGTCAAGTATCGGGACAGGGTTCCCCAACCTACTGTCCAGTCCGACAATCAATATTTCGACGATAAGTTTATCTTTAAATGCAATAATGCACTGTCATATTGCTCACATCTCTCACACTTTTTCCTTCAGGAGAGAACCTACTGAGTGGGATGGCTTGCGATATCTGCTAATATGACTCCTATTGAGAATGCTCGGAAGAAGTTGATTTTAGCACCACGGATGACATCAGGAGAGCCGCCGTCACAGAGTGGGAAAGGCTCGAGCAGCAATATCTCGAGTACCTAGTGGACAGAATGCAAGAATGCAAAGGAGTGTGTAAACGTGAAAACATGTTACAATGTACGGCGTGGAGCAACATGGAATTGTGTCACCCGTCAACATATTTTTATTTCACAGTTGTGTAAATATATGCAATTTGAGCAGACTACATTTTTATTTTTATTTCTATAATTTTAAGAATCGAGTTCTTTTTTAATTCTAAGAGGCTTCTATTTTCATTCTCTCGTTCCTTTGAATCTACGGTCGCACACTGCCGTAGACATGCAGGTTGTGCAAATCTTTTTTGTGCAGTTTATGCAGTATGCGATAAAAAGTATCTGGACATGTACGAAGCCTTTATGACGTAAATCAAGTCCCGATTCTGGTGAGGCCACTTTCAATAAGGCGTCTGAATAGCTGTGGACGAATGGCAGCCCAATCTTCCTCGCCGCAATCTGGAGGCAACTCGCCGTTCTAACTCATCCCAGAGGAGTTCCACGGGACACGCCAGTCCATTTCACGAAAATCCATTACCGATAAAGATTGCCTCACAGTCGCTGCTCTGTGACACAGTGCATTGTCACGCTGATACAATTAATTATCATCTCCGAACTGTTCCCCTGTAGAATGTGTTCATATCCTTCCACATTTAGCTCAACGTTTTCGTAAGCGCAGTAAGGGACCCTAAACTAACCATGAAAAATACCCCACTATTGGCACTTGGCACAACGGCAGGTATCGTTCTGCAGTAAGTCGTCAAACGTAAACCCCTCCGTGGGAGTGCCAGAGGATATAGCGCGATTGATCGCTACAAATTGTTCGGGAGAACTACAATTCAAATGCCATCGACACCTAGGTTTTCTGTGATTCTTCCGGCAGGTGTCGGCCGAACTAGTGCACCACCTCTTTGTCAACAGGACGTTCCTCCTTCCACTCCAAATCACTACCGTCCAGTTGGAATGTGGGTGTTATGAGGAGCTAATCGATTGTCGTACCCCACTTTTTTAACTCCCCACGCATAGTCATTGCGCCCATTTGGACTTCTGGTAGCACTTTGGAACTCACGCGTCATTCCTTCCGCTGATACCGTGCAATTTTTACAGCCACCCTGCGCAATGCTCCGTGTTTCTGTCCGTCAGTACACGAGTTCCGCCTCGTCCTGGTTTACCCACGGTTGTTCTTTCGCGTTTACATTTCACCAACAGTCGATCTAGGAAATAACCAGAATGGATTTCTTACTAAGACGTGGTGACTGGCTTGTCCTGAGCTACTGCTCGTCTAATGACAACACAACGCTCCCCGCCTCCTTTCACACTGGCCTGTCCGACTCTTCGTCACATCTAGTCCTCAATTAAGCACTACATAGGACTATGATCAGAAAGCGTATAATTGATCTCCATTATTCTTATTTGCAATTTATTAGGATGACCGTAGACGTCAGTGCTGTTACTACCTAGCCCAAAAATAATATCGTTCGGAAATTAGTGTTACAGCATAACTGGTTCCCTTTTTACGTAAAGCAAAAGTCTGTTGTAGAATAGTGGGTGTCCCAGGATGACTGACCAGTGTTGAGAGATATGACAGGAACGATCAATCGAAGCAATAAAGTGTAGTAAACCTGTTCGTCTGCGCTAATATGAAAAACATCTCACCTATTGAGCAAGTGCCCGTATGGATTTTAGAGCCCATGTTTCTAGCTTTAGTCCATACTACTTCATCCCAGAAATGGACAGTGAAGAGCTGACAGTAGAAAAGATTTGTTTAACAGTATCGAAGATGAAGTAGTGCGCATAGCTCATAAGGTATGCGTTCTAGAGTCCATCTTTACTAGACATTTTTGCTTCGACTGATCGTTCCTGTCACATCGCTGACTATTGCCCATTTCTCCTTGGAATCCCTCTACAACAATTCTAACACGAAAATTGCATAAAATTCGCGTTGTATTAACTCAACAAAGATATTAAATTTGGAAGGAATTGTAAATCCGTGCGTCAAATGATCCTATTAACATTTACAGCGATTAAGTGTTGTACTGCAGAATAACAGTACTCCGCCATTCGATAATTGTTGATATACGACAAGCGCGCAGGATACTGGTGGCAAAAATACGGAACCAAACTGCTGAGGTCATCGGTCCCTAAGCCTACACACTACTTAAACTAACTTACGTTATGGACAAAACACACACACCCATACCCGAGGGAGGACTCGAACCATCGACGGGGGAACCGCACAGACCGTGACCGCGCGGCTACTGGTGTACATTTCTGTTTTCTAGAAAAGTGTGATTACGTTGAAAACTTTTATTTTCATTGGTTGCTAAGTCATGTTAGATTTACAAGTTGTAACATTGTTGCCGCGAGGAGTGTCCGCGCGGTTAGAGGCGCCTGCACTAATCGTGCGGCCCCTCCCGCTGGAGGTTCGAGTCCTCCCTCGGGCAAGGCTGTGTCTATTGTCCTTAGCTTTCAGTTAGTTTAAGTAGTGTGTAAGTCCAGGGGCCGATGGCCTCAGCAAATTTGTCCCTTAGGCATTCACGCACATTTGAAAATTTGTGTAACATTGTTCCGCCTACAGCTATCCTTTTCATCGGTCCACTATTAGCCTGTTTCAACGAGATAGCCATTACCAAATGTTATCTGCAAGGAATTAATACATAAATAAAGGACATTAATTGTATGCACGATGCTTCACTAATCTACTGAATCTTTTTTATTGCACTAATTTCTGTTTGATTGAAACACAAAAAGCAGACCATTTAACGATTCGTATGAAGAAAACTATCCTGCAGGTCCAACACTTCGACGATTCAAAGCTATGGTGATCAACCGCCATAGTCACCAACGAAATAATTCAAAATTCTTAGCTATTTCTGGTAACCCTCTTCACTGAGACGTATTCTAGGTAAGCAAACGGCAGCGGGTTCTAGATCCACAATGGGCAGATTATGAAAATTTTGTAACTACCTATTGCTCGTGTGCGTTTTGTCCTTTGTATTCTTCTTACGACAGCTATACGTAACGCCGATCACACTGCCTCAGACTTTATCTATGGGCCAGTAGCTACTGTTGTCTCGAGGAAAAAATCATTCAGTGAGTAAGCTATTCAAAATAGTCATAAGTCTCATTTAAATGCACAATACTGTAGCCGCCCATTAGACACACGAGCCTTCCTTGATGAGTGGCACGAAATTGTGCGTGATGTGGCACGCAACTTGATACACACATAGACGCGCGCGCACCACCACACGCACCAGAGATTCTCTATTTTCTAAGCACTAGCTTTCTACAAAATTGCTTGTGCGGCTTCGGGGGCTGATAGACTGTTGAATTTCTCGTAAAATACGGCTGTGCTCGAAACATCACAGCAGTTCCAGATGAAAAGGCGGAAGGCGATAGAAATGTCTTGAAGATTGGCGAAATTATCATAATAAATCACATTCTTTTGCATTGATCTGTGTGAAGCTGCAAAAATTATATCTGCAACTGGTTGGAGAAATATTTGATGGGAACGGTTTCTACGAGTGACCATGTAAAATATGTGGTCAAACGTGTGATCTGCGTGGCCCCAAGCTCCATAACCGAGCGTTTACAGATGCACACGTAGTGCATGAGCATTATTGCTTTTTACTGGGATCGAGGGCCTGTGAAAAATTGTGTATTCCGTACTTAATCATTTGCACAGCGCTCAAATATCGACTTTCATTTGAACTATTATTCAAGTCAATCTTCCCAACACCTGTGTAAATGACTAAGTACTTAATGCAGTGTGTAATGCAAAATTAATTTAAGAATACGTTGTGCGCAACTGGATACATTTGTGTACGGATGTCGTGTAACGGAGTCTGCGGACAATTTTCTGAGTTATCAGTAATTACTGACCTTTTGAAGATGGGCAATAATTACAGTGAAATAAAAGAAAAAAGGAATTAAATTAATGGAGTTATGGGTGTGTCTTCGTCACAATGCGAAGGAAATTTGAAAATTTGTGGTAAGGACTTTGGTATCAGACTGCTGAGGTCATCGGTCCCTATGCTTACGCACTACTTAATCTAACTTAAACTAACTTACTCTAAGGACAACAAGCAGCAGGAGTTGCCAAGCGCTTCAGTCTCGAACCACGCGACCGCTACGGTCGCAGGTTCGAATCCTGCCTCGGGCACGGATGTGTGTGATGTCCTTAGGTTAGTTAGTCCTACGTTCTACGGGACTGATGACCTCAGATGTGAAGTCCCATAGTGCTCAGAGCCATTTGAACCATTTGACTCGAACCTCCGACGGTGGAGCCCCGCGAACGGTGAAAAGACGCCTCAGACCGCACGACTAGCCCGCGCGGCTCAGAATACGAGGGGAATGGATTCTACCGTAGTATAATTTGAGAGGCACGTAGTTTCCGCCATTCTGTCACAGACATTTCACAAGAGTTACATGTGACCATGTCCACTGCTGGCGCTTTTACTGTGAAGAGGAAACTTTAGAGAGAGACGCAACTCAATCGTCGTTCCCGCAGGAACTTACTGATAGAAATATCAGATGCGCACTGCATGACCAATCGTCAGACTGCCTTGTCAGCTACTGCAGAGAAATTCCGTTGCAGCGTGGATACAAAGGTCAGAAACAGACTGTCCCGTATATGAGCACATAGGCGATGCTGTGCTGTATACTTGTCTAGGCTTGCAGCTCTAAAATTATACTTAGAGTCTCTAAACAATGAGGTCCACTTTCTTTACCTCACACAGACGTCCTACTAATATCGTTCTACATCTACATCTACATCGATACTCTGCAAATTACATTTAAGTGCCGGACAGAGGGTTCATCAAACCACCTTCACAATTCTCTATTATTCCAATCTCGTATAGCGCGCAGAAAGAACAAACACCTATCTTTCCGTACGGGTTCTGATTCCCCTTCTTTTATCATGGTAGTCGTTTCTCCCTATGTAGCTCGGCGTCAGCAAAATGTTTTCGAATTCGGAGGAGAAACATGGTGATTGAAATCTCGTGAGAAGATTCTGCCGCAACGAAAAACGCCTTTGTTTTAATGATGTCCATCCCAAATCTTGTAGCATTTCAGTGACACTGTCTCTCCTATTTGGTGATAATACAAAACGTGCTGCCCCTCTTTGAACTTTTTCCATTTACTCCGTGAATCCTATCTGGTAAGGATACCACACCGCGCAGCAGTATTCTAAAAAAGGACGGACAAGTGTAGTGTAGGCAGTCTCCTAAGTAGATCTGTTACATTTTCTATGTGTCCTGCCAATAAAACGCAGTCTTTGGTTACCCTTGCACACAACATTTTCTATGTGTTCCTTCAAATTTAAATTGTTCGCAATTGTAACTCCTAGGTATTTAGTTGAATTTACGGCCTTTATATTTGACTGATTTATCGTGTAACCGAAGTTTAACGGATTCCTTTTAGCACTCATCTTTTCTAAATCGTTTTGCAATTTGTTCTGATCTTCTGATGACTTTACTAGTCGATAAACGACAGCGTCATCTGCAAACAACCTAAGACGGTTACTCAGATTTTTCCCCAGATAGTTTATATAGATAAGGAACGGCAAAGGGCCGATAACACTACCTTGGCGAATGATAAAAATCACTTCTGTTTTACTCGATGACTTTCCGACAATTACTACGAACTGTGACCTCTCTGACAGGAAATCAGGAATCCAGTCACATTACTGAGACGATATTCCATAAGCACGCAACTTCACTACAAGCCGCTTCTGTGGTACAGTGTCAAATGCCTTCCGGAAATCCAGAAATACGGAATCAATTTGAAATCCATTGTCGATGGCACTCAACACTTCGGGCCAGTAAAGAGCTAGTTGTGTTCCAGAAGAACGATGGTTTTAAATCGATGTTGGCTGTGTGTCAATAGACCGTTTTCTTAGAGGTAATTCATAGAGTTGGAACACAATACATGTTCCAAAATCCTGCTCCGTATCGACGTTAATGATAAGGGCCTCTAATTTAGTGGATTACTCCTACTACCTTTCTTCACAATATTCAGAAACATTACTGCATATGTAAGTAATATTGTCAAACTAAATGTTCGAAATGAGTATAGGGGACAGTAGTTATGCATGCACGGTCCGTCCAAAAGGTTCCAAAACTGATTTTACTCCTGGTGTATAAGCGACGCCAGCGCAGTAACTACGATGGCAGCGTGAACTAACAACAGCAAATAACAGATGTGCTTTCCACCATAGGGGTTACGAGCAGCCACTGTTAAGCAGTGGACATGCGACCGTAGTGCGTCAACATTGTTCTGTCATAAATCGCATTCGAGCAATAACTGTAAATCAAGTATTCCCAAACTGTTCTGAAGAATAGAAATATGAGTGCAAAGTTAGTCTCGAGCACCTCGACTCCCGAACAAAAACGACGTTGTGGATGTTTGCTGTGACTTGACTGAAATTCAATACACGGAGAGTTCTCATCTGCAAAAACTCATCACGGATGACGAGGCTTCCTGTTATCAATACAAATAACGACAAAGTACGCAAACTCACATGTAGAGTCAACGCTTTGACAACATAACCGACATTGAATAAAATGTGAAGTGCGAGTTGAACAACATCCTAAAGAAGGACTTTTCTAGCATTGCCACATCATTGTACATAGAAATTTCTGTGCATTGTACTCAAGTGAGTGGGGAAGTGGTGGTGGAGCATATCCGAAGCACTGATACCAGCGTATTGGCCTTTCTCCGTTTTTTTGGCGATCCCGTTTCGAAACTTTAGGACTGACGGGGTATACGAAAAGACATGCACAGGAGAGACTAGCGTGGATAGCTGCATCACAAATTTCTTCCGAATGATTCCTACAACACTGGCAACAAGTTTCAAAGATTCTGGTACAAAAACGTATAAATCCTTACGTCTATCTTCGAAAAAGTTACCGTTGCCCGACAAAACGGAACGATTGTCTGAGGGACAGCGCATCATTTTGGAACTAATTGAACTGTATGTTGCGAGTGCTCTTATCTGTTGTTATTCTGTATTCCTGCCCCAGGGAGGAGACTAGCACGGACCTTGAGACGTGTTGCTGTTACATTTCTCATTTTCGCTTAATAACGCGTATAGTTCCAATCCGCTCAGCACTTGCTGCAATCTCCAGGTACGCACTTATTTCGGTAGGGGTACATTATTTTTGGAACTCTGTATTACAAATGACTGGTTATTGAGCGGTGTTAGATAGATAGTGCACAGCCATCAGTACGCACCTGCCACTCTGGTAATTAGAAGACTCTCGGGCTGAGTTGTGTAGCAGCTGAGCAGACGCAGAGAGTACATGTCCGGCCGCGCTTCCGATACTCGGAGTAAACTTCTTGTCTCAAGTGGCCGGGTGTCGCAACAGACGCAGCTGCCCGCTTATCTTTCCTGTGAGCCTCTGTTATGAACAGTCACCAGTGATTATCACCGAGGAAGCGTGTTCACTAAACTGTTGTGCTTTTAATACCAAACGTCTCGGTTATAGACTGCTAAGTGCTCAGATTCATACAACGTTCACGATTACGCGGAGTCCGTCCACATCGCTAGTCGGAAGTAAATTGTGTACAGTGCGTTTCTAATGTTACAAATTACTTTTCGACAACCATCTGAGTCGGCACGCAGCAAATTCATCTCTTCCACAGACGCATCCCAGTGACCGAAGCAGGTAATAGTGCGACGTGACAAGTTTACTGCGTGACACAAAGATGGCACTACTTTCAATACTGACCGCGGTGGCCGAGCGGTTCTAGGCACTTCAGTCCGGAACCGCGCGACTGCTCCGGTCGCAGGTTCGAATCCTGCCTCGGGCATGGATGTGTGTGATGTCCTTAGGTTAGTTAGGTTTAAGTAGTTCTAAGTTCTAGGGGACTGATGTCCTCAGATGTTAAGTCCCATAGTGCTCAGAGCCATTTGAACCATTTTGAACTACTTTCAATGATTTTTTATGTTGGCATACGTTGCGCTACAACGCAAGTGAAGTGTCGACCAGACATGTTTAATAATTGCGTTCATACAGATTTTTAAAGAAGTCGTGTTACGTGTGCTTCATTAAAATAGATGAGCTGGAGTGCCCAACAGACATGACATTCTTTGTGCTGGATTTTTACGGCTGTGGAAATGCATCCAGAGTAGGCAAAGGCTAAATGAGTATGTTGTATCATGTTCAACAGTCAGTAGATAGGTGACCAAATTTAGAAGTCACGGTAATTGTCCACTTGAAGGACACCCCAAAACTGCAAACACAGATTAAGCCACCGAGAAAATGATGACATCATAGATATATCAGAAGAATGAATAGAGTACATTGTAGATAACATTATATGAGGGGTCCCTCATTTCTTGAACACTGACCAAAAGAAAATACGAAAACAAATTTGTGAGTGATGCTGAGCCCATTTAAAAAAAGTATTCAGCAGATTTTTCGCGCGGCTTTATTACTGCGGATAAGGCGTTGGTTACCATTTGTCGCTACAAACGATGCAGCAACAGAAAATACTCGTAGCTTATAAGAAACATCGTCTTTCCATAGATGTATTTTACATCAAACCGATTTTAACTACTCTTTGCCACTGTTTACTTGAAACTCCATGCCGGTAGTGACTGTTCCTGACAACAAATGGTAGGAACTAACACGCCGGAAGAAGGAAACAATTGTTGAGCGTGACTAGTTGCTGGAGTCTTTATTGTGAAGAATTGATGATAAAAAACGCGTAAAATAAGTAAGTTTTGCACTTTCGTTTACAGTCAAATAATTATCGTGTGTTGTGACAATCCTTCCTGCATAAGTACATCATACATCTGACTCGCATAATGATTTCCAGATCAGATAAACTGCGAAAAACCTTATGTTAATTTCGTGTCAACATATGCTTGTGTTGAGCCCATGGCAACATGTAGACGCTATTCTGCATCTGAAAAGAAATTCATTGGTGTACCTAGACCTTACTTAGTGGAAAAGTACAACAAACATATGGGGGGCGCGAACCTTTCTGATATGTTGATAGAACTATACCGTATCAACTTGAGGTCACGGAAGTGGTATATGCGCATTGTGTACTGGTGTTTGTCTGTAGCAGTTGTCAATGGATGGCTACTCCACCGACGTGATATGGTCCAGCGTGGCAAAACCTCAAAGATGTCACTCCTGCAGTTCCAAGCTAATATTGCTGCAAGTCTGCTGCTTGCGGGGAAATCAGGTTCCCAAAAGAAGAGAGGAAGACCAAGTTCTGAAATGTTGACAAGGACTCCTGCAGCAAAAAAGATTGTATGTGCAGCTCCAGTTATGGATGGTGGTGGTGGTGGTTAGTGTTTAACGTCCCGTCGACAACGAGGTCATTAGAGACGGAGCGCAAGCTCAGGTTAGGGAAGGATTGGGAAGGAAATCGGCCGTGCCCTTTCAAAGGAAGCATCCCGGCATTTGCCTGAAACGATTTAGGGAAATCACGGAAAACCTAAATCAGGATGGTTGGAGACGGGATTGAACCGTCGTCCTCCCGAATGCGAGTCCAGTGTGCTAACCACTGCGCCACCTCGCTCGGTGTTATGGATGTGTTTTGATGAGTTCGAACACTTTGCAGATATGGTAGAGAAGAAAGGTGGATGTAAAGTTTGCATTAAGTCAACTACACAAATTTTTTTGCACCAAGTGTAAAGTGCACACAGTAAATAAGAAGTGTTTTCGCGTCTTTCATTGAATATAATAACTTCATGAGGCGAAGATACAACACACACCGATGTCTGACAAGATACGTGAAAGTAAAACAGTGAAATGTTTGCAGTACAAAAATTTCAAATTTTTACTCATACACAGAGCTGAATTTGTTAATTACTCGAAGGAAAATTAGTCATCACCACATTGTCAATTATAAAAATGCTGTGCATAGACTTCTGAGCTATAAAATGTGATGTATAAACCAATATTTCGCTTACATGAACCCATGTTTATTGAATTTTGTTTTTATTATGTTGCTTAAAAGCAATATTCAAAGATTTTTGGAATAAAACATATATAAAAAAGATTATATCATATTTTACATTGATGCACCTAAATAAGTGTAAAAACGAATGCAGATTTTTTTTCTCAAAACTTCGAAATTTGGTAAAGAAACGGTTAAAAAAGCGTTCAGCTGATTTTTCGCGAGGCATTATTAATGTGGATAAGGCGTTGGTTACCATTTGGCGCTATAAACGATGCAGCAACAGAAAATACTAGTATTGTAAAAGGCAAAGAATAATCGCTTTAGCATCCCAGAAAACACTGTCGGATAAAACCGGCTTCACCTTCTTTGGTGGGTGGCCACAGGCTACCATGCACTGCTTGGGGTGCTGCTTCGTTTCTGGCGCCATGTGATGAACCAACGTCTCATTCCATAAAGGTGCTTTAGCAATGGGTAAGGATAGGGATGTGAAGCACGAATTAGTATTATAAAGAAAGACAAAAAAATGGCTCCGAGCACTATGGGACTTAACATCTGTGGCCATCAGTCCCCTAGAACTTAGAACTACTTAAACCTAACTAACCTAAGGACATCACACACATCCATGCCCGAGGCAGGATTCGAACCTGCGACCTTAGCGGTCACGCGGTTCCAGACTGAAGCCCCTAGAACCGCACGGCTACACCGGCCGGCCACCATTCATCACTAAACTTAATATTCATATACTGTCCAATCACATTAATCTGACCAACTGTCAAAAACCTGAATATGGTACCCGAAGACAGATCCATACTAGCGTTGATCCATTGTGGCTTCCACAATGACGAGGTCACCAAAAGAACTGTCCCTAGAATATAACGCCCCCTGCTCCGGCCTGGGCCCTTTCGTCGATTGTTGCTGGGTGTTTGCTTTCAGACGTTTCACACCGTACACACCAACGACCATCTGTCCGGTGGAGCACAAACGTGAGTCATCTGAAAACGCCACCTGTCACCAAGCGGGGTGGCGCAGTTGTTAGCACACTGGACTAGACTGTTGTGACGTCATATTACATCTTTAGTGAACTGTTCTATAAGTGTCACTGCTTTAATAAGATGGTAAATGATGTCAAGATGTTGAAAATAAAATGTTAATTACGACGTGACAGCAGTCTAAACGTTCCACTCTTACGACGCTATATTTTTACGAAGATTGTGCAGATGGACAGCGATATTATTTTATTAACTAAAATTTGTTACGATTGTCTTTGGTTGTTGCATATGTTACTTCCGATTTACCCATTTTCGTGTTCTAAAATTTCAATATAGATTTTAAGTTAGCACTTGAGTCTAAGTTCTGAATGTTCGATTAATATTTCATGTGGGTATTTTCTCCTCTACATATGGATTTCTAATTCTTCAAGAATGTTCACTGCAAAACCTTTCGGTATTCCGTGCAGAATCTGTAGTGCATTTTCGATCGTATCAGCAGTGTGATTTTGATTTTTCAAATGAAGAAATGAGCTCGACTGATTATACATTCGCTCTCTCTAATGTGTTCTTTATAGCTCACGTTAAAATTTCTTCCCTTTTACCGGTGCAAAAACTTTGACAGTTTCCTACATGAAATTTTATATATGTCTGGGTTATCATATTTGGATGTTCTAGTGGTGGCACAACACGACATGGTATGGATTCGACTAATGTCTGAAGTAGTGCTGGAGGTAACTGACACCATGAATCTTGCAGGGCTCGCCATAAATCCGTGGGAGTACGACAGGGTGGTGATCTCCACTGAACAGCATATTGCAAGGCATCCCAGATTTGCTCAATAATGTTCATGTCTAGGGAGTTTGGTGGCCAGCAGAAGTGTTTAAATTCAGACGAGTGTCCCTGGGCCTACTCTGTAGCAATCCTGGTCGTGTGGGGTGTATAATTGTTCTACTGGAATTGCCCAAATCCGTAGGAATGCACAATGGACATTACTGGATGCAGGCGATTAGATGGAATGCTTACGTGCGTGTCTCCTGTCAGAGTCGTATCTAGACGTACCAGAAGTCATATCACCACAACTGCACTCGCCCCACACCATTACAGAGCCTGCACCAGCTTGAAGAGTCCGCCCATGGATTCATGAGGTTGTCTCCAGACCCGTACACGTCCATCCACTCGATACAATTTGAAACGAAACTCGTCTGACGAGGCAACATGTTTCCAGTCATCAACTGTCCAACGTCGGTGTTGACGGGCCCAGGCGACGCATAAAGCTTAGTGTCGTGCGGTCATCAGGGGTACACGAGTGGGCCTTCGGCTCCCAGCAATTTGTGGAAGGGTTGCACTTCTGTCACGTTAAACGATTCTCTTCATTTGTCGTTGGTCCCGTTCTTGCAAAATCTTTTTCCGGCCGCAGCGGGGTCCTCTGTCATGTTGTTTTACAGGATTCCTGATATTCACAGTACACTCGTGAAATGGTGGTACGGGAAAATTCCCAATTCATCGCTACTTCGGAGATGCTGTGTCCCATTGCTTGTGGGCCGACTATAACACCACGTTAAAAATCAATTAAATCTTGATAACCTGGAATTGTAGCAACAGTAACCGATCTAACAACTGCGCCAGGCACTTGTTGTCTTATACAGGCCTTTCCGACCTCAGCGGCGTGTTCTACCTGTTTACATATATCTGTATTTGAATAGGCATGCATATACAAGTTTCTTTGGCACTTCAGTGTAAATGACATTGGTATCAATACCTGTTTTCACCTAAATTGTAATTGCAGGTATTTGAAAATGGCAACAAAGTCGAAACAGCCTCTTGTAGATAAAGATTACTTATTATCAGCAGCTATCTGTCTTATCCACTCTAATAATATATTATGCTTCTGGCCCTAAAGAAGAAAAATTATCTAAATCGATTCAGGAAAATGCCGGGATGGTTAATCTGAAAGTGCGCGGCCGAATTCCTTCCCCATCCTTCCCTAATCCGATGGGATCGATGACATCGCTGTTCGTTACTCTCCCCACCTCAAACAACCAACCAACCGACCAGCTGTCGCCACTCAATGAACGTCCAGCTGCGGTAATGGCACGAAAATTCCAGGCTTCGTAGCCGACGAACAGCAGTCAGCGTGGATACGTGCATCGCAGCAACGTTCCGTGAACAGTGCTTCAGGAGACACTGTTGGTTCGTCTAGGCGGTCGATTGCTCAACAGTTACACGTCTATTCGGGAACATTCCTGGCTAACTCATTTACATTCCGTCCCACGACTTCCACAATCACATTTGAGTCATCAGCTTCTGATCTGACATGTCATTCACATACATTAAGAAAACCTTTCGATTTAGAGAAGACCCTGCGACACCCGACCGTTGTTTGCAGTCCAGACAGATTCAAAATTGTTCTCTGCACGTCGTCAGCGTTGTTACTCTTACCAGCCAACACTGTGTGATGAAAATTGTTTCAATCACGGAGTTTGAACCGGCTGCCTATAGTTGTAAGTGCACATCATTGCAATTTTCCGACGTAGATGGATGACGTAATAGATCGAAAAATTAAACATTACCGTCATTAAAGGAACCCTCCCATAACAACATTATCTCTACAAAAGACGTATTCACGAATTTAGAATCACTTCAGAATGCAATCTAGTCTACATTTGAAAAATCATTTCGACTTTTCCAGAACCATTTCATTTCAGAAAATGTAAAATAGAATTTATTGATTGATATGCAATTCCTTTTTTTCTGCATTAGAGTCGATGTTCTAAATATTGTTTGACTGGTCGTACTTCTGCTTCATGGTAGGCGAATTATATGAGAATAAATCGTAGTTCTTCTTCTCCCTCTTTTGTACAGATTAAAATGTTAACTTGAACGAAGGACAAATGAAAGAATAAGAGTGAAAATAAGCATATACTTCCAGAAAAAATAAAACAACTAGACTTAAGAATGTGGCGCTGTTACAACCTGGGATATTGAACTTGTGACCTACCGTTGCTAAACCTCTGTCTAAGGCGTCACTGGACTTTAGTTGTCGAAAGGAAAATGATCACCACACAACTACGGGTCGTTAATACCAGCTTAACAAATCAGACAGGCAATTCCCTTTAATTGCTTCAGCTCTCCGTGCTAGGCTCAGAATATACTCTATTCGAACATCGTGAATTACCTTGAACAAAATGATACGTTGACAGTCAGCATCGATTCATACAAACCAACGGTATCGACAGTGGTTCTCAAGTTGATTCCATATTTCTAGATTTTCAGAAGACGTTCGACACCGTTTCTCACAGGCGACTTCTAAACAAATTGCGTACCTACGGAATATCGTCTCAGGTGTGCTACTGGTCTTGTGATTTCCTGTCAGAAACGTCACAATTCGTAGCATTTGGCGAGAAGTCATGGAGTGAAACATAAATGATATTCGGCGATCCCGAGGAAGTTTTATAAGCGCTATGCTGTTCCCCATCTGTATAAACGATTTGGGAGACAATCTGAACAGCCTTTCAGATTTTTTGCAGATGATGCTGTAATTTACCGTCTAGTAAAGTCATCAGAAGATCAAAATCAGCTACAAAATGATTTTGACAAGATATCTGTAGGGTAAGATAAGTGGAAGTTGAATCTAAATAATGAAAAGTGTGAGGTCATCTACATGAGTACTAAAAGAAAACAGTTACATTTCAGCTACATGATATTCGCACAAATCTAAGGGCTGCGAATTCAATTAAATGCTTAGCGATTACAATTACGAATAACTTGAACTGGACCGATCACATGGATAATGTTGTGAGTAAAGCGAACCAAAGTTGTGTTTTATTGGCAGGACATGCAACAGGTTTACTGAAGAGACTGCCGGCACTACGCTTGTCTGACCTCTTCTGGAGTATTACTGCGCGGTATGAGAGCCACGCCAGATAGGATTGGCGCAGGATATCGAATAAGCTCAAAGAATGACAGCTCGTTTTGTATGATTGCCAACTTGGGGTGGTAGTGTAAAGTGTTACGCGAGTTGCGGCGGCAATCATCGAAATATAATCGTTTTTCGTCGTGGCGAGATATTTTCACGAAATTTCTATGAGCAACTTTCTCCTACGAATTCGAAAATATAATGCTGGCGTCCAACTTCATAGAGAGAATTGATTATCCTAATAAAATAAGAAAAATCAGAGCTCGCACGGAGAGATTTAAGTATGCATTTTACGCGCACTGTTTGAAAGTGGAACGGTAAAGAAATAGCTTGAAAGTGGATCGATGAACTCTGTGCCAGGAGCTTAACTGTGAGCTGTAGAGTTTTCGCGTGGGTGTAAATGTAATATATTGCAGATAAATAGGCGATAATTCCATTACCGGCGACAAGTCACTGTAAACAGTAACTACCGCAGAATACCTATGAGTAACTACCTGGAGCGACCTAAAGTGGAATCACCACATGAAACAAATAGTACCAAAAACAGACTCCAGGTTGAGACCCATTGAGACCATCGTAAGCAAATCTAATTTATCTCCGAAGAATGTGGATTACAAAACAATCGTTCGTCCTGTTGTTGAATACTGATCTGTAGTATGGAACCCTTAAAGGAGTAGATTAATTCGAGAGACAGAAGAGAGCCAACGACGGGTAGTGAGACTCACCTAGTGACCGTTTAGTCGGGGCAAGAGTGTTGCAGAGATGACAAACTCTGGTGGAAGACGCTACCAATCAGGCGTTATGCATCTCTGAAGTTAACTGTTGAAAATTTCCCCCACTTATACCTCGCCAAATGACGTCGACGTGAAAATCAGAGCAATTGGAGCTCATACGGAGCTTAACCGACACTCATACTTCCCATCCGCCATTCGCGAATAGAAGGGGGAAATTAGGGTGTTGGCTGCGCTGGAGATTGGGGCTTGTGACACCAGAAGTACGCACATCGTTTGGCGGCTTACAGAGTATATATGTAGTACTGCCTCTATCTTGACGTAAGTAGAACGTAACATCCATATGGAAATCAGAGTGGCATACAAACAAGAAACATGGGTGGGTTGGTTCATCGGTTGGTTGGTTCGGGGTAAGGGACAAGACAGAGAGCTCCCATTGGCTGAAGGAGGGATGGGGAAGGAAGTCGGCCGTACCGTTTTAAAGGAACGATCCCAGCATTTGACTGGAGCGATTTAGGGAAATCACGGGAAACCTAAATCAGGATGGCCGTCCTCCAGAATGCCAATCCAGTGTGCTAACCACTGCGCCACCTCGCTCGGTGAGAAACATGGGCGTGTGGCATCATTGCACCGATCTCCTCAAGTTGTAAGCAGAGCAAATAGATAGAACCAGATCTAGCTACTCGATAATAGCCGTCTACTAAACATGGACAACTTCGTGCAGAACGCTTTTCTACCGTTTGTGTCCAGTAGAGAAACTATTACAGTACGGATAAAATGTGTTCCACTTCACAAACTGTATTTTCCGCTGCCGCCGAAAATTAGCATACTTTATTTACAAAGCGCGTTCAAAATTTTCCGTAAGACGCTTTAAAGAAAAACCATTGAGCAGGTAAGTCGTTGGCCGCTGTAACGCAAGTGATGAGAGCTCGTGTTTGCAGTCGCACGCACTGTTGGCCACACGGCGGCACCGAGGATGCCGGCCATCTGTCTTCGCTGTCACACCGGAGGGACCGACTGCTTTTCTCGCTTCGTGGCAAATAATCATGCAAATGGGCTGCGGGAACCTCGTTTATTCACACAAATAACTCGAAATCTACGGCGTCTCCAATAGTGAAATATCCGAAACAAGTACGAGTACACACAACAGAAAGTTATTATATTTTGGTTCTCTACGGAAATAGAGAGACTAACGTGCGTTTCCGTGACCACAGCGCATTGTGGACAATGAAATAGGATTCATTAACAGAACCAACATTTTTATGTGTATATGCTTCGCGGAGCTACAAACATATAGTCGGCTAAGGAGATTCAGCATATTCTACTGAGAAAACAAAACCAAACACCTGGAGAAATATTCCCATATGAACGAAGTTAAATTATCGAAGAATTATGATTTCACACAATATTTGAATGGCACTATTTAATCTGCTAGTTTCGACTTCCTTCACATATATACAGGTTGCACACTGCGAATGACCATAATTACACCTTTCGATCACCCTCACCGTCACCAACACAACTCTGCTCTCCCAAAAGCTTCAAGGACCTATAACACCATGCAATACACCTCCCCCCTTCCGTGGCTGTTAACAGTCTCCTACCAGCTCTCTGCTCAAATTCCTTAAACATCTTGGCAAAACCTGTATATCCTATATCCTGGAAGATTAAACCATCAATCATACAACCATCCTGACCACATACTCATCCTCGCACCTTCCAGTTCCAGCGCCCATTTCTGGAACACACTTTCCAGCCAAACATCATCCCATTTCCCATCCTTCTCCCCCGTTGGCTGAAACCCCGATTGTTGCTCATCCCTTATCCCTTCATCGTTCTTTCCTACCCTCACAGGACTTATCTGTTGTTGTTTTCACGACTTGCCCGAAGCGGCATCTTCATTTACACAACAGCACGAGCCACGTCTTCTTCATCTGTGTTTTTTGTAATTGCAAAGGAAATAGTCTCTTACTGTGTTTTAACTGTTTCAACTCAAAAAACTGTGTATGTATATTTTAATATCAACGGGCTGAAGAACAGCATACGGCTGCTGCTATGACAAAATGACCCATAAAGAAAAAACAAATTAATCATAAATAACCAACCCTGCACCTATAAACACCGTTCTGGCAAACAATTTCTGCTTTTTGGATAACTACAGTTCAGTGGTGCAGTGCCGCATAGAGACGATCATAGAGGAGTTGGATCTCATATTATGCTTATGGGATGTGGACGGGCTTTGTGATTGCATTGGTGACTATCACATAGAACTTAACATGTCTCGCTATACGTGGAGAAATCGTCAGATGTGAAAATAGCTATGGACATACCCCACCGAAGTGTTATAGGTTCCTGCTATTCACTACGTACATAAAACATCTGACTGGTATCGTCGAAACTCCGCAAGGCTGTTTGTGAGTGATGCGCATCTCCAGAAAACAGTAATGGAATGCAAGAAGACCGCCATGGGATCGACGTTTTGTGCAAGGACTGGGATTGATCCTCAGTATAAATAAATGCAACGCATTTCGCAAAAATTCACGAAAAACCATTATTATTCCACAGCTGTAACGGCAATGAATAACCCTAAACGATAAAATATTTAGCAGTCCGGACCACCTAAAGTGCAACGTCCATGTAAAACTAATTGTAGGCAACGTAGATGCCAGATTCGGAGTTACTGTAAGAAGCCTAATTTAATTCATCCGCGGTAGAAGACGCTTAGAAACCGTCGTTCGATCGATTCTTGAGTATAGCTCACCAGTCTGGGATTCCTACCAGCTAGGATTAACAGAGAAGATAACGATCCAAGAAAGAGTAGTCAGTCTGGACACAGTTTTGTTTAGTAAGCGCTGGAGCGCCACCTAGATGCTCAGTGTCAGACGCTGTAGGAGAGGCATTGTGCGTCACAGAGAGGTTTTCAGTCAAAAATTCTGAGAACGCACGCTGCAAGAAGAGCCAAGCAACAGATTACTTCCTTCCAGCTCGCGAAGTGGTCATCGCCACGAAATCAGACAAACTCTAGCTAATAAGGAGCGCTGCTGAATTTTATATCGGGTCTCTCGACTTCTCTCCTTCATTTCGACACTGAAGGACGCAGTGCGTGCAACGAGGCTGGCCATACTATCAAATTACCTATCAGTACAAAACGGTCTCTTTCAATGAATACAGCATGGAAGGCAAAAGGAAGCCTTAATCAGTCCTACGTATATAGTCATCACTCAATGATCACACAGAGTATATGTTATTTTCTTTCAGTGTACAAATGAAAACAAAAAGTTCACTGACAAACTCAGTTGACATCTTCATATAAGGTTAATGGATCTATCGTGTTGTTTAAAATTACTTTTTACTTAAAAATTAGAACAATTTCAATTTTTTTCTCTCTTTCACATGCAAAAATTTGCAGCAGCGTCATAAAGTGTAAAGCCTTGCGTCTAAGAGGCTCACTGTGACACGAGGAATTTATGGGTTTGTGTTTCAAGCATCACCAGTCAGAGGATTTTTTTTTCTCTTACTTATCGTTACTCCCATAGTTCTGAGAGCCATTTGAACCATTTTTTATCGTTACTGTAACGACAGGAAATGTTAATTGTGTGTAAAAAGAGAAGCTGCATTGTGGTTATGGGTCCACCGTTAAAACAAAGTCCTCCTGTCAGTGCCTGGGTAAGGCTGTTCTTATATCGGAGAACTGTGCCCAGTAAAGTACTGAGGAATTTAAATAAACCTTCTGGACTGTTGACTGCATCACTATTATTCCGTGACATTGTTTATAACGATAGCCCATCTGCATCCACTTCACAAGGCCGATATTCGACGTTCATGTGGGATAGATATTTCGGCACCAAATCACTCCTTTCCAGCTTTCGAAAGCATCACGTCTAACTTCCAGCATGAACTTTTCACTCTGATGCGGAATGTACGCTGTTATGGAAGTTCGTGGTAAATTAAAATTTTCTGCTGGATCGGGAGTTCGAACAAGGAGCGCTGCCTCTGGCAAGCAATGCTCGTACCGAATAAACTACCCACATACACAGTCAGTTTAACCACAGTGTTCCGTCGGTAGTGCTACTGCAGGAAGTATAGAGCAGGGCTTCTAATTGGTCGATATAAAAGTTGGCACACTCAAGTTGTGCGGAACGTACCTATGTGACTTAGTCGTTACGAGTGCTGCCTTCGAAAGACCAGGCGCGGATTCAGGCCTCTGTTCTGTTCGTTCGTGATCCACGGCGATTTGCAAAATGTTACATCTTCGGCGTCTCCGTTGGGAGGTGGAGGATGACAGTGACATCCAAACCTCCTCAAGAGTGTTTCGCTGCTCTTCAGTACGTAGGCTACTTTTGCTTTGGATTATCCGTGTCCACAATTTCTGTCTTGGTTGCACATACACTCTTGCCAACTTTTCGCCGAAACCACTTTCTTACGCTGCAATGGCGTTATTTCCACATCACCTCACTTCGTAAAACTTCACAAGAAAAATACAACTGTGGATTCACAAGTTCAGCACTCTACACAGTGTTTATGTTTCTTAATTTGTTTCCTTTGTATGTGGTCAGCAATGCAGCGGGCGTGTGTGTGTGTGTGTGTGTAAGGAGAGCTGGAGGGAGCGGAGGGGAGGGGAGGGAGGGAGCGGAGGGGAGGGAGGGAGGGAGGGAGGGAGACGAGAGAGACTTGGTTGGTTGGTTTGTGGGATCGAAGGGACCAGACTACTAGGGCCATCGGTCCCTTTTTCCATGAACTTGAGCCCCCCCCCACAAGGAATAAAAACAAACAATGGCGATGACAAGAGACGACACTGGACAAGACAGACACAGACAGAGACCAGACGAAAGGAATTAAAATCACACAGAGTGCTACAGTGGTTGGCCGACTATAGAAACAAAAAACGATAAGCCAACCACCAAGAAACGCACTAAAAACCCCAGTCTAGAATCGTAGGGCAAAGGCCAGACTCAACACAAACAAGGACAAACACTTAGATCAAGCGATAAAAGTCCCCTGCGCGAATAAAACTCAAATTTAAATCTGCCATCGCAACGTCATCTGATAAAAGTCCAGGAAGTGTGCCAGGCTGCGCTAACGTCTGCCTGCGCGGAGTTAAAATTGAGCACTCCAACAAGATGTGGACCACAGTCAAAGCTGACCCGCAGCGAGATAAAGGTGGGTCCTCGCAGCGCAATACGTAGCTGTGCGTTATCCAGGTGTGGCCATTGCGCACCCAGCAGAGCACAACACAGTCCATGCGAGAGACCAGCAAGGAGGAGCACCACGCACTGGTAGCCTCCTCAATGGCCCGAAGTTTGTTGGGTGAAGGAAGGGTGCGCCATTCTTCACCCCACGTGCGAAGTACCTTCTGCCGCAAAACTGACCTGAGGTTACTCTCCGAAAGGCCAATCTCCGAGGCTGGTGCACTGACAGCATGTTTGGCCAGTGTGTCAACACGTTCAAATATGGAGGAGCTCCTGGATAGCCATCACCAGACGAGAGAGAGGGAGAGACCGGTCGAGAGCTCGTAAACAGCTCAGGGAGTCGCTGCAGATAACGAAGGACTCACCTGAGTAGGAGCGGATATACTCTAGGGTGCGAGAGATGGCGACCAGCTCGGCAGTGAAAACACTGCAGCCAGCCGGCAATGAGTGTTGTTGATAATGATCCCCTAGAGTAAGAGCATAACCGACACGACCAGCAACCATCGAACTGTCAGTATAGACAACGTCAGAGCCTTGAAACGCTGCGTGGATTGAACGAAAGCGGCGGCGGAGGACCTCAGGAGGGACTGAGTCCTTCGGGCCCTGTGCCAAATCGAGCCAAAGGCACGGGCTGGGCACACACCACGGGAGTATACGCAGAGGGACCCGGAAAAGACGTGGAAGAGGGAAAACCTCAAGCCCAGAGAGAAGAGCTCTGACGCGAACCGCGATCTTACACCCTTACCGGGGCTGCCATTCCAGAACATGGACGACTGACTGAGGGAACAGGAGACGATAATTGGGATGCCCGGGCAAGCTACAAAACGTGTGTAGCATAAGCGGCCAGTAATCGCTGGCGCCGTAACCGCCATGGAGGGACACCTGCCTCCACAAGTATGCTGTTGACAGGGCTTGTCTGGAAAGCTCCAGTGGCGAGTCGGATCACATTGTGAAGGATGGGCTCCAGCAACAGCAATGCATAAGGGGATGCCGAACTGTAAGCCAGGCTCCCATAACCTAGATGGGACTGAATTAACGCCTGGTACAGCCGTAGAAGGGTAGTCCGATCGGCTCCCCAACTGGTGTGACTTAAGCAACGAAGAGCGTTAAGATGCCGCCAGCACGTTTGTTTAAGCTGGCGAATACGAGGCAGCCAAATCAACTGGGTATCGAAAACCAACCCCAAAAACCGATGCGTCTTCACCACTGCAAGAAGTCCGCCGTCAAGATAAAGCTGTGGCTCAGGGTGAACAGTGTGTGCCGGCAGAAATGCATAATGCAGGCCTTGGCATCCGAAAACTGGAAGCCATGCGCTACAGCCCTAGACTGCGCATTTGGGATAGCGCCCTGCAGCTGCCGTTCAGCAGCTGCAATGCCAGGGGAGCTATAGTATTGGCAGAAGTCGTCAGCAGTCAAGGAAGATGTGACAGACGTTCCCACCATTGTAGCAAGCTCATTAATTGCAGTCAAAAAGAGGCAGACACTTAAGACAGAGCCCTGCAGTAACCCATTCTCCTGAACTCTGGAGGAACTATGGGAGGCCGCAACTTGCACACAGTAGGAACGAAGCGACAGAAAATTTTGTATGAAAATCGGGAGTGGACCACGAAGACCCCAAAGATGAAGCGCAGAGAGGATGTGATGTCACCATGTCGTATCGTATGCCTTCCACATGTCAAAAAAGACGGAACCAGATGCTGATGGCGGGCAAAATCTGTACAGATGGCAGACTCCAGGCAAACCTGATTATCGCCGGCAGAGTGGCCCTTCCGGAACCCACCCTGAGATAGAGCCAAAAGGCCCCGAGACTCAAGTAGCCAACTCAACCTCCGGCTCACCATGCGTTCGATCAACTTGTAAAGAACGTTGGTGAGGCTAATGGAGTGGTAGCTGTCCACCTACAGTGGTTTCTTGCCAGGTTTCAACACGAGGATTACGACGCTTTCTCGCCATTGCGACGGGAACTCACCCTCAACCCAGATACGGTTGAAAAGGTCTAGGAGGCACCGCTGGCAGTCCACCGAGAGGTGTTTGAGAATTTGACTGTGGATGCGATCTGGTCCGGAAACTGTATCAGGACAAGCAGCTAGGGCACTTTGAAATTCCCACTCACTGAACAGAGCATTGTATGATTCAGGGTGGTGCATGTGAAATGAAAGGTTCCAACGTTCCAACTATCTTTTCAGGGAGCAGAAGGCCAGTAGGTAATTTGCAGAAGCGGAACTCTAAGCAAATTGCTCCACTAAGCGGTTTGCAATTGTGTCGGAGTCAGTACAGACTGCTCCATTCAGTGAAAGCACCAGTATGCTGACGGGGGGCTGATAGCCATAGAGTCGTCTAATCTTGGCCCAAACCTGCGATGGAGAGGTACAGAGGCCAATGGTGGAGACATACCTTTCCCAGCACTCCTGCTTGCATTGGCGAATGAGGTGGTGGGCTCGCGCACGAGGCCGTTTAAAGGCGATGAGATGTTCCAATGAGGAATGCCACTTGTGACGCTGGAGTGCCCGCCGGTGATCTTTAATCGCCTCAGCGATCAGAAGAACAGGAAATGGGAGATTCTGCAGCAGTAACGATGCCGGTGGTGACCAAGTGAACTACCGCATCAATGGCGTCATTGGAAAGAGGCTCAATGGTGGCAATGGAGGTGAACAAGTCGCAGTCAGCCTTATTCATAGCCCATCTGCAGAAGAGTGATACTGTGGCGGTGACAGAAAGATCGACAAGTGGTCACTACTGCACAAGTCATCATGCACACTCCATTGGACAGATGGCAATAGGCCCAGAAGAGTGACGCTGTGGCAGTGACAGAAGGCTCGGAAAGTGGCCACTACTGCACAAGTCATAATGCACACTCCATTGGACAGATGGTAATAGGCTAGGTCTGCAGATCTAAAGGTCAGTGGCTGAGTACCTGCCATTCGTCACACCGAAATGTGTGAAGGCACCATTATTTAAAAGAGAAAGGTCGAGCTGTGTCAATACTTGCTCAACAATGTTTCCTCGGCCTGTTACCACTGATCCACCCCACAGATGGTTATGGGCGTTGAAGTCGTCCAGTAACAGAAAGGGTGGCGGCAATTGGGCTATCAGCGCAGCCAGGACATGCTGTGGGACATCACCATCTGGTGGAAGAAAGCGACTGCAGACATAACAGCCTGAGGCATCCACACCCAAACAGCGACAGCCTCTAAAGGTGTTTGTAGAGCGATAGACTCGCTGTAAAGGGAGTGAAGGACGTAGATGCAGATGCCACCAGATACCCTCTCATAAGCTGCCCGGTTCCTATAATAGCCCGATAGCCACGGAGGGCGGGGTTCGCATCGCTGGAAACCAAGTTTCCTGAAGAGAAATGCAGAGGAAAGGGTGCAGGGTGAGAATTTGTCAGAGCTCAGCAAGATGGTGGAAAAAACCGCTGCAGTTTCACTGGAGGATGACATTTTCCATGGCCGAAAAAGGCGTTAAGGGACCAAGGAGGCAGGTTACGCCGCTGGGTCACCTGCTGCCACTGACTGAGTACCCGTGCGAGTGACATCCATTGTGTCTGAGAGTCCGGCGAGATCTAGGTCGTCAATGGACGCCAGAATCTCTACCTCACCCTCAGACACATAGCTTGTAGGTTGCGGTGGGGTGGGTGCCACCGCATGTTCCTTTGTCTTAGAGGTCTTCTTCTTAGACTTTTCTCGCTGATCCTTGGATTTCACTTGCTGGGAGGGTTTCACCGATTCAGTCTCTGGGACAGAGGAGGATCGCGAAGCCCTACGACCAGCTGCTTGTGGGCACTTATGCCACTGTCAAGCATCATCCTTCCCACTTGTGGAAACCTAGGAAGGGAGGGACCCAAGGGACCCCTTGCAAGAAGGAAAAGAGCCAAAGAAGTTGGACGCTTCTCCGGCTTAGAAGCAGGGGCATTGCTTCTTTATTAATTATGTTGTATCCTCACCACCATGGATTAGCCCCAGCTGTCTAGGTTCATATCCGATGCTCTGTCTGACGTTTGTTCTTCTGTTTTGTCTGTTATGCCCATTTTCTTCATCTGACATCCCGTTGATTTATTTCATTAATTCCTGGTATATTATTTTCAGCGTTAGCAACATTGCTGTCAGTGTAACTGTCATTCTCATCAATTAGTATTGCAATTCTGTTGCTGCTCTGAAACTTTCTATCAGTTCTTTCGTAGCTCCATGTGTACCTTACACTGACAAGAGCTTCTCCTACTCACAAAAATACCGTCAACGTATATTGAGCTTCTAAAGCGAAACGTAAATGGCATGAATGTAGCCAAAAGAAGACATCACGAGAGTTAAGCTGATATAAACCGTGTAAGACATGGATGAATTTTGTAATCCCTTGTGTTCTGTTTTGGTTGCATGAGCCAGTGAAGGAATTTAAAGAAAAGAACTGGAAGAAACGCGAAAGTGAAACAATTGTCAATATTAAGGCCCGAAGACAACATTGTTCATGTAGCAAACAGTAAGAGAACATTTAGGATCAACGATAAACACAACGGTGTAAAAGAAATTAATAGTTACTGGAATTAGAATAATAACTAGTTCAGCTACAAGGCCATGACAAATACAGCACAAGAGGTGGACAACTTCTGCTGGCTATTTAGCAACATGAGACACATTGGTTGAAGAAAAAGAAAGGAAGATTAGGACTAAACATACCATCAAAGATGACGTCATTCTAGATGGAGCACAAGCTCTGCTTGGTCAAAGACAGAGAAAGACAACAATCACTCCGTTTTAGAAGGAACCATCACGATATCCGTCATACATCGAAATTATGGACAACCTAAATCTGTATTACCGAACAAGGGTCTGAATCTTGTCTTCCTGAGTGTGACTCCATTGTCTGACCACTGAATCACCTCAACAAGGTGAAAATAAGAGCAGGTCGGCATTGGTGGAAAATAGTTCCCCCTGCAACAGAAATTCACTGACGTCAAACTCTGAAATGAAGAAGAAATTTCTGAAGCAGTATGTTTGGAACAGTGTAATACAGTGCGACAATTGAACCTGAACATTGGAATTAGAGGTTAATGTCTCGTCGACGTCCGGGACATTGAAGAATGGACCCAATGCTCAAATTAATCAAACGTGAGAAAAAACTCTCGACCATTTAAGGAATCTTCTCAGGAATCACTTGAAGTGATATAGGGAACTCGTCGTTAGGGTTTCTCGCTTGGAGGCGTGCCTTTCAAGTAATAACTATTGCTTCATTGAAAAGCATGAAGATAATGTCGTCTATAGTAAATGTTTCATACTTACAATCAGTGTCTACCTGGTGGGAAATAGACGATTCTGTTACTCGTGTTTCATTAATAAACCGTTTTTAAGAGACTACCCTCAGCGACAGAACAATAAAACGTGTGAAGGCCCAAGTAAGTTAATCCGTCACACGTAATATTTGGTAGAAATTGTTTGTGCTTTGACATACTCTTACATCACAATTACTACCGTTGAAGACAGGCCGGTTACATTTGTTAACATGACTTGCCGAGAGACAAATCATTTATTATTTCAGTCTCACGATTCGCATACTGACGATATTTGAAAGACCTCTCCATGAACCCACCTCATGAAATCTCACCAGTTAGAAAGTGTGTGTGTTACTGTGATGCTCATGTAGCTGAGCTGGACTCCTTTTGCCACGCAATCCCCTCACGACACGGCGGCGGTGAACTTCAGAATTTCACTCTATGCTTCGTACCTGCTATGGGTCCACTGTCAAAGGGTGAAGCTCCTCAATAGCTAAACATTCCTGGAACGAAAATGATAATTACGGAAACACCCAGAGATACTGCAGCACCCCTGAGCCATGCACTTTACAAAAATGGATGCACGTATTTATGTATGTATATTCCAGATCTCCACGTAAACCACAGCACCGATTTCACGCAAATTTTGTACACACATCACTTACTGACTATAAATCATCGCTGTGGGGTAAGATGGCCCCACCTATCAAAGGGATGGGGGTGAAAAGCAGTGTAGCTCACGACGACCCCAATATCCATGTTTTAGTCATCCAGTATTTCAGAATGAGGGCACCTGGAGGCCTGCGACAAACTTTACACATAATGTCAAATCATTATGAAATATTTTCTAGCTGACGACCCCCACAAAATGACGAAAGGAAAAAAATTTTATCGCTTACTACATTTTCGCTGCCCATGCAGTAAATCCGCTGCATGATGAATGACGTTCTAATTTATTACACACATCAAAAAAAGTTTTGCGTCACCTCCGTTCCGAGAGTTACGGAACTTATACAGGAAATTGGAATAGAGATAAATATAAACATCATTTCCGCCCTTTTTATTGCTCATGAAAACCCCACATTGCTCTTTGTACCACCATACAGCGAGACCTTCAGAGGTGGTGGTCCAGATTCCTGTACACAACGGTACTTCTAATACCCAGTAGTACGCCCTCTTGCATTGATGCATGTCTGTATTCGGTGTGGCATACTATCCACAAGTTCATCAAGGCACTGTTGGTCCAGATTGCCCCACTCCTCAACGGCGATTCGGCATAGATCCCTCGGAGTCGTTGGTGGATTACGTCGTCGATAAACAGCCCTTTTCAATCTATCCCAGGCATGTTCGACAGGATTCATGTCTGGAGAACACGCTGGCTACTCTAGTCGAGCGATGTCGTTATCCAGAAGGAAGTCATTCACAAGATGTACACGCTGGGGGCGCAAATTGTCGCCCATGAAGACAAATTCCTCGCCAATACGCTGCCGATATTGTTGCACTATGGGTCGGAGGATTGCATTCACGTATCGTACAGACGTTACGGAGCCTTCCATGACGACCAGCAGCGGACGTCGGCCCCACATAATGCCACCCCAAACCAACAGGGAACCTCCACCTTTCTGCACTCGCTGGACAGTGTGTCTAAGGCGTTCACCCTGACTGGGTTGCCTCCAAACACGTCTCCGGCGATTGTCTGGTTGAAGGAATATGCGACAGTCATCGGTGAAGAGAACGTGATACTAATCCTGAGCGGTGCATTCCGCATGTTGTTGGGCCCATCTGCACCGCGCTGCATGGTGTCGTTGTTGCAAAGATGGGCCTTGCCATGGACGCCGAGAGTGGTTGGTTGGTTGGTTGATTGGGGTTGAAGGGACCAAAGAGAAAAGTCATCAGGCCCTTGTTTCAAAGGTGGTCCATTCGGACGGATTCACATCTCAGAAGAGTAATAACGATAAAAAGAAAAGGCCAAAAAAAGCGTAAAAGTGCAGTCGTGTTGTCAATGGTGAAAACAAAAGGAGGCAAGTCAGCAACTGGGCAACCCCAAGGCTATGCTATAGGCAGGAAATATCCAACCTCGGATGCAGTATAGGCAAGACCACCTGCTGTTCAAAAGCGTTCAACCGCTAGAATGTCAAAGTGCGTATTGTGAAAGGATACTAACCAAATCTAAAAAGCAATAAAAAAGGAGTAAAAGTGAGAGGAAAGAGGATCTTTGCCTGGGAGGAAAGTCAGGAATAGCCAAACACAGCCTACAGTGGGAGACAGCCCAACCCTCACCGCCCTGCCCCTACTCCAGATGGAGATTAAAAGCCTTAGAACTGAAAATAAAAACCACTTTCAGAGAGGAATCTCTCAACCATCTGGGAATCGTGTGCCAACACTAAAGGTAAAGTGTGGGGAAGTCTGTACTCAGTACACAGAGTCAAAATAAGGGGCCATTCCACCAAAATGTGGGCTACTGATTGGAAGGCTCTACAACTGATGCGGAGACGACACAGGGTGGTCGAGTCCTGTCGGGAGAGGCAGAAGGAAGAATGCCACAGGACAGGTGTCACCTTTATTGCACGATGGTTATTAGACAGGGAGGTAGCCTCCCAAGAGTTGGCCCTTGATTGTGAGAAGTGGGATTTGAAATGAAGCTGTAACTCCACCGCAGGAGGGGTGACAGAGATGGGGGGTAAGTGTCTGCTCCCCCAGCGAAACGATCAGCAAGTTCATTACCTGGGATACCCACAGAGCCAGGGACGCAAAGGAAGTCAATGGAACAAGCAGCATGGTGAAGATCAGCGAGAGGGTCATGGATGGCCGAGACCAAGGGCTGGCGGGAAAAACACCGGTCAATAGCCAGAAGGCCACTCATTGAGTCCGTACATACCAAA
Source organism: Schistocerca gregaria (assembly GCF_023897955.1). Classification (NCBI taxonomy): domain Eukaryota; kingdom Metazoa; phylum Arthropoda; class Insecta; order Orthoptera; family Acrididae; genus Schistocerca; species Schistocerca gregaria. The sequence continues at coordinate 46,416,727 of NC_064931.1, forward strand.
ACGTGGTTGAGTTGGGACTCTTTAATAAAGGTAAGGGCCTGGAAAATCGCCATCAATTCCTCAGTAAACACCCCACATGCAGTTGGCAGGAGATGATTTTCCATGCCAACAGAGTACATGAAGGCATATCTCACACGATCAGCAGATTTGGAGCCATCGGTGTAAAAAAAAACAGCATTCCGAAAGGCCCATCAAATTCGGCGGAAAAACAATGGAACACCATCGGGGAACGGAATCTTTCAGACCTCGGCGGAGATCTATCCGAATCCGAGGCCGAAGAACTAACCAAGGGGGGGGGGGGGGGAGGGGTATTGGGGAGGGAACATGGAAGACAGAACAAAGAAGGAAGCTGAAAATCACGACGAAGAGACGCAAGGCGGAGCCCAACCGGTAAACCTGCCTGAGGGTGGGAATCAGGTGGGCGACGCCATTGGTCTGGTAACAGGGTAGAACAGGAAGGATGAGTGGGAGAGGAATGGACAGCGATTGCATAAGAAACCAGAAGCTGGGACCGCCAAACAGGAAGGGGGTGCGGGGTTCCCAGCTTCAACCAGGAGACTGTCAACACAGCTAGTAGGGAAGACACCAGTTCAAAAATGGCTCTGAGCACTATGCGACTTAACTTCTGAGGTCATCAGTCGCCTAGAACTTAGAACTTCTTAAACCTAACTAACCTAAGGACATCACACACATCCATGCCCTTGGCAGGATTCGAACCTGCGACGGTAGCGGTCGCTCGGCTCCAGACTGTAGCGCCTAGAGCCGCACGGCCACTCTGGCCGGCTGAAGACACCGGTACCGGTGGCCAAATGGATACCATGATGGTGGACCAGATCCAGGAGGCGCAGTGTGGAAGGAGCAGCTGAACTATAAACTTGACAACCATAGTCCAAGCAAGACAGCACAAAGGCCAGTAAAGGCAGAGAAGAGTGGGACGATCTGCACCCCAAGAGGTGTGGGGAAGGAAGTGAAGGACACAGAGTTTACAGAAACATCCTATCTTCAGAAGTCTGATATGAGGGAGCCAAGTGAGCTTGTTGTCGAAAAGAAGACCCAGGAAACTAAACTGTCGAACCACAGGTAATTGTTGTGCATCAATGTAGAGCTCCAAATCGGGGTGGACTGTAGTACAGCGACAGAAGTGGAGCTCCCGCAATTTTAAAGGAGAGAACTGACCTGTGTAAGAGAGGCCATGCAGAGACACGCCGTATAGCACCCTGGAGCTGCCGCTCTGCAGAGACCATCGAAGAGGAACTAACGCAATTGCATAAATCATCTACATACAGAGTAGGACTGATGGAGGATACAAGTCCATCTATAGCAATGATGAAGAGAAGTACACTCAATACGGAACCCTTGGAATGCCATTCTCCTGGGTCCATGGAGAACTAAAAACAGTACCAACCTGAACCCTGAATTACCGATGAAACAGGAACTGGCGGATAAAAATCGGGACTGGGACCCGAAGACCCCACTCATGAAGTGAAGTGTAAGTAAGATATGACAGTGCCAAGTCATGTCATAGGCCTTGCGAAGGTCGAAAAATAATGCAACCAAATGGCGGCGCTGGAAAAAATCCTGCCGAACTGCAAATTCCAAGCGAAGTAAATGATCGATCGGAGACCGTCCCTCTCGGAAGCCACACTGGTAAGGGGACAATAGATCCCGAGATTTGAGGACTCAATTGAGCCGACATACTACCATCCATTCAAGTAACTTGAAAACAACGTTTGTCAGACTAATTGGCTGATAGCTTTCGACAGACAGTGGGTTCTTACCAGGCTTAAGGACAGGAACCACGATGCTATCCCTCTATTGAGAAGGGAAGTCACCCTACAGCCAAATACGATTAGGCACCCGGGGAAGATGTTGTCGTTGTGGAGCAATGAGATGTTGACGCAATTGATTATGAATGGAGTCTGGGCCATGGGGTGCATTATGAGAAGAAGAAAGTGCGGGATTGAACCGTCGTCCTCCCGAATGCGAGTCCAGTGTGCTAACCAATGCGCCATCTCGCTCGGTTTCGGTTTGCGCTTGAAGTTAATTTTGTTGTTTATTAAATTTTTACACGTAATACAGTTCAATTTGCAATAAATGGTAATTATTGCAAGCAATTAAAAGTCATTTTGAGAAAAATTGTACTTCACGCCTTCACAAAGCTGTGATAGCTGTTAGCCCCTCCCAGTATCACTCAGAGTAAATCTGTGAAACAGTCGAAGTGAATTAATGACGTGAATTAATATTTCTCTCATGACAATTGATCGAAATTGGTTTTAATATTCATTATTCCCCTCACAGATTTCATCGTATAATACAATGTACGATTTGCAGATGAGCCTGACTGTTATCCGCAGCAATGCAGTTAGGCAACATGGACTTTGTTTGCCCGCTCTCTGCTGCCGCGCATGCGCAGTTTTCACCCCTCACCCATACTTCCTTTCGGCTCCGCCTCTATGCGCGGAAGCGCCGTCCTAGGTGACGTGGACTTTAGCACTGGGTAGGCGACCGTCTGGTCTGCCGAGAGGGGAGCGGGGTGCACTTTGACCTTGTGAGACAAACTGAGGAGCCATTTCACTGAGAAGCTGTGGCTCTGGTCACGAAAATTGACAACAGCCGGGAGAGCGATGTGCTCACATCACGCCACTCCATGTCCACATCCGGTGAAGCCTATAATATGAGGGTGACACAGCGGTCGGTCAGTACCGTTGGGTATTCCGAGACATGTTCGGTCGGAGTTTAGTTTACCTATCCTTACAATTACTCTGTGCTTGCTAAAAGTTCTTAGTAGCACTGTAGTGTGGACTACATTAATCTGTTCTCTTCTTGACTGCACGCTCATACAGCTAGCTCACCAGAATTGAAATTTCTGCCATCTTTTAGACATGCAGACCCAGAACAAGTCAATTGCTTTAGTCTAGAGTCGCGCCTTTATTTTGCCTAAAACACACAGTACAAAGTTAAAATAATTGTTTAATAAAGATTTATTAAATACAATTTACGTATATGCCACGCCCACTTGGGAAGCGAGCTTGACGCCTGTGCGCCATGGGTAAATGGCTGCCTATATTTTAATGGTGCATTTCGTACCATGCATTTGCTATCATACGGAAAAAAATGTTTTGAAAATGTTTCTTAAGGACTTATTTTAACTACGGACTGTGGTTGTTTGATCACTGTATGGCCTGATAATGAAGTATATTCCCGATTACTCAGGATAATGTCAGGGAGGATATCCACGAATAATCGAAAAACACATTTAATCGTGGAAAGTTTATCCAAGTTCCCTGCATAGGTACTGTAGGTCTGTTTATTTCTTAAAATTGTCTGTGATGTTCAACTGATTCTGACAAAAGCTGACATTTTTTCACAAGGTATTTCGAATCTTTCTTGCAGGAATATCGTCATTGTACTGAAACGCCACTCTGGCCCATATAATCTACAAGAGTATCAACGTATGCAATGCGATACAATGAATTGAAAAAGTCACTGCCTTCATGCCCACTTCACAGTCACTGTTCCCGTATTTTTTTTTATTTTGTTGTTGTGAAGCAGCGGCCACAATTTCTACGTCACTCATGTACTGGAGGGTGCGCTCACATGCGTCGATCTTCAGCCACTCATTCAAGTTTTCTTCATCGACATCTTCAAAACCATTCAAACCCGTTGCCAGACCTCGAAAATCACCTTCTTCTCTATCTGGAAGAACTTTCCTCCATGATCGGAAAAGTATATGTGGTTTGACTTCCTGCCAGGCATCAGCAGTCCCGAGTATGGCACCTAAAAGTATCTGTTCTTCCGGAACTCCACCAAATAATTCTCAGCAGTCCAGCGCGGTAGCGCTGTTTTACCGATGCAATTACGCCGTGGTTCGTTGGCTTATAATGGCAATCACGTTGGGAGGTAAAAACTTAGTTACGATGAGACCATCATGGGATGCGAGAGTCATCTCACCAAGATGTAAAGGGGCGTTATCAAAAAACTGAACAGCCTTCTATGTCACCCATTTCTCTTCTAGAAATCGCCGAACTTGTGGTACAAAATTTCACTATCTATCCATGTTCCTTTTTCGTTGTAATAATGCATAGAGAGATACTTAGGTGTGACATCCTTCAATGCTCGTTTTTATTTTATTTTCCAATCACTAGCAGTTTCACTCTGTGGTTCCCAGAGGTTTTAGCGATGAGCAACGTTGTAACGCGTTGTTTATACGAGTTACATGCAGGAGCACCAACTTTGCTGTTAAAAGCAAGACTCGGTTGGTAGACATTTCCCATACTCACTACTTTCGCCTGCATTATACATTTGGTCTGGTGTGAAATTCTTTTCTTCCACAAATTTATGGATCTCTTCCCGAAAGGAATCACTTGCCACAACACTTGAACTAAGCCGCTCTACTTGCACAGTAAGTTCGCGAATTCCGTGGGGTGGTTTGAATCTGGTTAGCCAGCCAGATGAGGTACTAAATTCTCTTTCTAACCTTAGAGCTTCATGAAAAACATCAGCTTTTTCGGCACACATCGCGCCTTAAACAATGACTCCTTCTGTTCATGTTTGGCTAAACCACCGCAAAAGAGCAGCATCTAATTCATCACATGTAGATTTTGTACAGATAATCTAGAACCAAAATTGCACTTTCTGACAAACTCCTGTATTTCTGCGTACTCTTTTAGATGTCATGAACAGTCTACATTTCAATACTAGAATCAGCACTTAGTTTTGTAGCAGTTTCCCCCCTTCTCAAATCTTTCAATTAATTCTTATTTTTGTTTTAATGCCAACACAAGTTTCTTTCGTTTCTCCGCCATCTCTTTTTAGACATTTCTTTTAAGTGGCTTCCTTGACACCTACACGCCGATTAATATCAGAGAACTATGTCTCTGTTTTCGATTTACACTGAACAGGCTGTCGGATAAAAGAGGAAACGGTACTCTGTCGTCACGCTGCAGTCGGTTAAACAATGTAAATGGCACTATTTGTTAGAGAGAAATATTTCTCTCTTTTAAACAGATGCCCAAATAATCCGTGTACCGTATATTCCGCGCACATATAACCGTGAGTACACAGTACTTGGTACCGGAACCGGTGGCCCAGTTGGCAAAGTAAAAGTGCGATTATAGACTAAAAAACATATTTTTTCTGATTGTGTTGGTTGCTGTACGTCGGGAATATGTATTACGTGAGCACAGTACATGTTGTATTTATTTTATCACAAAAGATTATGCGCTTCCTTATTCATTTCATTTCACATGTAAGATAGAATCAAACAAAGGCTATGAACTGTATAGTAATGGATATACAGGATGTGCACAGTAACATGACATTTAAAAGCCGCGCTCGCGGCCGAGGCAGGGCTCGAATCCAAGACCTTCACTTTATGAAGGGCAACATCCAGATTCCATATTTCTAGCATCTGACACGGTGTGCCGCACTGAAGGCTGTTAACGAAGGTACAAGAATATGGAACAAGTTCACAGATATGTGAGTGTCTCGAAGGCTTCCTAAGTAATGTAACTCAGTACGCTGTCATCGAGGGCGAATGTTCATCAGAGACAAAGGTATCGTCAGGAGTGTGATAGGCCCGCTGTTGTTCTCTATATACATAAACGATTTGGCGGACAGGGTTGGCAGCAGCCTGCGGTTGTTGGCTGTTAATGCTGCGGTGTACCGTATGGTGTCCAAGTTGAATGACTGTAGGAAGATACAAAGTGACTTAGACAAAATTTCTACTTGGTGAGACAAATGGCACGTAGCTCTAAAAGTGGAAAAATCTAAGTTAATGCGGAGTAGTAGGAAGAACAAATCTGTAATGTTCTGTTAAAGCATTAATAGTGTCCTGTTTGATACAGTCAAGTCGTTTAAATATCTGGGCGTAAGGTTGCAGAGCGAGATGAAATGGAACGAGCACGTGACAACTGTGGTAGAGAATGCGGCTGGTCAACATCTATTTATTGGGAGAATTTTAGGAAAGAGTGGTTTACCTGTAAAGGAGACCGCAGATACGACCCTGGTGCGACCTATTCTTGAGTACTGCTCGAATGTTAGGGATCAGTACGAGGTAGGATTGAAGGAAGACATCGAAGCAACACAGAGGTGGGCTGCTAGATTCGTTACCGGTAGGTTCGAACAACAAGTAAGTATTACAGAGATACTTCGGGAACTCAAATAGGAATACCTGGAAGGAAAGCGACGAAGAGAAACACTGTCGAGAAAATTTAGAGAAACAGCATTTGAAGCTGACTGCCGAACGATTCTACTGCTGGCAACTTACACTGCGCGTAAGAACCACGAGGATAAGATCCGAAAAATTAGAAATCATACAGTGGCATACAGACAGTCGGTTTCTATTTGCGAGTGGAGCAGGGAAGGAAATTAACAGTAGTGTCACAAGGTACCCTCCGCCACTCACCGTAAGGCGCCTTGCGGAATATCTGTGTAGATGTAGATGAGGCAGCGAGGCTGTCCCAACTCCACAGAGGCCGGCAAAATTCCTGCTTGCGTCGTGAGTCGCCTAATAGCACGCTGATGCGCCGGTTCACGGGTCGATGGAGGAGAAGGGCACATTTTACCAGGAAAGCGTGGACATGCCGAACCAACCTTCGGGTCGTTAGTTCCTTTACTTCAGAGCGACATTAGCACACCTCTGCCCGTCAAATGAAAATGAGAAGTAAAATTATTCAGAAAAAAGTTTTACGACACTTCAGTTCTTCAGTTCGCTATGCCATGCGAAAGATAAAAAAATTGTACGTTTACTATGAAGCATTTCTTTAAAAAATTTCTTACCATCTACGTTTGTTAAGCAGAATCAATATTTCTCTCTGCAGTAAATTGTGCGCTGTTATGAAACTTCCCAGGTGTGTGTGTGTGTGTGTGTGTGTGTGTGTGTGTGTGTGTGTGTGTGTGTGTCACACCGAGACTCCAACTTGGCCGGCCGGGGCGGCCGAGCGGTTCTAGGCACTACAGCCTGGAACCGCGCAACCGCTACGGTCGCAGGTTCGAATATTGCCTGGGGCATGGATGTATGTGATGTCCTTAGGTTAGTTAGGTTTAAGTAGTTCTAAGTTGTAGGGGACTGATGATCACAGATGTCAAGTCCCCTAGTGCTCAGACACATTTTTTTTTTTTTTTTACTCCAGCTGGGAATCTTATTTTCCGCGGCACTCCTCTTACGGAGTGAGGTATCCAGGCACGACTTACTACTGAACCACTTTTTGCAAACCTATAACCGAAGCTCTGAGGGCGAGCAATGAAATGGCTCTGAGCACTATGGGACGTAACAGCTATGGTTATCAGTCCCCTGGAACTTAGAACTACTTAAACCTAACTAACCTAAGGACATCACACAACACCCAGTCATCACGAGGCAGAGAAAATCCCTGACCCCGCCGGGAACCCGGGTGTGGGAAGCGAGAACGCTTCTGCACGACCACGAGCTGCGGGCGGCGAGCAATGAGTCGTGCGTGGATAGCTCATGCGGTAAGACAAGGCTCCAGGTTCTAGTTCTTGTCCGGAATACAGCTACAATCTGTTACAAAGTTTCCGAACCAGAGCACATTCAGCTGAGATGTGAAAATTTCATTCTCGACGCAGTTTTTAGATTTTAGAGAGGTTTATATAAATATCTCGTTATAACTCTGTGTAAAGTAACACCTTGTTTGTGTCCGAGAACACCTAATAATACGAACCGGAGCTGCCATTCTGGTTTTTATCCGCCGAACCTGAGTGAAGTATCTTTACTCCTATTCACACGATCCTTCGATCCATGTCAGACATAATCATCAATTACTATCTGAGAAAGTTAGGCAGTTACGTAGTTCCATTGTAATTTAAGAAAAATGTGATGGTTGGATAGTTCCGTTCAGGTTGTCAGTGGGTGAAAATTAGGCACCGCCGTAGAGCCCAGTCTACGTGCGAGATCCCACAGCAGCCACGGAGAATGACAACGTAATTAATCGAATGAAGAGGTGTAACTGTTACGCTATTTGTCTCTTATTAGGGAGTACTAAACCTCGCTATGCGACGCTAATTTAACTTTCATGTGCTTTTTCAAAATCATTCTTTCAAGAATACCATGGTCGATTATTGCCCTAATCCTATTTCATGAGCCGTCTGGATTTACTTAAATGTCTACGACACGTTATGCTCCAATCGACCTCCTTTATTGCTTCAACATATTCCCCATTACAGTTCTTCCAACAAACTGGAATGGCACCACAGTGTGCTAAAGCGACCACCTCAGTGTTGGACAAGGGCAGGTCCTAAACGGGGGATTTATATAGACTTACTATGTGTCAATCTCTCGCAAGATCCCTCTAAACCGCATCTAATGTTTATTCAAATTGACCATTAGACAATACTACATCCGGTTCCTTCCCACACCCTATCCAAATACGGGCTACGGCTCCATCACGAATGTCCTCGTTATTGATAGTACGTTGAACACTAGGAAACTGAAAAAAATATATATTCGATGCGAACCACCCTATAACAAAAGGGATACTCTCTACGCGATAACATAGCTATGGTAGCATATTCGAGAGATATACTTTTTATTTCTAATAATGAGAACGAACCCAAGAGCCAAACGTTTTTAACGAGATAGAAAATGCAACCAGGTACAACGATTTCTTTCTAGGTTTACGCTTCAAATATATACTGAAAAACAGTTACATACCTAAGAACTTTTATATCGTAACACAGAATAAACGAAGTTAGGAAGGAAGCTTTGGAAGGAAACGCCAATCGTCTCATGAATTTGGCGAGTCATTTAGTAACTACTGAAAGTAATTTACAGCCATTCACGAGTTTTTGATGCGTTTTCATTGGAGAGAAAGCGTTCAAAACATAGAAATTACTACTGTACAACTGGAGTTCTTCCATTCCAACGAAACCCACAAAGATGAATATTTTAGAAAGCCGTATAACTAATCCACAAACCAGACTGGTACATGTGTAATGGTACTGCGAGACATGTAACAACATAACAAAAACAAAACTTCACTTGAATCAATGCTCTCTACGTCCCAGGCCGTCAAATGTGATTCATTTTTTTTTTATATACGTAGCATTATGATTCTATATCTCGCATAGGTGTCGACTTATTATTTTATGCAGATGCAAATGCAGCGAGAAAACAGTACGCAAATAAAAACAATTAAATGAAATTGAAGCTTATAGAAGCAAATACTCGCTTCCTGCTTCAACATGCGTGTAGTTCACGGTTCGTCGGCATTCGTTTCTTCGGAGTGAGGCCGTTAATACTTGTCAGTCGCCGGCAGCGTTCCTCACGAGGTTACGCGATGCGATGCGATGCGAGTAAACACTACCGTTTTGTTGAGCGTGGCACGATACGAAAGCAGCCAAGCAAAACAAGGTGATGCAAGCGGAAACACGTTGGGCCCTTGTTCCAGGAAACGTCATTTAAATTCATGATCCTGTCTTTCACACCACTGCTGTATAAATCCACTCAGTTCGTGTAATAAAAGTCTCACGGTGTTCCCCCAACACTGATTTAAATCGTAAATGTATTCTAGTCCGGGTCCCAAAGTTAGCTGCAGTTCTCCAGTTAACTGTAGACACGAACCTTAATACGTTAGTGTGGTAACCATTGTCACTATTTTTTCAAGAACGTTTGAGTCCTTTAGCAGCTTTGTGGATTTTGGAAAGGCTACACAAATATACAAGATGAGGAAAGGGATTGCAATCCCAGCATTCGGGCAGAAGACGTTGGAATTCCTAGGACCGGGACTATCAGTAAGTCACGAAACCCTTTCGAAAGTGAGATAGTGTCCAGGCTGTTTGGCACCTGGAACCTTCCGCCACCCACAATAGAAAGGTTGGTAACGCACGACCTGGCGGCGGCGCTCGATTCGAAGGTAAGCTGCTTCCTGGATCCTGGTGGTGGGTGGAAACGGAAGGAGAGGACGTGGCGTAACTTTTTTAATCTCCAGTCCTGGATTAAATTAGAAACATGAAGTGAGGGCATGTGACACCGCTGATGACGATTCGACGCTGAGCTCGGCGGCCCCTTGGAGAAGGCACCGGGTTTCATCCTCATCATCATAATACAACATAAGCATAATGCTATACTATACACACATCCTTTCCACTCGCCTACACATACGACGCAACTCTGATACACGCAGTGAGAGTGGCCAATGTCTATGAAGGAAGAAAACCCACTCCGCTCGGCGGCTGAACCCACCTTGTGGAATATCCCGGCCGCCAATGCCAAACGACATTCACATATTTTTTTGCGTTCGGTACTTCAACCGGTAAAAAAGGAACCTTTGTAGAATCGCTTTGTTGTTCGAAAATTGTTAATTTGTAATTCTGTCACACGAAAAAAAATTTGTCCTGTATTATTCGACTGCTTGTCTGTTAAGACACTTCTTGCTCAAGAAAAGGAAAATACATCAGGTTTAAATTTATGTCATATACTAAGGTCCATGCTCCATAGTCGATACAAAAAACTTAAACTTCTAAGCCCATGCAATCAAAAGATATGGCGATATACATCATATATTTTCATGCTCGCAAACTCACTCTCAAAAATATAGAGTAGGCTGCTTTCCGTTGACATGGAATCATAAAATTTGGCGAGAAGCAAGGTTTCACAGTACAAGTAAACGAAAAATCCGAAAATTTTAGTTTCTAACTATATCATACGAAAAAAATACATTTTTGTCATTTATTTATGCCAAATTCAATCCAGTCCTCGTACTTAAGAGTACACCTGTACTACGCCTCGCGAAGTGTGTAGCTTCTCAACTTTTTGAAGAAAATGAACTGTTAAGAACTTCAGTTCTGGAGTGGCTGATAGGACTGGCGGCGCAGCTTTGTGCTTGCTAGACGGCATCAAAATGTCGGTGAAAAGTAATACTGATAACGCTCACAGCAAAAGTGTGATCATAAGAGTAAGAAAAAGCCTGGAATGTTTTCTATAACACAGTCTTTTCAAATCTAAATTTCCAGTGTGTCAAAAAGGAAAATGTATATTTCGAGTTTATCTTATGGCGGCGACTAATATACTGAAAAAGCAAGAATGGTTAAATGAGCAACGGAGATATACAAATTGGGAGGAGTTAATTATAACTGCAATGGAAACGAAATGCAGAAGGGTGGGACACACACCCACGTGAATACATGGAGAACTGTCAAAGGAAGTTCCTTGCTCGATTCGCTGAGATATGGAAAGACCGAGACGACGAGATAATGAGAGGTGGGAAGATACAAGCTTGTATGCGACAGCAAGATGGATGCTATCGACGGAGATGGTAAGGCACGATCGTTTCTAGGCGAGGCAGTTATGCAACAGAGGATGTCAGGTAGCTGACACTGAAGCACAAAAATGTGCAGGATGTGTGTTTGTGTTTGCATCTCATCATAAATTTTTGACCTACACCTTTCGAGACCTTTCCTAACGAAACGGTCATTACGTGAGAAGCGGCTGGTTCTAATTTCTCAAACTGAAAACTACTTTAGAGGCACAAATAAGCTGTTTGCTTTATGGGAGTGTTGGACCACGTATTTCTTTTCTACTCTCATAATAATCTCGCGTGCTCAGCACACAGTACGAGCCAAAAGAGTCGGCGTTCTGGCAAGGATGCTGAAGGGCATAGGTCTCTCCTATCCCTCACATCGTTTCCCGCAGGGAATAGAAGGTGGGACTCGCCAACTTCTCCCAGCTCAAAAGTTAAAAAACGTCATTTATTATTATAGCAATGTTAATTTCATTAACAACTACTTTCAGCAATTGCGATCAGATGATTCGATTACACTTACGTTTCTTGGCACACGTTGACCCCTAACAGGTCTAGACACCTTACAAAAAATCACTTATGTATGGCGTATACATCTGACATGATACAACGTATCCGAAGAAACACGCATCAAGTGGAATCTGAAGGTTACAGTCCCCGAAACTATTTATTAATTATATTAAAACTGCGATTATGACGAACAGTGTAACAAAAGGCATACAGGAAACAATCGCAGACTCTTATTTGAATTTTATGCAATCGCTGAAAAGTGTATCTGCTCCTTGCTTCCATATCTACCATCTGATCTAATGTGTCCGGACACCAGTTGGTGGACATTAATATGGGGTTTGTCCACCCAACGCTATTATGACGACCTGAACTCTCCTGGGGAAACTTTCGACGATGTGTCTGAATGTCTGCGAAGGAAATGCAGCCCGTTCCTCCTCACGAGCCGTAACCAGAGCAGGTAATGTTGCTGACTCATCCAAAAAGTGATGCAATGGATTCAGGTCGTGACTATGGGTAAGCTTGTCCAACGTCGTTGTCCACAGATCACCGCTTCACTGTTGCTCATTTATGGCAGGGTGCGCTGTCGTGCTGATACACTCATCTTCTCCGAACTGCTCCTCCACTGTATGCAGTACAAAGTGCTTTAACATCTGTTCACACCCATCCGAATTTTGCGGTTTCTTAAGGGCAATATGGGCCCACGCCCTAACCACGGATCGTCACCCATCCCTAGCACGTAACACTATCCCTTCCGTACCTGACTGTTGGCACTACACATTATGGCAGTCAACATTTTCCAGGCATTCACCAAATCCAAACGATTCCATACAATCGCCACACAATATATCGTGATTCATTACTCCTAATCACTCGTTTCCAGGGATTCATTGTCCAGTGGCGTCGCTATTTACACCACCTCGACCATCGCTGGGCATTGATTAATAGCAATGTGTGGTTTATGAGGAGCTGCTCTACCATTATACCCCATTCTTTTCAGTTCCTTACACAATCGCTATTTTTGGTGGACTGCTGGTAGCGCTTTGGAACTCGAGAGCGATTTTTCCCGCTGACTTGATGCGATTTTTTACAACCAGCCTCCGCAATGCTTGAGGATTTCTGTCCAGTACGAGGCCTGCCTGGTCTTGACTGAGCCGTGATTGTTCCTCCGCGTTTCTACTTCACAATCACATCACCAACAGTCGATCTGGGCTGCTTTAAAACGGTTGAAACGTCTCTGCAGGCAACATCCAATGGGTAGTCTACAGTCATAGACACTGAACTATCCCGAGCGATCGAGTCTGTTGTTACTGCTTACCTATTTACAACACAATACTCCACGCACCCGTTGAGACTGATGGATCCCTCTGCCGAGACATCTAGTGGTCAATTCCGCATTACATAATGGTTACCGTTTCCCTTGGTCCGTAGAGTACGCAATGAAAACGCAAAAAACAAGCTCCCCCATACATTCCTCACATACAAATAAAGAAAAGATGTTATGTGGACATGTGTCCGGAAACGCTTACTTTCCATGTTAGAGCTCACTTCATTACTTCTCTTCAAATCACATTAATCATGGAATGGAAACACACAGCAACAGAACGTACCAGCGTGACTTTAAACACTTTGTTACAGGAAATGTTCAAAATGTCCTCCGTTAGCGAGGATACATGCATCCACCCTCCGTCGCATGGAATCCCTGATACGCTGATGCAGCCCTGGACAATAGCGTATTGTATCACAGCCGTCCACAATACGAGCACTAAGAGTCTCTACATTTGGTACCGGGGTTGAGTAGACAAGAGCTTTCAAATGCCCCATAAATGAAAGTCAAGAGGTTTGAGGGCAGGAGAGCGTGGAGGCCATGAAGTTGGTCCGCCTCTACCAATCCATCGGTCACCGAATCTGTTGTTGAGAAGCGTACGAACACTTCGACTGAAATGTGCAGGAGCTCCATCGTGCATGAACCGCATGCTGTGTCGTACTTGTAAAGGCACATGTTCTAGCAGCACAGGTAGAGTATACCGTATGAAATCATGATAACGTGCTTCATTGAGCGTAGGTGGAAGAACATGGGGCCCAATCAAGACATCATCAACAATGCCTGTCCAAACGTTCACAGAAAATCTGTGTTGATGACGTGATTGCACAATTGTGTGCGGATTCTCGTCAGCGCACACATGTTGATTGTGAAAATTTACAATTTGATCATTTTGGAATGAAGCCTCATCCGTAAAGAGAACAGTTGCACTGAAATGAGGATTGACACATTGTTGGATGGACCATTCGCAGAAGTGTACCCGTGGAGGCCAATCAGCTGCTGATAGTGCCCGCACACGCTGTGCATAGTACGGAAACAACTGGTTCTCCCGTAGCACTCTCCATATAATGACGTGGTCAGTGTTACCTTGTACAGCAGCAACTTCTCTGACGCTGACATTAGGGTTATCGTCAACTGCACGAAGAATTGCCTCACCCATTGCAGGTGTCCTCGTCGTTCTAGGTCTTCACCAGTCGCGAGTCATAGGCTGGAATGATCCGTGCTCCCTAATATGCCGATCAATTGCTTCGAACGTCTTCCTGTCGGGACACCTTCGTTCTGGAACTCTGTCTCAATACAAACGTACCGCGCCACGGCTATTGCCCCGTGCAAATCCATACATCAAATGAGCATCTGCCAACTCCGCATTTGTAAACATTGCACTGACTGCAAAACCACGTTCGTGATGAACACTAACCTGTTGATGCTACGTACTGATGTGCTCGATGCTAGTACTGTAGAGCAATGAGTCGCATGTCAACACAAGCACCGAATTCAACATTACCTTCCTTCAATTGGGCCAAATGGCGGTGAATCGAGGAAGTACAACACATACTGACGAAACTAGAATGAACTCTAACATGTTAATTAAGCGTTTCCGGACACATGTCCACATAACATCTTTTCTGTATTTGTGTGTGAGGAATGTTTCCTGAAAGTTTGGCCTTACCTTTTGTAACACCACATATATAAATAGTGGCAACTATTTATTCACAACCGACACAAAAAATTTACATGTTTGCACCTGTTACTGTCCTTGAAAGTAGTCACCAGCGTTATGTAGAGTCCGTTGCCAGCGATGTGGAAGGCGTAGTATACCGTTAGCAGGCCTGTTCTGTTGATGGTGTGAATGGAGCGGCCTACTGCCTGTCGAATCTCCGGATCAGCTCTGAAGCGATTGGTACGAAGAGGTTCCTTCATATTCGGAATCAAATAAAAGTCACAAGGACTTAAGTCCGGGGAGTATGGTGGACGGTACAGTACTTCCAAGTCTCATCGACCGAACAGAGCAGCCACAGCTTACGCTGTATACGCTCGCGCATTGTCGTGCAAAATCATGAGTGGGTTGCGCACAAAGTGTCGCCGCTTCTTTCGCTAAGCTGGTCGCAGATCATGCTCCAAAAACGAACAGTATTACTGTGCATTGACGATCTGCCGTGGAGGAACGTAATGCGGTAAGATAACACCATCACAGTCGTACATGAGAAACACCGTAACTTTCACCATACTGGACTCTGACGCACTTTCGATTTTCGCGGCGATCCATAATGACACCATTCGTTGGATTGGCGTTTCAGTTTGCGCTCATAGCGCTCCAAGTGCGTCTGAGCAGCGTCGTAACGCATCCATTTCATGCGTAATCCATCGTGACGCAATTTTTCGCATTCCCAGGCGTTCCTTCAGGATGCGAAGCACAGTCGTATGCGCTAATCCGGTTTCGCGGGCGAGCTCACGAATCGTATGGCGTCGATCACTGTCCACCAGCGCGGCAACAGCACGCACATTTCGTCTTCAGAGACGCTACGACGACCTGCCCGATGCATGTCTGTCACGGTTTGCCGACCTTCGTTGAAGGCTTTTACCCGACGCCTCTTGAAGACCTTGATGACACTGATGACATTCAATCTTGATCCAACTCCTCTGTTCCTGTTTCGAAACCATAGTGACACCGTTACGTTACACCGCTCACTCACAAGTGATTGTTTCCGTCGATTGCGCACAAGCCGGTGGCCCTCGGAGGTAAGGTAGGTATGTCAACAACGTGTGCTATCAGCGACAATAGTAGATTCCATTGCACAGTGTCTCCACAGCAATGTTACCACTATTTAAGTTCCAACCCTCGTATACGAGTACCTGGTGCTGTACGTGTATGTGTTTCTTCCAATCTCCTATTGGCCTATCTCTTCCTCCCCCGTCTCTGTCCACCTCATCCTTCCCGTCTCTCTATCCACCTCGGAATTCCCGCTCGTACTGTCCGCCTCCCACAGCCTCCTACTCTCTGTCCATCCCCTCCTTGCCGTATCTCTGTTCCTCTCTTCCTCCTCCCTCTCTCTCTCTCCATCTCCTCCACCCTCACCCTTCTCTGTTCGTCATCCCCACCGCGAAGGGAGATCGGTGGCTGTCAACTCCAGAGTATTTCTTTCCAGATAGTAAGCACCATCTGTACCAAGTTTGGTTGAAATAGATCCAGGGGTTTGGAAGGAGCTATTTACCCGCGGTTTCACACGTGTACTCACCTGTCACGTATATTAAACTTAATTTAGACGTATGTGTACACGTATTTCACATTTGTCTCTAGCAAGTTTCGCCCTGAGGTTTCCTTTTCAGGCAGCTCAATGTTTATGACGTCCTATCTCTTAACTATGTCTCGTACAATGGTACAATTTTGAGGGTACATTCAGCGGCATATGTAGATAACGTCTGCGAAATAAGTTGGGAGTAGAGTTTTTAGCAGTAAGGAAGTAATAAACTAAAACGTCATGCCTCGTACGGCAGTTTTTCTGCGCGAACAGCGAGAATGTATTAAGCGGCATTTTTCCTCTCGTCATTCTGCTGGCGGGAGGGAGTGAGGGACATCAGCGAGAAAAAGGTTTGAAATTATGTGTAAAATTTGTTGCAAGTGACTAAGTGCTCTCGCTAACTAATACTGAATGAAGAGAGTCTGGGTATCTGCGTGTCGTGGGCTACACTTCTTTTCCACCCCCACTTCTTCCATACGTACACGGTTCTTATCACCACAGAGCTTTCTTCCAGACAGTATGTGCACCAAGTTGGGCTCAAATCGATCCAGTAGTTTAGGAGGAGGTGTGGAACATACATATACACATACATACATAATTGCATTTATATACACTGACGTGACAAAAGCCCCGGGATCCTGACGCCGTGGCGCGCCTCCTTTTACCTGGCGTAATACAGTAACTCGACATAGCATGGACTCAACAAGTCGTTGGAAGTCCCCTGCAGAAATAGTGAGCCATGCTGCCTTTATAGCTGTTCAAAACTGCGAAAGTGTTGCCTACGCAGGAATTCGTGTACGAACTGACCTCTCGATTATGTCCCATAAACTGTGGATGAGATTCGTGTCGGGCTATCTGGCTGGCCAAATCACTCGCTCGAACTACGCAGAAGTTTCGTCACACTGACCACGGACAATTGTGGACGGTGACATTATGCGTTGTAATCGATAAAGGCTTCATCGTTGTTTGGGAACATGAAGTACATGAACGGCTGCAAATGGTCTCCAGTTAGCTGAAGATTACCATTTTCAGTCAATGATCGGTTTAGTTGGACCAGAGGACCCAATCCATTCCATGTAAACAGTGCCCACACCATTATGGAGCCACCACCAGCTTGTTGACAGCTTGGGTCCGTGGCTTCGCGGGTTCTGCACCACACTCGAACCTACCATCAGCTCTTACCGACTGAAATCGGGAATCATCTGGCGAGGCTGCTGTTTTCCACTCGTCTAGGATACAACCTGCATAGTCACGAGGCGAGGAGAAGCGCTGAGAACGTTGTCGTGCTACTTGCAAAGGCACTCGCGTCGGTCGTCTGCTGTCATCGCCCATTAACGCCAAATTTCGCCGTACTGTCCTAACGGATACGTTCGTCATACGTCCCACATTGATTTCTGCGGTTATTTCACGCAATGTTGCTTGTTTGTTAGCACTGACAACTCTATGCAAATGCCGCTGCTCTCGCTCGTTAAGTGAAGATCGCCGGCCACTGCGTCGACCTTGGTGAGAGGTAATGCCTGAAATCTGGTATTCTCGGCACACTCTTGTCACTGTTGATTTCCGAATATTGAATGCTCTAGCGATTTCCGAAATGGAAATCCCATGCGTCTTGCTCCAACTACCATTCCGTTTTCAAAGACTGTTAATTCATAACGTGCAGCCATAATCAGGTCTAAAATCTCTTCACACGAGTTACCCGCCACTGCACTGCCCTTTTATACCTTCTTACGCAATACTACCGCCATATTTATATGTGCATATTGCTATCCCATGACTTGTCACCTCAGTGTATATACTATGCTGAAACATTCGTACCCAGGACAGTACCCAGTATTCGCTTGTAATGTCTTAGGAAAACCATTTAAATTAAGTAGATCAATAATTAGTACATACCTAGTTGTTGCTGAAAAATGTGTTGGTGCGAAACCAGTCGATTTCCTTGTCTTATAAGGACATAAAGAAAATATTACAGTAATACTGAGATGATTTGCGCTTGTTTAGCTGGGAAAGAGAGGTCTTTCTTTCCTGTCTCTTAGCATGAAAATTATAGACTTGCGTAGGCAGAAGCGATAGTGGACCAGGGCATTATACTGTTAATAAGGTAGTACCACGCGTGTTCTCGAATGTCCTCGTCCTTTTACAGTCGCAGCTCTTACTGTGAAGAACATCTCCTCCCTCTCTGCCCTCCCCCCGGGCAGAGACTCGGAAGCGCAGTCCATGACATAATAAACCACATTAGTTCCGAGGCTGAAACGGACCGCTTACCGAATCAAGTTATCCTCTTTCTTCCCTGTATACTAGCGCGCCTGCACTGACTGCGTCACACGAGACGGGCTGAGCAGAGAACATGAGAACATTCGTAGGAGCAACAATAATGGGGAGATGAACTACAATCCTTTGTTCAGAAATATTAGCTGCTGGCTAGTTCACGCGGTTTCCCCCGTCGGAGGTTCGAGTCCTCCCTCGGGTGTGTGTGTTGTCCTTAGCGTAAATTAGTTTAAATTAATTATGTAGTGTGTATACCTACGCACCGATGACCTCAGCAGTTTGGTCCTATAGGAACTTACCACAAATTTGAATTTTAAAACAGACCATGATTGACGAACAGAGAGTGACACATCCTCATCATGATTATCGCGTGGCGTGCATCTCATCCACATCTTCAGAGATTCGTTTATGGTTTTACATTACGCCTGGAACATCGCAGTGCGCCGACCGATGTTCTAGGGGACAGATGACCTCACATGTTAAGTCCCATAATGCTCAAAGCCATTTCGCCCATCTTTTTGAACACCACAGTAACAGAGAAATTTGTCACTGCTCTACAGTCAAAGGTTTTAGTACTCGCAATACGAAAAGTTTTCTCAGGTTGTCGTGATCTTGCATAGTGTAGTGCAATGTACATTTAAAAAAATCTAATATGGTATCTCATTGTTGATTGGGATACTCCAGTGGGTAGTTTCACTAGACCACTACGAAAGGTTTACTTCCTTAAAAACTTTGGGTTAAGCGTAAATCTTCAATTTAGGTGAGAGTGATGAGTGCGAGCCATCCTGCTGATGGCGATGGCACAGAGAAAGGGGGACGCCCTCTACCTCTACCTCGATACTGGGGCACGGTCTGATGGTCAGAAAATGTACACCTTCCTCTTCTCTCTTTTTCCAAATATTGCCGATGCAAATTTCTCCCACCAGCAGGATTCGAATCGGCAGTCTTTAGACACAGGAGAAGTATGTCAATGCCCTTGAAATGTGCGTATGATATTTTTGGCCTAGATGCCCCTTCTGGGGAATTAGGCCGCCTTTTGCAAGTCTCTTTATTTGACGGCACTTCGGCGACTTGTGCGTTGACGATGATGAAATGATGATGAGGACAAAACACACACACACACACACACACACACACACACACACACACACACACACACACACACACACACACACGCACCAGAGCGAAGAAAATCCCCGATCTGGCCGGGAATCGAACCGGGGCCTCGTGGTCGAGAGGCATCAACGCTAACCACAAGACCAAGAGCTGTCAATACCCTTGGCAGGTACCGATAAGCCTAAGAATTCCTTTACGTGCTAGCATAGCACCCACTGGTATTCCTTCGTCAGTTTATCTAAAACTCCATGCACCATCATACTTGGCCCTTGTAAGGCAAACTAAGGAGCTATATGATTGAGAAGTAGCGGCTGAGGTCTCGTAAACTGACATACGGCCGGGAGAGCGGTGTGCTGACACCATGTCCCTCTATATCCGCATCTAGTGAGGCCTGTGGGCTGAGGATGACACGGCGGCCGGTCGGTGCAGTTTAATTTTATCATGCACCATCAAGATATGGTAGAGCACTGTAGACGATCTTTTACTTACTTAGTGTCAACATTGAGATGTATTTTACATCAAATGTTCTCGCTTTACCCCCGAGACCGCTCGATCTTAACTGGTCTAGGACTAAGGCGAAGATAATAGCAGAAATTCGAGCTCTTGATTACATTACATATATGGAGAGGTGTGACTTGTACACATGCAGGTTCCTCTTCGTTCTCCTCGAAACTCATATCTAGCACTGTGGGGCGCTTGATAAGGACTGGACTGTCATTCGGGAGGAACAGGGTTCAAATTCTAGTCCAGCATACAGATCTAGCCTTCTCTTCTATAATTACTCAAGCCTTGTGCCGGAATGGTTCATTTGAAACGACATCGTCGTTTCTCTTTCACCATACTTGTCTACTCCCAGCCTATACTTAGTCTCTAATAACCTCGTCATCGACGAAACGTAAAAACATATCTTCCATTTCTTTAATTTCATAGTACTCTTTCATGTATCAACCAAGCGCGTTAACAGACCACTAAATGTTACCACCTCAGGCGCTGTTGAATATTCAGAAAACGAAATGAGTCCATTTAGTTCTGACGTGGATGGCTAATCGCCGATCAAAGAGTTGTTGATCATAACTGACGATATCAGAGGGAGCCTTCTGGACTGTCACAGCTCTTCAACCGCAAAACTAACAAACTGTCAAGTACCGGTGGACCGACGCTCGGCCGATGCTGAGACTCTCGCTCATTAATTAATCTGCTATATTCTCCGTGGCAGAAGTCCTTCATGATACCACTTCACTTTTGCAATGCTTCGGCAGATTACAAAATTTCCTCTTTGTCTGAAACTATAGAAGATTCTATTCTGCGTAAATCTGCATTTTAATCATTTGTATGTCATCAGAAACATCGGAGACGACGGTATCGTCAGAAGTGTCCCACGGAAGTGTGACAGAACTGCTATTATTTTCAATAAACATTTATGATCTGGCGAATAGTGTGGGGAGCCATCTGCAGTTGTTCGCTGACGATACAGCAGTGTACAGGAAGGTGTCGATGTTGAGTGACTATAGGAGGATTCAAAAGGACTTAGACAAAATTTGTACTTGGTGTGATGAATGGCGACTAACTTTAAATGTAGAAAAATGTAAGTTAATGCAGATGAGTAAGAAAAAGAAACCTGTACTGTTCGTATACAACATCAGCAGTGTCCTGCTCCCCCCCCCCCCCCCCCCCCCCCATGAACCATGGACCTTGACGGTGGTGGGGAGGCTTGCGTGCCTCAGCGATACAGATAGTCATACCGTAGGTGCAACCACAACGGAGAGGTATCTGTTGAGAGGCCAGACAAACGTGTGGTTCCTGAAGAGGGGCAGCAGCCTTTTCAGTAGTTGCAGGGGCAACAGTCTGGACGATTGACTGATCTGGCCTTGTAACATTAACCAAAACGGCCTTGCTGTACTGGTACTGCGAACGGCTCAAAGCAAGGGGAAACTACACTCGAAATTTTTCCCGAGGGTATGCAGCTTTACTGTATGGTTAAATAATGATGGTGTCCTCTTTGTTAAATATTCCGCAGGTAAAATAGTCCCCCATTCGGATCTCCTGGCAGGGACTACTGAGGAGGACGTGGTTATCAAGAGAAGCAAAGTGACGTCCTACAGATCGGAGCGTGGAATGTCAGATCCCTTAATTTAAAAAGGGAAATGGATAGGTTAAAGTTATATATAGTGGGAATTAGTGAAGTTCGGTGGCAGGAGGAACAAGGCTTCTGGTCAGGTGAATACAGACAGAGATTTAGGTACCAGGTTTTAAATTGTAAGACATTTCCAGGCGCAGGTGTGGACTCTGACCACAATCTATTGGTTATGAACTGTAGATTACAACTGAAGAAACTGCAAAAAGGTGGGAATCTAAGGAGATGGGACCTGGATAAACTGACAGAACTAGAAGTTGTAGAGAGTTTCAGGGAGAACATTAGGGATCGATTGACAGGAATGGGGGAAAGAAGTACAGTAGAAGAAGAATGGGTAGCCTTGAGGGATGAAATAGTGAAGGCAGCAGTGGATCAAGTAGGTAAAAAGACCAGTGCTAGTAGAAATCCTTAGGAAACAAAAGATATGTTGAATTTAATTGTTAAAAGAAGAAAATATGAAAATGCAGTAAATGAAGCAGGCAAAAAGGAATACAAACGTCTCAAAAATTAGGTCGACAGGAAGTGCAAAATGGCTAAGCAGGGATGGCTAGAGAACAAATGTGAGGATGTAGAGGCATATCTCACTAGGGGTTAGATGGATACTGCCCACAGGAAAATTAGAGAGACCTTTGGAGAAAAGGGAACCACTTGTATGAATATCAAGAGCTCAGATGGAAACCTGGTTCTAAGCAAGGAAGGGAAAGCAAAAGGGTGGAAGGCGTATATAGAGGATCTATACAAGGGCGATATACTTGAGGACAATATTATGGAAATGGAAAGAGGATGTAGACGAAGATGAAATGGGAGATATGATAATACGTGAAGACTTTGACAGAGCACTGAAAGACCTAAGTCGAAACAAGGCTCCGGGAGTAGACAACATTCCTTTAGAACTACTGATAACCCTGGGAGAGCACGCCCTGACAAAACTCTACCATCTGGTGAGAAAGATATATGAGACAGGCGAAATACCCTCAGAATTCAAGAAGAATACAATAATCCCCATCCAAAAGAAAGCAGGTGTTGACAGATGTGAGAATTACCTAACTATCAGTTTAATAAGTCACAGATGCAAAATACTAACACGAATTGTTTACAGACGAATAGAAAAACTGGTATAAGCCGATCTCAGGGAAGATCGGTTTGGATTCCGTAGAAATGTTGGAACACATGACGCAATACTGACCCTATGACTTATGTTAGAAGATAGATTAAGGAAAGGCAAACGTACGTTTATAGCATTTGTAGACTTAGAGAAAGCTTTTGACAATGTTGACTGGAATACTCTCTTTCAAATTGTGAAGGTGGCAGGGATAAAATACAGGGAGAGAAAGGCTATTTACAATTTGTACAGAAACCAGATGGCAGTTATAAGAGTCGAGGGGCATGAAAGGGAAGCAGCGGTTGGGAAGAGAGTGAGACAGGGTTGTAGCCTCTCCCCGATGTTATTCAATCTGTATATTGAGCAAGCTGTAAAGGAAACAAAAGAAAAATTCGTAGTAGGAAATAAAATCCATGGAGAAGAAATAAAAACTTTGAGGTTCGCAGATGACATTGTAATTCTGTGAGAGACAGCAAAGGACCTGGAAGAGCAGTTGAACGGAATGGACAGTGTCTTGAAAGGAGGATATAAGATGAACATCAACAAAAGCAAAACGAGGATAATGGAATGTAGTCGAATTAAGTCGGGTGATGCAGTGTGAACAGTGTCCTGCTTGACAGAGTCACCTTTTTTAAATATCTGGGCGTAGCGTTCGGAGCGATATGAAATGAAACTAGCATGTGAAGATTATGATAGGAAAAGGGATTTGTCGATTTCGATTTATTAGGAGAATTTTGGGAATCTGTGGTTCGTCTGTAACGGAAACAGCATACAGAACGCTAGTGCGACCTATTCTTGGGTACTGCTCGATCGTTTGGGATCCGCACCAGGTCGGAAGACAGAGAAGCAATGCAGAGGTGGGCTGCTAGATTTTTTACTGGTAGGATCGAACAATACGCAAGTAGTACGGAGATGATTCGGGAACTCAAATGGGAATGGCTAGAGGAAAAGCGACTTTCTTTTCGAGGAACACTATTTAGAGAACCGGCATTTGAAGCTGACTGCAGAACGATCCTACTGTTTCGAACATACATTTCGCTTAACGACCACGAAGATAAGATACGAGGAATTATGGCTCATACGGAGGTATATAGACAGGTGTTTTTCCTCCGCTGTATACGTGAGGAAAGGAAAGGTCTAGTAGTAGTACAGGGACCCTCTGCCACGGTGGCTTGCTGAGTATCTGTGTAGATGGAGATATTGAGTTTTTTAGGAGTAACAGGGATATTATCCTCTCAGTTATCGTGGAAATCTGCCTAATACTTTGGTTTAATGGTATGGTAGAAAAATTTGGTTAATTTGGCGCTCGGACTCTACTGGCGATGGTAACTCGCGTGATTGACGAGCACTTGTGTAGGTGAATGCACATCGCGATAGTTCAGTTTCCTAAATTGTCGAACAGCAACGTACAGGAATGTACAGTTTACACTGCATGTATCCCTGTGCATAAAGCCGATTTACGCTGGACTATCAATTGCAATTTCGTTCTTTTCTAGGTTGTTGTTATGCTCATGTATTCCTTTTTCTCCAAGTCAGGAAATAGGAAGAAGAGAAGATATAGAGTTTAACGTCTCGTTGACATCGAGGTCATTAGTGACAGAGCACAGCTCTGGGGAAGGAAATCGGTCGTTCCTTTCAAAGCAACCGTCCCGGCATATGCCTGGAGCGATTTTGAGAAATCACGCTTTTGAAGCGTCGTCCTCCTGAACGTGAGTCAGTGTGGTAACCACTGCGCCTCCTCGCTCGGTCCGTGAAGTGGCGTAGGAACAATGTCGTAATATAATGCAATTCCGCAGAAGGTACGTTGATGCCACTGAAAATCTCAAGAAATAATGAAACAACACTATAGTCCAAATGAGAACATATCAAATTGATGTAATTTTTGCCATATGATAAACTAGCGTTGAGAATGCTTATGAACTGCTTAAAAACTCCAATTTTATGAGCTAATAAAATTTTACTAAATAAGTAATACAGCTATATTTTAGGCATTTCTCTATATCAACTGGAAAATTGGTGCTATCGGGATTAACAACATCCGAAATACTAGAACCCGTCATCTGATGTGGAACTCAAACTGAATTTCGTTACAGATTCAAAGCATACGGCGAGTACATTTATTGCCATTCTCTGCAATCGAAATTCTTCTCTAGGACATTTCAAAGAGCACATCTTATAGTTGTTTTGCTCTGTAGTTCTGATATTCCACCAGTCCCTATATTATTTATCATTTCCAGATTACAGCTCAACTACGGTCATATACTGTATCTCTGTTTAAGAAACCTGATGAATACGAAACATATCATGAACTGTAAGAAATAGAGTGTTTTGTCATGATGAGCGGAGGTTCTAGCTACAGACCCCTCAGACTGCAATGCCTTTAACAAAAATGCTTCGTCAGGAACAGCGACATTTCATCACAGTTATGAACAATGTTACCAACTGTCAGTTAATTGACACCTCGCTTGACGAGTACAGACCTTTAGCTTAGAATAAAGTTCAAATGAATTAAGTCAGAAATACAGTAAAATGATTATAACTAATCTCTTCTTTTACTTTCAACTCACTGTTACCACAGACCACGTCTCTGATGCAATTGTAAACACCATAAGCTTCTTATTACACACCCATGCAAATGCACCGCTGATAAAACTATTTACGAGTAACAGCGAGGAATTTCAGCTGCTGAATTTAACAATAAACTGGACGTTTAAAAGTAAAGAGTTACACATTTTTCAGACAGCCTGTCGACAACACAGAGGTAACTTTGTTGCAGTGTTCGTGTTCGTTTTGCTACTCGTCGTTTTACAAGAAAGTTATTACGAGACTCGTTCTGGTACCGTATACGACAAATTTACTAAACCGAACAGTAATTGCCGGTGATCTTTACTAACACTGCTTCTCAGCCATCATCCGATCCCGCAGAAGCGTGTCAGTAAATGCAGAAGACAATGGTGCCCGGTTCCTACAGTTTAGAGATCTGTTCACAGAATAAACATGACAGTATACTTCGCTTATGGGAAATGTAGATGAGTAAATTACCTTATCGTATTACATAGCGCCAAGTAGCGTTAAGAGAGAAACAGTTCGCTAGGTGACAAATTTAGACACATCCCCGTTGCATAAATGCATGGATCTCGCTCTATTACAATGGAATCAATTCACAGTCAGTCTCACGGTAACGACAGTGCCGTCCTGAAAGCATTCTGCGCACACACACATACCGTGCTCACAAAGAAAAACAAATATGAGGCGTGCAACACATTGCCTTGTTAGCCAGATTGGAGCATGTGTCGTTCCTTTGAGCGGATGATTACGTCTGTACTTACCGTTGACTTGACTACGAACTTAAAGAAAAGAGTAAGGTGTACAAAAACGTAAAATTGTTGGTATTTATTTATTTATTTATGCATTTATTTTAACTGGTTAGTAGTTAACGAAACTGTCAAACAACAGGAAAACTTAGAATCCAGCTCGTAGTGCGGAAGTGGTGCAGTCAGTTACTCTTAAGTTTTCTCAGGTGCTCGATCAGTCTGATTCTGGCGTACATAGTTTCTGTGTTAAGGCACGATCAGAGCCGATGCATGCACTAACTGCATATGTACAAACTAATAAGTGATACGAAAATTGAAACAAGTGCAGCCGTCGCTTTCACATCTCGTTTATTTATGCAACGAGTTTCGGTGTTCCATAAATAAATGACCTGCAAAAGTGACGGCTGCAGGTGTTATAATTTTCATTCCATATTGAGTAGCCGAATTCCTGCTAACCGTCACTTAACGAGGATGGGCATAAGAAAACTAATAAGCGGTTGTCACGTTACTACGTACCGGTAACATACAATACACGCACAATATGATGAATTTCGTGCCGGAAAGTGTCGCGTAACAATGTAGCTTACTAGAAGGTGCAGTATTTAAATTTAGGTTACGTTTCTCTTATGTTACATTCAGTTTATTAGCTGCTACTCTATTGTTCAACAGAAACGTGGAAATTACCTCGAGCCCAGCAGATGCTTCTGTTAAGCGACCATCTCTCCAACAACTCGACAAGACAGGATGCCGGCACACGTAGGGCTGCAGTGACTGCTCTGGTGGACACGCTAAGCCCAGCTGGCGTTCCCAAAGCCTCTAGCAGCACCCGGTCGACGGCGTCAGTTGTCGCTGCCTCATATCACCCGAAGAGCACTGCGTCGAAAACGGGCCAGCGAACATGCACTGTCGACTGCCGACTCAGATATACACCCCCGTGTGTAAGGAGTGCCACCACGGGGCTCCTTTCCAGAGTCAATGTTTAAAAATCCAGCGCGGTGACAGTTGTAACGACAAGTGGCCGCCAGGGAGAGGGCGCCTGTGTGGTGAGCGCGTTCGCTGGCCCTTCTTGCAGAGCTGCCGGCAACGCAGTGGAGAGCCGGTAGCGCGAGGGATGCGTGTGCCCTGCCGTGGCCGCGCACCCACTTGCCGACCGCTTCCCTTCGCCTTCCCGCGTTTTCTGACCTCTGTTTACGACCACCGGCGCGCACCCGAGCGGCGCGCCTGCGCAGTGCGCTGTGCGCAGCTGCCCCTACCACCACCGCCCAGCCGGCAGCCGCACCAATCTCTGAGGGGAAGAAAGCGCGTGGCTTGTCCTTCGGCCGTGGCCAGGGACGCTTTCGAGCTGTACAATACACACCGACGCTCCCCAATCAGCCAGTTACGCCCCTGTTATCGACACGTGCCTGCTGCGATCGCGGGTAATCACTCACAAAAGAAGCAAACTGCGCGCTGAAAACACTCTTTTCATACTCGTGCCGAGATTGTCCAGGATAAATAAATTACCTGACGGACGTAAACATCTTCACTTTCGCAAGGTGTCATCCGCCGTCAACGAGGCCGGGAAAACACGTCTGCACACCAGGTAAATACGAATTACTAATAAAGAAGGAGATGTCAGAATCCTCCCTTCATACACGTGTCAAGATTATTCACAGCACTACATTGACAATCGTGGAGTTCGCTTCCTCCCATTGAGGGTCACACACCATCGACAAAACCAGGAAAACACATCACGCCAGCAGAGACATGTAAATAACCGAACAGATATTTTTCTTCCGAATAACGAACTTCCGTGTTAAATGCTTAAGGCGTGGGAAACGCTACTATCTTTAGAGACCAGATTTCGTCAAAAAGATCACGATCGCACAGAACAACGGGAAATTGTAAATGATCTAAGTAAAGTCAAAAGGTGTATCTTTAATGCGAAGTGCAGATGGCGTTAAATACCAATTTAGTATGGCACAGACAACAACAATGCGAGGAGTTTCATCTTGGAGACTGGGAATGGTATCCTGCTGATACATATCCTTATATTTTTGCAGACGCATCCGCACTTCCGTAATACGTTGTAGCATATATTAAAAGCGGTGAGTCGGTGACAGTCCTAGGACATAGAGTCACCGACAGACGCGGCGGTCTTTCTTAAACTTTTGTAATCGTGCTCCGAGACAACTTTAAAAACACGGAAATGGTCGGAAGGTGGTGCCACAACTTCCTCCAGAGGACACATCGAGAGAGGAGGTAAGACGTTTTAACGATAGCTCCTCAAAAAGTAATGCAGATTGTACACAACGCTTAGCGTGCACACATCAATAGTCGACTGTGCCATTGCCTCTTAAAGTGCGACTGTAATATGGAGACAGGAGTGAGATACGCAACACAACACAGTAGGCCTATACCACGGTGTTGTGGTGTGCTCTCGAATTACTCACGATGCGCTGCACAAAGCCCAGGGCTCGAGGATAACAGAAGAGGACAACGTGTGTGAAGCCGATATCCAGTAAATAGCTGTTG
Organism: Schistocerca gregaria; assembly: GCF_023897955.1. Lineage (NCBI taxonomy): Eukaryota > Metazoa > Arthropoda > Insecta > Orthoptera > Acrididae > Schistocerca > Schistocerca gregaria. The sequence goes on from NC_064931.1 coordinate 46,445,503, forward strand.
TGCAGACTAACTCTACGTTCGGTGTGGGGCGGCGGTAGGGTGGGTGGCCTGTTGTGGGGTTGTGAACCACTGACGGCTATGGCGGGACGAAGCTTCTCCGTCGTTGCTGGGTCCCCAGTTCAATACACGCACCCACATACACACATCACAGACACAGTCCCTTTGACTGTCCAGAGATGTCACTAAACCCACCCAAAGATGTAAACAAGCACGGATGATGGCGCCTATTAGACGGAGGAGGTCCGACAGCCGATCAGTTCCAGTCATTCCACCAGGAAGGAGGTAGACGGCTCGTGTTGTCTGCACTTCAACCATTCCTAGACGGTGAATATCGCGGTTCGATCGCGTCGTCATTGTTACTCCGTACCAGAAAAGGCCCTCAACAAGGGGAAGTATCCACGCGTCTCGGATTGAACCAAAGCGATGTTGTTCGGACATGGAGGAGATACAGAGAGAAAGGTACTGTCGATGACATGCCTCGCTCAGGCCACCCAAGGCCTACTACTACAGTGGATGACCGCTACCTACGGATTATGGCTCGGAAGAACCCTGACAGCAACGCCACCACGTTGAATAATGCTTTTCGTGCAGCCACAGGACGTCGTGTTATGACTCGAACTGTGCGCAGTAGGCTGCATGATGAGCAACTTCACTCTTGACGTCGTTGGCGAGGTCCATCTGTGCAACCACAACACCATGCAGTGCAGTACAGATGGGCCCCACAATATGCCGAATGGACCGCTCAGGATTGCCACCAAGTTCTCTTCACCGATGAGTGTCGCATATGCCTTCAGCCAGACAATCGTCGGAGACGTGTTTGGAGGCAACCCGGTCAGGCTAAACGCCTAAAAGACAAACTGTCCAGCGAATGCAGCAAGGTGGAGGTTCCGGGCTGTTTTGGGGTGGCATTGTGTGGGGCCGACGTAAGTCGCTGGTAGTCAAGTAAAGCGCCGTAACGGCTGTGCGATACGTGAATGCCATCCTCCGACCTATAGTGCAAACACATCAGCAGCATATTAGCAAGGCTTTCCTCTTCATGGGCGACAATTCGCGCCCCCATCGTGCACATCTTGTGAATGACTTCCTTCACGATAACGACATCGCTCGACTAGAGTAGCCAGCATGCTCTCTAGACATGAACCCTATCGAACGTGCCTGGGATGGATTGAAAAGGGCTGTTTATGGACGACGTGACCCACAATCCACTATGAGGGATCTACGCCGAATCGCTGTTGAGGAGTGGGACAATCTGGACCAACAGTGTCTTGATGAACTTGTGGATAGTATGCCACGACGAATACAGGCATGCATCAGTGCAAGAGGACGGGCTACTTGGTATTAGAGGTACCGGTGTGTACAGCAATCTGGACCACCACCTCTGAAGGTCTCACTGTATGGTGGTACAACGCGCAATGTGTGGTTTTCATGAGCAATAAAAAGGGCGGAAATGATGTTGATGTTGATCTCTATTCCAATTTTCTGTACAGGCTTCGGAACTCTCGGAACCGAGGCGATGTAAAAATTTTCTTGATGTGTGTATATTGTAGTTGTGTCAATAAAGCGCACAAAGGTACAGAGAGTTAGAGAATAAGCAAAATAATTCAGATGTGCAGTAAAATGACTGAGAACGAGCGTATAGGTCAGGGTTGCACTGCAGCAAGGAAGTAGCTACTCGCACTGCAGAGTTCTTGTGGAGTGCACATGGGTTTTTTCTTAGGCTAGCCGGTAGTTTGAGGCCCTCTCGCCAGTCTATAAGCAGAGAACAAAATCAGAGTGCATACTAGGTAAAGACACTTCGACTGTCAAAATTGTAACAGCAAACTGTCGAAATATTCCTAACAAAATTCCTGACTTTACTGCCCTCGAGGTAACTTGTCAGACTGAAATTATTCTTGGAAGCGAGAGCTGGCTGAAACCCGGAGTAGAAAGCTCTGAAATACTTAGAGAGGCTTGGAACATAGATCTAGAAGACATATTAGATGTCATAGGAGGGGGAGTGTTTATCGCAATCGACAAAAATACTGCCTCTATTGAGGTCGAAATTGAATGTAAATGTGAAGTTACACTGAAGAGCCAAACAAACTCGTAGACCTGCCTAATTCGTGTAGGGGCCCACGAGAGCGCAGACGTTGTGGCATGTTCGCAGCTCGTGGTCTAGTGGCTAGCGTTGCTGCCTCTGGAACACGGGGTCCTGGGTTCAATTCCCGGCTGGGTTGCGGATCTTCTCCGCCTGGGGAGCGGGTGTTTGTGTTATGCTCATCATTTCATCATCATCATCATCATCATCATCATCATCATCATCATCATCATCATTCGTGACAGAGGCTAGATTGGACTGTGGCAAAAATTGGACTGTGTACGGGTGCTGATGACCGCGCAGTTGAGCGCCCTACAAATCCAAACATCATCATCCTCATGACGACGTGGCATTGACTGGACTAATGTCTGAATTAGCGCTGGAGGGAACTGGCACCGTGAATCCTGCAGGGCTGTCCATAAATCCGTAAGAGTACGACGGCGTGGAAATCTCTTCTGAACAGCACGTTGCAAGGCATCCCATATATGCTCAATAATGTTGAAGTCTAGGGAGTTTGGTGACCACTGGAAGTGTTTAAACGCAGTATAATGTTCCTGGAGTCACTCTGTAGCAATTCTGTACGTGTGGGGTGTCGCATTGTCCAGCTGGAATTGCCCAAGTCTCCCGGATTGCACAATGGACATGAATGGATGCAGGTGATCATACAAGATACTTACGTACGTGTCACCTGTCAGAATCATATTTAGACGTTTCTGGGGTTCCATATCAGTCCAACTGCACACGCCCCACACCATTACAGAACCTCCACTAGCTTGAACAGTCACCTGATTCATGAGGTTGTCTCCATATCCGTACACGTCCATCAGCTATTTGCAATTTGAAACGAGACTCGTCCGACCAGGCAACATGTTTCCAATCATCAACAGCCCAATGGCGGTGTTGACGGACCCAGGCGAGGCGTAAAACTTTGTGTCGTGCAGTCATCAAGAGTTCTCGAATGGGCCTTCCGCTCCGAAAGCCAGTATCGATGATGTTTCGTTGAATGGTTCGCACGCTGACATTTGTTGATGGCCCAGCATTGAAATCTACAGCAATTTACGAAGGGCTGTACTTCTGTCACGTTGAACGATTGTCTACAGTCGTTGTTGGTCCCGTTACAGCAGGATCTTTTTCCGACCGCAGTGATGCCGGAGATTTGATGTTTCACCGGATCCCTGATATTCATGGTACACTCGTGAAATGGTCGTACGGGAAATTCTCCACTTCACCGCTACCTCGGAGATGCTGTGTCCCATCGCTCGTGCGCCGACTACAACACCACGTTCAAACTCACTTGAATCTTGAAAAACTGCTACTGTAGTAGCAGTAATCGATCCAACAACTGTTCCAGACATTTGTTGTTTTATATAGCCATTGCCAACCGCAGCGCCGTATTCCGCCTGTTTACATATCTCTGTATTTGAATACGCAAGCCAATACAAGTTTCTTTGGCGCCTCAGTATCTATGGACACGAGTAACCGGCCTAGATCAACTCAAGCTAATTAGCGGATGTTTCAACGGCCACCGGACCCGCTGTCACAGTTTTACAATCATTCAAAGAAAGTCTAGTAGCAGAATCGTTGAAATACCCACACCATGTAATGTTAGTTGGAGACGACTTTATCCCACCGCGCATAGACTGGGACTCTATGGATGCATTGCAAGGGGTGCGGAAAGGCCGTCTTGTCAAGTACTATTGAACACGTTTTCCGAAAACAGTCTGGAGCAGCTAGTTTGATAGCCGACGCGGCTTGGAAACATTTTAAACCTTGTAGCTTCAAACAGGTCTGGCTTTATCGACGGTGTCAGTATACAGACTTTGATCAGTTATCATGATATCATAGTGACGATGGTTACTAAATTCAGTAAATCCATCCCGAAGGCTAGGGGAGTAATATTGCTCGCACGGAAGATAAACACTTGTTAGCAGCCCACTTATAAAATGAATGGATATCAGTTAGTACCATTACGATGTATGTCGAGGAATTACGGGCAAAGTTTAAACGTATTGTATATCGCGCCCTGGAGAAATATGTGCCGAATAAGTGGATCACGGACGGAAAAGGCCCATTGTGGTTTAATAACAAATTGAGAGCTTAATGGGGAGGCGGAGATTGTTGCACTCTCGGTTCAAAAAAGAACGTGCAAATGAAGACAGGCAAAAGTTTATAGAAATTCGTGCGTCCGTAAAAAGATTGACGCGCGAAGCTTACGGAAACTACCACCGTCATACATTAGGAATAGATCTTGCCGAGAACCCGAGAAAATTTTAGTCCTACGTAAAATCGCAAAGTGGATCTAACGCTTCTGCCCATTCACTCAGCAAAAGTACAGCCGAAATTATAAAGCTCGCATTTGAGAAATCGTTCACTCAGGAAATCGTGCAAAGCTACCGTCGTTTGATTCCTATATGGAGGACATAATAACAAGCATCTCTGGTGTAGAGAAACAACTGAAAGAGTTGAAAATAAATCGATGGAATCCCAGTTCGGTTTTATAAAGAGTAGGTACTCTACGGTATTGTACTTATCGTGAATCTATTGCTCGGTGCTAAGTCCCAAGCAAATGGATAAAGCGCAGGTGGCTCCTGTTAATAAGAAGGGTAATATAACGGACCCGCAAAATTACGTACCAATATCCTTAACACCAATTTGCTGCAGAATTCTTGAACACATTCTCAGTTCGAATATAATAAATTTCCTCTAGACGGTAGAGCTTTTGTCCACAAATCAGCGCGGATTTAGGAAGCATCGTTCGTGCGAAACTCAGCTTGCCCCCACGATATCCCAAGAACCATGGATAAAGGGCAACAAGCAGGTTCCATAATCTTAGATTTCGGAAAGCGTTTGAAGCAGTGCTCCTTTGCGGACTGTTAACCAAGATACGAGAACACGAAATAGATCCCCAGGTATGTTAGTGGCTCGAAGACTCCTTAAGTAATAGAAGCCAGTAGGTTTTCCATCAGAGACAAGGTATCATCAAGAGTATTCCAGGGAAGTGTATTAGCACCGCTCTTATTGTCTATATACCGTACTTAAATAATCTGACGGTCAGAATTAGTAGCAGTCTGCCACTGTTTGCTGATGATTGTGTTACGTCCGAGAAGGTGTGGTCATCGAGTGACTGTGTAAAGATATAATATGACTTAGGCAACATTTGTAGTGGCACATTGCAGTAAGTGTAGAAAAATATAAGTTAACGCAAGGGAGTAAGAAAACCAATCCCGTAATATTCGAAACAGCAATAGTAATGTACTGTTTGACACAGTCACGTCGGTTAGATATCTAGATTTATTTTATTTATTTATTTGTACGTCAAGTTCCGTAAGACGAAATTGAGGAGCAAATCTCCAAGGTCATGGAACGTGCCAGTACATGAACTTACAACATAAAAGAAATAACAAATAAAAATAAATGTTCATGAACCTGAAAAAAAGTCAGTTCATAAGTTTAAGTAAACGCTATCAACAATACAATAAGAATCAGCTTAATTTTTCAAGGAACTCCTCGACAGAATAGAATTAGTGACCCATGAGGAAACTCTTCAGTTTGGATTTGGAAGCGCGTGGATTACTGCTAAGATTTTTTAATTCGAGTGGCAGCTTATTGAAAATGGATGCAGCAGTATACTGCACACCTTTTTGCACAAGAGTTAAGGAAGTCAGATCCAAATGGAGGTTTGATTTCTGCCGAGTATTAACCGAGTGAAAGCTGCTTCATCTTGGAAATAAACTAATACTGGTAACAAGAAACAACAATAAAGAATATACATATTGAGAGGCCAATGTCAAAATACCCAGACTCGTGAACAGAGGTCAACAAGAGGTTCGTGAACTCACACCACTTATTGCCCGAACCGCCCGTTTCTGAGCCAAAAATATCCTTCTAGAATGGGAAGAGTTACTCCAAAACATAATACTATAGGACATAAGTGAATGAAAATAAGCAAAGTAGACTAACTTATGTGTCGAAGTATCACTCACTTTTGATACCGTTCGAATAGTGAAAATGGCAGTATTAAGCCTTTGAACAAGATCCTGAACGTGGGCTTTCCACGACAGCTTGCTATCTATCTGAACACCTAGAAATTCGAACTGTTCAGTTTCACTAATCATATTCCCATTCTGTGAGATTAAAACGTCAGGTTTTGTTGAATTGTGTGTTAGAAATTGTAAAAACTGAGTCTTACTGTGATTTAACGTTAGTTTATTTTCTACAAGCCATGGACTGAGGTCATGTATTGCGCTACTTGAAACCGAGTCAATGTTGCACACAACATCCTTTACTACCAAGCTAATGTCATCAGCAAACAGAAATATATTAGAGTTACCCATAATACTAGAGGGCATATCATTTACATAAATAATGAACAGGAGCGGCCTCAACACTGATCCCTGGGGCACCCCCCCCCCCCCCCCCCCCACTTGACAGTAACCCACTCAGATCCCACATCACAGCCATTATCAACATTGTGAATAATGATCTTTTGCTGCCTGTTGCTAAAGTAAGAGGTGAACCAATTGTGAGCTACTCCCCTTATTCCGTAATGGTCCAACTTCTGGGGCAATATTGTGAGATCAACACAGTCAATTCAAAAAAATACGCCCAGCGTTAGAAACTTTTTGTCTAGCCCATCAAGTACCTCGCAGAGAAAAGAGAATATAGCATTTTCAGTTGTCAAACGACTTCTAAAGCCGAACTGTACATTTCATGGCACATCGTGTGATATAAAATGATCAATTAACCTTACGAACACAGCCTTTTCGATAACTTTTGCAAACACTGATGGCATAGAAATAGGCCTAAAATTATCTACATTATCCCTTTCTCCCTTTTATAAAGCGGCTTTACTACTGAGTACTTTGATCGCTCGGGAAACTGACCATTCCTAAAGGAAAAATTACAAATATGGCTAAATACAGGGCTAACATGTGCAGCACAGTACTTTAATATTCTGCTAGACACTCCATCATAACCATGAGAGTCCTTAGTATTCAGTGATTTAACAGTTGCACGAAATGCACATTAGTGCCACCAGTTTGAGTAGCTATCTTTATCAGATCACCACCTACATCATATTCCCCGTCCCTATAAGATTGTTCCCTGCTCCAGCCACTATCACTACCTGATAGTCCTTCGTAAAATTCCTACATAACTCCTGTATGTTGTCAGTCACCTGAGCCAACCCTGCACTAGGCTTCACAATGTCCTGGTACTCGCTCCCCAACGCTTCCTGCAACTGTTGGTCCACACCTCTACCGTGGGAACTACCTAGCAACAGAACCTTCTTTCTGTTAGACTTTGCAACTGACCTAGGCCTGCTAACTGCTGAGGAATGCTCCATGTTCCCTACACCTACAGCTACAAGATGCTCCTCTCCACTCAGCTCTGACAGTTGGTCGTATCTATTGCATATATGCAAAAAAAACTGTCTGAATACCTCCTCTTCCTAGCTACCTTCTTGCCAACTGCCAGTTCCCATTTCCCACCACCCTTCACCCTCCTCAACCAATCTAGTTTCTCCTTTGCGCATTGTAACTGCACCTGAAAGGCACAGATCTTACGCTCCTGCTCCTCTATTACAGATTCTACATTCCCAGTAGAGGATCTCCCTAAAATGACCACTGGCTTCCCCATTGCATTCCCCCCAATGAAAATACTTTGAACAAATCCGCCACCGTAATCCACTACTCACAAACCTACGACAGAGCCCACACTTTTCACTCATGGTAAAATTTTACAGTTACTGAAAAAAAACTATACGTCCACGTTACCAAAGTTCAGTTACACCAGCAGAACTATTAATGAACTTACAATAATGGGCTCGAAATTCTCTACCTACTAAGAAAACAGCTACTTGTATTAATACTACTACAACACAGCCGATACCAATACTAGCAAAACTTCACAAAATTATTAGCTAAAACCAAAAAATTAAAACGACCACTGTAACACTGAGCGAATTTAAAACACTGAATGAAAATTTTACTGAAATATTTCACTAGAAAGGTTAATAAACGTCAGTTGAAAACTAAAGCACGAAATTTACTAAACGACTTCAATACACTGAAAACTATAAAACACAACGAGCGAACGATTACAAAAGCTTGTTAAGACGTTATTTCGCCACAAACGGCACGCAACACCACTGAAATCTATTAAATTTAATAACTGTATTACAGAGCACAAATAAGTTTGTCAGTACTTAGCTTATAACCGCTACGCCGCAAAATGTGAACACACTAGCGAGGCGCGAGGCTTACATGTAAAATTGCAGGCTGTATGATATGAAATGAGCACGCAAGGACGATAGCAAGGATGGCGAATGGTCTACTTCGGTTTATTGGGAGACTTTTAGCAAAGTGTGCTTCGTCCGTAAAGGACGCCGCGTGTACAACTCTAGGTTAACCCATTTTTGAGCACTGCTCGAGTGTTTGGGATCCCCACCATGTCGAATTAAAGGAAGACATCGAAACAATTGAAAGGCGGGGTGCTAGATTTGTTCCATCGACGTGCGAGTATTACGGACATGCTTCGTGACCTCGAGAGGGAATTCCTGAAGGGAAGACGACGTTCTCTTCGCGGTACACTATTGAAGTAATTTAGGAACTGCCATTTGAAGGTAACTGCCACCAACATATATTTCGCGCAAGGTCTGCGAAGATGAGATGAGAGAAATGAAGGCTTGTACGGAGGCACACGGTGGTTTTCTTCTCTCTCTCTGCGAGTGGAGCAGAAAGGAAACGACCAGTAGCGGTGGCTTGCGGAGTGTGTGTGTAGAGGTAGGTGTACATCTAAAACCATTTCATTCAGATAATGAACGTGGAGACAAACTATGCTTCTTATCTAAACGCATAGTCGACGAAGCTGCACAATAGTAATATGTAAGAGAATAAAGAAAGAAGGTGGAGTTGCCCTTGGCTGATGTTATGGCCTTCAGTCTGAAGACTCCACGCTAGTCTGTCCTATGCAGGCCCCTTTCATATCTGCATAACTCGCACAGTCGGCACCCATTTACACCTGCTTAGTTTGCTTGAGTCTCGGTCGCACTCTACAGTTTTTGTCTCCCCGCACAAAAAAACTTCCTTCCAATTCCGAAACGACAATTGCTCGATGCCTAAGGATGTGTCCTATCTATCGAAACCTTCTTTTACTCAAATTGTGCCATAAATTTCTTTTTCCCCCAGTTCCTCAACTTTAGCTACTTGATCTACCTATCTCATCTGCAGCATTCTTCTGCAGCGCCACATTTCAAAAGCTCCTATTCTTTTCTTAAGTGAACTGTTTGTAGTCGACCTTTCACAACCACACGAGGGTACACCCTAGATAAATACTTTTACGAAAGGCATCGTAATATTTAAATTTTGATTCAATGTTAACAATTTTCTCTTTTTCAGAAATGCAGTTCTTACTGTTGTCAGTCTGCATTTTGTATTCTCTTCACTTCGGCCGTTGTCAGTTCTTATGGTGCAAAATGCGTCTACTATTTTTAGTGCGTCATTTCCTAATCTACCTCAATTCTCTCAGCATCGCCTGATGTAATTCGGTTACATTCTATTACTTCCTTGGTATACCTTCAATATCAAGGAAGCTTCTTAAGAAACAGCGTAGTTGCACAGTATTGAAAGTCTAAAGCATAACTCCACTACTATTTATTTTTTATTTATTTATGTAATCTAGTCTGATTAGGACCATCAGGCCCTCTCTCAGATTGGACCAGAGTTTCACACATCTAGTTCCTTTCTGACATCCTCGTTACTTAAGAAACGACAGTTTTAATATGAGAAATAGTATTAAAATGATTTGAGTGTCTACAGTGAAAATTTGAGTAAATAACGCTATGAACTAACAAACTTAATACTAGCTGTATTTCTACAACTGCAGCTGCTGCCGCCACTAATAACAACAACAATAATAATAATAATAATAATAATAATAATGAGATTTTCACTCTGCAGCGGAGTGTGCGCTGATATGAAACTTCCTGGCAGATTAAAACTGTGTGCTGGACCGCCAGAAGTAAAGCTATGAGGACGGGGCGTGAGTCGTGCTTGGGTAGCTCAGTCGGTAGAGCACTTGCCCGCGAAAGGCAAAGGTCCCGAGTTCGAGTCTCGGTCCAGCACACAGTTTTAATCTTCCAGGAACTTTAATAATAACAGTAATTATAATAAAGACGGTATAGTGACCGAATCACTTAGAGAACTCACGCAGATTATCACAGACGTCTGGACGTCATAAAATCTGCCAGATGACTTTAAATGCGCACTGATTCATCCATTACATAAGAAAGACGTAAACAACTGTAGGAGCATTTCCCTACTACAAGTCACATGTAAGATCCTTTCAGCATGCCTACTCAAAAGGACACAGGACCAGATGGAACACAAGATCGACGAGTACGAGGCGAGCTTCTGACCTGGTTGCTCCTGCGCAGAACGAATCTTAAATTTGAAGACCACGCTGAAAATCAAAGCCCTCAGAAATAGGCCAATCATACGCATTTTCGTTGTCTTTAAGAAAGCGTATGACTCCGTTGACCGCCAGTCATTGTTGAACATCCTATACGAACAAGGTTTGGGCAGCAAGACACTGCAACTGATCAGACACCGACAAACACGACATCAAAAGTGAAATTTAGGGGGGAAATCTCTGAACCCTTTGAGATCAGGACATGCATGCGTCAACACCCCTCCTCAACCTAGTGTTGGGCAAAGTCATTAAGGAATGGGAGAAAGAGCTGAAATTACAAAGATACTGAAAGCCAGTGCGACTAGGACGTCCCAAGGATGAACTGGAAGTTGGCTGTTTAGTCTTCGCGGACGTCCTAGCATCACTTGCAGACGACGAAACCACAGCAGTCAGGCAGGTAGAAGTACTCAAAGAGTGTAAGTACGGCTATAGATCTCCTTCCAAAAAGCCGAGTTCTTCTGCACGAAATTCTACATACTGATTTAAAACACAAAATATGGCAAGATCAACAGAGCAACACATTATAAATACCTAGGAAGCAAATCACGCAAAACACCAGATTACTGAAGATGAAGAGAGCCTTATACAAAACACAGGGTACGTACAACAAAAATTGTCTGTCCACATCCATCAAAATTCGTCACTACAATACTGTAATCAAACCTGAGGTGCTACACGCCAGCAAGAGACTCACGCTGCACACCAAGGGCGGCCTAGAGAAATCCTTACAAAGGAAAGAAAATTATCACGAAAATTATTGGACCACAACTCACAGACGAAGGATACAGGCATCACTCCAGAGACACCGCAGAGAAGTTGTCGAACCTCGCAGCGGACATCAGAAAAAGGCGACTAAAATTTTACGGCCACATCACCAGATTCCCACAGACCACACTCACCAACAGAATACTCAGATACATACAGAGGCTCAAAACCACTACACCTTGGATGGCACAAGTCAAAATTGATCTACAGGCAGAAGTGGCTATAGACACAAAATGCACAAGTGGAAAGTAATGTGAGAGAAGACAGCACCTAAAGCCCAAAGACCGAAGAAAGGAAGAGGCCCTTTAGCGAACAAATGAAAGAGTACTGGAAGAACAGGAAGAACAAGTAGTCATAAATGCTTCGCGTTTTCTGATAAAGACCTGTAACGTGTGTTACAATGATGATAATAAAATAATAACAATAATAATAATAATAATAATGGCAATAATAACAATAATGACAGTGGCAGATATGAAAAGAATTTATGGGTATACAAATGGGTGTTTTCTGATATAGCGAGAGCTGGGGAAACGAAAGCTAAGCTAGCTAAGGACATGGGGAAATTAGGAAGACCTGGTTGAAAGAAAGATGTACAGGGGTAACGAGTGCGCACAGGAAGAATGGCAGTTATTATTGTTGCTTTGGTAGATATTCCATGGACTGTTTTCTGAAGCTGTAGATGTTATTCAGTTCTCTAATACACTCCTGGAAATTGAAATAAGAACACCGTGAATTCATTGTCCTAGGAAGGGGAAACTTTATTGACACATTCCTGGGGTCAGATACATCACATGATCACACTGACAGAACCACAGGCACATAGACACAGGCAACAGAGCATGCACAATGTCGGCACTAGTACAGTGTATATCCACCTTTCGCAGCAATGCAGGCTGCTATTCTCCCATGGAGACGATCGTAGAGATGCTGGATGTAGTCCTATGGAACGGCTTGCCATGCCATTTCCACCTGGCGCTTTAGTTGGATCAGCGTTCGTGCTGGACGTGCAGACCGCGTGAGACGACGCTTCATCCAGTCCCAAACATGCTCAATGGGGGACGGATCCGGAGACCTTGCTGGCCGGGGTAGTTGACTTACACCTTCTAGAGCACGTTGGGTGGCATGGGATACATGCGGACGTGCATTGTTCTGTGGAACAGCAAGTTCCCTTGACGGTCTAGGAATGGTAGAACGATGGGTTCGATGACGGTTTGGATGTACCGTGCACTATTCAGTGTCCCCTCGACGATCACCAGAGGTGTACGGCCAGTGTAGGAGATCGCTCCCCACACCATGATGCCGGGTGTTGGCCCTGTGTGCCTCGGTCGTATGCAGTCCTGATTGTGGCGCTCACCTGCACGGCGCCAAACACGCATACGACCATCATTGGCACCAAGGCAGAAGCGACTCTCATCGCTGAAGACGACACGTCTCCATTCGTCCCTCCATTCACGCCTGTCGCGACACCACTGGAGGCGGGTCTCGGATTGGAACGGGTGTTTCTGCATTGTTGTACAGACAAGAGCGTCAAGGTTGAGGAGATGTTTCGTTTTCATGTCAAGAGACCTTGCTACGTTTTTATAGGGCATGGAGAGATGCTGATGCCTTTTCGCACATCGCAGTTACGTGCGCAGTCCATTTTAGATCTTCATCTATTATTACTCCTAGACTCTTTGCTGAAATAGAGAAGCTGATATATGTCCCATTTAGGGCTAAAGGTGATAGGTATTTTCGATAATTCGTGCTAATGAGCGTAAAATGACCACTTGGGTTGTGGATGGATTGAGCTTTAACCCTATATGCTGCGCCCTTTTTGATGGTGCACATAGGCCAGTTTCTAGACTTGATAGCTGTCTTCTGGTTTATTTGTTTAGTAAACGGATCCCGCCCCCATGAACCATGGATCTTGCCGTAATTGAGGAGGCTTGCGTGCGTCAGCGATGTCATCTCCAGCAGTATAATTGTCCGAGTCTCAAAGCCAGATCCGTGCTACAGAAGTTTGAGGAGCACGATAGTGTACTCAAGTTTATGTCTTCGCCACGAAATTCGCTTGATGTGAATCTAATGCAACCCCTATGGGCCGCTATAAAACGTCATCATCACGTACACAAACCAGCGGCCCACTGTTTAAGGAAATTACATGACATGTGCGTGGACATTTGGTGCGACATACCTCAACAAACTGTCGAATCCATGATACTCAGAATCGGCGACTTATTGCTTTCAAGATATGGACCAACACGTTATTAAGTAGATGGTCATAATGTTTTGGCTAGTCAGTGTATATGGTCCTTTAAGCTTTCGTAATTTGTATGTGTTACCTTAAAGCAGGTCATGTGAAAACGTCATGCGAATTTGTCGATGCCATGAAGTGTGTGGCTTGAGTATGTGATATTGTGAGTCTTTGGCATACACTGACAAAAAAAATCGCAACACCAAAAAATAATTAATGTAGAGTAATGAAATCTCGTGACTACGTTTGTCTAGGTAACGTATTTAAGTGATTAACATTGCAAGCATCCTCCCATGACCCATGGACCTTGCCGAAGGTGGGGAGGCTTGCGACCCTCAGCGATACAGATAGCCGTACCGTTGGTGCAACCACACACTACTGTACCTAAATTATCCTAAGGACAAACACCTACACCCAAGGCCGAGGGAGGACTCGAACCTCCGCCGGGACCAGCCGCGCAGTCCATGTTTGCAGCGTCTGAGACCGCTCGGCTAATCCCGCGCGGCCCCATATCGTGTGTGTTTTCTTCATCACACGTTCGCGGCGGCAGTGCTGTATAATTTACAGTCAAACGGCCGATCCCCTGATACGGGTCTGGTCATACACTCGGCAACAGAAATCTGCCATCAGCACGCACCGACACACATTCCGTTGCTACCCATGTTCGACACCCATACAACCATGGTGAGATCGAACAGAGATCCACTCTCGGATACACAGATTCTTCAGCATCAGCAGCAGCAGCAGCAGCAGCAGCAGCAGCAACAACAACAACAACAACAACAACAGCAACAACAACAGGAACTACAACATCTACCCGAACAGCAGTTTCTGCACCACGATCATCAACAGTTGCAGTTTCAGCAGCAACAACTGGCTTAACAGCAGCAGCTACAACAACAGAAACTCCAGCAACATCACCACCTACAATAACAGTTGCATCAGGTTAGTCAGCGAGTTAGCCATCCCAGCGACCCTTCCAGCTTCAAGCTTGAAGCCAGGGCAGCAGCAAGTCAAGAGCAGTAAAGTGATCCCATTAGTAAACGGCTGTGTGTCGACTCACCTCCTGTCCCAGACTGTGATATGCCTGAGTTACCGGGTTCGGATCCCCCTTCTAGGAATTGTTCAATGCACTCAACCTCAAGACGCTCTCAGAGTCAACTGCTGACTTCCACTGCTGCGGTGGAATGGCCTACTGTTAAAAATCGGTACAGTCGATCAGATGCAGGCCCCTATATTGTCTTTGGGGGAGCTTAGTTAAGAACGTTGGCAAACTCTACCTTATATCGGTAGGCAAGTTATTATTTTCTTATAACTCTCATCTCAAATATCACACTGTTGAAATTAGTTCGTCGGTCAGAAACAGAGTCAAGATAAAACTGAAAACTACTGCGGCTGCAAAACACTTTGATAGAAGACCCTGTTTTCAAAGATCGTAAGTTTGATGTCTATATTACCAACTTCCTGCTCCATACATATAGCATTATTCGTGATGTTGATATCAGCTTGACTGACAAGGCGATCACAGACGTAATGGAGAATATCCTATCGTAAGTATCAAACGATACATTACGGAACATCATTCCCATCCTGAACAAACGGTAGGTGCCCGGTGTGGCCGAGCGGTTCTAGGCGCTTCAGTCCAGAACTGCGCTGCTGCTTGGTCGCAGGTTGGAATCCTGTCTCTGGCATGGATGTGTGTTATGCCCTTAGGTTGGTCAGGTTTAAGGAGTTCTAAGTCTAGGGGTCTGATGACGTCAGATATTAAGTCCCATAGTGCTTAGAGCCATTTGAACCCGAAAGAATGGTACCGATTCCAGTCTGTCTGATGGTGTTTCGCTCCCAGGCACTGCCCTCCCATGTTGCTTTTCTGGAGACGCGTTGTCCACTGAAATCGTACGTCGCTCCATTTATCCAATGTCGAAAGTGTTGGCGTTTTCATCATCGGGCAGGCCAAAGTAGAAGTCATTCTCTATTCGGCAAGTGCTGTGGTCCACACCCAGCGGATTCATGTAGGGAGCCGTTTCCGGCGTGTTTAAATTGCACTGGTCCGCACCCAGTGACAGACCGTTCATGCGCGGCCTCTCTCCATGAAAAAAAGTCCAACGTGTAAAAGCCTACGCCACGTCGGGAAGGGTAATTGGTAGGCCCAGCTCTCATACTAAGCTGCTCTTCGCCAGCCTCCTAGCTCTCCAAACCCCTTGGATTTCCCACCTCTACCTCCAACGTATTCACCCCAACCACTAGTCGCTTTATGAGATCCTTCTACGCAACTAACGCCGCCACCAGTGTCGTCCCTGTTAGGCTCTCTCCCTTAGCGTAGCACACATCATCAACATGACTTCCAGTTCGCAGACAGGTCGGGTGTTATCTCTGACACAGGAGGTTCATCGAAATGGAGTGTCCCTAGGCCAGTCTGGCGACAGGGATTCTCAGACATTCGTCACCAATATTCTGTCTCTCAGCATCTCCCCCAAGCCCCACTACCACCCTACGCATATCCTCCACACTACAGTGAACAACTGCCGCTACTTTGTAATAATAGCTAGTGTGTCATCGAAAAGATAATCTCTTATCATGCACCTCTTGGAAGACGCGAAGACACAGCCACGTGGCACTTTACAGATACAACCTCTACAACAACGATTAATGACCCTACTTAGCCTAGCAGCTGTGGTGGGCTTTAGGATCCTTCAATGGAATGGACGATCTGCGATTTCCAATAAATGTGTCCTTCAGTAAGAGCTTTGGGAGTGGAAGATAGCAGTGGCTACCATTTCAGAGACGTGGTTCAACTGGGTTCTGTTGTCTGCTTTCGAGGATACTAGGTTTATCGCCAGGTCAGAAAAGATGGTCGAGGTGGTGTCACCCTCTTTGTTAATAATGGACTGTGTCACACCCTAGAACAGATATCCCACGAGGCTATCGATGGTCTTCAAGTGATAGCAGCCAGGCTATCTACTCCAATCGGTCGCAAAACCATTGTGGCTCTTTACAGCCAGCCAAGGTCGTATATTCCCTTTGAAGAATGGTACGCACTGGTTCGACAGTTGGGACTTTGATTCTTATTTAGTGAGGATTTTAACGCATACAACAGACTGTGGGTCTTTACCTGTAATGATAGGTTGGGTGACGGGATCCTTGAGATTCTCGATGAGTGCAGTCTTATCCCCCTCAATGATGTATCCCCTACGTTTCTTCCGTTATCTGGACATAAATTCGCAGCCGTTGATTTGACTCTGTGTTCGGCGTCATTTTTTTATATGAGCTACTCTTCCCTATCCTATGGGATCTGATAACTATGCTCTTCTTATATCAACTTTCACTGCAAAGCCTATGAAGGCCTATAAGCCCACTAGAGGAAGTTCTGCGAACAACTATCTGTGCACACTCCTGTTGGACACATTTGGTCGATGGTGAACTCACTCAAACGGAAGCTGGTACCTCCCAAGCGGTTGCAGGTCTGGATAGATCAGTTTGCCGCCATTGTAACACCTCCAAATCCCATGCAGGAACCCACTGATCTCGCGGCGACAGATGCCACTGCCAATTTACAAGACGGTTAACCACACCATTCTCTCTTGCTGAACTCCACAGCGCCCTGACGTCCTCATTAGACACATCGCCAGTCTACGACCAGATCAACTACTCCATGATTTTTAATTTGTCTGACGATGCAAAACGTGTTCTTGTGAACATCCTCAAGAACATCTGGAGGGATGGGGCATCCCCGATGACTGGAAGATTCAGATATTGGTGCAGATATTGAATGTGGGAAAGACCCTGGTAAAGCGACATCGTATCGCCCTATTGCACTGTCGTCCTGCATATGTAAGACATTCGAACGTCTCCCTCAAGTTTCGCATAGAATGGTCGTTGGAACATGAGAACGTGCCCCCGCAAATATAAAACGGCTTCCGTAAGGACCGAAGTAATTATGATAATATTACTTTGCTTGCAATGGACATCGAAAACACGTTAGTAGGGGGACAAATGGGGTGTCACCCTAAAGTATCGTTATCCAAGATGGCGTCGATGACCTCATCCAAGATGGCGGCCGTGATGTCCTCTGATGAAGTCATCCAAGATCGCTGCTTTTGGCGGGAAATTTGAATTTTGGCAGGAAGACAGGTCAGTAGGGCTATCTCCACTAACCTAACCCTCCCCCCTCCCCTCCCCTAGAACAAAAAAACTGCGGGAAGTTCAAATTACATCAGGACAATGCAACACACCTCTACTCACCTAAGAAAATGGCGGAAAAATAGGCCCCTTGGCTTACCTCCACTAGCCTCTTCCTATGGATTGACGGGAAAATGACTCAGCCTGCGCTGGGCTGTTGGAGAGAAGAAGGGATGTACTTTATTTATTTTCGGACAATTTATTTAGGGGTGGATTTTGTGAAATAGTATATTTATTACACTGATACAAAACACACGCTCTGACATGCTTATGGTCACGCCACACAGCCTACAGACCTGTAAACTACTCCTAACTTACCGAAATAACCCATGTATAATGCACTGCAGACATACTTGCTAATTGTAAACTGTCGAAACAATGCACTGCACAGCATACAGACGTGAAAACAACTAGTAAATCATGCAATACATTTGTGTCCAGAGAGCCAAACAACTCGTAAATTGACAAAATAATAATCCATCTAAACACCCTGCAAACACACTTGCTAATCATCAACTGTTGAAACATGCACCAGCCTTTATTTAAACAATTTTAGGCACTACCATCATCCAGCGTGTTCGTCATGGGGTCCAGAGACCAGCTGACCTAGTACACAGTACTGCCACCAGAGGGCACTGTCATCCATATCTTGGTCGGTCGTTGTGGCCGAGCGGTTCTAGGCGTTTCAGTCGAGAGCTGTGCGACTGCTACGCTCACAGGATCGAATCCTGCATTGGGCATGGATGTGTGTGATGTCCTTAGGTTAGTTAGGTTTAAGTAGTTCTAAGTTCTAGGGGACTGATGACCTCATATGTTGAGTCCCATAGTGCTCAGAGCCATTTGAGCCATCTATTCCATGACGTAATCCAAGATGGTGGGAGAAAATGGAGGGATACAGTGTGGTTGGCATGTAGTCCACAGGCCAACTCACCCAGTACACAGTACCGCCACCAGAGGACACTGTCGTCTGTTCAGTGATGTAACCCAAGATGGCGGTCTGGAGGTGAAAATGACTCAGCCTGCAATGCGACGCTTGAGAGAGGAAGGAGCGTACTTTATTTATTGAAGGATGGATTTTAGATAGTACATTTATCACACTGATACAAAACACACGCTCTGACATGCTTGGGGTCATGCCACACAGCCTACAGACCTGTAAACTACTCATAAATTATTGAAATAACGCTCTGCAGACACGCAAACAACTCCTAATTACCGAAATATTTCAGTACACAGCACACAGACATGCAAACTCCTCCCAAATAATGCAGTACACTGATGTGCAGACACAAAGGCAACTCGTAAGCTGTCAAAATACTGCATAGCACAGCCTACAGACCTGCCCGCAAAATAATGCAACGGACA
Organism: Schistocerca gregaria; assembly: GCF_023897955.1. Taxonomy (NCBI): domain Eukaryota; kingdom Metazoa; phylum Arthropoda; class Insecta; order Orthoptera; family Acrididae; genus Schistocerca; species Schistocerca gregaria. Next base: position 46,464,594 of record NC_064931.1, read on the forward strand.
TGCAAAGAACGTGCGCAGGCACCGCCCGCCGCCCCCTGTCCACTGGGCCACACAAGAGGCTACTACACAGACTCCCAGAAGTCAGGATGCACCGGCAGCTCACAAGCCATGCACAGGTGCTCATCCGGGTCCCTCAAGCATGAGGCAGTGGCATCCCTTTCAGACTTGACACCTGATAAATTCCTCTCGAAATACGTGATCACCTAGGCACTGCTGCTGATGTGACCGGACGGGGTCAAATACCTATTTGCAGAGCACAGACGCTCCAAGGGCGCGGGCGCGTCCTCACCGCCACGAGCCACCATCGGACGCAGCTAGCGCGAGCCATCGCTCTCACGCCACTGCACGTGAAGGTTAGGTCTACTTTCGGGTACACAGTATAAATCACCGCATACTGTGTCTGTGTAGTAAACATACAATTCGTATCCTGTGCCATACAAAATCAGCTCTTTTATGTCATTTGTACATATACTGCGAAGACAGACATCACCGTATACACTCCTCACAGCACTAGATATTTCCCTACGAGGTCAGCAGTCATCCAGCCCAAACAGGTGACTAGAGCGTCCTCAGTGGACTGAAGTCCCCTCAGAACTGTTCTACAAATTCGGGCTCGTTCCCCCTCGACTCAAACGCGTTACTGTTTGTGGTCCAGCCCTGCTTGCTTGCTTTTTCTACATGCATCTCCAGAGTCTGGGATTACAAGAACACATGTACACTCCTGGAAATTGAAATAAGAACACCGTGAATTCATTGTCCCAGTAAGGGGAAACTTTATTGACACATTCCTGGGGTCAGATACATCACATGATCACACTGACAGAACCACAGGCACATAGACACAGGCAACAGAGCATGCACAATGTCGGCCCTAGTACAATGTACATCCACCTTTCGCAGCAATGCAGGCTGCTATTCTCCCATGGAGACGATCGTAGAGATGCTGGATGTAGTCCTGTGGAACGGCTTCCCATGCCATTTCCACCTGGCGCCTCAGTTGGACCAGCGTTCGTGCTGGATGTGCAGACCGCGTGAGACGACGCTTCATCCAGTCCCAAACATGCTCAATGGGGGACAGATCCGGAGATCTTGCTGGCCCGGGTAGTTGACTTACACCTTCTAGAGCACGTTGGGTGGCACGGGATACATGCGGACATGCATTGTCCTGTTGGAACAACAAGTTCCCTTGCCGGCCTAGGAATGGTAGAACGATGGGTTTGATGACGGTTTGGTTGTACCGTGCACTATTCAGTGTCCCCTCGACGATCACCAGAGGTGTACGGCCAGTGTAGGAGATCGCTCCCCACACCATGATGCCGGGTGTTGGCCCTGTGTGCCTCGGTCGTATGCAGTCCTGATTGTGGCGCTCACCTGCACGGCGCCAAACACGCATACGACCATCATTGGCACCAAGGCAGAAGCGACTCTCATCGCTGAAGAAGACACGTCTCCATTCGTCCCTCCATTCACGCCTGTCGCGACACCACTGGAGGCGGGCTGCACAATGTTGGGGCGTGAGCGGAAGACGGCCTAACGGTGTGCGGGACCGTAGCCCAGCTTCATGGAGACGGTTGCGAATGGTCCTCGCCGATACCCCAGGAGCAACAGTGTCCCTAATTTGCTGGGAAGTGGCGGTGCGGTCCCGTACGGCACTGCGTAGGATCCTACGGTCTTGGCGTGCATCCGTGCGTCGCTGCGGTCCGGTCCCAGGTCGACGGGCACGTGCACCTTCCGCCGACCACTGGCGACAACATCGATGTACTGTGGAGACCTCACGCCCCACGTGTTGAGCAATTCGGTGGTACGTCCACCCGGCCTCCCGCATGCCCACTATACGCCCTCGCTCAAAGTCCGTCAACTGCACATACGGTTCACGTCCACGCTGTCGCGGCATGCTACCAGTGTTAAAGACTGCGATGGAGCTCCGTATGCCACGGCAAACTGGCTGACACTGACGGCGGCGGTGCACAAATGCTTCGCAGCTAGCGCCATTCGACGGCCAACACCGCGGTTCCTGGTGTGTCCGTTGTGCCGTGAGTGTGATCATTGCTTGTACAGCCCTCTCGCAGTGTCCGGAACAAGTATGGTGGGTCTGACACACCGGTGTCAATGTGTTCTTTTTTCCATTTCCAGGAGTGTATTTTCGCATGGTTTGCTATAATATTATACCATTTTCGCGGTACTTCTCGATATCAAACTCACAGCAGTACCCTACTGATAGCTGGCGTAACATAATTTCGAAGGTATAGACTGGAAATTATTTCTCTACAAACCCGAAGCTTTAGCTAGGTGGGGCGTGCTGTAAACGACTGACTAACTAGAAACTTGTCACGTTTGTGAAGGCATTTACGCGGAAACTCGAAAAAAATAGAGAAAACTGATATTTCCACTCACTAATACCGCTGCCAGTGACGTAGCAGACTCCGAATCATCCCTATAATTTACAAGATGAACTAAGATGTTTCTCATGTCTAGAGAACCAGCAAACGTGTCTTCCACATGTTAGATGCACACACCACCATCGACCTTCTCTCAACTAAATAAAGACGCGAAATATGCGCAAGCAATTTACATGGGAGGGAATAACGGTCCAGCGAAAACACATCTCCATATTCAATCTCCTCAAATTTAAACACAATCACGAAAGCTATCCAACACATACTAAGTATTAGTTTGCTATTCAGTCGTCTAGATTACAACACGGTTATGCCATCTACATTCCTACACTCCAACAGGCCTCTCCATTCGAACAGCTCCTACCGTTAACGAGAAACATGAATCATCTCCACACAGGTCACTGGCGCTACGAGCCAAGCACGCACACATAGAATCATCATGCTACGAAATCGGTCACGTATATATTTTATCCATGTACTTACAATTCAATGTTACGATCGCCGTCTCAGCTGAACGATATTCAACAATGAGCGAAGTATTGAAAATACAAACCAGTTGACGGCTGTGGCTCTGGAAATAGAAATATCAGTTCTGTTCTTATGACTTGACACACTCTTCCCTGTGCTGTCAGAGTGCTCGACGTCAAATCCATACCTTCCTTACAACCAGACATAGTCATTTCCTTTGCACATCTCGGAACACAAAAACATACTTTATAAGCCTGATGCTCAAGGCAAACCTATGACGCACCACCTACTACTAAGTATAATACTTCAGTAATGACTGATTTCTGGCGATATGAAATAATACTGACCGAAAATAATTGATGGATGGAAATGTCTCATATTTTTTCTTGCAATTGCTACCACCGTGTCTCGTCTTAGAAACCACCAGATGTTTAAAAAAAACCGATCCCGACAACTACTATATGTTACTGTCACAAGTGGTCTTGGTTCTACATGTGCACACATGTACCACGCAGGGTATGAGTGCACAGCAAGACGCAGCTCGCATGTCCCGTTAGGATCGCTAGGAACAATGCACCCTGTGCTATTCTGCGACGTCAGCATCCGAAGGTATCGCATCAGCAATGGTAAACACACATGCTGCCCAGAGGCTTCTGGACTATGGGGCCGACGTGAATGCGCCTTGGAGTTCTGTGATGTGAGTACAACACTTAAAGAACTCTAACTATATACCCGACAATAGACCCAACTTTCACCTCCTTGCTGTAGGCAGCAGCGGCGTGAGAGCGATGGCTGCACCCGGTGGTGGCTGGCATCGGCGTCCACACGCGCCCAACCTTGGAGCATGTGTGCTCTGCAAATAAATCCTCAACCCCGTCCGGTAGTGTCAGCAGCAGTGCCACGTGTTTCGAGAGGAATTTCTCAGGTGTCAAGTATGAAAGGGATGCCGCTACCTCACGCTTGAGGGACCCGGATGAGCACCTGCGCATGGCTTGTGAGCTGCTGATGCATCCTGACTTCTGGGAATGTGTGCAGTAGCCTCTTGTGTGGCCCAGAGGACAGGGGGCGGCGGGCGGTGCCTGCGCACGTTCTTTGCATGTCCGTTGCATTATTTTGCGGGCAGGTCTGTAGGCTGTGCTATGTGTTATTTGGACAGTTTACAAGATGATTTCTTGTCTGCACGTCAGTGTACTGTATTGTTAATTGTGACCATATTATGGCAGGATGCGACACCATAATCAATACTCTAGGGATACATCAAGGCACCAAGATTCATGACAACAGTGCGATGATGCACGTATCAATGCCCACGGAGGGCATTCTGAACGCCTCCTGTGGGAAAGAGTTGCATGTGGTATGCTGGTATGTTCTGTTCGTGTGTGTTTCCCATGATTAATGAGATGGAGAAAATGAGTTGTAAAGTGGAAATGAAGCGTTTCAAGACCCCTGTTCATCTATGTGCGAAGAATATGTCCTGTAATTTTTGCTATACATTTTTGTTATACCCTGTGTAGTACCGTTTCCTAATTTGTACATCTACTACAAAATTCATACATCTTGTACTACCCAATTAGTGAGGACAGCGCTGAATTTGTGCTTCTTGGAGCGATATTGCCAAGTATAAGTTCTATGTGTTGAGGAACAGATGGTCTGAAGACAGCTTTGAGTTTGTTGTAGCTTCCATCTATTTTTTATTTATTTAGTTTATTATGTACGTGGAAAAGGGGATTACTGTTATAAGGCAAGTGTCAACGAAATGTCCTATTTATGGTTGTATATATATGTAATAACTTTAATTTTCAGGCAGTCAGGGAAGTATTCGTTCTGGTTAGTTTGTAGGAAACTAACAAAGAGAAAGCAGGGACTTTACTTAATATGTACCTCTGTAAGTTTCTGATAGTTTACGGGTACAATTTAAGGAACTTGTTGGTATAGTGAGCTTCAAAAACATGGCTTAACATTATCAGTGAATTTTCTAACGCGTTCTTTATCCAAAGTTATTAACTAAATAATTATTTTCTATTACAATACGGCAACCAACATCCGTGGAAACTGTAGCAAAAATGAATAGCATTTAGCTGTAACAGTATATCTAAATCGGGATATGGATTAAATAAATGTGGACGCACATGAAATGTGCCTAAGCCAACAATTAACAGGCAAGCTGATAAAGACAAAAATGCAAAAACGAGAATATAGAAGTTTTAGACGCAGTAAAGAATTTTCCAGAGAATCTGGAAACGAATTAGAAGAGCGTATTCTTACATTTTACTAGATTATCGATTTAAGCACGTCGGACCCAAGAAAACTTGCATTCGACCTTGTAGAACGAAACGGATTGTCCCACAATTTCAGTAGAGAAAAAGCCATCGTAGGAAAAAAGTTGGCTGAATCCATTCAAGAAATTTCGCAGAATCCAAAAGAAATTATGAAAGGTCTAAGCAGAACTCCCAAGGCTAGCCAAGAAGCTTGTGAGCTGACGATCACCCTAAAGCTTACCACAGAAAACGAGAAGGTATCTGGAATTACAGCTCCACCTCTGAAAAGGAAATGTTCTGAAGACTCTGCTCGAAAGCCATCAGAGAAACTCATTCGTAAACAGAGGAACGGTTTAGGAAGTTGTATGAGGAAGAGTGAATGGAATAAATGTTGAGATGCAGCAAATGCAAAATTTGGATTCATGAAAAGTGTGCAGGTCCGCGAAAGGAAGGGAAAAGTAATATTTATTTATTTTTGTTGTGGTATAAACTCTTGGTACATTGAGCATTTAAATTACTTCATTAGTGCAGCTAAGAAAACAAGTACATCAAGTTTTGTGTATATAAATCACAAAATAGATATAAAACATGCAGTAAAATTGAGGAGCACAATGTGTGATGAAATGAACTGTAGAATGGCCAGGAAAAGTAGGCTGTCAGAAGAGCCAATAAAAGGGACCATAGGTTATACATTAAAGTGAGAAGTTGAATGAACATAAAAGTTAGCAATAAAAAGAACATTAAAATGGAAAATAAGGTAAGTAACAAAAAGAACAATGAAATGAACAATAAATTCACACTAATGAAGTTGCCTGGATAAAGGAACGTGGGGAGCAAGCATAATCCTGCTATACAACGATAATTTGAAAAGTTTTCGAAATGGAATAGAAAGAAACGAATTACTCAGTAAAACTTTTTTTCTTTTTCAATGTAGTGTCACTGTACCACTAATGCACCAGGTCTTGCGATGTTCCAATGCCTTGATTCAATTTCAAAAATTAGATTCCACCAGGCCTGCAAAATACCCGTCAACTTCTGATACAGGTCTTCGTTTGAAGAGAATATCCGGCCACCGAGGAAAATTTTAAGCATGGGTAAGACATGGAAGTCTGATGGGGCCAAATCAGGCAAATAAGACAGCTGTGGCAACAGCGGTTATCTTAGTTCATGTATTTTCACCATGGCAACAACTCCTCTGTATGTGCGAGCATTGAATTGTTGAAAGATGACTTTCTTTCTTACCAGTCTTGGCCTTCTTTCGCGTGTCACACTACACTAGGTGTAGAAGGTTAGCGTAGTACTGTCCCGTAATTGTTTGACCAGTGGAAGAATCCCTTTCGCATCCTAGAAAACAGACGAATAACCTTCCGAGCAGATCGTATTGTCTTTGCCATTTTAAGTAGTAGTGGTGGTGGTGGTAAATCAACACGTTTCTCCTGCTTTGGCTGTTGTCTTGTGTCTGGGGTACAGCACAGGACCCAAGTTTCATCTGTGATCACAATCCCGTGCAAAACATCTTGTTGGTTGCTACGAAAACGGGTCAAATTATTATTCAGACATTTTCATTCTGATGCGTTTCTGATCCGGGGATAATATTCGCGGCACAGATCTAGCAGGTAATTTTTTTCATATCCAATTTCATTGTTAAAATGTGATATGCCTGTTGAGATGACATTCCTACAGCTTCAACAATTTCTCACACTTTCATTTGAAACGTCCCCTTAGAACAATTATATAAGACTGGTCTATGTGAAACGTCCTCTTTGAACAATTATATACACGACTGTGCTTAAACTGACACACAATATCTTTAGCGCAACGCAATCTGACTTCCAAAAATCCCTACGAAAGAATGGCCCTGACTATCATTAACCTATACGTTTCACAAATCACTTACCTCACAAAAATCTTCGTTGCTCAAGCTACTGCAATACAGCGAGCGCCACTACTGCCAGCTAAATAAAAGATTCAAACTACTGAAGGCACTAACTACTGATAGTCATAGTTAGCAAATGAAAGATTTTAATAGAGAACAAACAATGTATTTACCTCACTAGTCATAATATATATAGCAGTTCATGACACCAATTCTTACAAATTTCAAAACTCCGCTCTCTCCCCACATCCACCACTGCTGGCGGCTCACCTCCAACTGCGCAACGCTACGCGCTGTTAGCATCCAGCTGCCGCTGCCCAATACTACAATGGCAGACAACAATGCAGACTAAACACAGACTGCACACGGCACAGCCAGTGATTTTTTCATACCGAGCGCTATGTGGCGTTACCAATAAGAAAACCTAAACAGCCTACTTACATAGCCCCCATGCTCCCCACAAAAAATTTTTACAAATTGTGTTGGGCACTGGCCAATAATGATTTGATAAAATTTTTCATAATTACTATAACAAAGATATCAAATACACACACTTATTGATACAATGTTGGTCAGAAGCTAAAATTTTCTCACAGTCCATAAAGACAGTCCTGATCGTTCATCACAGTAAAATTGCAGTGTTTTTTTCAAAGTCTGAGCAATAAAAGAAATTGCACTTGGAAGTAGTGGATTTCTAAGCAGTCTTGAAGAAGTAGTGTTGTCCTTCCAACGAAAGACAGTGCTGACTCTTGACATGCAGACAGGTAATGGGCCACAACAGAGCAAACCCACAGCAGAGTCAGTCGAAGTTTTGAAGAATATTGGTAGGTAGGTCATCACAGAGTAGACCCCTTGTAGTCCTGGTAAAGATTACGGTATTGGTGGGCCACCAGAGGTGCAGACCCATTACAGTCCTTGTAGAAATAATGGTACCGGTGGGTCATCAAAGGTGTAGACCCACTGTAGTCCTTGTAGAGATGGCCAGCAGCCATCTGTTTGACTGTGCAGGCGCACAATGACCATTGAAGAGTCTTGCGGATAACATAGCAAGTCCATAACCCACCACTTGTCCACTCACAAAGTTTTTGGAATTGTCCTTAGAACCAGAAATGCTGTTAACCAGTCCCTTGCTGAGTTATTAACACATGTGCAAACACTATCAGTCCCTACTTCTCACATATTGTCCATATACTATGACCAACAGAAACGTGTGCAGTGAAATGTAATTTACAAGTTACTTAATTTGATGAACTGGTGTCAATTACAATTTTATAACATGAGAATACAATAATAAAGGTACAAAAAAATATCATTAAAGAACATAATAGTACAGATAACATTTGCAGTAATACAGGCTTTACAAAAGAATCGAAATAACATATACATCAGTGTTACAAAAATTACGACATAAGTACATATATAAAAGATCAGAATAACTTTTGAAACATCAACTTCACACATGAGCATTAGAACAAAACAGAATAAATAATGTTTAAACATCTTTACAAAGTAAATAACATGTTATTAATGCAAATTATATTTGAGGATAACAGTATTCCTCATCATAGTTCATGTAGCTGAATATTAGAAAAATTCTGCAACATAAGTCTTATCAGATAAACATATAAAGACAGGACGAACATAAATACACAAGGGTACACAAACACATAGTGGGATAACACAAGGAAAGGATAGGGTTCGTTTTACTGCAGTATTTTGCAAACAAAACTTTCTTTACTTCTCGGAGACCTCCCTTCATTCTTCATTATTTCCAAAAAGTCATATCGAAGCCTGCTTTCTGTATTATGCTCACATCCTCTTTCAAAAATAGTTTTTCTCCACTATACACTACTTTTTTGGCCAAACCATTTTCTTATAGCTTCTCAATGCATTTCTTCCAATTCATCATAGTTATTTTCTTATATAGTCTACCCACTCTTAAGCTAACTTAAAATCTACTGAGCTCAGATGCTAAACTAAGGGACGAGGCAATGCAGCAGCACAAAACAATTAACACAAACAGCAATGATAAAAAAACGGAAATTGGCAAAAAAAGGCAGCAATATTACAACTAATATAAGGCAATGCGCAGCAAACAAGAAAAATAAATCCGTAATAAAACTGGCTTAACAGAGTAATACAAAGTGAAATTCAGTAGCACTATGCCTGGCACGCAGCAGAAGCAAATTCAACAGCTTATAACTAAACATGTAAAAGCTCAAGCAGAAAAAATATTACAGTAAAGACAACAATGCAGAAAAGGGAGATGTCGATTCACATCTTAATGTCTATATAATTAAAGTGGTGCACCACAACTTATTCTACCATAAAAATTACCAAGTACTTGAAAAGAAAATTATGTATGCAGTTCCTGTGGAGGGAAGTCTTTTTGTGCTCCTTCGTTTTTTTAAGTACATCATAATTATTTCCTGGATCTGTAGGCATAAAATATCTATATTAGTACATCCATTAAATTTTACTGTAACCAATGCTGCAGTGCAGCTAGAAACTAGATATTAAACAAAATAGGCAAAGCAAGGCGTGAAACATCATTCGCTAGCCATATGGCGTTTCATAATGCAGTAAACAATCTTTCAACTAGCAAGACAATAGACGTGAAATGTTTCTCGTCGTTTCATTAGGCATTTTAATAAATATCATCAATTAAGAGCTCCACAGTATAATCATATGTTTTCAAGTTTGAGCGTCTCGTATTTGCGACGCTTTCTACAAAGAAATGTTAATAGCGAGGATAATGACACCCCCTTTTTTTTTTACCTGTGCCTCTGAAAGGCACACACTAATGGCTTTTTTTTTTTGTCAGGTGGTTGTCGCGCAGCTGGGTGCCCACGACGCATTACGTGCAGGTGGTCACTTAACTGTCTTAACGAAATATTTACGACACCAGTTTCCGCTACAGTGGCAGTCTCATGTAAAAAATTTCACAGGTCAAGAATTTGCGTTACACATCTGTAGAAACAAAATTCTATTAATATAACAGTGTCCAAAAATTTTTGGCGGCCTTGTGATACATTCACGCGTATACACACATTTCATAACTCTTAAAGTACGATTCTTGGTTTCCAACATCCTTTTTCACAAACCAGAGTCCCTAACCACTACTCATTATTCCTTACCTTATTACACATATGTATATTCGTCGACACTTCTTCAATATGTCATCATAACAGATACGTAGCATAACCAAATAACTCATATAGCATCAGCTTAAGCATACTTCAGCAGCATAATTCACATCGTCGTCGTAATAATAACATCATAACACCACAGTCAAATTCTCAAAATCTCCGTAGCTTCCTCCAATAATTTCAAAACCTAAAAAAATTCTCTTCTCATGTCAAAAGTGTCATCTGCCTCAAACGTACTTTAAAAATCGTGATCCCATATCAAATATGTCATTCAAAGCTGTCATAGTATCACAATGGTTCCGAAAAAATATGAACAGTTCACAAAATACAACTTTGTAAGTGTGAAGTTATCCAATGGTGTAATTACGTAAACATCTGTCACTGATGTAGTAAAGTATATGTTTGTCTCTCTCAGTTAAATGATCAGATAGCTGTGTAATTTATGTGTTAGAGAAATATGGTACCGATGTGTAAAGTTGTATAAGTAAATACCATATTAGCTAGGGCTCCTTGTGCTTGCCAAACACATGGTACACAAAGTAAGCGTGTACCCCCCTGAGGATTAATGCAATTGTATCCTCAGGTGTTGCAGATTACAGCAATGGAATGAAATGTATAACAAAAAACTTTCTTTTTAATTCAACAGTATTGATAAATAAATGGTTTAAGTACCAAATTAATCACTCAAATGCGTGCCCTGTAGTGATAAATGTGCGTTTTGCTGTAAGATAATTCTGTGGAACTGGCGTAGTTATCGTCCTCTGTAAGCAAAGTTCTGCTGAAGCCAATGTACTTACCTCATCATAAACGAAGGTGAAATGCTTTCCCTATAGATATGGTAGTTATTACGTACCTTACCGTGATACTATAATGTAACGTATTGTTGTGCTACGATAAAGGCTGTCTCATTGTAGCTATACCACAAAAGTTACTACTAAAACATGTTTTACTTTCCAGAATAATACAGAAAAACTGTGCAGATATAAAACAGATACACCGCAAAAGCAACAATGTAAATCGTGTCACATATTAGTAGCGTCGTGATATAATCGTGTAGCTATTAGAGAAACCAAATGCTAAGTCATATTTAATCTCACCGAATGAACTTCAAATAAAGAATGTGTTTTCAAGTAAACCAAAATGTTGCATTAAAATCTCATTAGCAGTACTGATAAATGTTCTAAGTATGTAAGCCTTATAGTCGTTACGTAATCGTGCAACTAACAAGCAAGAATGTACAAATAACAACACTGTGTCGTCTGTTCACTATAACAATGCATTCGTAATTTCTGTTTAAAAATGTTCCCTAGGTTCTAGACTGGATAGTTAACTTCAAAACATTGTTGCATGTTAACAGATTCTTAGTGTGACAAAGCATACTAGTAACGTGAAGTGAACAGCTTTATGGCAAAGACAAAGTTAAAAAGCAGATTATATTTCAATAAACGGTTTTACATGTGAAATGCGGTGCAAACCTTTACTCTTCCTAGTACGCAGACTGTCAACTGAAAAGCAATTATCATGTGATTACGTCGGTAAGGAACACTGGAATTTTGCTCAAGATTAGCTTATGTTATTTTTCTCTGAGCCAGCCGGAGCACGCGGCTGCCTGCGGTGCGAATCATTGTCTGTTTCTTTGTTGGCGCGCGTCGTTATTGGGATTAGGAGACCTAACTTCTACAAATTCACATTGCCGAGAGGGTCCTGCTCTGTTTGAATCCCGCCAGTTCTGATGCAGTTCAGGTCTGTCGTTACGATCATATCGTCTGTCATGTCGATAATTTCTGTAATTAATTTCTTGTCGGTCACGTGGTGGAGAATTTCTCCCTGAATCGTAACTGCGCGCTGGACCGTTGCGTCTGAAGATATTCCGTCTCCCTTGATGATAATTATTTTGGTTCCCGTATTGTCTGTTTCTCTGATTGTCTCTGTGATATTCATTACTACGGAAATGCAATCTTTCTCTGTAACTATTACTCTGCCAGTGGTTGTCATACGGGTGGTGTCTGTTTTGGTCACGATTTGCGTTGTAAGAATAGCCTTGTCGTGTCCAGTTATTATTTCTTTCATCGCGGAATTGCGACGGATGTGACCTGTAGTGATTGTTTTCCTGTTTTCGCATCCCGTGACTGTCTGTGTCAATTTCTAATTCTTGTAAGAGTCCCTGAAAAGCTTCAGTGTCGTCTTTGCAACGCCCTGCCAAAATAATATTCCTTAAATGTTCCGGCAATTTCATTAAGCAAATGCGGATCAGTTCTGAAGGGCTGTATGGGTTTGAAAGATATTGATTCTTACGCAACATGTCTTCAAAATATTTGACAAGACTGGAAAATTCAGATTGTTCAAAGTGTTTCATCATCATTATGCTATGTTTTACTCGGTCTTGTGTAGCTTGAGACCAATATGCTGAGAGGAAAGCATGATAAAATTCTCCTTCACTGTGACAATCGTGAATGATCGATCGCATTCTTACAGCTGGTTCATTCTCCAAGTAGCCACACATAAATTCTAATCAGTGTTCTAATGACCAGTTGGGAGGAAAACAATAAGAGAATTGATGAAGCCACGCTTGTGGATGAATGTCGTTGCCAGAATTCTTAAATGTTTTGAATTTACGTGTAGTAATGAACAGCTTATAGTCAAAATCATCATGTCGGCGAGTCGCATGTCGGTCATTGTTACGTCGTTTCGGCGGTTCCATCTCAAAATTCGGTGTACCTTGCCAATTTCTTTCATAATTTCCTAAGTGCCCCGTGTTATTATTTTTTGGCTGTTCCGTATTTCTATGTCCCTCTTCCCGTATTGGAGCGCGAGTGTCCTCTGAAATACGTATTTGTTGTATTACCTGTGTCAGCTGATCTTGTACTTCCCGGATTTCTCTTTGGTGTTGCGTACTAATTTGATTCAGACTTTGTTTGAATTTCCTAATTTGTTCGCACTCTTCTGTGTCATTAAAGACTACCGGTTTTGTGTCGTTCAGATTATCATCTACCTTCATAGATAAATTAGTGAACTGATCCGAAAGTTCAGCTACTTTCTCCGATAGTGAACACATTTCCTCAGTGTGTTTTTCTGAACCAAGTTTCAGAGAGTTCATTTGTGTTGAAATCGAATATACTGTGTCCTTTAAGTTTTCCTGAGTTCTTGCAAGTTGCGTAACCGAATCGGTGGATGCAACTGAGTCCATTTTAGCTTGCAAGGTGTCGTGATTTTCACGAACAACAGTTTGCAATTCTTTTATGGCTGCTTCGTGATTCTGTAATGCGTTTTCATGCCGCGAAAAAATAGGTTGAAAATGCTCACAAATTTGTGTTTTTACGTCATTACAGATTTTTTGACATTTATATTCAATGTTATGTAACTCAGTAGTTAAATCATCACGTGTTTGTTCAAGTGTGGTGTCTAACTTTTGAAGATTTTGTTCCATTGTGTCTAACTTTTGAAGCTTTCGCTGTGTTCGTCTCTGATTTTGTTCCATTGTGTCTAACTTTTGTAGCTTTTGTTGTGTTTGTCTCTTATTTTGTTCCATTGTGTCTAACTTTTGAAGATTTTGTTCCATTGTGCCTAACTGTTGCTGTGTTTGTCTCTGGTTTTGTTTCATTTGTTGCATTAATTGCAATAATAATGTATTAGTGTCTGGAATCTGATCATCTATGCTTTTCGGCAGTGCATTTGCACCGGCAACATTCACAGTTTGACAAGCAGAAAACGTGTCTCGGCTTATTTGAGAAAACGGTGAGGACGCAAAACCTGAATGTACAGTATTTACAAGATTGTGTCCTGACATATCGGATTTCTGACGCGAGCTGTTGCCGACCAATCGATCGATAATGCTTCCCTGTTCACTAACTGTTTCACTTCCTACACCATTATTTGCAGCCCGCTCCATTTCCCTATGCACTATTACCAAATTACTACTTTGAACATTTGTGAATTCATTACATGGTGGCGCTAACACATTGCTTTCGTCTTCACTGTCATTTCTCAGTTTACTTTGTAGCCTAGTATTACGTTTTTCACATGCCATTATTGTCACAATATTTTACACGATAACACAGAAAAGCACAATTTGAAGAGCAAAAATAAGAGAACACATTAACATAGCACTGAAAATAATATCTAGTTAATTGCAAGCGCAGCTGCGAAATACTTGGTGCAACTCTACATGCATGCCACAACTATTGTACTGTACAACAATGAAAGACTACAACTACAAAGGAAATTCCCTCTATGATTACGCGCTAGCAATAAAAAAAATCTACATTAATTACACAAACTACAAGAAAAAATCAGAAGATTCCAGTGAGGTATCCTCGGCTAAGGGTCGACATATGAAACGTCCCCTTAGAACAATTATATAAGACTGGTCTATGTGAAACGTCCTCTTTGAACAATTATATACACGACTGTGCTTAAACTGACACACAATATCTTCAGCGCAACGCAATCTGACTTCCTAAAGTCCCTACGAAAGAATGGCCCTGACTATCATTAACCTATACGTTTCACAAATCACTTACCTCACAAAAATCTTCGTTGCTCAAGCTACTGCAATACAGCGAGCGCCACTACTGCCAGCTAAATAAAAGATTCAAACTACTGAAGGCACTAACTACTGATAGTCATAGTTAGCAAATGAAAGATTTTAATAGAGAACAAACAATGTATTTACCTCACTAGTCATAATATATATAGCAGTTCATGACACCAATTCTTACAAATTTCAAAACTCCGCTCTCTCCCCACATCCACCACTGCTGGCGGCTCACCTCCAACTGCGCAACGCTACGCGCTGTTAGCATCCAGCTGCCGCTGCCCAACACTACAATGGCAGACAACAATGCAGACTAAACACAGACTGCACACGGCACAGCCAGTGATTTTTTCATACCGAGCGCTATGTGGCGTTACCAATAAGAAAACCTAAACAGCCTACTTACACATTTTACGCACTTTTACAATAATTTCTGGGATAATGACACATCTTGGCGGACCACTATGTAGATCATCGTCTAAGCTGCCCCGACCAAATTTTTAAGCTCGTTTGTCCATTTAGCAACATTTGCGAAGTCCCCTAGTGTGTCCTGACAATTTGTATAAATTTCCTTTGCTGTCATACCTTTCTTTACGAAGTAGTTAATCACTGTTCGAATCTCAATTTATTCCATCTTTGCAAATCACTACACGGGAACAACAACAGGGCAGCATCCGCATCACAGATCACTGACACGCCACGTGTTTACTCACAAAGGATGGTGTATTATTGTGCAGGGAACTAGTCGTACTAGCGTTGGTATCTAGTGGTGATCCCGCGAACGTTTTAAACTGCACTTGTGGTAATGTCGCAGCCATCTATCCAGGAAAGTGCCGCATCCTTCACTACATATGGAACTGCTTTGGTTCCGGGTAGGCCCTGATGTTGCAGTCACTCACAATGTTGTCAACTAACTGACGCAGTGCACCACAGTCAGGATTTTCCCCATTTGTACAGAAAGTCCTGGTAGGCTCTATGTGATGTTTCAATACTGGTAAGCGCTTTCGCCTTTCGGCAGGGAAGTTCGAACCCAATAGGCCTTCGTGTGGGGTCAGAAGTGGGCAAGTGAATCGTCCAGTTGTTGGCTCAGCTCTGTCCACCAGTGCACAATGATGTTGAAAGCAGTGTTTTGTAGTTGCTCCGCTAATGCCTGTTTCACACGATGAACAAACTTGTAATCGTTTAACAACCAATTGCGTGAATGGCAGCCGTCTATCGTGTGAACAGGCTCTCCATTAAGATCACGTTAGTAGTAATAATTCTAGGGACAAAGGAATGGGGCCAGTTATGAATTCGGTACTAGTGACCTCACTATGCATGTGCGAGCCAGTAGCTGTCTACTACGATCGCGTATCAGCTAAGTGATGAGTCTGCCATATTACTTTCTGGTGCACATACCGCATGTCGAGTTTTGTTTCTGTTTACGGTCGTTTCGTTATCACAATGCACTTCCTGAGCAGGTGAGTACAGTGCACTGTTCGTAAATATTTTTACGAGAGTTTTTAAATCTGTGTAAATTTCACAAATAATTAATGACACCCTAATGTGAAATCACGACTTTGGCACTGTTATGCTAGTAGCGGTACTCTGTGTTTACGTTTATCATTTAAACACGCTACGACAAGATCTTGTGCGAGTTTATGGTTCGGGCCTAGTACGCTTGGAGTGATTCAGTAGACTATAATCCTTCTTGAAGACTTTCGTTCAGCATGTAAAAAAGGCTTAAGACTAATAGGAGTTTCCTGGACCTCAAAGCCCTTAGTGATATATGAGGAATGTCCTTACAGTCTGCCCGAGGTAGCTATGTGGTCAGCGTGACAGAATCTCAATCCTAAGGGCCCGCATTCGATTACTGGCCGAGTTGGAGAGTTTCTCCCCTCAGGGGCTGGGTGTTGTGTTGTCCTAATCATCATCATTTCATCCCCATCAACGTGCAAGTCGCCGAAGTGGCGTCAGATCGAAAGATATGTACCCGGCGAACGGTCTACCCGACAGGAGGCCCTAGTCACAAGACATTTATTTATGTCCTTACACTCCAGGAATTACGGTTCACTTTGAATCCTCTTCAACTGACGAACCAAGAAGCCGTTTATGTCTACCGGAGGCTGGGCAGCATTGCTCAGCACGGACAACCATAGCAGGAGTGCACTTTTGATGCATCCACTGATGATACGCTCCGCGTTCTGTATTTTGGCATCTAATTTCCTTTCATGGCTGCTCTTCAACCACACAGACGTGGAGTATTCCGCGACAGAGTATACAAGACCTAGGGCAACGTGGAAGCATACGCTCTCCACCTACTGCCACACACTTTATACGGGGTTTGTTGCATGTGTTGGATTTAGCCGCATTGCTCCTAGGTGTTTGCCAAAGGACGGGGTGCGATCCAGTATAACGCCGAAGTACTTAGAAAACTGATTAAGAGGAGGCACTTGATTGTTGAAGTATACTTTGGGAGATTTGAGGCTTCCCTATTACTCAAATGAAAACACGTTGTTTCTGTTTTGCTTGTGCTGGGTCAGTCTTCAGGCAATGTAAAATTTCCCAACGACTTTACGATTAAGCGAAAGGAGACTGTCAGCATCTTCTAAACCTATGCGCTTGGCTTCGACAGCTATGCGCAGGTCATCAGTATGCCCAAATTTACGTTTTTTTGTTACTGGCATGTCTGATAAAGACAGACTGAAAAGTGCAGCTCCTTCAGGGAGGCTGTTGTTTAATTTTTGGACGTTACCTTTATTGTGTTGTGGGATAACAGTGCCACTGTAATATTGGAACCTACGATTCGTTCATATCCAGAATGGAATTTTCACTCTGCAGCAGAGTGTGCGCTGATATGAAACTTCCTGTCAGATTAAAACTTTGTGCCGGACCAAGTCTCGAACTCGGGACCTTTGCCTTTCGCGTAAAGTGCAACATATATTGAGTTAGAACATTATGAATTACCTCGAAGAGAACGGTCTGTCGACGCGTAATCAACACGGATTTAGAAAACATCGTTCTTTTGAAACACAACTAGCGCTTTACTTATACAAAATGTTGACTGCTATCGCATTTCTGGATTTCAGCCTTTTCACACTGTACCTCCCAAGCAGCTTGTTATCAAATTCCCTCCTTGTGGAATATCGTCTCAGTTATGAGAGTGGATTCGTGCTTACCTGTCAGAGGTTACAGTTCGTGGTAACTGACAGAAAGTAATCGAGTAAAACAGAACGGATCGCTGGCATTCCATAAGGTAGTGTTGGAGGCCTTCTGAGTAGATTGTTTTTGTAAGTTCTGGCTCACTAACTCAATGTTAAAATAAATTCTGTATTTTATAAGTAAAACGAATAATTTTAAAAATTATAACTGTGAAAGTAAGTAAATAATGAAAATGTATTAGTTAACAAAGTATATTATTTTAGAAAATCACATTGTGAATATAAGTAAATTAAAACAAAAGGATATTATTTTAAAAATTTCTGATTGTGAAAATAAGTAAATTAATTAAAATGTATTAATGAACAAAGTATATTACTTTAAACATTTTACATTTGACTGTAAGAAAATAAATTATTTTAAAATCTTCAGTTTTTATTTTTTCTATCTTTCTTAAAATGTTTCAGAAATGTACATAAGCAGGAAGTTAACATTTTTATAGATTTTTTAAGTTTCATTTATATAGAAGCAAATGTTAATAATTAAAAATTTTCAGTAAGTAATCTATGTTTTGCATGATAAGTGAATTTTTTTACCATGCATAATAACATAAGCAAGTGTATCATTTGGAATTTTATCATTAAAAGTTGCATAAAGTTTCATATTTGTTTTTTGTGTTGTTATAAATTTTTTTGTACATGTCATATTGATTACATAAATTAGGTAATTAGTTATAAGACTAAATTGATTAATATCAATGTCTGATTTTAGTAAAATAATTCTTTTAAAATCAAGAAATACATCATATGCTTTTAGAAAATTATTTGGTGGCTTAATATTCCACATTTCTTGAGGAAAAACGTCATTTTTACTTTTTGTTAAATATACTGTATATTCTGTAATTTAACATGATCAAATAATGATGAATCAACTAATTGATTATTTTTTCGATTTGTTTGAAATACAACAAAAACAAAATATGGCATAGCAAATTCTATAGAATTATAGTAATTTGTTATATCTCATTCAAAATTATTTTTATCAGATAATCCAGCAGTTTCTTCTGTTTGAAGTTCATAGAAAGAAATAGAAATTATAAGATTTTTAAAAATATTTTCACTTTGTTCAAGTTCATAATTTGGTTCAGATTTAACATCTGGTACCCGAATTTCCATAGATTCTACAGCAATTTTTACTTCTTTAGGAAGTGTATCTTTTATTTCAATACCAGCATAATTTTTGTCAAACCAATGTAAAATTGCATCTCCAGAAGATGAACTACATGTAAAAACTACAGTTATGTTTCCTTCAAACATAATTTCCTTATAATCTTTAAAAAATCCACCTGTCATGATAATGGATGAAGGACTTCATTTGTTTTACTATTTCTTTTTCCTGTATTAAGAATATGTCCTTCTAAACATATTTTATCAGTAACAGATGAAGTTAAATATAGCAAAACTGTTGATGAAATAAAAGTATGTTCAATTCTAGATAATATATGATTTCCCTTTTTTATTGTTATGAAGTCAAACAATTTAGTTACACAATTATCAATTATTTTTTTATTTGATTTTTCATCATAAGTTGAATAATCTGTACCATCATTTCCAATTATACTAAAATTCATGTATAATTGTGTACTCAAGACTCAACACTAACCACATCAACAAAAGATTGGCAAAACATAACTGAAATGTAACTATATGTATGCATTGTTAATAAAATTGCCCCTCTCCTCGAACTGGAAGAAAAGGTTCATGAACACTATGCAATAATGTAAATATAATGATGCTCTGATGGTTGAGATATCCCAAGGGTTGTGTTCAGCCACTTGTCAGAAACGGTGTTCTTCTTCCTCAAACATTTGCTTGTTTCCTTGCGGATCTGTGAGAGTTGACATATGTATATGTGTAGAGTGTAGTTAGGTTTATATATATAGTTTGTGGTATTTTTGTGTTGTATGATGATGAGGAGGAGAGAAGGCAGAAGGTGATATCCAGTGTCTTCTGCTCTCAAATAGCACAAAGGGATGCCACTGAGATAAACATCCTCATCCGACAGACAGATCACCATCAACAATGTACACCCTCACTTTCTGAGATACTGCAGAGAGGTTTGGAATTTAATTCCGAATATTGGTGTGAATACTAGTGATCAGGAACTTTAGACCACAACCTTTTCTCCCCTCACTGGGAAAATACTGACAGTGAAAATGCAGATTTGAATCGGCTTACCACTCTCCGAGTCGAGTGTCGCCATACAAGTGTACAATAGCGATGTCGGCTACAGAGGCACATTAAAGCATTACACAGAGGCCACAAAAGTCATGGCAAAATATACAGAAGACGCTAGTATTGCGTACACAACATACAAAAAAGGGTAATGCACTGGTGGAGCTGTCATTTGTACTCAGATTATTCATGTGAGAAGTTTCCAACATGATTATGGCCGCAAGATGAGAACTAACAGACGTCGAATGCGGCACAGCAGTTGCAGCTAGATGCATGGGACATTTCATTAAGGAAACGATTAGGAAATTCAATATTCCGAAATCCTCAGTGTCAACCGTGTGCCGAGAATACCAGATTTCAGGCGCTACCTGTCCCTGTGGACAACTAAATGGCTGACAGCCTTCACTTAAAAACTGAGAGCAGCAACATTTGAGTATAACTGTCAGTGCTAACTGACAAATAATACTGCATGAAGAAACCAATGGAGTCATTTTAGGAATACTGGGGTGAGGAGAGATCTGGAGTATTTTGGTTGAATGGGTTGCATACATTCAGGGGAAGTATACACACAGGAGCAAATTATCACCCTCCCTCTCACCTTAACCTACTGTTATGCTAATTGATTTACGACCCCCTGAGGGTTGATTTATGACCCCCCTCGGAATAGTCCATCCTTCTGAGAAACCCTCCTCTTCCACCAGTACCCAGGGAAAAGGGGGTGCCGATCCTAGAACCTTTCTTTTGTCAGTCCCTCCCCAGTTCAGTTCTGAGCCACTTTTATCTCCTTTCCCGTCCTCCTCTCCCCGTCCCACGCTTCTTCACCCCTCCCCATAAGGAAATTGGTGGGAAACTATCATAATGTGCTGAGCTGATGATGTGGAAGGATCTTACTTACTTTACTTTACATGTGGCAAGGGCCTTATCGACCATACGCCTGCTCTATGAGCCTCTTCCGCTTCTGCCTGTCAAATGCGATGTTTGTCCAGTTGCTTTTGCTGTTCATCCTAGTTGTGTCCTCCCGAATGTTATCCTGCCATCTGATTCTGGGTCTCCCTCTTGCACTCGTTCCATCTAGTGTTCTGCTGAATGCCGTTTTAGATATGGAGAAGAAATAAAAACATTGAGATTCGCCGATGACATTATAATTCTGTGAGAGACAGCAAAGGACCTGGAAGAGCAGCTGAACGGAATAGACAGTGTTTTGAAAGGAGGATATAAGACGAACATCAACAAAAGAAAAAAGAGGATAACGAAATGTAGTCGAATTAAATCGGGTGATGCTGACGGAATTAGATTAGGAAATGAGACTCTTAAAGTAGTAAATGAGTTTTGCTATTTAGGGAGCAAAATAAATTATGATGGTCGAAGTAGAGAGGATATAAAATGTAGATTGCCAGTGGCAAGGAAAGTGTTTCTGAAGAAGAGAAATTTGTTAACATCAAGTATAGATTTAAGGGTCAGGAAGTATTTGTATTGAGTGTAACCCCGTATGGAAGTGAAACGTGGACGATAAATAGTTTAGACAAGAAGAGAATAGAAGCTTTCGATGAGTGGAGCTAAAGAAAAATGCTGAAGATTAGATGGGTAGATCACATAACTAATGAGGGGGTATTGGACAGAATTGATGAGAATAGAAATTTGTGGCACAACTTGACTAAAAGAAGTGATGGCTTGGTAGGACATATTCTGAGGCATCAAGGGATCACCAATTTAGTATTGGAGGACAGCGTGGAGGGTAAAAATCGTAGAGGGAGACCAAGAGATGAATATACTAAACAGATTGAGGAGGATGTAGGTTGCAGTAGGTACTGGGAGATGAAGAAGCTTGCACAGGATAGAGTAGCATGGAGAACTGCATCAAACCAGTCTCTGGACTGAAGACCACAACAACAACAACAGTCCCTTAAGTTGGCTGACCACCGAAAGCTTTCAGTTGCTTATATTTTGTTTATACAGAGAGTTTGGTCATTGTTTGTTGCTGTTTTGACGCGAATATTTTGTTTACAGCGAAGTAATTGTGTGCATGAGTTTCTTATTGTGTGCGTGAGTTTCTTATTCCACTTGAAAGCAATGGGAAGAATTAAGAAGTTCGGTGTTAAACATAGTAAATTTTATGGAAATCGTTTCACGAAACGGATTAACTCTCCGAATACTGAAATATAATGTGATACAACACTTGAATCAGCTTAAACTACTCCGAGTACTTCGAAGCTAAAACTAAAATATTTGGACAGTGGGCTTGACGGTATTACAGCTGATAATATAGAGAAGCCAACTATTTATTCAGACTGTGGTATTGTTGAACTGTCTGCTCTATCTGAACTAATAAATAAAGCTTTGCAGTGTAAGGAATTTTGCAATAGTGGTGTGAAGGTAGCTGATGAGGTAAGTGTTAGAAGAAGTTGTGCATCAAAATTAAGAATTGTCGGTAATTTTTGTGATTTAAGCGAATGTGGTTATACTAGTAGTGTAACTAAACAGAGAGTGTATAACACAAATACTAAACTTGCTTATGACATGAGATGTACAGGCAAAGGGTACAGAAGTACACAAATCTTCTATGCTCTTATGGACTTCCCTCCTTGACAGGTACAATAACATTATTCTACAGACTTTAGAAGAAGTGGCTAATGACCGTACGAAAAATGCTGTTCAGGAAAGTGTAGACATGAATGACAGCAATGAATGTATGTCTCCAGCCCTGGATGCAGTCTGGCAAAGAAGAGGCCACAGTACCCTAAATGGAGGTAGCTGACACTACGCCTAGTGACAGCTACCTCCATTGACAATGATAAAGTCATTGATTTGGAATTTATTACCAAGTACTGTCATGGCTGTACTAGTAGAACTGAAAAATCATAAATGTTTGATTAATTTTAGTGGTTATAGTGGAGGGATGGAATGTGAAGGTATTGTGAAGATATTTCACAAGTCAGTGGAGAAATATGGTGTGATGTATACATCTTACCTAGGAGATGCACTATCCGAAAATTACCTCGAGCCATTTAACAGAGAACCGACTCGTGGAGATAACATCTTCACCCTACTGATAACAAACAGACGCCAACTTTTCGACTCTGTAAGCGCAGAACAGGGAATCAGTGATCATAAGGCCGTTGCAGAATCCCTGAATGTCTCAGACAAACAGAAGCTAAACGATGTTTAAGTTAGCGTAAGAAGGGCTATGCGTGAAGCGTTCAGCGAATTCGAAAGTAAAATTGTATGTAGCAACTTGACAGAAAATCCTAGGAAGTTCTGGTCGTACGTTAAATCAGTAAGTGGATCGAAACAGCATATGCAGACACTCAGGGATGACAAATGGCATTGAAAGAGAGGATGACACACGTGAAGCTGAAATACTAAACACCTTCTTCCAAAGCTGTTTCACAGTGGACGAGCGCACTGCAGTTCCTTCTCTAAATAATCCTCGCACGAACGAAATAATGGCTGACATCGAAATAAGTGTCCAAGGAATAGAAAAGCAACTGAAATCACTCAACAGAGTCAAGTCCACTGGACCTGACGGGATACTAATTCGATTCTACACAGAGTACGCGAAAGAACATGCCCCCGTTCTAACAGCCGTGTACCGCAAGTCTCTAGAGGAACGGAAGGTTCCAAATGATTGGAAAAGAGCACAGGTAGTTCCAGTTTTCAAGAAGGGTCGTCGAGCAGATGCGCAAAACTATAGGCCTATATCTCTGATATCGATCTGTCGTAGAATTTTAGAACATGTTTTTTGCCAGAGGGCTGATACTCAAGGTGTGACCTACAGCCATAAACATTCTTTGCCATTTATGATAATGGAAGTTATAAAACCTATATATTGAGATCTTAAGTGACACAACATTATCAGAGAAATATTTATATGGTAGGACTCAAAATCCAAATGAAAATTTCAACAATTGTATGTGGGAACGGATACCAAAAACTCTTCTAGTCGGAATACATACGTTGAAAACAGGTGCATCAGAAGATGTTTTATGTTACAGTGACTGTGCAGTGACAAGACTCACTGTTATGGAATTGATGGGTGTGCCTAGTGGATTAAATACTGAAGAAGAAAATCAGTGTTGGAACCCACAAAAAAGCAAGAATAAGAAGAAGTGTGAAAAAGAGAAGAGACGAACAACAACACAGGAAACAAACTGACTATGGACCTGGGATGCATTAGTGCCATGCAAGTTTAATAGAAAACACAAGTTTTAACTTTAACTTGAATTTCCCGAAAGTTAAATTATTTCATGTTGTGGTACACTGTGGCTAAAAACTATTAAATATCGAGAGCTGAAATTTTGTATACTGTCTTAAAACATGCTTAACTAAAAAGTAGACTATTCTTGTGACTTAACTTCGAAAATAAAATACTTTTTTGAAGAAAAAGTGTTTAAAATTTTTTTGTACCAGAATTTATGACAGCACCATCTTTTCGATAGTCTGCTTTAAAGATAATACTGTAAAGAAGCCTCCCCCCCCTCCCCCATGAACCATGGACCTTGCCGTTGGTGGGGAGGGTTGCGTGCCTCAGGGATACAGATAGCTGTACCGTAGGTGCAACCAACAGAGGGGTATCTGTTGAGTGGCCAGACAAACGTGTGGTTCCTGAAGAGCGGTAGCAGCCTTTTCAGTAGTTGCAGGGGCAACAGTCTGGATGATTAACTTATCTGGGCTTGTAACACTAACCAAAACGGCCTTGCTGTGCTGGTACTGCGAACGGCTCAAAGCAAGGGGAAACTACACCCGTAATTTTTCCCGAGGGCATGCAGCTTTACTGTATGGTTAAATGATGATGGCGTCCTCTTGGGTAAAATATTCTGCAAGGTAAAATAGTCCCCCATTCGGATCTCCGGGCAGGGACTACTCAGGAGGACGTCATTATCAAGAGAAAGCACAGTGACGTCCTACAGATCGGAGCGTGGAATGTCACATCCCTTAATTGGGCAGGTAGGTTACAAATTTTAAAAAGGTAAATGGATAGGTTAAAGTTAGTTATAGAGGGAATTAGTGAAGTTCGGTGGCAGGAGGAACAAGACTTCTGGTCAGGAGAATACAGGGTTATAAATACAAAATCATATAGGGGTAATGCAGGAGTAGGTTTAATAATGAATAAAAAAGTAGGAGTGCGGGTAAGCTACTACAAACAGCATAGTCATCGCATTGTTGTGGCCAAGATAGACACGAAGCCCACCCCTACTACAGTATTACAAGTTTATATGCCAACTAGCTATGCAGATGACGAAGAAATTGCTGAAATGTATGATCAAATAAAAGAAATTATTCAGATAGTGAAGGGAGACGAAAATTTAATAGTCATGGGTAACTGGAATTCGACAGTAGGAAAAGGGAGTGAAGGAAACATAGTAGGTGAATATGGATTGGGGCTAAGAAATGAAAGAGGAAGCTGTCTGTTAGAATTTTGCACAGAGCATAACTTAATCATAGCTAACACTTGGTTCAAGAATCATAAAAGAAGGCTGTATACATGGAAGAAGCCTGGAGATACTAGAAGGTATCAGATAGATTATATAATGGTAAGACAGAGATTTAGGAACCAGATTTTAAATTGTAAGACATTTCCAGGGGCAGATGTGGACTCTGACCGCAATTTATTAGTTATGAACTGTAGATTAAAACTGAAGAAACTGCAAAAAGGTGGGAATTTAAGGAGATGGTACCTGGATAAACTGACTAAACCAGAGGTTTTCCAGAGTTTCAGGGAGAGCATAGTGAAGAAATTGACAGGAATGGGGGAAAGAAATACGATAGAAGAAGAATGGGTAGCTTTGAGGGATGAAGTAGTGAAGGTAGCAGAGGGTCGTGTAGGTAAAAAGACGAGGGCTAGTAGAAATCCTTGGTTAACAGAAGAAATATTGACTTTAATTGATGACAGGAGAAAATATAAAAATGCAATAAATGAAGCAGGCAAAAAGGAATAGAAACGTCTCAAAAATGAGATCGACAGGAAGGGCAAAATAGCTAAGCAGGGATGGCTAGAGGACAAATGTAAGGATGTAGAGACGTATATCACTAGGGGTAATATAGATACTGCCTACAGGAAAATTAAAGATTCTTTTGGAGAAAAGACAACCAGTTGTATGAATATCAAGAGCTCAGGTGGAAACCAAGTTCTAAGCAAGGAAGGGAAAGCAGAAGGGTGGAAGGAAATGCTATTGTTTGCCCGAAAGCCAATGATCGTGACTTTTTGGACGTCCCATAAATCGCCCCCTTTCCGCATTACGACATCGACTTCACTGTTTCCTGTGTCCACCCCGACATGCTTTATATACCCACTGCTAGTGTTGCCATGTTCCGTCTCGGATTGGGTATTTGCGCGTTGACATCGAACATTGGCTGTGTTCAGATTACTATGACTGGAGCATAACTCTTGGGAACACCCTGTTTGACAATTACTGTCTTTCGCTGTTGCTTACACTATCAAACATTAGCGTGACTCAACATCATCGGTTTAATTAGAGTACTTCACATATTCAGAAATAAATGAAAAGGACAGAAAACAAAAAAGATAAACTAACACATTAGTTAGTCAAAGTCAGCAACACGTTTCATTTCTTAGAATAGATAATGATATGTCCTGCTAGAATATGCCTCGATTATAGATTTTTGGGTTTGATGATCTCAGATGCACATTTTATTAATTGGTATTACTATCCTTTTAACGTATCATCAATTTGGTATTAAGAAGAACTACTCTTCAAGCCACACGTCTTTGTTTTCGCGTCACTCCACTTGTTTCTCTTTTTTGACATGAACGACCCAGATTTAGTTTGATTTGTGTGGGCACTCTCCAGCTCCTTGCTCTCACTGACGCTCCCTGACCCCGCTGGATTGCGGACAATAAGTTATAAAACATTTTATTTTTCAAACAATTGTAAAACAATTACCTACGCGTATATAAAACAAAGAAATTTCACAAACATTTTCTTAGATAATTGACTTCATATTTGTCATACAGCAGATCTGAACTACTTCCAAAATAAATTCACCTTCCAGTACAACCATTTAACCGCCTATAAATGACAAGAGGATATGAGAAGGTACCAATAAAGTTTCGCACAAGGAACTATGGAAAAATATATAAGATAGCAAGAAAACGAGAAATCTTATTTTGGATAGACTCCGTATACCATTACCTAAGATCTCAAACACACTGTAACAAACACGACGAGAAAGCGGTACAAGTTTCCAAGTTTGAGTAGCTCAAGAAATGAATGTCTAAAGCCATCCAAGGTGTGAAGAAAAGTGTCATCTATAGTTAATGGCTTCTCATTACATATGTTTGAAGTTGGAGCCAAAGTAATACGAAAGCAACATACAAAAAAGAATGCCTGTATGTCCGCAGTCGAAGACGGTTTTCAAAACAGAAACAGTTCCGCAATTGCTTTACGCTTCTAGGCGTTATAACTATAATACCAACGAGGATAGCAAGTAATGGAACTTTACTTATTGTGCGTATAGCACTCCGTCTTCAGGCCACGAGTGGCCCATCGTGACCATCGACCGCCGTGTCAACCTCAGCTGAGGATGCAGATAGGAGGGGCGTGTGGTCAGCACACCGCTCTCCCAGTCGTTATGATGATTTCCTGTGACCGGAGCCGCTACTATTCGGTCGAGTAGCTCCTCAATTGGCATCACGAGGCTGAGTACACCCCGAATGGTCACCTATGCAAGTGCCGGCCACGCCCGACCGCGCTTAACTTCGGTGATCTGTCGGGAACCGGTGTATCCACCGCGGCAAGGCTGTTGCCCTGTTGTGCGTATGCTGTATCTTTAAAGAATAAATCCTCTTCAGTTACCAGTAATTTCTTAATGTATTGCACGGCCGGTTACATAGCATAGCGCTTCATCTCCAGCTGCCACCAGCTGCGAGCAACAGGACAAGCGCCCAAGTACTATGGAGATGACAAACTGTGGTGTCACCGACAGACACCACACTTGCTAGGTGGTAGCCTTTAAATCGGCCGCGGTCCGGTAGTATACGTCGGACCCGCTTGTCGCCACTATCAGTGATTGCAGACCGAGCGCCGCCACACGGCAGGTCTAGACAGACTTCCTGGCACTCGCCCCAGTTGTACAGCCGACTTTGCTAGCGATGGTTCACTGACTAAATACGCTCTCATTTGCCGAGACGGTAGATAGCATAGCCTTCAGCTACGTTATTGTCTACGACCTAGCAAGGCGCCATTATCAGTTATTATTGATATTGTGAATCATGTACCGTCAAGACCGATGTTCGTCGTTAAGGGATTAAAGTTAAGTATTCCACCAGCTACGTCCGTTGTTTCTAAATTCTAATTTCCTTGTCCTGTTCCAGACCTCACGCCGGCCTGCGTGAGCTAAAACGCGTGCCTTTCGGCCTCCTCTAGTAACACAGTGTTGGCTCTCCTGCCAATCACAACAGAAACCAAAATGAAAGCTACAGTAGTGAAAAGTGTTATACTCACATAAATGTGTGGCGGTCTGGCAACTCAGTAGTGGTGTTCACACCCAAGTTAAACACGTACAACTGCAGGAGTATTAAAGAGTACGATACGGTAGTTGCTAATGCAGACGGACAAGTTGCCTCGTGACCGTGGCGGCGGATGCGACTAATGTAGTACCAAATAAAGTGGGGACCGAAGAAGATAGCCGCATAACAGAGGGAAACGGGGTCTGACCACCCCGTCCGCTTACGTAAGTGAGGGGCACGAGGTCGATACAAAATAGAACTACAAATATAAGAATGAATGTAACATGTAAACGTAAGTATTCGGCGAAAATGCCTAAAAGCTCACGCGAGAGAGTGCATCAGATTAAAAAGATATGAATACAACTAAAATAAGCGGTACTCATGGTATATAAAAATATATCCAAAAACTGAGCAATAAGACAACGAGAGATGAGATGTGGTAGGAGAAAGATGCCAACTTTAAGCATCGGTACTCATGTACGCAAAGACTAGCCTTAAAGAGCAAAAAACTCTTTGCATAAAAAGCTTAGTTGGCTTAAGCTGATGTACATAATTGGAATAACGGCGTGCACATATGAGACTGCTCCAGGCGTAATAAAAATAAGTGAGAAGTGATAAGGGGTGTAAACCAGGACTAGGGAAAGCGAGTAAATAAACTAAGCGTATATGCAGTGAATGGGATCCCTGTACTTTGAGTACAGTAAGATTAGTGCAACGGTAGAGTCTCAGAAATGAAATAACATGAAGTATATTACAGATATGGGAGGGTCACCGTTAAGACACTATAATAATACATAAACATAAGTCTTCCGGGAAAATGCCTAAAAGTCAACATGACAGAAAGTATGGCAATAAAAAGGTGAAAGATAAAAATGCAATGAAACCACGGGGTACTGATAGTATATAACAAATATATCTAAATGTTGTGCAATAAGACGGGCGAAGGGTGGCAAGAAAATGTCAACCGCTGAAATCGGTAAACATGTATTGCCTCGTCTTTAAGAGCCAAAACAAGGTCTTAATATAAAAAGTTTAGTCATGGTAAATGGTTAAAATGGCTCTGAGCGCTATGGGACTTAACATCTGAAGTCATCAGTCCCCTAGAACTTAGAACTACTTAAACCTAACTAACCTAAGGACATCTCACACATTCCATGCCCGAGGCAGGATTGGAACCTGCGACCGTAGCAGCAGCGCGGTTGCAGACTGAAGCGCTGAGAACCGCTCGGTCACAGCGGCCGGCTTAGTCATGATAAAACTGATAAACACAACGGGAATATCAATCCAGACATATAGAAATAAGCGAGAAGTGAAAGGTGGTCTAAACCAGAACTAAGCTGGATCAATGTAACAACTGAATCATTAAAATAAAATAGCAGGATCTATGTTACATACATGAGAGTGTCAATGTTAAAACAATTTATCAGTTTCTAAAGAATGGTAACTTGCAAGACTTAAACAAGCAACCATCATTTAGTGTTTCAGAAATTCATAGTTACTTAGGATGAACCTCTATTTAAGCATGGTTTGCTCATCTAGCGTCAACTCAGGGTTCTGGAGCAGAGAGAGCAAAATTTCTGTTTTTTCAAGGATGTCAAGTATACCTCCTTTAAGGGTGTGCCGGAGCATGCTGAGGTTTCTGCTGTTCGGCAAACAGCCAGGTCATCCGTCCCATCGGATTAGGGAAGGATGGAGAAGGATGTCGACCGTGCCCTTTCAAAGGAACCATCCCGACATTTGCCTCAAGTGATTTAGGAAAACCACAGAAAACCTAAATCACTGTGGCCGGACGCGGGTTTGAACCGTCGTCCTCGCAAATACGAGCCCAGTGTGCTGACCACTGAGCCATCTCGTTCGATAGATTTCTGTTAATATCAGGTGCTGAGTGTTTACAGGCCTTAAGATGGCTGATTAAGGCAAATGTTGAATTACTTGGATGCTGTTGTAGTTCCTTAAAAATGGTTTAAATGCTCTGAGCACTATGGAACTTAACATCTCAGGTCATAAGTCCCCTAGAACTCAGAACTACTTAAACCTAACTAACCTAAGGACATCACACACATTCCATGCCCGAGGCAGGATTCGAACCTGCGACCGTAGCGGTCGCGAGGTTCCAGACTGAAGTGCCTAGAACCGCTCGGCCACCAAAGGCCGGCTGTAGTTCTTTAAAGCTGACAGCAAACGTTTATCCTTTTTGGTCTATATATTGGCAGTGTTTGTAGTTAACATGTGCTTGTTCGGATGGTTAGATGACTCACGAATAATGGTGTTCGATGTTGAGTCCTTCCTGCAGATGTCATACATAATATTTCGTCCGGTATGGAGATACGGAAACCTATGAGAAGTAGTGATAAGTTTTCACGGTCCTCCAACTTAAAATGTATTTGATGATTCATACCATTCAGATCATGTTGGAATTGGATGACTTGTTTCTTAGTGCCATTATAAAGTTAAAAGCATCATCTACGTAACACTGTACTACCAGGCGCGGATCCAGGGTTCGGTTCTGGAGGGGCACAGTTTTTCAATGTTTATCCCTCCCCTTCTCCTCTCCCTCTCCCGAACATAATTTACCGCTAGCTTCACATATATTATTGCACAGACGCCTAGGATTTCAATAGAAAAAACTTCTGGCTCGGTTACACAGTGGTAAGAGCTAACTTGCCGTCGGCGACAGAGCGGCAAGAACGTGTGCTTAGCACCCCGCCGCGCGCCGGTCTAGCGGCGTATGCGGGTTCATTTACTTCCGCGATTCCGAGTCGCTTACTACAGGTTCACTGAAGTAACATGGCGAACTCCTATAGGAAGAACACCATCGAGATTACCTTCCAAGCCGAATATCCACGACCGCGAGCATACGAAGTGGATAACTTCTTGTGTGATGAACTACATCTAGATCCTTAGGACATCATTCGTATTCACTTTTCGACCACGGCCAGTGTGGTTGACGCTAAGATGATTAATGAAGAAGTGTGCACTCAGGTGGTTACCGTGGCTGCCGGCAAGGTGCATTTTAGGCACTCAGATGGACATATCGGTTCTGTTGCCGTTGCACTCTCCGGATTTTCGATCTACCTTTTAAGGTAGCAGCCGATTTCGTTATCTCGGCTCTTAAGCCATACGGGACTGTCATTAGCCGTGTGGCTGAGAAGTGGCGGACCTTTACAAAGTATTCCGTTCTCAGTGGAGTAAGACACGTCAATCTCGAACTCACGAAGCATATTCCTTCACACTCAAACATCGCCGGTTGTTGGGCAGTTATCATATACGATAGACAACTGCACACATGCTCAGGATGTGGACAGTTGGGTCATGTTCGCTCCGATTGTTTGCAGCGGCGTATCACCCAGATTCCATCAGGGGAAGCGGTACAACAATTTCTATCTTAGATGCTACCAATTATGTATGCACAAGTGACGACACCGCAGATAGACGGACATGCTATTGACAAGGCACATGCTCCCACTCGCTGCAGAGAGAGTCGAGAGAGAGGTCCCGAACAGCAACTTCCACTTAGGAAGATGTCTCCGTACATAACGGGCAAATGGACGTCGGCCCTCGTACCAGCCTTGGCACAGAGGAGTCCGATCTAAACTCACATTCTGACACGGGGACGCTCGTCCGCAAGCAGCGTTCGCCGCGGAAGCACACGAAATGCAGATAACCGCCGTCTGACGACAGTCTCAGATACACACGATCGTACTAATGTCGGGCGTGTCGTCGACGCATCTGCTCACGGAGGTGTCGACCGATACCGCTTCCTTTTTGGAGCTGAGGTGATGGATTCTTCTTCTCCTGAACATCCGTTCGAAGGTGGAGGTGGCGCGTGGAACACCGTCGCAGCCCCGAGGAAAAGAGGAAAGGGCCTCTTTCTTAGCCATTGTAACACACCGGCCGCCTCTCTCCGGTGACTCGTGAGCCACGACTCTCTGGCAGCCACGGTACCTGAAGAGGGGAAGTTACAGCCACCCCCGCCATATCCAATCTCCCTCGGACGGCACGCTAATAGAGACGACAGTGTGGTGTTAGGATGACAAAACTCATTACCAGTGCCCACACTGACGATTACCATTGCCTTAGTGGATGAACGACAGCCATATCGATTCGCGACTATTAACATCAAGAAGATGTCATTGTTGCGCGGCACACTTCATGCGGCCGACATTGACGTGTCTCTATTGCGAAAGGTATACGTTCTTGTCTTCCTCGACATCGCTGGATACACTGAAACATCCCATGCGTTGATACGGGCAGTGCCATCGCAATTCTTATCAAAGAAGGTTTAGTAGCCACCGATGTACATTACCTACCGAATGCAAGGGAATGGCACTTCCGATCCGAGGGATACACCTCATCACTGTTTACACACCTTCGTGTGCCAGCAAGAGCCGTGAATGATCGCTGAACTTTCTTGAGGATTTAATTAAATTGTGCCAAGGCGGGATAGATGATATGGTGATCGGGCGCTTTAAATGGTACACAATCTCCCAAGGACCAGATTCCTCACCATTCACCGTGCTCAGAACTCGGCGCTATCATTCGCGAGCTGGGTTTGGTAGATACTTGGAACATCATCTATGCTGATAGACCGCGTCTCATGCACTTCACGAAGCATTTCTCTAGCAGAATTAACAGGGTATACATGGTGAGTCACTAACTATAGCCACCAAGAATAACTCCAAAAGTATTTCTTCCTGTTGCCAACTGCTGTCTAAAATTGTGAGCCACATGTTTGTGACTATTACAGCGCCATCTATCACAAAGCGAAAAAAGTGTTCCAACTAAAACATTCATATTTCTTTACGTACTACACGAATATGTAATAAAAAATGGAGGTTCCTACTTAAAAAAAACGCAGTTGAGATCAGTTTGACCTGTGGCAGCGCCATCTAGCGGGCCAATCATAGCGCCATCTGGTTTCCCCCTTCAAGCTAGACAAGTTTCGTTCTTTGTATATTTTTTGTTTGACGCTTATTTCGTGAGATATTTGGCCCGGTCACGATGAATGGACCACCCTGTATATATTCCTTACTGTCATTTCTTGTTAATAATATTAGCTTATTCCCAAGGATAAGAAGCTTCCACACGGTTAATACTCGGCAGAAATCAAACCTGCCTTTGGATAAGACTTCCTTAACTCTTGTGCAAAAACGTGTGCAGTACTCATGCATCCATTTTCCATAAGCTACCACTCGAATTCACAGAAATACACGCGCTTTCAAATCGAAACTAAAGAGTTTCTTCATGGGTCATTCGTTCTATTCTGTCGAGGAGTTCCTTGAAAAATTAAGCTGATTCTTATTGTATTGTTGATTGAGTTTACTTAAACTTATGGACTGACTTTTTTTCGCGTTCATAAACATTAATTTTTATCTGTTATTACTTTTATGTTGTAATTTCATATACTGACACGTTCCATGACCTTGGAGATTTGCTCCTCGATTTGGTCCTACGGAACTTGACGTGTAAATAAAAAAAATAAAATAAAAAAAAATCCCTAGACAAGAACTCTAGCCAACTCTACACGAAAAGCTAAGTAAACTAGAGAGTTCACTGTAATCTTCGGCCTTCTCAAGTTTTTCATAAAAGACTTTGCTTATTGTGGACAATAACTGGGATAAGTAAGCAGGGGAAAATTACAAGATTCTCACAGACAGAACAACTAAGGTTACTTTTTATTGTGCTGTTTAGCATATACTGCCGCCGAGTGGTAGACTATACTCCTCTGCGTTTAACGCTTATTCCAAAATCTGTTTAACTGTAGATGGAGGACAGAATTAAAAGTAAAGAACCTTCTACAAATATGAGAACGGATTCGAAAATAGAAAAATAGGTACGCTTACAAAAACTTCTACATCTGCACACCTCAGGGTGGAGGTCTTTCACTTATGACAACTGTATGCCGTGCCGTATATTGAATCTACAGGGTGTAAGCGATAACTGTTTACAACATACTAGTGTGGTATAGAGAAAGTCGAGACCAACAATTTGTTATATGACGCTTGTGGTCTACCAAGTCGAGAAACAACCTAAAATTGCCCTACAAAAGCTTTGGTGTTCTCCGAAGAGTGAGGTCCCAGATTTGTAAGTTGTCATCTCATGACGGGAACGCGAGCTAAGGACAGTCGCTGCCAGGCGTAGATAGGAATGAGAGGCATAGGCGAAGACATACGCTCAAGGGGTTCGGTATCCCACCGCTGCTGGAAATCTACCTATGTCGGAGTGCAGCCCCACCCTCCAACAGCTGATTATGATAACAGCATCACCACACCTCAGATCCGGCAGCGAGCTAGTATTTTTAGTCGGAACTTTGTACTAGAGTTTATAATTAAAGTTACAGTGATATGTGACTGTCATCCAGTACTATTTGAAGTAATGAGCAGTCACTGCGTTCAGCGACAATACCATAAATATGTATTGTCATCCATGTGGGCATGGATTGCATTCAAGTTAAGCAATTGATGTTAAAGAGTTTTATTAAAGTAAACTAATGTTTTATGTGTGTTGGTGCAACTGCTGCACCGCCTTCGGGAGTGAAACTACACTCCTGGAAATGGAAAAAAGAACACATTGACACCGGTGTGTCAGACCCACCATACTTGCTCCGGACACTGCGAGAGGGCTGTACAACCAATGATCACACGCACGGCACAGCGGACACACCAGGAACCGCGGTGTTGGCCGTCGAATGGCGCTAGCTGCCCAGCATTTGTGCACCGCCGCCGTCAGTGTCAGCCAGTTTGCCGTGGCATACGGAGCTCCATCGCAGTCTTTAACGTGGCAGCATGCCGCGACAGCGTGGACGTGAACCGTATGTGCAGTTGACGGACTTTGAGCGAGGGCGTATAGTGGGCATGCGGGAGGCGGGTGGACGTACCGCCGAATTGCTCAACACGTGGGGCGTGAGGTCTCCACAGTACATCGATGTTGTTGCCAGTGGTCGGCGGAAGGTGCACGTGCACGTCGACCTGGGACCGGACCGCAGAGACGCACGGATGCACGCCAAGACCGTAGGATCCTACGCAGTGCCGTAGGAGACCGCACCGCCACTTTCCAGCAAATTAGGGACACTGTTGCTCCTGGGGTATCGGCGAGGACCATTCGCAACCGTCTCCATGAAGCTGGGCTACGGTCCCGCACACCGTTAGGCCGTCTTCCGCTAACGCCCCAACATCGTGCAGCCCGCCTCCAGTGGTGTCGCGACAGGCGTGAATGGAGGGACGAATGGAGACGTGTCGTCTTCAGCGATGAGAGTCGCTTCTGCCTTGGTGCCAATGATGGTCGTATGCGTGTTTGGCGCCGTGCAGGTGAGCGCCACAATCAGGACTGCATACGACCGAGGCACATAGGGCCAACACCCGGCATCATGGTGTGGGGAGCGATCTCCTACACTGGCCGTACACCTCTGGTGATCGTCGAGGGGACACTGAATAGTGCACGGTACATCCAAACCGTCATCGAACCCATCGTTCTACCATTCCTAGACCGGCAAGGGAACTTGCTGTTCCAAGAGGACAATGCACGTCCGCATGTATCCCGTGCCACCCAACGTGCTCTAGAAGGTGTAAGTCAACTACCCTGGCCAGCAAGATCTCCGGATCTGTCCCCGATTGATAATGTTTGGGACTGGATGAAGCGTCGTCTCACGCGGTCTGCACGTCCAGCACGAACGCTGGTCCAACTGAGGCGCCAGGTGGAAATGGCATGGCAAGCAGTTCCACAGGACTACATCCAGCATCTCTACGATCGTCTCCATGGGAGAATAGCAGCCTGCATTGCTGGATAGGTGGATATACACTGTACTAGTGCCGACATTGTGCATGCTCTGTTGCCTGTGTCTATGTTCCTGTGGTTCTGTCAGTGTGCTCATGTGATGTATCTGACCCCAGGAATGTGTCAATAAAGTTTCCCCTTCCTGGGACAATGAATTCACGGTGTTCTTATTTCAATTTCCAGGAGTGTATAATAGTGTCATCTACGGTTGCTACAACACAAAAGGGTCGTTAGATAATTAACGCAACATATTTTTGCTGGAAACAGGTTGGTTTTATTCAGGATCCCAGTACACCATATTATTATCCACTCTTTTGGCTACGAAACCCTATTTTACAACATATTCTCCGTTCAATGAGACTCCCTTACTCCACGTTGGACGTCCTGTACGGCTGCATGGTACCACTCTATTGGTCGACGTCTAAGCCATTGTCTCGCTCCATCGATAACCTACCCACCATCCCCGTACTGCTACCCGCAGCGTGGATGCTTGATTGGGCCAAGTATGGAAGTCGTAAGGTGCGAGATCCGGGCTGCAGGGTGGATGAGGAAGAACACTCCAATGAAGTTCCGTGACCACCTTTCGGGTGGACAGATTTGTGTAAGGTCTTTCGTTGTCATGGCGAAAGAGAAATTCGTTTACATATTTGTGGCTACGGACACGCTGAAGTCGTTTCTTCAGTTTACTGAGGAGACCGGACAGGTTTACGCGAACTTGTTGCGACGATGACAGACGCCACGTTCAACGACTCACTGTACTTTTGTTCACTGTTAGGTCTCCGTAGATATTCTGCAGGCGCGTATGAATATCTGCGATGCTCTCGTTTTCTGCCAAAAGAATCGGAACGTACCACCGTTACAGACGACGCTTTGAAAGCTACGTATAGTGCCGACACCTATCGGAACTTCATCAAATTATTGGGCTGAAGCGGGAATTCTGCACGATATTCCCCAAAGCAGCAAAGCAAATTCCGCATTTTTGCAACCGAAATAGGGCGGGAAAAAGGTGTCGCATTACTTATTGTACGTCCTCGTACACCAAAATCCTGCCAAGCTACAGCGCTTGCCCCCTATGTCAGATTTTGTGTATCCTCTCGCACTCTTATACCACCTGCTTTCGTTTCTGTGTGGGCCACCACACCCGTCCTGAAAGTAAATCCACCCCCGATCTTATCCTCGCTTCCCCCAACGTTCTTGGTCGCATCGCCGTGGACGTCCTCGATCCCGTTGGTAGTGACCATCTCCTTGTCCTTCTCACCATCTCCTCTTGACTGGAATACACTCATCGGCTACTGGCAATTACAGCGACACATCCGGAACCTCCACACAGCAAAGGACTGGCGCCAGACATGCACACGCCTCAATTCCACCCTCCCTGTCATCTCCTCCAAGTACTGGTCAGCCTTTCACCGCCTTACTGGTAGCCATCCCACACAGCATTACCCTATCCTCTTTGACGATCGACCGTCTCCTGACAACCTCAGTATGGCTAAACATTTTGCTTCCCACCTCTCCGAGGTCTTCTCCATTCCTGACGATCCCCATTTTGATTACTCCATCTCCCCACCGTCCTTGACCGCACTGATACATCTGTCCCACCGCTCGCCCCTGGCTACCAGTACTTCGATCAGTTACCCCCTCAGACATCAACACTCCCATCACCGCACACGACATCACACTCGTCCTCTGCTCCAAACACAACACTGCCCCTGGTTGTGATGGCGTCACCTACTGCCACCTCAAGGAATCCCCCCCATCCTTCCTGGCTGTCCTTGCTATCCTGTACAATGTCCTCCTCTCCACTGGATTTTACTTGTGGAAGACTTCCCGTGTCCTGCTGTTCCCTAAACCCAACAGATTCCTTCTGATACCTCTTTCTATTGTCCCATCTGCCTCACCTCCGTGTTCAGTAAGGTCTTCGGTCTTCGAGACCGTCCTCTCTCACCGTATTCACTGCCACCTTAGCCAGCACCACCTCCTTCCCCTTACCCAGTGTGGCTTCCGGCCTTCCTTCTTAGCCGATGAACAGCTCCTTACCAATCTTCTTTCCCTCCAACTTAATTCCTGTCACTCCACTATCTTTGTTTCCCTTGACCTCCAGAACGCCTACGACCGTGTCTGGCATCGTGGACTCCTCTTCAAACTCCAGACCTATGCTCTCCCCATCAAATTCGTCCGTCGCATTGCTTCCTTCCTCTGCCATCGTCCCTCCTAGGTGACCATCCACAATTCCGTACTTTGTGCTGGCGTGCCCCAAGGCTCTGTCCTTTTCCCTCTCCTCTATCTCCTGTACACTGCTGATATGCCCAAACCTCCTCCACCTGTTCATCTCCTCCAATTTGCCGATGACACCGCCCTCCTAGCCTTTTACCCTACCCTTCAATGGTCCCAACGTACCCTCCAACAAACCCACCTTGACCTATTCACCACTTGGTGCAACCAGTGGTTCCTCCGTATCAACCCCTTCAAGACCCAGGTGATCATCATAGGCTGCACCACCAGCTCTTTCCATCTCCATGATTTTTGGCTGACCTATCCACCTCACTCCTACCCTCAAATACCTTGGCCTCACCTCGACCACCACCTCACCTGGAGTCCCCATCTCCTTACCATCCAACACAAAGCTCACAACAGACTCCGCCTCCTGAAACTCCTGTCTGGCTGGACAAGGGGTCTGCATCCTTCCACCATGCTTGACACCTACAAATCCTTGATCCACCCCATATCTGTTATGCCAGTGTCGCTTGGATTTCCACCCCTCCCAGGTTCTATAAATCCCTCCAAATCCTCGAACACCGTGCACTCCACCTCTCCTTCCACATCTGCCTTCCATCCCCCACATTCATCCTCTACGACCTCATCCCCTTCCCCTCCCTTCTCCTTTTCCTTGAACACATCCGCACACTATATATTGTCCGCCACCTTGATCCCCTTCACCCCCTGGTGTCTCCCTTCCTCTCCACCCCCAGCCTGTTGCCGCGCCTCTACTGTTGTGTCCCACCCTCTCTCATCTCCACACCCTGTGCTTCCTTTCCCAACGCAACGTCCACCATCTACCCCTCCCTGAATTACGAGCTTCGGCCAGACACCCACCCTTCCTACCAACTCTAACCTCATCTTCCTCCTGTCTCCTCCTTAGGGCTTCCTCTCCACCCCCTCCCTTTTCCTGAGCGGCTTTCCCCTCCCACTCCCCCTCCCTCTCTTGGGCTCCTCTTCAGTGTCTCTGCACTCACTCGTGCCTTGTCTTCCCTCTCCATCTCCTGCCCCACCAGTCTCCTGCCTCTTGGTGTACCCACTGACGCCCCTACTCTTTTCATACCGCCACCTCCCCTGTTGCACCATGCTCTCCCCCCCTTTTCGTCTCAGGCCTCTCCCTCGGCAGGTCCCACCTGGCAGTTTTATTCTTCATCGTGTGTGCTCCAAGTGGGTTTAAAGTGTGTTGTTCTGAAGTTTTTGTAATACTGTGGGCAATTTTTAACCTGTGTGTGTGACTTCAGTGTCTTTTTTGTGTTCTACGAATCGCCAACTGTGTTTTTTTTTACTTTATGTCGCCTTTTTTAATTGTCTCCCCTCCCCCCCCCCCCCCTTGAGCGTCCCCATGACAGTGTATTTTTACCTACATTATCTCCCCTTGCTATGTTTTATGTCCCCCTTTCTTATCGCCTTATATGTCACATTTTATTCTTGTATCAGTTGTCATGTCACTCGGCTGAAGAGCTGTGGATAATGCCGTTGACAGCCCTCCCCTGCACATATGGGGCAGGGGAATGAAATCACAATAAAGAAAAAAAATCTGTGTGGGCAATGAAAGGAAAATACTCTTGAACAAGTTATTCAAAAGTTAATTACTTTTCCAGTTCAATCGAAACTTAATCCTTATGAGCACAGTTATCTCTGTGCAAGAACGCAGCAAAACGATTTATTTGTCACGTTTACGCCGTTAAAATTCACAAAATAGTAAGATAACATTTACTCAAACGTATCTTTTACAATTTTTAAGTGCACTACTAAGGCGGTGGCATAAGGGGACGAGAGGATGAGATGTCTCAGTCTGAGGCAGGGTTTAATCCTCATATGAATTCGTCTGTGAATGTCGATATGCTAATTTGGGGACTAATTAACTCATGCTTGTGATTAAACCGATTCACCTTTATCAACGAGTGGTTACGCAGTCCATTTGCTATTTAACTTCATCTCTTCCTTCTAACTGCGTTTAAATCGAGTGCTTATACATTTTTAGTGACTTGATCAAACTGGACCCCGAATTCAGTTACAGTACTTAGAAATTTCACCTCCACCATTGTGTTA
Organism: Schistocerca gregaria; assembly: GCF_023897955.1. NCBI lineage: Eukaryota > Metazoa > Arthropoda > Insecta > Orthoptera > Acrididae > Schistocerca > Schistocerca gregaria. The sequence continues at coordinate 46,505,195 of NC_064931.1, forward strand.
TAACTTTCAAGTCAACCAATTTCACTAATACTTCCGCAACGAGCAATGGCTACAGCCAGTCATCCGCCACCGTGGGAAAAAGAATCAGCTTTACTGACACTAGAATGTGGTACTCCTCGTAGGAAAACACAGGTCCGTCCACAGCAGTAGACGATCCAATTCCTTTCAACTTCACTTTATTCTTCGTTAGCATCGTCCCTGTAGCAATGTTTACATTGTCAATAGTGTTATGTAGAGTAGCGCATGAGTGCCGGCTCCGCCTGTAATGACGAACCTCGTGAGTCGTGCGCAGCAGCTGCCTGGCAGTGAAACCAAAAGTCCCGCCGCAGCTTGAGTAAAACAAAAAATATTCAAAGAAATTATCTTTGTTTTAATCAATGAGTTTGTTTATTTTACTTTCAGATTTCCCAAGATAATGTTCACAGTGTCGAAAACTTTGCTAAGACATCACAAATCACTAAGCTTTCTGAAAGACATTATATATACTGAAGAGTCACAGAAACTGGTACACCTGCCTAATATCATGTAGTGTTCCCGCGAGCACGCAGATGTGCGCACACAACGTGGCATGGAGTTTTGTGGCCAGCGGAAGGGTTTAAACTCAGAAGAGTGTTCCTAGAGCCACTCTGTACCAATTCTGGACGTGAGGTGTGTCGCATTGTCCTGCTGGGATTACCCAAGTCTGTCGGAATACACAATGGATATGAATGGATGCAGGTGATCAGACACGATTCGTACGTACGTGTCACCTATCAGAGTCGTATCTAGACGTATCAGAGGTCCCATATCACTCCAACTGCATGCATTCCCCACTACTACAGAGCCTCCACCAGCTTCAACAGTCCCCTACTAACATGCAGGGTCAATGGATTCATGAAGTTGTCTCCATATCCGTACACGTTCATCGGCTCGATACAATTTGAAACGTGACTCGTCCGACCAGGCAACATGATTCCAGTCATCAACAGTCCAATGTCGGTGTTGCCGGGCCCATGCGAGGAGCAAAGTATTGTCTCGTGCTGTCGACAAGGGTGCACGAGAGGGCCTTCGGCTCCGAAAGCCGATATCGATGACGTTTCGTCGAATGGTTCGCACGCTGACACTTGTTGTTGGTCCAGCATTTAAATCTTCAGCAATTCTTCTGCCACGTTGAACGGTTCTCTTCAGTCGCCGTTGGGGCCGTTCTTGTAGGATCTTTTTCCGGCTTTAGCGATGTCGGAGATTTGATGTTCTGCCTGATCCCTGATATTCACTGTACAGTCGTGAAATGGTCGTACGGGAAAACCCCCACTTCATCGCTATCTCGGAGATGCTGTGTCCCATCGCTCTTGAGCCGACTATAACACCACGTTCAAACTCACTGAAATCCTGGTAACCTGCCATTGTAGCAGCAGTAAACGATCTAACAACTGCGCCAGATACTTGTTGTCTTATATAGGCGTTCCCGACCCTAACGCCGTATTCTGCCTGTTTAAGTATCTCTGTATTTGACTACGCATGCCTATACCAGTTTCTTCGGCGCTTCAGTGTGCCTTGAAACCCGTTGAACGTTTCTACAACATCTCATTGAGAATAAAAGTATCAGAAAATAGTTGTCCTCACTATTTAGAGCTCGTGAACACTTGTCTGGTGAGTCCATTATACTCGCAGCTTTTATTGGTAAATTTACACTCTAAGAAAAACAAAAAAAATGGAAGAAACGACGCACCACCAAACAATTATCCGAATAGGATGGCACTCGGTGGATGTGATGACATGAACAAACAATAAATCATTAAAAATCCAGAAACGCATTGGTCCACCTCTGGTCCATGTGCAAACAGTTATACGGCTTGGCATCGGTTGATAGATTTCTTCGTTGTCCTGAGGGATATCGTGCCAAAGTCTGTCCATCTGGCGCTCAGATAATCAAAATCCCTGACGCGTTGGAAGTCCCTGGTCATAATGCTCCAAACGTTCACAACAGCGGAGAGATCCGGCCACATTCCCGGTCAAGGTATGGCAACGAGCAATAGAAACTCACGGCTTGTGCGGGCGGGCATTATCTTGTTGAAATGCAAGCCCAGAATGGCTTGGCATAAAGGGCAACAAAATGAGGCGAATAATATCGTGGACATACCGCTGTGCTTAAAGGGTGCCGCAATGAAAAGAAATGGCAGGACACACTGTCATTCCTGGTTGTCGTGCCGTATGGCGGCCGACACTCAGGTTGATATCCCACGGCTGTTCGGGGCGCCTCCGGTCCGGATTCTCATTGAGTGGAGTACAACTGTCTTGGGTAATGAGTTCTGCTTGGAACTGAGCCCCGATCACCGGCGGAGACGTGTCTGCATGTAACGCTATCACCGACCCCCTTTAAACGCGAGTCTATGCCTATGTTACACCTCTGCTAGGACCTTTTGAAAGTCCCTACTGTGGAATAACCTAATGGAAACAGAACCATGAAACTGGGATTCGTTTCCGAAATACTCCAGCAGGGATAATAACAAACGGTGGCTCAGGAACAGGCGTTCCCCCACCACAAAAGCAAATTGCAACATTACATATTAAAACAGGTCGATAGCCTAATTAGGCACTCTTGTGTCAAGCAAAATGATGAAGCAGAAGGTAGTGCTACCTAACCTTTCTTGACACACACACGCTAAACACTTTCTTTATATCTGTTCACACTACAATACAGCATCCTAACCTTGCAGGTAAAGGTGCTACTAGCTAGTAAGTCAGATAAGCAAATGGCCAATGAGATAGTAAACACCAACATATGCCTCTCAACAACAAGTACCTTAAATGAACTAGGTGCAACAGTTTGTAAAACCAAATACCGACACACACGAAACTAGTAGCAATACTGAACAGGGAAAAGCTTGAAATGATTCTGAACCTAAATCGCGGAGTTTGCTAATGATCATAATCTACAACTTCATTGTCTAATACCTAAATGCCTAAATGGTTCAAATGGCTCTAAGCACTTAGGTTAAAAAATGGCTCTGAGCACTATGGGACTTAACATCTGAGGTCATCAGTCCCATAGAATTTAGAAATACTTAAACCTAACTAACCTAAGGACATCACACACATCCATGCCCGAGACAGGATTCGAACCTGCGATCGTAGCGGTCGTGCTGTTCCAGGCTGAAGCGTCTAGAACCGCTCGGCCACATTGGCCGGCAAGCACTAAGAGACTTAACATCTGAGGTCATGAGTCTCCTAGACTTAGAACGACTTAAACCTAACTGACCTAAGGATATCACACACATCCTTGGCCGAGGCAAGATTCGAACCTACGACCGTAGCAGCAGCGCGGTTGCGGATTGAAGCGCCTAAAACCGCTCGGTCACAGCGGCCGGCCTCTATGCCTATGCATTAACTAACTTGCATTCGAATAGGTAACACAACAAACAGTTCTTTCTTAAAATCGATTTGAAGCAACTAAACAGAATGCAAATCTAACTACACTGGTTCTGAAGGAACCTTTGCGTTACTTCATTAAATAACTAGGCTGGTGCATGAGGACCCTTAAACTTTCATGGCTTGAAGAACCATGCTCATTCACAACACTACACCAGTATGTATGAGAAAAAGCAAGTATTCTTATAATTAATTATTAGTTAAGGAAAGCACAAGAAACTACAACTCTTTAAATAACAAATGTTTTCTTATTCAGTCTTTTGACGTACTCAAAATTATAATTGGCTCTGAAAATGTCAACACAACGTTGAATTCAAGTTCAGCCACTTTCTCATAATAAATTAAGACACTCGAAATTATATTCACTAAGCTAGAAATCCTGTCCAGGTTTGTGATTTGGGATAATCACGGGTGTAAGACTTTTTAGGAACACCACGATTAGTATTAAATTTAAGCAAATTCATAAATATCTGGTCCATATACATAGTGCCAAATACAAAACCATTTACTAGAAGGCTGATGCAACGGTGGCGTAATTTACAGTAGCTATTACCCTACTGATCTTCTTGCAGTCGAAATAATATTTTTGTAGGGCCAAAAACCATGCCATGATAATGGTGTCACCAAATTCAGCATCCGAGGCCTATAAATACTGCCCTTAAGCCCTTGTGGCCTCAAAACTGCGGGAATATGAACCACAATAATCCGCTACTTCTAGCGACGTGTTAACCACACCACTGCTCGGCCTAGACTCCTTACGCGTCACAAAGGACGAGTTGCCACTTGCGCGCCAACCACACCTTTTCCACTCTGCCAGTCTACTTCCGCAGCTGTGGGGCTTCCCCACATCTTTTACATTCTACCCTACGTTTCCTAACTATGGACCAAGTCATTTACAATACATCACATAACAATCATTCCATTAGTTATTTAAATCCACAAGCATAATTTAAACAACACCGTTCGAAAGTTTCACGTAACTGAAACATGTATACATCGTCAAAGAATTTCCGCACAGATACATTACACATAAACAATACTTCAATTGACACAAAACTACTAATACAGATACAAAATCAATCAAAAATACACTCCAGGAAATTGAAAAAAGAACACATTGACACCGGTGTGTCAGACCCACCATACTTGCTCCAGACACTGCGAGAGGGCTGTACAACCATTGATCACACGCACGGCACAGCGGACACACCAGGAACCGCGGTGTTGGCCGTCGAATGGCGCTAGCTACGCAGCATTTGTGCACCGCCGCCGTCAGTGTCAGCCAGTTTGCCGTGGCATACGGAGCTCCATCGCAGTCTTTAACACTGGTAGCATGCCGCGACAGCGTGGACGTGAACCGTATGTGCAGTTGACGGACTTTGAGCGAGGGCGTATAGTGGGCATGCGGGAGGCCGGGTGGACGTACCGCCGAATTGCTCAACACGTGGGGCGTGAGGTCTCCACAGTACATCGATGTTGTCGCCAGTGGTCGGCGGAAGGTGCACGTGCCCGTCGACCTGGGACCGGACCGCAGCGACGCACGGATGCACGCCAAGACCGTACGATCCTACGCAGTGCCGTAGGGGACCACACCGCCACTTCCCAGCAAATTAGGGACACTGTTGCTCCTGGGGTATCGGCGAGGACCACTCGCAACCGTCTCCATGAAGCTGGGCTACGGTCCCGCACACCGTTAGGCCGTCTTCCGCTCACACCCCAACAACGTGCAGCCCGCCTCCAGTGGTGTCGCGACAGGCGTGAATGGAGGGACGAATGGAGACGTGTCGTCTTCAGCGATGAGAGTCGCTTCTGCCTTGGTGCCAATGATGGTCGTATGCGTGTTTGGCGCCGTGCAGGTGAGCGCCACAGTCAGGACTGCATACGACCGAGGCACACAGGGCCAACATCCGGCATCATGGTGTGGGGAGCGATCTCCTACACTGACCGTACACCTCTGGTGATGGTCGAGGGGACACTGAATAGTGCACGCTACATCCAAACCGTCATCGAACCCATCGTTCTACCATTCCTAGACCGGCAAGGGAACTTGCTGTTCCAACAGGACAATGCATGTCCGCATGAATCCCGTGCCACCCAACGTGCTCTAGAAGGTGTAAGTCAACTACACTGGCCAGCAAGATCTCTGGATCTGTCCCCCATTGAGCATGTTTGGGATTGGATGAAGCGTCGTCTCACGCGGTCTGCACGTCCAGCACGAAAGCTGGTCCAGCTGAGGCGTCAGGTGGAAATGGCATGGCAAGCCGTTCCACAGGACTACATCCAGCATCTCTACGATCGTCTCCATGGGAGAATAGCAGCCTGCATTGCTGCGAAAGGTGGATATACACTGTACTAGTGCCGACATTGTGCATGCTCTGTTGCCTGTGTCTATGTGCCTGTGGTTCTGTCAGTGTGATCATGTGATGTATCTGACCCCAGGAATGTGTCAATAAAGTTTCCCCTTCCTGGGACAATGAATTCACGGTGTTCTTATTTCAATTTCCAGGAGTGTAGGTGTGACGTGGAGACGGTGGGCTACCAACCTGACTGTCAGCGGCCACACAGCGAGGTGGCAGTTCATTACGTTGTATCCGACGCTCCAACCGGACAGAATTTGGCACTATATCCTTCAGGAGTACCCCCAACAACTATATGAATCGATGCCAGGTCGTAAAACAGCTTTCACAAGGACTAGGGGGGGACCAACATGTTATTGACTTGCTTAACTTGTGAACCTCTTTCTCTTGGATCAATCATCTACTTTTTCTGAAATTGTAATCATTTGTTTGTCTGTACATGGATATCGGACCTATAGATTCCAGTCAAATTCGGATAAATCCTTCGTGTTGCGTGGTTTTTGTCTTGCAAGGGGACTTCACGGTCTCGGGAATTTAGTTCGGGATGAGACTTGGTTGGTTAGTAGTACATCTGAACTGGTGTCCACTCACAAAAATTGTACAGCGTGCTAGCCGGAGGATTCGGAGAAAAAGGGCTCTAAAGCTTTACGCGCAGCTCATATGCCGGTTAATTTATACATTCTGGCAGCATGGTGAAATGGCTCTGAGCACTATGGGACTTAACATCTATGGTCAACAGTCCCCTAGAACTTAGAACTACTTAAATCTAACTAATCTAAGGACATCACACAACACCCAGTCATCACGAGGCAGAGAAAATCCCTGACCCCGCCGGGAATCGAACCCCGGAACCCGGGCGTGGGACACGGCGAAATGGCGGCATCTATTGCGGACTCGCTTGCTATGAGAGTGCTCAAGTTCAGTCCTACCTTGGGGTGCCTTTTTTATTTTGTTTTTATAATTGTTTGAAAAGTTACAACAACTTTTAAACAAAGCCAATGACCTAAAATATTATTAATTACATCGCAAACAGTTCTGGTTTATTTATGACCTGGCTCTTACAGCTAATTAACAGTAAATGTGAATTAAAATTAATACTGCATACTCAAATTTCACCGCCAATTTTTAATGATATGATCTGGTACTCTCTCAGGCTTCATGAGGAAGAGAAGTTTCGATGAATGTTATCGGAGTATGTTTTTCGACAGATCTTTTTTTTAAAAAAGAGGTTGTTCGCGTAAGCGAATGTTCTTAAAATTGTACAAGATGTCAGAACATTCTTAGTTTTCCGTGTTTTTATGATAATTACCCTTTCGTTGCTTGTATGTAAAATACTAAATTGACAAATATGATATTCAAAAACTTTCATAAACATAAAACCCTCCCCGAAATTTTGTTACAGTAGTAATTAAACCTTTAATTTACCTCTATCACCAATACCTTTGAAATTATTCAACTTTTAAAAAGAAAATATCTATTGTAAATCACATTTTATGTTAATTAGCTGAACAGTCATTTCACAAACAAAGTAAAATTGTTTATGATTTGTTAATTTTTATGTCATAAATTTTAGTTGAAAGTTCTTACAGTTTTTAAAAAAATTTAAAATACGAAAAGCTACCTGGAAGTAGTAGCGAACCTGAGTTTCCCTTTCATTCAATTACTTTCTTGCTTTTCTGATTACAAAGGAACTTACAAAAAAGAGGTTCTATTTGTCACCTCCACTTTGACAAAAAAAAAAAATGCAACCTGTATCATTTCAGGCGTTGCGTCCTAGCTACGTCTACCCCAACAGTTCTACCTAAACTAAGAAAGGAGGAAAAGAAAGGCGGGAGAGGGTCTCACATGTATGCAACAGAGAAGTTTCTTTTTTTTTTTTTTTTTTTGCTTGAACCTGTCAAGTCCATGAAAGCTGCCCCTTGCCGTAAAGAAATCCATACAAGTCTTCTCGAATTAAAGGGGAATGTCGTTGGCGATCATAGTATCAAAAATAGTACATCAGATCAAGTGTTCACTGCAGGGAGATACCAACTATAGGGCCGGTCATACAAAGCACTCCGAAGGAAGATGGAAAAGAATTGACAGTATTTCGGCTTACGAACAATGGCGATGTTTCGTTCGTTCGCATTTCAAAAGTCGAGAATACTAATCTCGCTGGGCCAAAAAAATATCGAACTGTAACCAGTTCACATAGTGAGTCTTCGTCTGCGGGTAGTAAACTTCATCCACAAACAGTATCGTGTGTGTATTTATTCGCTGAGGAGTAGCATGTGTGAAGGACCAAAAGCCAGACGTCTGCTGTCGGGCCACAAAAGAAGTGACCTTCCGTGTAAGACACCGTGTATGTGACACAAAGCGAGGTGAACGTGGTGAAGACGAGAACGATTTGGTTGTTTCTCTTTGACGGTAACATCCCAGCCAGAGGGTGCAGCAGTTTCAAGAAAAGGAGCTCTCACCTCCCACCACATATTGCGCCATCTGTAGTGGGGGTATTTCTGTTCTATTGCATTGGGGGCGCGGGTCAGTTGCATCTCAGTGTAGACAGTCTTCGTCGACAACTGGTGCACAGGCGGCAAAGACGCAGAAACATAGCTGTGCTCCAGAAAAAAAAAGAGTCTAGTGTGATAGAAGGGCGCTCGGATGTCTTAGAATGTCGCTGCAGGGGCCAATGACGCCGGATCGTGTGCACCGAGCAGTAAGCCCGTAAGGCACGTCGGGCAATGCCGCCACATCGTCGACTCTGAGCTGACAACAAGGGCCCGAGCTTTATCTGGATCGTGGTAAGGACTCACACCTCGTGGAGCCAGGGGAAGGGCGAAGGACTCGTAGTCAACTGCGGAAGATCATCCCCTGACTAACAGAGGAACCCATCGTAGCCAACATGAGGCTAGCCAAGGTGCACAGAACCAGAAGAGTTTGTGCTACAGGGAAGAGGCAGCCTAAGGTATCGGCAGGGATGTACTAATATACATAGCCCTCGATTTACGTATATTAAGGGTGCTGCCAGACGCCTAGCCATAGTTCGCCACCCATGCAAGCGGCGCCCGTGTATCGTTGGTACTTTGATAGCAGAAGACCAAATCATCCAGTTGGGGATGCTGAAAAATCGATGTCTACCTACCGACATGGTCGTCATTCGCTGTTGTAGGGTACATAACAATGTTCGTAGGGCGAAAGTGTGCAGCAGTGCAGTGCTGACAAGGGGCAACCTTGTCGCATCGAGCAGCTGATCAGGGTCGGTTCCTCGAGCCTACCATTTTACAGCACCCGGCATGTTACACAGCGCGGGAGGTGAATGATTACCTTGACAATAGTTTCTGGGTATCTCATATGATGGAGGACAGCTGTAAGAAATGAATGATCGACCCAATAAAACGTCTGGCTGAGGTCTAATGACCCCAAAGCAGTGGGCAACGTTGACCTCGAGTGAGGGCAATCAGATGCCTATAGTGGCAGAGCGCTGTCCTAATGTTGTACACTCCTCCTAGATCTTTATGCGACTGTTTAGCAGGGTCAAGTTCGATAGTCACAGACGTGTGGACCCCTTGTGGGGTTTGTGAATAGGGACAATGAGGCTCCCTAGAAAGGTATCAGCGACCTTCAGCATCGGGACATCAGTTCTATGCAGATAACACTACGTGGGCGCTAAGAAATGACGGAAAGCACCATAAAATTCGAGAGGGATGCCTTTACTGCTAGGTGACTTGTTAGCAGCTCCCACATGGATAGCTTCGAGTGGTACATCAATACAGCTTACAAAGCCATATGGTCACAAGTGTGGCCTCGCACATCCATCACTTCAAAGTGGCAGTGTGTGAGAGCTGTGATCTGTGCTCTGGCGTGGTTCACTATTGTACATCGTTCAGGCGAAAACGGCATCATAGAGCAGTTCCTCAACACTTGGTAATAAAAGTCCAGGGATTGCTTCCTCCAAGCTGCCGAGTCTCTGCCATGCGTCATCATGGCCCAGCGGAGGGCAGGTTTTGCGTAGGACAGCCACCGTGACAACATCGAATGGTAGTGCCATGGCGGCACTGGCACGAATCCCAAGTCACCTCGATAAGCTGTCGACAGGCAGGAGACGCCAGTAGGGCCACATTCAACTTGCAAACATCCCTTCCATGCCACATATACTGGTGGTCGAGGGTGACAGTGCAGACATATCCTTCACGGTCGAAAAAAGCGACAGGCAAAATCTCAGTCAGTTGGGTTCCTTCCACTGGCATGCACGAGATATACAAGTGATCAAGGCGACTGGAAGAATGTGCAGTGTAGTGCATGAGACTGGGGTGGTCGCCCGGCTACAAAGTGAAGGCAGTGGACGATCGTGGCAAGCTCTGCACAAGTCGAGTGACGTGGCAGCTGATCTTTGGGTGGAGGGGTGGAATTAAAATCATCACCCAGTACCAACGCATATTGCTGTCATGTGAAAAGAGTTAAGATCGCTTCCACAAAGAAGGTAGAGCCTTTCCTTCACCTCTCTAACCCTGAAGAAGTGTAGATGTTAGTAATTCGGACATTGAAGAGTGTGAGTGCCATGCCTTTCACAGCCAGGAGATATTGTACATCATCGGTGGGTAGCCCTTCACGGAAGAAGGTCGCCACACCGTACTGATTCTGACGTGTGGTTAACGAAAGGAATGTACACAAATGGGTTAACAAAACCATTAATATGTACGTCTTGTAAGAGGGCCACGTCTAAGTGCACCGCACGAAGTATATCAAATGGTTCAAATGGCTCTGAGCACTATGGGACTTAACATCTGAGGTCATCAGTCCCCTAGAACTTAGAACTACTTAAACCTAACTAACCTAAGGACATCACACACATCCATACCCGAGGCAGGATTCGAACCTGCGACCGTAGCGGTCGCGCGGTTCCAGACTGTAGCGCCTAGAATCGCTCGGCCACAACGGCCGGCCGAAGTATATCGTGGAGCATATCCAGTTTATGTGGGGCACGGATAGCAGTAACATTGATCATAGCTAGGCGATTCGTCTGTTCTGACACTTCTGGTGACGAGACATGGGGTCCATCAGTGACATCTGGCCGGGGCAGACCTCGTATGGCGCTCGAAGCCACGGCGTTCATTGTGATGAGTTAGCGCGGGGCACAAGCTGTGAAGTGCCCACCCACGCTATTCACAGGCCATTCCGATTCCTCCTCTATGTCAGCTGCTAAAGAAACGGAAGCAGTACCAGTGCATTGTCCACGGGTAGAATCGTCAGGGTGCCGCCGCATGTCAGCGACCTCCAGAAACGGTTTGTCAACAAAGGACAAGGACAGTGGAGTGGAAGGCGTCACAAGCTGTGAAGGCCAAACTGCTGAGGTAGGTGGGGAAAAAGACACGCTCAACAGCAGGCCTTCCCAGATCTATGCATCGTCCGACGTAGATTCACCATCCTGAGGAGATCACAGTCAGACAGTGTACGACTACATCTCTTGCGCTTCCTCAGTAAATTCTGCTTCCGAACGTGTTGTTCTGTATTTGAGTAGGATCGGTCATCATCCGACAGTGCATCAACTAGAAAGAAAAAAGAAGTTAATAGGATGTCTGAGTCGATGCCTATCGCTACTGAACATCGATTCTCAGGTTCTGACGTGTGTCCGAATGCACTCTTTCCACTTGGGACAGATAGAAAGGAATCTGGGCCGAGGCATCGGACACGTTCGGAACAGTGGCATAAGTGTCAGGGAGCTCTGTAAGTGCCACAGGTGGTGCGACATCTCCTACCGGCCACAGAATCACAAATCTGAGGAGGCAACTCCACCAGACGTGGCCCTCCTGGCCACAACCAACACCAGTTCGCGGCTCACTGCAGTGCATCACGATCGCCTGATCACCGTCAGTTATCCAATAAGAAGGCCCGTGCTTCTTCAGTTCAAGTTGACCTAACTCATGCTATTTAACATGTGGTAAGTTTCTAAGGTCCGCTAGTTTTTTTCTTTTTTCTTTTCAGTGTGAGGTCGAAAGACAGATGCAACCGCATCGTGCGGTTCGAAAACATGCAGAGTGCAGAGGCCGAGGCCCGCTTCATGAATCGAAACGGCTCCGACCTGGTCGTCAGGGTGTTTGAATTTCAGTCCCTGGGTGAAACGTCGACGTCAGTGCACAGTTTCATGTACACGGCATTTTGAGATGCGAGATGAAGTTAGTCATATGAACTGTTCCACTTCTTGCACTCGAGGTCGTGCATATTCCGCCTGTAAGGTGATCTTTATAGTCGCACGGCGGAAAGATAACGCCATTGCAGGTCAGAACTTAAAGGGATATAGCGACGTTGTACCGGGCGCTAACAAGTAAACAAAAACACGCCCTCGGAGCTCTGCTCGGAGCGCCGAGCACTTCCGCCTTGCATCACAGCTATGAGCCGACTGTTCCAGTGGCAAGCGAGTCCGCTGCAGGAGCAGTCACTTCGCTCTGCTGCCATAGCGTGTAAATTTTCTGGTAAATGAATGCGCGTAAAAATTTTGATCCCTTTTTCTTGGAATCGTTACAACTTTAATGGTGGACTTCACTGAGTTGTACTAATAACCTCACCTCGAACTGAATTTCTGAGACCGTAAAATCACCTTGTTAGAGTGTATGTCACGTGCTATTACCACGCAGGTTCACTGCAAGACTGCACATCTGTATCTAGTTACTGATTTGTACAAACGGAAAAATCTCTGGGACATCAGTAAGCGTTGTCGGAAGAAATCGGTTGCACAAGCAAAGGAGGTTCATGTATTCCTTGTAACGTTCTGGGGGCAGCTGGGTTGAAGCTCCATAGCTTGCGCAACCGTATATAGGTGTCTGATCTGGACAGTGGGCTTACACGGTTCACTATATGGGGCTCTGCAGTTTGGTTGTGCAGGGTTGAGCGCATTTGGAACACGAGTTTGTTAATCACTTATGGATATTAAGTACACCATGCAAAACAGAAAACCGCTTCAGCTGTATGCAAGTGACCGGCTTTGTGGCACTACAACAACATCTTCAGCTGATCATATAGATAGCCATTATATTTGCCCTGTAGCATAAGTCCTCAGTCTTAAAATGTAACGGTTATAACGGGTACTTACATGTCTCAGGTCATAAGATGATCAGCACTGGGGTTATATGGAAGACCCAACATTCGTCACAATTTAGAGCAAAAACTAAACCGCTATAGAGGCGTTACGCCAGAAATGGAAGATGAGTACAGCAGCCAGATCCCTAGTCAACTGGCAAGAAATAATAAAGACAGTTAAACACTGTGCGACACCTGAAGAAACCACACGAACATTATGAAGTTAGGTAGCAAGTTAAAATACGGGACCAAATAAAAGGGGCTCACCGGAAGGTATAATCTGATGGTGTAACTGTCAAATAGTTTGGGACATAAATAGTGGAAAACAATGATAGGTCCAAGGCTGGATCGCCCCTGTAGAAAAACCAATACCTAGAAATAAAAGAACAGTGCCGGCGGTAGCAATGCGATTGGGGAAAGTCACCATTATTCAGGCACTCGATCCCATAGGGTCTTTGGTAAACTGTAAGATACGCGGTTCAGTCACCTTAATGCGACAACCGCCTATTATCGACGTCAACGTGCAATAACCATTGACAGACGACATGTGGAAGCACTAGCAAAGGGGAGTACGAGTATTTAAAGCGTGTGTGCCAGATGTATTTTCTCGGGAATTTTTTCGTTGCATTCACTTCGTGATCACGTCATTCTGGAAGGCACAATAGGTCAACACAAATATCCATCTATTATTAGGAATCCAAGTTCTTATATGTAGTTTGTTTATCCTCGCACGATGCTACCTACCAGCAGGATAATGCAACGCCTTACATATCCCGTAGTGTAAACACGTTGTTCGATGACCACCAGGATGAGTTTCCCGCAGTCTAAATTGGTCTGTTTGCGCCATGGATCTTCAACCGAGAAACCTAGCGAGACTCGCAACGGCAATGGAGTCAGCATGGCTCCACATCCGTGTCGGTTGCGTCCAGAAGGTCACTGACTCTTCCTGCACGCCCTGGAAAGGTGTTTATTCAGGCTTGTGACAGGTGGCCACAATGTGACTGGACGGTGTATAAACACATGTTATCACGGTGTTTTATGTGCGGTACATGTTCTTGGGTACATGTCAACATAGACATCACTCTACTACAACATTTCAAAGGGTAAGTTACTTTTATTTCACATGTAAAAGAAAACAAACAAACAATTTAATTTTTGAAAGATTGCGTAGGGGACGATGGTAATCCTTATTGTTGCTTTAGCTTGTGTGTCATCAATTGTCTACCGAAGCTGGAAGCTCTAATATAATGCAGGACGTTATTCCAGAGTGAGGTTCCTGTTCCTGAGAACGACTTCCATGTGGCTGAACGATCTCGTAGGAAAGGAAGGATTTTACTCTGATGGGAACGGGTGTTTCCGCCGTGCTGTTCAGACAAGAGCGCTGAGATCGAGCAAAGATATGAGGGACAGTGTTCATTAATAACACAGTAGAGAAGACAGAGGGTGTGGAAATCTCTACGCTTGTCTGCACGCAGCCAGCATAGCTGTGCATATGATGGTGAAATATGGTCAATACAGACATTCATACCCAGTTCCAGGCGCCGTGAGCTTTCTTTAGAAAGGCCTTACAGGATAACGTCGCTATAGTCAATAACTGTAAGTATAAGTGTTTGTACACATTTCTCTTTCAGGTCGAGAAGGAAGAGCTGCTTACGATTTTGTAGGGCATGGAGAGATGCTGATGCCTTCTTGCACATTGTACTTACGTGCTCAGTCCAATTTACATTTTTACCTATTATTACTCCTACACTCTTTGCCGAGGGAGGCAAGCTGATATTTGTCCCATTTATGATTAAATATGTGAGGCATTCCAAATTTTGCGACCTAAAGAGCATTGAATGACCAATCAGTACCGTTTGGGTTTAGCATCGGTTGAACTTTAACCTTATATCCTGCGCCAATTTTGATAGTGCGCTCAGGTTGGTATTCAGATTCTCAATAGCAGTTTTGAGATTTATTGATTTTGCACTTAGATATAACTGTAGGTCATCAGCGTAAATGTTGTATTCGCACTAGAACAAAGCTGATGACATAACATTTACTTTCTTTTGGAGACATTGCCTTAGGTGTCTTCTGATTTCTTCATTTGTGTTTCGAGATGGTGATATTGAATATTTCTCACTGGTTTAAAGAAGAGTGTGTGGTATCAGTATGACATTCGTCCAGATTTCAGACTGTGGATGCTTATTTCCTCATTATTCGAATCGTAGTGCAACTTCAAAATTCCGAACGCTGATGTTGAGTATTTCTTGCGTCTCGTATAATTAGTCGATATCTGTTTCCTTGTTGTATTTCTGAAACAATAACTTTTTAATATTTATTTCAAAAACAGAATTAAGTTGTTTACTTGCACTGGAAGCTACTTAAACTATAAAGATTAAAAAGACAACTTTTTCTGTTAGTAACCAGACCAAGAAAACGTAAATTTATCTTATTTGACTGCAGGTAAACTGGTAAAGTTTCAGGTGAAAGTGTTCTTTAATACACTACTGGCCATTAAAATTGCTACACCACGAAGATGACGTGCTACAAATGCGAAGTTTAACCGACAAGAAGAAGATGCTGTGATATGCAAATGATTAGCTTTTCAGAGCATTCACACAAGGTTGACGGCGGTGGCGACACCTACAACGTGCTGACATGAGGGAAGTTTCCAACCGATATCTCATACACAAACAGCAGTTGACCAGCGTTGCCTGGTGAAACGTTGTTGTGATGCCTCGTGTAAGGAGGAGAAATGCGTACCGTCACGTTTCCGACTTTGATAAAGGTCCGATTGTAGCCTATCACGATTGCGGTTTATCGTATCGCGACATTGCTGCTCGCGTTGGTCGAGATCCAATGACTGTTAGCAGAATATGGAATCGGTGGGTTCAGGAGGGTAATACCGAACGCCGTGCTGGATCCCAACGGCCTCGTATCACTAGCAGTCGAGATGACAGGCATCTTATCCGCATGGCTGTAACAGATCGTGCAGCCACGTCTCGATCCGTGAGTCAACAGATGGTGACGTTTGTAAGACAGCAACCATCTGCACGAACAGTTCGACGACGTTTGCAGCAGCATGGACTATCAGCTCGGAGACGATGGCTGTGGTTACCCTTGACGCTGCATCACAGACAGGAGCGCCTGTGATGGTGTACTCATCGACGAACCTGGGTGCACGAATGGCAAAACGTCATTTCTTCGGATGAATCCACGTTCTGTGTACAGCATCATGATGGCCGCATCCGTGTTTGGCGACATCGCGGTGATCTCACGTTGGAAGCGTGTATTCGTCATCGCCATCCTGGCGTATCACCCAGCGTGATGATATGGCCTGCCATTGGTTAAACGTCTCGGTCACCTCTTGTTCACATTGACGGCGCTTTGAACAGTGGACGTTGCATTTCATATATGTTACGACCCGTTTTACCCTTCGTTCCATCCCTGCCAAACCTTACATTTCAGCAGGATAATGCACGACCGCATGTTGCAGGTCCTGTACTGGCGTTTCTGGATACAGAAAATTTTCGACTGTTTCCCTGGCCAGCACATTCTCCAGATCTCTTACAAATTGAAAACGTCTGGTCAATGGTGGCCGAGCAACTGGCTCGGCACAATACGCCAGTCACACTTTTGATGAACTGTGGTATCGTGTTGAAGCTGCATGGGCGGCTGTACCTGTACACGCCATCCAAGCTCCGTTTGACTCAATGCCCAGGCGTATCAAGGCCTCTATTACGGCCAGAGGTGGTTGTTCTGGGTACTGATTTCTCAGGTTCTATACACACAAATGGCGCGAAAATGTAATCACATGTCAGTTCGAGTATAATATATTTGTCCAATGAATACCCGTTTATCATCTGCAGTTCTGCTTGGTGTAGCAATTTTAATGACCAGTAGTGTAAGTATCAGTTGCTTGGCGAATAGAAATCCAATTCTTGTGCATTTTTTCTGAGGGAAACGTTGAGAACATTTCCAGAAATCGGTTCCCCTTGTTTTTAACTTTCCTGGATTTTGAAAAATAGTTTGGAAAATGTGTGTTAATCTATATTATGAAAGAATGTTTACTTTGTCACCAACCTTGAGTTTGTTCGTGTGCCCTTTGTTACAGTAAGTGGACCGTTATACTGTTTAAACGCAATATGAGGTAAGAGGGACTCATTTCTGTTCATTTTAGTACCTCTTTCTAGAAATCTCGAATGATTTTCAAATATGTGTTAAGGGGCCCTGACACGTTTAGTAATATGGTCCAACCGTCATCATATTTATTGACCGAGGGCACGTATCGACATATTGTCAATATCAGAAATATTAACGTGCAATACTGATAACCACAAAAATATTCTCGATACTGACAATACGCAGTGAGCGTCTGTGGGTTGGGTATTGACAGTTTGACAAAGATTCATGAAAAAGCCACAGGGCGTTATAGTGTGTTCTGTTTCTGTCTCTGCCGCGCGGGATTAGCCGAGCGGCAGCCTGCTTTCCGCAGCGCTGCGGCGAGGACGTCTTGTTTACGTCCCGTCCGCGCGGTCGCGAGTGCCCGTAGTTGTTTACTACTGCGTTGTCGCTAGTTTAGAGTCCATCACCACCGACGCAACATGGCACATTCATACAGACAAACTACCATCAAGATCAGTTTTCAACTAGATCATGCACGACCGCGAGCTTTTGAAGTGGAACGTTTCCTACGTGACGACGTTAAAATTGACCCGCGAGACTTAATTGGTATCCATCTCTCTATCACGAGCAGTGTTGTCTACGTCAAGCTAGTAAGTGACGAGGTGTGCAACAGAATCGTGAGCGCACATGCGAACGATCTTAAATTCAAACATTCTGATGGCCATATTGGGGCGGTCTCTATCGATCACGCGGGGCTTGGCCTACGTACGATACGCATCTTCGAACTCCCTTTTGAAGTACCACCGGCTTCCCAGCCCTACGGCAGAGTGATCAGCCATATGGCCGAAAAATGGACCACCTTTACAACGTACCCCGTTCTTAACAGGGTACGACAGATTAAAATTGAACTGACCAAACATGTTCCGTCATACCTTGTCATCATTATGTATGACGGTCAGCCACGCACTTGCTCTGGTTGTGGCCAAGTAGGGCACGTCCGTTCGGATTGTCCCCGACGACGGCTTACTCAAAATCCGACAGGTGAATCTATGACTCCTTCTACGGTGACGACCCTTCCTCTCAATTACGCCGACGTTACACGGGCAGCAACCTTTACCGATGCTGATGACATTAGTCCGATAGCCGCCCCCGATGGCGAGACCATAATGGCTTCTGCAGTACATGATCCGGCCTCTACAACGGCACCCCCACCTGAAGATAATCACCGACTGACCTTGCAAGAAGGCGTGGATGCCAGGATGGACATTGACCCACGGGTTGTACCGACATCGGCTTTTCTTCCAGACACCGGAGCAGCTGAAGAAATCCACCCACATTCAGATACTGAAGCACACGTCCGTAAACAGCGTTCCCGCGAAAGCAGACAGCCGCTGCCGATTCCCAGCCAGCAGAGCCGATGGAGTCAGCGCCGAGTGCCGCAGCAGCCACTAACAGCCACCAACAGCCGATGGTATTTCATGGCGACTGGGCGGACGACTGTGAGGCACACTCCTTGCCCATCGTGTCGGACGACACGGGGGGAAATTTATCCCACCAGTGCTGACCCTTTCCCGCCATTAGGTAGAGTGACGAGACAGCCTTACAGGGGTACTGATGGCCAACACGGATGCTGTGGATAGACCTCAAACTTATCACATTGCAACTATAAACATCAACACTGTACGGACGCGCGCTAAGTTATCCTTGCTTCAGGATATGTTGAACTCTGCTTCCATCGACATAGCCCTTCTCCAGGAAGTGTACGTCGACGACTTCCCAGGCATGTACGGTTACGATGCTTGCGTCTCTCCAGCTTCCCCAATAGGCAGCGGTGTCGCTGTACTTCTTCGGGAAGGGATAGTGGCGGACGATATCCTATTTCTGCCTGGGCAAGAGGAATGGCACTCACAGTACTGGGTGTCCGCCTTATCAATATCTACGCACCTTCCGGAACGGACAAACGTCGCGAACGTTCACGATTCTTTGCGGAAGACGTCGCCCCGCTCTTCCAAGGCCCCCACGACCATCTGTTGTTTGGAGGTGACTACAATTGCGTACTGGCGCCCAGAGACCAACTCCCACGACATAATCCGTGCCCGGAACTCGAGACGCTAATTCGAGACCTGCAGATGGTGGACACTTGGGAACATCTTCACGGCCACCGACCGGGATTCACGCACTTCACGAGTCACTCTTCCAGTCGTATCGATAGGATTTATGTCTCACGCTCTCTCGCCGCTGGAACACAGGATGCGGAACTGTGGCCTGCCGCATTCTCGGACCACTAAGCTTACATTTGTGCCGTCACCCTGCGGCGGCAACAAGTGTGGAGAAGCCGCAGCCCGTGGAAATTAAACATCGCTCACCTGTCGTACCCGGATTGCCGCCAAGCCGTTGAGGATACGTGGCATTCGTGTGAAAATCGCCTCCGTGCATATCCTACAACAATCCGCTGGTGGTTGGACTGCGCCAAACCGGCACTGAGGCGAACGTTGATAACCTACGGTCGCGACCACGCTACTTGGCGAAGACATACACTCGACTTTTACTTCCGGGTCCCGCGCGACTGCGATGCTATGGCGCCGTCTCCGGAACGACAAACGGCGATCCACCGTGCTAAAGCTCAGATCCTCGCTCATATGCGACGCCACCTTAGCAGTTAAGTCCCATAAGATTTCACACACATTTGAACATTTTTTGTTTATGTCTCTAATTCGTCTTTGTTCGTTTAGTAGATGTTCTGCTTTTTAAAATGTACAAAGAAATGATAATTGAATTTATCGAGTGCTACAGAAAAAAACTGTGGAGTCAATCTCCAAAGTTAGATTTGGGCAAAAAATTTAAAAAAAAATGCTACCTATGAACAGTTACTGACCATTCACACAGAACAGGTTTTCTAGGACTTTGCAGGGGTAGTCAACTGGATTTGTAAATTTAGAATAGTCACCTCAAGGATTCATTGTGGCATTGCTTTCTTTACTGACCAAAAAAATAGTTTCTCTTTAATTATTTAGCACAGCAGGAAAAAGCTTCTACTTCGAAAATTACGTCATACAAACATCAACAATAGTTTTGCATCATTCATATATGTCATTCAGGTGTGTTGCTATTGTGATTGTTCCTGTACCGATCGGAAGGTTGCTCCTGAGGTAGTTTGTAAACATGCTAACGGGTAGAACGCTACACTCGAATGATTGCATCATTTGTCTTGAAAGTAAAGCATCAGTAGGGATACGTCAGACAAGTCTGTGGAACAGTAGAGTTAATATCCATTATGCCATGAAGTCCAATCGCGATCAATATCGGGTCCGCTTTGCCACGTTACGCAGAGCAAGCTTGTCAACAATGGAAGTCGCTTGAAATGGACACCGGAATCAAAGTGACGTAGTGAGGACGTGGAATCAGGTCCAACTGACAATAAGTGTTGAGAACACGTTCGACAAGTGGATAGGATGATCCATGTGTACGACTTATGAGTCAAATGAACCGCGGGCAGAGTGCTTCAGGACCGAATTCGGCGTTCAGAGGGGTTACCAGGCGTCACGTATCGCATGAAACTTTTAGGAGGCGGCTCCATGAAATGAATATCCATTCCCAACGACCATGGCGAGCACCGCACTGTATACCACAACACTATGGACTCCGTTAAAGATGAACAAGAGATCATGCACAATGGAGACCCTAGGATTGGCGTCTGGATATTGTTGTTTAGAGACGAAACTAGGATCTGTATATACCCTGACAATCGCAGACAATGTGTTTGGAGACAATCTGGTAATATCGAACGCTTCTAATAACGTGTCCCACATGTGCAACGTGATGGTGTTGGTGGTGGTGGTGGTGGTGAAGGAGTGATGGAGTGATATTCTGGTGTGTCATTGTATTTGGCCGCCGTAAATCTCTCGTGGTTATCGAGGGCAACCTCACTGCTCTACGGTACAGGGACGAGATTCTGAAACTAATAGTGGGATCCTATAGCCATCAATTTCATCTTGGTGGTGATAACTCGCGTTCTCATCGTGCTGTTCTCATGAACACGTTCATTCAGGATACTTGGATCACCAGAATGTAGTGGCCTGCCTGTTTCCCAGACATGAAGCCAATCAAACATGCGGGGGATCGACTGAAACGAGATGTTTTTGGACGACAACAACAATCACGAACTCTGCACAACATACGCAGAATCTCCACTGTAGAATGCGGCGGTTCATACCAAGGCTGGCATGATGATCTCATCGATGGTCTGCTGTGAAGGATTCCAGGTTGCATTCGAGCAAAGAGACGTATCACCTGTCGTTACTCAAGAGTGCTGCGAAAAACTTCACATGGGGAACGGACGATTTTTTTCGCTATGCAAATGTTTTTATTTTATTACTTTAATTTTTTGGTGATCTGGACACATCTCAAATGAATATAGTATACGTATGCCTCAGAGCCGATTTTTGTTTCTGTGCCATGAAGTTCGGTTTAAAGGGATGATGCAAAACATGTTGATGTATATGTGCATATATTTCTGTGAACCTTGTGTTAGTCTCATTGAATAATGACAAAACGTAAAAAAAAATGTTTTACATTAATTATCCGAATCTGTCCTTGAAGGGCAGACACAATTGCTTCACAAGTTGATTAGCAATTTTATTAACTGTGTTTGCTGACATTACAGAGCCAAACTTCAAGCTTTCGAGTGACCCAAATGTAGCCAGAAATCTCTAAGTTACTCCTGATCTCTCGTCGACTGAGATCTCATTAACGTACTTTGCTTCTTTTTTTCGCATCAACATTAATAACGTGTCGCCCGATGCAGGACTCATCGGAAAACAGTTTCTGAAATCTTTCGGATCCACGGTTCCGATTTTAGTCAGTAGCTTAAAATGAGACTATTCGCTTCTTTCTTCTGCTATTCTCGTGCCTACAGGTATATCCGCTTTCCGTTGTTTGTTTTTTTTGCCAGCTATAGCCAATACAATTGCGGAATAGACTTTCTTTTGGGTGTTCGCGATCTTAACCTAGTGAAATCGTTTGTCGGTTGACAATACTAACAATATCAATAATGGTGTGAGGCTTGCTTCAATATACTGAAGATCTGACAAAATACGATTCTCAATAAATATTGATCGTGTGGACGCCGCATTTAGAGAAGAGTGCGTGAGCTGGCGTGCACCTGTCTCCGCACTGCACGCTACGAGACGGCATTCTCCACGGCTTCAGCTTCACGGGCGCCCCTTGTTCTTATTCCACTCCCCTGCACACATCACAATAACTGCGCAGTTTGACATCCACACAAACCGGTAGTTTTGAATAGGCTCCGTCATGCAAAAGTAAGTTGACTGGCATGCCCGAAAACCTGGACCCGAGTTTAAAAGGAAAGTTCAACCTGAAGCAGATCCGTCAGTGTGAAAATGAATCACAAATATGTCGAAATATTCTAAATAAAATCAGTTCTCTTCCTATACATTTACATCTGTACTACGAAAAGCATTTTAATGCGCAGCTGAATGTTATTTCCACGGTATCGTTTAAAAGCGTCTTCCTGTTCCACTAACAGATGGAGTGTTTAAACAATAAATACTTATACAGATTTCGCCCCTGTAATCCTACGTAGGATTTCTCAAGATATTTGACGTCCTTGTGTTTGCCATTTGAAATTTTTTTAGCATTTCTGTGAGTTTTCTGCGAGACAAGGAAGTCTCTGAAAATTCCCACTGCTCCATTCACGAGCGATGTACCTTATTCGCCGTGATCACCCAAACAGTGCTTCAATGCAGGCTCTACAAGTAGAGTGCAAGAAATGTTCTCAGGAAAACCAGACATTCACGTAATCTTGCTAATGCATTCAAGCCTGACTTAGGCGCTCGAAGTTCATACTTAACTGTATCAAACACTGGAGCACATAAACCTACCTGCTCACAGATACCATTTTAGGGCATTCATCTTCTTTCTTCGAACAGCTGACTATTTAGACCTCATCGTGCATCACTCTCTGCTGGTATGGGTCATCGTTACGGAGAGGTGACAGAACTCATGGGATAGCGATATGCACATACACAGATGGCGGTAGTATCGCGTACATAAGATACACTCCTGGAAATGGAAAAAAGAACACATTGACACCGGTGTGTCAGACCCACCACACTTGCTCCGGACACTGCGAGAGGGCTGTACAAGCAATGATCACACGCACGGCACAGCGGACACACCAGGAACCGCGGTGTTGATCGTCGAATGGCGCTAGCTGCGCAGCATTTGTGCACCGCTGCCGTCAGTGTCAGCCAGTTTGCCGTGGCATACGGAGCTCCATCGCAGTCTTTATCACTGGTAGCATGCCGCGACAGCGTGGACGTGAACCGTATGTGCAGTTGACAGACTTTGAGCGAGGGTGTATAGTGGGCATGCGGGAGGCCGGGTGGACGTACCGCCGAATTGCTCAAATTGCTCAACACGTGGGGCGTGAGGTCTCCACAGTACATGTTGTCGCCAGTGGTCGGCGGAAGGTGCACGTGCCCGTCGACCTGGGACCGGACCGCAGCGACGCACGGATGCACGCCAAGACCGTACGATCCAACGCAGTGCCGTAGGGGACTGCACCGCCACTTCCCAGCAAATTAGGGACACTGTTGCTCCTGGGGTATCGGCGAGGACCATTCGCAACCGTCTCCATGAAGCTGTGCTACGGTCCCGCACACCGTTAGGCCGTCTTCCGCTCACGCCCCAACATCGTGCAGCCCGCCTCCAGTGGTGTCGCGACAGGCGCGAATGGAGGGACGAATGGAAACGTGTCGTCTTCAGCGATGAGAGTCACTCCTTCCTTGGTGCCAATGATGGTCGTATGCGTGTTTGGCGCCGTGCAGATGAGCGCCACAATCAGGACTGCATACGACCGAGGCACACAGGGCCAACACCCGGCATCATGGTGTGGGGAGCGATCTCCTACACTGGCCGTACACCTCTGGTGATCGTCGAGGGGACACTGAATAGTGCACGCTACATCCAAACCGTCATCGAACCCATCGTTCTACCATTCCTAGACCGGCAAGGGAACTTGCTGTTCCAACAGGACAATGCACGTCCGAATGTATCCCGTGCCACCCAACGTGCTCTAGAAGGTGTAAGTCAACTACACTGGCCAGCAAGATCTCCGGATCTGCCCCCATTGAGCATGTTTGGGACTGGATGAAGCGTCGTCTCACGCGGTCTGCACGTCCAGCACGAACGCTGGTCCAACTGAGGCGCCAGGTGTAAATGGCCTGGCAAGCCGTTCCACAGGACTACATCCAACATCTCTACGATCGTTTCCATGGGAGAATAGCAGCCTGCATTGCTGCGAAAGGTGGATATACACTGTACTAGTGCCGACATTGTGCATGCTCTGTTGCCTGTGTCTATGTGCCTGTGGTTCTGTCAGTGTGATCATGTGATGTATCTGACCCCAGGAATGTGTCAATAAAGTTTCCCCTTCCTGGGACAATGAATTCACGGTGTTCTTATTTCAATTTCCAGGAGTGTATAAAAGCGTAGTGCTTTGGTGGATTTGTCATTTTTACTCAGGTGATTCATGTGAAAACGTTTCTGACGTGACTATGGCCGCACGACGGGAATTAGCAGATTTCGAACGCAGAATAGTAATTGGAGCAAGACGCATAGGACATTCCATTCCGAAAGTAGTCTGGGAATTCTATATTCCGAGATCAACAGTGTCAAAGTGTCACCTCGGACAACGTATTGGCCGACGGTTGTCAGTGCTAATAGACAATAGACAAGCCATACTGCGCGAAATAACCGCAGAAAGCAATATGGCACTACGACGAACGCAACCGCTAAGACTGTGCGGCGAAGTTTGGCGTTAATGGGTTGTGGCAGTAGACGACTGAAGCAAGTGCCTTTGCTAACAGCACGACATTGCTGAAGCGCCTCTCCTGGGCTCGTGAAGTTATCAGTTTGAATCTAGACGACTTGAAAACGGTGGCCTGGTTAGGTGAGTCCCGATTTCAGTTGGTAAGAGCTGACGGTAGGGTTCGAGCGTGGCGCAGACCCCCACGACACGGACCCAAGCTGTCAACATGGCTCCGTGGAAGTTGGTGGTGGCACCATAATAGTGCGGGCTGTGCTTACATGGAATGGACTGGGTCCTCTGGTCCAACTGAATCGACCACTTACGCAAATTGCTTATGTTCGGTTACGTGGAGATCATTTGTCGCCAAACAACGATGGAATTTTTATGGATGACAATGCGTCATGTCACCGGACCATAACTGTTCACGTTTGGTTTGAAGAACATTCTGGACAGTTTGAGCGACATGCATCCAACAGAACATTTATGGGACATAACTCAATGGTCAGTTCGTGCACAAAAGGCTGCAGCGGCAACACTTTTGCAATTATGGACAGTTATAGAGGTGGCATGGCTCAGTATTTGTGCAGGGGACATCTAACGACTTGGTGAGTCTATGTGACGTCGAGTTGCTGTCCTACGGCAAGGTCCGATACGATGTTACGAGATATTCCACGACTTTTGTTGCTTCAGTGTATGTTGCGTATTGTAGGAAGTTTAGTTCAGTAGAAGGTTGAGCGGGTAATACTCGCAGAAATTATTAGTAATTTATTAAAACTTGGAATTGGTAAACACTTAACTTTGAAAAAAAAATAGTGTTAATACAGATGACATGTAATTAATGCTGTCGCTGCCACTTGTAACATTCAGTACTTCAGAACAGGATGGTAGTTTCACTTCGGAGTCTAATTATCTTTTACATAATATAATGTTCAGTATCACTGTTCTAATCGCTCGCAGCCGGATCTGTATATTCGTCATAAACGATGATGGCAATTGCACGCTGACTACATAAGAGAATGTATAACCCCACCACTACTATTGTAATTTAGTATGCTTTCACCTAAATAACAGAAACCCTGTCTCTATGTTGCCACGTATAACCCTCTTACTAAAATTTAGTTTAGTTTCCAAATGAAATACACTATGGGAGGATAGTTCTGTTAATAGGAAAAGCTAATCAGTAGAGTTACCCTCATTACAGAATTTGACCGTGTGTTGTGTCTAATGGACAAGTAAATCAGACTATTCAGTTCTTTTCCTAAGATCTTACCCAGCAGTTAGGTGGAAACGCAGTATGAATAATATTATACTGAAGCTATGACAACTCAGTTCCAAGTTCATTTAGTGGTTTAAGACATGTACTAATGGTCGCCAGCCTATGCAGGCAATGAAAAAGTGAAGTATTGGAAAAGCAGAAGCATGAATTTTGCCTACTTTCTGGCTACTGTTTGATTTGGTTCTTCAAATAAATATTATTCCAGTTAATCAATTTTGAACTAGACCCTTATACATTACGGTTTTAAAAGAGAGAAAGTCCAGTACATGACTTCAAGGACGCTAAAAAAATTTGGCCAGGGGGGACCTTTAGAAAAGTACGTTCCATAATCAAAAAACTTAAATACTTAGATTTTTGCACACGCTTTTTACACTGAACTTTTCACTTCAAGAAAACCTCTTTCTTACTGGAATTTACTTTCAAAAGCTGTTATTGTTTGAACTAACTCTGTGTAATCATTTAACATATTCTAATAACTTGGCTACACTCTGATTGAATTTCACGTAAGCAAACTTTTACTGTAAAAAAGAATTTAAATGGTGCCTCTTTATATGGCACACGATGGAAGAAGACTGGACAGTCTGAAGAACTACCATTTGAAAATCTGCTTTCGGCAGAATACTAATGATGATGATGATCTTTATATTAACTTGCCACTTTATAAGTCTGTAAAACAGGATACTTGGATAAATCAAACACCAAGAAGCAACCCTATATAGCTGTATGATTAGGATGAAATAACAGGGTGAACCAGTTTCTTTAAAATTCAAGAATGGTTATTAAAACACAGTTTAAATTAATGGTTCACGCTGTACAAAAGTAAAAATACAAAAAATCTTATCCCGTGGCTGTGAGCTTAGGTATGACGAACAGTTATGACGGCTGCACTACCCACAATACAGCCTGTAAGTATCTTTCTGTATGGGCTCAGTTTCTGTTCTTGGTGTCGTTCAGTTTTACACACAGTAGCCCAATAACTCGCAGGTATGCCGTGGGCCGTTTGCAGTCTTCATCCGCGGCATTTCTGTGCAAATTTTCAGGCGAAGCTTCTCCTGCTTCACAAAGGTGTTGCCTCAATCGCTGCTGCCTACACACTGTGTGACTTAATTCCCGCGCTTGCTCTAGGTAGCGCCTCAATTCCCCCTTAGAGCCACGTTCGTTTCAAACAAAAGTACACTGGCTTTTAGATAACACCTACTTCTTACACTGTTTCTAAGTGTGATCGTTTCTTAAATTGTCAAATTTACATCAACATGAACATTTTATACACACACCTATTTTAAACACAAAATATCATTAGAACATTATTTAACGTATTAAACAATTTACATAGTGAAACTTCCTAGCAGATTAAAACTGGGTGGCCGACCGAGACTCGAACTCGGGACCTTTGCCTTGCGCGGAAAAGGCTCTACCATCTATTTTTTTTAATTTTTTTTTTTACAAAATGCGTACGTAACACAAATAGGCATTTTATTAATAGCCAGCTATCCTAGCCACTTTTTTTAACAAAAATGAGAAAAAAGGATTTTGGAAGGTTTGTTTTTCTGCTTTTTTTTACTTTTATTTCATTTTATTTTTATACAAATGTATAAAAGGAAGGCCGTTCCTCTTCGGCTACATAAACAGAATAATAGGAAGTCGTCCCGTTACGACAAAGGATGCTCCATACTATAGCCCGCTGCGAATTTTTCGATGACTGTCTTCTCGTTGCTGTGTTGTTTCCGCTGTTTGTTCAAATCTCATAAAAAAATGGAACTGGGAAGAGGTGCTATGGTTATCATCTCATGTCATCGATAATCCAGCTGCGAGGCGGATTATGGAATGCGCTCGAAAGGAAATTAGAAAAATATTGCCTATATTTAGGGTTCTTGACGATCGCACAATGTCGTTCGTTGAGGTAATACCAAAAATCGGGTACTGTCTTTTCGCCATTACCGAAGAGGTAGTGAACAGCGTGGCCGCTGATCCACGTCACAGAGTTCGTTTCTGCTCTTGGGAAATAAATCTTATCGGGGAAAAGAAGTGATCGGGTAGTTATCCTGTCAGGAGTCGTGCGTGTGAGAAAAGCCAATATCTGACGCACCAAATACCATACGTCCTTTGCCGACCCGCATTCGAAACGATGTTCATCCGTGTCAATCACTTGGCATGTGGCACACAAGGGGGAATCAGCGAGGTGGATGTGATGTAGGCGGGACTGGCACAACTGTTTCCCATTAACAGATACGTACCATGCAGATTGCACGTCAGTATCAAGGGTGGTGGCATTTACTGCCTGCCACACAGCGCGCCACTTTGTATTGGGGTGTTTGCTTTCAATCACATTCGGCGTCATGTTCATTTGCATAGCAGCAAATATCGCCCTCGTCATCATCAAGCGTGTGGGTAGTAGTGCAGTGCGGATGTAGCTTAATTCAAGGAAGAATTGGCTAATGTAGAAGAAAGGTGTTGGGATGTCCGATATCATCACAGGGGGTGCGAGTGAGATTGGTCGTAAGGCTTCCAGTAAGAGACTTGTGAGGCACGTCGGACTTCGTCGCCACAGTTGCAGGTGACAGCTGACGAACAGGGCCTTTGCTCTGTTCTGAACATGACAAAGGCCTAAACCCCCTCTGCTCCTCGGGAGGGTTAGGGACTCGTAACGAATCTTAAATAACATGCCCGTATTAACAAAGGATCCCAAAACCGCCAACATGCGGTGAGCCAGGGTAGGTGGTATGGGGAGTATCTATGCAAAATGGGGGATACGTGACGCCAAATAGACGTTAGCATATCGTGTCCGTTGCAGGAGGTCTAGATGTCTCAAACGGTGGTCACTTATTCCTGCTCTCATCTGATTCAATAAACGCCTGTAGTTAAAGGCTGTTGAACGTTTCATGTCAGATGTGAAATCAATGCCAAGACAGCGGATTGTGTCACTGAGTCGTAGCGGTGCGACGTTCTCGCCGGGTAGGCCTCTGCCTATAGACAGAACGTGTGATTTGTGGAGATTGAGATGGCTCCCCGATGCCGCGCCCTAGGTCGCCACCCACGCCAGTGCTGCACGAACATCGTCATTATTGCGTAGAAGGAGTACCAGATCATCTGCATAGGCAGTGCAGCAGAAAGTGTGTCCACCAAGGGACATCCCGGTCAGGCGTTGTCGGAGGCCGCAGAGGAGTGGTTCCAAGACGAGGGCGTACAATATCGCCGAAAGAGGGCAGCCTTGTCGCACCGATCGCTGGATCTGTATCGGCGGCGTAAGACGGCCATTATATAACACCTTGGACGTCGCGCCGCGTAGGAGACGCATCAGTACATTAACTATGACGTCCGGATACCCCATGTGTCGCAGTACCTCCATCAAATATGTGTGGTCGACTCTGTCAAAGGCCTGGCTAAAGTCGAGTGAGGCCAAAACTCCTGGCAGTTGGCGAGCTTTGGCTAGCGCGATCATATCTCTATATCGGCACAATGCAGTGCGAATATTATGGTCACCACCTAACGATGCCTGGTCCTGCGACACAACACATCGTACTGATCGCTTTAGGCGTGCCGCCAGAAGCCGGGTGAAAATCTTCAAGTCACTGTTGAGTAAGGTCAAGGGCCGATAGTCACTGATCCTGGATCCGCCTCGTGGTTTGTGTGTGGGCACTATGTCCTTCGAGGAAAGCCCCAGGTATCTGCGTCGTGGGAGACATAAGATCGCGGCAAATATCAGTCCACGCTGGTGCCAGAAATTGTTGGTACGTCCGGTAAAATTCCAGAGGAAGGCCATCAGGTCCCGGGGACTTATGAGCAGCCCCAGCCTGTATTGCTTCAATGATTTCCTCTTCCGTTACATCAGCAGTCAAATCCGTCGCCGCTGTCGGAGAGATCGAGCCATAAGTGAGTTGAGAGACTTCGGCGATCACCTCTGGGGGATGTCGATGTTCCGAGTACAGCATAGTGTAGTGAGCATGAAGGGCGTTTCCTATGTCGCGCTGGGTATCAAGGAGTCGTCCGTCTTCCGTCGTGATAGCTTGGATCAGTGTCCTGCGTCGGCGCCGTCGTTCTGCAATGACGTGGTACATAGACGGTTCCTCCTGTGCCACTCTGTCTTGAGTGCGCGCTCTGACGATCGCACCCTCAAGGTGGCAACGTGTTAATCTGATGATCTGTGCCTTGGCACGGTTCACCGTCACCTGCCGTGCAGGTGAGTACGGCAGTGTTGCACATTCCCTTAAGATGCTGTAGTAAAAGTCCATGGTATGTCTCTTCCATGCTGCAACATCTCGGCCGTAGCCTATCAAGGTCTTCCGGAGGGCTGGTTTGGCGCAGAGTAACCACCACGACAGTGTAGACCGGTAGGTGCCACGCCGGCGGCTACAAGAGTCCCACGTGTTCTCTATAAGGCGGCGGCATTCCTGAGAAGCTAGGTGAGCGACGTTCAACTTCCAAGGACCACGGCTGTGCCATATCTTCTGGCGGCCGAGGGTAATAGCGCAGATGTAGGCGTCGTGGTCAGAAAAAGCTGTGCGCCAAACTTCGGCAGCTCTTGTCCCCACAGCTATGGAGCGCGAGATGTAAATCCGGTCGATGCGGCTGGAGGAATGGCTGGTGTAGTGAGTAAATCCGGGCCGATCGCCACAAACATGTTCCCACGAGTCCACCAATTGAAGATTATTTATAATTGTCGTAAGTTCTGCGCATGGAGAATGATGTGGTAACTGATCCTTAGGTGCTTGGCTACAGTTGAAGTCCCCTCCCATTATCAAGGCGTCCTGACGGCCCATAAAGAGGGGCGTGATTGTATGAGCGAAAAAGGTGGATCGTTCGCGACGCCGACCAGATCCTGACGGTGCATAGATGTTAATAAGTTTGACTCCTTGGATAGTAAGAGCCATGCCTCTGGCGTCAGGGAGATACTCGACGTCTTCTGCGGATATACCGTCGCGGAGGAGGATCGCCACACCACTGCCATTGGGAGACGCATGTGAGACCCAAGTCTGGTAGCCATAGGGTCCCTTGAAGTCGGCTACATACACCTCTTGAAGGAGCGCAATGTCGATGTCTGCTGCGTTGAGTAGATCCTGTAGCATCGCTAGTTTATGTCGGGCACGTATGTTGTTGATGTTAATCGTCGCTAGACGGTATGTTTGGTCAGCCAGGTCGGCAACTGGGTTGTGTAGGAGGCCAGGTGTGGGCGGCAGGGGCGGCCCCACAGAGGCTGACGATACAGCCGTAGTCACTGTTGTTGGCTGGTGCTGGGTGCAGCCGAGGGAGCATCTCTGCCTTCGGCATCCTCCTGGTGCTGTGGCTCATCCTCGACATCATCCGCCCAAGAATCAGATGCAGCAATTGGTAACTGCTGATTAGTGCTGTCAGTAGAGCGCTTGCGCTTATGTTCAGTAGCAGAAGTGATGTTGTCAGACCGAGGCTCAGAAATTGTATCCGCCGTAGCATCGTGATGGGAAGGTTGAGTTGCGGTGGTAGAGTCCTGAGCGTCGTCAGACGCCGGATATTCGTCTGGGTCGCACATCCGAAGCAGGCAATCATCGGACGGCGTATGGCGCCGTTTGTTGCGTTTTCGAGGGGACCGTTGTTTCCGGACATGTTGTTCTGTGTCAGAGTGCGGGCGACAATCATCTGATGCGGTCTCCATTGGTAGGAAGGCAGAGGTCGGGACAATTTTAGTTTCTACTTCCATCTTCTCTTTAGGCTCGTCTTGGTGGCACAGTTGATCACCGTCTTGAGGCAAGTCTGCCGAAGGCGTCGTAGAGGGGGGTATTCTGTCCGCCACACTGTCATCGACCACTGACTGCAATATGGTGCTACGATCCTGGGCAGGAACAGCTGTTGCGGTTGCAGCCGCTGCATACGTGATGGGGAGTGAAGTAGGCGTCGCCGGGGATGGAACTTCACCAACCGGTGTCTGAGTCAGTCGGCGTTGAATGCAGGCCGATCGGACATGTCCTTCCTGGCCACAGCCGGCGCAAGTACGGGGTTGTCCGTCGTACATGACAATGGCTCTGCAGCCGCCAATTACAAGATAGGATGGCACATGCTTCGTCAGTTCAATCTTAATTTGTCTCACTCCATTTAAGACGGGCTACGTCTCAAACGTTTGCCATTTTTCAGCCAAGTGGCTTAGCACGTTGCCGTACGGTTTGAAAGCTGTCATCACAACATCTGGCGGGACTTCGAATGACAGCTCGAAGACCCTCAGAGTGCGAAGGCCTAATCCAGCGAGGTCGATCGTAACAGTTCCTATGTGACCATCAGAATGCTTAAATTTAAGTCCATGAACGTGTCGGCACACAACATCAGTGCACGCCTTTTCATTGATCATTTTTATGTAGACGACACTTTGTGTTATAGAAAAGTGGATCCCAATGATGTCTTGAGGTACAATATGCAGTTCTTCTCGGATGAAACGTTCAACGTCTAGTGCTCGAGGTCTTGCGTAGTCCGCTTGAAATGTGATCTTAATTGTGGACTTGCGATACGAGTGCGCCATGGCACTACCGAGACACGGACGCGTGACACTCGCCGCAGCGGGAGGTAAACAGTAAACACTGGCGCGCGCGGTGCGCTAACAGGGGGACGCAGGCGCGGCGACCTAGCCCCACCGCTGTTAACAGCGGACTGACCATCTGAGCTACCGAAGCACGACTCAGAGCCGGTACTCACAGCTTTTCTTGTCTCCTACCTTCCAAACTTTACAGAAGCTCTCCTGTGAACCTTGCAGAACTAGCAGTTCGAGTCTCGGTCGGGCACACAGTTTTAATCTGCCAGGAAGTTTCATATCAGCGCACACTCCGCTGCAGAGCGAAAATCTCATTCTGGAATTTACATAGTATTTTACATACATTAATTACATGCAATGCAAAGAACTTCAAACTTCAGTATAGCACACTTAAACTTTAAATCTACAGAAAATATAGTACCAATATGCGAAAATTTTAAAGCAAATAAATTATAAAAATTTAAATGAAAGATAAAAAAATAATGCTTTAAGTGGACTGGGCAGCACTGCGAACAACATAAATAACTTTCCGGCTGCGGCGCCGTAACGAAACACATGAGGGCGTTTCTATGCCGACGTCTCCCATTTGTTGACGCTCCTGACAGCGATTGTCTTTACTTGTGGTATCGTCTTCAGGTACCAACTTTTGCACGAGACCTCGTTCTGTAGGAGACACCGCACGCCATATATCAACGTGTGTTCCAGTAACTAATTTGCAATCATTTTTAGTATAAACATTTACCACACAAATGCTAATAAAAAGAAAACAATAAGAAAGCCTATACAACTACAAAGGGTTA
The DNA here is from genome assembly GCF_023897955.1 of Schistocerca gregaria. NCBI lineage: Eukaryota > Metazoa > Arthropoda > Insecta > Orthoptera > Acrididae > Schistocerca > Schistocerca gregaria. The sequence goes on from NC_064931.1 coordinate 46,538,517, forward strand.
TGGATGCTGCATTTTAAACAGCTGTTTGGATTTCATTTTCATCGGGAGATAGGTAACAGGTATGTTACAGGCCTTAAAATTCATACTTAAAGAAATAAAAAGAGCAAATGGGTGAATAGGAAGTCCAATAAAAACATTATACAACATAGGAGATATTGAATTTAATTGACGAAAGGAGACAAGGAAAAAAAATATCAAATAAAGCAGGCGAAAGGGAATATAGGTCTCTAATAAACGAGACTGACAGAAAGCGCCCAACAGCTAAGCAAGAATGGCTAGAGAACGTATGAAAGGCCATAGAACCTTGTATAACTAGGAATGATAGATTCCACCTATAGGAAAATTAAATAGAACGTTGGTAAAAGGAGATAGAGCTGCGTAAATATCAAAAGTTCAAACTGCAAACCAGTACTAAGCAATGGAGGGAAAGCTGAACGGTGGAAGGAATATGTAGACGCGCTACACAAGGGAAATGAGTTGAAGGCTATATTATGGAAAGGAAAGTAGATGAAGATGATGTGATAGATATTATATTGCAAGAAGAATTTGACAAAGCACTGAAAGACCTAAGTCAAAAAACGGCTTCTTGATTGGACATCATTCTCTCAGAATTCGTGGGATAATTGGGAGAACAAACCATGTCAAAACTATTCCACCTGATATGTAAGATACACACTGTCCTGTCACATTAATTTGGCCACCTGTCAAAAGCCAGAACAACCACATTTTGCAGAGAGGGATGTGCAGGTTCAGGAACCGTGGCGCGAACAGCCCATTGAGGTAGTCTCATAGATTCTCGATTGGCTTTCAGTCCGCAAATCTTGATGTCCAGGGGAGTACGGTAAACTCAATTTGCTGATCTTCGAACCACTCACATACGCTGCTGTGTAACATGTTACAGTGTCATGCTAGTAAATGTCATCGTGCCGAGGAAAAGCAAATTGCATTTAAGGGTGGACATGGTATCCAACGATAGATGCATATTTTTGTTGATCCATTGTGCCTTACACAATGTCGAGATTACCCCGGGAATGTCACGAAAATCTTTCGCAGACCATAACGCTCCCTCCTCTGGCCTGAACCCTTCTGACGATTGTTGGAGGGTATTTTCTTTTCAGACATTCCACACTGTACACGCTAACGGATATCTGTCCGATGGAGAATAAAACGTGAGTCATCTGAAAAAGCCACCTGCCGCCACTCAGAGGTACTGGCGAGCAAATTCCAGCCTTCGTGGCAGATGAACAGCAATCAGCATAGGAGCACGAACCGAGCGCATGCTCCGGAGGTCACCACGCAGCAACGTTCGCTGAGGAGACAATGTTGGCAATCTGTTGATTCATCTGAGCTGTCAGTCACTCAAAAGTTGCACGTCTATTCACCCGTATGCATCTCTCAAACTGTCGTTCAACCCTGACATTTATGGCTTGTGTTACTATACAGCTGTCTCAGTGCTGGTTTTGGGTGCGCCATTTTGCCATGTGAGGTATACTTCATTCTCGATGGCACGCGAACAGCTTACAGACTCAGCTGTTTCGGAAATGCTTCCACCCTTTGCCCGTATGCCAATGCCCTTTTGCACGTCAAATAAGTCACATTTATGTAAATTGAGGGTGGAGGGGGGAGGAAGGAAAAGAAATGGACTATTGATTTAAGCAGCATATGGACTTGATGCATAATCAGCGGCGACGAGTGAAAATGTGTGCCAGACCGGGATCTCCTGCTTACTGTGCAGTTGTGTTAACCACTGCGCCACTCTGACACGGACTAGTTTTGCACGCATCTCTGCCGAACCACATTCTCACCTAATGCTACTTATCCGCAGTCCCTGTCCATGCTACTTTGAGATTCCCGCAGAAAATCGGACGTAATCGGTAATCGTGCATCGGCACTGAAGATGATGGATTCATCCTCCAACGAGGTGAATCAGTCATATGAATGAGTGGTGTCTGTACTGTCCAACAAGTCCGAAAGTACAGACACCATGTATTCATGTAAACGACTGCACTGTTTCCCGCTTGCTGCCGTCGCACTTTTTTATACCCTGCACTGCTAGTTGACGTCGAATACAGTCTCATTAACATAGTCACCCTAATCTGACTGGACCGCTTTTTACTTTACACATCTAGTTCCACAGGACCAAATTGAAGAGCAAATCTTCGAGGACATGGAAGGTGTCAGTACATGAAATTACAACATAAAAGCAATAACAGACAAAATAAAATATTTAAGACCCAAAAAAGCAGCCATAAGTTTATGTAAACGCAATCAACAATATAACACAGGAATCAGCTTAATTTTACAAGGAACTTCTCAACAGAACAGGAGGAGCGACCCATGAGGAAACTCTTCGGTTTCGATTTTAGGCGCGTGGATTACTGCTAAGATTTTTGAATTCTTGTGGTAGCTTACTGAAAATGGATGCAGCAGTATACTGTACACCTTTCTGCATAAGAGTCAAGGAAGTGCGATCCAAATGGAGATTGAATTTTTTCCTACTATTAACTGCGTGAAAGAGATTGAATTTTTTCCTACTATTAACAGCGTGAAAGCCGCTTATTGTAGGGAATAAGCTGATATTGTTAACAATAAATGACAGTAAAATATTGCCCGAACTGTCCGTTTCTGAGGCAAAAATATCCTTTGAGAATGGGAAGAGTTACCCCAAAGTATACTACCATACGACAAACTTCAGATACCGTTCGAATAGAAAAAATGGCAGCATTAAGTCTTTGAACAAGATCCTGAACGTGGGTTTTCCTCGACAGTGTACTATCTATCAGAAAACCTAGAAATTTGAGCTGTTCAGTTTCACCAATCATATGCTCCTTCTGTGAAATTAAAATTTCGGGTTTTGTTTAATTCTGTGTTACAAACTGTAAAAAGTGTGTCTTACTGTGACTTAGCATTAGTTTATTTTCTACAAGCCATGAACTTATGTCGTGAACTAAACTATTTGAAACAGAGCCACTGTTGTGCATAACATCCTTTAGTACCAAGCTAGTGTCGTCAGCAAACAGAAATATAAAGAAATATTTTGGAGTACCAGTAATACTAGAGGACATATAACTTATATAAATAAGGAACAGGAGTGGCCCCAACGCTGACCCCTCCCCCTCCCCCCCTCCCCATTTCACGGTGGACAGTTCCCCCACTCAAACCCCACATCACAGCCATTCTCAACACTGTGAATAATGACCTTTTGCTGTCTGTTGTTAAAGTAAGAGGTGGACCAATTGTGAGCTACTGCACGTATTCCATAATGGTCCAACTTCTGGACCAATATTTTGTGATCAACACAATCAAACGCCTTAGTTAAATCAAAAGAAATGTCTAACATTCGAAACCTTTTGTTTAATCCATCCAGTAGATCACAGAGAATAGAGAATATAGCATTTTCCGTTGTTAAATCACTTCTAAAGACGAACTGAACACTTGGTAGAAAATTATGTCATATAAAATCAGGACATTACTCCAGGTGGTCAATCCGCATCCGGTATTACTTGAGCAACTGTTCTTTCGGATTTGGGGCGGCCGGGTTAAAATACAGTGTGATTCAACAGAGGAAGTCGGAGTCTTCTGATCAGCTTAAAACCAAAACAAATACATGTTTTGCAACATTTAACATACAAACACTTTTGTAACCAAGTAAACCTCATAAATTGGGAGATACATTAAAATAACAGAAGATTCAGAAATTGGCACTTCGAGGAACATGTATGACGTACAATAACACCATGGATTTCAGCAATTATCGTCTTTTTAAAAGTAAAAATGATAGAAGAATATTTAATAATATACCACGTCTGGTAGTTGCTTTTGTAGTCTCCAAAAATATTTTAAATTCGATAATGGAGGTAAACCCATTAATAATAGACTAATGGAAATTTCTCTTAAACGCACAAATAAAACATATACTTTAATTAATGTCCATATGCCAGTCAATAAGTATAACCGTAAAAAACCTGAAGAAGTTGATGGAGCTTGGAAAACGTTAGAAAACATCATCTCGAAAATTTCCTCAAACCATGTTAAAATTTTAATTGGAGATTTTAATGCTCAACTAGGTAAAGCGAAAAATATAAGAAAACGGTGGATGAATTTCCTGCGCATAATTGGACAAACTAAAATGGCCAAAGACTTGTTAAAACGTTCAAAAATTTTGACCTTAAAAACATGTCAACACATTTTAAAAAGAACCCTTCTAAACAAAAAGGTTGGTGGACACCCAATATATTTATTGGAGAATTTCAAATACAGCAAGTAGCAATTTCATACGTTAGCTTCAAAGAAATTTTAAATGTTCAATTCAGGAAAGGGGCTGATAATGATTCTGACCATTATATAACGCGAATAAAATTAAAACTTTTAATATTAGTAATTTTCGCCTCACAAACATTAATATACCCTCAATAGTAAACGCCTGATGGCCTAAAGTTATGGAACAATTGTAAAGTAAAAGAAATGAACCATCGCATAGCAGCGACAGTGTCTATTATTCTTTATCTTTGCCGTTCTTGCGCGGTGCCTGTAAATCTCTTTGTACATGTATAGATTAATGGTATAAAAAAGAATTCTGTTGTTTCAAGACAAATGAGGCTTTTGGCGCCTCACCTTTTACTGTTTGTATTCTATGAAAGGCGGACGTGGACTTACTGCGTTCCGCAACTGTATTTTATATTTTATGTGAAAATATTGAGTTAATATGCTAATTGTTATTTTTTCCAATCAGAAAACATGTAGTTTCTTGTAACTGATTACGAACAGACAGCATCAAGACGACATTTTGACTGTTATGTATAAAGTATTTAACCACAATGGTCATCTACTGTAATTTAATATGAACAGGTAAGTAGCATTAAAAAAGTGTGTTACAGATAAGTGTGCTTATTTTAGTAAATTATCCTTGATTATTTCCATCTCCTCATTCACTCAATTGATAATTATTTTGCGTTAGTTCATCACCAGAAATTACGATCACGCTGATGGGCCGAACGCAGCGTGAGGCAGAAGGAACATTATCGTTTTCCTATTATTTCTGAGCCAATTTTTTTTTATTGTGTAGTGTTGCATTTCTTTTAATGTCCAGAAATCTTCTGGTACCTTAGTGTTGTTCGGGGTATGACTACATCGCGAATATAAAAATGCACAGAAATGATAATGTTTCTCTCATTGAGGTATTTAATGCTCAACGTATGTTGTTATAATAGTGTGATCAATCCCTGATTCTGTTGCCAAGTGGCCCACCAAAATATTCACTTTTTTCGACATTCTTTCTTAAAAAAATATAAAATAACAACGCTACACTTGGCGCCCGAATAGGGACTTGATCAAAAATCATTTCATGTATGTGTTGAAAATTTTTCCATGTTTGTTCTAATAATTGTTTTATTTTTTCATGTGGAAGCAATTCAACCGAGAAAGAGAAGTGGGAAAACCTTTTAATTAATTCAGAAGTAGGATTGATGAAATTACCAAAGAACGCGAGTATCCAGCCGTATCACCATCGAGACAGCCATAGTAAATGAAATTTTTATACGCAGTAGCCAAGCTTTCGTAGTGGCGTTACATCTTTCGAGTTGATCAGAACGTAAAACTGTCTTTCCTTGCCTTGAAACAGCTTTATTTCAATTTGTCCATAGTCCATTCTTATGTAGTTAAATTCAGTGAAAGTGTACCATTGTTGTCAGTGCATCAAAATAAAAAGAAAAGAAATTTTTACAATATGGCGGATATTTACTCTAAAAACTGGTAAAACGTGTGATATTTCATTTGTTTGTAATTAGTAGGAACCATCTTGTCTTCTTGGCGTACATGAACGTCAGTTGTTACCCAGAGTTAAAATTTCATCTTAGGTCCCAGTAAGCCATAGCACTACGTCGCAGACAAACGACTGACGGCAGTGACAAACAATATCTGTAGCATTTTGACGTTTGACAAATAATTCATGAACATGGCTAACGGTAAACAGCGGACACAAACAAAAGCAGATGACAGCGGTGATGCGAATGGACCTCAATATCCATTACGATCACGCGCGATAGGTACACGAGCGGAGGCAGAAGCAGCTTCGACCGAAGTTTTAGAAGCTGGTCCTACTGTGCAAACTATTCCCGCTTTTGAAAAAAAATTACTTGGCCGCAATGATCGAAGCAATAATGGAGCGTAAGTTCGAAATCCAAAAACAGGAAAGATTAGATGAAAAAGCCCGCGAAGAAAAAGAGAAGGCCGAAAGACGGCATAATAAATGTCAGGTCCTTAGAAATCTGTGCAATTCAGTAAATGACGTAAATAGCCCGTTAAATTCGGTAAAGGCCGAACTAAAGGCAGACATAACAGCTGATTTAAATACCCTGTTGGGTAATGTCCAAAGCCAAATCAGTAGTCAGATCACTACCCTGAGGCTAGAAATTGAGACACAAGTAGAGTAAAAAATAGAGGATATTTCAAAACGGTTAGATGAAAAAATCGAAGCAGCCAAGGAAGAGATAAATTCAAAAGTGATGGAATATCAAAAACGAGCTGCGACCTTAAAAGAAGATTATACTGCAATCTCTGATGAGGTCAAGGGAGTTAAAACCGCAGTAGACACGATCGAGAATGTTGTGTTGATGATCTTTCCAAACAGATTGAGACTCTTAATGTAGAGGATCAAATGAAGAATACTGTTAAGGCACATGCTGAAGCATTGTCCGACCACTACCAAGAGTGGATTAAAAACAAAGACTGATTCACAGATAACAAGGTCAAGAACGAACTCAGGGACACTGTCAAAAACGTGACCTTTGAAATATTGGCAGCCCCTGGAAAAACAGGAGACACGGTGATGTCAGAATTAGGCCATATAAGACGAACGTTAGCTCAAGATTTACCTGAATGGCATCAACAGATAGTTGATGAAGTTCGTACACTAAAATGTCAAGTTGAAAATTCCCCACCTCCCGTGTAAGGAGAGTGGAATAATTCACCACGATGTAATGAACAACAGCAGGTACTTTACCGTTCACCATTTGATAACGCTCAGACTCATAGTTCTATAGAAGCACAGTTTAACCAGAGTACCAGTCCACCCACTTTTGACAGTTTGATGCAGGAGGAAAGCGTGGTCAAACATCGTTTTTTTCCGACCTTTCACCCACAAAAAAGAGAAATTCATCCTATAGCGTTTCTCCGAAATTTTTCAGGAATTTTCCCGAATAGCTGGAGTGACCGCCAGCGAATTCAATTCGTTACTGGATTTATCGTAGGCGATGGTGCCTTATGGGGAACCGAAATGGTCGACTCTTGTAAAAGTTACAAAGAGTGTGAACAGATGTTTTTAGCTAAATTCTGGAGTTCTGGTGTGCAACAGCGCCTGAGAAAAGAGGTTTACGACGCCGAAGTGCTTAACAGTAAGCGCGGTAGTTTGAGAAGATATTTTGAAAAGTATTTAGGGAAAATCAAGTTCTGGGATTCGCCGATCACCGCCAAAGACGTTATTATGATTCTAAAAACTAAGCTACCGATTGCGATCAGAGAAAAGTTGGTAAACGTGTCTGAGGACGATACGGACACCTTCCTATCTGTGCTAGACTCATTAGATCTGATTTACGAGGACGCTAGAGTTGATGTTGGCAACGCCCACTTAAGTGCAGGCGGCCAGCACAATACGGAATACGCAGGCAACAATGGTGGCCGAGCGAAAGCGCGCCACAGCGACGGCCAGTGCCAACCCCACAACTGTTTCAAAAATAAACAGACTACGTACTCTAACAGTAAAAACAAAAATAAGTACAATAACGGCCAGAGATACAATCCAATATATAACTCGTCACCACCTCAGTACGGAAATGCACATTATAATACACAGCCCCAGCAATATGGAAACACGCAACCGATCAACGGTAATTATCAAAACGATCAGTCTTACGATTCAAATCGTCAGTGGAAAGGAAATAAATGGCATAATCAAGGTGGAGACAAACGTACACCTTTCAGAGACGGTTACAATCAACACAAGCCACAGCAAAATACCTTTCAGCCACAAAATATACACTTCACGCAACAAGCGAACGTACCTTCGGGAAGTCTGAAGCCTAAACGCCCGCATAATACGCAAATTTATTATGCGCAAGCGAATACGCCAGGACAACATGATCCATTTGCACCCGAGTTCGTACCACAAAATCAACACCAGTTCGAGACGGAAGAAACTTTAAGAAATATAAATCTTCAGGAAAGTAAGCGTCGAGCGGAAAATTAAAGCAGCACCTTTGAGCCTCCTAGAGGATGCTGCCGATTTGAATGGGGGGCAGGCACCCTGTCCCTTAGTCCACACGAAATGAAAGCAATTAGGTATGCCAATTGACAAACTTACGGGATGATCTAGTAGCAGACACTGAGACGAATGACAATGATGACGCATAGGACGAACAAGTTCAAGCTTCCATAAGAGTATCAATTGCCAACATACCAGTAACAGCAAGTGTAGATACAGGAGCTAATATAAATGTCTTATCTCTATGTTTATTTAAGCAAATATCCCCTGTATGAAAAGTTTTATCACTTCCAATTCAAGGTTGCACCGTTTCGGGAGCAATTGGTCCACTAACACAACGTGTAAATCTTCAGACTCAACTTCAAACCCAGATAGCGTCTATTTCAGTAACGTGCATTTTTCTTATTGTTAAAAACCGATCAGTGCCATGTATCCTGAGTATGGAATTCTTGAGGCAGACGAAAGCTGAAATTGACATCGAGTGTGGAATCTGTACTCTAGTCAGCAACAAGTAACTGTAAATTTGTTAAGAAGTAAGGTGAAGACAAACTTTGGGGTGCTTCAAATAGCAGTACGGCCATGGACTAAAAGACAACGGTGCAGTCAGACACAAGACATGACAGATCTTGAAAGTGTTAATGACTATGAGTATAAAGACCTAATCCCCGGTCAGAATGAATTATACAGTAAAGCTAGTGAGTACACTGTATTATCGTAACAGAAGAATGAGCTTTACAATTTGTTAACAGATTACGTTCAAGTATTTTGTAAGAAACCTGGACTAATAAAAGGCTTTGAATATCGAATGGATGTCCTGCCCCATTCAACCTACTGTAGAACAAGCTATTCCATTCCATATGCGAGACGCGAAGCTGTCAAGTGCGAGATCAGGAAAATGTTACGCTGGAATGTGATAGAAGTATCTCATTCACCTTATTCGAGTCCTTTATTGTCTGTACTAAAATCAGATGGTAGCGTAAGGCTAGTCCTAGATGCAAGATTAATCATTAAAATTATAGTACCCATAAGGACGAGACCAGAGGCTCTTGAAGACCATCTGCAGAAGTTTCATGGAGTTAAGTATTTGAGCACCCTTGATTTGAAAAGCAGTTACTGACAAGTAAAACTTGCGCAGGAGTCTAGGAAGTACACTGCTTTTATATTTGCAGGTAGATCTTACCATTTCAAAGTTGTATCGTTTGGACTAAATGTGAGTTCTGGAATTTTTATTTCAGTCCTTGACTATGTACTAGGTCCTGAACTTTTAGATGGGGTAACAGTCTATGTGGATGACGTTCTTGTAGCATCGAAAAACTGGGAAGATCATGTGGCCCTTCTGCCAAAGGTATTTCAACGATTCAGAGAGTGTGGTGTTACAGCAAATCTTAAGAAATCCAAGTTTGGAAAAAGTGAAATTAAAGTTTTAGGACATATCATCACCCCTGAAGGAATTAAACCTGGCCCGGAAAAACTGTCTGCTATAAAAAACTTTCCAACCACTGTTTCAAAAGGCAACTAAAAGGATTTATCGGTCTTACGTAATTTTTCAGACGTTTTGTTCCCAATCAGGTATTGAACAATTCCGCTCCTCACAACCTATTAAGAAAGAATTCACATTGGAATTGGACGCAGGAAGGCCAAGACGGATTTCAGAAAATTAAGGAGTTTGCTTAACAGTGACATCCTCCATCATCCTCAAATGGATAAGGAATTTTGCATTACTGCAGACGCTTCCTTTGTGGGTATCGGCGCTTGTCTCTTCCAGATTCAATTAGTAGATGGCCACGAGCAAATCCAAGTGATTAGCTTTGCAAGTCGAGTGTTATCTGAGCGTGAAAAGTCTTATTCGGTTACGGAGTTAAAGACACTCGCCGTTGTATGGGCTTTTAGGCGATTTAACTATTATATCTATGGAAGAAAAATTAAAGTCTATTCAGACCATCAAGCCTTTTCATTCCTCCTTACATGCAAGTTGCAACATCCCCATCTTACTCGATGGTGCTTATTCCTGCAGGAATATGACTTTGACATATTAAAGATAATGTTATAGCAAACGCACTTTCTCGCTCACCTGAGGGCTTACCAGAAACCAGCGAACTGGTGTAACAAACGTCTAATTATAAAGTTTTGTTAATGAAAGTTCCAATTCATAGAAAGTATTTTCTTCAGTTATGTAGGCAGATTCAGATTCTTCAAAATACAGATCCAGAATGGAAAAAGGTTAGACAAATTCTTCACGAAAATCCAGGCCACAAGTTGTCAATGTTTTATAAAGTTTATAACCAAGTGCTATTTCATAAGACGTCTGAGTCATCTGAGAGGTGGTGTGTTTGCATCCCTCGAAATTTCATTGAACATCTTCTGTGGTACACTCACATTTCATGAGGTCACTACGGACCAGAAAGATGTAAAAGGAAAATCTCGACTTACTGTTATGTTCCGAATCTACATCAGAGAATCCATAAATTATTGAGAAACTGTGTCATCTGTCAAAAGGCAAAATCCTTAAACATTTCCACTTCACTCCCACTAAATCCAATAATTGCTGAAAGGCCAAACCAGCTTCTTAGTATTGATTTGGCAGGGCCACTACCCACCGGTAGGGGAGGCGCTAAATACTTAGTAGCAATCCTGGACAATTTTTCTAAGCACATAGGACTGTACGCAGTGAAATCATCTTGTACAAATCCGATAATTCGTCGCATTGAAAATGATTATTTCCCACGATTCGGGGTTCCAGAATCAATCTTGTCCGATAATGCTTCAAATTTCACATCACGCCCGTGTCGTGCATTTCTTGCTCGCCATGGAATCAAACAAATTTTAATATCCCTGTTTCGACCGCAATGGAATCCGACAGAAAGAATCTTCGAAGAGTTTAGCAGATTTTTAAGGACGTACATTCCAAATAAGCAATCTAAGTGGGTAGACTTCGTAACTCCTTTCGAACAGATTGTAAACCAACTTCCTCATCTGTCGACCGGATTCACGCCACATGAGTTAATGTCGAGATCAAAAGAAAGGAATGAAGGAATGGATAGACCCCCTTCCAAAGTTACAAGACAACGAATTGGACCTAGACGCAAAAAAAACAGGAAAGCTCTCATATCATTGACAACGTATGCTAACGTCCGAAAAAAGGCATTTGATAAGAAGGTAAACAGCGTTATCGATTTCAAAGAAGGAGAAAGATTATTTCCATCTCCTCATTCACTCAATTGATAATTATTTGGTGTTAGTTCATCACCAGAAATTACGATCACGCTGATGGGCCGAACGCAGCGTGAGGCAGAAGGAACATTATCGTTTTCCTATTATTTCTGAGCCAATTTTTTTAAATTGTGTAGTGTTGCATTTCTTTCAAAGTCCGTAAATCATCTGGTCCCTTAGTGTTGTTCGGGGTATGACTACATCGCGAATATAAAAATGCACAGAAATGATAATGTTTCTCTCATTTAGGTATTTAATGCTCAACGTATGTTGTTATAATAGTGTAATCAATCCCTGATTCTGTTGCCAAGTGGCCCACCAAAATATGCACTTTTTCGACATTCTTTAAAAAAAAATACAATTCTTTTTCTTCCCCCCCCCCCCCCCCAACAGCAACGCTACAAACTTCAACTTCAAACGCTCTTCAAAACAAAAAATGTTATCCCAAAATTTGCCACTGCTGAAATAACCCCAAATCTAACAAGCTAACTTTACATAAAACAATCCAACAATGGGCAAAGTCTAAAAGAAAAGTTCATCAAAACAAATAGCACAAAATTTAATTCCGCTTCGAAAAAAAACAAAAACATTCTTGGTGGAACGCGGACTGTCAAACAGTAATTAATTCTAAGCATGAGACATTCAAACACTGGAATAGTAAGAAAACTGAAAATATGTACAACACCTTTCTAACTGTAAGAAAAGAAACCTCTAAAATAATTTGACAGACTAAAAGAAACTACGAAAATTATCAACTTTTAGAAATCGAAAAAGACTTCCAAAAGATCAATACAAGAAACTTTTGTAAAACATTCAAAATAAAATTAACCGGTTACCAGTCTCAAAGTATTTGCTTCAAAAATGAAAATGACAGTTTGGCTCTTCAACCAGTAAAACTGTAAGGTACTGACTAATTGTTTTAAAAACTATTAAACTGTCCAGAACCAGCGAATTAATTCCAACCACAGCAAACTAATAACATGAACCCTAACTCTAAAGAACCTGCCGAAATCGAAATAACTAAACAAATTAAGAGACTCAAAAGCAATAAAATAAGACGGTATAATTGCAGAACTACTAAGATCAGCTGGCCCTAACACCATAAATGAGATCACTCAACTGATAGGACATGTCTGGCAAACTGAGAAAATACCTGAGGATTGGAAAACTGCCCTAATTCATCCAGTGCATAAAAAAGGGGATAGAACCGATGTTAATAATTACCGAGGAATCTCTCTTCTCTCCCAATGTTTTCTTGATCGAGCCCAAGAACAGTTAGAACGTAAACCTGGTGAATATCAAGCAGCTTTAGACCAAACACATCTTGTCCGGAACAAATTCTTAAACTAATCCTTAGCCACCAAAAGATTTCTAGTAACAATATTGTATGCACATTTGTGGATTTTAATAAGGCCTTAATAAGGCCTTAATAAGACTCAGTTGATCGTGAATATATTTTCTAGATTTTAAAGGAACAAAGGCTAGATAATAAAACTCTGACAGTGATTAACTTAAATTCATGGGAGAAGTTTCCTGGAGCATTTGATGTAAAAACTGGTGTTAGATAGGGAGAGGGACTCTCCATTAATGCTTAACTGTGTTTTGGGAGAGGTAATTATAAATTGGCGAGCGCAAAATATAGATCAATCAATCAAATTAGGTGGAAGTAATATTAGATTGCCTCACCTTTGCAGATGATCTTGCAATTTTAACTAGAGATATTACCACAACTCAAAAACAAATTGAGAAAGGCAATGGTTTTCCAGTAGTCTAGGTTCCAATCGATATGGTCACGAGTCCAGGAGACGCTGCAGGCGACGTCGAGCTGTTAGCAAAGGCAATCGCGTCGGTCGTCTACTTCCATAGCCCTTTAATTTCAAATTTCACCCCGCTGTCCTAACGAACACGCTCGTCGTATATCCCAGATTGATGTCTGCGGTTGTTTTACGCAGTGTTACATGTCTATTAGTACTGACAACCCGACACAAACTCTGCTGCACTCGTTAGTTAAGTGATAGCCGTCGGCCAGTGCATTGTCCGAGGTGAGAGGTAATGCCTGAAATTTGGTATTATCGGCATAGACTTGACATTGTCCATCTCACAGTATTGAATTCTCTAATGATTTCTCGAAATGGAATGTCCCATGCATCTAGGTCCATCTATCATTCTGCGTTCAAAATCTCTGAATTCCCATCGTGCGGGCATAATCACGTCGGAAACCTTTTCACATGAATCACCTGAGTACAAATGACAGCTCCGCCAATGCACTGCCCTTTATACCTTGTTTACGCGATACTACCGCATGTCGTATATGTGTATATCGGTATCCCATGACTTTTGTCTCCTCAGTGTATAACACGTTTTTAGAGTGATACTCTCTCCTTGTTTTTTGTGTGGTCTAATTCCTAACTTCATTCTTATGTTGTTATGAAGTTATGATCATTGTTCTGTAAACCTCAGGGCTTTGTGCTTCTGTCGAAGGCCACCTTGAACAAGCGTATCTCCTCGCGGACATCAGCTTTCTTCTGTGATACTGATCAGATGTTAACACGTCTCAGATCCCATCTATAATGGCAGTCCCCATAAAAATAAGACTAGTTTATAAACAACACTAGGTGAAATGAAGCAATGGTTAAGGCAATGGGATTTTTTCACAACGAGCACATTAAGAGCAACCCTTCAACTGTCCTGATTTAGGTTCCGTGCAACTTCTTCCAAAGTCTTTTTATCGGTGGAACAATATACTTTCATCGTTGTTTTTCATTTATGTAATGGTCTGATTACCATGGCTCGTAGGTCCACTCGACGTTAGGTGTAACTATTGGAAATGGTGCCTTCTGCGATCTTGGTAACTGGTCTCTAGCACCCGCACATACGGTTATAGTGCAGCCAATGATATCCATATAATCAGCATGCAGTTGACATGAAATTGTGCCTCCATCTAATCATACATGTGCGTATCAGTCACTATTTGACAGTCTTACAAAAAAAAAAAAAAAGGGTCAAAGGCTCTGAGCACTATGGGACTTAACATGTGTGGTCGTCAGTCCCCTAGAACTTAGAACTACTTAAACCTAACTAACCTAAGGACATCACACACATCCATGCCCGAGGCAGGATTCGAACCTGCGACCGTAGCAGTCAGGCGGTTCCGGCCTGATCGCCTAGAACCGCACGGCCACCGGGTCGGCGACAGTCACACATTGGTGACTTACTGTGTAACCCTTAGAGTGATTCAGAGTCAAGTAGCGCATTTCACGCAACCTACAAACAGCTGAAGCACGAAGACTGGGACATTTCGCAATGTAGATACGCCTTTGCCCTGATTATCGTAGTTTATCACATGTGTATCATAGTTGTTTATGGGACAACTAACTTTTCCCAGGCATTCTGCTGTTTTTACTGATCAACACACTGCATACGTGCTCTAATAATGCCATTCAGTCATTGAGTGAAATGTTTTCTTGGTATTTTCTTAAGGGATCACCTCTGACAACTTCGCTATGCCACAAACCTTCAGAATGCATCAATCCAGCTTCATTTCAGGTTAAAATTATTTTTCCAGATGCCTTGAAAAGTTTTCATTTGATGTCCTAGCGAACGACGTATGCTGTTCCCTGCTTACATGACACGGTATCCTTAGTACTGAAGTACTCATCGCAGTCTACTATCTGAGACGAAACGTTCCATTTCACTTATTTTATCGACCAGATTTCATTAAAATATCGTGTTTGTAGATGAAAGCCGCATTTATGTTGGGACGTAGTTCCCTTTAAGATTAATGCGCTTTGTTCAAAATTTTGCACTCAAGTGAATTCAGTCCCTGGGTATTCACTCTGGAAGGTTTACAAAAAACGCTGCCAGACGCTCTTTAGTATGAGACCGTTTTCCAGCTTGAGTCGATTTCGCCTTCTCTCGTGGAGGGCCACCCTATTTTTACAGCTGTTTTTAGTGACGTACAGTGATGCAGCCGTATCTCACACAGTATGAAATCAGTGCAAAAATGAATTGTAGCTTTTTAAAAACAGTCGTGATATTGTCTCTTAAATCAAATCACAATTTCGCTTCGCTCAGCACACACTAAATTCGGTACCAGTATTGTACAAAGCCCTGTTATCGTTAACTCTCCATTTAAATAGTACTTTACTGTTACTTGTAATACGCCTATGGCATCAACTACCTCACACAACGCGTCCACTACCACAATTTTCATCAGTACTTGCAGTTTCGGGAAGTTCTTTACGTCGGTCCTCTTTAGGAGAAGTAAGACAGGTTTCATTTCAGTCACTCATTTCTGAATTGTTAAAATTGTCGAGATGTATCGTTTTAAACCTTCAACAAATTTGGATGAATTTCAGCTTGCGATAAACTGCCAAAATGGAGAATTTTGTAGGAATGTTGTACTTCAGTTCAATAGCTTGACGAAACAATCATAACACATTGCTATAAATAGCTGTCTATACAGAACTACACCACAGGTCATATTTATACCTTAAATAATGCACAACACGTACGAACACGACAAAAAATTTCATTTGTATTGAGGCCTCCTCAGGTCAGGTGTAGAACATTACTTCCTGTCCTTGTATTTAGCTCACGAACAAACATACAGTGAACATATATTTCCAGATGTGACCTGTTCCGGTGCAGGGACTCAGTTTCGTCGATCTCGCAGTCCTCCAGCAGCAGGAGCAAGGGCACGAGAGTGTTTGGCAAGCAGTCCGCCGCTCGCCC
Organism: Schistocerca gregaria; assembly: GCF_023897955.1. Classification (NCBI taxonomy): domain Eukaryota; kingdom Metazoa; phylum Arthropoda; class Insecta; order Orthoptera; family Acrididae; genus Schistocerca; species Schistocerca gregaria. The sequence goes on from NC_064931.1 coordinate 46,554,718, forward strand.
CAATGACACGCCGCCATCAGCGCAGGAAACGGTTGCCACGCGCTCCTAAAAATTCGGACAACTGCGACCTGATGTGGGTGAACACGCTACGTGTGGTCCCATAAAATTCTAACCAAAAGTTTAGCATGACATTCATAGTTTGTGTATCTGAAAACTCTTTCGCAATACCCTTTCACCTCTGTAAATCACTACGTACCTGTGTAACGGAGGTAAAACCCAATCTGTGGGCTGTAGTGTTCTTACAGGGAGCGGTGATACCTCGTTATGAATAATAACAGTTTAAAATTCGTCGACTGCATAAATCTATGTGCAAATCACTACTTATTTATATTAATTAGTTATTTATTAGTTTGCTCTGTCTTCTTCGGACAGAGTGGGAGAAGTACGTATAGTGAAATCTTGAACTTTGTATTAAAGTCGTCGTAGTATAGTTGCTGATTTCCATGTTGCTTATACAACCAGCGATTATATTTAACGAAACGGTCACCTTCTATTAGAAGACAAATTTTAATATTTTCCGTTGCTAATTTCCGTGTTACTTATACAACCAGCGATTACATTTAACGAAACGGTCACCTTCTATCAGAAGATAAATTTTAATATTTTCCGTTTTTCTTCTTCGTAGTTACTTTTAATTAAATGAAAATTAATTAGTTGTCCTTCAGTTCCTAATAGTAGGCTACAATGTTCCTTGTTGTTGTTGTTGTGGTCTCCAGTCCTGAGACTGGTTTGATGCAAGTCTCCATGCTAATCTATCCTGTGCAAGCTCCTTCATCTCCCAGTACCTACTGCAACCTACATCCTTCTGAATCTGCTTAGTGTATTCATCTCTTGGTCTCCCTCTACGATTTTGACCCTCCACGCTGCCCTCCAATGCTAAATTTGAGATCCCTTGATGCCTCAGGACATGTCCTACCAATCGATCCCTTCTTCTAGTCAAGTTGCGCCACAAACTTTTCTTCTCCTCAATCCTATTCAATACCTCCTCATTAGTTACGCGATCTACCCACCTAATCTTCAACATTCTTCTGTAGCACCACATTTCCTAAGCTTCTATTCTCTTCTTGTCCAAACTATTTGTTGTCCACGTTTCACTTCCATACATGGCTAGACTCCATACAAATACTTTTAAAAATGACTTCCTGACACTTAAATCGATACTCGATGTTAACAAATTTCTCTTCTTCAGAAACGCTTTTCTTGCCATTGCCAGTCTACATTTTATATCCTCTCTACTTCGACCATCATCAGTTATTTTGCTCCCCAAATAGAAAACTCCTTTACAACTTTAAGTGTCTCATTTCCTAATCCACTTCCCTCAGCATCACCTGACTTAATTCGACTACATTCCATTATCCTTGTTTTGCTTCTGTTGATGTTCATCTTATATCCTCCTTTCAAGACACTGTCCATTCCATTCAACTGCTCTTCCAAGTCCTTTGCTGTCTTTGACATTACAATGTCATCGGCGAACCTCCACGTTTTTATTTCTTCTCCCTGGATTTCAATACCTACTCCAAATTTTTCTTTTGTTTCCTTTACTGCTTGCTCAATATACAGATTGAACAACATCGGGGAAAGGCTACAACCCTGTCTCACTCCCTTCCCAACCACTGCTTCCCTTTCATGCCCCTCGACTTTTATGACGGCCATCTGGTTTCTGTACAAATTGTAAATAGCCTTTCGCTCCCTGTATTTTACCCCAGCCACTTTTAGAATTTGAAAGAGAGTATTCCAGTCAACATTGTCAAAAGCTTTCTCCAAGTCTACAAATGCTAGAAACGTAGGTTTGTCTTTCCTTAATCTTTCTTCTAAGATAAGTCGTAAGGTCAGTATTGCCTCACGAGTTCCAACATTTCTACGGAATGCAAACTGATCTTCACCGAGGTCGGCTTCTACCAGTTTTTCCATTCGTCTGTAAATAATTCGTGTTAGTATTTTGCAGCTGTGACTTATTAAACTGATAGTTCGGTAATTTTCGCATCTGTCAACACCTGCTTTCTTTGGGATTGGAATTGTTATATTCTTCTTGAAGTCTGAGGGTATTTCGCCAGTATCGTACATCTTGCTCACCAGATGGTAGAGCTTTGTCAGGACTGGCTCTCCCAAGGCCGTCAGTAGTTCCAATGGAATGTTGTCTACTCCGGGGGCCTTGTTTCGACTCAGGTCTTTAACTGCTCTGTCAAACTCTTCACGTAGTATCGTATCTCCCATTTCATCTTCATCTACATCCTCTTCCATTTCCATAATATTGTCCTCAAGTACATCGCCCTTGTATAGAGCCTCTATATACTCCTTCCACCTTTCTGCTTTCCCCTCTTTGCTTAGAACTGGATTTCCATCTGAGCTCTTGATATTCATACAGGTAGCTCTCTTTTCTCCAAAGGGCTCTTTAATTTTCCTGTAGGCTGTATCTATCTTACCCCTAGTGAGATAAGCCTCCACATCCTTACATTTGTCCTCTAGCCATGCCTGCTTAGCCATTTTGCAGTTCCTGTCGATCTAATTTTTGAGACGTTTGTATTCCTTTTTGCCTGCTTCATTTACTGAATTTTTGTATTTTCTCCTTTCATCAATTAAATTCAATATTTCTTCTGTTACCCAAGGATTTCTACTAGCCCTCATCTTTGTACCTACTTGATCCTCTGCTGCCTTCACTACTTGATCCCTCAGAGCTACCCATTCGTCTTCTACTGTATTTCTTTCCCCCATTCCTGTCAATTGTTCCATTATGCTCTCCCTGAAACTCTGTACAACCTCTGGTTTAGGCAGTTTATCCAGGTCCCATCTCCTTAAATTCCCACCTTTTTGCAATTTCTTCAGTTTTAATCTACAGTTCATAAATAGATTGTGGTCAGAGTCCACATCTGCCCCTGGAAATGTCCTACAATTTAAAACCTGGTTCCTAAATCTCTGTCTTACCATTACATAATCTATCTGATACCTTTTAGTATCTCCAGGATTCTTCCATGTATACAACCTTCTTTTATGATTCTTAAACCAAGTGTCAGCTATGATTAAGTTGTGCTCTGTGCAAAATCCTAACAGACAGCTTCCTCTTTCATTTCTTAGCCCCAATCCATATTCACCTACTGTTTCCTTCACTCCCTTTTCCTACTGTCGAATTCCAGTTACCCATGACTATTAAATTTTCGTCTCCCTTCACTACCTGAATAATTTCTTTTATCTCATCATACATTTCTTCATTTTCTTCATCATCTGCAGAGCTAGTTGGCATATAAACTTGTACTACTGAAGTAGACATGGCCTTCGTGTCTATCTTGGCCACTATAATACGTTCACTATGCTGTTTGTAGTAGCTTATCCGCACTCCTATTTTTTTATTCATTATTAAACCTACTCCTGCATTACCCTATTTGATTTTGTGTTTATAGCCCTGTATTCATCTGATCGGAAGTCTTGTTCCTCCTGCCACCGAACTTCACTAATTCCCACTATATCTAACTTTAACCTATCCATTTCCCTTTTTAAATTTTCTAACCTACCTGCCAGATTAAGGGATCTGACATTCCACGCTCCGATCCGTAGAATGCCAGTTTTCTTTCTCCTGATAACGACGTCCTCTTGAGTAATCCCCGCCCGGAGATCCGAATGGGGGACTATCTTACCTCCGGAATACTTTACCCAAGAGGACGCCACATCATTTAACCATACAGTAAAGCTGCATGCCCTCGGGAAAAATTACGGGTGTAGTTTCCCCTCGATTTCAGCCGTTCGCAGTACCACAACAGCAAGGCCGTTTTGGTTAATGTTACAAGGCCAGATCAGTCAATCATCCAGACTGTTGCCCCTGCAACTACTGAAAAGGCTGCTGTCCCTTTTCAGGAACCACACGTTTGTCTGGCCTCTCAACAGATACCCCTCCGTTGTGGTTGCACCTACGGTACGGCTATCTGTATCGTTGAGGCACGCAAGCCTCCCCACTAACGGCAAGGTCCACGGTTCATAGGGGGAGGGCAATGTTCCTTAAAAACACGTATTACTCAGTTAAAACGTGTTTCACAGTTTTAGTTCAAAATCATAAATATCATTAGTTTTGCAATTTGCGCAACCTTCGCCATTCCAATCCTGAAGAGAAAGAGAGAGAGTGAGAGAGAGAGAATTTTGCACACTTCACCTTCAAGACAGGAGGAAGATCACTAAAATCACTACAGACAAAAGATTTCATAATCTGGCTTGAAACATTTACGTATGTAATATATGAAAGAGTAAGGCTGTTACCAAAAATCTCTAAACGTTCTTGCCAGATTTACTTCAAATTTCTACATTCAAATGAAACAATGAAGAAAATCAATGAAAAATTGAATGCCTAAAAACGAAATATATGCAGGTAAACTGACTGCAATTCCTGTCGCGGGAATGAATTACAGCGACAATACCTGTCTTGGAGATAATACCGTTACGCGTCACCATATCACATGACAAGCGAAAGCTCGAGAATTTTACAGAAACATGATTTGCAAACTCTTATTTATTGATTAGTTACATACGGCGCATATTAGGCCGCGTTTAATAGTTATTTTTATTATAAAAATCTACAATGATATATAAACGCTAGGCAGGTCGAGGATATTGTACCAACAAAAGTCACTAGATAGCAGGCCGATCAAAAGATCGAACAGAAACCGAGATTTCCCAAACTGTGAGGTAAGCTGTTGGAACAGTTCGAGTCGTGCTCAGTTGAAACAGTCCTGTCTGAAACACTGAAAACTGAGTTGAAACAATAAAAGACGATTTCTCCAAAAACACAATTTGATACTTATCGCAAAATGTAATGACAGACGGCGCAACTAATCATATTTCCATACAGGCAAAGACATATTTCTTCGCTACATTCCGTTGAACCCGTGTTTCAAATATGCCCTTCGATTTAAAGAGATTGCAGTTTCCAATACGGCTTCCATTCGCTAAGGGTACAAGACCAATCACTTTCTGTCGTGGATATTGAACATCCAGGACTACGCCAGGAACTACAGTAAAACTCCGAAACACGTTGATGCGCCTACAAGATGGATAGGAATCACCACTGACGATATATCGGAATGGAGTAGGAGACGGCATGAGTCTTAACGAGTATATTGATTTTCACACATCCGATGACGCAGTTAGGCCAAAACGCGTAGTGAGAGGATAAATAATAATTATATTCGTGACCAAGGCAAGAGTACTGTGTGACTCGCGGCCAACAGGGTAGCACTGTTACGTGCCGTTAGATTTGACTACATCGAGAACCTGTAGTCGACGGTCACGTGAGCTGCGTCCGTAACGTCCTCGCGTTTCAAGAACTCGAGCCGCAGTAACGAAGTTCCTTCGCCTTTTTGCAAGAGGGTTGCCTCGCAGTGCTAGTCCTGCCCCGCCCCTGCCACAACAGCGGGCGTTGGCGAAGACGTGCGCTGAATCCCGCCTGCTAACATATCTGCACTCACCTTCAACCAGTGCGTAGCGTCCAACGATAACAAAGACCTGTCAACATCAAACGAAAGCAACCAATCGTTAGAGGCTAACTTTACTCATCCAGGTCTCCCTTAAGCTCGTCCATTAAGTACTGTAAATAGGTGATGCGAACAAAATAGCTGATTTCTTTTCATGACAGCAGATACAGCTATTACCGACGATGGAAAATCGTGACGGCGTAGCTCTTTTACGTGTACTGCTTCGTTTGGCAGCTGGATTACAAATGGTTCAAATGGCTCTAAGCACTATGGGACTTAACATTTGAGGTCACCAGTCCACTAGTCTTAGAACTACTTAAACCTAACTAACCTAAGGACGTCACACACATCCATGCCCGAGGCAGGATTCGAACCTGCGGCCGTAGCAGCAGCGCGGTGCCAGATTGAAAAGCCTAGAACGGCTCGGTCACAGCGGCCGGCAGCTGGATTACATCTGATAACAAAAGTTGGTGTTGTGGAGCCAAGACGAATCCAGCTTGTGTAAGTGCAAGAAAGGCTCATAACAGCAGAGATGGATGACTAGTTCGATGTAGGCCAGAGGCATGGAATAAGTTACTAGTAAGTGCGTAAGCACTGCTCTCGACAGAATATGACAAGATGAGAGAAATGTTAGTTTGGCGAGAGGGAGTAATTCATTGAGAATTACTCAAATATTCCATTTCATTCGGAAGTGACGTCCTTCAAAAAGATCTGTATGAGGTGTGACTTCCGGGGGGAACGAAGTCACTGGAGACTTAAGTTAGGTACGAGCGTATGGAATAGTTTCCCAGATCGAAGACATCTTAAGTAATAGAAAGCAGGATTTTATCTTCGACGGCGAGTGTTCATCGGAGACAAGGGTGTCGTCAGGAGTGCCTCAGGGAAGTGTGATAAGACAGCTATTGTTTTTTTACACACATAAATGCTCTGGCGCACAGGATGGGCAGTTATGTGCAGTTGTTTGCCGCTGGAGCTGTGGTGTACGGGAAGGTGTCGAAAATGAGTGTCTGTAGGAGGATACAAGACGACTTAGACAATATTTCTAGATGGTGTGTGAATAACAGTTTGCTCTAAATGTAAAAAATGTAAGTTAATGCAGATGAGTAGGGAAAAAAACCGTAATATTCGGATAAAGCATCAGTATTGTCCTGACTGGCAGTCACATTGTTTAAATATCTGGACGTAGCGTTGCAAAGCGACATGTAACTGAATGAGCATGTGAGGATCCTGCTAGGGAAGGCGAATGGTCGACTTCCGTTTATTGGGAGACATTTAGAAAGTGTAGTTCATCTTTAAAGGTGACCGCATGTAGGATGTTTGTGCGACCTATTCTCGAGTACTGCTCAACTGCTTGGGATCCGGAACAGGTCCGATTAAAAGAGAACATCGAAGCATGTCAGAGGTGGGCTGATAGTTCTGTTACCGGTAGGTCCGAACAATACGCAAGTGTTAAGAAGGCGCTTCGGAAACTCAAAAGGGAATGTTTCGAGGAAAGGCGACAATCTTTCCGAGAATCACTATTGAGAAAATTTAGAGACCCGGCATCTGAAGACGACTGCCGAACGATTCTACGGCCGCCAACCTGTATTTCGCGCAAGGACGAAAAAGATAAGATTCGAGAAATTAGGGCTCATACGGAGGCATTTAGGCAGTCGTTATCCCATTGCTCTCTGTGCGAGCGGATCAGGAAAGGAAAAGATCAGTATTGGTGCAGGGTACACTCCGCCATGCACCGTACCGTGACTTGCGGGATTTTTATGTATGTGTAGATATTCGTAGTGACACGGAGGCAAACAGTTTCCAAAAGTTGTTTAGCCACGGTTGAGACACATCCTTCGCCAATCCTTGAAGACTGCAGGCTGGACGCTGGAAAATGGTATAAAAGTACATGTCTTCCCATCACATCCCAGACATACTCTGAATGACAAATTATCAGGAATGGGCAGGAAATATTGGATCCGTTAATTTGTCAAGGCATTTGTAGTGTGAAATTCTGTGTGGGGTCTTTCATTATCCTGCTGGAATATGCAATTTTATACCTTTATCTTTAACGGAATGACGACTGGGTTTACCATTCTTGACAGGTACTGGCGAGCATCCAGTCTCCATTCAAGAATTATCGAACCAGTTCTGTTGTCATATCCAATAGCTCCTCATATCATGATTCGTCACTCTGAGACGTGTGAGTCTCAACAATCGCTGTTTTCTGTAATCCATGTAGATGAAGGACTACGGCCCCTAAATCAGTCGAGACCAATTTGGCTGTGCACTTGTGCTCTTACTACTCACTGTAAGACATTAGCAAGCATTCATGTGAATTGGTACCGACATTACCTGCAGACATAGCTATTGATCCTTACAGATCTCCTTTTATCAGTTGAGTGATGTTGTTAATAATAGTTCTCTTTGGTTAACATGAAATAATGAACTGAAGGTGACCACAGTGAGCCCGAAGTTTCGTATGAATAAGAAAAGCTGGAAACACTTGTGATCATAAAATAAACAATAGTAAACACAAAATCCACAGGCAGATTTTAGAACCCTTCGGAATGGAAAATGGAGTGAGACATGATGACAGATTTTTCCCTTCCCAATCTTTTTTTTTTTTTTTTTCAACAACATGAAAAAGTAAAATGGCACCGAGACGGGCAGAAACTCTTTCACAGAATTAACCAATCACATTCGATCGAGTTAGAGAAAAATTGGAGGGACAGTCTTACAGTTGTAAATACTAGACCAGTCTTTATTAGTAACATCGCAAAACACCAGACTGAACTCTTTAAAATACATTACAACAAGACTTGCTCTACATATTTCATTCGCAAGTACGAAGTAGAAAACAAAACAAAAAAAAAATGACTAGGCGTGAATAGGGCTCGGCAATTGAGGGTTCCGTACAAACTTAATTACGTGTGTATCAGTTCATCCATTTCGAATATCGAGGATATCGACGATTGTTGTCTGTTACAGACATTGATGCTGGGAAATTACCGGTCCCCGGGACTCCGAGACTTTCGAGAAGGTTTTAAAGTCAAGTTTGAAGTCGGATAATAAGTGGCAAAGAATTTTTTTTCGTGTGATATACGAGGAGCGTTCAATAAGTAGTACAACACTTTTTTTTTCCAAAAGCAGGTTAGTTTTATACAGGATTCCAATACACGATATTATTCCCCACTCTTTTGGCTACAAAATTCTAGTATTAACATAATTTCCGTTGAATGCGACTGCCTGACGCCACCTTGGTGGGCGGGTCTGTACGCCCGCACGGTACCCATCTGCTGGTCGACGCCAGAGCCAGCGTTTCGCTGCATCAGTCACCTCTCCATCACGTCCGTGCTGCTCCACACGGAGTACATTCTTCATTAGGTCAAACGGATGAAAGTCGAAAGGTGCAAGTCTGGGCTGTAGGATGGATGATGAGCAACAGTGGGGATAATGACAGACGCCTCGCCCTGTTCTGGCGTAACCACAAGCGACGGAACGAACAAGAATAACGCAAGACCAGAGAAGGCGGTGAAACGGCGTCGGCCAGTGGTGCGCTGATTAGGACCGCGCACGATAGGAGCGACACCTGCAAGAAGTGAATATCAGCGCCAGCCTCGGCCTGACGTTAGTGGACAGGATTCGCAGAGTGTTAGCACGGCCTAGCAGAGAGTGCTACGGGAACAGTTATTAGGGATCCACAAACCGTGTGTCAGACGTCTAGGAACCTTGCATATAGCCAAGCACTCTGATTTATATTGCGTGTCGCCCATCGCTTGCGACAACATGTAGTACATTCAAGTTAATTACTGTCAAATCTGCTTTACTGAAATAAAACTATTGATGTTATTTCCTTGAATTGTTGTATAGCATTCCGAGAAGGCAGCTTCCTTTAGGCACCCTATACGATACGCGTGGGCAAGATCCCACATTTGGCGTCGAGGACTCAAGATGCCCTGTGACTCATCATTCTTTTGTTAACTGGCAAGTGTCTGTAGAGATTCAGCAAGTGCCTAAGAATATCTGCGATGCTCTGGTTTTCTGCCAAAAGAAACTCAATATCAGCTCACTGCAAGGTACGCACCTCTGTTACCGACGCCATTTTTAGGCAACGTGTAGCGCAGCTACCTATCGAAACTTCATGAAACTATAGGTAGTGAAGTGGGAATATTCCACGATGTCCCCCAATAAATTCAACGTTGTTTCAACTGAAACTGACCTACAGAAAAAATATATGTCATTACTAATTGGATGCCCCTTGTAATTACGGCCTACACTATGTGATCAAAGGTATCCGGATACCTGGATGAAAATAACTTACAAGTTCTTGGCGCCCTTCACCGGTAATTCTGGAATTCAATATGGTGTTGGCCCACCCTTAGCCTTGATGACACCTTCCATTCTCACAGACATGCGTTCAATCAGGTGCTGGAAGGTTTCTTGGAGAATAGCAACCCATTCTTCACGGAGTGCTGCAGAGAGGAGAGGTATTGAAGTCGGTCGGTGAGGCCTGGCTCGAAGTCGGCGTACGAAAACATCCCATATGTGTTCTATAGGATTCAGGTCAGGACTCGGTGCAGGCCAGTCCATTACAAGGATGTTATTGTCGTGTAACCACTCCGCCACAGGCCGTGCATTATGAACAGGTGCTCGATTGTGTTGAAAGATGCAATCGCCATCCCCGAATAGGTCTTCAACAGTGGGAAGCAAAAAGGTGCTTAAAACATCAATTTTGGCCTGTGCTGTGATAGTGCCACGTAAAACAACATGGGGCGCAAGCCCCCTCCATGAAAAGCACGACCACACCGTAACACCACTGCCTCCGAATTTTACTGTTGGCACTTCACACGCTGGCAGATGACGTTCACCGGGCATTCGCCAAACCCAGACACTGCCATCGGATCGCCACATTGTGTACAGCGATTCGTTACTCCACACAACGTTTTTCCATTGTTCAGTCGTCCAATATTTACGCTCCTTACACCAAGCGAGGCGTCTTTTGCATTTACCGGTGTGATGTGTGGCTTATGAGCAGCCACTCGACCATGAAATCACAGTTTTCTCGCCTCCCGCCTAACTGTCGTAGAATTTGCACTGGATCCTGGTGCAGTTTGGAATTCCTGTGTGATGGTCTGGATAGATGTCTGCCTATTGCACAATACGAACTTCTTGAACTGTCGGCGGTCTCTGTCAGTCAACTGACGGGGTCGACCTGTAAGCCTTTGTCCTGTACGTGTCCCTTCACGTTTCCACTTCACTGTCACCTCGAAAAAAGTGGACCTAGGGATGTTCAGGAGTGCGAAAATCTCGCGTACAGACGTATGACAGAAGTGACCCCCAACGACCTGACCACGTTCAAAGTCCGTGAGTTCTACTCTCTCACGATTTCTCATGATACTGAGGCCGCTAATATGGAGTACCTGGCAGTAGGTGGCAGCACAACACACGTAATATAAAAAACATATCTTTTTGGGGGTGTCCGTATATTTTTGATCACATAGTGTATTAGGCCATTTAGCAAGTGTATCTGAAACTGCCAAATGTTAATACATAATATTATGGTCATATAGATATTTCTGTCCTTTATAAAATCTTGGTGCCCATTATGTTATGCATTAACATTTGGCAGTTTGAGACACACTTGATAATGGCCTAATATAAAGGCCGAAACTGGTCATTGGAACTTAATTAAGTTCTAAACATAAAAGCACCTGGAGCGGCTTTTCGTTAACTGAACAACAACTGCGGAATCACTTTCATCGAGACATGGACAAATTAATACAGGAGAAGTATAGGAATGTTACTAATAGTATCCGTCATTGCTGTTACTTGTTAAAATGTTTCCTTTCATTTCCTTGAACGTCTATGGTGAAAGTTCCAGTATAGGTCCCTACTTGAAATCACTGCCTACATTTTTTCTTGGTTCTTGAAAGTATAAAAAATTAAGGTTTAATAAAAGAGGAGGGATTACGAAATAACATCCATCAGCTCGGGATGTAAATCAAGTTCTGACGGGAAGAGAATGGGGCAGGAAATCAGCCGCCCTTTCTCAAAGTAATCACTCTACACTTGCGTTAATCTATCCATAGGACCAACGGGAAATCTATATCTGAATGGATGGACGGAGAATCGAACTCGACTTCTCTCAGACTCGAGCCTAATTCCTTAAACACTGCGCCACAATCACAGCAAATGTATGACAGCGTGCTGTAAAGTAGTGCTTTTGAATCTTTTACGCGAAAAATCTTCAAGCTTTTTAAATAAAACAAAAGGTATTAACATTCTACGTCTTCATTCTTCATGTCTGGATATTTATTTCTCAACGTAGTCACTTCGGAAAACGAACACATTTCTCCCAACGAGAGACCGGTTTGTTGATGCCGTCACTGTAGAATATTTGCCTTTTTGGCGGAGCCACAACGTCATCTCTGCTTGTACAGCTTCGTCTATCAAACTGAAATCCTCGAAGGTGTTCTGTAAGTTTTGAAAGCAGATGAAAGTCGGATGGGGCTAAGTCGGGACTGCATGCAGTATGATCGATGACAGTGAACCCAAGGCGTCGGATTTTTACAGATGTCTCAACGCTCGTGTGTGATATGGCATTGTTATACTGAAGGAGAAGGTGCTCCATGTGTGAACGAACTCTTCGAATTTGAAACTCAATTACAGCACGCTGTTTTTCACGCTCCGGTGCAGTTACATACCGCCATGCTACACACCGCAATTCGGAAATCTCTAGCGGCAGATGGCTGCGAAAATAGAGCCATGAAGAATAATGTAGAGCAGGGGTTCCCAACAAAATTTTCTCGAGGACCCCCTCATCGAGCATGATTGGTACCTTGTCATATCACAGTATCAAGTACCTAAAAAAGCCAAATTAAGAGTCTTTTTATAAGTTTTCTATTTTTGGTACTTAGAAAAAACATTGACATATTCATTATTGAAAAAAATATTGAGCTTCAAACTGTTAATGCAAGAAGCGGCTAAACCAAAATATCTGTTATCATACGAAATATATTTTTTATTCTAATAACATCTTGCGGACCCCCCCCCCCCCCCCCCCTCCGTGGCATTGCTCGCGGACCCCTGGGGGGTCCGCAGACCACCTGTTGGGAACCACTGATGTAGAGTGTTATTACTGTTTGTTCTATGCAGAAAGCGTTAAGTTTTTTCACATGAGACATTGGGGAGAATTACTTTTGAGTACGCCCTCGTATTTACATCTACATTCTCCACAAGCCACCATAGAGTCAGTTGCTCAATTAGGAATTCTTTTGCACGTTCCTGGTTTGAACAGATTAATCTGTCATCTTCAGAAGCCTTCAAAATTTGCAGTATTACACGTCATTAGAAGTGCGTTACAAAAACATACTTAACATTCCTCTAGCAGATAGAGAGCATCATGACTGATACAGGGATTAGTGATCACAAGGTCGTTGTAGCTAGGTTCAATACAGTTTCTTCCAAATCCATCAGAAACAAACGCGGATAAAGTGTCACTAGAAGCCTTCCTAAAAGACAATTTCCATTCCTTCCGAACTGACTATGCGAATGTAGACGAGATGTGGCTCAAATTCAAAGATATAGTAGCAACAGCAATTGAGATATTCATACCTCATAAATTGGTAAGAGATGGAACGGATCCCCCGTGGTACACAAAAAAGGTCCGAACGCTGTTGCAGAGGCAACGGAAAAAGCATGCGAAGTTCAGAAGAACGCGAAATCCCGAAGATGGGCTAAAATTTACAGACGCGCGAAATTTGGCACGGACTTCGATGCGAGATGCCTTTAATAGGTTCCACAACGAAATATTGTCTCGAAATTTGGTAGAAAATCCGAAGAAATTCTGGTCGTATGTAAAGTACACAAGCGGCAAGACTCAGTCAATACCTTCGCTGCGCAGTGCCAATGGTACTGTTACCGACGATTGTGCCGCTAAAGCGGAGTTGTTGAACGCAGTTTTCCGAAATTCCTTCACCAGGGAAGACGAATGGAATATTCCAGAATTTGAAACACGAACATCTGCTAGCATGAGTTTCTTAGAAGTAGATACCTTACGGGTTGCGAAGCAACTCAAATCGCTTGATACGGGCAAGTCTTCAGGTCCAGATTGTATACCGATTAGGTTCCTTTCAGATTACGCTGATACTATAGCTCCCTACTTAGCACTCATATACAACCACTCGCTCACCGATAGATCTGTACCTACAGATTGGAAAATTGCGCAGCTCGCACCAGTGTTCAAGAAGGGTAGTAGGAGTAATCCATTTAACTACAGACCTATATCATTGACGTCGGTTTGCAGTAGGGTTTTGGAGCATATACTGTATTCAAACATTATGAATCACCTCGAAGGGAACGATCTATTGACACGTAATCAGCATGGCTTCAGAAAACATCGCTCTTGTGCAACGCAGCTAGCTCTTTATTCGCACGAAGTAATGGCCGCTATCGACAGGGGATCTCAAGTTGATTCCGTATTTCTAGATTTCCGGAAAGCTTTTGACACCGTTCCTCACAAGCGACTTCTAATCAAGCTGCGGACCTTTGGGATATCATCTCAGTTGTGCGACTGGATTCGTGATTTCCTGTCAGGAAGGTCGCAGTTCGTAGTAATAGACGGCAAATCATCGAGTAAAACTGAAGTGATATCAGGTGTTCCCCAGGGAAGCGTCCTGGGACCTCTGCTGTTCCTGATCTATATAAATGACCTGGGTGACAATCTGAGCAGTTCTCTTAGATTGTTCGCAGATGATGCTGTAATTTACCGTCTAGTAAGGTCATCCGAAGACCAGTATCAGTTGCAAAGCGATTTAGAAAAGATTGCTGTATGGTGTGTCAGGTGGCAGTTGACGCTAAATAACAAAAAGTGTGAGATGATCCACATGAGTTCCAAAAGAAATCCGTTGGAATTCGATTATTCGATAAATAGTACAATTCTCAAGGCTGTCAATTCAACTAAGTACCTGGGTGTTAAAATTACGAACAACTTCAGTTGGAAGGACCACATAGATAATATTGTCGGGAAGGCGAGCCAAAGGTTGCATTTCATTGACAGGACACTTAGATGATGCAACAAGTCCACTAAAGAGACAACTTACACTACAGTCGTTCGTCCTCTGTTAGAATATTGCTGCGCAGTGTGGGATCCTCACCAGGTGGGATTGACGGAGGACATCGAAAGGGTGCAAAAAAGGGCAGCTCATTTTGTATTATCACGTTATAGCGGAGAGAGTGTGGCAGATATGATACACGAGTTGGGATGGAATTCATTACAGCAAAGACGTTTTTCGTCGCTGCGAGACCTTTTTACGAAATTTCAGTCACCAATTTTCTCTTCCGAATGCGAAAATATTTTGTTGAGCCCAACCTACATAGGTACGAATGATCATCAAAATAAAATAAGAGAAATCAGAGCTCGAACAGAAAGGTTTAGGTGTTCGTTTTTCCCGCTCGCTGTTCGGGAGTGGAATAGTAGAGAGATAGTATGATTGTGGTTCGATGAACCCTCTGCCAAGCACTTAAATGTGAATTGCAGAGTAGTCATGTAGATGTAGATGTAGATGAGCAGACCATGTTAGCTGAATCTTCCGTCGGTTCTTGGTAGAACAACACTATAATAAACGAAAAGCACTAGTTTGCTTTTAGCAGATGTCAATAGCGTCTGCACAGAAGCATAATGCCATGACATGTTCAAAAATGCACATACTATATGTGATAGCCAAGCCCACAAACTGATAATTTCCAGTAAATGACTTACATATATGTTCATAGTCGAGTAATTGTGTTAGCCGCAAGGAACATACACAAAACCGTGTAATACTGTTCTTATGCTTTACATACATGTGTAAGTAGGCTTTTTAGGTTTTTATGTTGGTAACGCCACGTAGCGCTCTGTATGAAAATCACTGACTGTGCTGTGTGCAGTCTGTGGCTGGTTGGCATTGTTGCAATATTCGCTATTGTAGTGTTGGGCAGTTGGATGTGAACAGCGCGTAGCGTTACGCAGTTGGAGGTGAGCCGCCAGCAGTGGTGGATATGGGGAGAGAGATGGAGTTTTGAGAGCGGATGATCTGGACGTGTGTCCATCAAAGACAGTAAATTTGTAAGACTGTATGTCATGAACTTCGAGTAACGAAGATTTTTGTGAGGTAAGTGATTCATGAAAGGTATAGGTTATTGTTAGTCAGGGCCATTCTTTTGTAGAAATTATTGAAAGTCACATTGCGTTGTGCTAAAAATATTGTCTGTCAGTTTAATGTTGATTGGGATAGGTAAAGAGCGAAATGTCTGAGTACGTTCAGTTCTGCTCAGCTGTTTGAAAATCAAATAATGTAAGGGGTTTACTAGCACAAGAATTCATTTATTTTTCTAAGGGGAGGTTTCATATGTCGACCCTTAGCCTAGGATACCTCACTGGAATCTTCTCATTTTTTTCTTTTAGTTTGTGTAATTAGTGTAGCTATTGTTTATTGCTAGAGCGTAATTGTAGAGAGAATTTCCTTTGTAGTTGTACTTTTTCATTGTTGTACAGTAAAACCGTTGTGTCATGCATGTAGATTTGCACCAAGTATTTCGCAGCTGCGTTTTCAATTAACTAGATATTATTTTCAGTGCTATGTCAAAGTATTTTCTTATTTTTGTTCTTCAAACTGCGCTTTTCTGGTTATCGTGTGAAATATGTGATAACTATGGCGTGTGAAAAACGTAACACTAGGCTCCAAAGTAAACTGAGAAATGATAGTGACGACGAGCGTATCTTATCAGCACCACCGTGTAATGAATTAACAGACATTCAAAGTAGTAATTTGGTAATTGTGCATAGGGAAATGGAGCGGGCGGTAAATAATAGTGTGGACAGTGAAACAATTAGTGAACAGGGAAGCATTATCGATCGATCGGTCAGCAACAGCTCGCCTCAGGAATCCGAAATGACAGGACACAATCTTGCAAATACTGTAGATTCAGGTTTTGCGTCCTCACCGTTTTCTCAAATAAGTCAAGACACATTTTCTGCTTTTCAAAATGCGAATATTGCCGGTTCAAATGCACTGCTCAATAGCACTGAGGAACATGTTTCAGACACCAGTGCATTGTTATTACAATTAATACAACAAATGGGACAAAGGCTTCAAAAGTTAGATACAACACTTCAACAAAATCAGAAACAAATGGGACAAAAGCTTCAAAAGTTAGACACAATGAAACAAACTCTTCAAAAGTTAGACACAATGGAACAAAATCTTCAAAAGTTAGATATCACGCTTGAACAAACACTTGAAGTTTTACCTGCTCAGTTACTTAAAATCGAATCTAAATGTCAAAAAGTCTGTAATGACGTAAAAACACAAATTTGTGAGCATTTTCAACCTATTTTTTCGCGGCATGAAAATGCATTAGAGAAGCACGAAGCAGCCATAAAAGAACTGCAAACTATTGTTCATGAAAATCACGACACCTTGCAAGCTAAAATTGACTCAATTGCGTCTACCGATTCGGTTATGCAACTTGCAAAAACTCAAGGAAACTCAAAGGACATAGTAGATACGTTTTCAACACAAATGGACACTCTGAAACTTGGTTCAGAAAAACACACCGAGGAAATCAGTTCATTATCAGAGAAAGTAGTCGAACTTTCGGATCAGCTAAATAATTTATCTACGAAGGCAGATGATAATCTGAATGACACAAGACCGGTAGTCTTTAATGACACAGAAGAGTACGATCAAATTAGGAAATTCAAACAAAATCAGAATCAAATTAATATGTAACACCAAAGAGAAATCCGGGAAGTACAAGATCAGTTGGCACAAGTAATACAAGAATTACATATTTCAGAGGAGATTCGGGCTCCAACATGAGAAGAGGGACTTAGAAATACGGAAAAGCCACAAAATAATAACACAGGACATTTCGGAAATTATGATAGAAATTTTCAAGGTGCACCGAATTTTGAGTTGGAACCGCCGACACGACGTAACAATGACCGATATGCTACTCCCCGACACGATGACTTTGACTATAAGCTGTTCATTACTACACGTAAATTCAAAACATTTAAGAATTCTGGCAACGACATTCATCCACAAGCGTGGCTTCATCAATTCTCTCATTGATTTCCTCCAAACTTGTCATTACAGCACAGATTAGAATTTATGTGTGGCTACTTAGAGAATAAAACAGCTGTAAGAATGCGATCGGTCATTCACGATTGTCGCAGTGAAGGAAAATTTTATCATGCCTTCCTCTCAGCATATTGGTCTTAAGCTACACAAGACCGAGTAAAACATAGCATCATAATGATGAAACATTTCGAACAATCTGAATTTTCCAGTCTTGTCAAATATTTTGAAGGCATGTTGCACAAGAATCAGTACCTGTCAAACCCATACAGCCCTCAGAACTCATTTGCATTTGCTTAATCAAATCGCCTGAACATTTACGACATACTATTTTGGCAGGACGTTGCAAAGACGACATTGAAGCTTTTCAGGGACTGTTACAAGAATTGTAAATTGACACTGAGAATCGCGGAATGCGAAAACAGGAACACAACAATTACAGGTCATATCCGTCACAATTCCGCGATGAAAGAAATAATAACTGGACACGACAAGGCTATTCTTACAACGTAAATCGTGACCAAAACCGACACCACCCGTATGACAACCGTTGGCAGAGTAGCAATAATTACAGGGAAAGATCACCTCTCCGCGGTAATGACTGTCACAGAGACAATCAGAGAAACAGAGAATATGGGAACCAAAATAATTATTATCAAGGGAGACATAATAACCTCAGACGCAACGGTCCTCCGCGCAGTTACGACTCATGGAGAAATTCTCCACCACGTGACCCACAAGAAAAAAATGTCAAGAACTACCGACATGACGACAGACGATATAATCTTAACAACAGACCACAATTTAACCAAAATTGGCGTGGTTCAAACAGGGCAGTGGCCTCTAGACAAGGTGAATTTGTAGATGTTGTCTTTAATTTTGAAAAATCATACACTGGACCAGTGGCTATTAACAGGAACAAAATGCAAAACATACAACTTTTACTTGATTGTATTCCGCATGAATATAGGTATTTCTAAGACGATTTGATGATATGCTCTGTATGTAGCAGTGCTGCTGCGGCTGATGATCATCATCATCAGTGAAACCATTTTGTATTAACTTTTATTAGAGTTACAATACTGTGAAAATGTACGAGTAAAAAGTGGAACAATATAAAACACTTCTAAAAATGTAACTTGACCATGAGAATGAATTACTTCCTCATGAAAATGACCTTATGCCAAGAATTTGGACTTCTTTTTCCAAGGAGATTGGAAAACATTGCAACTGCAGCAATGGCACAATATCAATTTCATTCTGTTCCTTAAACATTGGAAAGCCCATCTTGTAACGTCGAATAAATTTACCTGCAGAAATTTTTTCTTAGTTCCTGGAACATAAGGGTTCGGAGTAAGGTCCATTTAAAAGTGACTGTATCAATTTCCACTTCGATATCATCAGTTTTCACCTTTGTAGTTACTACAAATCCACTGGGTGCTCCAGGAGAAATAGTAGATACTGAGGAATATGACAGGAACGATAGGCTAGGAAAATTGAGCTCTAAAATGCACGTCGTAAGAGCTATGAGCACTTCTTCGTCTCTGCTGCTATGAAACATATCTTTTCTTCTGAACTACTGCTCGTACATCTTACGGTATGCATTTTAGAGCCCATATTCACTAGCCTCTTTTGCTTAAAGTGATCGTTCCTGTCATATCTCTGAATACTGACGATTCCTCCTGGGACACCCTGTACTATAATGGGGCAACTGAGATTTTCATTTGCCCTTAACAATCCGATATACCGAAACGCCACTTAGCCTTTTTTTTGGAATGAAAGGGCCCACGCTGCTTGATAGTTTTTGCTTAATGTGCCCTGCATAGTAATTTTCACCCTCTCCCTCTTTCGAATCTGCTTACTATATTCGTTACAGTAACCTAACATTCGCAAAGCAAGAAAGAAATTCGTGTAGTTTGGATCCACATATACAGTGAAACTTCTATAAGAATTTCGAGTCGTTAAAATCCTACAAAGACATATGAACTACCTTTGTTGAAGTATCCTTCCTAACAAACATGTTTGCGTCAATGGTTTATTATAGTTTGTGAGAGTTTCTCTTAGAGACTAAACTGGCAGTTACGGGTAGCTGTTTCGGTGCGACTTCGGTCACCGGAAAGATACACAGCCTCCAAATAGCTGACCTGCCAGGCCTAAACTTCTCGCAATTTCGGAAACCTTGCCGTGTCATTCGAAACGACGTGCAATCAACGGCACAAGATTTCCTCGGAGACCGCCAACCCATTTCCACTTACCGACCCCTATCACGCTGCTGTAACCGATTCCCACGGATAAAGTTACCATTCTCATCTCGGAATTTTCCGCTGCGTTCCGTGAACAAACAAGTAAGTGACTTTATCCAAATTTCATCCATCATTTCACATGCAGAAACCGCATGAATACAGTGACAGAATTTCAACGCGACCGAGGAAGTATGGCTTAACCGCCGACTAGTTTTAAAAACATCACTCGTCATAAAACTCTGTAACTGAAGAACTGATTATAACTGCGCAATAAGAAAAAAAGGTATCAGAAATTAGTTCTCAGCTACAGTACAGTTATCAGCGAAAGACGTTAGTCTTTGTGTACCAGTATAAGGACGTTCTTTCTTCTTTTTTAAAAAAAGTGCCACCATTTTGTAATATATCTCTTCCGATTACATATCAGCTTCGGGTCACGTCTTCCACAGTTGTTCATCCACACTTTTCACACATTTTTACTCTAATGAGAGAGTCAAATCACCCTTAACTGGTACACTGAAAAATGAATACAGGTTCAAATGACGAACTAGATCTGAGACCCGCATAAATACGTATGCTGCAGTTAGGTGACTTTCGCTCGTAATAGAATATTAATATATTTTCTTATTCCATCTTTAAAACACAGCATTCACTTGTATATGCTACAGTCTCTTTCTGAAATTACAAATCTACGCCGGAAAAGCAAAGTTTTTCCAAATAAGGGAAACTTCCAAGATACACAGTCTTGTACCCAGGGAAAAAAAATTCTATTCGAACTTAAAGGTAATTCAATCGAGGAAATCTTGCAAATATTCTATTTAATAGCCAATGTGTTACACTGTTGCTATACTGGGCAGCAATAATCAGTAACTGAAATAAAAATTAGCAGAAGTAAGAGAAAAATTTACAAGTTAGAGGCATTTTGAAATAGAAGCTATTGGCAACTAACACAAGACTCTGTTTTCTAGATGGGGAGAACTGATACATTACAGGAAATAAGTTCATTTGCAAGTGTCATTTCTTCCAAGGTAGAAGACGTTCCGTTAGAACGTATAAGATGGAGCACGACGGTGGAAGTATGACTTAACCGTCGACACGTTATGTTACTAGTTTTAAAAAAATTCAGAATATTACTCACCATAAATCTCTGTAATTGAAAAATTAACAATATCCTCAAAACAACTTTAATACATTATACAGCACATAAATATGTAGGACTCATAATATTTACAAAAGCTGCAGAAAACACTACCTAATCTCTCACATCAACAAAAACAATAGGCAATGCCGGTCTTAAGTGCACGTTCCTTCATGTGATTCTAAAATCGGTCACCAGACTGAAAAACCGACTAGGAAACATCATGTGTCACTACGTACACTCTCCTCTAGGTACAACAGTCTCCCCTAGATTAACTATGTAAAGTCACAACACGTACTGTAACAAACTCCTAGAACGTTTGCTACCCTTATATAGAAAAGTTTTCTACAAACGATATAGTTATGTTGTTAAGAACAAACATAAATATTAATTATGAAACATGTAACATCTAGAAATGGTATTTATAATTATACTGTGCACATTTACAATAAATATCAAAAGACAATTACTCTCGCCTAATATTAAGTGAAGAATGAAATTACATGAAGAAACAACGTGATAAACACAATGAGGTGGCAAAAGTCGCAGGATAGCGATACGCACATTTACAGATGGCGCGTACACAGGGTAAAAATGGGGAGTACATTGGTGGAGCCGTCATTTGCACCTAGGCGATTCGTGTGAAAAAGTATCCGACGCGATTATGGCCGCACGACGGGAAATAACATACTTTGAACGCCAAATGCTAGTTGGAGCTAGACGCATGGGACATTCCATTTCGAAAACCGTTAGGGAAATCAGTATTCCGAGATCCCCAGTGTCAATAGTGTGTCGGGAGTACCAAATTTTAGCAATTACCTCTCACCATGGACAATAAAGATGCCGACGGCCTTCACTTGACGACCGAGAATAGCGGAGATTTCGCAGAGGTGTCAGTCCTAACAGACAAGCAAGACGGTACACTGCAGAAATCAATGTGGGACGTACGGCGAACATATCCGTTAGGACAGTGCGGTGAAATTTGCGTTAATGGGCTATGGCAGTAGACGACGGACACGAGTGCCTTTGCTGACAGCACAGCCTGCGGCGCCTCTCCTAGGTCGTGACCATATCGTTTGGACTCTAGACGACTGGAAAACCATGGCCTGGTCAGATGGGTCACGATTTCAGTTGGTAAGAGCTGATGGTAGGGCTCGAGTGTGGCTCAGATCCCACGTTGTCAACAACGCACTGTGCAAACGGGTGGTGGTTCGATGATGTAAGGGCTGTGTTTACGTGGCATGGACTGGGCCCTCTGATATGTTCGCATACTTGGAGACAATTGGCAGTCATTCGAGGACGTCACATCCACAAACAACTATGGATTTTTTTAATGACAATGCGCCATGTCACCGGATCACATTCATTCACGATTGGTTTGAACAACAGTTTGAACAGTTCGAGGGAATGGTTCGGCCACCCAGATCGCCCGGCGTGTGTCACATCGAACGTTTATGGGACATTTTGTGTACAAAATTCTGCACTGGCAACGCTTTTGCATTTGTGGACGGCTATAGAGGCTGCATAGATCGATATTTGTGCAGGGGCTTCCGACGACCTGTTGAGTCGGTGCCGCGCCGAGCTGCTGCACGGCGTCGGCAAAACACGATGTCAGGAGGTATCCAATAACTTTTGTCACCTCAGTGTAAATCTTGGACTTGTTTTACAACGTCAATGCACTACTGGCGACTGTTTCAGATTGGACGTTCGACGGAAGTCATTCCAGAATCTTCAAAACCAATAATTGAGACTCAGTTGCTTTTACTTAGCATACTTGTAACATTAAACACCGTGGTATTATTAGATCCGAAATTTTGATGAACTGGATTTGCACACCTGGTTAATCATGCTGAACAAATCGTGGGATGCAGTAAATGAAAAAGAAATACATTTCCTTAGTACCAAATATCGTAGATGTTTCTCTGCTCGTCGAGGTGAATCACTATACGCTTATATCTCCAGCCTAAGAGTTCAAGCAGAACGCAGATCGGGTTACAAAATTGGAAAACGCGTATGAAGGGTGAGTCGATGTCAATAAAATAAGGATAGATTCCCACTTAAATTTATTGCTGCCATGTTACCAGATTATACCTCAATACGCCATACATGTCACAAACTGATAGGTCGTTCCTCAGCTATAAGTCAACAACACACAGATAGGTTAATGTCACTTCATCTTGCTTCTTTCACCAGAAGGATGGCCACCACAGCTGGATAGTTAATTTCACAGAGTATAGTTTATTTGTCGTTATTTCCAGTCACATCCAATTCCTCACGACATTCTGGGTCAACAGTGGCTAAAAAGCTCGGGTTAGTATTTTTTCTGCATTTTATGCCTGATGAACTCCTTTAGATATGGTGTTAGGTTTCCCTTATTTCACTGCAGTCTGACTTGCTCTGGGACACAAAAATTCGTAGTCTCGAATCATTTGAATTGCTATCTCTCCTGGGTACTTCTATGAAATCGCTTGGAGAGCACAGAGGGAATCGGAGCAGCTGAGAAAATTCTTCCGCCAGTTCCGTCTCATCTGCCTCAGAGCCTTCAGGATTACGTAGAATTCTGCAATGTAGAATGTAAATTGGATTGCCAGGTGAGTTTCATAACATGGTCAGGAAATGTACCTCAGTAGCCATGAGAGTTCCCCCACACCCCTGTCTCCTTTCACCCCATCAGTATACGCTGTAACAGAATTGCAATACTTCTAACGGATTACTAAAAAATGTCTTGAGGCTCAAACATTCGGAACATTTTTTGCCTTATATATACTTACTTCTACCACTTTTATCTCTGCTAATTACTCCGATTTCAAACCCATTTATATTTTGCCTCCCGCCGTCACCACCACTGATACAGCATCAACTAACTGCAAAAGGTGCAAGGGCTGCCCACAATGTAATGCAATGCATTTTTTTCTCAGCCGAAAAGAATGCTACGGATGCGGAACGTTACCTATGTATTATCTGAAATCTCTTGAGTGAGGGCGTCAAGTTTCCGTCACTTCCGACAGATTGCGTAGCTGCAGGACACTTCAAAGATGGCGTCTGTAGGTGATGTACGTTACAAACAAGGTACCGTTTTTGAATTTCTCACTGCAGAGAAACAAACTGTGGGGAATAATCACAAACGCTTGTGCAGAGTCTATGGAGCATCTGCTGTCGACAGAAGTCCAGTTAGTCGCTGGGCATGGAGGGTGAAGTCATCAGAAGGCGGTTCCGCGGAGCTCCACGATATGCAGCGGTCGGGGAGACTGTCAGCACCTGACATGTTGCAGCGAGCTAATGTCATTCGAAAGGACAGACGCATTACAACTCCGCAGTTGACGCTGCATCCGTCAGTCAGCAAAAGAAATTCAACAGTGAAGCACTGGTTCCACCATCAGGACAATGATTGGTACCGACCGCGCATACACGCCCTTGTTTCGCACTTGAGGAAGCCCATAGAATGGGATGGAGATTACATGGAAAAATATAAAACACCATTATTTCGTGTGTGTAATTGTCATTGTGTACAATAAAGAATTGTTAAAGGAAAAAAGGCGATGCATTACTTTCTGGGCAACCCTCGTAAATAGTTTTTTTAACAATTCAGAATATCAAAACACACACACACACACACACACACACACACACACACACACACACACACACACACACACACACACACATACAGAGAGAGAGAGAGAGAGAGAGAGAGAGAGAGAGAGAGAGAGAGAGAGAGAGAGAGACTTGCTGCCTCCTTCAAACTTTACTTCCATATAATCGTTAACACAGTAGATCTCTGAGGGGGCTATACTTTAGTACATCACTAGTTGCCCATTACATGTGTTCTACAAATACGTGTTATCCGTGGTCTACTGGTCCTGCCAGGACCACACAGCATTGTACTTTGCCAGCTATATAACACTGCACTTCAGAGGTTTCACTGCAGGTTGTCAACACTCCTTACTTATGTACTCTCTCATCATCGTAACCAATGCTGTTGCTATTACTCAACACTAAATATATCGTCAAGCGCTCTCCTACATTGTTGCTGAAATTGTTACCTTCTCCTTTGTTCACGCTTTTAAATCTCCGTCTTACTTTCGCCACACTCAGCAGCATATCTATTCTTTCCGCTTTTCACCCACCTTTTTGGAACGTTTACAGATCACTACACAACAAATCAGATACAGTTGTAGAAATACGATGTTCGGATATCTGCATTTGCGAATGCGCTAGCGTTCAAGTTGGTAGATTAGATTGAAATGGGGAGAGACCGGCAATGATCAAATCATTTCAGAATTCACTAATATTAAATGTGATCTTTTAGTTACAGTGTCGGGGGCTTAGGGAAATTAGTCGTATGTCGTGACATTGGACCCTGTTTGACAGTGCACGCTTTTGTAGGACAACAGATGTCAACAAGATATGATCCTGCAGCGTATGTACGGTCGAAAAAACAAAAATGTTTGCACGGAAAATGGCTAAGTCCTACGTCAGCCATTCTCGTCTTGTACAGCCACCTCACAAACTGCGGCAACGCTATCGACCCATTTCGGCCCATGTTCGGTTATGAAGCAATATATCATAGCAGCAAGAGGTACTATATACAACATTGGAAAGTAATATCACTGAAATATTATACACTCAAGAGCCAAACAAAGTTATACACCGGCCAAATATCGTGTAGGGCCCAGGCGAACACGCAGGAGTGCCGCAACACGACGTGACATGGACTCGACTAACGTCTGGAGTAGTGCTGGAGGGAACTGACACCGTGAGTCCTTCAGAGCTGTCCATAAATCCCTAACAGTACGAGAGGATGGAGATCTCTTCTGAACAGTACGCTGCGAGGCATCCCAGATACAATCAATAATGTTCAAGTCTGGAGCGTTTGGTGGCCAGCAGAAGTGTTTAAACCGAGAAGAGTGTCCCTGGAGCCACTCTGTAGCAATTTTGGACGTGTGGGGTGTTGCATTGTCCTTCAGGAATTGCCCAAGGCTGTCGGAATGCAAAACGCACAAGAATGGATGCAGGTGATCAGTCAAGATTCTTACGTACGTGTCACCTGTTAAGAGTCGTATCTAGACATGTAAGGGGGTCCCATATCACTCCAACTGCACACGCTCCACACTATTACAGAACCTCCACCAGCTTGAACAGTCCCCTGTTGACATGCAAGGTCCATGGATTCATGAGGTTGTCTCCAAACCCGTGCACGTCCCTCTGCTCGATACGATTTGAAACGAGACTCGTCCGACCAGGCAACATGTTTCCAGTCATCAACAGACCAATTTCGGTGTTCACAGGCCCAGACGAGGCGTAAAGCTTTGTGTCGTGCAGTCATCAAGGGTACACGAGTGGCCCATATCCATGATGTTTCGTTGAAACAAAAACCGTATCGCAAAATTTTGAACAAAATTCATCTAAGTTTAATGGCGTTTATTTTATAAGGGTGAGAGGATATTATCATTTTGAGGAGTTAGTTTAGATAATCAGACTCGTAGAAAAATTTTATCTTTTGCAAAGCTCGTATTTCAAGTGTAGGAGATAGTAAGCAAACGAATAATGATATACTTTTTTTCTAAATTACACTCTCAAATATAAGCTCCAAGCTCAACAGAAATCCTTTTTTCCTTTCATCTGGCAAAATTAAAACTCACTAACACTCCCAATTTCGAATGCAGTCAGGACCAAATTACGTTGCCAATGGGAAACTGTTGCCTGAATGCATAAAATCTTTGACAGTATTAGCAGACAGATCGGAAAACAGACGCAGAAGAATTGAGTAAGAGAGACTACATGTTTGATTATGAGCTCATAAATTTTGGTGTGTAAGTAAAATTACCAAAATGCTGGAAAAAAGGTAAGTTCAACGTATAGCATAGAAAACTTACTTACAAAGGAAACTATGATTCATTTCTCCCTAATTTTCAAGGAAAATAGAACTCAATAGTTTCGGTGGTCTGTGGGTATGAAATCACAGATGCCAGACGACAGAATGCACTACATTTTGTCATACTGCAATTACAATTTAATTAGAAAAATGACTATTTACATTCTGATTTGACGTTGTTTTTAAATTACCTTGCAGATATTAACATCATTGAAAAATTTTTTCAGCATAGAGGAAACACATATATTATGGGAGAGTTCGCTTATGTGAGACAGATTCTGACTAAAGAAAATGCTCATCTCTATTGGGAAGTATCAGAACCTAGCTGCTGGTTAACCTTTCGACCGTGAGGCCGTGGTCCCAGAAACCCTTGCTCCTGACGTTTCCTCCAGGACAGCGCTGGACATCCTCAGAGGCGCTCCTCCGCTGAGTCTTGCCGACTGGCGGGTCGGATTTTTTTCTTTATTTTTTTCTTTATTGTGATTTCATTCCCCTGCCCCATATAGGCAGGAGAGGGCTGTCAGCGGCACAATCCGCCACTCTTCAGTCGAGTGACACTGCAACTAAAACAAGAATAAAATGATACATACATAAGGCGATAAGAAAGGGGAACATAAAACAGAGTAAGGGGAGAAAATGGAGGTAAAAGATCACTGACATGGAGACATTCATGGGGGACAGTTAAAAAAAAGTCACCAGAAAGTTAAAAAATACGGTTGGCGATTCTTAAAACACAGAGAAGACACTGAATGCGCAGGCACAGGTTAAAAGTCGACCACAGTAGTAAAAACACTCCAGAACAACACACTTAAAACCCACTTGGAGCACACACAATGAACAGTAAAACGGCCAGGTGGGACCTGCCGAGGGAAAAGGTCAGAGAGTATGGAAAAGGAGGGGGGAGCACGGGGCAGCTGGGGAAGCAGCGGGATGAAGAGAGGAGAGGCATCAGTGGGTTCACAAAGAGGCAGGAGACACGTGGGATGGGAGAGGAAGAGGGAAGGCAGGGCAGGAGGGAGTGCAGAGACACTGGAAGCAGGCACAAGAGATGGAGGGGGAGTAGAAGGGGGAAGCCGCTCAGGAGGAGGGAGGGGGAGGAAAGGGAGCCCAGAGGAGGAGGCAGGAAGAAGGGCTTAGAGTTGGTAGGAAGGGTAGATGTCAGGGCGAAGCTCATCATCTGGGAGGGGTAGACGGTGGAAGTTGTGTTGGGAAAGGAGATGGAGGGTGTGGAGATGGAGAGAGGGTGGGACACAACGGTAAAGGTGCGGCAACTGGTTGGGGGTTGAGAGGATGGGAGAAACCAGGGGGTGAGGGGGATCAAGGCGGTGGACAATATATAGTGTGCAGATGTGTTCAAGGAAGAGGAGAAGGTGGGGGAAGGGGATGAGGTCGTAGAGGATGTGCGTGGGGATGGAAGGTGGATGCGGAAGGCGAGGAGGAGTGCATGGCGTTCGAGGATTTGGAGGGCTTTATAGAACTCGGGAGGGGCGGAAATCCAAGCGACGCTGGCATAACAGAGGATGGGGTGGATCAAAGATTTGTAGGTGTGAAGGATGGTGGAAGGATGCAGACCCCACGTCCGACCGGGCAGGAGTTTCAGGAGGTGGAGGCGGTTGTGAGCTTTGTTTTGGATGGTAAGGAGATGAGGAGTCCAGGTGAGGTGGCGGTCGAGTGTGAGGCCAAGGTATTTGAGGGTAGAAGTGAGGTGGATAGGACGGCCATAAGTGGTAAGGTAGAAATCATGGAGACGGAAGGAGCACCGGTCGGACGTCCAAGAGCGACATATATACTGTAGGAAAAAGGGCGTGGTCGAAGTAACACGTGATGAGCAGAGATAATCCTTGTCAAATATAAAACTTAACTATCGATTGTCGTCTCGTCAAAGATAAAACTGTCTATCGATTCTGCAGAGCTTTTGTCCGTATGTCGCTAAGTCATATTGCGTCCACTTTCCTATTAAAATTGTCCTGATGCTTATAAATTTCAATGGCTTCTCTACATAGTGGTGGATAATAATTTGACGTTGTAGATAAAATTTTTGTTTCAGGAAACTTCTTTTCGTTGTTTCGTGACTGAGAAGCATGCTCAGCTGCAGCTGATTTCTCTGTTTTTCCTAGTCGGCAAGGACTTTTGTGCTCTTTTAGCCATGTATTTAGGCTCCTCTTGGCAGTTACAATATAAACTTTACCACACGTACATGGTATTTTGTATACGCCACATGTCGACAGACGAGAGTGTTTATCCTTCACAGATCGGAGTACTTGACTTATTTTCTTTGTTGGTCTAAAGACCGGTCTGATGTCATGTGTCTGTAAAATCTTACCTATCTGATCCGATAATTTTTAATAAAAGGGACAG
Organism: Schistocerca gregaria; assembly: GCF_023897955.1. Classification (NCBI taxonomy): domain Eukaryota; kingdom Metazoa; phylum Arthropoda; class Insecta; order Orthoptera; family Acrididae; genus Schistocerca; species Schistocerca gregaria. The sequence continues at coordinate 46,583,886 of NC_064931.1, forward strand.
AAACTGTGTTTTACCATCGTTGTGGTTCATCCATGTCCTTCAGTCTTGTGGTCCTTGCTCGACGAAGAACAAGGATGAACCACAAAGATGTGATAGATGGCGCTGTAATAGTCACAAACATATGGCTCACAATTTTAGATGAACCATTGGTAACTGGTAGGTTTTTAAAATTAAAATAGAGAACGTACGTACCTTTGAACATTTTATTTCGGTTGTTCCAGTGTAATACATGTACATTTGTGAACTTATCATTTCTGAGAACGCATGCTGTTAGAGCGTGATTACCTGTAAATTCCACATTATTGCAACAAATGCTCAAAATGATGTCCGTCAACCTCAATGCATTTGGCAATACGTGTAACGACATTCCTCACAACACCGAGTATTTCGCCTTCCGTAATGTTCGTACATGCATTGACAAGGCGCTGACGCATGTTGTCAGGCGTTGTCGGTGGATGACGATAGCAAAAAACCTTCAACCTCCCCACAGAAAGAAATCGGGGGACGTCAGATTCGGTGAACGTGCGGGCCATGGTATGGTGTTTCGACGACCAATCCACCTGTCATGAAATGTGCTATTCAATACCGCTTCAACCGCACTCGAGCTATGCGCCGGACATCCATCATGTTGAAAGTACATCGCCATTCTGTCATGCAGTGAAACATTTTGTAGTAAAATCGGTAGAACATTACGTAGGAAATCAGCATACATTGCACCATTTAGCTTGCCAGCGATAAAAAAGGGGCCAATTATCCTTCCTGGCCGGCCAGAGTGGCCGAGCTGTTCTAGGCACTACAGTCGGGAACCGCGCAACCGCTACGGTCGCAGGTTCGAATCCTGCCTCGGGCATGGATGTGTGTGATGTCCTTAGGTTAGTTAGGTTTAAGTAGTTCTAAGTTCTAGGGGACAGATGGCCTTAGAAGTTAAGTCCCATAGTGCTCAGAGCCATTTGAATCATTATCCTTCCTGCCATAATGCTGCACTATACATTAACCCGCCACGGTCGCTGATGTTCCACTTGTCGCAGCCATCGTGGAATTTCCGTTGCCCAGTAGTGCGTATTATGTCGGTTTACGTTACCGCTGTTGGTGAATGACGCTTCGTCGCTAAATAGAACGCGTGCAAAAAATCTGTCATCGTCCCGTAATTTCTCTTGTGCCCAGTGGCAGAACTATACACGACGTTTCAAAGTCGTCGCCATGGAGTTCCTGGTGGATAGAAATATGGTACGGGTGCAATAGATGTTGATGTAGCATTCTCAACACTGACGTTTTTGAGATTCCCGATACTCGCGCTATTTGTCTGCTACTGATGTGCGGATTAGCCGCGACAGCAGCTAAAACACCTACTTGGGCATCATCATTTGTTGCAGCTCTTGGTTGACGTTTCACGTGTTTACTTAAATTACGTAACTATCCGGCGAACGGTCAGGGCACTTGGCTGATGTCGTCCAGGATACCGAACGGCATACATAGCACACGCCCGTTGGGCATTTTTATCACAATAGCCATACATCAACACGATGTCGACCTTTTCCGCAATTGGTAAACGGTCCATTTTAACACGGGTAATGTATCTCGAAACAAATACCGTCCGCACTGGCGGAATGTTACGTGATACCACATACTTATACGTTTGTGACTATTACAGCGCCATCTATCACAATGCGAAAAAAGTGGTCCAACTGAAACATTCATATTTCTTGACGTACGACACGAGTACGTAATAAAAAATGTGGGTTCCTATTTTAAAAAACGCAACTGAAATCCGTTTGACCTATGGCAGCGTCATCTAGCGGGCCAACGATATCGCCATCTGGTTTCCCCCTTCAAGCTAGACAAGTTTCGTTCTTTGTAGTTTTTTCGTTTGACGCTTATTTCGTGAGATATTTGGCCCGGTCACGATCAATGGACCACCCTGTATATGTCGCTCTCGGACGTCCGACCGGTCAGCCGGCAAGACTCAGCGGAGGAGCGCCTCTGAGGATGTCCAGGGCACTCCTGGTCGAAACGTCAGGAACAGAAGAGTTCCTTGGACCACTTCCTCACATCCCTTAAGGTTTTCCAACAGCTATGTCATTAGGTCGTTAATGCCTTCATTCTATTATCAGAACGTAGTTCTAATAGCGCCTTAAGTGGAGAGCAGTTACAATATTTCACTACGCTGCTTAATATTGTCGAGAATTCATGATTTTTAAAAGTGTTGAATCACTAGTTCTTTGAGTGTATGTTCTTGCAGGGCTTTAATATCTGAAGCTGAAGAGCTGTTGCAACAATAGTTATACGACTATATTCTTCACGTTGTACTGTTCAGTCCTTCAGACCGATGAGTATAACAATGGGGCTAAATCTCTAGCATAAGATGGCTTATTTGTATTATGTGATACCATGTGCGACAGTTTGGCATATTTGGGATCGGTATTTCATATTAGGATAACTTCAGCTTGCCATCGAAGTAGCTAGATTGAGACTCATAATTTTACAAAGTGGTTTGATAGTTTTTTAAGCTTTGTGAAGCCTTCTGCTGATGATCCTTTTGTGCTGGTAATTAATGGGTATCATACTACATTGTGTAAAATGCAGCCTTTTGTGTGGAATTCACGGACCGTTTAAAACGCATGATCTCCAAGAAACAGAAAGCTGATGGGCAAATAACACAAGTCAAGTAGTAACGTCATTTTTTTATAATGAGGTTACTTGGGACGGTCTACGTGAGAGCAATAACAATGTAAAATGCTATAAGCGGCCTCTGCGAAACGGGAATCTTCACATGTAAAAGGCATATAATTAGAGACAATGGTTTTGCAGTAGACACGAGTTTGCCGAAGAAGATTCCAGCAATGAAATATATGGGAGTCCGAATGGTATCTGGCCAGCTTCCAAAATCAACAACCCGCATCAAGAGCCACCAGCTCCAGAAAAATCAACACGTTGTGAAAGTGACGGATAGCTAACATCGTCTCCATACAGAGAACGTTTGAAACAATTCAGAGACGAGGTACCTGTAGCAGAATCAAATGAGATAGAAGAAAAGAGAGAGAGAGAGAGAGAGAGAGAGAGAGAGAGAGAGAGAGAAACAGGAAACATAATCTACCAGTATGATATAAAATTAATAGAGAAGAGTGCTTTAGATGTGAAATCTAAAGAAGAAGAAGACACTGAATGAATAGTCTGCTGTGGTCGTTTCTCTGAAGACTAAAACAGAGAAATTAGCACAGTGAATGTAATGCTATCCTTGGGCTACCAATTAATGTTAACATGAAAAAGAGCTTTTGCGTGCACTGACTGCAGTTCTTTTGCACAATAAACGCATAAAATGTAGGAGAAGCGTTAAGGAAGTCAATCGTATTGTTTTCTTTTCAATCCCGCGTCCGGCCATCCTCATTTAGGTTTTCCGTGATTTCCCTAATCGCTCCAGGGAAATGCCGAGATGGTTCCTTTCAAAGGGCACGGCCGACTTCCTTCCCCATCCTTCCCTAGTCCGATGAGACCGATGACCTCGCTGTCTGGTCTCCTCCCCCAAAAACAACAACAACAATCTTATTGTTTTGCGCTTATACCTGATCTTACATTTTGCAGTTTTATTGTTTTATCTGAGTGTCTCATTAGGGCATCATTTATATTTGGATTCAAGTGGGAAGGAAGGAAAAGGGGTAGGTGAGAAATCGGGACTATCAGCCGCACAGAACAGCGCAGTATTGCAATGGCGAAAGTTGGAAAGTTTTGTCGGACCGAGACTCGAATCCGGATGTCCGCTCCTCCAAACGGAGTTGCCTCAGGCGTCACAGCCACCAGGACACACCTCCCATCCGATCCAAACTCTCAACTTATCGCATAATGCATTGTAGGGTCCGTCATCCATTATACCTCCTTCTCCCAAGTTCTTTATTCTCTTAGAGGTTCGTACGATATTTGTGCATCCACACTGAAACGTATGTCATGGAGCCGTCACTCTCGATTATATTAATATAACTCAGTGTTAACAGACAATACTCAGTTACATTACTTTCGATTCTAATTGACTTATTTGTGATTCATTCAAATTTACATGTATTGTTAATTAGCACAAAGTTAATAAATAAAATTAAAAGTACAATGATTTCATGCAGATTTCTAATAAACAAACAACAGTTATATCTAAAGTTGTAATACAGAGTGGAGCAATTTGAAACGAGGAGCGTTTCACATCATGGATGAGAAATAGTATGAAGTCCACCCACCACTGGCATCAATTAACAGCCTCATCGAATGAGGCATTGAGGTGGTCAGCCTTTGGAAATATGTCTCATCATCCGCGAGACCCTCCCGTGTATCCAACACTAGATATAACAGTTGGCCTGGTGTGCGTAGCGGCGATGTCGACCAGTGAAAGTTGACATGGTGCTCCATTTTGGCCCACAAAATTTCAATAGGATTAAAGTACGGCTCTCGAACAGGTCAGTCGATCATTTCAGCGTCAGCCTGTTGCGAAAACCATTGCTGCACGATTCTACTCGAGTGACTGGTGAGTGATCCTGCTCCGACTGGGTCACTCCAATGGGATGGTTCATCGTCACACTCAGCACCATAGTATATTTCATGATGTGCACATACTCATCCGTGGCGAGGTCACCATAAATCCACTGAAGTATCCCTATCCCATCTGATGACTACCACCCCACCACGAGACTGTGATGCAACCATCAAGCGAATGTTGTGCCACTTACTGTGGGTCGCAAAGTGCTCTCTGTGGCCTATAGCCGGCCGATGTGTCCGAGCGGTTCCAGGCGCTACAGTCTGGAACCGCGCGACCGCTACGGTCGCAGCTTCGAATCCTGCCTCGGGCATGGATGTGTGTGATGTCCCTAGGTTAGTTAGGTTTAAGTAGTTCTAAGTTCTAGGGGATTGATGACCTAAGAAGTTAAGTCCCATAGTGCTCAGAGCCATTTCAACCATTTTGTGGGCTGTAGATTGCCACTGGAGCCTCATTCACTAAGATAAGTATTGAGTCTTCTTAGAAGATGACGTGTTGTCAGTCACGCTCTACATTCACTACAGCGAACGCTAGCCTATAAAGTTTGTGGTCATCATACAGGATCTCTCTATTAGCAGCCCTATTTGCTCTAAGATCGTCATCCTATTAGCAGTGCGAATAGTTGGTGACAGTCCAGGGAAATGGGTCTCATTCTTAAGTTGGACGGTGCTTAGAAACGGACGTTCCGTGCAGTTGTCTTGCTGAGGTGTCATCACCTTTCCTAAGCCCAATCCTTGACGCTGGCCAGTTACCTATCTCGCGCCACCGCTTTATCCACTTCTGGGCACGGCGAGGTTGAACGCCGCACCTGGCTGCCCTTTCATGCGCACTAAAATCATAAAACTGGACGAGTATCAGGACGCTGTCTCTCGGTGCCCTAATATGCAGAGACACCCTGTCACTAAATGACTGGCATATACCTATCTCTGGCGCAGTGTGTTATCATGTTTGGCATAAATCGGTTACATTCGTGTTACGCTTGCAACGCATCAAAAAACAATGCAATATAAAAAGAAATTGCATCGAAGGGACGCGAACCATACTTGATTCGTAAAGCCCCAGAGTCTGAAATACTGGAAGGCGGCTACCAGGTAACAGTAGAGATTTGCTCTTATTAGTTTTATCAAGGTGTAAAAGTCTCGGTGTTTCAAACAGACGAAAGTAAGTGACAAAATGTGTATATTCCGATCAGCCAGAACATTATAAGCACTGCCCACTGTCCATGCGAGCAATGACTGCAAGTCAGGCATACGCACGGTGCATCTGCTATCACTGAGCGTGGTGTCCCTATGCAGATTGGGGAAGGCGCGCGATCTATCTGAGTTTGACAGAGGGCAGGTTGTAAGCACAGACACCAGGCAAGATCGTCGTGTTGTAAGGGCAGCAGCTGTAGATCGTATAGCTATAGCACAGGTGAGATGTATTGTGAACCCAGACGTGTCAACACGGACTGTTGCGAACCGGTTACTAGCAGTGTAACTACGGACATGCACACCCTGGCCCGTCTTCCACTCACTCCACTGCATCGAAGTGCGTGACTCGACGGGTGCCGTCAGAGGATCACTTGGAAGATGATATGGCGCGCCGTCGTCCTCAGCAGTGAATGCAAATTCTGCGTGTACGCAAGTGATGATCGTTTGTTCGTGCGACATAGACCTGGTTAGCGCTGCATTCGTCCAATAGACGCTGGTCCCACGCCATGCCTTACGATTCGGGGTGCGATAAGCTGAGACTCTTCTTCACCATTAGTATTTCCGGAGGCGACGCTAACCAGCACTCGTTAAGTGCAGAATGTTGTTAAATCCGTTCTTTTGCCGTTCTTCCTACACGAAGGTGATTTGTTGTTCCAACAGGATAATGCCATCCCACATACTTCCCGTGGAAGTCAACATGCACTGCAATGCGTGCAGCAACTTCCCTGGACAGCAGGATCTTCGGACTTGTCTCCAATCGAACACGTGTGGGCTATGATGGGACTAGAAGTGACTCGTGCGATTCGTCAACCGACAACTCTAACAGAACTACGCGAACAGTTGGAGCAGGCACGGCATCTTGTAGCCCGGGACAGTGTTCCCCATCTGTACGAACGACTGGATGCCAGAAGCAGAGCCCGTGGAGGTTACACCAGGAGCTAGTACGTGTGTTTCAGGATGGTCCATACCTGGTACGTCAGAACCGCTTGTGTTATGGATTTGTAAATGTAATCATTTCATGTACTTCATATGCAACAATAAATCTTGAGTAAATCGAAAAATTCTAAAAGAGTGTACGAGCTTTTTTCCGGCTGTTTGAAGGAAACACATAAAATCATAATGGTACAGAAATCAAATCTTTACAGTAATAAGGTAACAAATACACTGCTAAGAGAGTGTTGCATGTGATACTGCGTTATTGCCAGTGTGTGTTGCGTTCTCACTGGTACGAGCTGTACAACAACCGAAGATACCCGTCAAGGCATGTGAACATTTTCGTTTTGTCGACTGTACATATCACACCTCGATTCGATGTAAATATTTCAGATACCTCTCATCAAGAGGCTAGAAGCCTCAAAATCAATAGAGAAAAAATAAAATGAAAAACAATTAATTGCAGTCGATTGCATCTTTCTCTTAAAACGCATTAAAAACTAATTTTCGTCATCAGTCCTCTCTGAGTGATTCAATACAGCCCACCACTAATTCCGCTCTTGTGACGACCTCTCCATTTAAAAGTAGAATATATACCCTACGTTCTCTAATACTTGTATGTATTACAATCTTTTTCCGGTGCAGTTTTTACCCTTTACCGCTCCTCCTAGTAGCATAGAAGTTATTCTCTGATGACGTTCTTTCATCCTGTTCTGCCTTCTTGTCAATGTTTTCCGTGTATTCGCTTCTTCGACGATTCTGGAGAGAACCTCCTCATTCCTCACAATTGCAGCCCACCACATTTTCAACATCCTTATATAGTACGAAATCTCAAAAGCTTCCATTCTCTCCTTTCTCGGTACCCCACAGTCAATGATTCTCTTCCACACAATGCTGTGTTCCAGACCTACAATTTCAGAAATTTGTTGCTCAAATTAAGGCCAACGTTTGATATTAATAGACTTATTTTGGTATAAATACCCTCTTTGCCCTGCACTAATCCGGTCTTTATGTTCTCCTTGCATCCTCCGACACGTGTTATTTAGTAGAGTTCCTTAACTTCGTCTACTTTGTAGTCCTCTGCTTTGATGTTAAGTTTGTCGCCAATCTCACTTCTGCTACTCATCACCTGCGTCACCCTTCAATTTACATTGTGCACTGATTATACTGCCCTTTCCATTCAGAATATCCTGTCATTCTTCTTCACTTTGACTGCGGACAGAAATGTCATCGGTGAATCTTATCAACTGTATGCATCACCACGAATTTTAACCCCACTTTTGGAACTTTGTTGCAAAACTCGTATGGACTAGATTGACTCCTCGGTGTCTTCATTAAAACCTATTTAGCCTCATCCTCTTTCGCAATTTGAAGGTTGCATGCTATCTGGACACCAGTTGGTGGACATTATTATGGAGTGTGTCCACCCTTTGCCTTGACGACGGCTTGAACTCTGGTAGTGACACTTTCAGTGAGGTGTCCGGATGTCTGTTGAGGAATGGCTGCCCATTCTTCCTCAATGAGAGAAGGCAGTGATGTTGTGCGCTGTGAACTGGAGCGAATTGCACGTTCTAACTCATCCAACGGGTTTAGGTCGGAACCCTTTGCTGGCCAGTTCATTTCAGGAATGTTGTCCACAAACCATTGCCTCACAGATGATGCTACAATCATTGTCTCTCTACTGTTCCTATACAGTATACAGGACGCAATGTGTAAAATGTGTTAATATCCTCCCGTATTTTGCTTTTTCTTTAAAGCGCAATTAGGGAAACACACCCTGACCACGAAAACAACTTCCTTACCTTAACACCATTTAACACTTCTGCGGATGTCTCAAAGATCTGTACCAGGCGACCTTATCAATCAGCATATCGCTCCCCACGGGATCACACGAATTTGATTACAGGTTTCGCACACAGGATAACTTACTGAAATTAATTTATTAAACAGGGTTTGTCCTAATATACGTGAAACATGGGTTCTGTAGCTCACAGGATAATAAAAGTAGGGATTTCGTCGAACTACTGAATGAAACAATGATCACTATACACAGAAGTGACAAAAGTCATGGGATAGCGGTATGCACACATGCACATGGCGATAGTATACACAATGTATAAAAGGGCAGGGCACTGGCCGAGCTGTCATTTGTGCTCAGGTTTGGTTTGAAGAACATTCCGAATACTGCGAGAGAATGATTTGGCCACCTAGATTGCCCGATATGAATCCTACCGAACATTTATGGGACACAATTGCGATGACAGTTCCGGCAAAAAATCCTGCGGTGGCAACACCTGGCTCAGTATCTCACCAGGGGACTTCAAATGGCTTGAGTCCGTGCCACGTTTCCGAAGGGATTATGGCCGCACGACGGGAATTAACAGACTTTGGGCGCGGAATTTTTGTTGGAACTAGACGCATGGGACATTACATTTTGGAAATCGTTAGGGAATTCAATAGTCCGAGATCCACAGTGTCAAGAGCGTGCGAAGAACACTAAATTTCAGACTTTACCTCTCTCCACGGACGGCCTTCGCTTAACGAGCGAGAGCAGCGGCGTTTGTGTAGAGTTGTCAGTGCTAATAGACATGCAATAATGCGTGAAATAACCGCAGAATCAATGTGGAACATACGACGAACGTATCCGTTACGACAGCACAGCGAAATTTAGCGTTAATGGGCTATGGCAGCAGGCAGCCGAAGTGAGTGTATTTGCTAACAGTACGACATCGCTTGCAACGCCTCTCCTGGCATCGTGACCCTAGGCAACTGGAGAACGGTGGGCTGGTCAGATGAGTCCCGAATTCAGTTGGTAGGAGCTGATGGTAGAGCTCGAGTGTGGCGCAAACCCCACGATGCCGTAGACTGAAGTTGTCAACAAGACGATGTGAAAGCTGGCGGTGGCTCCATAAAAGCGTGAATTGTGTTTACATGGAACGAACTGCGTCCTCTGGCCCAATTGAACCAAGCACTGAATGGAAATGACTATGTTAGGCTACTTGGAGACCATTCGTGGACGAAATTTGTATGGATAATAATGCGCCATGTCACCGGGCCACAATTTTTCACGATTGGTTTGAAGAACATTCTGAACAGTTCGAACGAATGATTTGACCACCTAGATTGCCCGATATGAATCCTACCGAACATTTATGGGACACAATTGAGAGGACAGTTCGGGCAAAAAATCCTGCGTTGGCAACACTTGGCTCAGTATCTCTCCAGGGGACTTCAAACGACTTGAGTCCATGCCACTTCGAATTTTTGCACTTCTCCGACCAGATGGAGGTCGGCCACGATATTGGGAGCTATCGTATCACCTTTGTCACCTCGATGTAAAACCGTATTCATGACAACTGCCCATAACAACAACCAGAGAGGAAAAAAGGAATTAAAGAAATAATTATAAATGTACCCAGTATCTTGACTGAGCACATATTGAGCTCAGATTTGCTAATAAAAATGTGAAAATTGTAACATCCTTCTGAAACCCTTCTATCTCTCTCTCTCTCTCTCTCTCTCTCTCTCTCTCTCTCTCTCTCTCTCTCTCTCTCTCTCTCAGAGTCTGGAATCGAAGTCTCTCTCTGTGATGAAATGTCCGCTGGTGAGTATCGGATGGAAGTAAGTTCCACTGAGTACTCCCAGCAAGTAGCAGAATTTTTACTCACATCTTTTGAGTGAGAGTCTTGTTCGTGATTTTGCTAGCCAATAACAGAGATTCTTCAGAGTGTCAAGCAATCAGGTCGATTCTAACAATGCAACAATCTCCCTTCCAATATTAGTTTTAATATAATTAAGCAGTCGCGGAGGTTTTTAGGGTAGGAGCTCAGAAACAGGCAACATCTGACTGTCCGTTTTTGCACCTCAGCCAGTCAGGTAGCATAGACAGTAACAATTCAGTTAACTTGGTGCCAACCTGTTGTGTTCTTAAAGCACAAAAGATCTGGATGGTCTCTTCCCTCACGCCGCTTTAGGGATCTTATCTTTGTGCCGTCCAAGGCTTAACAGTTCCCGGAATAAGTACTAAAATGGTTCAAATGGCTCTGAGCACTATGAGACTTAACATCGGTGGTCATCAGTCCCCTAGAACTTACAACTACTCAAACCTTACCAACCTAAGAACATCACACACATCCACGCCCGAGGCAGGATTCGAACCCGCGACCGTAGCAGTCCCGCGGTTCCGGACTGAGCGCCTTAACCGCTAGACCACCGCAGCCGGTGGAATAAGTACTTCCTGCAGGGAGCAGGACATTGTGATACTGCGTTTCTCGTCATTGTTGCCTCACGGTGCGTCTCCTTGGCGCCAGTGGGCTTGCCTCAGAACTCACTTCCTTCTGCTGATTTCATGTGATCTTTTTACAGCAGTGTTTGTTCCTGTTCATCATTGTATGAAGTTTGCTTGATCTTGGTTTAGTTGTGCTTGTTTCTCCGCGTCTCTACTTCACAGTCACATCACCAACAGGCGAATTGGGCAGCTTTAGAAGTTTTGAAACGTCCTTGATGAGTAGCCCACGTTCGAAGTCACTGAACTCTGTTGACACTCTTTCTGTTGGTACTACGCCTATACTGAGAATACAATACTCTCCACCCCCTTTAATAGCGGTGTGTCCATCTCTGATGACATCTGGTGGTGAAATCTGCATTACATAAGTGTCTGGATACCTCTGATCAGATTGTGTATTTCAGATGCAGCAGCTTTGCGTATGCGATTAATTATTGCTTGTTGTCGATGATGATAGGCGAGAGAATGAAAAGAATGAAACGTGGTGGCCGCTCATCGCTCTCTTCTCTCGACAGGCTCCAAAGGGCCTCCAAATCAACTTCATAATACAGATGCATCACTAGAACAGTGTCATATGTTCTCAGTCCATGAGCCACTGTTTATTCAAAGACATAGGTACGAAGCCTGGTGATCAGTAACATAGTTTCATCACCCTGGGAAAACGTGATTTATATGTCTCGGCTACAGTGGCGGGCTTATCAGTTGACGTGATTTAGTAGAACTAGGGGAAGGAAGAAATAAATGTTAGACCGTAACAATCTGTCAACATAGAGGCGGGACTCTAATTACAATGTGTAAGAAGGAGAGAGAAATCGTTAATACTTCGTCGAAAGAAACAAAAGTCATTTAGGCGTGGTACTAGATGACTGAGATAACGCGCAGTCAGTTATGCCGTGGGATTCCTGCAGTCGCCACGAGAACACTGCCACGAACTTTTACCCCGGAGATGCAAGCATTCCCTCTCCAGAGCTCCAGCGGCGGGAGTAATTAAGTTCAAACATTCAGGCACTGGCCCCATTTTGTGTGTTTGCCAGTTGAATAACATTTACAGACTTTCATAGTGGCCAGGGCTAGACATCTTCTGAATAGACATTGTATTGAGGAGTGACACATTCTACATGGATACTCTGCAAATCACATTTAAGTGCCTCGCAGAGGGTTCATCGAACCACCTTCACAATAATTCTTTAATATTCCAATCTCGTACACCGCGCAGAAAAACGAACACCTATGTCTTTCCGCGCGAGCTCTGATTTCCCTTATTTTAATTTGATAAGCGTTTCTTCCTATGTAGGTCGGCGTCAACAAAATATTTTCGCAATCGGAGGAGAAAGTTAGTGATTGAAATTTCGTAAGAAAATTGCACCGCAACAAAAACGCCTTTGTTTTAATGATGTCCACGCCAAATCCTGTCATCTTTTCAGTGGAACTCTCTCCCCTATTTCCCGATAATACAAAACGTGCTGCCATTCTTTGAACTTTTTTAATGTATTCCGTCAGTCCTATCTGGTAAGGATCCCACAGCACGCAGCAGTATTCTAAAACAGGACCGACAAGCGTAGTGAAGGCAGCGTTTTCAGCAGATCTGTTACATTCTCTTAGTGTGCTGCCAGTAAAACGCAATTTTTGGTTAACTTTCTCCACAACATATTCTACGTGTTCCTTCCAATTTAAGTTGTTCGTAATTGTAATTCCTAGGTATTTAGTTGAATTTACGGAGTTAATATTTGACTAGTTTATCGTGTAACCGCAGCTTAACGGATTCCTTTTAGCGCTCATGTCCTCACACTTCTCGTTATTTAGAGTCAATTGCCAATTTTTGTAAGATACAGATATGTTTTCTAAATAGTTTTGCAACTTATTTTGATCTTCTGATGACTTTACTAGTTGATAAACGACAGCATCATTTGCAAACAACTGAAGACGGCTGCTCAGATTGTCTCCTAAATCGCTTACATAGATAAGGAACTGCAAAGGGCCTATAACACTACCTTGGGGAACGCCAGAGATCACTTCTGTTTTACTCTATGACTATCCGTCAGTTACTACGAACAGTGACCTCTCTGACAGGAAATCACGAATCCAGTCACATATCTGAGACGATATTGCATAAGCACGTAATTTCACTTGTGCCATCTGGAAATCCAGAAATACGGAATCGATCTGAAATCCCTTGTCAATAGCACTCAACACTTCGTGTAAGTAAAGAGCTAGTTGTGTTTCAGAAGAATGATGTTTTCTGAATCCGTGTTGACTGTGTGCCAATAGACCTTTCTCCTCGACGAAATTCATAATGTTCGAACACAATATATGCTTCAAAATTTTGCTACATATCGACGTTAATGAAATGGGTCTGTAATTTAAGGGATTACTCCTACAAACTTCCTTTAACATTGGTGTCATCCGGGCATGATTGTTAAGTGTGGTGCTATTTTGTTAGCATACTCTGCAAAGAATCTGTGGTATATAGCCTGGAGCGGAAGACTTGCTTTTGTTAACTGATTTAAGTTGCTTCACTACTCCAACGATATCTACTTCTACGTGCTCATGTTGGCAGCAGTTTTTTATTCGGATTCTGGAGAATTTACTTCGTCTTCTTTGGTGAAGGTATTTCAGAAGGCTGTGTTTAATAACTCTGCTTTGGCAGCACTGTCTTCGATAGTATCTCCATTGGTATCGCGCAGAGACGGAATTGACTGTGTCTTGCCATTAGTATACGTCACATACGACCAGAATCTCTTTGTATTTTCTGTCAGATTTCGAGACGAAGTTTCGTTGTTGAAACTGTTATAAGGATCTCGCATTGAATTTCGGGCTTTTGTAAAACATCGCCTATCTTGGAGATTTTGCGTGTGTTTAAATCTAGCATGTTTTTTTCGTTATTTTTGCAATAGTATTCTGACCCGTTTTGTGTACCAAGGACGATCAGCTCCATCGTTTGTTGATTTATTGGGTATAAATGTCTCAATTGCTGCCGATACTATTTCTTTGTATTCAAGCAAAATCTGGTCTAGGCTTACATTGTTGAAGGAAGGAGTGGAGATTGTCTCTCAGGATGGCGTCAAGTGAATTTTTTTCTGTTTTTTGAATAGGTGTATTTTTGATTTATTTTTTGAAGGATTTAGGGGTTACAGTATTCAGTCTCGTTACGACAGCCCTGTATTCACTAATCCCTGTATCCGTTTTGATGCAAGTGTATTTTCACAACCTTTTATTATTCGCGTGGGCTCATGAACTAACTGCTCGAAATAATTTTCAGAGAATGCATTTAGCACAATTTCGGATGATGTTTTATGCGTACCTCCGGATTTAAACATGTATTTTCGCCAACATACAGAGGGCACATTAAAGTCAGCACCAACTATAACTGAGTCGGATACGTATTTGAAATTCAAGTTTTCATTTAATCTTTCAGCAATTCTAGCATCTAAATTGGAAGATCGGTATAAGGACACAATCACTATTTTATTCCAGTTACCAAGTATGACTTCTGCCCATATTAACTCACATTAACTATCTACTTTAATTTCGTGACAAGATAAACTACTTCTAACAGCAAAAAATAAGTCACTGCCAACTGTGTTTAGCCTAGCCTTTCGGAACACCGTTAATTTCTTCGCAAAAATGTCGGCTACACTTATCTCCGGCGTCAGCCACCTTTCAGTGCTTGTGACGATTTGAGCATCAGTGCTTTCTATTAGCGCTTGGAGCTCTGGTACTTTCCCAGCACAGCTACGACAATTTACAACTGTTATACCGATGGTTCCTATATCTAAGTTCTTCCTGTGTTCGGCCTGCACCTTTTAAGACTGAAGCCCTTTTTGTGTTTTTCCGAGACCCTCTAACCTAAAAAACCACCCAGCCCACGCCACACAGCCCAGTCGGCTCCTGAAGTATTCAGCGGAACCTGAAACACAACCACCCTATGGCACAAGTCGAGGAATCTAGAGCCTACACGGCCTCTGATTCATACCCTCCACTCGACTCTGCACCAGAGATCAGCAATCGGTCCTGTCGACTATGCTGCAAATGTTACGCTCTGCTGTCACCTCGCAAACAAGACTGGCAGCCTTCGCCACTTCTATTTGTCACTCAAAACTAGAGAGAATCTCTTTCGATCCAAAGCGACACACATCATTGGTGCCGACGTGAGCCACCACCTGCAGTTGGCCATAAGAGACCAAGTATATGATGCCATTACAGCGATTACAATAGTGAGTCAAATTTACAGTGGTAGTATGAACTCACTTATCAATAAAACCTTGCACACCCGCTGGGTTGGATGCATGCAGTGGCTCGGTTGGGATCAGTATCAGAAAGCTCTCGTGCCCTCTCCTGAAGGAAACTGGCCGACAACTTACAGACCCTTATGAATATAAACATTACATAATGTAACATATGAATGTTCTATAATCATGTAACTTTTTCATGTGAGTGTGGTTTGGGATTTGAATGGTTGGATATATCAGCCTGCGGACGTGTTGAAGGATCCTTCTCAATGGCATTTTTCGTTAACTAAGACCAAAATAATTGTTATGAAGAAAACAGAGATGCGCAAGTGATATTGGTAAGTATCAAAGTTACAGCACACTCACTAAAGTCTCCGTAAACCGATCGCATGAATTGAGTGATATTGTAATTTAAGTGACAGGGAATTCAAGACATAAAACAACAATATCATCCACTTGATCATTTGCAGGTCTTTCCCTTTTTATTGTGTTCAAGATCTAACAGCAAAATTTTAGTGAGAGAATTCCCGTTTTGTCTTCTCTTCAGTTTTCTGTTATTCTCCTTAATATGTTATTATCCAATTCAAGTTAATGTTTATTTTAGGTTCTATAAAGAAAAGTAAATACATTACTTTATTTTTCTTTAATTGCTCTTTTCACAAGAATTTGTAATTAAAAAGTGTACAGTTTTATAAAAAAAAGAGTAAAATTATGTAAAATTGCAACAAAAATGTCCAAGTAAAAACATTAACTACCAAAACAATGTGTTCATTCTGCATCAGATTTCTCAAAACATCATAATTTGAATGCTAAACCATTGAGTATGTACCTATGAAAGAAAAACATTTATGACCATGAGATGTCTCTAGAGGTTTTTCATCCATACTGAAAAATATTCCATCTGTGATTTGGCTTGTTCTGATTCTAGATGCCCCAATTAAAAGTACTTTGATTTTATTTTATTCTTGGTGAACATTTTGTTTGTGCCGTTTTGATGTATTGTTTGAACTGGTTTTCAATGTAAAGTACAGAAATGAAACACCAGCATTGCAACAATTACAATGTAAATATCTGTTTAATTCCAAAATTGAGAATTTCTGGTGTTCAAGTTTATTTTAGATGACAGTCGTCTGTCTAGATTTTTGTTGATTAAACTCTGTATAAAATAAAATTAGAATTTGTTAAAACAATGGAAATGTCTCATACTTAACAACTCTCTCATACCCTCAAATCCTCGAACGCCATTTACTGGAGTTTTTTGAAAACTGCGTTGTACTGTTTTAGGAAATTAGCGCCCAGACACCATTGTTCAAATGCTGTAAGTGCTACGAAAATCGAAGAGAGCCAGTCCGTAATGCCCCCCTCTCAGTGTGAATCCTGATTACGGATTGTAGAAACATGTTTAATGAAGTGTGGCTTTTATACATAGTTGCAAGTGTGACACCATCTGGTGCAAGCTACCGTTCGTGGAATTAGAGTTTGTAGCAGTACAGGCTACTGTGTATTGTGGATTCACTGATAAATGTACTTGAAAATCTTATTCGGTCGAACATTAACCTGAAACCTGAAGTTATAAAGCCTACTCTGGGTACATTACTGACACCCGTCGCTGTAATTGAACTTTTGAGTTTTATTCTCTGTCGCAAGCACTCAGAACTTGTGGTTTGTGGGTTTACTATAAATACATGAATAGTCTTTGTGAATATTAATTCGCCGTTTGTTGTGCAAAGTCAATTTATTTACACGTACATATGGTGTGGGTTCCTGTAGTCATGTCCTAGTTCATGAACCACGGGCAACGTATGAGTGGCCAAGTAAGTGGTCCTGACAGTCGGGATACCAGTTACTTTGGAAGAAGGCTGGGCATCTCGGACATATTCTGAGTCGTGGTCACCTTTGTGCTCATACGGCAAAGACTGCCAAATCCACCGGTTAGTCCCTCAACCGTTAGGGGTAAAACCCAATGGGACTCGGGGCAAGTAAGGCTAGCAACCTCCTTCCCTGGTACTTTAAATATGATGCTGGCAACAATCAGAGCAAAATGCCTCGGACCCTTGGAGGTGACGGAGTCCCACCTCTAACTGACAAACCAGGGACTCCTAAGATACGACTTGGCAAACAAATGGTAATGAGATGGGTAGCTATTAATATCAATGGGGGCTACTCAGGGAAGAAGGTAGAGCTGGCAAAGGCTGCAAGTAAGATGGGGCTGGACGTTTTAGCTGTTAGTGACATTCGGTTAAGGGTTGAGGAAGAAGAAGAAGTGGGAGAATACAAGGTCTACCTGTCAGGAGTCAAAGCAGGAATAGCACAATGGGGTGTAAGGCTTAATATCAGGAAAGAAATGGAACCCAGCGTAGTTGCAATAAGGTATGTAAACGAACGACTGATGTGGATAGATTTGACAGTGTCTAGCAAGAAAATTAGAATTGTGTCAGTATATTCGCATTGTGAAGGGACAGATCAAGATAAGATGGATAGTTTTTATGAGGAACTCAGTGATGTAGTTGTTAGAGTAAAGGACAGGGACAGTGTTCTGCTCATGGGGGATTTTAATGCCAGGATTGGAAATCGAACAGAAGGGTATGAAAAGGTTATGGGTAAATTTGGAGAGGATATGGAGGCCAACAGGAACGGGAAACAACTCCTGGATTTCTGTGCCAGTATGGGCTTAGTTATCACAAACTCCTTTTTTAAACATAAGAACATTCATCGGTATACTTGGGAAGGCAGGGGAACCAGATCTGTCATTGACTATATAATAACAGATCAGGAATTCAGGAAGGCTGTGAGGGACACACGTGTATTCAGGGGATTCTTTGATGACACTGGTCATTATTTAATCTGCAGTAAAATTGGGATTGTGAGACCGAAAGTGCAGGAGGTCAGGTCCATATGTAGGATGATAAGAGTGGAGAAACTTCAGGATAAGGAAATTAGGCACAAGTACGTGACAGCGATCTCATAAAGGTACCAGTTAGTTGAATGTAGTCAATTATATTCATTGGAAAAGGAATGGACAAGGTACAGGGACACAATACTAGAAGTGGCTAAAGAATGTCTTGGAACAGTAGTGTGT
Source organism: Schistocerca gregaria (assembly GCF_023897955.1). Lineage (NCBI taxonomy): Eukaryota > Metazoa > Arthropoda > Insecta > Orthoptera > Acrididae > Schistocerca > Schistocerca gregaria. Next base: position 46,602,118 of record NC_064931.1, read on the forward strand.
AAAAGTAGGATGAAGCAAACAGCTTGGTGGAATGACACAGTCAAGGAAGCCTGTAAAAGGAAAATGAAGGCGTATCAAAAATGGCTACATACTAGAGCTCAGGTAGACAGAGAAAGTTATGTTGAAGAAAGAAACAAAGCCAAACAGATAATTGCAGCATCCAAGAAGAAATCTTGGGAAGACTTTGGAAACAGGTTGGAGACTATGGGTCAAGCTGCTGGAAAACCATTCTGGAGTGTAATTAGCAGTCTTCGAAAGGGAGGTAAGAAGGAAATGACAAGTATTTTGGACAGGTCAGGAAAACTGTTGGTGAATCCCGTGGATGCCTTGGGCAGATGGAGGGAATATTCTGAAGAGTTGCTCAATGTAGGTGAAAATACGATCAGTAACGTTTCAGATTTTGAGGTAGAATGGGATAGGAATGATGATGGAAATAGGATCACATTTGAGGAAGTGGAGGAAATGGTCAATAGATTGCAGTGCAATAAAGCGGCTGGGGTGGATAAAATTAAGTCAGAACTCATCAAATACAGTGGAATGGCAGGTCTTAAATGGCTGCACAGGATAACTGAAATGGCCTGAGAGTCGGGATAGATTCCATCAGACTGGACAAAAGCAGTAATCACACCAATCTTTAAACATGGAAACAGAAAAGATTGTAACAACTACAGAGGTATCTCTTTAATCAGCGTTGTGGGTAAAATCTTCTCAGTTATTGTTGAAAGGAAAGTGCGAGTATTAGTTGAGAACCAATTGGATGAAAATCAGTGTGGGTTTAGGCCTCTTAGAGGTTGTCGGACCAGATCTTTAGCTTATGGCAAATAATGGAGAAGTGTTATGAGTGGAACAGGGAATTGTATCTATGCTTTATAGATCTAGAAAAGGCATATGACCGGGTTTCTAGGAGGAAGTTATTGTCTGTTCTACGAGATTATGGAATAGGAGGCAAACTTTTGCAAGCAATTAAAGGTCTTTACATGGATAGTCAGGCAGCAGTTAGAGTTGACGGTAAATTGAGTTCATGGGTCAGAGTTGTTTCAGGGGTAAGACAAGGCTGCAACCTGTCTCCACTATTGTTCATATTATTTAAGGATCATATGTTGAAAACAATAGACTGGCTGGGTGAGATTAAGATATGTGAACACAAAATAAGCAGTCTTGCATATGCGGATGACTTAGTTACGATGGCAGATTCGATTGAAAGTTTGCAAAGTAATATTTCAGAGCTAGATCAGAAATGTAAGGACTATGGTATGAAGATTAGCATCTCCAAAACGAAAGTAATGTCAGTGGGAAAGAAATATAAACGGATTGAGTGCCAAATAGGAGGAACAAAGTTAGAACAGGTGGACGGTTTCATGTACTTAGGATGCATATTCTCACAGGATGACAATATAGTGAAAGAACTGGAAGCAAGGTGTAGCAAAGCCAATGCAGTGAGCGCTCAGCTACGATCTACTCTCTTCTGCAAGAAGGAAGTCAGTACCAAGACTAAGTTATCTGTGCACCGTTCAATCTTTCGAACAACTTTGTTGTATGGGAGCGAAATCTGGGTGGATTCAGGTTACCTTATCAACAAGGATGAGGTTACGGATATGAAAGTAGCTAGGATGAATGCAGGTACTAGTAGATGGGAACAATGGCAGGAGGGTGTCCACAATGAGGAAATCAAAGAAAAACTGGGAATGAACTCTATAGATGTAGCAGTCAGGGCGAACAGGCTTAGATGGTGGGGTCATGTTACACGCATGGGAGAAGCAAGGTTACCCAAGAGACTCATGGGTTCAGCAGTAGAGGGTAGGAGGAGTCGGGGCAGACCAAGGAGAAGGTACCTCGATTCGGTTAAAAATGATTTTGAAGTAATAGGTTTAACATCAGAAGAGGCACCAATGTTAGCACTGAATAGGGGAACATGGAGGAATTTTATAAGGGGGCTATGCTACAGACTGAACGCTGAAAGGCATAATCAGCCTTAAGTGATGATGATGATGATGAATGATGATGATGATGATGTACATATTACAGGAGAGTGCTTGTATGGTCACCCATTGATGGTCAGTGAACCATAGCTAATCACAGTAAGCATACGTTGTTTTTAGAATCTTTTTGTAACCTTACCCCATATCAGCACACTGCAAGAGAAAACACAAAGTCTGGAGGAGCTGCAAAAGACATACCTATTCAGTCCACGTGGAGAATAAATCAGTAATTATACTGAGTTGTTGCAAATTAATATGTATAACTGCTCATTCTGAAAATGGCCACTACATCAAGATTGTAGCCATGCAGTTAAATATCAGCTCAACAGCCGATGTTCGACAACGACTGTGAAATGCGAAGTACCATATACGAACCCTTGCAACGTTCTGTAACTGAATTAGCGTTACCTTCGTAACTGAAGATTATGCTATAATATGTAATTGCCCTTATTCCTGTAGTATGCTTTGAGATGACTGGATACTGAGTGCCTTTGTTCGCTTAAGTAATAAATATGTGATTAAATATTTTCCTAAGTGTCGTAGTGAGCACTGAAATCACTAGGAAGTTGGTAGTCAGTACCAAATAGGTCAACGTAGTGGTGTACAGTAAGCACAGTCAGTCAAGTACATGGAGAATATGGAGACAACTAATAAGGTGCGTTCGTGTCCGCACTGTCACGTCTTTCAGTGAACGCAACTGTTTATTGAGGCTATCAATTTACACGACCTGTCCTCAAGTTGCCTAAAGCAGTTCGTACAAACTCGGCCAACGTAACGTGTACAGATTGGTATCCTCAGGAATATGACGTTGTTTAGATTATTGAAAGAATAATAATAATAATAATAATAATAATAATAATAATAATAATAAAGATAAAGCATATTTACCCCAGGCGGTCAATCCTCTCGCCCTTTGGCGGCAATCAAGTTATCGGATTCTGGTGAGCTTGGGCTCGTACGACAAGGAAAGTCGGAGTTCTCTGGAAAATTTTCACGGAAATCTCACATATATAGTGGCCCTTTTAATGTTCAAATACTTATTCAAACTGGCAAATTATAGAATCTTTCTACAGAATTCAACAGACAGAAAATTAAACTCCTTGCACTTCAAGAGACTAGATACACCGATTCGGAAACAACAGACTACAACAACTACCGTATCTTTAAACGCAAAACAGACTAGAAAATATGCGAAGGAACTGCGTTATTTGGAATGGCCTTTATTGTGAATAAGGACATCCTTGACTCTATTACAGATGTAAATCAAATCAGTAACAGACGTATGACCACGCGAATTAAGCTCACCAACAAAACATTTTCAATTATTAATTTTCATGCTCCTAGTAATACTGACAACAAAGAGGAACCTGAGAAGACTGAAAAAAATTCTGGGAAAAACTTGAAATTGATATGTGCAAAATTCCGAAAGAGGACGTATAAATTCTTCTATGTCATTTCAACACATAAATTGGCAAAGAAAGGAAATATCAAACAGGAATGGCATCAGGCTCATCGAATTGTGCCAACAATACAATCTACAAATCATGTTAACATCGCTTAGAAAGAACCCTAACTAACAAAAAAACGTGGCAATCCTCAGTCCTTCACCTAAGTGAATTTCAAATAGACCACGATACGGCATTCTATGATTTCCAAAAGGAAATACGCGACGTTCAAGTCCGCACAGGGGCATCTTACCAGGGTCAAAATCAAATTCACCCCAGAAAGGAAATGCCGAAAGGAAACACCACTAATTTCCAAATTTGACTTGAAAAACAAATCCAGGGATCAAAAATTACGGAAGTATGGGTAAAGCAATCTACAAACAACTAGAGACATTTCAAAGCGAAAATGATACAGAGCAAGCAAACTGATCCCATTAAAAAAATGCGTACACCCATGGTGGTATTCAGGGCATGATAACGCAATAGAAGAGAGGCAATGAGTCTTCTTAAACTACAAATGTGACAAATTAGAAACCACGCTACAGAAACATTTGGAAGTCAGAAAACAAACAGTTAAATCACTTAGACAAACTAAAAGGAAATATCTTAATGAATGGTAAAATCAAAGGGATAAGGCTCTAGGAACCACAAAACAGATGACTTTTACAAAACATTTGCAAAAAATGTATAAGGATATATTCCAAGAAACCTCTGTTTCAGGAAACAAAATGGAAAATTGACACTAACAAAGAAAATTGTCAGGAATCAGTCAAATATTTCTCACAACTTCTAAATTTCTCGCAGCCAAGTACGAGATTCCCCAGATTACAGAAAGAAAAAACGAATGAAATTTCACTACCGCCAACTAAAGAAGAAATTTATAGTCACATTAAAAAGCTCAAATATAATAAGTCATTGAGAGAAGATGGAACTGTTGCTGAGCTATTGAAGAACCTTGGTCCAAATTCCTTTAAACAGATCACTCAAATCACCCACGAAATTTGGCAGACGGAAAATATTCTAGAGGACTGGAAATGAGCGCTAATTCATTCATTGCACAAAAATGGAGAAAGATCAGATGCAAACAACTACAGACGCATTTCACTTTTTCCGATCACTTACAAAATTTCATCCGCGTGTCTCCTAAAGAGGGCACAAGAACAACTACAACACACAATTTCATATTACCAGCTAGGCTTTCGACCTAACAGATGATACGCGGAACCAATGTTCAGTTTTAAAACTATTTTAAAAATTAAAGCAATCGGCTAGAAACCAGTCTGCACATTCATTGATTAAAAAAGACCATACGATTCTATAGGTAGACAATCTTCATGCAATATTCTAGTAGAACGCTGACTAGATACCAAAACTGGAAAACTGATCGAACAAACACTGACAGAATCCAAATCAAAAATTAAATTCATAGGTGAAATTTCGGAACTATTCTTAGTTAAAACAGGAGTAAAACAAGTAAATGGGATCTCACCCCCTTTATTCAACACAGTTTTAAAGAAAGTAATGAAAGATAATTCATAGGTGAAATTTCGGAACTATTCTTAGTTAAAACAGGAGTAAAACAAGTAAATGGGATCTCACCCCCTTTATTCAACACAGTTTTAAAGAAAGTAATGAAAGATAGGGAAATAGTAGTAGGAACACAAAACTTTTGGAAGCCAATCGAACCAGGAAGTGGTCAAGGAAAATTTAACGTTCCATATTTAGCATGTAATCTAGATCCTCAAAGAATGTGCACAGAAGTTTGGCCAGCGTATCTTCTTTGAGAAGACTGAATTCATCTCTTCTAAATTAGATATTCCAAAATTTAAAACAAATCATGGTGAAATCAGCAGAGTCTAACACTTTAAGTATCTCGGTGAAATTATTGAACCATCAGGACTTGAAAGAAATAGCACAAAACACAGATTGCAGAAAATCATGAAAGCGTCCAGACTTGTTCAAAATTTGTGTAACAAAAAATGCCTGTCAAAAGCCACTAAATTAGACACTGCAACACAGAAATCAAACCGACAGTCACATATGCAAGTGAAACACATTCATTGAATAGAAAACTAGATTTACAAGAAATTAAGGAAGTAGAGAGAAGGTTATCTGAAAAATTATGCGACCATGATACACACAAGATGGATACAGACTGAAAACTATCGAGACAACAGAAAAAGTATCAAACATCGAAACTGACATCAGAAAGAGACGGATGAAGTTCTGTGGACACCTAGAGAGATTACCTGGAAACTAACTGTACGTCTATTGGTTTATGTGACATCACCCTGGATAACTGAAGTTAAGAACGACTTGCCAAACGCAAAAATTGACATAATACGCACAGCAGACAGGGGTACATTCTGAAGAAAAATTAACAAGTGGAAGTTTATTCCAGAAACGGAATCAAGACCAGACAGACATAAGTGACCAAAAGACAGAAAGGAGGCCTTTGGGGAGCAAATGAAGGAACATTGGAAAAATTAGGATAACGTTAAGGAAGACCGAAAATCATCTGCTTATCGTTCTCCAATGGGGACATTCGCTAATAATAATAATAATAAAGTGGAGGCCCGGGAAAATAACAGGCCTCCGGTATGTTCTGCCAGTCGTAAAAGGCAACGAAAAGAACAAAGCCTAATAGGGCTAACCCCCCTTTTACTGTGATTAGTTGGTTCAGGACAGAACTAATGAAGCATCGGACAAGCGCTGTCATGGTCGGAGACGACGCTTGAACCTTATGCCCGTCCAAAATGGCAACGACTCTGCTAGCCACACGGAAAATGATTTAAATCCAAATAGAGGTGTTTTTCAGGATATGCTTCCTGCAACCACTCTAGCAGGAAAACAAAGACAGAGGATGAGATGGTCAGATGAAGTTAACTGACACTTCATGTTCTGTTATTACCAAGCAACAAACTTAGGAACCAACACAACTGGATACACATCACAAATATACACAACATTTGTTACCAGATGCCGGCCGCGGTGGTCTCGCGGTTCTAGGCGCGCAGTCCGGAACCGTGCGACTGCTACGGTCGCAGGTTCGAATCCTGCCTCGGGCATGGATGTGTGTGATGTCCTTAGGTTAGTTAGGTTTAAGTAGTTCTAAGTTCTAGGGGACTAATGACCACAGCAGTTGAGTCCCATAGTGCTCAGAGCCATTCGAACCATTTTTTTGTTACCAGATATCCAGAATTAAAATTTTTAACAGAACAACGACTAGCTGATCAGATCTGTGTAACAATTAAAAAAATAACAGGATACCCCAGTCAGAATTAGAAAACATCAAACAACGAGTACAACAAATACTGGAACAAAATAATCTGCAATCACAAGAAGAAGAAGAAAATACAGTAACGGACTCAAACATCCCAGAGCAAACAAACAAAGAACATGCATCAATTAAACAATCAGAGGAAAACGAAATATTAAGACAGTCACCAGAAGAAGCACAAATAGAACACGAAGTGACACACATGTTAGATATAGAACAAAAATTTCAGCTGACATATATATAATACTAAGATACAAATACAGACATTAGACCATTCTTGCGTCGACCCCCAAATAACCCACAAGTCGAAACAACAATTACAACTAGCAACACAATCATACACAACAAAATAAATGAAAATACAACTATGGAAGAGTTACACCTACTGGTTTATATAGGAGCACTCACTACACTAAATATACACACTAGGCAGAGATCAGAATCAACCAACACACAGAAGAAACCCACAAAACCAGCATAGCAACACAGGCTACAGACCAGAATAGAAAAACTGAGAAAAGACATCGGACAGCTTACACAATTTATAAGAAATGAAAAGTCAGACAAAAAACGAAAAAGGTAAGGTACAATCTCACAACAAAAAGCGATAGAGCAATTAGATGAAAAAAGCAGAAATTACAAACATTGGCCAAACTACTTAGAAAATACAAAAAAGTGAAAATAGAAGGAAACAAAATCAAACATTCAACACAAACCAAAAGAAATTTTATCAGACAATAGATAACACACACATTAAAATAGACAACCCACCAAACAGAACAGACATGGAACACTTCTGAAGCAACATATGGTCAAACCCGGTACAGCATAACAGGCATGCACGGTGGATACAAGCAGAAACAGACGCATACAAGATGATACCACAAATGCCTGAAGTGATAATTTTTCAACATGAAGTCACCCAAGCAATTAATTCTACTCACAATTGGAAAGCCCCTGGAAAAGATAAAATAGCAAATTTCTGGCTAAAGAAGTTCACCTCAACACATTCACATCTAACTAAATTATTTAACAGTTACATTGCAGACCCATACACATTCCCTGATATGCTTAATGGAATAACTTATCTGAAACCTAAATATCAAGCAGACACAGCAAACACAGGTAAATATCGCCCCATAACATGTCTACCAACAATATACAAAATCTTAACTTGAGTCATTGCACAGAAATTAATGACACATGCAACACAGAACAAAATGATAATTGAAGAACAAAAAGGCTGTTGCAAAGGAGCACAAGGATGTAAAGAGCAACTGATAATAGATGCAGAGGTGACATATCAAGCTAAAACTAAACAAGGGTCGCTACACTATGCATACATTGATTACGAAAAAGCTTTTGATAGTGTACCCCACTCATGGTTACTACAAATATTGGAAATATACAAAGTAGATCCTAAATTGATACAGTTCCTAAATATAATAATGAAAAATTAGAAAACCACAATATCCAAACAAATTCAAATAATATCACATCACAGCCAATACAGATTAAGCGTGGAATATACCAAGGAGACTCATTAAGTCCTTTCTGGTTCTGCCTTCCTCTGAACCCACTATCCAACATGCTAAATAATACAAATTATGGATACAATATTACTGGAACATACTTACACAAAATCACACATTTGCTATACATGGATGATCTAAAACTACTGGCAGCAACAAATCAACAACTCAACCAATTACTAAAGAAGGATAACAGAAGTATTCAGCAATGATATATGGCTTTTGGAACAGACAAATGTAAGAAAAATAGCATAGTCAAGGGAAGACACACTAAACAAGAAGATATTGGATAAGCACAGCGACTGGATAGAAGCGATGGAAAAAACAGATGCCTATAAATATCTAGGATACAGAGAAAAAATAGGAATAGATAATACAAATATTAAAGAAGAGCTAAAAGAAAGATATAGACAAAGACTAACAAAAATACTGAAAACAGAATTGACAGAAAGAAACGACAAAAGCTATAAATACCTATGCTATACCAATATTGACCTACTCATTTGATGTAGTGAAATGGAGTAACACAGACCTAGAAGCACTCAATACACTTACACGATCACAATGCCACATACATTCAGCAACAGAAAGATTCACATTAAGCAGAAAGAAAGCAGGAAGGGGATTTATCGACATAAAAAACCTACATTATGGACAGGTAGACAATTTAAGAAAATTCTTTCTAGGACGAGCAGAAACTAGCAAAATACACAAAGCAATCACTCATATAAATACATCGGCTAAACCACTGCAATTTCATAACCACCTCTACAACCCTTTAGACCACATAACACCAACAGATACGAATAAAGTAAATTGGAAAAAGAAAACACTACATGGCAAGCACCCGTATCATCTAACACAGCCACACATCGATCAAGACACATCCAACACATGGCTAAGAAAAGGCAATATATGCAGTGAGACAGAAGGATTCATGATTGCAATACAGGATCAAACATACACCAGATATTACAACAAGCATATTATTAAAGTTCCCAATACCACAACAGATAAATGCAGACTTTGCAAACAACAAATAGAAACAGTAGATCACATCACAAGCGGATGTACAATACTAGCAAATACAGAATACCCCAGAAGACATGACATGTAGCAAACATAATACATCAACAACTTGCCATACAACATAAACTAATAAAACAACACGTTCCCACATTCAAGTATGCACCACAGAATGATGAATACAAATTATACTGGAACAGAACCACTATAACAGATAAAACAACACCACATAACAAACCTGACATCATACTCACCAATAAAAAGAAGAAATTAACACAACTAATCGAAATATCCATACCCAAACAACAAATATACAGAAGAAAACAGGAGAAAAAATTGAAAAATACATCCAACTGGCTGAGGAAGTCAAGGACATGTGGCATCGGGATAAAGGTGACATTATACCAATTACACTATCAACTACAGGAGTTATACCACACAATATCTACCAGTAAATCAACGCAATAGAGCTACATCCAAACTTATATATACAACTACAGAAATCTGTAATTATTGATACATGTTCAATTACCCGAAAGTTCCTAAATGCAATGTAACATACCGTACAGTTAAAAGGCAGTCACGCTTGATCAAGGTCCGTGTCACTTTTATTTTTGACCAGACATAACGTCTGAGAAAAGAAATAATAATAATAATAATAATAGGAGTCTAACACCAAAGGAAAAATTCTGGAAAATGTTTGATTGCAAAGAAAAATAAAATACAATGAGAGTCAATCCTACAGTTATGGTCACAAGTCAGTTCTGAATAAAATCTTCACAAGCCACCGGTTTTGTGTGGGCATCGGTAAAACTCGAGCCAGAGCACCCATATGAGATTTTCATTTGCTAAATGAAGAACAATGATTTTCTCTAATTCGGTAGATCACGAGTCTCCGTGTCCCATGTAATTGGTTATTGCTAAGTTTCGTGATGCACGTTATGCCTATACCAACAGTATGCAGCATGTCAAATCTTGTTACAACAACTTTTACAACATACAAAAGAAAATAGAAACAACTGTTAAATGTATGTGTTAAATATATCAGGAGACAAAAACTGTATTAAATATGTTAAAATGGTAGTACAACTACCCGAGAAGTGATTGACGCTTCAGCTACACTGCCTAACAAACAAAAAAGTGAAGCAAACGCGAAATTTATAGTCGGATGCCAACGTGTCTTCGTATACAAACAAACCACTGGAGTGTATGTAAATTATTAGAATTTCGATTATCTGTGACAGGAGGACACGATACTGCCGCGCACTCACGTGAGACAGAGTTATCAACACCTGACACAGTCTGAAACGTGTCTAACAGTGTGTCTTCACTTGGCCAGCGATATAACCATAAAATATTCACATATGTGTTATATTCATAGGTGACAGTGTCCCGATATTGGACTGCATGGGACCGTGAGGGCAGGCAAACTTGTTAAGGTTGACAACGTCTGACTATCACAAGAGAGGTTACCGTATTGTGCACCGTGCACCTTCACATCTGCACCTGCCATCGAGAACAAGTAACAGATTTTCTGAAACATTCTGTGTCATCTGGTACCATTGGTCAGAGGATAACAGTAGCCATGCTAGGGAATTAGCGTCGCACGTGTAAGCTGCCGTTAACTCCACAGCACCAACAGCAGCCTGCGGAGTAGGGCAGTGATCGAGAAAGCATGGACTGCTGACGAATGTCGTCGCATTATGTTCAGCGATGAATCGTGATTCTACACTAGTCTGGATGACCATAGTCGATGATTGTGGCTGCGACCTCGGTTCAGGTTACACACTTCCACTATTTTGGTGAGGTACAGAGGTGTTATTCGTGATATGGGAATTGGAGCCAGCTGGTAGTGATTGGAGCACTCTGATGGCACGGGGCTGATTCACAAACATAGTGCGTTCTCGTGTGTTACCTCTTATTCTGGAGTATCGTGGCGCTATTTTTTCGAAATGACAATGCCCGTCCATAGCCGTCACATGTCTATGAACTGTCTGTATAATGCTGAGATACTGCCATGGCCAGTAAGATCCCCAGATCTGTCCTCGATGGAGATGCGTGGGACCAGCTCAGCGGTAAACTCCGTCTCAGTTCCAGTATTCAGGATATGAAGGAACAATTACAAAAGTTGTGGGCCAGTTTGCCTCAAAAGAGGACACAGATTAGATTGGATTAGTACTTGTTCCACAGATCATGAATACGACACTTCGCAATGATTTTGAACGTGTCAGGTTAATAAAAGGTGTCGATACAAAATATTACATAACACAAAATATTACATGACACTCAATATTTTTAATTTTTTCTGTGGAGGTTGGGAAATTACCCACTTACTATATCCAAAAATTCATCTAATGAGTAGAAGGAGTTGCCATTAAGAAATTCCTTTAATTTCCTTTTAAATGCTATATGGCTATCTGTCAGACTTTTGATGCTATTAGGTAAGTGACCAAATACTTTTGTGGCAGCTTAATTTACCCCCTTCTGAGCCAAAGTTAGATTTAACCTTGAGTAGTGAAGATCATCCTTTCTCCTAGTGTTGTAGCCATGTACACTGTTATTACTTTTGAATTCGTTCGGGATGTTAATAACAAAATTCATAAGTGAATATATATATTGTGAGGCTACAGTGAAGATTTCTAGCTCCAGCAATTATTCTGATTACACGCTTTTGTGCAATGAACACTCTTTTACTCAATAATAAGTTACCCCAGAATATGATGTCATACGAAAGCAGAGAATGAAAATAGGCGTGGTAAGGTAATTTACTCAGACGTATATCGCCCAAATTTGCAATGACTCTAATAGCATAAGTGGCTGAACTCAAACGTTTCAGCAGATCATCAGTGTGTTTTTTACAATTCAACCCCTCATCAATGCATACACCTAGAAATTTTGAATATTCTACCTTTGCTACCGATTTCTGGTCGAAGTCTATATTTATTAATGGGGTCATCCCATTTACTGTGTGGAACTGTATATACTTTGTTTTGTCAAAGTTTAATGAGAGCCCATTGCAGAGAACCACTAAATGATTTTCTGAAAAACATCGTTTATAATTTCATTAGTTAATTCTTGTCTGTTGGGTGTGATAGTTATACTTTTATCACCGGCAAAAAGTACCAGCTTTGCATCTTCGTGAATATAGAATGGCAAGTCATTAATACATATTAAGAACAGCAGAGGACCCAGGACCGAACCTTGTGGCACCCCATTCTTGATTGTTCCGCAGTTTGAGAAATCACCAGTTTTTTGCATATTATGTGAACTGTTCCTTTCAACTTTCTGCACTCTTCCATTTAGGTATGATTTAAACCATTTGAGCACTGCCCCATTCATACCACAGTACTTGAGCTTATCTAGAAGTGTTCCATGATTTACACAATAAAAAGCCTTTAATATATCACAAAAAATCCCAACAGGTGACTTCCGGTTACTCAGAACATTTAATATTTCATTAGTGAACGTATATATAGCATTTTACGTTGAAAAACCCTTCTGGAAACCAAAGTGACATTTTGCTAAAACTTTATTTTTACAAAGGTGTGAAGCTACTCTACAATGCATTACTTTTTCAAGAATTTTGGATAAGGCAGGCAGAAGAGAGATTGGGCGGTAGTTGTTAACATCAGACGTATCCCCTCTTTTATGCAGTGGTTTAACAGTGGCATAGTTCAGTCTATCTGGGAAAATACCCTGCTTTAGAGAGCTATTACATATATGGCTAAGAATCCCACTTATTTCTTGGGAACAAGCTTTTATTGTCCTGCTGGAAATGCCATCAATTCCATGTGAGATTTTATTCTTGAGAGAGTTTATTATTTTCCTAATTAAGAAGGAGAGGTGGGTGGAATTTCACTTGTATCAAACTGTGTGGGTAACGCCTCTTCCATTAACTGCCTTGCTTCTTCTTATGAACATTTTGACCCTATTTTCTCTACAACATTTAAAAAATTATTATTCAAAATGTTTTAGACTTCCGGCTTGTTGTTTATCAAGTTTCCATTCGCAACCTGTGACACACTTACTAACAGAATCAGTGTATGCATCCAGGCCAGAGAGGCAGCAACGTCTTACTGATATGTGGGCATATACTGCCTAGTTCGTTGTAAATTTGGCTCGATATTGTAATCAGCTTAATAACATCACATATCCTCTCACCCGTGGAGTTTCTTTTCATTTCCTGCCCCCCTTTCTGGTGCTTCATTATGACTCTTTCTCGAGATGTGTGTGCATTCCTTCGCGTCCTGATCCTTAGCATTTTCCAGTTGGATATTTTGTTGGCAGCGTTTCTTAATGCGTAATGAAGGTCCATAGCTGCAGCATCGTTGCCCTAATATTACAGTTTCGAGGGCACTCTAATATAATATGATCTGGTATGCCGACCTCTGCACGCTGGCATCTATATGTCTCTTGCCGATTTTCTGCAGACAGAGAGGGCTCGGTCCATGTCCCGTTGTGTAGTGGATCATGCTTCCACTTGCGTTAATTTACGGTAATTTATTTCCTAAGTGAATGTCTGAGAACAATTTACGAACACCACGGCCACTGCTCTTATTGGCCAAGTCCCTTATTCAATTACTCTTTCTCCTGGACGGCTTGAATTTTGTCCGTGATCTGCCTCAACTCATTGTTCTGCGCCTATCGGTTGTATCGACAGGATAAATTAACAAAATTACTGACAGCGTTTCTACTGGTGTTCTACTAAATGCTGGAACTAGTCTTAGAAGCACACATCGCCACATGCGTCTCACGTATGCAACCTCATGTTGGTTGTACAACTACTGGACCCACGCCTTTACTGCACGCTCGCGGACGCTGGGCGTCCGATCAGCAGCTATAGGAGCAATATGAATAAAGAGCACGCTGCAGAAGAAGACGACGGGAACACACGGCTGACGGCAGAGACACAGAGGAAAATGTGGATGATTGGGAAACTTTCCCGGTGAATAGAATTCCTTCAGACGGTTTCACACCTTCTCGAACAACTAAGGCCGCCACCTGCAACATGATCACCCTTATCGAGAAGAAATATCTTTTACCGGTCTTTATGGATATCGAAGACACGAATGGCATTATATCTTCTGGCAGACAAGCTGAGAAATGGGTGTATTTGTTGTCTATTATTTTACTGTTGTCTATTATTTATTGCCTACTGAGAGACATATACTTGATTGTTATTAAGAGTAATAAAATTCTTCGTTCAAAGAAGACAACGGAAGGTTTGTCACAGTGTTCAGTTGTGTCACCTCTACTGTTCAACCTACTGCAAAGCAGCTTCATACTGACTTCTACCCAGGTATACACTCCTGAAAATTGAAATAAGAACACCGTGGATTCATTGTCCCAGGAAGGGGAAACTTTATTGACACATTCCTGGGGTCAGATACATCACATGATCACACTGACAGAACCACAGGCACATAGACACAGGCAACAGAGCATGCACAATGTCGGCACTAGTACAGTGTATATCCACCTTTCGCAGCAATGCAGGCTGCTATTCTCCCATGGAGACGATCGTAGAGATGCTGGATGTAGTCCTGTGGAACGGCTTGCCATGCCATTTCCACCTGGCGCCTCAGTTGGACCAGCGTTCGTGCTGGACGTGCAGACCGCGTGAGACGACGCTTCATCCAGTCCCAAACATGCTCAATGGGGGACAGATCCGGAGATCTTGCTGGCCAGGGTAGTTGACTTACACCTTCTAGAGCACATTGGGTGGCATTGTCCTGTTGGAACAGCAAGTTCCCTTGCCGGTCTAGGAATGGTAGAACGATGGGTTCGATGACGGTTTGGATGTACCTCGCACTATTCAGTGTCCCCTCGACGATCACCAGAGGTGTACGGCCAGTGTAGGAGATCGCTCCCCACACCATGATGCCGGGTGTTGGCCCTGTGTGGCTCGGTCGTATGCAGTCCTGATTGTGGCGCTCACCTGCACGGCGTCAAACACGCATACGACCATCATTGGCAGCAAGGCAGAAGCGACTCTCATCGCTGAAGACGACACGTCTCCATTCGTCCCTCCATTCACGCCTGTCGCGACACCACTGGAGGCGGGCTGCACGATGTTGGGGCGTGAGCGGAAGACGGCCTAACGGTGTGCGGGACCGTAGCCCAGCTTCATGGAGACGGTTGCGAATGGTCCTCGCCGATACCCCAGGAGCAACAGTGTCCCTAATTTGCTGGGAAGTGGCGGTGCGGTCCCCTACGGCACTGCGTAGGATCCTACAGTCTTGGCGTGCATCCGTGCGTCGCTGCGGTCCGGTCCCAGGTCGACGGGCACGTGCACTTTCCGCCGACCACTGGCGACAACATCGATGTACTGTGGAGACCTCACGCCCCACGTGTTGAGCAATTCGGCGGTACGTCCACCCGGCCTCCCGCATGTCCACTATACGCCCTCGCTCAAAGTCCGTCAACTGCACATACGGTTCACGTCCACGCTGTCGCGGCATGCTACCAGTGTTAAAGACTGCGATGGAGCTCCGTATGCCACGGCAAACTGGCTGCCACTGACGGCGGCGGTGCACAAATGCTGCGCAGCTAGCGCCATTCGACGGCCAACACCGCGGTTCCTGGTGTGTCCGCTGTGCCGTGGGTGTGATCATTGCTTGTACAGCCCTCTCGCAGTGTCCGGAGCAAGTATGGTGGGTCTGACACACCGGTGTCAATGTGTTCTTTTTTCCATTTCCAGGAGTGTACAAGTACTTCAGTACGCTCTCGATTTATAATAATACACCATTAGTAACACTCTCACAGTACATCTCCAGAGAATGGATAACCCCTTAAAATTGTTCAATAAATACGTATTTAATGACTCTCTAAATTTCTCCCCGCTATTAAATTGTGTGTATGTACTCAACACACAACATAAATGAGGAAAGCAATATAACGTTAAGACCATTCACATTCCCTGGTATAAGGGTACGATGAGCTATCCTGGTCACCTCACATCAAACATGTAATAAAATACTGGAATTTACCACAGATGTATTTCTAACAGTGACATGTGTTCGGTGTGCTGCAGGTCGAAGAGCATGCATCAATATGCATCGGTTTCTGATTTACAGTATATGGGCGCGGTGATGTCTTATGACATTATTTGCTTAGCAACCTTAAATACCAATTATATTAATGATAAAGTAACATTACTACCCGCTATATGTGATGTGATGTGATTTTGTCTACCGTTCATTTCCATAAGGGACGTTCATTACCTTTTACCCTTGCTGGGAATGTGTAATTCCTCGATTACGTACACGAGGTGCTCAGTCATGCTGCATGTATCTTTATGTGCGGATTCGTTCGTTGTGGAAGGAAGGAGGCCGCCCACATGAATTGCTGTGCTTTGAATCCACCATCGTTCACACTTGGAATATGCTAATTTTATTTTAGCTGAAGTGCAGTTGGTGGAGGTCTACGTTTTGAGAAGAGAAAGTGGTTGCGAGGGAAGTGATTAACGAATTTTCATCTGCTTTTATATGGATGTGATTTATCCTTTTCAGTTTTATGTTGTGAGAATGTTACATAAATATGCGTGAGTTGAGCTTTAGCAATAGAAAGAGTGAAAGAGGGAAAAACGTATTTGGTCTTTCGGTTTTTGGGGAAACTGTTTCTGAGGGCGAGGTTGGTGAAAATCGTAGTAACTACGTTTTGGTTTAGTTAATGGAGAAATCTGTTGTAGCCGGGTGTACTATCATGTAGAAGGAAATATAATCATCTAGTTATGAATCATACCATTGAATTTAAAGATTAGGAGGCTGGGGCATGTGTGTATACTATTGAGGGATACTGGGCGTTCTCAAATATCTTGTTGAGAAGGGCTGTAGGGGCTGGGGGTTCAACTGGGGTTCACTACATTTATTGCATGATGCAGTTTAACATTCCAAATAATTTAATTTTCTAAATTACCTAAAATACTTCTGTGTCTCTAACTTACCTTGTAATTGGCCTGACGACGTTCATGAGGATGAATCTCCTCTAGAAGTATATTTGTAGTGAAAGTTCATCCTTTATTTCCTTTTTGATGGCGAATCTACCATCCTTTGTTGACATCTGTAAGCCTGTGGATCATTTCCTTTTCAATACGTAGCATGGGATGAACAAGCAGCCTATCATCCTCCAGGGTAATTCTAAGAAACAACCCGCGAAAAAGTGGAGAAACACTTCTCTACTTCACACATTGTCATTGGGATAGTAGCTACTGATTTCAGTCATTTCATAACTTTACTTCAGTAGTGGCAGAAGTAAAGCTGAGAGAACAGGGCGTGAGTCGTGCTTGGGTAGTTCAGATGGTAGAGCACTTGCCTGCGAAAGGCAAAGGTCCCGAGTTCGAGTCTCGATTCGACATACAGTTTTAATTTGCCAGGAAGTTTCGTAGACGCAAGCACCATCATAACTTCGAGATGTTACTTCTTCTTTTACTTAGAGAACACACACACACGCACACACACACACACACAAAACCCAATGGGAATGGTGGACATTGAGTTACCTTAGGTATAGGCCATTTGGTATATAACAGGCCCAGCCTCTGCTGGGGGTAGTATAAGGTTTCTAATGGGACTGTAGTAGGTGGTGCTGGGTGGGTGGATTGGGTAGGTCTTGCATCTGGGTCTCCCACAGGGGTATGATCCCTGTGGCTGGGGACTGGGGAATGGATTCCTCTAGGTGGCACATGAAGAGTCTGGCAAAGGAGGCTGTGATGTGTGTGTCCATGGCTGTGCCACCCTTTGTGAGGCCTTTAGCATACTGGGCAAGGGAGTTCTCCACTGCAGATGCTTCTACAACGGGTGGCCTGGTTGTATGGGAAGGATTTTTTGGTGTGGAAGGGGTGGTAGCTGTCAAAATGCATGCACTGTTGGTGATTGGCGGCTTTGATGTGTACCAATATGTAGATGGAGTCATCTGAGATGAGGAGATCGACATCTAGAAAGGTGGCACAGTGTGTGGAGGAGGACCTTTATAAGTGGATGGGGGAGAGGATGTTGAGGTTGTGGAAGAACGAGGATAAGGTTTCCTGCCCTTGGGTCAAGATTATAAAGATGTCATCAGTAAACCTGAACCAGACCTAGGGTTTGGGATTTTGGAAGCTAGGAATGTTTTCTGTAGGTAGCCCATGAACTTTCTCTTAGAAGGGTGCAATGTGGGCGCCCATAACTTTGCCACAAATTTGTTTGTATACTTTCCTTCAAAGATGGAGTAGTTGTGGGTGAGGATATAGTTGGTTAAGTGTACAAGGAATGAAGTGGTGGGTTTGGAAACTGCAGGGCGTTGGGAGAGGTAGTGTTCAATCATGACAAGGCCATGAATATGAGAGATATTAGTATGTAGGGAGGTTGCATCAACAGGGAGATAAGGGTGTGGGGATGGTGGAGAGCTGGTGCTGATGGTGGTGGTTGGTATCTTTTAGTGGGGGCACTATAACCAGCCACAATGGGGAACCTAGGATTATTAGGTTTCTGGATTTTGGGGAGCATGTAGAAGGTGGTTTACAGGTTGTTGTTGGGATGAGTAGGGAGATGGATTCAGGGGAGAGGTTCTGTGATAGTATCAATTTCGCAGAGCTTGTGGGTGGAGGTGTCAGACAATTGACAGAGGCCCTCTGCCAGGTAGTCACTCAAGTTCATCACAGCAGTGGTGGAAACTTTGTCTGCCAGGAGGATAATCAGGTCAGGATATGTTTTTAGGTTGTGTAGGGCAGTCTTTTCTTCTGTTGAAAGGTTGTTGTTCTTAGGGAGGGACCTGGGGCAGGATGGTGAGTCCAGGTTGGAAGTTAGAAATTCCTGAAAGTTGACCATGGGATGGTTAGATGGGAGTGTGGGAGGGTCATGGTTTGGATAATGGTATGAACTGGGACAGAGACGGTTCAATGTTGAAATTGGATTGGCTTTGGTTTGAGGGGTTGGTAGCATAGAAGTGTTGCCACTGTAGGAAGCAGGAGAAGGAGAGTAGGTCTTTCACAAATCCAACATGGTTAAACCTGGGAGAGGGCTGAATATGAAGCCTTTGGATAGGACTAAAACTTCTGTGTGGCTGAGGATTTTGGTGGAGAGGTTAGAAACAGTATTCTGGGATCATTTCGGCTCTGGATTTCATGGAGTGTTGGCAGGGGATTTGGAGAATATGGTAGGTTGAGAAGGTCATTTAGGCAGGGTCTGCGTGCTACGAGGGGTTGACAAGGAGAAACATTGTGGGTAAAATGAGGGTTGGATAGTGGTGTTCCAAGGTGGGAGTAGAATGTCAGCATGCTTGAGAGCTTGCGGATGTTTCGGATGTTGTTCTAGGTGTTGGAGAGACAGGATTTCAATTTGAGTGATGAGGTGTAAGTACTGGGGATTGCATAGTAACAGTATTCTGCAGAGGGGGTGGAGGTGGTTCAGGGATGTCTGCGCTACGAAAATGTGTTTTTTTAGAATGAGGTTTGTGAGAAAAGAGACTGACAGAATCTGAAAAGCTGAAGGTCATTGTGGAAGGAGGAGTGGGATCCAGAAATATAGATTTTTATGTTTAGGCCACTGAGGTGGGGGAGGGAGGAATTACATGTTTTTGACAGCATTTAAGAAACGAGGGCTAGGGATAGGCAAACTTTTCTGAACTGGTGTAGATAAGTAGATCAGGAGGGGGGAGGGGAGGGTTAGCGCTAGGGAAAGAAATTGGCGTTGGAAGTAGGGAGCAGAAGTGTCAGGTGGTTGTAGGGGGAGTTGAATAACGTTGACAGGTGTAAGCAATGAAAGCAGGGAGTAGTATTGCGGCTGGGGGTATATCTGATCGTGCACAGTTTATTTGGAGAATTGCAACCGCAGATCTAGCTGTTTTATATTCATTCACATTAAAAAAACATGTGGAATGTCTTATCTCCGGTTGTTATAATTCGAACTAGGGCAGCGGCCTACCAAGCCTCATTATTTAACACTTATCTTCCTAGCTTAAAACTGAAAAATTTGTTTCTAAAAGATGTTTAACGCTATTTATTTTTCTTTGAACACAAACTCAAAGAAAAGATGAATACTCATATGGACACTAAAGAACAATAAATAATTGCATTGCAAGAAATTCACTCCATTATAATGAAGATCCACGTGCTAAATGCTTCGATTGTGGGCTACAGCCTTTCACTTCGGGTCGATTCATTCGATTACATCAAAGTCCGACTCGCATTTGAGTTTGTGGCCGTCCCGGGTGGCCGAGCGGTTCTAGGCGCTGCAGCCTGGAACCGCATGACCGCTACGGTCGCACGTTCGAATGCTGCTTCGGGCATGGATGTGTGTGATGTCCTTAGGTTAGTTAGGTTTAAGTAGTTCTAAGTTCTAGGGGACTGATGACCTCAGAAGTTACGTCCCATAGAGCTCGGAGCCTTTTGAGTTTGTGCTTCCACCAGCTGAAATGCACATATTACTAGCGACGTTTCCTCTTCCGTCCCCTTCCCTTCCCCCCTCTCCCCCCCCCCCCCCCATTCCGAAGAATACCCATAAGCTTACTCACGCAGGTTCATAGGAGAAACAGAACCTTGGCAGTGCCTGGGCAACGCTTTGGAGCATATGCGTGCTTTCTGAATGACTTAAATTTGTATGTAAGTTACACACATGTTATGGCTGCACTGGTAATGCTCAGAGGCCAATAAACAAAAAATGTGATTTCCACTCTTGAACAATTTAAAAAATATCAACATCTTGATTAAAACACTACTTTTTGAAAAAACCTCATTCGAATAGGGTTAACTTTCGCCGGAATAGGTTTAAAACATTTTTCAAAATGTACACATTGTTAAACTAATTCTAGATACCTTTTCAATGCAGAACTATAGAGTAAGGAGATGAAAACCTGTAGATGAAATTTCTACGTTTCTTAACTTTCTTCTATCACTTGAAGGCTCTACGAACACTTAATACAGTAAAAGGGGCATGTTTGTGGAATATCGGTGGCCAGCGTAGGTAATGGTCTTAGGAGAGTGCATAGGCTGAAAGGGCGTTATCTGTCTTTTGGGGTTACTGTGCCGCTTCAACTTAAAGGGAAACTCTGCCGTCTTACAGCAGACCACTGGTCAGCAAACAATCCAGACCGTGAAACACAGGAACATGGATGATATGTGCCACTATTATAAAAATCAGTTGTTTCGTAACCGAATATTCCAGTCATTCGCTAAACAGCAGAGAATGCTCCTATGGCTTAATGCGCGGTTTTATCATTACACAGTGTTTGCTGTTTAAACACTATTCTTCGGAAAGAAAAAATAGTCACACAGTTCAGTAGTTTAATTGGCGTTTCAAGCGGTATAGTGTACGTTGCCAAGGTATATGACGTTATGTGCCGTAACCGCAGCTTCTATTAATGTAAGACAGTAGTCACATCATAAACTGCAAGAATTTAATGATTTAAATAACAACTAGAAATAAGGATATGCAAAGGGTAAATTCGTTCAACTTTTTTAGAAATTTCGTACCTTTTCAAAAGAAAGTAAATATTAAAATAAAATAAGATCCGATTAGATTACCGGCGCAGTTAAAGCAAATTCAGTAAGTCCGATTCGCTACTGGTACCATTGTTATAGCTACTGCACAACAAGAAATTGAGGTTTGGAGCAAAACGAAAGAGAAAGAAGATTAAAGACAGTAAAAATTGTATTTTTGATAATAACAGAGTGCACAAGAAAAGATACGGAAGTATACTGCAACCTGCGAAGAACAATGTCACAACAAAAACAAAATTTTCTGTTCCCATTTTGACACTAGCATTCCTTCAGTTGTTTTCACTCTTTTTTATATTTAGTCGTTTTCTCTACATCCTTTTCTTCTCAATGAATGTTTTTTGAGTGGTACCTTCCATTTTATTTTAAGCCCTCTCTTCATGTATTTTTTTAATGCGAGAATTTTTCTTGCTCTTCTTCAACAGGTTAAGTCAAATTGGATGCCAGTTACAGCGTAATTTTCTATTCTAATCAACAAAATTATTGTAACTGCAACATTAAAAGCAGCTCCTGTTTTCTTTACTGACCTCGCTATCCAAACATAAACAAATGTGATACGGACTGGGACTGCTTTTAGAACTTCTGAATGTCTGTTACCTCCCTCACTTTGGATGTAAACATTGATTAGGTCCTCAAGGATTCCAGATTAATACTGCATTTTTTTCAACACCACAGAGAGCGTTTGTACTGACAAATGTTGTCAGAATAGAGCACTACGTCAAGAGTCTTCTTCTTTCTTGTTGTCAGCTCTTGACATTTGAATATTTCTTTCCGCCTCTTACTAAAAATAAGAATATACGTTATCTATTTCAGGAAGGACAGACTCAGCATACAGGAAAGTCAAACCAACCTTTGGTGACATTAAAAGCAACGGTGGTAACATTAAGAGTGCAACGGGAATTCCACTGTTAAATGCAGATCAGAGAGCAGATAGGTGAAAAGAATGCATTGAAAGCCTCTATGAGGGTGAAGATTTGTCTGATGTGATAGAAGAAGAAACAGGAGTCGATTTAGAAGAGATAGGGGATCCAGTATTAAAATCGGAATTTAAAAGAGCTTTGGAGGACTTGCGTTCAAATAAGGCACAAGGGATAGATAACATTCCATCAGAATTTCTAAAATCATTAGGGGAAGAGGCAACAAAACGAGTATTCACGTTGGTGTGTAGAATATATGAGTCTGGCGACATACCATCTGACTTTCGGAAAAGCATCATCCACACAATTCCGAAGACGGCAAGGGCTGACATGTGCGAGAATTATCGCACAATCAGCTTAACAGCTCATGCATCGAAGCTGCTTACAAGAATAATATACAGAAGAATGGAAAAGAAAATTGAGAATGCGCTAGGTGACGATCAGTTTGGCTTTAGGAAAAGTAAAGGCACGAGAGAGGCAATTCTGACGTTACGGTAAAAGGCTAAAGAAAAATCAAGACACGTTCATAGGATTTGTCGACCTGGAAAAAGCGTTCGACAATATAAAATGGTGCAGGCTGTTCGAGATACTGAAAATAAGTAGGGGTAAGCTATAGGGAGAGACGGGTCACATACAATATGTACAACAACCAAGAGGGAATAATAAGAGTGGACGATCAAGAACGAAGTGCTCGTATTAACAAGGTAGTAAGACAAGGCTGTTGCCTTTCGCCCCTACTCTTCAATCTGTACATCGAGGAAGCAATGATAGAAATAAAAGAAAGGTTCAGGAGTGGAATTAAAATACAAGGTGAAAGGATATCAGTGATACGATTCGCTGATGACATTGCTATCCTGAGTGAAAGTGAAGAAGAATTAAATGATCTGCTGAACGGAATGAACAGTCTAATGAGTACACAGTATGGTTTGAGAGTAAATCGGAGAAAGACGAAGGTAATGAGAAGTAGTAGAAATGAGAATAGCGAGAAACTTAACATCAGGATTGATGGTCACGAAGTCAATGAAGTTAAGGAATTCTGCTACCTAGGCAGTAAAATAACCAATGACGGACGGAGCAAGGAAGACATCAAAAGCAGACTCGCTATGGCCAAAAAGGCATTTCTGGCCAAGAGAAGTCTATTAATATCAAATACCGGCCTTAATTTGAGGAATAAATTTCTGAGGATGTACGTCTGGAGTACAGCATTGTATGGTAGTGAAACATGGACTGTGGGAAAACCGGAACAGAAGAGAATCGAAGCATTTGAGATGTGGTGCTATAGACGAATGTTGAAAATTAGGTGGACTGATAGGGTAAGGAATGAGGAGGTTCTACTCAGAATCGGAGGGGAAAGGAATCTGTGGAAAACACTGATAAGGAGAAGGGACAGGATGACAGGACATCTGCTAAGACATGAGGGAATGACTTCCATGGTTCTAGAGGGAACTGTAGAGGGTAACCAACTGTAGAGGAAAACAGAGATTGGAACACGTCAAGCAAATCATTGGTTCCAAGTGCTACTCTGAGATGAAGAGGTTAGCACAGGAAAGGAATTCGTGGTGGCGGGCCGCATCAAACCAGTCAGTAGACTGACGACAAAAAAAAAAAAAAAAAAAAAACCAGTTTAATTAAGTAGAGTTGTAATTGTTGATCTTTGACTTGTAAAACGCAGACAAAAACATCTCCACAAGAAGTGTACAAAACTTGTAGTCATTCTTTATGTGTCTGGCTTACTAATCTTTTTTTCCTCTTTCTCGTCATTTGATACAATCTTTTATGCATTAAATATTTTTAACATTTGTCCTTTTTGAAAATAAAGAATGAAACATTTAATTCTTCATTCAAAGTGCTTGAAGACAAATTTCAGTACTCTTTAAATATTTTCAGTAAATGTGCATGAATCACGATGAAGACGGAATTTGATTTTCCACCATTTATATACTCATGTGTAGTCAGTCCTCGCAAACACTGCCTCTCAGTCTCTTACTGAGCGTGAGGTACCCCTTATGTCATTGTAAAATAAGTTACACTTTATAAGACGTTATACGAAACCATTTTTAATTTTCTTTAATACTTTCAGATAGGCATGTTAAATCTAAGGTTGTTATAAAAGTACTTACATACAAATGTTTTGTTGTCATTTATAATGATACTAAAGGCATGGTTTAAAAGTATGTGTTCTGCCTTCTTTCTAATACTGATATTTAGGTTTTCGTTTAGAGAAAAACTTTGAATTAAATTCACACCCCAATTTCAAGCTATAGAAATCCCAATAATCCTTAAATATAGCCTACTTTGAAAGATTGTGTCATAATCGTCCAGTTTTCAGTTATCTGCGAAATGATTTTTGAAGTGCCTATGTTGTAACTGTCGAAGAGTTCTAGAGTAGTAGGAACGTCTTTTTTCCCGATACTTCTATTTTTTCTCTAACAGTTCACCTGTATTCATATTTTTTACGTTTCTTCGCAACGATTTTATCTTCTGAGCGCTGAGCACTTTAAATTTATCAAATTGTTCTAGACCCTCATTTTTTACTTCTGGTAATAGATCAGACGAACCTAATGCGAAGTTAGGAGTCTTAAGGGTATGGTGAGTTATACACTCCTGGAAATGGAAAAAAGAACACATTGACACCGGTGTGTCAGACCCACCATACTTGCTCCGGACACTGCGAGAGGGCTGTACAAGCAATGATCACACGCACGGCACAGCGGACACACCAGGAACCGCGGTGTTGGCCGTCGAATGGCGCTAGCTGCGCAGCATTTGTGCACCGCCGCCGTCAGTGTCAGCCAGTTTGCCGTGGCATACGGAGCTCCATCGCAGTCTTTAACACTGGTAGCATGCCGCGACAGCGTGGACGTGAACCGTATGTGCAGTTGACGGACTTTGAGCGAGGGCGTATAGTGGGCATGCGGGAGGCCGGGTGGACGTACCGCCGAATTGCTCAACACGTGGGGCGTGAGGTCTCCACTGTACATCGATGTTGTCGCCAGTGGTCGGCGGAAGGTGCACGTGTCCGTCGACCTGGGACCGGACCGCAGCGACGCACGGATGCACGCCAAGACCGTAGGATCCTACGCCGTGCCGTAGGGGACCGCACCGCCACTTCCCAGCAAATTAGGGACACTGTTGCTCCTGGGGTATCGGCGAGGACCATTCGCAACCGTCTCCATGAAGCTGGGCTACGGTCCCGCACACCGTTAGGCCGTCTTCCTCTCACGCCCCAACATCGTGCAGCCCGCCTCCAGTGGTGTCGCGACAGGCGTGAATGGAGGGACGAATGGAGACGTGTCGTCTTCAGCGATGAGAGTCGCTTCTGCCTTGGTGGCAATGTGGTCGTATGCGTGTTTGGCGCCGTGCAGGTGAGCGCCACAATGAGGACTGCATACGACCGAGGCACACAGGGCCAACACCCGGCATCATGGTGTGGGGAGCGATCTCCTACACTGGCCGTACACCTCTGGTGATCGTCGAGGGGACACTGAATAGTGCGAGGTACATCCAAACCGTCATCGAACCCATCGTTCTATCATTCCTAGACCGGCAAGGGAACTTGCTGTTCCAACAGGACAATGGACGTCCGCATGTATCCCGTGCCACCCAACGTGCTCTAGAAGGTGTAAGTCAACTACCCTGGCCAGCAAGATCTCCATATGAGTCCCCCATTGAGCATGTTTGGGACTGGATGAAGCGTCGTCTCACGTGGTTTGCACGTACAGCACGAACGCTGGTCCAACTGAGGCGCCAGGTGGAAATGGCATGGCAAGCCGTTCCCCAGGACTACATCCAGCATCTCTACGATCGTCTCCATGGGAGAATAGCAGACTGCATTGCTGCGAAAGGTGGATATACACTGTACTAGTGCCGACATTGTGCATGCTCTGTTGCCTGTGTCTATGTGCCTGTGGTTCTGTCAGTGTGATCATGTGATGTATCTGACCCCAGGAATGTGTCAATAAAGTTTCACCTTCCTGGGACAATGAATTCACGGTGTTCTTATTTCAATTTCCAGGAGTGTAGCTGTAAGGCTATTACCATTTGTCAAATTTTATGCAGCATACATAATCATTGTTTTAACGCTACGCAAGTCTCCAGTTAAGGAAACATTATCAGTTTCGAGTATCCTTGAATCCCAGCATGTTCAGCTGCAAAGTGTTCACTGTTATCAAATATACCAATGCCTGCGACTACTGTCACGAATTTTTCTGTCAACGCTTGGTAAAATAACTTCATATAAGTAACAGGAACACAGCTTCTAAAAATTCTGTGATGTTATTGTAGAACATCCGTAGTTTTTGTTTCCTTTACTAAATGACTTTATCTGATCCATTAGAAATGGTTTGTGAATGTTTGCGAAGGTGAAAATAATGGATTTGTTTATAAAATAACTTTCTGCCACCAGTCACGAATAAAATCATGAGTGTTAGCAAGAAGGGTTGTCTTATAAACAAACAAATGAAAGACTATATTCCCAATCATGTAGTTATTTTGTTTTCTTGACATCCAAATTGTGGTGTTTTGTTTTCTGTGAAGCCTACATATCACATTTTCCAATCTTTTCGTATTATGTGCAGCAAACATCAGAGAAGTTTGTATTTTTTCTGCTTTCTGGAGAAGAGTCTAACCTATCATTCAATACAACATGTTTGTGGGAAGCAAGTGTCATGTCTGCAAATCTGACACCCGCTTGTCGAGACGTCTTCCATGCGGACAAACACATTCTGATTTAATAGAAGGGACATACAGGATTGACATTTAGGATAATTAATTTGCATGTGGTTAATTTATGCTTAAAGGGTTCCAATAATTTATTGAGCTGTGGACCAGGCTGGTTAGTGCAAACCAATTAAAATACACTGATTGACCAAAAGTCATGGAAATGAATTGCACATTATGTTGTCCGCAGACTATCCATGGCTATGTGGAGACGACGTCACGTTCGTTCGTCCTGTGTGGTGGTTTATACACAGGCCATCGCTTTGCAATATTGAGTTTCCATTGTCGACCTCATAAATCCGAATTCTTTTATAACCTCTGATATGCTATTAGGGATCGACTTTCCCAGAGCGATCACAGTTCACATTGGTGAGATCAAATCGACCTTTCAGCCATCTCATAAAAAGAAAGACTATGTTACTTATCAGCCCCCCTAATTTCCGATCAAAGACTAGCCGCGTGCTCTGACCTAGACTGCACAACCCCGCGTTGCTAGGAATTCAGAAATGGCATCGACGGACGCCAGACTTGACACCAGGCGCAACGCAAGAAACTGTCGGCCATCGAAGCGCTGTCGATAAGCTGATGAGTGCTTTTGCCTATTCAGCACCTTGCAACCAGTCTCTAAAGCTTATGGCTAGTTAAGAAATGTCATTCTCCCTTCGCTTGGTTTTCCCCTGAGATCACTTAAA
Source organism: Schistocerca gregaria (assembly GCF_023897955.1). Classification (NCBI taxonomy): domain Eukaryota; kingdom Metazoa; phylum Arthropoda; class Insecta; order Orthoptera; family Acrididae; genus Schistocerca; species Schistocerca gregaria. Next base: position 46,630,180 of record NC_064931.1, read on the forward strand.
ATTCCAATCACTTTGTTTCCTGCAGAAGCCTGGCAGTTACTTTGTCCGCCCCAGTCTTGTTGTTCCGTCATTAATATGTTACGGGCTGGAGCAAACGAACTTCCTTATCTTCTTAATATCTTTCACTTTATATCCTTTTCTGCGTGGAAAATGTCTATTTCCGCAGACAGTCTGAGATTGTGGATTAGTAGCTCCCATACTACAAAAGGCTGCCTCAAATTTCACTTGTGTTTGAAGAATACATCTGTAACCATCCCACCTGTCTCAATATTATTCATCCCGCGAATTTCGACAGAAATACCTGCAACAAGACGAGAAATCCGAATTAGGACGGGCACGGTTACAGGAAAATTTCTCTCGATGCAAGAGAATACTACCAGAGAATAGCGAAGGTAGCGACCGACCGCTAAGGAAACAGGAAAAGTTGTGAAATTAATCTCAAATATTATTCTGTGACCAATGCGTTTTTCATCTATTGTCATCCAATGTTTAAAGTGTCGTGCTGCAACACTCACTACACATTTGCATGTAACACACTGCTCGGATATCGTGTCTACACCCTCGTCATATGCAGTACATTTTCAAATGGGAAAACGATGCTGTAGTTTTTGAACGCTATGTCCCTTGAAAGAAATACGATATTAATATGATATGGAAATGTGATGTATCAGACAGTGTAACATTCTCGTTGGTAACAGCATAGTTTAAAACATTACAAATAACGCTAAATAAGACAAGAAAACCTGTAATTTCAAATTACTGAGAAATACGAATATTTGTCTGCTGCTTATAGAGAAGGTCCTCCCAGGTCATTTTGCCAAGATTACACGAGAGACACGTGTTCTGTGGGATTAAGAGTTCTGGCCTGTAGGAAGATGAGGCATTAGAAAAGAAAAGGATGACAGACAGACTTCCTAATCGGACAACAGAGCGCAGAGCGGGACATCGATCTCGTTCATCTTTGAGAAATGGTGCAATGCTGACCAGTCTCTTCTGCGACTAGTTCATCTGTAGTTGTGCACTGTTCCTTTTTCTTTAATTTGATTATGAAACACTGTATGTTTATCAGATTTTATTCTCATATGACTAGAATTTAAGAATGGAAACGTTTTTTCCATAAAAATGTAATTCAGTATTTTAATTAACATTTTCGTGTGTTAACATATGTAGAATTTCAATAAAAACTGAAAATGTTGCCCCTAGTGAAATTCGAACCAGTAACTTTACGGTTGCAAAACTTCTACTCTACTCAGTGAGATATCGGCGACCACGCTGAAGTTCAGGGATTGTTTCGTCCTTAAGAGTTTAAAAATCTTCCGACCATCAAAGTCAGTTTATCAACTCTTTTGAGAATTGCGTCGCACTGCCTTTCGGGAAATGATGTCCGACCACTAACCTTCAAATCCTCTAGTGGGATCAGTAATTTTCGAAATTTGAACTAAAATAAGTAGGGGTGACGTAAGCAAACGAAACTTAGAATGGACTCTAGGTTGCTCGACTGCCTTTAATTCCTTTAAAAGACTGCCAGTTGTGATTCAGAATATGAAGAGTGAAAGTCGTACTGTTTCGATAAAGAGACACCCACACCCACCCACCCACCCACACACACACACACACACACACACACACACACACACACACACACACAAAATAATTCCGGAATAAATATTATTTGTATTTCCAAACTGAAAATTATGGGCACTTTGCTTTGAAAAGGCGCACTAGGAAATAAAAATAAACGAGTTCCAGCGAATCAGGATATCTTGTGTTAATATTAACATATAATAAATTTATAAATTACTGGTTGTGGATGCCGAACGATGTACACAAAGAACAAGAAGGAAAATTTCGAGAGTGATTGAAAACTGAGCAACAACTGGCGAACTTAATGAACAGAAAGAACTAAAAATCAATGAAGCAAGGTGAAGCTGGAAAGAGGAACGACTGATGACCCGACAAAGAAAGAGACTGAATGGAACTGAGGAGTGGACGAGCAACTATGGAACTAGAACTAGGAACAGACCAACTAGAAGGAAATTGTTCTTTGGTTCTCCCTCGGTCCTTCCGTTAATGAACCGTTCCTTTGGACCTGTCATTTCGCGAACGACTCCCCTCTAGCAGCAATTGCTTCAGTGTGATCGGCGCAGCTCGCGGTCCACAGTAGGGAATAGCGAAGCGAAGTGAGCGGCAGTCGTTCATTGTTCGTTATCCACAGGGTTCGGTGTCTCTCTCTCTCTCTTTCACGCCGGCGAGCTATCTTCCATCGCAGCATGAAGCGTAGAGGAAGAGCATCGCGGCTGCACACACTGCAACTACGAGGCCTATACGCATGTGCGAGAGTTGCATATGGCTATGCAGGCTGCATAGGCGACGCAGGATAGTGTACTTCGTCTTAAAAATGTTCAAATGTGTGAAATCTTATGGGACTTAACTGCTAAGGTCATCAGTTCCTAAGCTTACACACTACTTAATCTAAATTATCCTAAGGACAAACACACGCACACCCATGCCCGAGGGAGGACTCGAAACTCTGCCGGGACCAGCCGCACAGTCCATGACTGCAGCACCTAAGACCACTCGGCTAATCCCGCGCGGCGGACGTCGTCTTAGGAGACGTCTGACGAACGAACTGTTTGGTGTTCATTCGCCTTCACTCTCGCACACCGCAGCCGAATATACACGGCCAGGTTGCGTGGTTACAGCACTATAGTCCTAATGTCCACAGCAAGGTGATGGGAAGATCGGTGACGCCGTCAAAATTAGAGTGTGGACAGGGCAGCAGTGGCAAATACTGCAAAGATGCCATCTCGAACTAGCAGTGACTAGTGAGGCATACTGACTCGTCCAATACGCTAACAAATAGCACTTTCCAAGTGTTCTTCGCCAAGACTCCAACCGAACGCCATTCGTGTCCCGCTAGTGTTCTGCCTGGCTCTTCCCATTATGCACTCTCATGGGTTCTTACGCTGTATGATCACAAACCAGTGGGATGTGACAGATTGTGTGCTATTCGTAATGAGTAACTGATTTCTCGATGTTTGGCTGTAGTGTCCCTCTAGCAGCGGGAGACTTTCTTCTGTGACATCCATGTTTTCATCGATTCGTGTGTTTACTGTAGATGATCTACTCTGCGGCCGTCGTTCTCTGGAAAGAAACGTTTACTCTGTCTAAGTTAGAGTTACGTTAAGCCATCTAACGATTGATAGGTAACAGACGTTTGTAGGAAGAGTTCTTCTTGATGTAGCGGTGTACTTACCACGAAGTGCGTATGTGAAACGGGATCGTGGACAGCGCTAAAACGAGGAATCAAGTGACACAAAAAAATCACCCGCGTATTTAGGTGTTCCCCACGATAACACGATTTCTCAGTGAGCGAAATCTGATACGGCGGCAGTTCGGTTTTATCATGGTCCCTACACAAAATGAAGGTGTGGCACGATGGTAACAGAGCTTTAACACTTCTGCACGCCACAGCGAAATATCTGATGCAGTCAGTTGTAATCATATGTCCTCTGACAAAGACCAGGCACATCTATTTCACTGGTCAACAGAATTTTTTTCAGGAACAATGCAAATGTAGTTTTTAGGACATCCGTGGGTCCTATATCCAAAACTAATAAATTTATTTTAGTGAATTTCGGTTTCCTTGTGACAGGTTATCATCTATGATATTCTCGGAAACAGTGGTCTCTGGTTATTCTGATGGACCTCAATTTAATTATTCTGCAGACATAACTTCTGGACCACTATCGTATTGTGTGTTAGGAATTCTCGTACACAAATCTCAGTTCGGGAATTCATCTCCAGAAAGTAATGGAAATTAAGCAGCGTTCGTAATTAGTCACACTCAAAGGCCTTCTACCTCTGTAAATAGCAGAACATTTTTTATATCTGTGGAGAGTTAACTGTTTTACGAAAACTTAATCTCCTTCTGGAGAAGTTCAAAGTGGTTCAAATGGCTCTGAGCACTATGGGACTTAACATCTGAGGTCATCAGTCCCCTAGAACTTAGAACTACTTAAACCTAACTAACCTAAGGACATCACAAACATCCATGCCCGAGGCAGCATTCGAACCTGCGACAGTAGCGGTTGCGCGGTTCCAGACTGAAGCGCCTAGAACCGCTCGGCCACACCGGACGGCTGGAGAAGTTCTACATCTTTATTTAGGACGTAAAGTTGTCGACCAGGAGAAAAACTGGGCTGGATCAAGCGCGAGTATCACGAGAGAGGCTGGTGACACACCCACAAGCAACAAGCCGCCAACGCCCTCACGACAGAACCTATTTAGGCCTGTTTAAGCCACTGACTGAAGAGCCTCGCTCAATCACCCACTCACTCATCCAGTTTGGCGTCTATCAGTTTACTTGCAGAGCGGGTTTAGTTCATCACAGGCTACGACAGTACATAGCGACCAGATTAGTAACTATGGTGGGACTGTTACTGATGAACTTGTACCACAAAACATGGACTTTGTTCAAGTTAAGTAAAGTTTCCAGTTCATGTAAGCAACAGTAGTAATCCACTCGTGCATTTGTGTTGTAGAAAAAGGACACCAGTCGCCCATAACAACATTCTCTCCCTTGCTTCCTTGGGGTACAAGACCCTACACCAAGCCTCCACTTCTTTGCTGTTTCCATGAAACGGAGAAAACCAATGTATCACAAAATACTTCCTTATTTAAGTCCCATAAAAATAGAATCTCCGAGGAAACAAAACTGTGCTCTAATTAACGGTACCAGTGATTTCCAAAAAATGTGACAGTGAGTGAAAATGAGTACAGTGACGAATAGTCAGAAGACAGAGACCCAACATTTCAGTAACGCATTTGTCCACAAAGATAAAACCATGCTAGTATGGTCTTGACAGTAAAATTAAGATTATTAATTGTAATAGAACACAAAGAAAGGAAGAGTCCGCAGCCCGTGGTCTAGTGGCTGGCGTTGCGGCCTCTGGATTGGGGGGTCCCGGATTCGATTCCTGACCGGGTCGGGAATTTTCTCCGCCTGAGAACTGAGTGTTTGTGTTGTCTTCATCACCTCAACACAATCTCATCATCACTGGTTTAGTGGCGAGATTGGAAATGGAAAGACTGGAGCTTGTACGTGTGCTGATGACCACAAACTACCATCATCAAAGAAAGTAAGAGAGAGAAATGCATTCCTATGAAAGATGTTTAAGTATCAGGTTGGAAACGGTAGCAGAAAATGTAGAAAAAGTAGAATGATAAATGTCGAAAGCCGTCCGTTAGAAATATCTTTCATACATAACCTGTTGCAAATAATTGTTTAGTACATTGACCTAGGTTTCGACACCTCTAAGAATGTCTTCATCAGAATTAAATTTTAAAAGTCGTAAAATTACCCTGCGAGTAGGCAATAATCAAATTCTAGAGCAGACATGATCAATTCAAAAATCAAAAACATTCCAGAATTTAATTTTTAATTTTTGACTTGAGCATGTCTGCTCTAAAATTATCTATTGTCTTCTTGCAATGAAACTTTACGACATCTAAAATTTCATTCTGATGGAGACATTGTTAGAAGTGTCGAAACCTAAGCCAGTGTACTAAACAGTTATTTGCAACCGGTTGCCTGTGTCGTTTCTACGTTGAAACTTATATACGGTTGCTGAAAGACAGCCATGTTCAAAGTTTTAATCTTCCGTACAATTTGTCACTACGCGAGTCTCAAGACACTAGTATGGCTGAAAGGATATTCATTGTTTCCATCTCTTTGGGAATTCACATCGTTGGTTGTTTAGTAATGCAAAACTGCCCGATGAACTTTGAAGGCAGAATCCTTCCGACCAATTAGAGAGCTAGGCAGTTAGAATTTGAGATCCCATGGTCCATGTGGCTGCAGAACAAGACATTTCTTTTCTCACGCTTCTTACACTGGACGCATGCACTTGTCCTTACCGCTGTTTATATGCTCGATCTGTATCTGCAGCAGATAACCTCTTACGTCTATTAAATTTAAACGTTAGCAACTTGTGCGTTATAGACATGGGTTTTTCTGAGTAGCAGTATTCAGGATTTATTGTGAAAGCGTTGCTTGGTAGCGTTTCGTTGGCGTAATTCTATATTACATGACTTCTCAGCGCCACAGATGCTTTAATTGCATGCGATGTTAGATCTTTGTCTCTATCTAGATTTTGTCCACCGTACACTTGACGCAACAAAAAATGACCGTGTCTGAAATTTGAATTACTCACCATGTTACGCCGGAGCCAATCACATTGCAGGACTCATAGAAGTAAATAATACCTGTAACGTGAGTGCAGAGGATTATTACCTTTTTGTCTCTTATCCTTAGGACGCACCCTCTAAAAAAAGCAAGAAAACTGCACCGCGTCATTCGCAGCATTGCAGACCTAGTGCAGGTATTTTATTTCGTGATGTGTTGTCAAGAGTGGTAAAAAGTACCTGAACCTGCCAGGCATAACAAAATGCTTCCGTAGATCGGTGGCATGGTAGGCTGTCTAGCAGTTCACTCAAAAGAGCATGTGTGTCCTTTACCACTAAATAGCACGTCAAAAGGCCTTAAATTTCAACGAGTAACTGATATCTACGAGAAGGAGATTTTCTGCCGTCTCCTCCCGGCCAGCTAGGGTGACGTTCCAATGATCATCACGGGCTCTTAGCGCGGGGTCAGGCCAGTTCTCTCGCATCATCTGTTTCGTCTCAGACTATACATTTTCAAGAGGCTTTAGATCTGGTGCAGTAGGAGGCCAACCGAGAAGAAAAATAGCATTGTGTTCTGCGTACCAATGCTGCTCCATCACTGACATGTGTATAGGAGGCTGGTACAGCTGGAAATAGATTACTCTCTCAAGATATATTCGGTTGGTGCGTAAGTGCGTTGCGTTTATCAATAATTTAATACGCACAACAGGTAAACGTCACAGAGACTTAATTCGTTAATAATATATTCTGCTTCACTTCGCAAAACTGTGGGGTAAGTTTTAGATTCCACGAATGTAACAATCACATGGCTTTCAGACGAAGAACTCGTGGAGTCATGTTCGGGGTGCATTTTCATCCGGAAAGGAAGTTCCTTAAGGTTGTTCGGTAGAGAGCAGAAAAGACGAAAATCTGACTCACAAGATCAGATGAATAAGGTGGGTGCGGAATGACTTTCCAACCCAACTCCTGTATTGTTTCTTTCTTTTTTTCTCAGTCTAGCAGAATGCGGGCGTGCGTTATCGTGGAGTATCATCAATTCATGCAGTCTTCCTGGTCGTTGTTCTTGGAATGCGTCTCAGATGTTTACAATAAATGGCAGCAGTGACGGTTACAGCTCGAGGAAGCAATTCACTGTACGCCACACCGTCGCTGTTCCAACAAATGCATAATATTATGTTTTGTGGATGCGCGCAAATTTTTGTACTGCGAGTTTCTGCTTATTTTGGCTCGTGTATTCCTTTCTTTTCCTTATGTAAGGATAAAGACACCATTTCTCGTCACCAATAACGATACAGGACAGGAATAGTCAGTGTTGTTCACGAGCCAGTTGATCACGAGCAAGCAGAGATGCACACATGGCCACCCGCTGATTTTGGTGATTTGGCTTAGAGCATGCTGTCAGTACCCATACAGCCGCTTTTTGAGCCTTCCCTATTGCATGCAAATGTCGCACAATGGTGGAATGATCACAGTTCATCAGATTTGCCAGTTCTCGAGTACGATGACGTGGATCATTGTGGATTAATGCGTTTAAACGATCTTTGTCAAACCTCGAAGATTTCCTAAACGTGGAGAGTCATTAATACCAAAACGACCCTCATTAACAGGAGAAAACAATTTTCTCACCGTGCTGTCCAGTGGCTTCGTCCCCACACACAGCGCAAATGTTTGTGGCTGCCTCCGCTGCTGTCACCTCTATTAAGCTGAAACAGAAGAGTATGTCGCAAACGTGGCACTCCATTTTCTCGCGTCCACAACTCCACTCACCATCTCCAAATAACAACATGTAAACTCAAACAGCAGTAACGAATTGTAAATAAATATAGCAATCGATAAATAATCCCAAAGCATCCGGAATACCAACATGCAAATCAGAAAACGCAACGAACCTATGCACCAACGTAGTAGTTGCCGCTCTGATGAGGCCGTAATACGGCACATAATATGGGTGTACTGGGAAGCAACATCTTCCACATATCCTGTGAAGCACTCTCAGCCACGGGAAAACGTCCATTCCGAAGCTGCTATAGACTCACGTCCACAGAGAGATGATGAGTGTATCTGAGGTACAAACGGGCACCTTGCGGCCTGTATTCCACCTACAATCGCTGATGACTGTACTGATTTGGGCGAAAATATCGTGTTTCACCTTTCACGATTCTTCTGCAAGCGCTAATCGGTAGAATCGATAATCAGCTCGGAGCCTTCCCTTGATGGCCGCACGTTTACTAAGGCGGTCCCGTGCCGAACCGAACCCAACCCGTCGACTCGGAAAATCCAGTTGTCTCTTTCAGTTGCACCGCGTCTAAATAAAACTGTCCTGACCTGTTGACAGTTTCATTCTCCTAAGGAGGTTATACACGCCAAAGACCATTTCTAAACGCTTATTAGATAGTGCAGTGTCTCGATTCATGGCCACGCAGTGCGCTCAGGAACGCCATACTGTATCCCGCACTTGGTCAACTTCGGTTCCTCCACAAGGGCAATGGCGTGGTCACGAATGAGACATGGCACTTAAATAATGTGAATCGACTGAAACCGATTGTTGTAGGCATTTACATTGTTCATGTTCTGTCATTAGCTGTTAGAGAACGAATAGTGTGCTTCCAGATGTAACTCGCTACGAGACGACTGTCAGCCTGTTACTGTTAATACCAATGAAACTGTGTAAATAATTCTCATCGTTATGTTTGAAGTGCTGTTGTTGTTGATGACTATGCGACTGTTGATTTTAGTCCGAAGACTGTCAGTCCGAAGATTGGTTCAATGCAGCTCTCCATACTACTCTACACTGTGCAAGAGGCACTCCAGACAAATATTTTCAGAAATAAACTTTCACACACTTAAATTTGTATTCGATGTTAATAAATTTCTCTTTTTTAGAAACGCATTGCCAGGCTACATCATCAACTGATCTGCTGCTTTTAGTGCCTTACTTCCTAATCTAATTCTCTCACCATCACCTCATTTCAGTTCGACTACTTTTCATTACTTCCTTTTCAACCACTACTTTTCTTTTATGGCCTTCGACTCTCACAGCTGAAGTCTGGTATCCGCACAAGTGTTATGTAACTTTTCGTTACCTGAAATTTACCCTTGTCGCTCTCAGAATTTCAAAGAGTGTTTTCCAGTCAGCTTTGTCAGAAGCTTTCTCTAAGTCTACAGATGCTATATGCGTCGGTGTATCTTTCTTTAAGCCGTGTTCTTAGATAAGTTTTAGGGTCAGTATTGCCATGTGTGTTCCTACATTTCTCCTAAACCCAAACTGATCTTCACCGAAGTCGGCTTCTACCAGTTTTTCCAATTTTCTATAAATAATCCGTGTTAGTATTTTGCTACCATCAGTTACTAAAGTGATAGCTGGGTCATATTCACACCAGTCAACACCTGCTTTGTCGGTAATTGGAATTATTACATTCTTATAGAAGTCTGAGGATATTTCCGCTTTTCGTATCTCTTGCTCACTAGGCGGAATGTTTTGTCATGGCTGGCTCTAATACAAATTACGTGAAATAGAGGTAGTAAATTTTAAGTTTTCGACTCCAGAGATGTCATCCTGAAACAGAAATGACTCATTGATTTCTAGCTAAAATTCCTTCGCAAGTTCCGTTCCAAATTAACTGCACATCAAATGTTTCAGAGTGTGAGGTAACGGGGGAGTTGTGGCACCCTTGAAATATCCTTAGTGCAGAGTTGGCGGCTCGGCAAGGCGCAGCTCGTTAGCAAGCGCGTGATGTCGCACAACGGCTGGAGCACATGGTCCATCGGCCGCGTGGCTGCGAATTCCATGGTGACTGTGACACGCCGGGAGTGCCAAGGATGGCGGACTTAATGGCAGACATGTCACAGTCTGTATAGAAATTAATAGTAGCCAGGTGAATCATGATACCTCATAAAGAAACATGTGCGTTACTGAGACCTTAACTTTTTCCGGCGAATTGAATGTTCAAATAACTTACGGGTTTACTGCCCGGTGACGTCGTCGAACACCGCCGATATTTCGACAGGAGCACACCATGCCATTCTCAAGGCACAAATGCAAGGAATAAGAAATGTGCAAGCAAATTTAATACCTCGGTTCTCAGAGGAGAAACAAGGAAGACACCACACACAGAACAAGTGTCAACACAACCAAAGATAACCAACATCAGAAATATCGATATTTACTGTTAATCAACAGGTGAGGTAGCACTAATTCTGTCCCTCTGTTCTTTGATGAGAGACAGAGCCGGATTCCAAGCAGCATTTAAACAAAATCCGCTATATCTGTTAATAAGGTTGCTTGATAGTCTGATTTCAACAGATTCCTTAATAACACTATCCCAATAGCTGGACGTGCAAGCCAGAATCTTCGTGTTGTTGTATTCCATAGTATGACCGGTGTCAAGGCAATGTTCTGCAATAGCGGATTTCCTCGGCTGTTGTAACCGTGTGTGACGCTTATGTTCAATACACCGGTCTTATAGTCCTGATTGTCTGACCAATATATCACATGCCACAACTGCAAGGAATACGATAGACTCCAGTCTTACTCAAACCAAGATCATCTTTTACGAATGCCAACAGGGCCTTAATCTTAGAAGGTGGTCGAAATACACATTTCACATCATATTACCGCAAAATACGGCCAATCCTGTTGGAAATTCTTCCTGCATAAGGCAAAAAGGCCGTAGACTTAGGTGCCACTTCGTTGCTATCGTCACCCACCCGTTGCACAGAAGGCTGATGGCGCAACGCACGTTTGATCTGCCTCTCACTATAACCATTCTGACGAAAGGTGACTTCGAGATGTGCTAGCTCAGCTGCCAAACTTTCAGGGTCTGAGATAACGTGGGCCCTGTGAACCAAGGTGCGAAGTACTCCTTCACGCTGAGCTGGATGGTGATAACTATCAGCTCCGCAGATACAAGTCAATGTAGGTAGGCTTCCTATAAACCGAATGCCCCAACTTACCATCAGTCATCCTTTTGACCAACACATCAAGGAAGGGAAGGCATCCATTCTTTTCCACCTCCATAGTGAACTGAATATTCGGGTGGATTGAATTCAGATGTTCCAAAAACTGGTTTAAATTCTCGCTACCATGAGGCCAAACAACAAAAGTATCGTCTACATATCTGAAAAAATACGCAGGTTTCAAGGTCGCTGACTCCAATGCACGTTCCTCAAAGTCCTCCATAAACAAATTGGCCACAAAAGGTGACAACGGGCTTCCCATTGCAACTCCATCAGTCTGTTCGTAGTACTGACCATTGAATAAAAAGTAAGTGGAAGTCAGCACATGTCGAAACAAATTTGTGAACTCGACACCAAACTTAACCTCAATTAGCCGCAACGAATCAGATAGAGGAACGGGAGTAAAAAGAGAAACCACATCAAAACTGACTAAAATATCAGATTCATTCAAACACAATCCCTGCAATCGACATAAGAAATCTACAACAAACTAGCAAGATGTTTAGCTACACGATATGTTTTTTGGTGAGAGACAGAGCCGGATTCCAAGCAGCATTTAAACAAAATCTACCATCTCTGTTAATAAGCTTGCTTGATAGTCTGATTTCCACAGCTTCCTTAATAACACTATCCCAATAGCTGGACGTGCAAGCCAGAATCTTCGTGTTGTTGTATTCCATAGGATAACCGGTGTATTGGACATAAGCGTCACACACGCTTACAATAGCCGAGCAAATCCGCTATTGCAGAACATTGCCTTTCTACTAGCCCTCGACTTTTTACCTACTTGATCCTCTGCTGCCTTCATTATTTCATCCCTCAAAGCTACCCATTCTTCTTCTACTGTATTTCTTTCCTCCATTCCTGCCAAGTGTTTCCTTATGCTCTTCCTGAAACTCTGTAGAACCTCTGGTCCAAATGTGTGTGAAATCTTATAGACTTAACTGCTAAGGTCATCAGTCTGTATGCTTACACACTACTTAACCTAAATTATCCTAAGGGCAAACACATACACTCATGCCCGAGGGAGGACTCGAACCTCTGCCGGGACCAGCCGCAACAACATCTGGTTTAGTCAGTTTATCCAGGTTCCATCTCCTTAAATTCCCACTTTTTTGCAGTTTCTTCAGTTTTAATTTACAGTTCATACCCAATAGATTGTGGTCAGAGTCCACATCTGCCCCTGGAAATGTCTTACAATTTAAAACCTGGTACCTAAATCTCTGTCTTACCATTATATGATCTATCTGAAACCTTTCAGTATCTGCACGCCTCTTCCATGTATGCAACCTTCTTTCATGATTCTTGAACCAAGTGATATGATTAAGTTATGCTCTGTGCAAACTTCTACCAGGCGGCATCCTCTTTCATTTCTTACCCCCAATGCATATTCACCTGCTACGCTTCCTTCTCATCCTTTTCCTAGTATCGAATTCCAGTCACCCATGACTATTAAATTTTCGTCTCTCTTCACTATATGAATAATTTCTTTTTTATCTCATCATACACTTCAGCAATTTCTTCGTCATCTGCAGAGCTAGTTGGCATATAAACTTGCACTACTGTATTAGGCGTGGGCTTCGTGTCTATCTTGGCCACAATAATGCGTTCACTATGCTGTTTGTAGTAGCTTACCCACATTCCTATTTTTTTATTCATTATTAAACCTACTCCTGCATTACCCCTATTTGATTTTGTATTTATAACCCTGTATTCACCTGACCAAATGTCGTGTTCCTCCTGCCACCGAACTTCACTAATTCCCACTATATCTAACTTTAACCTATCCATTTCCCTTTAAATTTTTCTAATCTACCTGCCCGATTAAGGGATCTGACATTCCACACTCCAATCCGTAGGACGGTAGTTTGCTTTTTCTTGATAACGACGTCATCCTGAGTGGTTCCCGCCTGGAGATCCGAATGGGGGACTATTTTACCTCCGGAATATTTTACCCAAGAGGACGCCATCATCATTTAACCATACAGTAAAGCTGCATGTCCTCGGGATAAATTAAGGCTGTAGTTTCCCCTTGCTTTCAGCCGTTCGCAGTACCAGCACAGCAAGGCCGTTTTGGTTAGTGTTACAAGGCCAGATCAGTCAATCATCGAGACTGTTGCCCCTGCAACTACTGAAAAGGCTGCTGCTCCTCTTCAGGAACCACACGTTTGTCTGACCTCTCAACAGATACCTCTCCGTTGTGGTTGCACCTACGGTACGGCTATCTGTATCGCTGAGACACGCAAGCATCCCCACCAAAGGCAATGTCCGTGGTTAATGAGGGAGAAGTTTTAATACAATAGGTCATATGCATTTTTGGCAGAAGTTGACGGAAATATAACCTAACATTTAATATAATGGGTCATATTTCCGTCAACGTTTGCCAAAAATGTATAAACCGTTTCTCTCGTATCTTACGGGACACACGAATAAGAAAATGAATATGTTGCTCACGAGACCATATTTAACGTGCTATTATGAAAGATAAACAGATAAATTAGTATACAGCTTTATTTCTCAGGACTGTAGCAGAAAATCGGTGTACCACAACATTCGTTTCGCGAATATAAAACTTTGTTGCGCCGAGTCGACAATACGCTCTCAGAACCAACAAAGGCGGCTTTTGCCGTAATAATAATCGCAGTCGCACAGGTATTCCCAGTAACCAGTTTGAATACAGCCTTTGCCTTGTTCAACATGCCTAAAGCAAAGTGCTCCGAAAGCGTGAAGTTGCGAGGATATGTTCAAGAATTAGGAGAGAAGTTCTTTAGTACTGATGGAAAAATATTAATTTGTAAACTGTGTGAAGTTAAAGTTAGTGCAGAAAAGCACTTTAATATGCAACAACACTGTAATACCGCGAAACACAGTAGCTGTGTGAAACGAAGTTCTGAAAATATCAGCAGGCAAACGCTGTTATTTGAACAGACAGTTCAATCGTCAACTGTGCAGTCAATCTGCAAGGATTTGTGTGAGATGATGGTGTCCTGCAACATCCCGTTGGAAAAGCTGAAGAATCCACGACTAAGACGGTTCTTGGAGAAGTACAGAACACATCCAGTTCCAGATGCATCTGCACTGACAAAGATATATTTATCCGGATGCTACAATGATGTGCTCAACTAAGTACGAATTACTATTGCTGAGCAAAGGATCTGGCTGTCGATAGATGAAACTACAGATATTAGCGGGCGAGATATTGCAAGTGTTGTTGTTAGTGTTCTAAAAGTTGATAGCCCTGGAGATATGTTCCTACTAACGTGTGAAGCTCTCGATAGAGAAAACAATTCAACGATTGCTATTTTGTTTGACAATTCTCTGAAGCTACTGTGGTCGGATGGTGTGAGAAGAGACAACGATTGCTTCTTTTAACAGGTAGTGCTTCATATATGGCGAAAGCAGCCGAAGGGATTCAGATTCTCTACCCCAGTATGGTGTGCACCACTTGCCTTGCACATGCGTTGCACAGAGTTGCCGAAGAGGTGCGGTCAAATTACCCTGACGTGGACAAATTAATTTCCTGTGGCAAGAAAATCTATGTGAAGGCTCCGCTACAGGTGTAGAAATTCAAGGAAGAAGCAGCTTCAACGCCCCTCCCACCTAAACCTGTTCTTACACCATGGGGTTCTTGGCTTAATACTGCTGAGTATTACTGCACCAACTACACCCAAATAAAGACAATCTTCTGTAAGCACGATAGCGATGAATCAAGTGCTGTCAAAATTGTGATAGAAGCTTTTACAGATACATTGTCTCGAAACTTGGCATACACGAACACCAATTTTTCAGTAATATGAAAAGCCATCAAACTACTGGAAGCTCTTGGCACTCAACTATGTGAGGCCCTGAGTATTGTGCAACGTGTGCAGAGTGAATTGGGTAGAGCTCGTCGTCATGTGGCTAACAAAGTGAAAACCAAATTGCAAAGAGTTCTCCAACGGAATCTTGGATATTCTACACTGTGCAAAATTAGTGACAGTCTTTCAGGGAATGCCGCAACATTTGAAGATACTGAAAAAAAGCTGAACTCCAGTGACCTGGCTGCCTTCAAATACGCTCCAGTGACGTCTTGTGAAGTGGAGAGGAGATTTTCCAGGTACAAAACCGTATATCTTTGACAATGGAAAACGTGAAAATGCACCTTGTGATCCAGTGAAATTTTGCAGATACTGAAGATTGCATATGGTATTAATTAATGTGAAACGCTTTAAATACTATGTAGAAATAAACACATTGTTTTACTGTTTCGATAGATGATCTATTCACTGTACTTTGTGTTTAGGAAATAAAACATCCAGACATTCAAAAAATAGGTACAAATTAGCCACAAACCCTACAGAAGGAAAGAACTATACTTACAATATTTTGAGAAGTGAATTTTGTGTTACTTTATGGTGAATAAAAAATTAAATAAATAAACGAGAATGCTTTAAATAAACTTCTATTAAGTCATATTTTATTTTTAAGGTCATATTTATGTAAGTTTTAGGTCATAAATGCTTGCATATTTCACTGTTTTTTAGGTTATTAAAATCTGGGCCCTGCTAACTGTAGGAATCTATTGTTTCCCTGTTATTCAACTTATATTTAATTTAATTGCTGGACCATCGACACCAATAAGTGCTTTGCAGGAATATACCGCATTCTCAAAAGTACTTCTACTATCGTACTCATCATTTAAAGTCGTTAGGATAGTACCTGCAGATTTTATTTAATTGCAAACTTTCATTTATAAATTTGTATGTTACTTTCATAATTCGCAATTGTCAAGTGATAGAAACTTTGGAACATTCGATTCATGTGTGTATTCCTATCGTATACTGTAGACTCAGCAGTATTTGGCCTCTAATGTGGCAACTACATGTCGCAGCCCCTAGACAACGAAACCAGCCAAAACATAATATTTCAACGTTGAGTCGGTGGGTGCGTAATTATTTGAAAGCCCGCAAGTGGACTTCAGATTCAACATTTCTAAGCCAGAATAATGTGTATTCTGACGAAATAAAGAAAATCATATGGATTCAAAGCTGAAGCACATTACATATAAACACTTTACATTGTTTACTTTGCTATAATATTAATTTCGAAACTTATAACTATTCAGTTAACATGCCCTATAACTGTAGATAATCCCTACATGCTCTATTTCAGAAGGAATGTTGTGGTCTCTGGGAAAAGGTCTGTAATACTGAGAAGATCATTTTCCTACAGTTTTTGAAATAATACTTTCTCGTCAGCAAGTTCGTAAGGTAAACAGAAAAAATAAGGCATGTTTAATTTTATTCACGTCAGTGCTGTATGGGCTTTAACTCTTGCTGCGATTTCTGCCGGGCAGTTTTTGTGCTGTCAAGTGTACAAGGATCAGTGTCGCTGTCAGTCAACGAAAAACCAGTCCAAAGTTTGTTCCACATTATTGACATGGTTGCCACAGCTTCGAAAGTACCATTTTTGGCTATGTTACAATGATTAGAAAATGGGTCTCAGCCCGAAACTAGTCATCCAGTGAATTAAAAAAAAGTAAAATTTGCGACTTTGGACTGGTTTGTCGTTGTACTGATTAACAGAAGTTGCTGATCCACAGCTACTCAAGCACGCTGGAACTTCACCTATGTCGCTTTTTCAGTAAATCGTGTTCCATGTTCCTTTCTTACCCATCAAATAATATTTGCTGTTTTTGAGAATATCTTATGTCGTATGTCCATGTGGCCTGATAGAGGACGTATGTATCGCTTGCTTGAGAACTTTCGTGCTTGCTTATTAAAAAATAATAGGATTTAATTTCAAGGCTAACCTTTACTTCGATGCCTATAAACATTTCTAAGCTTTGCGATATTTAATGCTTAGTTTACAACTGCTTGCTTATTCTTTGTCGACGTTCGTATTTGATACAAGTTCAGCTCATTGAAAATAATCTGCCTTTCCCGGAATTAACAGAACGACAAATTGCTTTCGGTGCATACAATATGTCTCTGCTGTGTATGCGTCTCTCACCCAATATAAGGAAGGTACGAGCTACACAGAACTTAGAGCAAGTGTTCCAGTCTTGAATTCATCCTGAGTTCGTTCTTTTATGATTCATGCTCCTTACTGGCTGCTGTTACGTGCAGTTTACAGCTGCATGGCACACTTTTCTCTACAAGAGAAGACGCACCTACATTTAGAGCTTGTGTTAGCATAATTGATTCTCTCGGTTATAATTTTGTGTTACCCTAACACGTATTAGACGCCCCTTCAAATATTCTGTTCCGCTATGCAATTGTGCGTACTACGTGATATTTCACTAATAGAAAACTGATCTCGCTGTTTTTCATTCATGGGTCAAAATTTTGTAAAAGAAGGGGAATATTTTACTGGTATTAGTACTGGAGGCATATGAGCTATGAATTCAGCTTGAAGTGTAATTATGAAATTAATGATGAAGTGTTTCTTTCCACAGTCACAATTTTCTTTTTCTAAGTATAATGATAACTGTAGGTGCCTGGCGATGCTACTGATCGCATTACTGTGCTAACATGCTCACAATTATGGAAATTTAAGACTATGTTTCTTCATATAATCGAAACACAGGACCTTGCAAGGACGGTGAATATTTATCAGTGCAGTAAAGTTAGCTGATGCTTTATGACACTCTAGTGTTAGTTAACTCGAGAGTCTTCACAAATTACTCTTTCTTACCAGTCAGGTTGCTCAATAATGCAGCTAGATTTCTCATAAAGATCTAAATGTTTCCTATAGGAGGATGTGTAGACTGTTACAATTGTAACGGAAGTATTCTACAGTAACAATTCACAAGCACGTTCTGATGTGCTTGTTTCAATATTTTTGACTTTGTGTCCAACTTTTACGTTGCAACTCCTCCTTTTTCCCCATGTTCATCCTAGATGAAAATGATGCCATTTTATAATGTCTTACATTTGAATCCTTGTGGGCGCATGGTGTTAAGAGAGGCATAAAAATGAATCCTTTAAGAAGTACCCACATCTTCTACGTACAGGACAAGCTCATCTACATTACTTTTAGCCTGATGGATCAAACTAATTTTACCTCTCTGGAGACTTACAAGGGTTGCCCAAAAAGTAATGCACCACATTTTTTTCTTTAACATTCTTTATCGAACATAATGAGGATTACACACACGAAAGAATGGTGTTTTATCTACACGCCCTGTTTTTCTACGTAATCTCGTCACTATTCTGTGACTTTCCTCCAGCGCGAAGCTAGGGTGTCGGTACGAGTCCTCATCCTGGTGGCGGAGCCAATGCTTCACTGTGCCAATCACCTCCTCATCGTTCTCACAGTGTCTTCCATGAATGGCATCCCTAACTCCCGAATGACATCAGCTCGCTGCAGCATGTCAGATGTGACAGCCGTGGATGGTCTCCCAGACCGCTGCAAATCGTGGAGCTCCGCCGAACCGCCTTCTGATGACCTCACCGTCACTGCCCAGCGACTAACTGCACTTCTGTCGTCAGCAGATGATCTATAGACTTTGTACAAGCGTTTCTGAATATTCCCCACAGTGTCTTTTGCTACAGTGAGAAATTCAAAGACTGTCCTGCAGCTACGCTATGTGTCGGAAGTGACGGAAACTTGGCGCGCTCACTCAGGAGACTTGAAACAATACATACGTAACGTTTCGCATTCGTAGCATTGTTTTCAGCTGAGAAAAAAATGCGATGCATTACTTCTGGGCAGCCCTCGTTCATGCCTGCTCTAGTTTCTTTCAGAATTGAGGGTCAATAACCTAGCATTAACCTGAAAAACGTGCCCTCTGATTCCATTAATGACAGAGGTTTGACCTTGTGTGCTTGTTGCTCCCGTCATACTTTCTGCAAGACGTTCAGCTAATCTGCACTTCCCCAGCCTATTGACGTGCACGCTATAATTTTTACATCTCCATCTCAAAATTGCAGCAACAAGTTCAGCATAGATATGAGACTCTGTATCAGTCAAAACTAGTCCACCCAGCTCTCTTCGTTGACGCGACTGATATATATGTTAAAGCAGGGCTAGTCACAGCATTGAAAAACTTCCACAAACTCCACGGCATTGTGTGTGGTTGCTCCTCCTATTTTCTCCGGGTCAACTAGTCTACGAGGTGTGTGAGAAAATTAATGATACTGAGTTTTTGTCTACCACAGTTTTTATTTTTGCAAACAACAATATTGTCTTCAAAGAAGTTGCATTAGGCAGCTATACACCGGTGGAGTCGTTCTTCCCAGTCTTTGTAGCACTGCTGAAAGGCATCAACAGGTACGGCCTGTAGCATGTCGGTCACATTCTTTTGAATGAGGCCCAAAATAACGTCTTTTTAAGACATTTTTCAATTTCGGGAAAAGAAAAAAAATCAGAAGGACTCAGATCAGATGAATATGAGGGCTCTTGAACAACAGGAATGTCTTTTGAAGTCAAAAATTCCGTGACGGAATGGCCGTGTGACATGGGTCACTGCCATCACGCAGCATCCACTCGTCTGCACTGTACGGCCTCACTCAGTTAGCCGTTTTCCTGAGCCTTTCAAGGACATCTTTGTGAAATACCTGGTTTGTCATATCAGGGAAAGAAATCAGCATTGTGTTGATCTTCGATTTGCTCATTCGAGCTTTTTTCGGTCGAGGAGATGTCTCAGTGTGTCACTCTTGAATTTGCCGCTTTGTCTCAGGACCGTATTCAAAAATCCAGGATCCGTCACCTGTGATTACATGACTGAACCATTCGTGGTCATGGGGAATCCTATCAGCACAAACCTTTAGCGTGGGAAAAGCTTCGGTAAAACTTTGATGTACAGTGAGAGTATTTAAATTTAACGGCCAACCATCAACTTTATTGTTAAACGTCGGTCTCATCTCACAAGAGCAAACAAATGTTGGACGTTTTTGAAGCTGGAGGTCTCCCTGAGCGAAGTTCATCTTCAACGTGTTCTCGGGCTTCCAAAAATAATTTGTGCCAGCGAAAAATTTGGGCCCTTGATAACGAATATTCCCCATAAGCCTGTTTCAACTTTTCATTGGTCACACTCGCGGGTTCCTCAAAGTTAACACAAGACGTGATGGCATAATGTTGTTCTAAATTCCGCTGTCTCTGACACACTATACTATACTTTAAGCTCCTAGCCAAGGTGTTCCCTGCTCCTGCTTCTGCTCCCCCCTCGTACCAACCTGATCTTCATCAAAACCTCTGCACAGTTCCCCTATTTACCGTCACTTTCACCTTTCTAATGCGTTGGTAGTTTACACCTAGCTTTTCCTGAAGCGTTTGGCCTACACCCTTCCTGTGACATACCTAGAAAATGGTTCAAATGGCTCTGAGCACTATGGGACTTAACTTCTGAGGTCATCAGTCCGTTAGAACTTAGAACTACTTAAACCTAACTAACCTAAGGACATCACAAACATCCATGCCCGAGGCAGGGTTCGAACCTGCGACCGTAGCGGTTGCATACCTAGAAGCAGCACTCATTCCTTTCTACTTGATTTTCTACCGACCTAGTCATAAAGTCGTTCCTGTGAGTATGCTGCTCTCTACTTTCCACATAAACTAGTTGAGAGGCTTCCCCTCTTTCTGGTAACAAGTAAAACTGGTTGCTGACCGGAATTTTAAATGTGATTTCTGAGGTTTTCTCCTTTTGCTTATTACTCGTTACCTTCTCCCGGTAGCTACTGTTTCTTTCCTTATTCAAAGTGTCTAATTCAAAATGCGCCCGTTCCAATTCCGCCTGAAAGTACAAATCTTTCTTCCTTGTTCCACGATTCTGTTGTCTGGACTGCATCATGTGTAACTCGTTCAGGGAGCGTCATTTGTTATTAGACTGGGCTCCCCAATACTTTTGGCGCAATGAAACACCAATCCACAGTCCTAACATGATTCTTCCATAGTGTGTAACCTAAGGCAACATCCACTTTTATCACTAATGACGCTGTTTTTACGGAAAATGGTTCAAATGGCTCTGAGCACTATGGGATCATCAGTCCCCTAGAACTTAGAACCACTTAAACCTAACTAACCTAAGGACATCACACACATCCATGCCCGAGGCAGGATTCGAAACTGCGACCGTAGCGGTCACGCGGTTCCAGTCTAAAGCGCCTAGAACTGCAGGGCCACACCAGCCGGCCTTTACAGAAAACTAAACAACACTAACACACACTTAAACTGCGATAAAGTAAGAACTAATGAAAACTTATCTTTCGATGAGTTGACCAGTTAATTTCAAGATGACGAGTGGACGTAATTACGGGCATATAAACACCATACTGATGTCCGCTGAATATAAGTTCTAGGTCCCAAAATACACGAAATGAACAAAATCTGGAACGCACGATTTTTTAACAACAATCTTAGACAGAACCTATGAGGAAACAATGCAAGGCACTTTAATGAATCCAAACACTTAACAACTGGGCGGTTGGTGTAGGTAAACAGGAAACTGTGTCAGCTCCTGTGGGTTAGGGCCGACCTGGCTTCTGCTGTAGTTCACCTGACATTAGTTACTATTGACCAGAATTTTTGCAAATGTGTTTCCATGATCTTCGCATCAGTACATGATTTCATGATCTTCAGAATTTCAGTTATCATTCTTCCGTTCCTATGAAGATCACGCTAGGTGTAGTACCCCCTTACAGTATCGTTAGCAAAAACAAATGCTGCATTGTCACAATCACTATCGATTTTCTCAAGGGTTGAGAATGTTATGTCTTTGCATAGGTTTTATTTCAAGACCGACACATGACTTTTACATGAAATCATGTCTATGAAGGGGACTAACAACGAATAAATTCACTTCAGGTGTTTCCTTACAAAGTGTCGCTAAAATTTTCTCTCGTACACACATCACGAGTACCTACAATTGACACACAGTCATTACCATGCTTTAGTATTTTCTCACAGCCTTTCAGCACTTCCTTCGTAGGGCACTGGGATAAGTGAAACCCGTAACAGGAGAACGTGGTTCACTACTTGCGTTCGTTGTTGCTACTTCCCTTCCATGACAGTCAGATAGTAAAGTAATGTCATGCGTTTCTTGGTCTTGTCTCCCAGCATCACTTGTTTCAGTTGTTACAGCTTTGCGCGTTCAGACATACTACTATATAATTTGACGAGGCCTGGCCTCGATATGAAATGTGCATCGCTACACGGTAATCGGAACCGCTTTCTTGGCGTACAGTGACTGCCATACACAACAAATCTACGTTTCAAAACGTATTTAATGCAAGTTTAGTGTCCAGAACATACTTTCTCCCTTGCGAGAGTTCATTCTGAAGAGCTCTTTCCGCAGATTCTTCATGATTTTCGAATCATTCGGTGCTAGCTGTTTCTCGTGGATTGAAATGAGTGAAACCACAAAAAGTTTCCTTTATTGTTTTCACTAAACACGCTAATTGTTCCACATATGCAACACAGTAAATCGTCTTACACCTTTCTATACATTTTTATTACATGAAATGAACTTTATACTAATAAAATTGCGAATTTCAGATGAAAGATTTACTATCACGCCTACATGTGACATCTTCTTGTCACAGTTCTTGTGTTTGCCCATGAAAGTCTGTTTTATTCCTTGCTGAAGTAATTTGCTATAGGCTTCATGGAACCTCCTTTTTTGAGAGTCATGCGTGGATGAAGTTATGGTTTTGCCCTTTTCTGCTGAAAAATTAGTTTTTACTTTTTGTAAATGGTTGTTTTTTAGTCTCAGTAACCTAAACATATGATGTGGAAGAATGTTTTACCTTTTTCATCATTAAAGAATCAGTATTATTAAACTGTGAGAATGAATGTGATTTTATATGACGATTACATGTTAACCCCCAGGGGAATACATATTATGATCTTGACGAACCCAAGGTCCCTAACTGCGGCAGTATGACTTTAATCTTTTCTTTTGTGTACTGTCACCTGCTTTTATACTATCCTGTGTCTGTAAGTGTACATATCCATCACTGTATCTTGGAATGAAAGTTTCGGAAATTAAGAAAATGTAAATCCATGGTTAGTGAAAGTGAATTGCTGCTGAATATGGGGACTGTTTGAATTAATGCCACATGTCAAGAATTACTTTATGGGAAATAAGTTGAAATGAAGAATCTCGTTGTGTCTAAGTGAGATGTGCTTAAGGTTGTTTTATCCACTATGAGTAGTATCAGCCAAGGAATTATGCTGAATAACAGCTTTATAGGATTTCTGTTCCAGTGAAGATTTTGTGCTTTATTATATTATCGTTTCTCCAGACTTTGGCGCTGATTAAAACTGTTTGCAAGGATATTTAATATGCAATGTGATGTTTTCCTGGCGTATTTATAACTTGTAGAAATTTCGAGTGTCTACCTTGCTCACGTCTTAAATTCTCAACGATATTTCGGTGAACACACTCATTACCTCCTGCTAACTGCTACTGCGTTGGCTGTTCCTGTCTCTATCTGTACAACAATGCGGTGGGCGCTGGAAATGGTGGGGTAGTGGCTCCAGGCTTCGAACTTCCGTATCCAGTGTATGCGTGATTGTCATTGGATGCGGATGTCGTTATACGGGATCATTTTGCTTTTTCTCGGCTCAGTACAAGATTCTACGCCTGAATCAGTTGTAGGTCGCTGTCTGTGTTAATTAGACTGTCATGGACCCTAATTCCAATGGCCTCTTTGATCACGCAATTCTATTTGAAGAAAGAGTGCCTAAGTATCTTGATCTTGTTACAGTCTACAGTATTGCAAGATTTGTACTGTGGCCATCTATGCAGATTTGGTGGTCTGAAGTAATTCAGAGTGACGTCTATGCTCACGGCACTTCTCCTCTACTATGCGAACGTTTTCCTCATTGCATTCTTTGCTGCATTAGCAGGAGATTTGCGAGACCTCTGGTTTTCAAAGGCCTGGATCATCCTTACCTGAACCCGGTAGTGTCAGAGCCTATCGAGCGGGCGAAATACACATTTGCCATTTGTCGTTCGGAGATTCTACTTACTTTTCTGGGGTCATTGGGAACAAACGTGATACATACTAGCGACATGTGCTCCTCTTTTTCTTCCTTCTGTTATCCAGGTACAATATTTATGAACGCATGCCCTACGTGCCTGCTCCTGTACCCTTTCTTCGGAATGCTGGGTCCAGGTGCTTCAGCTCCGTTGTCAGGCTATCTTCGTAGCAGATGGATCGCACCCTGCGAACAGATGTGCAAAGAACACTGCACATACTGATTCCCAGCTTGCCGTCTGGTTTCAGTCGCATTTGTACATCAAGAAATGGGAGGACGCCGTCCTATTCGAGCTGCATGGAAAACTGTACGTTGGGATGAAGAGAGTAAGGTGACGGAAAAAAAGTTCAAATGTGTGTGAAATCTTATGGGATTTAACTGCTAAGGTTATCAGTCCCTAAGCTAACACACTACTTAACCTAAATTATCCTAAGGACAAACACACACATCCATGCCCGAGGCAGGACTCGAACCTCCGCCGGGACCAGCCGCACAGTCCACGACTACGGCGCCTTAGACCGCTCGGCTTGTGCCCAATCAACGGAAGTGTCATCTACGTAACGGCAGAAACAGGTTGATATTAGTTGAGCTTGCTCCAGGACCTTCTCAAAAATTTTTCGGGAACAAACTTGCCACAACCGGCGGCAGAGAACATCTCCGTGGCCACGCCGCCCATCTGTTCATAAAAATTTCTGTTGAGCAGGAAATAAATTGAAGTGAGCATAAACTCTTAGATGATCGTCAAATTTTTCTCTAATTTCTTGCTTATTAATTCCTTGTAGTCCTTTAGCGACACCCTGATGAAGTGGGACACGATATCAAAACTCACCAAAAGATCAGTTATTGAGTCGAAGTAGTTCATGTGACAGCATCCACCCACTTCCATTAACTGGAAAAGAGTGCTAAAACTATCAAAACAGGGAAACCCAGTAGTTTTTATAGGTGATACTGGGGTAGCGACCATTATAGTGGATTGTCTCTTGCCTGCGCCAAGCTGGCTCGTTTTGTGATGTGAATGGCCGCTGCAATCCTTATGTGGTGACATATCTTGGCAAAATGTGGTATCAAAGTACCATCTCGACATCTGAGCAGGAATGTGAGTGAGCAGAGGAAGTTCCGCAACTTGTCCAACATCTTCATTTCTTGAAGCTTTTCCTCCCCGTAAAGGTACCTGACATTTGATCTGATGTTTTCCGAACTTATACAGTTCTAGGATGTCTGTCAGGTCACGCCGTAAGATTCTAATGATAATTCGTCAAACTCACTCACTGCCTCCTTCAGGTGGTTTCTGATGACTGCCGCTCTGCACGTACCAGTATCCTACATACATTGGTCGCTATCATCACCACCGCTCCACTCCTGCCGCTACACAATATACAGCAACGCGGTGAGCGGCAGCAGTGGTGGGATTAGTGGCAGCCTCCAGAGCCTGCAGTATGATCGGGTGTGAATCCCACTATGTGGGAACACTTTGCTTCTTCTCGACTCAGGACAGGGTTCCACGCGACTCAGTTGTAGACTGCTGGCTTTGTTAATTAGACCATCTTGGAAACTAATATCACTGGCATCCTTAATCGTGCAATCGTAGTAGCAAGAAGATAGCGTAAATATCTTGGTTTAGTTGCCAGTTTTTATACTACAGCCAGCTGCGGCTTATTTGGTGGTCTGGTATAATTCAGCGTGTCGTCTATTTTCACGGCACCTCTCTACTGTTCGAACATTTTCCCCAATGTATGCCTTACCAAATTGGCAGGGGATCTGGTACTCCCCTGGTTTGCGAAATATTTTGGATAATTTATGGCACGATCCAGGTACATACCTAAGAACTCTACAAGGATGTTTAGAAGTGAAAGATGTAATTATTTTATTAGTAGCTGTACTGAATATTGTGATGAAAGTATCTGAGATGAATCTATATAGTTATGGACTCCTTTCAAGTTAGAGGCTGAAACAGGGTTTTGTGGCTTTTGTGTTGTCTTGTGGGTTAGTAAGAAGTATGTGATATTTCTGGTTTCTACAGATAATGCAGGGTGTTGCTGTGTGATGCATCTTTTTGGGTTTCTCGTTTAAATAAGGGGAGTAGTGGTAAAGGCTGTACAGTGCTCAGCCTTGTTCTTAAGATGGTAACGGAGTTAGGAGTAATGAAGTTGATGAATTGAGGAACATGCGAACTGATGATGATTTATCTTCGCCGGTACTTAAAAGAACAGTGCCATACGCTGTATTGAGGCTATTTGTGTATTTTGCTGGTGCCAAGAGCACTGCAACAGAGTTTTTGTTTGAAATAAGACTCGAGGAGAGTGTTGTTATTCGAGTGGGGATAAAGCAATCCACTTTGTCATTTAAGCTGGAACTGGAATCTGAGATTGTGTGGAATTACAAGACTGGAAGGAAACTAATTGAGATTTGTTTTGCTGAGAATGAGGGACCACATTATTTTGTCATTTACATGAACAGATGCAGAGGAACTCATGAAAAAAAAAGAAAGCGTAGCCACAATAGGACTAATCAAACAAAAACTTGATCTGGAGCTGTGTAACAGTGAAGAACTGGAACCTGTGTATGAGTATATTAGCTTAATTTTTGATTCACGCTGTAGAGCGTGCTCTAATACGAAAACCATGTAGGTTTCAGACCAGGAAAAACTGTACATCCCAGGTCCTAAGTCACGCACATTTTAACGCACATTTTATTGAGCATAGCTTTGACATCTGGAAAACTACAGGAGTACCTTATATAGGCCTGACGGATGCTAATGACACTGTCAACTGTCGTGCAAAGCCACAGAAGATCTACGTGGTAACGAAAGGTTAGAGCTTCACTAAACTTATTCAAAGTTTACTCCATTTTATGTTGACTTCCAGGGTCAGTGTAGTCGATGGAGATGTGAAAGAAATGGCTTATCACAAGGAAGTATTCTTTCACCAGAGATCCGAGGGTCGTTCCGAAAGCTTTTTTCATGAAAGCTACAGGAGATACATAAATCACAAAAGCACAGCTAAATGGAGCAATATTTCAGCTTCGGAATGTCATTTTTCCACATTGTCACCAACGTTCTTTATGCACTTTTATCAACGATGAACCAGAGCCTGCAGTGTGCGCTTGAAAAATCAGAACCAGCTGATGCTAACCACTTCCTTACAGCTCTGATAACAACATTCAAGTCTTGAAAATGTTCTCCAGGTAGTCCATCTTTCAAAGGCTCAGAGGGGTGGAGGTCTCAAGGCGCTAAATCGGGACTGTAGGGTGGATGTTGTAAAACAGTCCAGCCGAATTTTGTAATGAGTCGCGTGGTCGCAAAACTGGTGTGGGCCCTGGCGTTATCATGTTGCACGTGAAACTTGCTCTTCTTCTCTGGCCTTAGTCTGGAAATTCAGGCTTTCAGCTTAGTCAGTGTTGTCTTGTAGCGTGCTGAACTGACAGTTTCTCCAGGCTCCAGAACATCCAAAACAACCACACCCTGGCTATACCTGAAGACTGTGCACATCATTTTGCCTTCAGACAGCTGTGTCTTGAATTTCTTCTTTGATTGAAAATTTCCATGTCGCCATTCCATGGAGTGTCTTTTGGATTTCGGCTCGTAGTGGTGACACCACGTCTCATCTCCGGCGACGATGCTATTCAGAAAATTGTCATCTTCAGCTTCATACCGGTCCTGCAGATCCTGATAAATTTCCATTCGGTGAGTTTTTTGTTCTTCAGTATGCATCCAAGGGACCCATCTCGCACAGACATTGCGATAATCGAGATGTTTCAACATTGTTTCCAAGGCATGGCAGCCGATATTCAGCTCTGCACACAATTCTCTAGTAGTTATGCACCGATCAGCACGGATGAATTGGTCAAGACGCTCTTCATTGCAATGGATGACAGCTGTGCAGGGTCGACCGGGCCATAGCTTGTCATGCACACCCTTTTCACCACCTTTAAAATGCCGTACCCATCGCCTCACATTGATCACGTCTGTTGTATCGTCTCCATATCCCTTTAGTAAGCGTCGATGGATTTCAATCGGCGCAATTTCTTCAGCTGTGACGAATTCAATCACACATCGCTGTTTTACACGCGCGTCCATATCAGACTCCATTTGGAACACTCCTCCGCTGGCGCCAACTACCGCAGAACAACGGAACCACCTGCAAATGAAACAGGAAGATTCAAGCATTAGCAAAACACCAAAGACATCTGACGCTGACATCCAAAGTCACCACAGGTTCCTGGTACTGTCTGTGGCTGACACTGTCGCTGAGCCGGATGCTGTCGCGTGTCCTGTTTCAGAGGACACCACTCAGCCTACACGATCCGGGCAATCGCAGAGGGTGGAACTATTGGTAGTTGGGAGCTCCAATGTGAGGTGCGTTATGGGCCCCTTAGGGACTTGGCTGACAAGGAGGGTAAGAAAACCAATGTGCACTCCGTGTGCATACCGGATTCCACGAAGAGCACAGGGTGTAGCTAACTGCAGGTGGTTGATCACGTCGGTACCAATGATGTAAGTCACTTTGGATCAGAAGAGATTCTCTCTGGTTTCGAGCGGCTAACAGAAATGATAAAGGCTGCCAGTCTTGCTTGCAAGATGAAAGCAGAGCTGAGCATTTGCAGCATAGTCGACAGGACCGATAGCGGACCTCTGGTGCAGAGCAGAGTGGAGGGTCTGCCGCTGTGGTTGCCCCGGTTGCTGCCAGCAGTGGGGCTGAGCCCTCGCCTGTGGTTGATTGGGAGGTCGTTCCAAGGCGTGGCAGGCAGCGAAAGGCGTCCCTGGAGGCTGATCAGAAAGCCTCCCCGGTGCGTCTGACAAACCGGTTTCAGGCACTGTCTCTGGCTGAGCCAGATGCAGCTGCCTGCCCTGTTTCAGAGGATCATTCTCAGCCTTCAAGGTCCGGGCAATCGCAGAGGGTGGGCTTACTGGTAGTTGGGAGCTCCAATGTTAGGCGCGTAATGGGGCCCCTTAGGGATACAGCGGCTAAGGAGGGGAAGAAATCCAGTGTGCACTCCGTGTGCATTCCGGGAGGAGTCATTCCTGATGTGGAAAGGGTCCTTCCGGATGCCATGAAGAGCACAGGGTGCAGCCAGCTGCAGGTGGTGGCACATGTCGGCACTAATGACGTGTGTCGCTTTGGATCTGAGGAAATTCTCTCTGGATTCCAGCGGCTATCTGATTTGGTGAAGGCTGCCGGTCTTGCTTACGAGATGAAGGCAGAGCTCACCATCTGCAGCATCGTTGATAGAACCGACTGCGGACCTTTGGTGCAGAGACGGGTGGAGGGTCTGAATCAGAGGCTCAGACGGTTTTGCGACCGTATTGGCTGCAGATTCCTTGACATGCGCCATAGGGTGGTGGGGTTTCGGGTTCCGCTGAATAGGTCAAGAGTTCACTACACTCAGCTGGCGGCTACACGGGTAGCGGAGGCTGTGTGGCGTGGACTGGGTGGTTTTTTAGGTTAGAAGGCCTCGGGAAAGTGCGGGATGGGCTGCAATGTCAAAGGGTGCTTGGCAATTACAGGACGTGCTTGGATCAAGGAACAGTCGGAATTATAGTTGTAAATTGTTGTAGTTGCGCTGGAAAAGTCCCTGAGC
This sequence comes from Schistocerca gregaria, assembly GCF_023897955.1. Lineage (NCBI taxonomy): Eukaryota > Metazoa > Arthropoda > Insecta > Orthoptera > Acrididae > Schistocerca > Schistocerca gregaria. The sequence goes on from NC_064931.1 coordinate 46,659,862, forward strand.
TTCAAGCGCTAATAGAAAGCACAGAAGCTGATATCGTTATAGGTACAGAAAGCTGGCTAAAGCCTGAAATAAGTTCTGCAGAAATTTTTACGAAGTCTCAGACGGTTTTCAGGAAAGACAGATTAGGCAGAATTGGTGGTGGAGTGTTTGTATCTGTCAGTAGTGGTTTATCTTGTAGTGAAGTCGAAGTAGATACTCCGTGTGAATTGGTATGGGTGGAAGTTATACTTAACAGCCGAATTAAGTTAATAATTGGCTCCTTCTACCGACCCCCAGACTCCGATGATACAGTTGCGGAACAGTTCAGAGAAAGTTTGAGTCTCGTAACAAATAAATACCCCACTCATACGGTTATAGTTGGTGGGGACTTCAACCTACCCTCGGTATGTTGGCAAAAATACTTGTTCAAAACCGGTGGTAGGCAGAAAACGTCTTCCGAGATTGTCCTAAATGCATTCTCCGAAATTTATTTCGAGCAGTTAGTCCACGAACCCACGCGAATTGTAAATGGTTGCGAAAACACACTTGACCTCTTAGCCACAAACAATCCAGAGCTGATAGAGAGCATCATGACTGATACAGGGATAAGTGATCACAAGGTCATTGTAGCTAGGCTCAATACCATTTCTTCCAAATCCATCAGAAACAAACGCAAAATAATTTTATTTAAAAAAGCGGATAAAGTGCCACTAAAAGCCTTCCTAAAAGACAATTTCCATTCCTTCCGAACTGACTATGCGAATGTAGACGAGATGTGGCTCACATTCAAAGATATAGTAGCAACTGCAATTGAGATATTCATACCTCATAAATTGGTAAGAGATGGAACGGATCCCCCGTGGTACACAAAAAAGGTCCGAACGCTGTTGCAGAGGCAACGGAAAAAGCATGCGATGTTCAGAAGAACGCGAAATCCCGAAGATGGGCTAAAATTTACAGACGCGCGAAATTTGGCACGTACTTCGATGCGAGATGCCTTTAATAGGTTCCACAACGAAACATTGTCTCGAAATTTGGTAGAAAATCCGAAGAAATCCTGGTCGTATGTAAAGTACACAAGCGGCAAGACGCAGTCAATACCTTCGCTGCGCAGTGCCGATGGTACTGTTATCGACGACTGTGCCGCTAAAGCGGAGTTATTGAACGCATTTTTCCGAAATTCCTTCACCAGGGAAGACGAATGGAATATTCCAGAATTTGAAACACGAACATCTGCTAGCATGAGTTTCTTAGAAGTAGATACCTTAGGGGTTGCGAAGCAACTCAAATCGCTTGATACGGGCAAGTCTTCAGGTCCAGATTGTATACCGATTAGGTTCCTTTCAGATTACGCTGATACTATAGCTCCCTACTTAGCACTCATATACAACCGCTCGCTCACCGATAGATCTGTACCTACAGATTGGAAAATTGCGCAGGTCGCACCAGTGTTCAAGAAGGGTAGTAGGAGTAATCCATTAAACTACAGACCTATATCATTGACGTCGGTTTGCAGTAGGGTTTTGGAGCATATACTGTATTCAAACATTATGAATCACCTCGAAGGGAACGATCTATTGACACGTAATCAGCATGGCTTCAGAAAACATCGCTCTTGTGCAACGCAGCTAGCTCTTTATTCGCACGAAGTAATGGCCGCTATCGACAGGGGATCTCAAGTTGATTCCGTATTTCTATATTTCCGGAAAGCTTTTGACACCGTTCCTCATAAGCGACTTCTAAACAAGCTGCGGAGCTATGGAGTATCGTCTCAGTTGTGCGACTGGATTCGTGATTTCCTATCAGGAAGGTCGCAGTTCGTAGTAATAGACGGCTAATCATCAAGTAAAACTGAAGTGGTATCAGGTGTTCCCCAGGGAAGCGTCCTGAGACCTCTACTGTTCCTGATCTATATAAATGACCTGGGTGACAATCTGAGCAGTTCTCTTAGACTGTTCGCAGATGATGTTGTAATTTACCGTCTAGTAAGGTCATCCGAAGACCAGTATCAGTTGCAAAGCGATTTAGAAAAGATTGCTGTATGGTGTGTCAGGTGGCAGTTGACGCTAAATAACGAAAAGTGTGAGATGATCCACATGAGTTCCAAAAGAAATCCGTTGGAATTCGATTAGTCGATAAATAGTACAATTCTCAAGGCTGTCAATTCAACTAAGTACCTGGGTGTTAAAATTACGAACAACTTCAGTTGGAAGGACCACATAGATAATATTGTCGGGAAGGCGAGCCAAAGGTTGCGTTTCATTGGCAGGACACTTAGAAGATGCAACAAGTCCACTAAAGAGACAGCTTACACTACACTCGTTCGTCCTCTGTTAGAATATTGCTGCGCGGTGTGGGATCCTTACCAGGTGGGATTGACGGAGGACATCGAAAGGGTGCAAAAAAGGGCAGCTCGTTTTGTATTATCACGTTATAGGGGAGAGAGTGTGGCAGATATGATACACGAGTTGGGATGGAAGTCATTACAGCATAGAAGTTTTTCGTCGCGGCGAGACCTTTTTACGAAATTTCAGTCACCAACTTTCTCTTCCGAATGCGAAAATATTTTGTTGAGCCCAACCTACATAGGTACGAATGATCATCAAAATAAAATACGAGAAATCAGAGCTCGAACAGATAGGTTTAGGTGTTCGTTTTTCCCGCTCGCTGTTCGGGAGTGGAGTAGTAGAGAGATAGTATGATTGTGGTTCGATGAACCCTCTGCCAAGCACTTAAATGTGAATTGCAGAGTAGTCATGTAGATGTAGATGTAGAATCAGAGGCTCAGACGGTTCTGCGACCGTGTAGTCTGCAGATTCCTTGACTTGCGCCAAATTGGTGGTTGGGTTTCGGGTTCCGCTGAATAGGTCAGGTGTCCACTATACGCAGGAGGCGGCTACACGGGTATCAGGGGCTGTGTGGCGTGGACTGGGCGGTTTTTTAGGTTAGAGGGTCTCGGGAAAACACACGATGAGCTTCAGACACAATGGGTGTAGGCCGAACACAGGAAGAATGTAGATACAGGAACCATTGGTATAACAGTTGTATATGGTCGTAACTGTGTTGGGGAAGTACCAGAGCTCCAAGGGCTAATGCACTCCTGGAAATTGAAATAAGAACACCGTGAATTCATTGTCCCAGGAAGGGGAAACTTTATTGACACATTCCTGGGGTCAGATACATCACATGATCACACTGACAGAACCACAGGCACATAGACACAGGCAACAGAGCATGCACAATGTCGGCACTAGTACAGTGTATATCCACCTTTCGCAGCAATGCAGGCTGCTATTCTCCCATGGAGACGATCGTAGAGATGCTGGATGTAGTCCTGTGGAACGGCTTCCCATGCCATTTCCACCTGGCGCCTCAGTTGGACCAGCATTCGTGCTGGACGTACAGACCGCGTGAGACGACGCTTCATCCAGACCCAAACATGCTCAATGGGGGACAGATCCGGAGATCTTGCTGGCCAGGGTAGTTGACTTACACCTTCTAGAGCACGTTGGGTGGCACGGGATACATGCGGACGTGCATTGTCCTGTTGGAACAGCAAGTTCCCTTGCCGGTCTAGGAATGGTAGAACGATGGGTTCGATGACGGTTTGGATGTACCGTGCACTATTCAGTGTCCCCTCGACGATCACCAGAGGTGTACGGCCAGTGTAGGAGATCGCTCCCCACACCATGATGCCGGGTGTTGGCCCTGTGTGCCTCGGTCGTATGCAGTCCTGATTGTGGCGCTCACCTGCACGGCGCCAAACACGCATACGACCATCATTGGCACCAAGGCAGAAGCGACTCTCATCGCTGAAGACGACACGTCTCCATTCATCCCTCCATTCACGCCTGTCGCGACACCACTGGAGGCGGTCTGCACGATGTTGGGGCGTGAGCGGAAGACGGCCTAACGGTGTGTGGGACCGTTGCCCAGCTTCATGGAGACGGTTGCGAATGGTCCTCGCCGATGCCCCAGGAGCAACAGTGTCCCTAATATGCTGGGAAGTGGCGGTGCGGTCCCCTACGGCACTGCGTAGGATCCTACGGTCTTGGCGTGTATCCGTGCATCGCTGCGGTCCGGTCCCAGGTCGACGGGCACGTGCACCTTCCGCGACCACTGGCGACAACATCGATGTACTGTTGAGACCTCACGCCCCACGTGTTGAGCAATTCGGCGGTACGTCCACCCGGCCTCCCGCATGCCCACTATACGCCCTCGCTCAAAGTACGTCAACTGCACATACGGTTCACGTCCACGCTGTCGCGGCATGCTACCAGTGTTAAAGACTGCGATGGAGCTCCGTATGCCACGGCAAACTGGCTGACACTGACGGCGGCGGTGCACAAATGCTGCGCAGCTAGCGCCATTCGACGGCCAACACCGCGGTTCCTGGTGTGTCCGCTGTGCCGTGCGTGTGATCATTGCTTGTACAGCCCTCTCGCAGTGTCCGGAGCAAGTATGGTGGGTGTGACACACCGGTGTCAATGTGTTCTTTTTTCCATTTCCAGGAGTGTACAAAGCATTGATGCTCAAATCGTTACAGGCACTGAAAGCTGGCTAAAGCCGGATATAAGCTCAGCCGAAATTTTTACGAAGAACCTAATGGTGTTTCGAAAAGATAGGATTAACACGTTTGGCGGTGGCGTGTTTGTTGCTGTTTGAAGTAGTTAAACTTGTCGCGAAATTGACGTAGGGTCTTCCTGTGAGTTAGTATGCGCAGAGGTCATTGTTCGCAGCCGAAATAAAATAATAACTGGATCCTTTTACCGACCTCCCAGTTCAGATGATACAGTTGCTGAAAGGTTCAAATAAAACTTGAGTTTGATTTCAAGCACGTACCCGACTCATACAATTATAGTTGGTGGTGACTTTAATTTACCCTCGATATGTTGGCGAAACTACATGTTTAAATCAGGAGGTACGCATAAATTATCATCCGAAATTGTGCTAAACGCATTCTCTGAAAATTATTTCGAGCAGTTAGTTCATGAGCCCACGCGAATAGTAAAAGGTTGTGAAAACACACTTGACCTCTCAACAACAAATAATCCTTAGTTAATAACCAGCATCAAAACCGATATAGGGATTAGTGAACACTGGGTTGTCGTAGCGAGACTGAATACTGTAATCCCCATATTCTCCAAATATAAGCGAAAAATATGCCTATTCAAAAAAGCAGATACAAATTCACTTGACGCCTCCCTGAGAGATAATCTCCATAATCTCCATAATCTCCAGGTGTGGCTTAAATTCAAAGAAATAGTATCGGCAGCAATTGAGAGTTTAATACCAAATAAACTAACAAACGACGGAGCTGATCCTCCTTGGTACACAAAACGGGTTAGAACACTGTTACTGAAGGAACGAAACAAACATGCCAAATATAAACAGGCACAAAATCCCCAAGATTGGCGATTCTTTACAGAAGCTCGAAATTTAGCGCGCAGTTCAATGCTAGACGCCTATAACAGTTTCCACAACGAAACTATGTCTCGAAACCTGGACCAAAATCCAAAGAGATTCTGGTCGTACGTGAACTATGTTAGCGGCAAGAAACAATTAATACCTTCTCTGCGCGATAACAATGGAGATACTATCGAAGTCAGTGCTGCCAAAGCAGATTTACTAAATACAGCCTTCCGAAATTCCTTCACAAAAGATGACGAAGTAAATAGTCCAGAATTAGAATCGAGAACAGCTGCCAACATGAGTAACGTAGAAGTAAATATCCTCGGAATAGTGAAGCAAATCAAATCACTTAATAAAAGCAAGTGTTGTATCCCAGATTGTATACTAATTAGGTTCCTTTTGGAGTATGCTGATGCATTAGCTCCATACTTAATAATCATACACAATCGTTCGCTCGACGAAAGATCCATACCCAAAGACTGGAAAGCTACACAGGTCACACCAATATTTAAGAAAGGTAGTAGGAGTAATCCACCAAATTACAGGCCCATATCGTTAACGTCGATATGCAGCAGGATTTTAGTACAATATTGTGTTCGAACAGTATGAATTACTTCGAAGGAAACGGTCTATTGACACACAGTCAACATGGGTTTAGAAAACATATTTCCTGTAAAACACAACTACCTCTTTATTCACATGAAGTGCTGGGTGCTATTGACAAGGCATTTCAGATCGATTCGGTATTCCTAGATTTCCGGAAGGTTTTTGACATTCTACCATATAAGCGGCTGGTAGTAAAATTGCGTGCTTTTGGAATATCGTCTCAGTTATGTGACTGGATTTGTGATTCCCTGTCAGAGAGGTCACAGTTCGTAGGGAAAGTCATCGAGTAAAACAGAAGTGATTTCAGGCGTTCCCCAAGGTAGTGTTATAGTCCCTTTGCTGTTCCTTATCTATATAAACGATTCGGGAGCCAATCTGAGCAGCCGTCTTCGGTTGTTTGCAGATGACGCTGTTGTTTATCGACTAATAAAGTTATCAGAAGATCAAAACAAACTACAAAGGGATTTAGAAAAAAATATCTGAATTTTGCGAAAAGTGGCAGTTGACCCTAAATAACGAAAAGTCTGAGGTCATCAACATAATTACTAAAAGGAACTCGTTAAACTTCGGTTACACGATAAATCAGTCTAATCTAAAAGCCGTAAATTCAACTAAATACCTAGGTATTACAATTACGAACAACTTAAATTGGAAAGAACATATAGAAAATGTTGTGGGGAAGGCTAACCAAAGGCTGCGTTTTATTGGCAGGACACTTTGAAAATGTAGCAGACCTACTAAGGAGACTGCTTACACTACGTTTGTCCGCCCTCTTTTAGAATACTGCTGCGCGGTGTGGGATCCTTACCAGGTAGGACTGACGGAGTACATCGAAAAAGTTCAAAGAAAAGCAGCACGTTTTTTATTTTCGCGAAATATGGAAGAGAGTGTCACAGAAATGATACAGGATTTGGGCTGGAAATCATTGAAAGAAAGGCGTTTTTCGTTCCGGCGGGATCTTCTCACAAAATTCCAATCACCAACTTTCTCCGCCGAATGCGAAAATATTTTGTTGACACCGACCTACATAGGGCGTAACGATCACCAAGATAAAATAAGGGAAATCAGAGAAAGATATAGGTATTCATTCTTTCCACGCGCTATACGAGATTGGAATAATAGAGAATTGTGAAGGTGGTTCGATGAACCTCTACCAGGCACTTAAATGTCATTTGCAGAGCATCCATGTAGATGTAGATGTCAATAGCACGATTTGAGACATATCTATTTTACACACAGTACGATATGCCTACGGACTGTGCTTCGCCGGGCGAAGTGGCCGAGTGGTTCTAGGCGCTACAGTCTGGAACCGAGCAGCCGCTACGTTCGCAAGTTCGAATCCTGCCTCGGGCATGGATGTGTGTGATGTCCTTAGGTTAGTTAGGTTTAAGTAGTTCTAAGTTCTAGGGGACTGATGACTTCAGAAGTTACGTCCCATAGTGCTCAGAGCCATTTGAACCATTTTTGAACTGTGCTTGTTGTGAGCCGACACAAGGAGAGGTGTCCGCTGTCTGTAAACAGCAGGAAGCTGCGTTGGCTACCGTCGACAAGCTTCCAGCTAATGCTCAAAACTGCGGTGACGTCGGGGCGCAAGTGAAGAGACCTGCGACACCTTTGGTGCCACTGGAATCCCCTGGGTACCTGGACGTCGCTGCGGCTTCCGATATACAACATCTGTCATAGTTCTCACTCCGGAGTGGATGGCAGACAGTAGTGGGTTCGCGTGTCACTGGGCGGAAGGCGAAAGAGGGAGCAGGCTGTGCGGCTGGCTCCCTACGTTTAGCAACAGGTACGAGGTGCTTCCAAGTGTTGATGATAGCTCTGAGCTAGCACGGGATGTCTCTCATGCTCGGTCAGTGGTCGATTTTCCTGCCCAGTCCGGACAAGTACAGAGAATGGGTATGCTAGTCATTGGGAGCTCCAATGTTAGGCAGGTGATGGAGCCTCTCGGGGAGATAGCAGGCAAGGCGGGAAAGAATTCATGTGTGCATTCGTTATTTTCGTCGGGAGGTCTCAACCGTGATGTGGAGGAGGCCGTGGCGGCGGGTATCGAGCGCAGTGGGTGCAACCGGCTGCACGTAGTGACACATGTCGGCACAACTGGCGCCTGCCGCTTGGGTTCTGAGGCCATCCTCGGCTCCTTTCTGCGGTGGCTGATATGGTGAAGGCAATTAACAACGCACGCGGGGAGTAGGCTAAGCTGTCTATTTGTAGCATCCTACCCTGCAGTAGGTACTGGGAGATGAAGCAGCTTGCACAGGATAGAGTAGCATGGAGAGCTGCATCAAACCAGTCTCAGGACTGAAGACAACAACAACAACAACCCAGGGTTGAACTTCCGTATATTCTTCTGGGAGTGAAGGGGGAGGCGGGCACTTTTCCACCAAAGTTCAAACTCCCCTCCAAAATCCGCCATCTTGGATGACGTCAGGAGTTGTTGCCAAGTCTACACGACGTCACTGCCGCCATCTTGGATACATCTGGCAACAATGGAAAGTGGGATGGTAAAAGCCTCGTTCCAATACTGTGGCAATCCTCTTACGTGATGGTATGCTCACTCATGGAGTTGCCTATCTCCCTGATGCCTGAGGTATGGCTCTCCCATCTCAGGATCGTCAATGTCTATGTGCCCTCTGTTTCTTGAACATTCTACTTCCTTCTCAGAGACAGTGACTGTTGTAGCCATGTAAGGAACAGACGCGGGGTTGCCGCTAAGAAAACGCGATGGGACTGAACGGGAGTGGCCCACGAATAAACAAGAAGATGAATGGGAATGGAAGGACAAGCATGACGACAGACAACCGAGCAAGACACCAAGATCAACAACAAAGTATTAAGCTATGGGAACACAAGTGATAACCTCACGAAATCAAAACAACGTCCACTCATAAACAGGAAATAAGCACACGCAATATAAACACGATGTCTGTAAGCGAGATATCAACCAACTCAATGCGAATACCAGTTCGCCTCGCTGCGTGAGAGGCAGCCGCCTTCATTCACGACAGGGTGTGTCACTATTGGCCGTTGGGACCACGTGCTCCACAGTGGCGCCCTCACGTTAGACTGCGGGCCAGGAGTGCATGCAGCCACGGCTTGCGTGGAGACTGCTGTAGAGACCTCTAGTGGTCATCGAGTTCCGTCCCGTCTGGTGTGGATTCGAAACCTGCGGTTCTCAGTACCAGAGTCACGCCTCTCTTCTTGGGCCGGCACGATGCATCGATCGTGGGAGGCGATTTCAGCTGCATCCAGGCACCCATAGACCAACTACCACGTTACTCTCTGTGCACCGCGCTACCGACAGTTCTCCAGCACCTCAGCCTAGTGGATTCTTGGGAGCATGGTCATGGCAATCGTTCGGGGTTTGCACATTTCACTGGCCATTCTTCCAGATGATGCGATAGTGTACAGGGTGAAAAGTATTTAAACCGACAAGCTCTGGGAGGCTGTAGGGGACATCAAAACGAATATTTTTCCTAATGTCATTTTTCCCTATGAGGATTATTTAACCCGGTGGAAGCCGTATTACGTTCTTCAGTTTTTAGAGGCCGTTTCACGGTCTTCAGTTGTTGGAGGGCGTATTACGCTCTTCAGTTGTAGGCAACCGCTGTCCACCACTGTAGTAGTGCATTGTCTCTGTTTACTAATGGAGCGTTACACCTGGAGTGAGTACACTGATGTGGTTGGTGTGTACTACGTAGCGCACCACAACGGACGAGCTGCACAGCGGGTTTATCAACAACAATATCCTAATCGCCGTATCCCGCATCAGACGACCTTTGCTGCTGTGTACCAACGTCTGCGTGAGACCGTGTCGTTTAGCAGATTACCTTGACAGGGACGCCGTCGCATGGTAAGAACGCTGCAATTTGAGGCGCGGGATCCTTCAATCAGCACTCGTGCAATTGCCCGTAACATGGGGACGAATCAGACGAATGTAAGAACAGTCCTTCGAAAGCAATTGTTACATCCACTTCACTTACAGCGTGTCCACAACCTGGAACCAGTTGATTATCCACTCAGAGCACAGTTTTCGAAGTGATACCTGGAACAATGTGAAATGCATCCTACATTTCCATCCTCTATTTTGTTTACCGATGAAGCAACGTTCGGGCGTGATGGAGTCTTCAACATGCACAATTCGCGTGTTAGGAGTGAAGATAACCCACATGCCACAGTTACTAGCGCTTATCAAGTGCGGTTCTTCGTTAATGTGTGTGTCGGTGTTGTTGGGGACAGTTTAATTGGGTCGTATCTGCTACCTAGGCTATTAAATGGCAGGCACTATTACAATTGTCCCGCCAGAGCATTGCCACAATTGCTGGAAGATGTCCCGCTCCCTACAAGACAACGCATGTGGTTCCAACATGACGGGGCGCCGGCACAGTTCAGTCGTCGTGTGCGTCGATTCCTGGACCGACGGTTCCCAGAAACGTGGATTGGCAAAGGTGGTCCTGTACCGTGGCCTGCTCGATCCACAAATCTGGACTTTTTTGTGTGGGGAGAAATGCTCAACCTTGTTTACGCAACTCCTGTTGCATCAGAAAAGGATCTGGTTGCCCAGATAGTAGCAGCAGCAGGAACAATTCAGGATACTCCTGGGGTTTTTGCCTGCGTCAGACAGAACATGATCCGACGATGTAACTTTTGTTTACGTGGCAATGGAGGCATTTTTGAAAATCTACTGTAATTGAAATTAGGTTGTGTTAATGCGTTGTCTCTTGGTCATAAAAAAATGGAGAAGCGTTTGTTAGTTTAATTAATATGCTGCCAGAGAAATCTTCCTCTACCGATTTAAATATTCCTCATAGGAAAAAATGTCGTTAGGGAAAAATATTTGTTTTGATGTCCCCTACAACCTCCCAGAGTTTGTCGGCTTCAATAGTTTTCACCCTGCATACATCTCCCACGATATTGTCAGTGGGGTGCAGGCTGCTGAAGTCTGGCTCACTGCATTCTCTGACCATGGCGCATATATCTGCACCATCAGTCCCTGCCGCCAAAGGATGTGGCGCGGCCGTGGATCATGGAAATTGAACGTGATCCACCTTACTTCACTCGACTGCCGGCAGCTCATCGAGACCACATGTGCAACTTATCGTCGACGCCGAGATGTTGTCATGGTGGGTGCTCTGTGCAAAGTCTGCTCTCCACAAGGCCTGGATTGGTTACGGAAGGTAGGTTGCGGCGTGGTGGCGACAGACTCAGAAACTCTATTTCACCACTCTCCGGGAATGTTCCGTATTCGCCAGAGCGGCAGGCGACGCTGAATCGTGCCGAGGCACAGCTCACGCCGTCTCTCACCACGACCTTGAAGGAGCTACGGCCAGGCTCCGCTCACACGATGGGTCAGTGCAAGAGCGTCCATCTGTGTATCGTGTCGTAGTGGAGGAACAACGCCACTTTCTGAGGAATTGGATTAATGTTCTTATGACTGATAATGGGCAACGTTTCCATACACAATGGGATATCAGGTCTGCCATCCATGGACACGATTTTACTCTGTACTCTGAATAACGTCACCATCTTGCCAACGGCGATCTCCAGACTCTTCTTTGGCTCGGTTCCCGTGGATGCGACGATGAATCTGATTGCTAAGATCACGGCGGAGGAAGTCCATGACGCTACCTAGGCGGACTCCAAGAACAGGTCGGCTGGCCCTGATGGCCGCCCACTACAGACGTGTCGTCCCCTTCTAGCTCCAGTGTGGACGGTAATTTGTCAGGATCTTATCTCATCTTCCGTGCCGATTCCAGACGGTTCCCTCAATGGTTTCCTCATTCCCTTCCACAAGCCTCCGGGTACCTCACGGATATATGATTTTCGCCCCTTGACGTTACTCAACAGCGATACAAAGATCTTTACCCGGCTGTTGGCTGTGCAGGTTAAACAGACAGCTCAGTACATGGTTCCCCCTATCGTACTTCTTTCGGAGGTACCGATAACATCCGCACTGCCTTCTGTTGCTATCGGGGCATAATCGCTCTTACTCGCACTCGTCGCATGCCTGGACTTTTGGTAGCTCTTCATCCAGGCGTTCGATCGCGTCTCCTTCGTGGAGCTACGTCTCGTGTACTCTACAATGGTCGCCTTACTCCACCCATCTCGATCCGTCGATCAGTGCTTCAAGGCTGCCCGCTCTCTGCACTGTTGTATGCATTCGCCATGGAACCGTTGCTATGCGGCCTCCGGGTCAACGTCTCTCTGGGATGTCTCTCGGTGACCGTGTATTCAGCTGCACTGCATATGCAGATGGTCTCGTCCCCGTTCTTCGTAGCGGTGCTGAGGTCGGGTAGTCACTGCCACGGGTTACCACCTTCGGCAAAGCTTCCTGTGGCTGCCTTAACGTCCGCAAATCGAGCACCATTGCTACAGGTGCGGGATTTCCTGCGGACAATGCTGCTCCTTTGCGTGTAACTGATACTATCCGACGCTTAGGACTCGATTTCGCAACTGATCTGCGGCGGACAATTGCCCTCAACTGCCGACGTCTACTTTCACAACTACGGGCTGGGCTCTTAAATCATCATTTACGAGCACCCGATCTTCTGCAACGCACACGAGATGTAAATGTAAATTTGGCGTCACGTATACACCACGTGGCACAGACACTTCCTATTCCACCGTTCATGGCCCGCCGCATGCTAGCGGCATGGGGTTCGTCGTTTTTCCGCGCCTTGCTGTTCAAGATAAGGTACGAAACTCTCACCCTCCCGCGGTTCAGGGGCGGTTTAGGTCTGTCTAATGAGCCTGACAGAGCGGTAACCCTTTTCATTGGCTCTCACATGACGTTATGGCGCCGTAGTCCTACGTGCCTTACCAGCCTATGGCTGGAGGCCCTTGCACCACACACTGTCTCAGCACCTATTGCACTTTCGGAAGTCCCGCCTCCGTTCTTTTACTTCCGCCGCTTATTCCTTGAATTGAGCTACGTCTTACTGCGATACTGCCGGCGTAATTGACATCAACGAAGGCGATCTATGGTTTACTTCATCAGCATAGGTTACCGAATGTGGTTGAGGGGAAGCTTCCCCACGTCGACTAGCGTGCCATTTGGCGATCGCTGTGCGCTTCTTGTCTTGACACTGATGCCCAGTCTGCAGGGTACCTTACTGTCAATGGGAAGCCTTCACAGGATTCACCTCGCAGACACTCCATTGTGCGCCGACTGTGATGTTATGGGCACCGCTTGGTGTGCAGATCGGCGAGAGGTGTCTGGTTCTTGGTGCGGCAGATGTTGTCTATAATTACCCGTACGACTGCCCATCAGATACCTACTGAACTGCTCCTCTTTCTGCACACGGGGTACTTTCCGCAAGCAAAGACGAACTCTGTAAGGTGGATTTGTGGACACGCAGCACACTACTTGTTTGCTGATTGCGAGAAAAGTATCCTTGGCTGCGCGGAGTGGCTGTGCGGTTTGAGGCGTCATGTCACGGACTGCACGACCCCTCCCGCCGTAGGTTCGAGTCCTCCCTCGGACATGGGTGTGTGTGTTGTTCTTAGCATAAGTTAGTTTAAGTAGTGTGTAAGTGTAGAGACCGATGACCTAAGCAGTTTGGTCCCTTAGGAATTCACATACCTTTGAACAGTAGTGTGTAAGTGTAGAGACCGATGACCTAAGCAGTTTGGTCCCTTAGGAATTCACATACATTTGAACATTTTTGAAGTATCCTTGACATTAGGCAGTTCCTTAATGAACGCCATTGTGCCGTTGTCCGCAATCCAAAATACAGACAATTTTTCTCTATTTTCTCTAATTTCCTCTGTCTTCCTATCATGAAGAGTTGATCGCCGCGTCTTCCACACTTAGAACCGGTATCTTCACTGGTAATCGGAATGTTCTTCTTAGTCTGACGTCTTGCTGCGCCCTCCTCTTCACGTGACGCCGTTTTCCTGATATTCTCGGTGGTATTAATGACAAAAATAAATAAATAAAAATAAAAAAGGACGGAAAGAAAAATAAATAAATAAACGATGTTCATTGTACCTCTGCTCCACTTTTCCTACGCTTTCCTTGGTCCCTGGAGTGTGGGAACGGGACTCGTGGCCAGGCCTCCGGTTGCGACCTCTCTGCACTTCGCCCTCACACCTCGCTTTGGGTGCCGGGAAGGATCCTTTAAAAAAAAAAGTATGCAGGGACCTCGGTTTTAATCCCAGTATGGCACAAAGATTCAACTTGCTTCATTCATATAAATCATTGCCCACTGGCAGCAAATGTTTTTAATTCCTTCGTGTCCTCGAGATAAGCATATTTGTATAATTTTATTACCTTCACTTACAAAGGCTGCCAAAACTCGAAAATTTCCAGTATTCCATTAAAAGACAATATAACTGTATATACTCGAAAAAGATGCTGTTCTGGATTGACTGAAATTAAAATGCCTCCCTACTAGAACGACACATATCACGTGGTGTAGACGTACAGTATTGTAGTCTGCTGGAGAAAGTATTTCTTGTTTTCAACAAGAAATTCTCATTACGTGGTTTATTTTTACCTGCATCTTTGGAGTTCATGAGGTGCAGTATAGAGAACTACGAACTGAATTGAAAGTAAAAACTGTAACAGCGCACATAAAGAACTATAGAACAAAATTCTATAAATCACTGAGACAGAAAGAACCAGCTTCGTATTTCAAAAGACATACATAAAAATCAGCTGCGGGGGTGGCCGCTCATTTGAATTACATGGTAATGATGGAACGACCACGCCCAAGTAGTACTTTTAACAGGCTACACAGCCTAATTCATGATGAGGCTAATGATGAAAAACAGAGGATTAATCACCATTTAGCTTCAAAAGTTACAGAAAGTTCGCTTTGGATCAATATTATTTACAGATTTCAAAACACAGTTTATTAGAAACACTAGAAAATATATATAGCCGACAGGTGTGGCCGAGAGGTTCTAGGCGCTTCGGTCCGGAACCGCGCTGCTGCTATGGTCGCAGGTTCGAATCCTGCCTCACGCATGGATGTGTGTGATGTCCTTGGGTTAGTTATGTTTAAGTAGTTCTAAGTTTATGGGACTGATGACCTCAGATGTTAAGTCTCATAATGCTTAGGGCCATCTAATATTATATATTGTATAATATTATATTATATCAGCTATACCCGGCGAACTTCGTTCCGCCTCTGAAAATCTTTATACGCTTTATAGCTGAACCGGCAAACGTTGTATTGCCATATAAATTATCTCTAGTCTATAAGAATAATGTATACGTGTAGCACAATGTATACGTGTAACACAATAGCCATTGTTGGTGGGAGCTCGTGACACAAACAATAATAATGGCCGAAAACAGTGTAGGGAGTGAGAAAACGCTTAGGGGCAAGTCTGGCAGTATCGGCCACTATTAGTTCTGGCGTTTCTACGGTAGATCGCGCAGTTTTTACAACTGCAGCCGATACACGGCTCGTCCATGAGCATTTAAACATAGCGGCAATTTCGTGTCTAAACGTGTTCGCCAGCATTATGAATAAGGCCAAGCGCACACGCATCGATTTTTATCCTAAGTAAAAATATTGTAGGATTAAATTCTTTTAGAGGAACAAAGGAGAACATAGGAACTTCTTTGTTCCATTAACAGAGTTTGAGTGTACGATATATTTCCGTACGATAAAAATCGATGCGTGTGCGCTAGCCTAAATGTCTGTTTGGTGAATGACACGTGCTACGTAGTTGAAGTTCTCGGTCTAGTTGCGTCGATTCAGAGAGGGATATTCGAGTCGTTGCTTTTGGTACGTTTTCTTCAATTACCTATCTATCGAATGGTGAAAGACTATCACCGGTAGACACCTAGCAGGGATAACTGATCAAGTGATAATTGATCAGTTATCGACTGGGGTTGATTTTATTGAATTACTAAAATCGCTTTTAAAAAATAGGGATTGGTGGCAAAGGATGAACATTTAGGGCTGTGTTTGTTTTTTAATGACACATCATAAAAAGTAAAAATAAAAAGTTCTGTCCAAAAAATTAGAAAAACATTTTTGGGGTGGACCAGCTTTATTACTTAGGGTTATGAAAATTAGATTACGACCGATTTTCAGACCTACGGAATTTACATGTAAAATTTCATCTGAATCGATCGAGCCGTTTCGGAGGAGTATGGCAACTAACACTGTGGCACGATAATTTTATATATAAGGATTACATGACTGTAATCTTATTACTATCCAAAAAGTCAGCGTCGACGAAATGTTGCAACGTTTGAAAAATATTCGGTCTTCAGACATTACAATCGTAAACGACAATTATGTTTTCCGATAACAGAAATCACTGATTGTCCTTTCTAAGGTACTAAATTCAGAGACGCCATACTTCGCACAGTGGACATGTAAATGAGATGGGATAACGAAGACACTCATTCACCCCGTTCGTTTTAATGCAGGCTACGCAGACCTTACCTGCATATTTCACAGCCAAAAAGAAACACAGCTCTAAATCGCTATTGTTCCTGAAAGTAATTACGAACCCTTGTAAATTTCAGGACGCCGTGCAGCACGTAACTCAGTAGTTAATTTCTCAAGGTACGAATGTCAAAAGAAGGTATTCAGTCTAATGTACCTCCACCAGTCTACTTGCTATAGTTAAACCTATGGGTAGTAAGAAAAATGAAAATAATAATTTTTAAGAAAAGAAATAACGGTAAAATGAATTATATTGCTCTTGTACACATTTCTAGCATCTTTATTTTGAGTGTAAATAGGGAAAATGTAAAGTTTTGGTAATGGTTTATATTCTATTGCGGAACTATCTAAAGGGCTGGCACATTTTCAGTATGGAAATAAGGAAATGCTGCGAAAGCGAAGGCTTGGCTTTCTGCCATCCGTTTCGCATGTACTGTAGCACTGGAGCACTGGTACCACAATCGCAAGCGACGTCGACGTTTCAGACCTTTGTCGATCAGTGTGCTGTTGAAGCATCGCTCTACTACGACAATGATTAAGAGCTAGCTCTTCAACACAAGCGAAAAGTTTTAATGCAGTACGTTACGATGTACTGGAGTATAAGCTGACGAATAGAACAGGATATCACACATGAGCACTCCACCGACCACCGTACGATGAGTGACGGAGGATGCATTTCGTGCCAGTTCCATTTTATACTCTTTCTGTTTCATTCGCTGTCGATGGATAGGAAGAAAAACTGTTGGTCTGTGCCCTGCTATATGAACTCGAATTGTTCATTACGTGAAATGTACACTGCCTAAAAATATGATGCAACTGGAAGGAGAGGAGGAAACTAAACTGAACTTCATTGGTTGAGTGGGTATGTAATGTTATTTCGGTGATTACAAAATGTAGTCAAATTTACAAAGAACTTGGCAGTATGAACACACATATCACA
The DNA here is from genome assembly GCF_023897955.1 of Schistocerca gregaria. Classification (NCBI taxonomy): domain Eukaryota; kingdom Metazoa; phylum Arthropoda; class Insecta; order Orthoptera; family Acrididae; genus Schistocerca; species Schistocerca gregaria. The sequence continues at coordinate 46,677,211 of NC_064931.1, forward strand.
ATGACGTTGCGCCTTTTCTGTCCTGGATACGTGTACTGATTCCATTGGGAAGGGTGTCATACATCTGTTGTATGCTCTCATTAGCCAAATTGGCCCACAACTGTTGTACCTGGCCTTTGGAATACTCGATACTGGCACTGGGACGGAGTTAACGTCCGAACTGATCCCACACAAGTTCTGTCGCCTAGAGACCTGGGGATATTGCTGGTCACATGAGTACCTCAACACAGTTCGTAGAGAGCTGACATGTGAAGACGCTTAGTGTCTGAGCCGTGTGTCGGCTCTCAACATATGTCGCGCTGTAAAGATTGTTCTGAGTCCTTCCATTCCATCGTTGATTGATTCTTTCATATTTATCGTTATGCTGCGTACGATTCTGTTGAGATTCCCCTCTGGCGGCGTGTCTGGTCTTATCGATCTTCGAGTCGTTGCTTTCTGTTAGCCTTGTGTAAGAGAATAAGATCTTTGAGGGGATGGCCGGTTGGTTGTCTAGCGGCGACGAGTCGGTCGGTCGGTTTTTAAATTCGGTAATTAGAGAATGTCGTACGATGAGACCGCGGCGTGGCGTGGCGTGGCGGTGGAGAGTTGGCTGTTGTTCCGAGAGTTGGCTGTTGTTCCGAGAGTTGGCTGTTGTTCCGAGAGTTGGCTGTTGTTCTCGATCCTGGCGGTGCGAGACGAGTGGGACGCGTTGACGGGAGAAGGCTGTAAGCTCTTGCTGTGAGCACCCGGGGCCACGACTGTGGTTCCGAGTCACTACTTGGTGGAAGCAGCAACGGATGTCTAATTTTTCCGTCTGGAGGCGGGAATGATGGACTGGTAACTCGCCTAACCTGAGGAGTGATATTTCGCCGCCGTGGGTGCAGAGAAGACGAGGGCTCCGGTGACAGAGCGCGTGGCTGCGTGACTGTGCGCAGTTGGGTATGCTGGCGACGTGTACACGGTCGGGTGTGAGGAACCTTTGCATCGGAGTTCACCTGCTGCTTCTCTGATAAACTGCAAGTTGAGATGGTTAAAGGTTTAGATGATAATTGAAGAATTTTGTTTGTGCAATCAGTGTCTTTCTTGCCTTGTGGCCTCCTGCGCTCGGGTTTCCTGTCCCGGCCACCGGTGTATTTATAGGCAGTGATCTTTTCCGCTTCTTATTAGTACTGCCCGGTAAGAAGTGTATTTTTGGGCAGTGATTATTGTTTTAGATTACATTTTTCTGCCGTGTGGCCTCCTGCGTTCGGATTTCCTGTCCCTGTCGCCAGTGTAATTATAGACAGTGATCTTTTGGCTTCTTATTAGTACTGCCTGGAAGGAAGTGTATTTTTGGGCAGGGATTATGGTTCTTGATTTGATTCCTCCTCCTCCTCTGGCCTCGCGTGAGGTGATGTGATTGCTGAATGTGAGGCGTTGTGGGTCTGTTAGTACGCTTCTAGCCTAAGCATCCTTCAGGAGACAATTGTGGCCGCCCTTAAACCCGGTCGGTTAATTACTTCTATCCTAGGACATTTTGGTGGCAGGACATGGTATTAAAGTTGTTAGTTGTTGTAAAATGTTAAATGGTTGTATTTTACTCTAACTGTTTTTCGGCCACTGTTTGAAAAGGTTAAGTTTGCCTTTCATTGGTGGGTTTTTAAAATTAGGTGCATTTAAAATTGTTAATTATTGTAAAAGGTGAATGACTGTATCTTTTACTTTGATTGTTTTAATCTACATGGCATCCTTTGAAAATGCTAGTTCTGTGTCCCTGTTAGCAAGCCCCTGTAAATTAATAGCTTGTTGTGCCAAAGTTTAAAAGAAGTTGGCTCCCTACATGTTCCGTAACGAAATTGTATACAAATCGGTGTTTTTTTGTTTCATTACTTGGAAAGTTTTAATTATGTTATTAAATGCTTTATCAGTCTGTTTTAAGTAAAATGGCTTGACTATTAACGGTAAAGTAAAGTTTTTAATTTCATTACTTGGAAAATTTTGATTGTTATCAAATGTTTTATCAAAGTCGGTTTTAACTAAAATGGCTTGGCCGTTAACTGTAAAGTAAATTGTTTTGAAAAGGCACTCGTGCCTACTAGCTTTTTTGGATCTGTTCCTGGACAAGTGATAAAGAAATGAATTTTAATGGTTGAAGTAATCAATAAAAAAATTGTAAATTGCAGCTTGACAGTAACCAACTAATTTTGGCCCCGTTTCCCAACTGGGGTTTTCCTAGATTAATCGTAACACCCGTCTCAGCTTTCCTGTGATTTCCTGTTAGAGAGGAATTGACGAAAAGTTGAAAAATGATGTCACGATACTGTGGAAAGAGAGATAACACGTGAGGTTATCTGCGAAGTCAATAAGAATTTAGAAAACATCCTTCTTGTGAAACACAACTAGCTCTTTACTCACATGCAATGTTGAGTACTATTGACAAAGAACTTCAGATTGATTCCGTATTTCTAGATTTCTAGAAGGCTTTTGACACAAGAGGCTTGTAGTGAATTAGCGTGCTTATGGAATGTCGTCTCAGTTATATGACTGGATTCGTCATATCCTATTACAGATGTCACAGTTGGTATTAGCTGACGAAAAGTCATCCAGTAAAACAGACGTGATTTCTGGCATTCCCCATGGTAGTGTTATGCGCCCTTTCCTGTTCCCTATCTACACTACTGGCCATTAAAACTGCTACACCAAGAAGAAATGCAGATGATAAACGGGTATTCATTGGACAAATATATTATACTAGAACTGACATGTGATAACATTTTCACTCAATTTGGGTGCACAGATCCTGGGAAATCATTACCCAGAACAACCACCTCTGTCCGGTCGGAGTGGCCGTGCGGTTATAGGCGCTACAGTGTGGAACCGCGTGACAGCTACGGTCGCAGGTTCGAATCCTGCCTCGGGCATGGATGTGTGTGATGTCCTTAGGTTAGTTAGGTTTAAGTAGTTCTAAGTTCTAGGGGACTTATGACCACAGTAGTTAAGTCCCATAGTGCTCAGAGCCATTTGAACCAACCACCTCTGGCCGTAATAACGGCCTTAATACGCCTCGGTATTGAGTCAAACAGAGTTTGAATTGCGTGTACAGGTACAGCTGCCCGTGCAGCTTTAACAATATACCACAGGTCATCAAGAGAAGTGACTGGCGTATTGTGACGAGCCAGTTGCTCGGCCACCATTGACCAGACGGTTTCAGTCGGTGAGAGATCTGGAGAATGTGTTCGCCAGGGCAGCAGTCGAACATTTTCTGTATCCAGAAAAGCCAGCAGAGGACATGCAACATGCGGTCGTGCATTATCTTGCTGAAATGTAGGGTTTCGTAGGAATCGAATGACATATGAAATGTAACGTCCACTGTTCAAAGTGCCGTCAATGCGAACAAGAGGTGACCGAGACGTGTAACCAATGGCACCCCATACTATCACGCCGTGTGATAGGCCAGTATGGCGATGGCGAATACACGCTTCCAATGTGCGTTCACCGCGATGTCGCCAAACACGGATGCGACTATCATTATGCTGTAAACAGAACCTGGATTCATCCGAAAAAATGACGTTGAGTACACCATCGCAAGCGCTCCTGTCTGTGATGCATCGTCAAGGGTAACTGCAGCCATGGTCTCCGAGATGATAGTCCATGCTGCTGCAAACGTCGTCGAACTGTTCGTGAACATGGTTGTTGTCCTGCAAACGTCCTTATCTGCTGACTCAAGGACTGAGACGTGGCTGCACGATCCGTTACAGCCATGCGGATAAGATGCCTGTCCTCTCGACTGCTAGTGATACGAGGCCGTTGGGATCCAGCACGGCGTTCTGTATTACCCTCCTGAACCGACCGATTCCTTATTCTGCTAACAGTCATTGGATCTCGACCAACGCGAGCAGCAATGTCGCGATACCATAAACCGCAATCACGATAGGCTACAGTCCGACCTTTATCAAAATCGGTAACGTGATGGTACGCATTTCTCCTCCTTACATGAGGCATTACAACAAGGTTTCACTAGGCAACGCCGGTCAACTGCTGTTTGTGTATGAGAAATCGCTTGGATACGTTCCTCATGTCAGCATGTTGTAGGTGTCGCCACCGGCGCCAACCTTGTGTGAATGCTCTAAAAAGCTAATCACTTGCATAGCACTGCATCATCTTCCTGTCGGTTAAATTTCGTGTCTGTAGCACGTCATCTTCATGGTGTAGCAATTTTAATGGCCAGTAGTGTATATAAACGATTTAGGAGACAATCTGAGCAGCCGTCTTGGGTTGTTTGCAGATGATGCCGTCGTTTACCGACTAGTAAATCATCAGAACATCAAAAGAAATTGCAAAACGATTTAGAAAAGATATCTGTATGGTTTAAAAACTGACAGTTGACGCCAAACTATGAAAATTGTGAGGTCATCGACATGAGTGCTACAAGGAATCTGTTAACTTCGGTTACACGATAAATCAGGTGAATAAAAGGTCGACAATTCAACTAAATACTTAAAAATTACAATTACGAACAGCTTAAATTGGAAGGAACATAGCGAAAATGTTGAGGGGAAGGCTAACCAAAGACAGCGTTTCATTGGCGGGACACTTAGAAAATGTAACAGATCTACTAAAGAGACCTCCTACAGTACACTTGTCCGTCTTGTTTTAGAATACTGCTGCACGGTGTGGGATCCTTACCAGATAGTATTGACGGCGTTTATCGAGAAAGTTCAAAATAGGATAGAGTGTGGCACTGAAATGATACGGGATTTGGTGCGGACATCATTAAAACAAAGGCTTTTTTCGTTGCAGCAGAATCTTCTCACGACATTTCAATCACCAATATTCTCTTCCGAATGGAAAAATATTTTGTTGGTGCCGATCTACATAGGCAGAAACGATCATAGTAATAAAATAAGGAAAGATATACACTATGTGGTCAAAAGTATTCGGACACCCCCAAAAACATGCATTGTGCTGCCACCTACTGGCAGGTACTCCATATCAGCGACCTCAGTAGTCAATAGACATCGTGAGAGAGCGGAATGCGGCGCTTCGCGGAACTCACGGACTTCGAACGTGGTCAGGTGACTGGGTGTCACTTGTGTCATACGATTTCCACATTCCTAAACATCCCTAGGTCCGCTGCTTCCGATGTGATAGTGAGTTGGAAACGTGGAGGGACACGTACAGCGCAAAAGCGTACAGGCCGACTTCGTCAGTTGACTGACAGAGACCGCCGACAGTTGAAGAGGTTCGTATTGTGTAATAAGCAGAAATCTATCCAGACCATCACAAAAGAATTACAAACTGTATCAGGATCAACTGCAAGTACTATGACAGTTAGGACGGAGGTGAGAAAACTTGGATTTGATCGTAGAGCGGCTGCTCATAAGCCACACATCACGCCGATAAATACCTCCGACGACTCGCTTGGTGTAAGGAGCGTAAACATTGGACGATTGAGCAATGGGTAAAGGTTGTGTGGAGTGACGAATCACGACACACAATGTGGCGATCCGATGGCAGGGTGTGGGTATAGCGAATGTCCGGTGAACGTCATCTGCAAGCGTGTTTAGTGCGAACAGTAAAATTCGGAGGCGGTGGTATTATGGTGTGGCGTGTTTTTCATGGAAGGGATTTGAACCCCTTGTTGTTTTGCGTGGCACTAACACAGCACAGGCCTACATTCATGTTTTAAGCACCTACTTGCTTCCCACTGTTGAAGAGCAATTCGGGCATGGCAATTGCATCTTTCAACACGAACGAGCACCTGTTCATAACGCACCGACTGTGGCGGAGTGGCTACACGACAATAACATCCCTGGATTGTTTGTACTGTTCTCAGGTCTCCAGCCGGGTGCAGCCGTTTTCAAACCACGATATTTCGACAGCGTTCCTTGCTGTCATCTTCGGGTGATACCTGCAGACTGAATCTCCTCCCCTTTATACTCTGATCGCTCCCCACCCCTTCCCCCGCGCTCTGCCGCACGCGGCGCTGCGTGGAGGGTGGTGGGGAGGGGCGGGCTGCTGGCTGCGAACTGTGGTCCATCAAACGGCCTGTGATCTTCGTCGGGCGCGGAAGTCGCTTTGGGTCGGCGCTGCGCTTTTAGTTAGCGGAGTGCGGGAACCCAGGCTTTGTTGAGTTTGAACCCGGCGTCTCTGTCGATCAGCCCATCAGCTACACGTATTTCAATCGCCTCCTTCAGAACACAGTCTCAAAAAGACGAAGCCTGCCGCAAAACTTCCTTTTTCGCGTACTCCATAGTATCTCCAGTATCCACGTAATGTTCCGCAACCGCAGATTTTGTAGGCTGCTTCAGTTCCGTGTGCCATCTGTGTCCCTGGAATCTTTCTTCGATTGTCCCTATAGTTTGCCCGATGTATGCCTTACCGAATTTACACGGAATACGGTAAACACCCGGTTTGCGGAGCCCCAGGTCATCTTTTACTGTACCTATCAGGGCACGCGTTTCCGGAGGTGGGCGGAAGACATATTTGATGGTACACCGTGCCAGAATTCTGCCGATTTTGTTGGATACTTCACCGGCGTAAGGCAGGTACGCCATTGTCTTCTCTCTCTGCAGGGCTTGTGGAATCTGCCTGAAAGCTCGTCGAATTTGACTCTCGTTATATCCGTTCTTCTTGAAAACGTTCCTAAGATGTTTAAGTTCTTGTAGGCTTTCCTCATCCGATATTGCGCGGGCCCTGTGTACCAGTGTTCGCAGTACACCCTCACGAGAGTCAAACGTTTAAAAAAACGTTGTCTTTCGAAAGTTCTAGCATACATTTTATCTGCTGTATTTCACGTCCTGAATAGCTCCGTTTCGTTCCTTGTATAAACCAGTTTGACAGCGTAGTCACGAAAATCAATGTAATTTGGCGTCCGCCCCCGGTAGCTGAGTGGCTTGCCGGCAGGGCGTTAGCTCACCGTGCTCAGTCAGAGGGTTAGCTACCCTCTGTAATAAAAAGCTGAGTAAACGGATCGACAAAGAACCTGAACGGGTGTCATCGGACGTCCGCCACGAACAGATCCAACGAACAATATAGAACAAAATGAGACCTAGAAAAAAAAAGTGGTCAGCGCGACAGAAAGTCAATCCTAAGAGCCAGGGTTCGAATCCCGGCTGGGTCGCAGATTTTCTCCGCTCAGGGGGTGGGTGTTGTGTTGTTCTAATCATCACCATTTCATCCCCATCGACGCGCAAGACGCCGCAGTGGTGTCAAATTGAAATACTTGCACCCGGCGAACACATACTGTAATTCGGCTCTTCTAAGCTTTACTAAATGATTGAAGACACTTTCTAATAATTAATTTTAGTGGGATACCACAATTTTCATTAAAACAGAATTTTCCTTAGAAACTATAAGTAATATAATGTTACAAAACTTTTTGGCGTGATCTACAACATGAAACAGAATGAGATATTCACTCTGCAGCGGAGTATACGCTGGTATGAAACTTCCTGGCAGATTAAAACTGTGTGCCGGACCAAGACTCGAACTCGGGACCTTTGCCTTTCGCGGGCAAGTGCTCTCCCAACTTTTTTTGTTTGGTCGTTGCGGACGTCGTAAGACATCCTGTTCAAGTTCGGTGGTTGATCCATCCACTCAGTTTTTTATTACAAAGGCCAACCGGCTCTCTGACCGAACACTCTGAGCTACCGTGCCGGCTATCCCAACTGAGCTACCCAAGCACGACTCACGCCCCGTCCTCACAGCTTTACTTCTGCCATTACCTAGTCTCCTACGTTCCGAACTTTACAGAAGCTCTCCTGCGAACCTTGCAGAACTAGCACTCCTTCTTTCAGGAGTGATTATGGGGCATTAGGTGCCAGGCAGATGATGATGCAATGTGCTGCAATAGGTAACTGATGAAATACTGCTGATTTTGTTGAATACAGTAGATTAGAAAAAGTTTAGGACTCAAAAAACCAGGGCATAGGAAGCTTCGGTAACTTTTTCAAGAAAAGCAAGTCTCCATATTGAACGTACCTGGAAATAAAAATGGGAAGATAATACACTGTAAGAAAAAACAGACGTACCATGAAGGAATTATCCGAATGGGACGGAAATCTATAGATGTGATCTACACATACAAACAAACAAACAAAAAATGGCTCTGAGCACTATGGGACTCAACTGCTGTGGTCATCAGTCCCCTAGAACTTAGAACTACTTAAACCTAACTAACCTAAGGACATCACACACATCCATGCCCGAGGCAGGATTCGAACCTGCGAACGTAGCAGTCGCACGGTTCTGGACTGCGCGCCTAGAACCGCGAGACCACCGTGGCCGGCAAACAAACAAACAAATGGTCATAATTCCAGAAAAATTGGATAATTTTTTCATGGGAACGAGCTACACAAATTGAGCAACTCAATAACACGCTAGTCCTCTTCTGTCACTTATGGAAGAAGTTATTCGTCTTAGCTTTGATTAACAGAGTTGCTGGATGTCCTCCAGAGGGATATCATGGCAAATTCTGTGCAGTTGGTATGTTAGATGGGAGATGGTTAGAATGCCCCACCGATAATGCTCCGAACGTTCTCAACATGGAAAAGATCCGCCGACATTTATGGCCAAGGCAGGGTTTGGTAAACACGAAGACAAGCGTTAGAAACTGTGTGCAGACGGGCGTTATCTTGCTGAAATGTTAGCTTAAGATGGCTGGCCGCGGAGGGCAATAAAACGGGGCGTAGAATATCGTCGACGTACCACTGTGTTGTAACGGTGTTGCAGATGACGACCAAAGGGGTCCAGCTATGAAAAGTAGGTCTTCTCTGGTCGTCGGGGTTCATTTCGAACCTGGACTGTTCACCGAACAATGACGGTATACATGTGATGTTCCAAGAAATGCTAGCGGATTTGGAAGTTGCCGTATGTACACTACCTAGTACCCTACTTAGGGTAAAAGTGGAAGTTACTAGGGAGAGAGTCACAGCGTCACTCAGTTTTTGTTGCAGAGGGCTAGAGCGCACTGCTGATCTGTGAGATATGTCAGAAGGATATTCTGATCACTTACGTACTATACACTACGGAAGGTACGACAGTTTGTATTTATGCCTATCAGTGTTGAAGAATAGACGACATTAGAGGGGAAGAAAGTAAGAGTAGGGCTTAATGTCCTGTCGTTGGCGAGGTCGTTAGAGACAGTGCATTAGCTCGGAACTAGGAAAGATTTGAAAGGAAATCTGCAATTCTGCGTCAAATGAGAGATACTGGCATTCGCCTTAAGTGATTTAGTAAAATAGCGGGATCACTAAATAGGTATACCTGGCTCCGAATTTGAACCACCATCCTCCCAGAGTGTGTTACCAGTGATGCACCTTGTTGGATCGATCGACATCGAACCCCTGTATGAGCGTGATCTAATTTAGATGGTCAAGGAAGCAATCGAGTTAGTCTTGCAATAAAAACCACACATATTTTTTACTCAAGAGGTCTAATAAAACCCCGTCAAACCTGAATCAGCATGATACGACGCGAACTGGATCCCGCTCCTCTTTGGTACGAACACAGCTCATAAACATGCACTACGTGGTAATGAGCAACCACTTTCACAATAAGGAATGGACTGGTCATGGACTAACATGTTGAGAATCCCAATGTGAACCGTACAAATGACTTACGGAGTGTTTCCTATATCTCAATTCACTTCACACTGCAAAAAAAGTCACATTTAAGTCAGCCCCGATACAGTTCTCCATGTACAATGAACTTCTGTTTGCCATGTCACTTTTAGTTACTTACAGCTTAGTATGTTGGTGGTGCAGCCGCTGTAATAAGCGCAAAATAGGGGCCAAATCCCTATCAGACGGCAATTTTCAATTGACTGACAGATGAGTCTCATGAATTTGTGACAGCTTAGTATAGGTGTCGTGAATGAATACAAAGGCTATATTACGATCTGCATAGACAGGAGTGCCAAATCGCCTAAGATCTCTAGCCACCCTGGGTGGGACTGTATATAGGATGGCTCCACAGGAGAGGCAACGCTTCGCCCTGTACTTACAGTAAAAGTGCGGATTCTGTGAAACATAAAGCGACATAATGGAAATCGTGAACCAGGCCGAGAAAAGAGAATTTCTGTTCCTACGAATGTTTTATGATTTTTTGCTCTTTATTCTTCGGTATAGCTGACAACATGATTTGAAATTTTAGTTTATATCCGCTTTTCTTTACACTATTATTGTCACTTTGAAACGTTCCCTTAGAAAAATTATACATGACTGTGCTTAAACTGACACACAATATTTTTTAGCGCAACGCAATCTGACTTTTAATAATCCCTAAAAACGAATGGCCCTGACTAACATTAACCTATACGTTTCACAAATCACTTACCTCACAAAAATCTTCGTAACTCGAACTACTGCAATATAGCGAGCGCCACTACTGCCAGCTAAATAAAAGATTGAAACTACGGAAGGCACTAACTACTGATAGGGATAGTTAGCAAATGAAAGATTTTAATACAGAACAAACAATGTATTTACCTTAATACTCATCAAAAGTCATAATATATATAGCAGATCATGACATCCAGTCTTACAAATTTCAAAACTCCGCCATCTCTCTCCCCACATCCACCACTGCTGGCGGCTCACCTCCAACTGCCGCAGCGCTATGCGCTGTTAACATCCAGCTGCCCAACACTACAATGGCAAACAACAATGCAAATTAGCCACAGACTGCACACAGCACAACCAGTGATTTTTCATACAGAGCGCTACGTGGCGTTACCAATAGAAAAAAACCCTAAACAGTCTACTTACATAGCCCCCATGCTCCCCACAAAAAAATTTACAAATTGTTTTGGGCAGTGGCCAATACAGATTTGAAAAAAAGTTTTCATAATTGCAATAACAAAGAAATGAAATGCACACACTTATCGATACAATGTTGGTCAAAAGCTAATATTTTCTCACAGTCCATAAAGACACTCCTGATTGTTCATCACAGTAACATAGCGGTGTTTTTGCTCAATGTCTGAGCAGTAAAAGAAAATGCACACAGAAATAGTGGATTTCCATGCAGTCTTGCAGAAGTAGTGTTGTCCTTCCAACACAAAGACAGTGCTGACTCTTGACATGCTGACAGGTAATGGGCCACAACAGAGCAAACCCACAGCAGAGTCAGTCGAAGTTTTGAAGAATATTGGTAGGTAGGTCGCCACAGAGTAGACCCACTGTAGTCCTGATAGAGAGTATGGTAGTGGTGGGTCATCACAGGTGCAGACCCACTGCAGTCCTTGTAGAAATAATGGTATTGGTTGGTCATCAAAGGTCCAGACCCACTGCAGAAATAATGGTATTGGTGGGCCATCAAAGGTGCTGACCCACTGTAATCCTTGTAGAGACGGCCAGCAGCCATCTGTTGCGACTGTGCAGGTGCACAATCACCATCGAAGAGTCTTGCAGAGAATATAGCAAGTCCATCAACCACCACTTGTCCACTCACAAAAAATTTGTTTGAAATGTCCTTAGAACCGCCAAAAGCTGTTATACAGTCCTTTGCTGAATTGTCAACACACGTGCAAACACTAACAGTCCCTACTTCTCACATATTGTCCATATACTATGACCAAAAGAAACATGTGCAGTGAAATGTAACTTACAAGTTACTTAATTTGATGAACTGGTATCAATTACAATTTTATAACATAAGAATACAACAACAAAGGTCGCAGGTTCGAATCCTGCCTCACGCATGGATGTGTGTGATGTCCTTAGGTTAGTTATGTTTAAGTAGTTCTAAGTTTATGGGACTGATGACCTCAGATGTTAAGTCTCATAATGCTTAGGGCCATCTAATATTATATATTGTATAATATTATATTATATCAGCTATACCCGGCGAACTTCGTTCCGCCTCTGAAAATCTTTATACGCTTTATAGCTGAACCGGCAAACGTTGTATTGCCATATAAATTATCTCTAGTCTATAAGAATAATGTATACGTGTAGCACAATGTATACGTGTAACACAATAGCCATTGTTGGTGGGAGCTCGTGACACAAACAATAATAATGGCCGAAAACAGTGTAGGGAGTGAGAAAACGCTTAGGGGCAAGTCTGGCAGTATCGGCCACTATTAGTTCTGGCGTTTCTACGGTAGATCGCGCAGTTTTTACAACTGCAGCCGATACACGGCTCGTCCATGAGCATTTAAACATAGCGGCAATTTCGTGTCTAAACGTGTTCGCCAGCATTATGAATAAGGCCAAGCGCACACGCATCGATTTTTATCCTAAGTAAAAATATTGTAGGATTAAATTCTTTTAGAGGAACAAAGGAGAACATAGGAACTTCTTTGTTCCATTAACAGAGTTTGAGTGTACGATATATTTCCGTACGATAAAAATCGATGCGTGTGCGCTAGCCTAAATGTCTGTTTGGTGAATGACACGTGCTACGTAGTTGAAGTTCTCGGTCTAGTTGCGTCGATTCAGAGAGGGATATTCGAGTCGTTGCTTTTGGTACGTTTTCTTCAATTACCTATCTATCGAATGGTGAAAGACTATCACCGGTAGACACCTAGCAGGGATAACTGATCAAGTGATAATTGATCAGTTATCGACTGGGGTTGATTTTATTGAATTACTAAAATCGCTTTTAAAAAATAGGGATTGGTGGCAAAGGATGAACATTTAGGGCTGTGTTTGTTTTTTAATGACACATCATAAAAAGTAAAAATAAAAAGTTCTGTCCAAAAAATTAGAAAAACATTTTTGGGGTGGACCAGCTTTATTACTTAGGGTTATGAAAATTAGATTACGACCGATTTTCAGACCTACGGAATTTACATGTAAAATTTCATCTGAATCGATCGAGCCGTTTCGGAGGAGTATGGCAACTAACACTGTGGCACGATAATTTTATATATAAGGATTACATGACTGTAATCTTATTACTATCCAAAAAGTCAGCGTCGACGAAATGTTGCAACGTTTGAAAAATATTCGGTCTTCAGACATTACAATCGTAAACGACAATTATGTTTTCCGATAACAGAAATCACTGATTGTCCTTTCTAAGGTACTAAATTCAGAGACGCCATACTTCGCACAGTGGACATGTAAATGAGATGGGATAACGAAGACACTCATTCACCCCGTTCGTTTTAATGCAGGCTACGCAGACCTTACCTGCATATTTCACAGCCAAAAAGAAACACAGCTCTAAATCGCTATTGTTCCTGAAAGTAATTACGAACCCTTGTAAATTTCAGGACGCCGTGCAGCACGTAACTCAGTAGTTAATTTCTCAAGGTACGAATGTCAAAAGAAGGTATTCAGTCTAATGTACCTCCACCAGTCTACTTGCTATAGTTAAACCTATGGGTAGTAAGAAAAATGAAAATAATAATTTTTAAGAAAAGAAATAACGGTAAAATGAATTATATTGCTCTTGTACACATTTCTAGCATCTTTATTTTGAGTGTAAATAGGGAAAATGTAAAGTTTTGGTAATGGTTTATATTCTATTGCGGAACTATCTAAAGGGCTGGCACATTTTCAGTATGGAAATAAGGAAATGCTGCGAAAGCGAAGGCTTGGCTTTCTGCCATCCGTTTCGCATGTACTGTAGCACTGGAGCACTGGTACCACAATCGCAAGCGACGTCGACGTTTCAGACCTTTGTCGATCAGTGTGCTGTTGAAGCATCGCTCTACTACGACAATGATTAAGAGCTAGCTCTTCAACACAAGCGAAAAGTTTTAATGCAGTACGTTACGATGTACTGGAGTATAAGCTGACGAATAGAACAGGATATCACACATGAGCACTCCACCGACCACCGTACGATGAGTGACGGAGGATGCATTTCGTGCCAGTTCCATTTTATACTCTTTCTGTTTCATTCGCTGTCGATGGATAGGAAGAAAAACTGTTGGTCTGTGCCCTGCTATATGAACTCGAATTGTTCATTACGTGAAATGTACACTGCCTAAAAATATGATGCAACTGGAAGGAGAGGAGGAAACTAAACTGAACTTCATTGGTTGAGTGGGTATGTAATGTTATTTCGGTGATTACAAAATGTAGTCAAATTTACAAAGAACTTGGCAGTATGAACACACATATCACAATGACGTTGCGCCTTTTCTGTCCTGGATACGTGTACTGATTCCATTGGGAAGGGTGTCATACATCTGTTGTATGCTCTCATTAGCCAAATTGGCCCACAACTGTTGTACCTGGCCTTTGGAATACTCGATACTGGCACTGGGACGGAGTTAACGTCCGAACTGATCCCACACAAGTTCTGTCGCCTAGAGACCTGGGGATATTGCTGGTCACATGAGTACCTCAACACAGTTCGTAGAGAGCTGACATGTGAAGACGCTTAGTGTCTGAGCCGTGTGTCGGCTCTCAACATATGTCGCGCTGTAAAGATTGTTCTGAGTCCTTCCATTCCATCGTTGATTGATTCTTTCATATTTATCGTTATGCTGCGTACGATTCTGTTGAGATTCCCCTCTGGCGGCGTGTCTGGTCTTATCGATCTTCGAGTCGTTGCTTTCTGTTAGCCTTGTGTAAGAGAATAAGATCTTTGAGGGGATGGCCGGTTGGTTGTCTAGCGGCGACGAGTCGGTCGGTCGGTTTTTAAATTCGGTAATTAGAGAATGTCGTACGATGAGACCGCGGCGTGGCGTGGCGTGGCGGTGGAGAGTTGGCTGTTGTTCCGAGAGTTGGCTGTTGTTCCGAGAGTTGGCTGTTGTTCCGAGAGTTGGCTGTTGTTCTCGATCCTGGCGGTGCGAGACGAGTGGGACGCGTTGACGGGAGAAGGCTGTAAGCTCTTGCTGTGAGCACCCGGGGCCACGACTGTGGTTCCGAGTCACTACTTGGTGGAAGCAGCAACGGATGTCTAATTTTTCCGTCTGGAGGCGGGAATGATGGACTGGTAACTCGCCTAACCTGAGGAGTGATATTTCGCCGCCGTGGGTGCAGAGAAGACGAGGGCTCCGGTGACAGAGCGCGTGGCTGCGTGACTGTGCGCAGTTGGGTATGCTGGCGACGTGTACACGGTCGGGTGTGAGGAACCTTTGCATCGGAGTTCACCTGCTGCTTCTCTGATAAACTGCAAGTTGAGATGGTTAAAGGTTTAGATGATAATTGAAGAATTTTGTTTGTGCAATCAGTGTCTTTCTTGCCTTGTGGCCTCCTGCGCTCGGGTTTCCTGTCCCGGCCACCGGTGTATTTATAGGCAGTGATCTTTTCCGCTTCTTATTAGTACTGCCCGGTAAGAAGTGTATTTTTGGGCAGTGATTATTGTTTTAGATTACATTTTTCTGCCGTGTGGCCTCCTGCGTTCGGATTTCCTGTCCCTGTCGCCAGTGTAATTATAGACAGTGATCTTTTGGCTTCTTATTAGTACTGCCTGGAAGGAAGTGTATTTTTGGGCAGGGATTATGGTTCTTGATTTGATTCCTCCTCCTCCTCTGGCCTCGCGTGAGGTGATGTGATTGCTGAATGTGAGGCGTTGTGGGTCTGTTAGTACGCTTCTAGCCTAAGCATCCTTCAGGAGACAATTGTGGCCGCCCTTAAACCCGGTCGGTTAATTACTTCTATCCTAGGACATTTTGGTGGCAGGACATGGTATTAAAGTTGTTAGTTGTTGTAAAATGTTAAATGGTTGTATTTTACTCTAACTGTTTTTCGGCCACTGTTTGAAAAGGTTAAGTTTGCCTTTCATTGGTGGGTTTTTAAAATTAGGTGCATTTAAAATTGTTAGTTATTGTAAAAGGTGAATGACTGTATCTTTTACTTTGATTGTTTTAATCTACTTGGCATCCTTTGAAAATGCTAGTTCTGTGTCCCTGTTAGCAAGCCCCTGTAAATTAATAGCTTGTTGTGCCAAAGTTTAAAAGAAGTTGGCTCCCTACATGTTCCGTAACGAAATTGTATACAAATCGGTGTTTTTTTGTTTCATTACTTGGAAAGTTTTAATTATGTTACTAAATGTTTTAAGTAAAATGGCTTGACTATTAACGGTAAAGTAAAGTTTTTAATTTCATTACTTGGAAAATTTTGATTGTTATCAAATGTTTTATCAAAGTCGGTTTTAACTAAAATGGCTTGGCCGTTAACTGTAAAGTAAATTGTTTTGAAAAGGCACTCGTGCCTACTAGCTTTTTTGGATCTGTTCCTGGACAAGTGATAAAGAAATGAATTTTAATGGTTGAAGTAATCAATAAAAAAATTGTAAATTGCAGCTTGACAGTAACCAACTAATTTTGGCCCCGTTTCCCAACTGGGGTTTTCCTAGATTAATCGTAACACCCGTCTCAGCTTTCCTGTGATTTCCTGTTAGAGAGGAATTGACGAAAAGTTGAAAAATGATGTCACGATACTGTGGAAAGAGAGATAACACGTGAGGTTATCTGCGAAGTCAATAAGAATTTAGAAAACATCCTTCTTGTGAAACACAACTAGCTCTTTACTCACATGCAATGTTGAGTACTATTGACAAAGAACTTCAGATTGATTCCGTATTTCTAGATTTCTAGAAGGCTTTTGACACAAGAGGCTTGTAGTGAATTAGCGTGCTTATGGAATGTCGTCTCAGTTATATGACTGGATTCGTCATATCCTATTACAGATGTCACAGTTGGTATTAGCTGACGAAAAGTCATCCAGTAAAACAGACGTGATTTCTGGCATTCCCCATGGTAGTGTTATGCGCCCTTTCCTGTTCCCTATCTACACTACTGGCCATTAAAACTGCTACACCAAGAAGAAATGCAGATGATAAACGGGTATTCATTGGACAAATATATTATACTAGAACTGACATGTGATAACATTTTCACTCAATTTGGGTGCACAGATCCTGGGAAATCATTACCCAGAACAACCACCTCTGTCCGGTCGGAGTGGCCGTGCGGTTATAGGCGCTACAGTGTGGAACCGCGTGACAGCTACGGTCGCAGGTTCGAATCCTGCCTCGGGCATGGATGTGTGTGATGTCCTTAGGTTAGTTAGGTTTAAGTAGTTCTAAGTTCTAGGGGACTTATGACCACAGTAGTTAAGTCCCATAGTGCTCAGAGCCATTTGAACCAACCACCTCTGGCCGTAATAACGGCCTTAATACGCCTCGGTATTGAGTCAAACAGAGTTTGAATTGCGTGTACAGGTACAGCTGCCCGTGCAGCTTTAACAATATACCACAGGTCATCAAGAGAAGTGACTGGCGTATTGTGACGAGCCAGTTACTCGGCCACCATTGACCAGACGGTTTCAGTCGGTGAGAGATCTGGAGAATGTGTTCGCCAGGGCAGCAGTCGAACATTTTCTGTATCCAGAAAAGCCAGCAGAGGACATGCAACATGCGGTCGTGCATTATCTTGCTGAAATGTAGGGTTTCGTAGGAATCGAATGACATATGAAATGTAACGTCCACTGTTCAAAGTGCCGTCAATGCGAACAAGAGGTGACCGAGACGTGTAACCAATGGCACCCCATACTATCACGCCGTGTGATAGGCCAGTATGGCGATGGCGAATACACGCTTCCAATGTGCGTTCACCGCGATGTCGCCAAACACGGATGCGACTATCATTATGCTGTAAACAGAACCTGGATTCATCCGAAAAAATGACGTTGAGTACACCATCGCAAGCGCTCCTGTCTGTGATGCATCGTCAAGGGTAACTGCAGCCATGGTCTCCGAGATGATAGTCCATGCTGCTGCAAACGTCGTCGAACTGTTCGTGAACATGGTTGTTGTCCTGCAAACGTCCTTATCTGCTGACTCAAGGACTGAGACGTGGCTGCACGATCCGTTACAGCCATGCGGATAAGATGCCTGTCCTCTCGACTGCTAGTGATACGAGGCCGTTGGGATCCAGCACGGCGTTCTGTATTACCCTCCTGAACCGACCGATTCCTTATTCTGCTAACAGTCATTGGATCTCGACCAACGCGAGCAGCAATGTCGCGATACCATAAACCGCAATCACGATAGGCTACAGTCCGACCTTTATCAAAATCGGTAACGTGATGGTACGCATTTCTCCTCCTTACATGAGGCATTACAACAAGGTTTCACTAGGCAACGCCGGTCAACTGCTGTTTGTGTATGAGAAATCGCTTGGATACGTTCCTCATGTCAGCATGTTGTAGGTGTCGCCACCGGCGCCAACCTTGTGTGAATGCTCTAAAAAGCTAATCACTTGCATAGCACTGCATCATCTTCCTGTCGGTTAAATTTCGTGTCTGTAGCACGTCATCTTCATGGTGTAGCAATTTTAATGGCCAGTAGTGTATATAAACGATTTAGGAGACAATCTGAGCAGCCGTCTTGGGTTGTTTGCAGATGATGCCGTCGTTTACCGACTAGTAAATCATCAGAACATCAAAAGAAATTGCAAAACGATTTAGAAAAGATATCTGTATGGTTTAAAAACTGACAGTTGACGCCAAACTATGAAAATTGTGAGGTCATCGACATGAGTGCTACAAGGAATCTGTTAACTTCGGTTACACGATAAATCAGGTGAATAAAAGGTCGACAATTCAACTAAATACTTAAAAATTACAATTACGAACAGCTTAAATTGGAAGGAACATAGCGAAAATGTTGAGGGGAAGGCTAACCAAAGACAGCGTTTCATTGGCGGGACACTTAGAAAATGTAACAGATCTACTAAAGAGACCTCCTACAGTACACTTGTCCGTCTTGTTTTAGAATACTGCTGCACGGTGTGGGATCCTTACCAGATAGTATTGACGGCGTTTATCGAGAAAGTTCAAAATAGGATAGAGTGTGGCACTGAAATGATACGGGATTTGGTGCGGACATCATTAAAACAAAGGCTTTTTTCGTTGCAGCAGAATCTTCTCACGACATTTCAATCACCAATATTCTCTTCCGAATGGAAAAATATTTTGTTGGTGCCGATCTACATAGGCAGAAACGATCATAGTAATAAAATAAGGAAAGATATACACTATGTGGTCAAAAGTATTCGGACACCCCCAAAAACATGCATTGTGCTGCCACCTACTGGCAGGTACTCCATATCAGCGACCTCAGTAGTCAATAGACATCGTGAGAGAGCGGAATGCGGCGCTTCGCGGAACTCACGGACTTCGAACGTGGTCAGGTGACTGGGTGTCACTTGTGTCATACGATTTCCACATTCCTAAACATCCCTAGGTCCGCTGCTTCCGATGTGATAGTGAGTTGGAAACGTGGAGGGACACGTACAGCGCAAAAGCGTACAGGCCGACTTCGTCAGTTGACTGACAGAGACCGCCGACAGTTGAAGAGGTTCGTATTGTGTAATAAGCAGAAATCTATCCAGACCATCACAAAAGAATTACAAACTGTATCAGGATCAACTGCAAGTACTATGACAGTTAGGACGGAGGTGAGAAAACTTGGATTTGATCGTAGAGCGGCTGCTCATAAGCCACACATCACGCCGATAAATACCTCCGACGACTCGCTTGGTGTAAGGAGCGTAAACATTGGACGATTGAGCAATGGGTAAAGGTTGTGTGGAGTGACGAATCACGACACACAATGTGGCGATCCGATGGCAGGGTGTGGGTATAGCGAATGTCCGGTGAACGTCATCTGCAAGCGTGTTTAGTGCGAACAGTAAAATTCGGAGGCGGTGGTATTATGGTGTGGCGTGTTTTTCATGGAAGGGATTTGAACCCCTTGTTGTTTTGCGTGGCACTAACACAGCACAGGCCTACATTCATGTTTTAAGCACCTACTTGCTTCCCACTGTTGAAGAGCAATTCGGGCATGGCAATTGCATCTTTCAACACGAACGAGCACCTGTTCATAACGCACCGACTGTGGCGGAGTGGCTACACGACAATAACATCCCTGGATTGTTTGTACTGTTCTCAGGTCTCCAGCCGGGTGCAGCCGTTTTCAAACCACGATATTTCGACAGCGTTCCTTGCTGTCATCTTCGGGTGATACCTGCAGACTGAATCTCCTCCCCTTTATACTCTGATCGCTCCCCACCCCTTCCCCCGCGCTCTGCCGCACGCGGCGCTGCGTGGAGGGTGGTGGGGAGGGGCGGGCTGCTGGCTGCGAACTGTGGTCCATCAAACGGCCTGTGATCTTCGTCGGGCGCGGAAGTCGCTTTGGGTCGGCGCTGCGCTTTTAGTTAGCGGAGTGCGGGAACCCAGGCTTTGTTGAGTTTGAACCCGGCGTCTCTGTCGATCAGCCCATCAGCTACACGTATTTCAATCGCCTCCTTCAGAACACAGTCTCAAAAAGACGAAGCCTGCCGCAAAACTTCCTTTTTCGCGTACTCCATAGTATCTCCAGTATCCACGTAATGTTCCGCAACCGCAGATTTTGTAGGCTGCTTCAGTTCCGTGTGCCATCTGTGTCCCTGGAATCTTTCTTCGATTGTCCCTATAGTTTGCCCGATGTATGCCTTACCGAATTTACACGGAATACGGTAAACACCCGGTTTGCGGAGCCCCAGGTCATCTTTTACTGTACCTATCAGGGCACGCGTTTCCGGAGGTGGGCGGAAGACATATTTGATGGTACACCGTGCCAGAATTCTGCCGATTTTGTTGGATACTTCACCGGCGTAAGGCAGGTACGCCATTGTCTTCTCTCTCTGCAGGGCTTGTGGAATCTGCCTGAAAGCTCGTCGAATTTGACTCTCGTTATATCCGTTCTTCTTGAAAACGTTCCTAAGATGTTTAAGTTCTTGTAGGCTTTCCTCATCCGATATTGCGCGGGCCCTGTGTACCAGTGTTCGCAGTACACCCTCACGAGAGTCAAACGTTTAAAAAAACGTTGTCTTTCGAAAGTTCTAGCATACATTTTATCTGCTGTATTTCACGTCCTGAATAGCTCCGTTTCGTTCCTTGTATAAACCAGTTTGACAGCGTAGTCACGAAAATCAATGTAATTTGGCGTCCGCCCCCGGTAGCTGAGTGGCTTGCCGGCAGGGCGTTAGCTCACCGTGCTCAGTCAGAGGGTTAGCTACCCTCTGTAATAAAAAGCTGAGTAAACGGATCGACAAAGAACCTGAACGGGTGTCATCGGACGTCCGCCACGAACAGATCCAACGAACAATATAGAACAAAATGAGACCTAGAAAAAAAAAGTGGTCAGCGCGACAGAAAGTCAATCCTAAGAGCCAGGGTTCGAATCCCGGCTGGGTCGCAGATTTTCTCCGCTCAGGGGGTGGGTGTTGTGTTGTTCTAATCATCACCATTTCATCCCCATCGACGCGCAAGACGCCGCAGTGGTGTCAAATTGAAATACTTGCACCCGGCGAACACATACTGTAATTCGGCTCTTCTAAGCTTTACTAAATGATTGAAGACACTTTCTAATAATTAATTTTAGTGGGATACCACAATTTTCATTAAAACAGAATTTTCCTTAGAAACTATAAGTAATATAATGTTACAAAACTTTTTGGCGTGATCTACAACATGAAACAGAATGAGATATTCACTCTGCAGCGGAGTATACGCTGGTATGAAACTTCCTGGCAGATTAAAACTGTGTGCCGGACCAAGACTCGAACTCGGGACCTTTGCCTTTCGCGGGCAAGTGCTCTCCCAACTTTTTTTGTTTGGTCGTTGCGGACGTCGTAAGACATCCTGTTCAAGTTCGGTGGTTGATCCATCCACTCAGTTTTTTATTACAAAGGCCAACCGGCTCTCTGACCGAACACTCTGAGCTACCGTGCCGGCTATCCCAACTGAGCTACCCAAGCACGACTCACGCCCCGTCCTCACAGCTTTACTTCTGCCATTACCTAGTCTCCTACGTTCCGAACTTTACAGAAGCTCTCCTGCGAACCTTGCAGAACTAGCACTCCTTCTTTCAGGAGTGATTATGGGGCATTAGGTGCCAGGCAGATGATGATGCAATGTGCTGCAATAGGTAACTGATGAAATACTGCTGATTTTGTTGAATACAGTAGATTAGAAAAAGTTTAGGACTCAAAAAACCAGGGCATAGGAAGCTTCGGTAACTTTTTCAAGAAAAGCAAGTCTCCATATTGAACGTACCTGGAAATAAAAATGGGAAGATAATACACTGTAAGAAAAAACAGACGTACCATGAAGGAATTATCCGAATGGGACGGAAATCTGGAGATGTGATCTACACATACAAAAAAAAAAAAAAGGCTCTGAGCACTATGGGACTCAACTGTTGTGGTCATCAGTCCCCTAGAACTTAGAACTACTTAAACCTAACTAACCTAAGGACATCACACACATCCATGCCCGAGGCAGGATTCGAACCTGCGAACATAGCAGTCGCACGGTTCCGGACGGCGCGCCTAGAACCGCGAGACCACCGCGGCCGGCAAACAAACAAACAAATGATCATAATTTCAGAAAAATTGGATAATTTTTTCATGGGAACGAGCTACACAAATTGAGCAACTCAATAATACGCTAGTCCTCTTCTGTCACTTATGGAAGAAGTTATTCGTCTTAGCTTTGATTAACAGAGTTGCTGGATGTCCTCCAGAGGGATATCATGGCAAATTCTGTGCAGTTGGTATGTTAGATGGGAGATGGTTAGAATGCCCCACCGATAATGCTCCGAACGTTCTCAACATGGAAAAGATCCGCCGACATTTCTGGCCAAGGCAGGGTTTGGTAAACACGAAGACAAGCGTTAGAAACTGTGTGCAGACGGGCGTTATCTTGCTGAAATGTTAGCTTAAGATGGCTGGCCGCGGAGGGCAATAAAAAGGGGCGTAGAATATCGTCGACGTATCACTGTGTTGTAACGGTGTTGCAGATGACAACCAAAGGGGTCCAGCTATGAAAAGTAGGTCTTCTCTGGTCGTCGGGGTTCATTTCGAACCTGAACTGTTCACCGAACAATGACGGTATACATGTGATGTTCCAAGAAATGCTAGCGGATTTGGAAGTTGCCGTATGTACACTACCTAGTACCCTACTTAGGGTAAAAGTGGAAGTTACTAGGGAGAGAGTCACAGCGTCACTCAGTTTTTGTTGCAGAGGGCTAGAGCGCACTGCTGATCTGTGAGATATGTCAGAAGGATATTCTGATCACTTACGTACTATACACTACGGAAGGTACGACAGTTTGTATTTATGCCTATCAGTGTTGAAGAATAGACGACATTAGAGGGGAAGAAAGTAAGAGTAGGGCTTAATGTCCTGTCGTTGGCGAGGTCGTTAGAGACAGTGCATTAGCTCGGAACTAGGAAAGATTTGAAATGAAATCTGCAATTCTGCGTCAAATGAGAGATCCTGGCATTCACCTTAAGTGATTTAGTAAAATAGCGGGAACACTAAATATGTATACCTGACTCCGAATTTGAACCACCATCCTCCCAGAGTGTGTTATCACTGATGCACATTGTTGGATCGATCGACATCGAACCCCTGTATGAGCGTGATCTAATTTAGATGGTCAAGGAAGCAATCGAGTTAGTCTTGCAATAAAAACCACACATATTTTTTACTCAAGAGGTCTAATAAAACCCCGTCAAACCTGAATCAGCATGATACGACGCGAACTGGATCCCGCTCCTCTTTGGTACGAACACAGCTCATAAACATGCACTACGTGGTAATGAGCAACCAGTTTCACAATAAGGAATTGACTGGTCATGGACTAACATGTTGAGAATCCCAATGTGAACCGTACAAATGACTTACGGAGTGTTTCCTATATCTCAATTCACTTCACACTGCAAAATAGTCACATTTAAGTCAGCCCCAATACAGTTCTCCATGTACAATGAACTTCTGTTTGCCATGCCACTTTTAGTTACTTACAGCTTAGTATGTTGGTGGTGCAGCCGCTGTAATAAACGCAAAATTGGGGCCAAATCCCTATCAGACGGCAATTTTCAATTGACTGACAGATGAGTCTCATGAATTTGTGACAGCTTAGTATAGGTGTCGTGAATGAATGCAGAGGCTATATTACGATCTGCATAGACAGGAGTGCCAAATCGCCTAAGATCTCTAGCCACCCTGGGTGGGACTGTATATAGGATGGCTCCACAGGAGAGGCAACGCTTCGCCCTGTACTTACAGTAAAAGTGCGGATTCTATGAAACATAAAGCGACATAATGGAAATCGTGAACCAGGCCGAGAAAAGAGAATTTCTGTTCCTACGAATGTTTTATGATTTTTTGCTCTTTATTCTTCGGTATAGCTGACAACATGATTTGAAATTTTAGTTTATATCCGCTTTTCTTTACACTATTATTGTCACTTTGAAACGTTCCCTTAGAAAAATTATGCATGACTGTGCTTAAACTGACACACAATATTTTTTAGCGCAACGCAATCTGACTTTTAATAATCCCTAAAAACGAATGGCCCTGACTAACATTAACCTATACGTTTCACAAATCACTTACCTCACAAAAATCTTCGTAACTCGAACTACTGCAATATAGCGAGCGCCACTACTGCCAGCTAAATAAAAGATTGAAACTACGGAAGGCACTAACTACTGATAGGGATAGTTAGCAAATGAAAGATTTTAATAGAGAACAAACAATGTATTTACCTTAATAGTCATCAAAAGTCATAATATATATAGCAGATCATGACATCCAGTCTTACAAATTTCAAAACTCCGCCATCTCTCTCCCCACAACCACCACTGCTGGCGGCTCACCTCCAACTGCCGCAGCGCTATGCGCTGTTAACATCCAGCTGCCCAACACTACAATGGCAGACAACAATGCAAATTAGCCACAGACTGCACACAGCACAACCAGTGATTTTTCATACAGAGCGCTACGTGGCGTTACCAAAAAAAAATCTAAACAGTCTACTTAACAGCTTTTGCTGTTAAGTAGACTGTTTAGGTTTTTTTTTCATGCTCCGCACAAAAAAAAATTACAAATTGTTTTGGGCAGTGGCCAATACAGATTTGAAAAAAAGTTTTCATAATTGCAATAACAAAGAAATGAAATGCATACACTTATCGATACAATGTTGGTCAAAAGCTAAAATTTTCTCACAGTCCATAAAGACACTCCTGATTGTTCATCACAGTAACATAGCGGTGTTTTTGCTCAATGTCTGAGCAGTAAAAGAAAATGCACACAGAATTAGTGGATTTCCATGCAGTCTTGAAGAAGTAGTGTTGTCCTTCCAACACAAAGACAGTGCTGACTCTTGACATGCTGACAGGTAATGGGCCACAACAGAGCGAACCCACAGCAGAGTCAGTCGAAGTTTTGAAGAATATTGGTAGGTAGGTCGCCACGGAGTAGACCCACTGTAGTCCTGGTAGAGAGTATGGTAGTGGTGGGTCATCACAGGTGCAGACCCACTGCAGTCCTTGTAGAAATAATGGTATTGGTGGGTCATCAAAGGTGCTGACCCACTGTAATCCTTGTAGAGACGGCAAGCAGCCTTCTGTTGCGACTGTGCAGGTGCACAATCACCATCGAAGAGTCTTGCAGAGAACATAGCAAGTCCATCAACCACCACTTGTCCACTCACAAAAAATTTGTTTGAAATGTCCTTAGAACCGCCAAAAGCTGTTATACAGTCCTTTGCTGAATTGTCAACACACGTGCAAACACTAACAGTCCCTACTTCTCACATATTGTCCATATACTATGACCAAAAGAAACATGTGCAGTGAAATGTAACTTACAAGTTACTTAATTTGATGAACTGGTATCAATTACAATTTTATAACATAAGACTACAACAACAAAGGTACAAAATACATCATTAAAGAACATAACAATACAGTTAACATTTGTAGTAATAGGGGCTTTACAAAAGATTAGAAATAAACATATACATCAGTGTTACAAGAATTATGACATAAGTACATACATAAAAGATGAGAATAACTTTTGAAACATCAACTTCACACATGACCATTAAAACAAAACAGAATAAATAATGTGTAAACATCTTTACGAAGTAAATAACATGTTATTAATGCAAATTATATTTGAGGATAACAGTATTCCTCATCATAGTGAATGCAGCTTAGTATTAGAAGAGAAAAAATTCTATGAAACAGTACACAGAAGCAGGAAGAAAATAAACACACAAGGGCACACAAACACATAGTGGCATAACACAAAAGGAAAGGACATGGTTCGTTTTCAGGGTAACATTTGGTACTGCAGTCCAACCCAAAACTTCATTCCATAGATCGTCCCTCTTATTTCAACATTTGCTCCAGCCAAGAAAAAAGGTCCTATCCAAGCATGCTTTCTGTATTCTGTTCACATCCTCTTTCAAAAATAGTTTTTCTCCACTGTACACTACTTTTTTGGCCAAACCATTTTCTTATAGCTTCTCAATGCTTTTCTTCCAATTCATCATAGTTAGTTTCTCATATAGTCAACCCCCCTTAAGCTAACTTAAACCTACTGAGCTCAGATGCTTAACTAAGGGACGAGGAAATGTAGCAGCACAAAACAATTAATACAAACAGCAATGACACAAAAAATGCAAGTAAGGAAAGCAAGCAGCAAAAAATGTAATAACTTACACCTAAACATGACAAACCCACAAGCAGAAAAAATAGTACACTAAAGACAACAACGCACATAAGGGAAATATATATTCACATCTTAATATCTATATAATTAAAGTGGTGCACCACAAAAACTTATTCTATGAAATAAATTACCAAGAACTTGAAAAGAAAATTATGTATGCAATTCCTGTGAAGGGAAATATCTTTTTGTGCTCCCTCTTTTCTTTGGAAGTATATCTCGAAGTTATTCTTTACTGGGTCTGTAGGCATAAAATATTTATATTAGTACATCTACAAAATTTTATTTTAACCAATGCTGCAGGGCAGCTAGAAACTAGATATTAAACAAAATAGGCAAAGCAAGGCGTGAAATGTCATTCGCTAGCTGTAAGGCATTTCATAATTCAGTAAACAATCTTCCAACTAGCAAGACAATAGACATGAAACGTTTCTCATTATTTCATTTCAGTAAATATCATAAATTAAGAACTCTAGAGTGTAATCATATTTTCAAGTTTGCGGTTGTCGTATTTACGATGCTTTCTACAAAGAAATGTCAATAGCGAGGATAATGGCCTCATTTTTTTTTCTCCACCTCTGCCTCTGAAAGGCACACACTAACGGCTTTTTTTTTCAGGCATCTATCGCGCAGCTGTGTGCCCACGGCGCATTACGTGAAGGTGGTCACTTAACTTATTTACCGAAATATTTACGACAGCAGATTCCGCTACAGTGACAGTCTCATATAAAAATATTTCACAGGTCTAGAATTTGCGTTACAAATCTGTAGAAACAAAATCCTTTAAATGTAATAGCGTCCAAAAAAATTTCGACAGCATAGTGATACATTCACGCATATACACACATTTCATAACTCTTAAAGTACGATTCTCGGTTTCCAACATCCTTTTTCACAAACCAGAGTCCCTAACCACTACTTATTATTCCTTGCTTTATTACACATATACATATTTCTAGACACTTCTTCAATATTTAATCATAATAAATACGTAGCATAATCAAATTCCTCATATAGCATCAGCTTATTGGTCATAAACCGCAATAGCGTAATACACATCGTCATCATAACATCATAAAACCTCAGCCAAATCTCAAAATCGTCGTAGCTTCCTCCAATAATTTCAAAAGCTAAAAAAAATTCTCTGCTCATGTCAAAAGCTTCATCAACCTAAAACGTGCTTTAAAAATCATGATCCCATACCAAATACATCATTCAAAGCTCTCATAGTATCACAATGGTTCCAAACAAATATGAACATTTCACAAAGTACAGACAAAATACAATTTTATAAGTGTGAAGTTATCCAACTGTGTAATTACGTAAACATCTGTCACTGATGTAGTGAAATAAATATTTGTCTCTCTCAGTTAAATGGTCAGATAGCTGTGTAATTCTGTGTTAGAGAAATATGGTACCGATGTGTAAAGTTGTATAAGCAAATACCATATTAGCTAGGGCTCCTTGTGCTTGCCAAACACATGGTACACAAAATAGGCGTGTACCCCCTGAGGATTAATGTAATTATACCCTCAGATGTTACAGATTACAGCAATGGAATGAAATGTTTCACGGAAAACCTTTGTATCACTGTACTTCAAATAACTTTAAAAATAAATGTTTTAATTACAAAATTAATCACTCAAATACATGTACTGTAGCGCTAAACTGTGCGTCTTGTTGTAAGATAATCTCTGTGGAAGTGTCGTAGTTATCGTCCTCCGAAAGCTAAGTTCTGCAGAAATCAATGTACTTACCTCACGATAAACAAAAGTGAAATGCTTTGCGTATAGATATCGTAGTTACTACGCTTATTGCCGTGATGAAGTAAGTACTGTACTGTAACGTATTGTTGTGCTAGAGAAAAGGCTGTCTCATTGTAGCTATACCACAAAGTTAATACTAAAACATGTTTTCCTTTCCAGAAGAATTCAGAAAAACTGTGCAGATATAAAACAGATACATCGCAAAAGCACAATGTAAATTGTGTCACACATTAGTAGCGTCGTGATATAATCGTGTAGTTGTCAAATAAACCAAGTTCTAAGTCACCTTTAATCTCACATAAAGTACTTTAAATCCAGAATGTGTTCTCAAGTAAACCAAAATGTTGCATTAAAATCTCATTAGCAGTACCAGTATATGTTCTAAGCATGTAAGCCTGATAGTCGTTACATAATCGTGCAACTAACAAGCAAGAATGTACAAATAACAACACTGTGTCGTCTGTTCACTACAACAATGCATTCGTAATTTCTGTTTAAATATGTTCCCCAGCTTCTAGATTTGATAGTGAACTTCAAAAAATTGTTGCATGTTAACAGTTTCTAAGTCTGACAAAGCATGCTAGTAATGTAAAGCGAAAAGTTATATGGCAAAGACAAAGTTAAAAAGCAGATTATCTTTCAATAAACGGTTTTACATGTGAAATGTAGTACAATCCTTTACTCTTCCTAGTGCTCAGAGTTAACTTGAACGCAATTATCATGCAGTATACTTCGGTAAAGAATACTGGAATTTTTCTCAAGGTTAGCGTCTATGTTATTTTTCGCTGAGCCAGCCGGTTCACGTGGCAGCCTGCGGTGCGAGTCATTGTCTGTCTCTTTGTTGGCGCTCGTCGTTACTGGGATTAGGGGACCTAACTTCTACAAATTCACCTTGACGAGAAGGCCCTGACCTGTTTGAAGCTCGCCAGTTCTGATGCAATTCAGGTCTGTCGTTTTGTCGGTAGTTTACATAGTTTCTTGTTTGTCGGTCATGTGGTGGAGAATTTCTCCCTGAATCGTAAATGCGTCTGAAGTTATTCTGTCTCCCTTAATAATAATTGCTTTTGTTCCCATATTGTCTGTTCCTATGTTTATCTCTGTCATATTCATTACTACGGAAGAGCGATCTTTCTCTGTAACTACACTCCTGGAAATTGAAAGAAGAACACCGTGAATTCATTGTCCCAGGAAGGGGAAACTTTATTGACACATTCCTGGGGTCACATACATCACATGATCACACTGACAGAACCACAGGCACATAGACACAGGCAACAGAGCATGCACAATGTCGGCACTAGTACAGTGTATATCCACCTTTCGCAGCAATGCAGGCTGCTATTCTCCCATGGAGACGATCGTAGAGATGCTGGATGTAGTCCTGTGGAACGGCTTGCCATGCCATTTCCATCTGGCGCCTCAGTTGGACCACCGTTCGTGCTGGACGTGCAGACCGCGTGAGACGACGCTTCATCCAGTCCCAAACATGCTCAATGGGGGACAGATCCGGAGATCTTGCTGGCCATGGTAGTTGAGTTACACCATCTAGAGCACGTTGGGTGGCACGGGATACATGCGGACGTGCATTGTCCTGTTGGAACAGCAAGTTCCCTTGCCGGTCTAGGAATGGTAGAACGATGGGTTCGATGACGGTTTGGATGTACCGTGCACTATTCAGTGTCCCCTCGACGATCACCAGAGGTGTACGGCCAGTGTAGGAGATCGCTCCCCACACCATGATGCCGGGTGTTGGCCCTGTGTGCCTCGGTCGTATGCAGTCCTGATTTTGGCGCTCACCTGCACGGCGCCAAACACGCATACGACCATCATTGGCACCAAGGCAGAAGCGACTCTCATCGCTGAAGACGACACGTCTCCATTCGTCCCTCCAATCACGCCTGTCGCGACACCACTGGAGGCCGGCTGCACGATGTTGGGGCGTGAGCGGAAGACGGCCTAACGGTGTGCGGGACCATAGCCCAGCTTCATGGAGACGGTTGCGAATGGTCCTCGCCGATACCCCAGGAGCAACAGTGTCCCTAATTTGCTGGGAAGTGGCGGTGCGGTCCCCTACGGCACTGCGTAGGATCCTACAGTCTTGGCGTGCATCCGTGCGTCGCTGCGGTCCGGTCCCAGGTCGACGGGCACGTGCACCTTCCGCCGACCACTGGCGACAACATCGATGTACTGTGGAGACCTCATGCCCCACGTGTTGAGCAATTCGGCGGTTCGTCCACCCGGCCTCCCGCATGCCCACTATACGCCCTCGCTCAAAGTCCGTCAACTGCACATACGGTTCACGTCCACGCTGTCGCGGCATGCTACCAGTGTTAAAGACTGCGATGGAGCTCCGTATGCCACGGCAAACTGGCTGAC
Source organism: Schistocerca gregaria (assembly GCF_023897955.1). NCBI lineage: Eukaryota > Metazoa > Arthropoda > Insecta > Orthoptera > Acrididae > Schistocerca > Schistocerca gregaria. The sequence continues at coordinate 46,707,794 of NC_064931.1, forward strand.
ACTGACGGCGGCGGTGCACAAATGCTGCGCAGCTAGCGCCATTCGACGGCCAACACCGCGGTTCCTGGTGTGTCCGCTGTGCCGTGCGTGTGATCATTGCTTGTACAGCCCTCTCGCAGTGTCCGGAGCAAGTATGGTGGGTCTGACACACCGGTGTCAATGTGTTCTTTTTTCCATTTCCAGGAGTGTATTATCCCGCCAACGGTTGTCATACGGGTGGTGTCTGTTTTGGTCATAGCCTTGTCGTGTCCAGTTATTATTTCTTTCATCGCGGAATTGCGACAGATGTGACCTGTAATTGTTGTGTTCCTGTTTTCGCGTTCCGCGATTTTCAGTGTCAATTTCTAATTCTTGTAAGAGTCCCTGAAAAGCTTCAATGTCGTCTTTGCAACGTCCTGCCAAAGTAATATGTCGTAAATGTTCAGGTAATTTAGTTAAGCAAATGCGGATGAGTTCTGAGGGGCTGTATGGGTTTGACAGGTACTGATTCTTGTGCAACATGTCTTCAAAATATTTCCCAAGACTGGAAAATTCAGATTGTTCGAAATGCTTCATCATTATGATGCTATGTTTTATTCTTGTGTAGCTTGAGACCAATATGCTGAGAGGAAGGAATGATAAAATTCTCCTTCACTGTGACAATCGTGAATGACCGATCGCATTCTTACAGCTGGTTCATTCTCCAAGTAGCCACACATAAATTCTAACCTGTGCTCCAATGATCAGTTGGGAGGAAAACAATGAGAGAATTGATGGAGCCACACTTGTGGATGAATGTCGTTGCCAGAATTCTTAAATGTTTTGAATTTACGTGCAGTAATGAACAGCTTATAGTCAAAATCATCGTGTTGGCGAGTAGCATATCGGTCATTGTTACGTCGTGTCGGCGGTTCCATCTCAAAATTTGGTGCACCTTGCCAATTTCTTTCATAATTTCCGAAATGCCCTGTGTTATTATTTTGTGGCTTTTCCGTATTTCTAAGTTCCTCTTCCCGTGTTGGAGCGCGAGTGTCCTCTGAAATATGTAATTTTTGTATTACCTGCATCAACTGATCTTGTACTTCCCGGATTTCTCTTTTGTATTGCGTATTAATTTGATTCTGATTTTGTTTGAATTTCTTAATTTGTTCATACTCTTCTGTGTCAGTGATGGTCACAGGTCTTGTGTCATTCAGATCATCATCTACCTTTGCAGATAAATTAGTCAACTGATCCGAAAGTTCGGCTACTTTCTCCGATAGTGAACACATTTTCTCAGTGGGTTTTTCTGAAACAAGTTTCAGAGTGTCCATTTGTGTTGAAATCGAATCTACTGTGTCCTTTAAGTTTTCCTGAGTTCTTGCAAGTTGCATAACCGAATCGGTGGATGCGACTGAGTCCATTTTAGCTTCCAAGATGTCGTGATTTTCACGAACAATAGTTTGCAGTTCTTTTATGGCTGCTTCGTGATTCTGTAATGCATTTTCATGCCGCGAAATAATAGGTTGAAAATGCTCACAAATTTGTGTTTTTACGTCATTACAGATTTTTTGACATTTCGATTCAGTGTTATGTAACTCAATAGTTAAATCTTCACGTGTTTGTTCAAGTGTGGTGTCTAACTTCCGAAGATTTTGTTCCATTGTGTCTAACTTTTGAAGCTTTTTCTGTGTTTGTCTCTGATTTTGTTCCAAGGTGTCTAACTTTTGAAGATTTTGTTCCATTGTGTCTAACTTTTGAAGCTTTTGCTGTGTTTGTCTCTGATTTTGTTCCATTATGTCTAACTGTTGTTGTGTTTGTCTCTGATTTTGTTTCATATGTTGCATTAATTGCAATAATAATGTATTAGTGTCTGGAATCTGTGTGCCCGACCGAGACTCGAAATCGGGACCTTTGCCTTTCGCAGGCAAGTGCTCCACCATCTGAGCTATCGAGGCACGACTCACGCCCGGTACTCAGCAAGCTGTGAGTAGGGGGCGTGAGTCGTGCTTCGGTAGCTCAGATGGTGCCGGCACGGTAGCTAAGCGTGTTCGGTCAGAGGGTTACGCGCCCTCTGTAATAAAAAAAAACTGAGTCAATCGATCAAAAACGAACATAAATGGATGTCTTACGACGTCCGCCCCGAGCAGATGCAACGAACAAAATGATATTTTTTTTTTTAAAAAAAGAAGATGGTAGAGCACTTGCCCGCGAAAGGCAAAGGTCCCGAGTTCGAGTCCCGGTCGGGCACACAGTTTTAATCTGCCAGGAAGTCTTATGAATTTATGTTTGAAAGTGTAAACAGTGGAAGTTAAAAATTCCTGTGGTGTTTCTCCTGTTTCAAGTTGTCCCGTTTGACGTCCTACCGCCCTCAATGCAGTTTGTGGATGACGCTGGAGCTCTCGTTCGATAATGTCCAATATGTGGACGACTGCAGCCGGATCTGGTGATCGAACAGGTCAAGGCAACATCTCGACATTCTGCAGAACATGTTGGGTTACAAGAGCCGTATGTGGGCGAGCATTATCCTGTTGGGGAAGACCCCAGAAGTGCTGTTCATGAATGGCGGCACACAGGTCGAATCACCAGACTGGCGTACAAATTTGGAATCAGAGTGCATGGGATAACCACGAGAGTGCTCCTGCTATCATACAAAGTCGCACCCCAGACCGGAACTCCATGTGTACGTCCAGTGTGTCTAGCACGCAGCCATGTTGATTTCAAGCCCCGAACTGTCTTCCACCCAACCAACACGCGGCCATCACTACCACCGAGGCAGAACCAACTTTCATCAGAAAACACAAGATCTCCAACCTGCCCTCTAATGAAGTCTCGCTTGAGACCGCTGAAGTCACAAATGTCAAGAAGCCAGTCTTTTTTGCGACCGTACACTCCCGCGACCACTGCTGCCAGCAATCGTGTACACTGGCTACATTCCTGCCAGGTCTTCTTGCAACATCGCAGAAGGAACATCTAACTTCTCGGAGCCCTATTACACGACCTCGTTCAGACTCAGTGGTGTGTTGATAATGGCGTATTTGTCGTCTTAAAGGCAGTCTTGACTAACATCAACTCACCACTCACCTATGTCCAGTCTCAAAGGCAAGTAACGCTCGCGACTATTGCAGCGTATATTTAAAACAAATCTGATTTGCGTCCTCAGAGTGCTGCTGCTAGCGCCACTCTTATGCGACCGGCTCGAAATTTGAAGAGAGATCATCTTTCAGATGCAGAAACAAGCCTAGCAACTTTTGTTTATGTCGCACAACTCCTTGATGTTGCGATTCTTCTCCGACAGTGTATTTTTGCTTAATGTCTTACTTATAGTTAAAAAGAGAAATAAAGAAAGCTGTACAACGGTAACTAGTGCAAACATTAAAATTGGCCAGACGGCTTGCCAAATGTAGACGCGAAGGTCCCCTGGATTGTCACAGGTATCTCAACAACATCCACTCTGGAAAAAATGAAGTTAATTTAAAAAATGAATTAGTCTTCCAGGAGCAACACTGATATCAAATACTTACCTTTAAAAGTCAATAGGCGGAGCTCTGAAGCGAAAAAAGCAGCAGACAAGAATGAGAAAGAGGTCGCTGCATCACAGCAGCTGGGTTTTCCGCCACACATAGAGAGTGTGACGGATCGTACCGGAAAGTTGCTCTGGCGTGAGGTCTACAGCTCTTTTTTTTCAAAAACTCGTAAATTGAAAGATGTATGCAACTGATATTGCTTCTCCTAGTACCAGCTATGGTTATAGCTACTACATTAATTATAGTTGAAGAGAAGGCAAAGCAATACTGTCTTATAACACTGTTAATACAGACTCTTCAGTTCCGTGGTGGATGACGGGAGCTGCCTGATGTATGAGCCTCATCTATCCCTTTGGATGTTATTTCAGCGTTTTTTAAAATAAGTTCTTAGAATTTCAGCCATCGGAAACAACTGCCTTTCTGTTAAGCGAACAGAGTACTCAAGGTGGAAATTTGGAAAGCTGAGATTAAACTTCCCGTCTACGTCTTTGAGACGACGTCTAAAGCACTAGTTGTGAATGGAACCATGCCAGCAGCGACTGAAAGTAATTTTAGGAAACGAAGGAAAATCTAGAAGAAGCTGACTGGATGGGAATTAGAGCCCAACTTAATCCGAATCGAGTTCACTGTGTAAAGAACTGCGTAACTGCGCATGGATGAAAAACCAACCAAAGAGAACTCTAAGGGTAACGGCAGGCATAAGGGAAGCAAAAGCTATAGTGACAAATGAGAGTACAAACATTCACTTTTGCTGTGTGTATTCTCAGACTGGCAGTAGAAGACGCCTGCCCCTCTACTGACCAGTAATTAAAGAGATCTGTAGAATTGAGGATTGTTTACAGAAGGAGCAACCAGTACAAATACTTTTATTGCCATTACTAGACATCTCACAGTGCCATGGCCAATGTATGCATTCAGCAGATATAATGAACGCACTTCCTCCTCTCCCTTCCTCTGACCACCTCATCCTACCAGCTTTGTCTGTGTCTCCTCCTTCTCACTGTCTGTCTCTTCATCTCCTCCTCCACTCTAGTGGTCCATTACCTCCACCCCTCTCTCTAACTATATCTTCCTCCCCTTCCTCCCAACCCTACTCCTCTCTTTCCACCTCTCACTTCCCCTCTCCATTTTCCACCTGCCCACTACCCTTCTACAGCTTTTATGTGCCTCATGCACCCCACCCGTCCTCGTGTCTGTTCATTTCCTCCTATTCCTCGCTTTGTCCATCCCCTCCTCTATCCCTCTCAACCTGTCCAATGCCACTGTCATTAGCACACGTAGCATCTGCAATACAGTTGAACAAAGCACACCAATATCACTCCTACAACACACCTGTCATGCAAGGCAGGATGCACAAATCATTTATTTGCCTATGACGCACTGGCCACCATGCTGTGCAGGTCAATAAAGCAGACTGATAAAACTCCAGCACAACACATCTGCCAAGCAGATCAGCCTGCATGTTGGGGCCTGGAAAACCGTTCCTTGCGCCTGCAAGTAGGCTGTCCTGCAAAGTAGGCTAATTTGGCAGGCTGATACTGTTCCAAAAAACATGCATGCCATGCAGGGCAGTCTATACATCATGGACTGGGAAAACACTTTCTTGCCAGTATCTCTGCTCTTATTGGAGTGAGGAGGTTATAATCCCCATTGTGCTGATGCTCATGAGGCCTGCTGTTTCTGCCCAAATTTGGTTGATATTGATCTAGGGGTTTGGGAGAAGATCCCAGATATATGCACATGCATTACAGATATATGCACATACATTCTGCTTTATATATATATATATATATATATATATATATATATATATATATATATATATATATATATATAGGATGGATCATTTTAACCCATAAAGGAGAACAACTCAGGACAGAGAGGAGATACAACAAAATGTTTTAGATAATGTAGGTGGCGAAGGGGTCACACATTGCTACTAATGTCCTTGATCTTGAATGTGATTTTCAATATGATTTGGAGATAAAATTAATTTTTTTAAATGGGAACATCAATATTTGATTCAAGGTTTGAAAAGAGTGGCAAATTTTACTTCTAAAACGATACTTCGTTGTTCAAGGCCATAGCAAAGTTCAATGAAGGTTCTAAACATTCATGGTGGTGTCTGATTGTTCTATATCGTGTCTCCCTACCACTTTCGCGCAACGACGCGTGTTTTTTAGGGAATTGACTAGTTTGAACCTGGGACCTGTTGCTGGTAAGGAGACGCCAGACCACACATGACATGTAGAATTCAGAAGAGTTCAGTGAGACTAGCGATGATATAACCAAATACTAAATGATCTCAGCGTCAGCTCCACTGCATTCCCTGTAAAAGAATCTTAATACTAACTAAATATAGTGGAAAGGGTTCAAGCCTTCCCTATTTTTAGTTAGCGGGTAAAATAACGTCGAAAAAGCAGTTAAGTTTACCATTGGAAATTTTATTCTACTCACAAAACATCATTTATAAATTGCACTATTGATAAAAGGAAATGTTTTAACACCGGATGGGAAAAACCAACTGCGTTCAACAAAAATGTGAACGAATATTCCCTGAATGGGTTTCCAAGTTCTACAATCGATCGAAGGATGACCTATACCATATCACATCTATAATCTAGGTTTAATTTACGTTTCACAAAAGAGAAAACTATCAAAATGGTCTACAGTGACCCTCAATTATCTTTAATTACTTATCTAACTTGTCGTAAATTACAGTGGCTGATGTGGCTTCTCAATAACTATATAAAAGAAAAATCATCGCGTTTCAGATCTGTTCTTCAAGTGGCAAATATGAACACCATGAGTTTTAATTAACGATCGACACTAGTATTACGCAAAAAGGGGGTGTAACAGATGAGACTTCTGCAGTTCTGAGTGAAGCCTTACGCGCTCAAAAATGCGGCATCGCTTGCGTTCATTACCTTGTCGGTGTTTAGACAGCGGCAGGGCAGCGGCGGGCAGCACAGCTCCGCTCACCTCGCCATCTCGCAACTAACTCTCTCCTAACTTCTCCTTACTACAATTTACCGTAGTTGGTTTAAAAAAACTATCTGGCTGTATTTACATCTGACCAATCAGGGTCTCAATGTTAACCTTAAGCTCCGCCTACAAAAATTCTGTCTATCTAATGAGAAACGCTATACTTTTCGTGGTGGGTCATTGTTTTTAAAGTTTGCAACGTAACAGAGACGCTAAAAAGTCTCACGCTAAAACCTGCAGCTGGTGTGGTCCTTTTAGCATTATCGTAAGATCTCTACTGTTCTTCTGGAGGGCTCTATCTTTTAACATGGTCTGGGGAGTGATCCTAATGTAACAGACACGCAAAAAGTCTCACGCTAAAACTTGCGGGTGGTAGTGGCCCTTTTTGTGTTATCGTAAGATCTATACTGTTTTTCTGGAGGGCTCTAGCTTTTAACATGGGCTGGGGGGTGGTCCTTGACGTAACAGAGACGCAAAAAGTCTCACCCTAAAACGTGCGGGTGGTAGTCTTAGAGGAAGGCTGCCGACGTGGGTGTCCAGTCCGTCCCTTATCGTAGGGCCTTCTAGCTTAACACGGTTCTGCTCTCGGCTTCTGTTCTCGTTTCTCCCCTCGGAACTGCGTCGGTCTCACGGTGGGAAGGTACGACATGCATTTAGGCATTCTTGTGTTAGTCTGTGGTATTCCATTTGCTCACTCGTTACTCGTATTACTTTGGTTAATTTAGTGTCACGATTTATTCAGAGCTACGTGACATACTACTGGATTTGCTTATCATGTCAGGGTTTTCATGGAAGGTGTTGGATTTGCCTGACACCTTACATACTACCACCCTTCGAACTTAATTTTTTGCACTCAATTTAGGGAATGACTGAATCGTTGTCTAAGTCAGTCAAAAATTTTCTAATGTATCTAAATTTTGATGTGTACTATTCAGCCACATTATTCTCTTCTATGCTAGTTTGTATTACTAATTTATATTTTTATATTCTTCCTCATTATAATTAAAAATGACAAGAGAAGAATATTTTAATGCTATTATTAATTTTAAATTATTTTTCTTTCTTTATTTAAGTGTGAAGTTTGTTTTTTAAGAAGCTTGTTATCGAAAGTGAGGAGTCTTTCACATCGATTTTTTTAGAAATATTGTTTTTATAAATGTAGTAATTAAGTATCTATTCCTAACACATTTTCTAAATATCATGCACAAGTAAAATGTTTTTGTTTCTAGACACTCATTTCAACATTGTTACAGTAACAAATAAGAATTATTTCCAAGAATTGCTTTGCCAAAGAAATATACATACACAAGTGTTGAGATATTATCCTAACAAATGGCACAAATGTTAAAAAATTGCTTTGACAAAGAAATATACTTACACACATATTGAGGTATTATCCTAAGAAATAGTACAAATGTTAAAGAAAGGGAAAACATCCAACAAGATAATTTTTATTCTTTGTTTTTATAAGGAGGAAATAAGTAAATTATAGTTATTCTTTCATTTTTATGAGGAGAAAATAGGTGGCATATTGTTTCTTTATATACTGTCAGTTTCAGAACTAATGACTTGTTTTTATCGACAGTCTATTTTTTAATTAAGTCCATAGTCAATGACTGTTGTTTTTTAGTTTATTAGCTGTCTGGTGTGCTTAACTTATTTAGTTTTTCACACGTTTCTTTTGCACAATTCCTACATCAGATACTTTGATTCTACTCATTCACACAATCCTATGAATGTTTAAGCATGAGGTTGGCGAATGTTTTTGCACGAAGATGATGGACTTGAGCGAGATGGATGTGGGCAAGTATTTGATGTACAGCTTTGTTCATCGTTGCTTGTTGGCTTTGCAAGTGTGTGTTGCTGTTGTGGAGGTCCCATAATGGAATGGAGCTGTGAGTGCAGAATCTCGGGGTTTACTGGGTTTGTATGCGTGAAAGTCATCGTTATGTGTTGCTGAAAGCGGTCGTTTTTCGTTGTAATACTTCGCAGACGACTAGTTTACAATAGGATAGGGATTTGGGAAGGCATGTCCTCTATTCTTTACCCATCTTCTTTCTTGGTCTCAATCTTGCGAATCTTCAACTTCTGTTCTTCCTGCTTTTTCTCTGCTTCTTACTTGCTTCTTGGTTCTTCTCTGGGCAAGATATGGAAATATTTATTGAGAAGTTCTCCTCCTAGTAACAGTTTGATAAATTGTTTGGGCGTGTCATTTTTAATTTGTGGAAGTTCTTCTTCAGTTTCGTGCATCAGCGTGCTGTTTAATAGCAGTAGTGTGACTTTTACACATATTTTTTGCCAGTGGTGGCTTGCCCAAGGGGTCTTCTCGTCGGGCCGTTTTTTGCTCGCTCCGCTGAGTCGGCGGCGCCCCGAGGTTTACGAGCGGCGAAGGTCGGGTGTCTGCTTGTCTGTCCGCGCACCCTTCTGACGTTCGGCGTCCCGATGTTTCTGCAGGGCTCTGTCACTGTCCATCCCAGCAGGGTTCCACCTAGCGGGCAAATTTATTGCCCACTTTCTATACAAGGGCCTTCTGTTAGTTTCGCTGTCCTTTCCGTTCTCTCAACGCTCCTGCTATGTCGGAATCGTGTCTTGCTAATTATGTCCTTTTCTTTCTTGATACATTTCGCGTTGCTACTTGTGGGTCGTTGCATCTCTTCCTTGCTGGAGTTTTTACAATGGTTCTTACAAAAAGTTTTTACTTATAATTATCTAACATATGTCTAGTAGGTACATTGTTTTGCGCCTTTCTAAAAAGCTTTACAAATTTCGGCGCCCTTTCCATGGTACATTTCTAAGATATTTGGAGTCTTAACGTCTACTCAAGAATCCTCAAATTCGTTTTTTATTTTTGTGTAGTGTCGTGGTGTATAGCATTTTAGTATTTCATGCTGTTAGACTATCTACGCTTTATCCCTTCACCTTAATCTATGGTACTATTGGTGTTATTATTGAAACTAATTTCTTTTTCCCACCTTCCTCTCTCTTAATTCTTCTTTCTCCTGACGATCTTATCTGAACATAATCTTGAAATATTGTGCTGATTATTTACCAGTAATAAAATTAATCTTCAAACTTTTTGATATGGCTCACATGGTGAAGTCCTAAGGTTTTGCCTGTTTTGGGTTCATTAGTTCCACAGCATTATCATGAGCAATTTGGCTAATTATAACAGGTCCTTTGTATGCAGCGTAAAACGTATGTATTTTGTGTTTCTGTTTGCTGGAGAGATGGTGTGTTTTTACAAATACTTTCTGGCTTACTGAGAAAGTTCTTTTAATTGCTGTTCTATCTCCTCTTTCTTTTCTTTTAATGGCTGCCTTTCTGATGTTGGAGAGTGCGGTTGCTATGATTTGTTTGTACTGTCTACGTGGTACAATAGGAAATCCAACATTTTCTCTGGTTATGTTTGGGGGTTCAATATTTTTAAGTACAGCAACTGGAGGTAGTAGTGTAGTGCTATGTGGCATTTCATTAATTACTTCTTGAAAATCTTTAAGGTATATATCCCAAGTGTTGCGTCTTTTGCCTGCATATAATCGGCATAAAGTGCCTATGTCCTTCATAGATCGTTCTGCTGGATTTACGCTAGATTTCTACTTAGATATGTAGATGGGTTTTATTTTGTGTTGTTTTAACGTGTTCTGCCATTGCACTGATTTGTATTGTGGGCCATTATCAGAAATTATTCGTTCCACTCGACCTACTTGTCTGAGAAAATCTTGTCTAAATGCTTTACTTATAGCAAGTCCTGTTGCTCGTTTTAATGGTGTCAAGGTAACATATTTAGAAGTAAGTTCCAAAACGACAAATATGAAAATGTATCAATTTTTTGTGCGTGGGAGGGGCCCCATCAGATCTGTTGCAGCTATTTGTTTTAATCTTTTAGGGATTATTAGAAACATAGGTGGTTTGGTTTGGAAAGTGACGTGTTTAGCCCTCATACATTTTTTGCATTCGACTAATACTGTTCTAATTCGTCTTTCCATATTAGGAAAATGGCTTGTTTGTTTTATTTTTAAAAAGCATTTATTTGGTCTAAAGTGGCCATTACTTAAATGTGTATACCATATGTACTTATTAATTAGTTCATCTGGGATATAAATTAACCATTCATTCGTTGCAACATTTCGTCTAAAAAATAAAACATTGTTTTTTACGAGATAGTGCTGTCGAATGTCTGGAAAATCCTTACTTCTCCACTTGTGTTTGATTCCTAGTATTTCGAGATCCTTGTCCTGTTCTTTGCCTATGTTTTTCAATGCTGTCGTAATGTAGTTTTCGAAAGGTACTTGTTTCATATAGTAAATTGTAAACTGGTCTTCTGCTGCTTCCAAACCTATGTTTTTGGATGCACCCTGTGGACATCGTGATAAAGCATCTGCTAATACATTCGCTGGTCCTGGTATATGTTTAATAGTGAAGTCAAATTCTTGTAGTATTAACATCCATCTGGCTAACCTCCCATGAGTTAGTTTGGCGGATAACAGAAATTCTAATGCTTTGTGGTCAGTATATACTTTTGTTTTTCTTCCGAATAGGAAGTATCGAAAACGTTGGAAGCCCCATACAATGGCCAATGCTTCCAGCTCTGTGACTGAATAGTTTTTCTTGCTTTTTGTGAGTACCCGACTGGCAAAGGCAATTGTCCTATATGATCTTAGCCCTGCCTGTTCGTATTCTTGGAATAAAACAACTCCTAAACCTGTTTTCGCGCTATCAGTGGCCATACAAAAATTTTGTGTTAGATCAGGATGTGCTAAAATCGGTGCTGTTCTTAGTTCGTTTTTCACTTTTGAAAACTCTTCATTGGCTTGTTGATCCCATACCCATGGCGTGTTTTTTCCAGTCAATGCACATAGGCGTGGTGTTGCGAGAGAGTCGATCCAAATAAATTTTTTATAGAATCCGGTGAGACCTAGAAATCCTCTGAGAGTTTTCTTATTATATGGAGTACAGAATTCTTTGATTGCCGTTAGTTTTTCTGGGTCGGGCATTACCCCTTTCTCGGAAATTATGTGTCCTAGAAATTTGACCTCTCGCCTTCCAAATTTGGATTTTGTTATATTTACTGTGACCCCATGCTCTTTCATGATCTGTAAAAACTGATTTAATGTGTCGTTGTGATGTTCCCAAGAGGGTTCTGCTATAATCACATCATCAACATAACAAGTAATTTTTTGTAAAATTTCAGGACTGAGTATAGTATTAAATCCCCTAATAAACGCTGCTGATGATATGTTTAAACGAAATGGCAATCGTTTAAACTGGTAACATCTACCGAATACGATAAATGCTGTAAATGTTCTACATTCTGGGACCAATTCTATTTGCCAGAAACTACTCCGTAAATCAATTGATGAAAATATCTTAGCAGCGTGGATGTTTTGTATCAATTCCTTTAATTTTTCTGGGCGATCTGTCTCAGTGATTATGATTGTGTTGATCTGTCTGGAATCAAGCACTAACCTGATGCTCCCATCTCGTTTTTGTACAATATGGAGCGGGCTGTTATATGTGGAGGTAGCTGGTTCAATAATATCGTCATCTAACATTTTAGATATCTCCTGGAGTACTTTATTCCTGTAGCTTAATGGGATTGTATAGGGTGGCACTCTAAATGGTTTGTGCTGTTTTACTTCAAACTTGTACTGAAAGTGTTTAATACTGCCAGTCTTAGGTAAAAATACCTCTGCTTTATCTCGTAAAATATCCTCTAATTCTCTTTTACTGTGTTCCGAAATACCTTGAACTTCTTGTAATTTTTCGTCGATTTCTTTATGGACTTCTAACATGAGTTGAGGCGATTCCCTCTTTTGTGCATACCATTCTAATTCTTCATCCTCTTTATCTCGCACCATTCTTAATTGTTTGTTTATAACTGGTATCTCTTCTAATTTTAGCTTTTGCTCAAAGAGAAGTGTGACATTCCCGAATGTTACGCTACCTTTCCCCATATCTATTATCGCTCGTGTCTCATTTAAAAAATCTACACCTATAATCAAATCTACATTTAGTTTAGGTATAATCACGAAGTTGGCTTCGATCTGTTGACCTTGGCACGAAAGAGTTAACCTTGTTTGTCTCGTAACTTCCACAGCATTGTTGCTAATAGGACCTCTTACTTTTATCTTGCGTGTTTTCAGAACTGGCAATTCCTCATTGGCATTACACTGCATGAATAGATTTTCTGAGATCGCAGTCAGTTCACTTCCGCTATCTATTACAATATTGACTGGGATATGCTTTACCATGGCTTTCACAGTTGGTTGAATTTGAAAGGGTTGGTTCTGTTCTTCTTCTTCTTGCATCAACGAATCCTCCACTGAATCATACATGAGTCTTTTTAGGAATTTTCCTTGTGAATTCGAACTTTCTGTAGGATAAGCTTCGACTGCTACTTCTCTCTCTTTTATTTCCTCTTCTCTATTTCTTCCATCATTTACACTTTCTTCAGCATCCTCTACTTTTTCCTCATCCTCGTCTATCTTCTCCTTCTTCGTCGCTACTTCCACATAATCGCATCTAAATGCTCTAATTATCGTTTCATAACTTCCTTCATTATATACGTTGGGTTGTGTGCCCACTCGTAACTTATTTTCAACTTCTGTTAACTGCGCATTATCCTCATTGAATTCGCTTTCCCTGGTTTCCATCTCAAATAGCTCTGCAATACTCATTACTTCGTCCTTTCCTCCTACATTCGTTGTGCATGCCTCAGGTAATTCATCTTCCTCGTCAGTATTCTCCCAATTAATTTCGTCCCAACACGATATTGTTATTTTCTCTTCTTCGTTTTCATCTGGTCCCTGCGGATTTGTTTCTTCCTTCTTCTCTTCTCGTGATAAGATTTTGATTTCTCTGTTCAAGGTGCTGCAATTGTCCTGGGTCGGTGCGTCATTCTCTTTGGCATGGGCGCTTAGCTGTCAACTCGAACGTTTATTGGGGTTTGGTGGTTTTACCTCCACGTCTTCTATCTGTATTCGCTTTTCTTGTTCAGCTTGTTGATAGTGGTTTCTTGGTTGATAATTTGTCGGTCTATTGGTTCTCCAGTAACCGTTCCGATTGTCGTTATTCCCTCTGTAATACTTGTTGCCGTTCCTGGGTGAATTATAGTTATTGCCATATTCTCTTCTAAATCCATAACCAGTTCTTTGTTGAAATCTATTGTCGTTTCTTGGTGCGAAGTTATCACGTGGTTCGTAATTATTGTTTCTTCGTACTGTGTCTTGTGGATTCCACTGCTTTTTGCTTTCGTTTTCACGAGCGCTTCGTCTTTTTCTTGCGTCATCTTCCGAAAATATGAACTCTAGTTCCCTTAGAACACCTTTAAATTCTTCGACGTCATTGCCTCCGCGACCTACTAATGATTGCTGGTATTTCAATGGTAGCTTCATCGCGCATAATTTAATCAACTCTCCGTCACTATATGGTACATCTAAGCATTAATTTTTGTTTGCCATTCCTTCGAAAAATTTCACGGGACTCTTCTCTCCTTAATTTTCAAAATATGGGTTCTGTAATAATTCGTACTTCACTCTGTTCTGTGCTTCGCTGGACCAATATCGTGAGAGAAACTTCTCTCTGAAATCTTCGTACGATCGACATGTCGCTGCAACATTCTGCACCGTTTCTGCGACTGTTCCTGGCATGTGTGCACATATAAAGTCTAATTTGTGTGCTAGCGTCCAGTGTTCTGGTAATCCTACACGGAATTGATCAATAAAAGTTCGTGGATGTAATTAGTTTCCTTCTCGAAATTGTTGAAATTTTCTGACTGTGAAGAAATGATCGTGGTCGTACTTCGTCATAGTTCCAGATGAAATTCGCGATTCTTCGCCACTTTTGTTTCTGATCATTTCTCCCGTCGTTCTTTCCGGTTGCGGTAGACCCATTGGATATTGTCCACTGTAACTTTCGCCTACCCTTGCGTAGTATAGTTGGAGTGGTACGCAATAATTTTCTTCCATCGGTTGTGAACGTGTAGCTGAATGCATTGCACTGTACTCTTCGCGACCCGGCTTTAAATTGTCACGTATGTTACTTTCCGCCTGTGATTGGAATCGGAAATGCGTAATATCTTCGTTAATTGCTTGCTTTTCCGGAGCTGTTACAGATACGGATGTGGTTGCAGACTCTGTGATTGTTCGATCCTGTTCACTACGCTCTTCAATGGTTTGCAACAACTCTGTTCGCAATTTCTGAAATTGTTGCTTCGTTTGCGCTTCTATTTTGACTATGCGGTTATCATATCTTTTCAGCGCTGCTTTTGTGATACGTTTGTGTAACCCACTGTTTTCAACAATTTCACGCGCTGTACCTGCTGCTTGTCTAGTAATTACGGTTATCTGTTTCTTTAGTTTCTTGACTTCTCCCTGGCTGTTGTTACGTAATGTTTTGATCTCGTCCTGAATGTCATTACGCAATGTTTGTACGTCCGCTTGTACCTTGTCAATGTCTGTTCTCAATTGATTGTGACCTGTTATTAAGCGTCCTATCACTACTCGAGATTCTTTTGCTTCGTCTTCAATATGACTTAGGTGTAACTGATTTTTTTTGTTTTGTTCTTTAATCTCACGCATTTGTCTCGTGGTTTCTGCATTCTGAATTTGAATTTGGTTCGCAATTTCTTTATTTTGCCTTGTCATGGTTTCCCTGATTTGTTCTAATAATTCTGACAGATTGGTGGGTCCTATTACGTTTTGTTCCGCCGTCCTACGCTCTGTGTTTTCGCCCAAGTGTTGGTTCGCAACTGATTGCATTGAACTGTGCTGTGACACGTTTCTGCTAGCATTCCTTGTACTCTGTGATGAGGGAGTTCTGATTACTTGTGCTATGTATTCTACGTATTCAAGACGAAAGTTAGAATCCTCATCGACTGTCTCTCTACTTTCCTGCTCCCCTGTCGTATGCTGACGTAGGTTTTCTGTGCCTTGGCGTACATTATCCTCGTTATGGTGCGTTATATGTCCTATATCTCGCGATACTGCATCGTCTGTTGTACTGTCCTCTATTCTCTGTCCATTTTCATGCTGGGCCTCTACCTCAATTCGGTCAAGGTCTCGATCTGCCATTGCTAATCTTTCCGAATCCCTTATTTTCTGTTTTAAAAGCAATTCACGCGCCCTACTTCGCGTCAACATGCGCTCATACGATCTCACGCGTTTCATAAACTTTTTGTTCGCACGACTTGACAATCAATTCACTTACTTGTTGGGTCAGAACCAACTTGTCAACGATGTATCAGCCACCTGTGCGCTAGCATTGGGGAGAAAACGTAATTCTAACAATTTTCAAAATTCATAATTAATTATGCTATTGCCTCTGGTACAATGTCTCACTATTTCTTGAATACTTTCTTACTATCTATCGCTGCAGCTACTGTTTTCGACTATGTATTACATTAGGAAAAAAACATTTTACTATGAAAAATTTTTCTGCAATGTATTTTTCTGACCTAGTTAGGCATGTGGTCGACCTTCAACCATGATATTTTACCATCCTGGCAGGGTCGCCATTTTCTAAACATTGATGGTGGTGTCTGATTGTTCTATATCGTGTCTCCCTACCACTTTCGCGCAACGACGCGTGTTTTTTAGGGAATTGACTAGTTTGAACCTGGGACCTGTTGCTGGTAAGGAGACGCCAGACCACACATGACATGTAGAATTCAGAAGAGTTCAGTGAGACTAGCGATGATATAACCAAATACTAAATGATCTCAGCGTCAGCTCCACTGCACTCCCTGTAAAAGAATCTTAATACTAACTAAGTATAGTGGAAAGGGTTCAAGCCTTTCCTATTTTTAGTTAGCGGGTAAAATAACGTCGAAAAAGCAGTTAAGTTTACCATTGGAAATTTTATTCTACTCACAAAACATCATTTATAAATTGCACTATTGATAAAAGGAAATGTTTTAACACAGGATGGGAAAAGCCAAGTGCGTTCAACAAAAATGTGAACAAATATTCCCTGAATGGGTTTCCAAGTTCTACAATCGATCGAAGGATGACCTATGCCATATCACATCTATAATCTAGGTTTAATTTAAGTTTCACAAAAGAGAAAACTATCAAAATGGTCTACAGTGACCCTCAATTATCTTTAATTACTTATCTAACTTGTCGTAAATTACAGTGGCTGATGTGGCTTCTCAATAACTATATAAAAGAAAAATCATCGCGTTTCAGATCTGTTCTTCAAGTGGCAAATGTGAACACCATGAGTTTTAATTAACGATCGACACTAGTATTACGCAAAAAGAGGATGTGTAACATATGAGACTTCTGCAGTTCTGAGTGAAGCCTTACGCGCTCAAAACTGCGGCATCGCTTGCGTTCATTACCTTGTCGGTGTTTAGGCAGCGGCAGGGCAGCGGCGGGCAGCACAGCTCCGCTCACCTCGCCATCTCGCAACTAACTCTCTCCTAACTTCTCCTTACTACAATTTACCGAAGTTGGTTTAAAAAAAACTATCTGGCTGTGTTTACATCTGACCAATCAGGGTCTCAATGTTAACCTTAAGCTCTGCCTACAAAAATTCTGTCTATCCAATGAGAAACGCTATACTTCTCGTGGTGGGTCATTGTTTTTAAAGTTTGCAACGTAACAGAGACGCTAAAAAGTCTCACGCTAAAACCTGCAGCTGGTGTGGTCCTTTTAGCGTTATCGTAAGATCTCTACTGTTCTTCTGGAGGGCTCTATCTTTTAACATGGTCTGGGGAGTGATCCTAACGTAACAGACACGCAAAAAGTCTCACGCTAAAACTTACGGGTGGTTGTGGCCCTTTTTGTGTTATCGTAAGATCTATACTGTTTTTCTGGAGGGCTCTAGCTTGTGTTAGTCTGTGGTATTCCATTTGCTCACTCATTACTCGTATTACTTTGGTTAATTTAATGTCACGATTTATTCGGAGCTACGTGACATACTGGATTTGCTTATCATGTCAGGGTTTTCATGGAAGGTGTTGGATTTGCCTGACACCTTACAAGGTCAAATAAGCAAATATACTTTTATTTCTAGTAGAGATTACCCTGAAATAGAGAAAAGATGCAGCAAAATACAACGTCAGATAAAAACTGGAAGGGGAATAAGGGGTCACATATCGTTACCAGAAACCATGATCTTAAAGGTAACTATCTAAAGTCTTTCAAATGAAGAGTTTTATTTCATGGGAACCCCTATTTGTGACATTGGATTTGAGAAAAGTGAAGTGAGATTTGAATTGAAAGTTTTAATTAAAGTAGTTATTGGCAAAAATAAATACATCACAATGTATAATGTTACTTTTGTATTTACAAGACAAAACAAACATAAATATAACTTAGATAATTGATTTACATGTCGTTGAGTGAGTCTCCTCGCCTCCCATTCCTTGAGATATCCCTTCCAGTTCGTATTTTGTACTTTGCTGTATTTGGCCTCTGTTCCGAGTTAATCTCTATTAGAACTAAAAACATATTTGCTTCATTAAACCTTGCAATGACATTAAATAATTTATCTTTTTGTATGTAAAATTTGCCGCTCCTACAAACATTAAATCAAATATTAGGGTTCTCACTTTAAAAAAAATCTCTTTATCCTCCAAATCACCTTGAAAATCACGTTCAAGATCACGGACACTATAAGCAATGTGTGACTCTCTTCGCTACCTACAACTTTTATCTAAAACATTTTCCTGTATCTCACATCTGTCCCATGTTATTACCTATTATGAATTAAAATGGTTCTTCCTGTACAACAGACTGGTTGAGAGCGCTGTCTTTATATCTTTTATATTGTTGGTGTTTCTATAACATACCGTCTGTTGCTAGATTTATTAAGCAACAATAACGAATTAAAGTAGTTCCACCTTTTTGCAAGCACACAATTACAATTTTGGTTAATACCCAAATAAGTTTCACCACAGTTGTGGTATCCTTAGCGATTTCCTTCCTTTTAATGTTCCTGAATTTTATACACACAGATTTTATGTATGTTAAGAATATGTTACATCAAACTTTGTTACTTAAATTGACTATGTACAGGGTGACAATTATTGAACTATATGAAAAAAAACGTAAATTAATTACAAACTGCTGTTCTTAGTGCGTTCTTCACTTTTAAAAATTGACTATATACAGGGTGACAATTATTGAACTATATGAAAAAAAACGTAAATTAATTACAAACTACAGCGTGAACACACTTTGTTCAACATGTGAACATCACTACAGATTTCGAATTTATGTTATGACACGTTCGATATGCCCGCCATCATTGGCGATGACGTGGCGCAGGCGAACAGCGAAATTCTGCATGACCTGCTGAAGGGTAGGAACATCGATGCTGTCTATGACCTCCTGAAAGGCGGTTTTCAGCTCAGTTATGATTTTGGGGTTATTGCTGTACATCTTGTCTTTAATACAGCCCCACAAAAAGGTGTCGCATGTGTTCAGATCAGGAGAACATGGCGGCCAATGGAGACCCACACCAGTGGCCTCTAGGTACCGAGGAGCCAGAATGCGGTCCCCAAAGTGCTCCTCCAGGACATCAAACACTCCCATGCTTCGAAATCAGAGTCTCTCTGGATAATGGGGATGAAATGATCTTCCAAAACCTTCACATACCGTTCGGCAGTCACTTGCCATCAGGGAATATCGCACCGATTATTCCGTGACTGGACATTGCACACTATTTTAACAGTCACCTCCTGAGGATGAGGGGTCTCGCGGTTCTAGGCGCGCAGTCCGGAACCGTGCGACTGCTACGGTCGCAGGTTCGAATCCTGCCTCGGGCATGGATGTGTGTGATGTCCTTAGGTTAGTTAGGTTTAAGTAGTTCTAAGTTCTAGGGGACTGATGACCTCAGATGTTACGTCCCATAGTGCTCAGAGCCATTTGAACCTGAGGATGAGGACACTTCCCGATCGCGAAATACGGAATCTGAGTCCCCCAAATGCGACAATTTTGCTTCCTGACGAACCCATCTAAATGAACGTGGTCTTCGTCGCTAAACCATGCCATATTTCTACCAAAATCCTGGTCATCAATTCTGTGGACAATCGTGTTGGCGAAACACAACTGCGGTTCCATGACGCTGGGGCTTAATGGCTGATGGCTTCGAATTTTGTACGGTTTGAAACACAGAGCGTCTTTTCTCATTGTTTTAAGATGTTTTCATCCTTTTTGGACCGCCGACATTGCCAACATTGTCATCACGAATAAACACTATCCGTTCTCTCAAACTTGCGAATCAAATTCTTGATTGTTAGCACACTTGTAACGGTTGTCCTCAGATTTAATTCGGTCGCAAACTTCCTTTGAGCAGCAGTTGGGCTGTCACTGCGCGCATAATAGGCCTTCGCAAGCGCTGTACGCGCAGCACGCTGTACCGTGCCCAATGGCCGACAGCAACAAGGCGTATGCGCATCCAACAGTGCAGTTTGAACGTTCTAACGCAAAACCTTTCACAATTTATGAACATTGTATTTCATATATTTCAAAAATCGTCACCCTGTACTTTGCATTTTTACGTTATGTGCGTCCTATGGCTGCCAACAGAAATCAGCCACACGTCTACATTAACACACAATGTCATCTGCAACACAGGGACGTTAGAAAAACATCTAAATTAAATTTTTGTATTGAATATTATTTTTAAACCTATATATTCCAGTAAAATAGTGACGTATGCCCTTTATGTGTTTAACATTGCTATATTTGACATGTCAGGAGCTCTAAATGAATTTTTTTTACTGCTAAAAATGTTTTTATTGCCGCTTTTATATGACTCGTGGACACTGGTTAAAACTGTGTGTGTCTTTGGTTTGGATATTTATTCGTTACACTTATTAATATATTTCACTGCGTATTGTAATAGCGATTACTTACGCGTTCTTCTGCTCCTTGGTGAATTTAGACGCATATTTCACTACACAATTTTCACTTGGATAACCGGTGTACAAATGACGCTCCACGAATTCTCTGCAGGGTTGTACCTTGTGTACGCGATAGTACCGCCATTTGTATACACTGATCAACCAGAACATTAAGACCACCGATTAGTATCGATATTAACTCGACCAGGCGATAGCACCGTCAGCTACCGATGAATGACTGCTAGTCAGACACACGCACGGTGCGAGTAATATCTGTGAGCGTGTTGTCCGTATGTGGAATGGGGAAGGCACGCGATCTGTCTAAGTTTGAACTTGGGCGATTGTGATGGCCCAGAGGCTCGGAACGAGCATTTCGAAAACTCGACAACTTGTCGGGAGTTCGAATAGTGCTGTGGTGAGTGTGTTCAGCAAGTGGCGAAGCCACCGGGAAACCAAGTCCAGAAGACGTGATGTTGGGCGGCCACCACTCTGTTTGACGCCCTAGACTGGGCAGATTGGTAAAACAGGACAGGCGACGAACTGTGGCAGAATACAAATGTGTCTGAACACGTAGTGCACCGAACACTCCTAACGTTGGGGCTACGCAGCTTACGACCCATTCGTGTGCCAATGTTAACATCACGACATCGGCAGCTACGACTAAAAATGGGCACGTGACCATAGGCACCGTACGTTGGCTCAGTGACAGAGCGTTGCACGGTCTGATGAATCCCGATACCTTCTGCATCGTGTAGATGGGATGGTCGAATCCATCGCCTGAGAGGGTAACAGCTCCTTGACACCTGTACTGTGGACGAAGAGAAGTAGGCGCCTGCTCCTTTATGCTCTGGAGAACATTCACGTGCGCATCCACGGGTCCATTCGAGATTGGAGGCGTGAAAGGCACCATGACGGCGAAAGAGTATCGTACACTGGTTGCAGCCCAAGTATACCCCTTCATGACGATCAGTTTCCTGTCGGCAGTGGCATTTTACAACAAGATAATGCGCCTTGTCACAAAGCCAGAAGTGTGGTGGAGTGGTTCGAGGAAAACAGTAGCGAGTTCCAGTTGATGTGCTAGCCCCTCCTCCCCCCGCCCCCCCCCCCCCCCCCCCCCCCCAACTCGTCAGATCTGATCCCGAAAGAACACATTTGGGCTGTGATTGAATGTGGCGTCAGAACTCATCGTCCTCTCCCCTACCAAGGTCTCATTGCATATTTGCCACGACGCGTCGCCAGTGTTATCCTTGCCAAAGGTGGACATGCCGGCTATTACGTAAGGGGTCATAATGTTCTGGTTGATCAGTGTACGACACTGCTGCGCTCTATGATATCATTTGAGTCACTCTACTTTTCGATTGGCGGCAGCGATTGACGATATTTTTGCCCTTTTTGATAGCCTTTTGGATGTCATTATGGATCAAAGACTACGCAGCAACAAAACATTGATCAAAACTATAAGCGAACTACCAAACAACGTACAACAGAACTCCCTCTCTCTCTCTCTCTCTATCTCGCTCTCTATCTCTTCTTACCCCCCCCCCTCTCTCTCTCTCACTCACACACACACACACACACACACACACACACACACACACCCGCACACGCATCGCTCACAAAGTCAAAATGCTTTGGAACAAACTCAAATTTCGCCATAGCCAATCGAAAACAAACGAGTGGAACGACCTGTTAAGAGCTCACCAGAAACGTAAATTGTGCAGTGTTTGAGCCACTGCAACATAACAAAATCACGATTTCAGCAATGAGCAGGAGAAAACATAGGCGCATCCAGTTAAAATACGCATCATAATCTTTAAATTAAAATCCGTACCATGTTGGTATCCAAAGTAAAGTCTCACAAAATGATTACCGATGACCACGGATCACTTGAAATGTAAAAGCAACCACAGAACATATTTTGCAAGCGGATTAAAACCAAATCAACCCCAGGAAAACAAATATAGCAATTAAAAGCGTAAAAAGGGACATATGCCACTATTTTACCGAAATACATAGTCTTGAAATTGTCTTTTGTACGAAAATTCATTTGAGCCGTTGTCCAAACACCCATGCGTTGCAGACGACAGTATTTTTTAGACCTGTGTCTGATTTCTGCTGGCAGCCATAAGGATACACATAATGTAAAAATGGTAAAGTACTTACGTAATTTGAAAAATAAAAACTTTGATGTAACATGTTCCTAGCCTATATATAATACGTCTGTATATAATTCAGGAACACTGAAAGAAAGACAGCCTCTGAGTATGTCACAACTGTACTGAAACACGTTTGAGTATTAAACAATACAAAAATTGTGTTCTTGTACAAAGGCGGACTCTCTTTAAGCCACTATTTTCTGTAGGCACGGGAACAGAGCTTAATATTACATTATGAAAGTAGGTAATGTTTATGTTGTCAGTATCACAATTTATAATAAAGAAATGATAAAACTATTAGAAACTAAATATGTGTATGACATATACTAAGGTGACAAAAGTGATAGGGTACCTCCTAATACCCTGTCAGAAAACCTTTCGCCTGGCTTAGTGTAACAACTCAACGTGACATGGACGCAACAACTTCAAAATGTTCAAATGTGTGTGAAATCTTATGGGACTTACCTGCTAAGGTCATCAGTCCCTAACCTTACACATTACTTAACCTAAATTATCCTGAGGACAAACACACACACCCGTGCCCGAGGGAGGACTCGAATCTCCGCCGGGATCAGCCGCACAGCCCATGACTGCAGCGCCTGAGACCGCTCGGCCAGACACAACAAGTCGTCGGAAGTCCACTGCAGAAATATTGAGCAATGCTGCCTCTAGAGCCGTCCATCTATATCTACATCGATACTGTGCAAGGCACACTTAAGGGCCTGGAAGAGGCTTCATCGAACCAACTTCACAGCAATTCTCTATTATTCCAATCTCGAACAGCGCGTATCTTTCCGTGCGAACTCTGATTTCCCTTATTTTATTATTATCATCGATTCTTCCTAGGTAGGTCGGCGGCAACAAATATTTCCGCCGGGGTAGCCGCGCGGTCTGAGGCTTCTCGTTACGGTCCGTGCGGCTCTCCCCGTCGGAGTTTCGAGTCCTCCCTTGGAGGTGTGCGTGTTGTCCATAGCGTAGGTTACTTTAAGTTAGATTAAGCAGTGTGTAGGCTTAGGAACCGATGACCTCAGCAGTTTGGTCCCATAAGACCTTACCACAAATTTCAATTTCAACAAAATACTCTCGCATTCAGACGAGAAAGTTGCTGACATAAATGTCTTGAGAAGCTACCGCCTCAACGAAAAACGCATTTGTTTTAATGATTTTAATTCTAAATCCTGAATCATGTCAGTGACACGCTCTCCTCTATTTCGAGGTAATACAAAACGTGCTGCCCAACTTTCTCGATGTACTCCGTCAATCCTAGGTGGTAAGGTTCCCACATGGCGCAGCAGCATACTAAAAGAGGACGGACAAGGATAGTGTAGGCAGTCTCTTTAGTAGATCTGGTACATTTTCTAAGTGCCCTGCCAACAACATGCAGTCTTCGGTTAGCCTTCCCCACAACATTTTCTATGTGTTCCTTCCAATTTACGTTGTTCGTAATTTTAATTCCTAGTTAGTTGAATTAACGCCCTTTATATTTGCCTGATTTATCGTGTAACCGAGGTTTAGCGGATTCCTTTTAGCACTCATGTGGATGACGTCACACTTTTCGTAATTTAAGGATGATTGCCTATTTTTGCACCATACAGATATCTTTTCTAAATCGTTTTGCAACTTGTTTTGGATTTCTGATGAGTTTACTAGACGATAAATGACAGTATCATCTGCAGACAACCCAAGACGGTTGCTCAGATTGTCTCCTATAAAGTTTATATAGATGAGAAACAGCCGTGGCCCTATAACACTACCTTGGGGAACGCCAGAAATCACTTCCGTTTTACTACATGGTTTTCCGTCAATTACTACCATATGTGACCTATCATAGGAAACCACGAATCCAGTCACGTAACTGAGACTATATTTGATAAACACGCAATTACACTTCATGGCGCTTGTGTGGTACACTATCAAAAGACTTCTCGCAATCAATAAATACGGAATCAATTTGAAAATCCTTGTCAATAGCACTCAACACTTCGTGTAAGTAGAGAACTGGTTGTGTCGTCGAGGGAGGAGTTGTATACGATTTTTAAGTATGGAACTATTGCAAGAGCGTATTCTGAAAGGAACCTAATTGCTATATAGTCTGGACCGGAAGACTTGCTTTTGTTAACTGATTTCAGTTGCTTCACTACTCCGCCAATATCTACTTGTAGGTTGCTCATGTTGGCAGCTGTTCTTTGTTCGAATTCTGGAATATTTACTTCGTCTTTGGTGAAGGAATTTCGGAAGGCTGTGTTTAATAACTCTGCTTAAGCAGCACTATCGTCGGCAGTATTTCCATTGCTATTGCGCACAGAAGGCATTGACTGTAACTTGCCGCTAGCATACTTTGCATACGACCAGAACCTCTTTGGACTCTCTGCCAGGTTTCGAGACAAAATTTTGTTGTGGAAACTATTATAAGTATCTCACGTTGACGTCCGCGCTAAAAGACCACCGCTGTAAAAGATCACCAATCTTGGGGATTTTACGTTCGTTTGAATCTGGCATCCTTTTTTTGGTGTTGTTTCTGCAACAATGTTCTGATATGTTTTGTGTATCAAAGCGGATCAGCTCCGTCTTTCGTTAATCTATTTGATGTAAAGCTTTCAATTGCTGTCGATATTACTACTCTGAATTCAAGCCACATCTGGTGTACACTTACAGTGTTTATTTGGAAGGAGTGTCTCTCAGAAAGTCGTAAAGTGAATTTTTATCTGCTTTATATTTTTCTTTGTATGTGGAGGATTTGGGGGCTACAATATTCAGTCTCGCTACGACGGCTCTGTGTTCACTAATCCCTGTATCCGTTTTGATCCTTGTTAATAGCTGAGGATTATTTTATGCTAAGAGGTCAAATATGTTTTCACACTTATTATACTATTCGCGTGACCTCATGAACTAACTGGTCGAAATAATTTTCAGAGAATGCATTTAGCACAATTTCGGATGATGTTTTATGCATACCTCTTGATTTAAACATGTAGTTTCGCCAACATTTCGAGGGTAAATTAAAGACACCACCAGCTATAATTGTATGAGTCGGGTACGAGTTTGAAATTATACTCGTGTTATCTTTGAACTTTTCAGTAATTGCATCATTTGAGTTGGGGAGTAAGGGGAGGGGGGGGGGGGCGAGCGGTAAAAGGATCCAGTTATTATTTTATTCCGGTTGCCAAGAATGACCTCTGCCCATACTATCTCACAGGAACTATTTACTTGAATTTCACTTTAAGATAAACTACTTCTAACAGCAACAAACACGCCACTGCTGACTGTGTTCAGCCTGTGTTTTCCGAACACCATTACGTTCATCGCAAAATTTTCGGCTGAACTTTTCTCCGGCTTTAGCCAACTTTCAGTGGCTACAATAGTTTGAGCATCAGTGTCTAATTAGCACTTGGAGTTCTCGTACCTTCCTAACACAACTGCGGCAATTTACAACTCTTATATCAATGGTTCCTGTACTTACTTTATTCTTGTTCTCTACATGCACCCTTTGAGACTGAAGTCCTTTCCGCGAAATTAGAAGTTTGTACACGAAATGGCATCCCGGTTATGTCCCACAAATGTTCACTGGCATTAATGTCGGGCGATGTGAGTGGCCACATCATTCGCTTGAATTGTCCAGAACGTTCTTCAAACCAACCGTGAAAAACTGTGGAGCAGTGTCAAGGTGCATTGTCATTCATAGAAATCCCGTCGTCGTTTGGGAACATGAATTCCATGAATGGCTACAAATTGCCTCCAAGTAACCGAACAGAACCATTTCCAGCCAATGATAGATTCAGCTGGACCAAAGGACCCAGTCCATTCCATGTAAACACAGCCCATACCATT
Organism: Schistocerca gregaria; assembly: GCF_023897955.1. Lineage (NCBI taxonomy): Eukaryota > Metazoa > Arthropoda > Insecta > Orthoptera > Acrididae > Schistocerca > Schistocerca gregaria. The sequence continues at coordinate 46,734,103 of NC_064931.1, forward strand.
ATGGAACCACCATCAGCTCGCAAAGTGTCTTGTCGACATCTGGGATTCGATGCTTCGTGGAATCTGCGCCACATTCGAACCCTACCATCCGCTCTTACCAACTAAAATCAGGGCTCATCTGACCAGGCCACGGTTTTCCAGTCGTTGCGGATCTAACCGATATGGTCACGAGACGAGGTGAGGCGATGAGGACGATGTTTTGCAGCTTGTAAAAGAACTCGCTTCGGTCATCTGCTGCCATAGCCCATTAACGACTAATTTCGACGCACTCCACCTAACAGATACGTTCGTCGTACGTCTCACATTGATTTCTGGGGTTATTTCACTCAGTGTTGTGTCTGTCAGCACTGAAAACTCTATGCAAACGCCGGCACTCTCTGTTTGTAAGTGAAAGACGTCGGCCACTGCGTTGTCCGTGGTGAGAAGTAATGCTGAAATTTGGTGTTCTCGACACACTCTTCACACTGTGGATTTAGGAATACTGAATTCCTTAAAATTTCCGAAACCGATTTTCCCATGTGTCTAGCTGCAACCACCATACCGTGTTCAAAGTATGTTAAATCCTGTCGTGCGGCCAGAATCACCCCGAAAACCTTTTCAGATGGATCATCTAAGTGCAAATGACTTCCCCACGAATGCTCTGCACTTTCATACCTAGCGTACGCGATACTACCGTCATCTGTATACACTAAGACCACCGGCCTACTATCGATATAAACCCGCCAAGGCGATGCCACTGTCACTTGGAGAGGAATGACTGCTAGTCACACCCACACAGTGCATGTAGTATCAAGTATGCTGTCGAAGAGAAGCATGAGGAAGCCGCATCATCTATCTGAGTTTGACCGAAGGCAGACTATGATGGGCCGGAGGCTCGGCACGAGCATTTCGGAAAATGTTTGTCAGATGTTCGAAGAGAGCTGCGGTGTCTCCAACACGTGGTGAAACCGAGGGGGGGCACCCCTTATTACAGATATCTGACGGCGTAGACTGTGCAGACTGGTGAAACAGAACAGGTGGCAAACTGTGGCGGAACTAACATCAGACTTTATTGCTGGGCAGACTACAAGTGTGTCTGAACACACGGTGTACCGAAAACTCGTAACGATGAGCCTACGCAGCCGACAACCCATTCAGTGGCAGAGCATTGCCGTTACCACAGGTCGATGGGAGGCCGCGAATCGGTCATCTTCCAGTGCAGCAGCTCCTTCACACCAGTACTGTGGAAGAAGACAATCTGGTGGCGGCTTCACTATGCTCTGGGGAACTTTCAAGTGCCCATCCGTGGGTCTCATAGAGTTCGTGTGAGGTACTAGGACGGCCAAGGTGTATCGTATACTATCTGCAAACCGAGTACACCCATTCGTGACTATCATACCTGCTGACAGCAGATGCATTTTTCAGCAAGATAATGCGCCGTTTTACAAGGCCGGGAGTGTGATGGAGTGGTTCGAGGAACACAGTGGCGAGTTTCAACTGATGTGCTAGCCCCCAACTCGTAAGATCTGAACCCGATCGAAAATATCTGGGATGTGAATGAACGTCGCTTAGAGTTGATCGCTCTCTCCCTGGAATTTATGGGAATTAGATGACTTGTGTGAGGAGATACGATGGCAGCTCTCTCCAACGATCTACCGAGGCCTCACTGCTTCCTTGCCACGATGCGTGGCCGCTGTTATCCACGCCGAAGGTGGACGTACCGGCTATTAGGTACGTGGTCCTCATGTTTTAGCTTATTAGTGTTTGTACATATTGCTATCCCGCAACTTCTGTCTCCTCAGTGCCAATCTAATTTTCATCAGTGGAAGATATAGAAAATGAAAAATAAGTGCTAAAGTAACGCTTTATAGTGCTTTTCTAGTCCTGTTGTAATAAGTAATCTGTATTTTCGAGAAGTTACGCGCTGTGACTGAAGGCGACTAACATGTACCTACGCTACTTGTGAATATCACTTTTATGCAGTTATGTTTTAGACTTTCTGCTAAGCAAAGATAGCAAAATCCATATTGAAAAAAAAGACGTAAATAATGCACAGGGCATACCCAAAGTCCACCGACAAAAACTGGAAGTTGTTCGGGGATGTATTCTGAATGTTTTGTATAAGGAACCCTTTGTCTCCAGTGCATCGTTACAGAGTAATTCAATTTCGTTTGACCTCTTAGCCCCATTACTCTTTGTATTTGTAAAGCACTGAAAATATTTGAACAACTGTGTAAATGTCAACGATGTGCACTGTACGTCTTGTTTGGAAACAAATCTGTTCCATTCATTCACGGGAATGCTGTAGGCAGTTATAATGTCCACTTTACTCTCCTCCCTAAGTATGGATAAGTTTACTGATGAGTTGGCCAATATGCACGTCGTGTATGCGTTCGTTCAATACGATGAACAGATTGAAGACACTAAGGTAATCGTGCATATGTTTCGTCTGAAAGCTTTTACATTCCTGTTTTTTTGCGTAGTACGTTTTGTCGATTGTATATTACGGGCTCTTTCACTCTTGTGAAGGAATTTCACAGAACAAAAGGACTTGCGCTAACGAACCGAATAAACCATCACGAAGTTATTGCTTTGTGACGGGAGGTGCGAGAAGAGAGCCAGTGAGGTTCAGTACTGTATCGCCAGCACCGTGACGAGCTGCGCTAGATGTCTCGGCTCAGTATCTATTGCACGAATAGTCCGATCCAGATTGGGTTTAAATCCGGAGACACCGGGCACTATACTGCGAGCTGTGCGACACGTTGCGTTGCCCTGAACGAAGATACCACGGTGCTAGGGAAAAAACAAATGGCATCTAAGGGTTGAAAAGGTCCCCAAGGATAGATGCAAGGTCGTGTCGATCGATTTTGCCTTCCACAACGACGAGATCACCCAGGGAATGCCACGAAACGTTCCCCAGAATATATCGTTTCCTCCTCCAGAATTGACTCTTCCGACGATTGTTGTAGGGTGTTTGCCATCTGGCCGATGGAGAAGAAAATGTGATTCGTCTGAAAGAGCCACCTGCGGCCTCTCAGTGAACGTCCAGTTGCACGCACACAGCCCCGCAGCCATTGTCCACGCCTGACACTCGTAGTGCACCACAGTTGCTACGGCGCCGTTTCTGGATAGCGCCATTTTGCCATGCACGGTATACTTTAATCACGGCGGTATGCAAACAGTATACAGACTTTGCAGTTTCAGAAATTCTTCCACCCTTGGCCCGAAAGTCATTTACCGTGCTCTTTTGGACAGCGGATTAAACGATCCATTTCCGCATTACGACAATGAATGCACTATTTTCTGTATCCCCGACACTCCTTATGTGCCCCCACTGTTAGTGATGCCAGCTGGAAGGGTTATTTCTCATTGACGTCGAACGTAGGTTGTACTCACGTTAAGGACTGCAACGTGTATTTTACCGGCGGAAGAATTTCCCTATCTGAGCACAAAAAAGGCGAATATGCTCCTGTTTATTATAAGACTGACTGAAAAGTGGGGTACCAGCTGCCTCAGTCTACTCTTCTCGGCATCTTTGAAAATTTTCCCTAAAATTTTAGCACGAAAACATACTAGCTTTTTTTTTTTTTTTTTTTTTTTTTACATACAGCTCACGTCTCACTCCCATTAGCTCCCCTAACTTAACTCGCTTACACCCACTACTTCAATACCGTAAGTCGCTCCTACCCACCCATTCCCACTTGGTCTACCTCATTCACTCATTCAGCCCAACTCTGTCATTATCTCTTCGTGTCTCTCTAACTGTCGCGATCTCCTGTCTCAAAGCCAAAGTCTCCTTCGTTCTGTCCTACTAATACTGTGTCCTCTCACTGTCACTGTCACATTTTGCTCTCTCTCACTGCTGCTATCAGATTCGTTCCTTCCAACTGCTAGTGTCTCTTCTCAGTGCCATTATCTCTCCATTCCTAGTTGACACGCTCATAGACTGTCTCTCACCGTCACTGACTCACACCCGCTTTCATTTTTCCTTCTCTTTATTCCACTCTTTACAACATGGCACGAGTATTGGAACATAGAGGGCACCATTCCAAAGTACCGCTATAAAAGATGGCGGCGATGTCGTCTTCCAAGATGGCGGGGATGACGCCATTCAAGATGGCGGATTTTGGCGGGAAGTTTCAATTTTGGCGTGAAAGTGCCACGCCCCCTCCCCCAGAAAAATGCCACGAAGTTCAAATTCCGACAGGATAATGCATCACACCCCAGTTATTTCTACTAAGCAAAGAAAATAGTGGGAAGAAGGGACACTTGGCAACCTAAACCAACCTAAGTTACCCGACCGCCAATTCCTTCTACGAACTGGGGAAAAGTTTCAATTTTGGTGGGAACATAGGTTACTTCGGGTTTCGTTGCTGGTGCGAAAGAAAAGACACTTGTAGTAACCTCAGTCGACTCCTCCACCTAAGGATTCGTTGAAAAAAAAAACACTTTTCTTTATTATTTGACCAATTTCAAGTAGGTATGTTCGCCACTGTCTAACATTCATGGTGGTGTCTGATTGTTCTATATCGTGTCTCCCTACCACTTTCGAGTAACGACGCTCTGAGCATGTTTTTTAGGGAATTAACTAGTTTGAACCTGGGTCCTGTTGCTGGTAAGGAGACGCCAGACCACACATGACATGTAGAACTCAGAAGAGTACAGTGAGACTAGAGATGATATAACCAAATACTTAATGATTTCAGCGTCAGCTCCACTGCACTCCCTGTAAAAGAATCTTAATACTAACTAAATTTAGTGGAATGGGTTCAAGGCTTTCCTATTTTTAGTTATCTGGTAAAATAACGTCGAAAAATCAGTTAACTTTACCATTGGAAATTTTATTCTACTCACAAAACATTGTTTATAAATTGCACTATTGATAAAAGGAAATGTTTCAATACAGGATGGTAAAAACCAACTGTGTTCAACAAAAATGTGAACGAATATTCCCTGAGTGGGTTTCCAAGTTCTACAATCGATCGAAGGATGACCTATGCCATATCACATCTATAATCTAGGTTTCAATTAAGTTTCACAAGAGAGAAAACTATCAAAATGGTCTACAGTGACCCTCAATTATCTTTAATTACTTATCTAACTTGTCGTAAATTACAGTGGCTGATGTGGCTTCAGAAAAATCATCGCGTTTCAGATTTTTACTTCAAGTGGCAAATGTGAACACCATGAGCTTTAATTGACGATCGACTCTACTATTACGCAAAAAGGGGGTGTAACAGAAGAGACTTCTGCAGTTCTGAGTGAAGCCTTATGCGCTCAAAAATGCGGCATCACGTGCGTTCATTATCTTGTCGGTGTTTAGGCAGCGTCAGGGCGGCGGCGGGCAGCACAGCTCCGCTCACCTCGCCATCTCGGAAGCCACTCCTCTCCCCACTTCTCCTTACTACCATTTACCGAAGCTGGTTTAAAAAAAAAACTATATGGCTGTATTTTCATCTGACCAATCAGGGTCTCAATGTTAACCTTAAGCTCCGCCTACAAAAATTCTGTCTGTCCAATGAGAAACGTTATACTTTTCTTGGTGGGGCAATGTTTTTAAAGTTTGCAACGTAACAGAGACGCGAAAAAGTCTCACGCTAAAACTTGCAGCTGGTGTGCTCCTTTTAGCGTTATCGTAAGATCTATACTGTTCTTCTGGAGGGCTCTATCTTTTAACATGGGCTGGGGGGTGGTCCTAACGTAACAGAGACGTGAAAAAGTCTCATGCTAAGAGTTGCGGGTGGTGTGGTCTTAGCGTTTAGCTGGCGACGTGGGTGCCCGTCCATCCCTTTTCGTAGGGCCTTCTAGCTTAACACGGTTCTGCTCTAGGCTTCTGTTCTCGTTTCTCCCCTCGGAACTGCGTCTGTCTCACGGTGGGAAGGTATAACATGCATTTAGACATTCTTGTGTTAGTCTGTGGTATTCCATTTGCTCACTCGTTACTCGTATTACTTTGGTTAATTTAATGTCACGATTTATTCGGATCTATGTGACATACTACTGGATTTGCTTATCATGTCAGGGTTTTCATGGAAGGTGTTGGATTTGCCTGAAACCTTACAACTGGGTCTGCTCTCCAACTGGCTTAGTTCAGATCGCCACTAGCAGAGGGCGCTCTCAGGTCGTCAGGTGATGACGCAAGTACCGTTATCCAAGATGGCGCCACCCGCTGTGTCCACCAAGAGGTCCAGAGCCCAACTGGCTCATCGCCATCAGAGGGCGCTAGCGTGACGTCGGATCATGACGCAAGTACCGTTATTCAAGATGGCTGCATACATTTTCTTCACCATATGCTCTAGGATAAACAACCACAGCACAGTCCCAAGATCGTCTGTTCTATCTCTCCCACAGGCACGCGACCACTGACGTCAAAACCTCCAGCCAGCACTTTCATATCCGAGCCACAGATAGTCTTCTGCAAATACCCTAGCGAATGTATCTGAACACATATGATACCCACATCACGCATCTAATGTATCAATTACCTAAGTAGTTAATGCCAATTCAATTTTAATTATATTCCATAAATGAATGTACTATTTGTATATTCAATTATCAAATTAGTATTTTCACATTTTTCCAATAGGAGCACAATGCTCATTCATTCATCATGTAGCACCCCTAAAATGCTGCAGTCGTATTGGCTACTGCATTAGTCACCTGATTCTACATCATAGAACCCCAGATGGTGGTCTGTAGGGGGAAAAGGGCGCGAAAATGACTCAGGCTGCGCTGGGCCGCTGGGGAGAGTAAGGAAGGAGAGCACTCTATCTATTTTTGAACATTTTATTTATCACACTCATACAAAAGACATCCTTCAGCCCATCTCACACAGTCCACACACCTGTAAACTACTTCTAAACAACGCTCTCCAGACACGCAAACAACTCCGAATTTTCCCAAATAATCTCATTTCACACTTGCAGACTCATCCTAACTAATGCAGCACAGGAATGTGTAGACACGCTCAGTACTCGTAAACTGTCCAAATAAAGCATAGCACAGTCTACAGGCCCGCTCCCAAAATAATGCAATCAATGCACGCAGGAACCCTCCGCCAACCCCTGTCCAACAGAGTGCACAGACAACGCCAACGAAGGGGCACGGCCGTCAGCTGTGAAACCACGCACAGGCCCCCGCTCGGGTCCCTCAAGATGAGGTGGCCTCATCCCTTTCCATACCCCTTACACGTGTCCACCTAGACACATGCACTAGGACGACCGGCCAAGGACGTGCGCGCTGCCACAACCTCGAGCCGCCGCCGAACGCCAGTCAAAGTTGCCTGCCCATATTTACACGCTTATACTGACGTCACTCAGTTCCGAGACGCGCTCACGTGAGACACCTCTGAGCAGCAGATGTCTTTACCGCTGATGACAGAGTAGCACAGGGCGCATTGTTCCTAGCGCGACACGAGACACCTGTTTAATCAAACTTAACTATCCAGCATGGTTCTCGCCTCGCCGCGAAACGTCTGCGTGGCGAGTCGCCATCTAAAACGTTCTCAATGTTATTCTTACGTCACATGGCTCTATAAAAAAAGAAATAAGAGCCAAGTAGACCTCTCGGGCATTGAATAAATTCCCAGAAATAGATAACGCTCACTTTCTACATGTCTCAGCTTGAATGCTCCGAAATTCTTACCCTAACAGAACCGGTTTATGAAAATAACATCCAATTCAGTCGTCCAGCACACCTAACGTGATACCCTTCCTGCACTCAACATACGCAAACATCTTCAACGCTATGTAGAGTCTCCCATATCCCAGGACAAACGATGTCAATCAATCGAGCATTATGATTCGGTCTTATCGAACTTACCCTCCAAATTGCTGATACCTCCGATATCAAAGCACTGTCCACCTTTTTTCCTTCTGCAAACCAGAATTCCGGGGGCTATTTTGCACAGATCACCATATTGCACTGACAATTAAATCGTACAAACTACCATACATATCGTCAACTACGGAAAGACTCTTACTATAGGCCACACAGTCATCCTCTCTCAGCCTATAACATAAGCCATAATAACTTTACAATGCAATATATACACATTATACACATCGTTAGCCACGGTTTTGGTACCAAAAAATCACGTTTTTTGGGTTTCTCAGGAACCAACCTTGAACTACATGGTTCTCCTTAAGCCTCTTAAGACGGACCATACACCACATCTAATGCGAAAAAGAACCAACCGGTTTACTCAATTGTCTTATGCTGGAGGAAGTGTGTAATTATTCATACTTTGACCCTGTTTTGTAGGATGATTATAGTAAGACGATCTTTCTTTTGGGTGTACATATGGTCGCTAGCCCAACAGCTATTCAGAACCTATCTTTTTATCACCAACAGAACCCAAGGAATGAGCCCCGGAAAAATCCAGTTTTTATGCACAGCGTTTTGTAACATACGTGGAAGCGCATGCTGTCGAATGCGTACCAATGTAAGCAAACTTTCCTCGTGAACCGTGAGAACCGTACCAAAATCCCTGCAGTAGGTCCTGGGATTAGCCTTCACACACAAACAGAAAAACTTGGGGAGGGGGGTACTAAATTACAATCACACTCCCGGAAAAAATTAGTGCGCCAGGATAAGCGACGTGATTTTTGGGAGATAGTAGACGTAGTGATAATGGTTTCAACGTCGTCCGCCAACAGAGAGCTTAGCGGCATAGCTACCAGAGCGCCATCTGTGTCTACCGTTTAATAGGGAATGCACACAAACAGAAGGTTCAGTGTGATGCAAACGTAAGAAGTAAGCAGGTAATCATGCCATGGGGACGCACCATGGGCTTCCTACAGCCACCTGAGCGAGTTTTTAAAGGGGTCAAACTGTGGCCATCCATGTTGCGGGACTGTTCTTTCGGAGAATTACCACACAAGTCGGACGTGCTGCATCATTTGGCAACGATGCTGGTATTAGTGGTCACGCGAACATTCTCACACCCGTAGACGAGGTTGTGGACGTCCATGCAGCACAGACATCCACCACCAATGTCGTTTTGTTAGGGCAGCCGTGGCAGATCGTTCAGCTACCACAGAACAGATGAGAGGGCTTGTGAGCCCGGACGGGTCAACATGAAGTGTTAGCAGTGGGCACGCACACCTCTAGCCCGTCTTTCACTCACGTGCATGGCTCGACTGATGCCGACAGAAGATGACCTTGAAGATGGAATGCCACGCCGTCGTCTTCAGCGATGAAAGCAGATTCTGCCTACGCGCCAGTGATGATCGTTTGCGCTACCTTCGTAGATCTGGTGAGTGCAGTCCAAGACACACTGGCCCCATCCTAGGGCTTATGGTTTGGGGTGTGTTAAGCTACAGTTCTACTCCACCTTTAGTGTTTGTGTAGGAGACGCTAACCAGCGCTCGGTACGTTCAGAATGTTGTTAGTGTGGTGTCACCGCCAGACACCACACTTTCTAGGTGGTAGCCTTTAAATCGGCCGCTGTCCGCTAGTATACGTCGGACCCGCGTGTCGCCAATATCAGTGACTGCAGACCGAGCACCGCCATACGGCAGGTCTAGAGAGACTCCCTAGCACTCGCCCAGTTGTACAGCCGACTTTGCTAGCGATGGTTCACTGTTTACATACGCCCTCATTTGCCGAGACAACAGTTTAGCATAGCCTTCAGCTACGTTATTTGCTACGACCTAGCAAGGCGCCATATTCAGTTACTATGTCTTCTGAACAGATAATATTGTGACTCGTGTACCGTCAAGAGCGACTTTCATCATTTATGGATTAAAGTTAATATCAAACTAATTCCGTCCGCTTGCTAAATTCTAATTCCTTGTCATGTTCCAGACCTCACGTCAGTATAGTCCTTCCCTCCTCACGCCAGCCTGCGTGAGCTACAACGCGTGCATTTCGACCTCCTCTCGTAACACGGTGTCGGCTCTTCTGCCAACACAACAGTTAGACCAATACTTTTGCCGTTCTTGCAACACGAAGGTGATGTGTTGTTCCAACGGGATAATTATCGCCCACACACTGCCCTTAAAACTCTCAACATGCTCTGCAAGACGTGCATCAATTTCCCTGTCCAGCACGACCTCCGGACTTCTCCCCACGCAAGCACGCGTGGGATATGATGGGATAAAAAGGCACTCGTGCCACTCGTCAACCAACAACCCTTACAGAACTACGTGAACAGGCCGAGCACTCGTAGTAAACGTATCCCAAGACAATATTGGCCATGTGTACGATCGACTGGATGCCAGAATAAGCACATGCATTGCCGCCAGTGGAGGCTACACCACGTACTAACATGCGTGTTACAAAATGGGTCGATACATGGTACCTCAGAACGGCTTCTGCCACTGATCTGTAAAAGTAATCATTTCATGTGCTCGATATGCACTGTTGCAGCAAATCTTGACTGAACTGGAAACCTCGAAAAGAGTGTACTAATTTTTACCGGTTGTGTATAAGGCAGCACATTCTGTTACATACTACCCACGTAAACAACCCTTCTTTGGAATCAATTCATCGATTAGTGAGAACCGTACCAAAATCCCACAAGTAGGTCCCGGGATTAGCCTTCACAAACAGGCAGAAAAGCGCGGCGGGAACAAATTTGTAATGTGTCTGGAAGAGCTTCGCTGATCTCTGGAGTTGTGGCGGTTGTTTACTTTACCGTTTTTCTCGTCAGATACTGCCTCTTCTCTAGATGACCACCTGGTAGCTAATATCATTGCCGTGAGATATCACCCCAAACGCCTGTTAGCTACAGAACATATACTATGCGTTCATCACTACTGTAATTATAAATTACATATGCAAACCTTACTCGTCAATCAGTCTATCTACACTTGCGGAAAAGCATCGCACCACCAAAAGATAGTGCAGACTAACAAAACTTCGGGAATACATTTGCCTAGGTGACATACTTAAGTGATTAACATTGTAAGTTCACAGGTTAAGTTAAGCGCGAGATAAGAAATTGCAAATGTGAAATAACCGGTGTAACAGCCAGAATGTTGAATGCAAGCATGCAAACGTGCAAGCATTGTGTTCTACAGGTGCTGGATGTCAGTTTGTGGAAAGGAGTCGGTCAATACAGGGGCGGTTAATGCTGGATAGGATGGCGCTGGAGTTGTCCGATGATGTCCCACACCTGCTCGGTTGGAGACAGATCTGGTGATCGAGCAAGCCAAAGCAACATGTCGATACTCTGTAGAATGTGTTGAGTTACAACCGCGGTGTGTGGGCGAGTGTTATCCTGCTGAAAAACATCTCCTGGAATGCTGTCCATCAATGGCAGCACAACAGGTCGTATCATCAAACTGACGTACAAATTTGCAGTTCGGCTGCATGGGATAAACACGAGAGCGCTCCGGCTGTCACACGAAATCGCACCCCAGACCATAACTCTAAGTGTAGTTCCAGTGCGTCTAGCACGCAGACAGGCTGGTTCCAGCTCCTCAATTGTCCTACTAAAAACCAACACACGGCCATCACTGGCACCGAGGCAGAACCAGCTTTCATCATAAAACACAACAGACCTCTACCCTGCCCTCCAATGAGCTGTCACTTGAAATCGCAAATGGCACTGGTTTTGAGGTCACTAGAATGTACGCTGCAGGGCATCTGGGTCGGAGTTGACCTCGAAGTAACCGATTTGTAACAGTTCGTTGTATGACTGTGGTGCCAACTGCTGCTCAAATTGCTGCTGCAGATACAGTGCGATGCGACAGAGCCATACACCTTACACGTTGTTCTTCCCTCTCGGTAATGCCACGTGGCCGATCGGTGCCCGCTCTTCTTGCGACCGTACATTACCGTGACCACCGCTGCTAGCAATCATGTACAGTGAATACATTCCTGCCACGTCTTTCTGCATTATTGCAGAAGGAACATCCAGCTTCCCTATAACACGACACCGTGTAAACTCAGTGAGGTGTTGATAATGGCGGCTTTGTAGCCTTAAAGGCATTCTCGACGAAAATCAACTCACCACGTCCAGTCTTAAAGCTAACTAACGCTCACGACCGTTACAGTGTGTATTTAAAGCAATCCTGATTTGCATCCTCGTAGAGGCATTACTAGAGCTACCCTTAGGCGACTGGCGCGACATTTAAATGACATCATTTTTCAGATGTAGAAATACACTTGCAATTTCATTTACGCCGCCGAACTCCTTCTCGGTGCTGCGACTTTTTCCCGTCAGTGTGTACGCAAACCTTCCTCGCGAATAAATCTACCTATTAGTGAGTATCCCACAAAATATCCTGAAATTAATGTTCACGTACCGTACCGAGGTACTTCAATATATAATATCTATAGATATATATTGGTTGTATGCTCCCGGAAAGTGTGGTAGAATTTATGGAAAAAAAGTCAGAGATTTAACTGAGACTCGACACGGATAAAATAACACTTTGTGAAAGCAAGGCGGAAAGTAGAATTTGGGAAGCTGGAGAGTGTAGACAAAGAGAGCTGTGTCCGTGGCAGCAGGTGCTGGTGTTGTTGGGAGAGGCTAATTGTCCCTGCGGGAGGCAACGAGCGGAATAGGAGCGCCCAGCGTGAGCGCCGCCTAATCTTCGGCGGACACAGAAATAGGCGACTACTATTTATACGACGCCATCTCGTGAACGGCGACTCTTGGCGATATTGACGGCACGAATACTAACAGCACGGCGCGCCCGACACGCGCTCCCTCCTGCATTCCTTCCTTGTGCGCTGCGGCCTGTCCGCTAACACGGCTGCGCGAACGGGAGGGGAGACAGTACAGGAAGAACACACTGGGGACAGGTCCAGTTAAATAAATAAAAAAAAAGATGCCGCCTTATTCGTACAAAATTTAATGTTGTTGTTGTTGTTGCGGTCTTGAGTCCTGAGACTGGTTTGATGCAGCTCTCCATGCTACTCGACCCCGTGCAAGCTTCTTCATCTCCCAGTACCTACTGCAACCTACATCTTTCTCTATCTGTTTAGTGTATTCATCTCTTGGTCTCCCTCTACGATTTTTACCCTCCACACTGCCCTTCAATACTAAACTGGTGCCGGCCGGAGGGGCCGTGCGGTTCTAAGCGCTACAGTCTGGAGCCGAGCGACCGCTACGGTCGCAGGTTCAAATCCTGCTTCGGGCATGGATGTGTGTGATGTCCTTAGGTTAGTTAGGTTTAATTAGTTCTAAGTTCTAGGCGACTAATGACCTCAGAAGTTAAGTCGCATAGTGCTCAGAGCCATTTGAACCATTACTAAACTGGTGATCCCTTGATGCCTCAGAACATGTCCTACCAACAGATCCCTTCTTCTAGTCAAGTTGTGCCATAAACTTCTGTTCTCCCCAATCCTATTCAATACCTCCACATTAGTTATATGATCTACCCATCTAATCTTCAGCATTCTTCTGTAGCACCACATTTCTCTTCTTGTCCAAACTAGCTATCGTCCATGTTTCACTTCCATACATGGCTACACTCCACATAAATACTTTCAGAAACGACTTCCTGACACTTAAATCTATACTCAATGTTAACAAATTTTACATCTTCAGAAACGCTTTCCCTGCCATTGCCAGTTTACATTTTCTATCCTCTCTACTTCGGCAATCATCATTTTGCTTCCCAAATAGCAAAACTCCTTTACTACTTTAAGTGTCTCATTTCCTAATCTAGTTCCCTCAGCGTCACCCGACTTAATTCGACTACATTACATTATCGTCGTTTTGCTTTTGTTGATGTTCATCTTATATCCTCCTTTCAAGACACTTTGTTTCCTTCACTGCTTGCTCAATGTACAGATTGAATAACATCGGAGAGAGGCTACAACCCTGTCTCACTCCCTTCCCAACCACTGCTTCCCTTTCATGTCCCTCGACTCTTGTAACTGGCGTCTGGTTTCAGTACAAATTGTAAATAGCCTTTCACTCTCTACATTTCACCCCTGCCACTTTCAGAATTTGAAAGAGAGTATTCCATTCAGCATTGTCAAAAGCTTTCTCTAAGTCTACAAATGCTAGAATCGTAGGTTTGCCTTTCCTTAATCTAGCTTCTACGATAAGTCGTAGGGACAGTATTGCCTCACGTGTTTCAATATTTCTACGGAATCCAAACTGATCTTCCCCGAGGTCGGCTTCTACCAGTTTTTCCATTCGTCTGTAAAGAATTTGCGTTAGTATTTTGAATCCGTGACTTATTAAACTGATTGTTCGGTAATTTTCACATCTGTCAGCACCTGCTTTCTTTGCGATTGGAATTATTATATTCTTATTGAAGTCTGAGGGTATTTCGCCTGTCTCGTACATCTTGCTCACCAGATGGTAGAGTTTTGTCAGGACTGGCTCTTCCAAGGCCGTCAGTAGCTCGAATGGAATGTTTTCTACTACCGGGGCCTTGTTTCGACTCAGGTCTTTCAATGCTCTGTGAAACTCTTCACGCAGTATCGTATCTCCCATTTCATATTCATCTACATCCTCTTCTATTTCCATAATATTGTCCTCAAGTACATTGCCTTTGTATAGACCCTCTATACACTCCTTCCATCTTTCTGCTTTCCCTTCTTTGCTTAGAACTGGGTTTCCATCTGAGCTCTTGATTATCGTACAAGTGGCTCTCTTTTCTCCAGATGTCTCTTTTTCTGTAGGCAGTATCTATCTTACCCCTAATGAGATAAGCCTCTACATCCTTACATTTGTCCTCTACCCATGCCTGCTTAGCCATTTTGCACTTCCTGTCGATCTCATTTTTGAGACGTTTGTATTCCTTTTTGCCTGCTTCATTTACTGCATTTTTGTATTTTCTCCTTTCATCAATTAAATTCAATATTTGTTCTGTTACCCAAGGATTTCAACTAGCCCTCGTCTTTTTACCTACTTAATCCTCTGCTGCCTTCACTACTTCATCTCTCAAAGCTACCCATTCTTCTTCTAGTGTATTTCTTTCCCCCATTCCTGTCAATTGATCTCTTATGCTCTCCTTGAAACTCTGTACAACCTCTGGTTTAGTCAGTCTATCCAGGTTCCATCTCCTTAAATTCCTACCTTTTTGCAGTTTCTTCAATTTTAATCTACAGTTCATAACCAATAGCTTGTGGTCAGAGTCCACATCTGCCCGTGGAAACACGCTCGGGTTCCCAGGTTCGATTCCCGGCGGGGTCAGGGATTTTCTCTGCCTCGTGATGACTGGGTGTTGTGTGCTGTCCTTAGGTTAGTTAGGTTTAAGTAGTTCTAAGTTCTAGGGGACTGATGACCATAGATGTTAAGTCCCATAGTGCTCAGAGCCATTTGAACCATTTTTTGCCTATGGAAATGTCTTACAATTTAAAACCTGGCTCCTAAATCTCTGTCTTACCATTATACAGCGTGTTTCAGAAATGACCGGTATATTTGAAACGGCAATACAAACTAAACGAGCAGCGATAGAAATACACCGTTTGTTGCAATATGCTTTGGACAACAGCACATTTTCAGTCAGACAAACTTTCGAAATTACAGTAGTTACAATTGTCAACAACAGATGGCGCTGCGGTCTGGGAAACTCTATAGTACGATATTTTCCACATATCCACCATGCGTAGCAATAATATGGCGTAGTATCTGAATGAAATTACCCGAAACCTTTGACAAGGTGTCTGGCGGAATGGCTTCACATGGAGATGAGATGTACTGCTTCAGCTGTTCAATTGTTTCTGGATTCTGGCGGTACACCTGGTCTTTCAAGTGTCCCCACAGAAAGAAGTCACAGGGGTTCATGTCTGGCCAATAGGGAGGCCAATCCACGCCGCCTCCTGTATGTTTCGGATAGCCCTAAGCAATCACACGATCATCGAAATATTCATTCAGGAAATTAAAGACTTCGGGCGTGCGATGTGGCCGGGCACCATCTTGCATAAACCACGAAGTGTTCGCAGTGTCGTCTAAGGCAGTTTGTACCGCCACAAATTCACGAAGAATGTCCAGATAGCGTGATGCAGTAATCGTTTCGGATCTGAAAAATGGGCCAATGATTCCTTTGGAAGAATTGGCGGCCCAGACCAGTACTTTTTGAGGATGCAGGGACGATGGGACTGCAACATGGGCTTTTCGGTTCCCCATATGCGCCAGTTCTGTTTATTGACGAAGCCGTCCAGGCAAAAATAAGCTTCGTCAGTAAACCAAATGCTGCCCACATGCATATCGCCGTCATCAATCCTGTGCACTATATCGTTAGCGAATGTCTCTCGTGCAGCAATTGTAACGGCACTGAGAGGTTGCCGCGTTTGAATTTTGTATGGATAGAGGTGTAAACTCTGGCGCATGAGACGATACGTGGACGTTGGCGTCATTTGGACCGGAGCTGCAACACGGCGAACGGAAACCCGAGGCCGCTGTTGGATCACCTGCTGCACTAGCTACGCGTTGCCCTCTGTGGTTGCCGTACGCGGTCGCCCTACCTTTCCAGCACGTTCATCCGTCACGTTCCCAGACCGTTGAAATTTTTCAAACAGATCCTTTATTGTATCGCTTTTCGGTCCTTTGGTTACATTAAACCTCCGTTGAAAACTTCGTCTTGTTGCAACAACACTGTGTTCTAGGCGGTGGAATTCCAACACCAGAAAAATCCTCTGTTCTAAGGAATAAACCATGTTGACCACAGAACACTTGCACGTTGTGAACAGCACACGCTTACAGCAGAAAGACGACGTACAGAATGGCGCACCCACAGACTGCGTTGTCTTCTATATCTTTCACATCACTTGCAGCGCCATGTGTTGTTGAAAATTGTAACTACTGTAATTTCGAAAGTTCGTCCGCCTGAAAATGTACTGTTGTCCCAAGCATATTGCAACAAACGGTGTATTTATATCGCTGCTCGTTTAGTTTTTATTGCTGTTTCAAATATACCGGCCATTTTTGAAACACCCTGTATAATCTATGTGAAACCCGTCAGATACTTACAAATTTAATGTAAAACCATAAATAACACGTTGCAAATACCAGGAGAAAAGAAATGCAAGGAAATATTTTAAGTTCACTAAGCACCACAGAAGCCTGCATATCAAAACGTACTGGTTCTGTATGTCATAACACACAAACACTGATGACAAGAAAGGAAAATTTGATTTCTTTTACAGTTAAGTACTATGACAAAAGAAAATAACAGGAAACCAGGAACAAGAATTTAAATCAGATAGAGAACAACAGAATGAGAAGCAAATTTTTTCTCAGTCTTTCATTCCGACGTAAAAACTAAGTGACTAGAGTGAATCAATGAAAAAATAGAAGAGACATGAGGACTTGATAAGAGGTTTCGAAAAAAGTAAAATAAGTAAAAATGGTTCAAATGGCTCTGAGCACTATGGGACTCAACTGCTGTGGTCATTAGTCCCCTAGAACTTAGAACTACTTAAACCTAACTAACCTAGGGACATCACACACATCCATGCCCGAGGCAGGATTCGAACCTGCGACCGTAGCAGTCGCACGGTTCCGGACTGCGCGCCTAGAACCGCGAGACCACCGCGGCCGGCTAAAATAAGTAACAGAAAATTAAAATAAGTTATAAGAACTTAAAAGGGATAAAAACAATAAGAAAAAAGAGCACTGTTAGTGTATACAGAGGTGACAAAATCATGAATTAGCGACACGGGCATATACAGATGGCGGTAGTACTGCATGGCAGTGCATTGAAGGAACTGTTATTTGTAGTCACGTGATTCCTGTGAAAAGGTTTACTATGTGAATATGGACATACGGCGGGAATAACGGACTATGAACGCAGCTACATGCATGGGACGATCCAATTCGAATATCATTAGGCAATTCAGTTTTCCGAGACCCGCAGTGACAGGAGAGCGCCGAGAATACCAGATGTCAGGCATTGCCTCTCATCACGGACAATGCAGTGGCCGACAGTCTTCACTTGCAACGGCATTTGCGCAGGGCCGTCAGCGCTAACAGACGAGCAACACTGCCTAACATAACCGTAGAAATTGTCCTCTGGTCCACCTGAACCGATTACGAACTGGAATTGGTTATGTTCGGCTACATGGAGACCAATTTCAGCCACTCACAGACTTCATATTCCCGAGCAGCGATGGGGTTTTTATGGATGACAATGTGCCATGTCATTGGACCACAATTATTCACGATTGGTTTGAAGAACATTCTGGACATTTTGGAATGATCTGGCCACCCAGATCGTCCAACACGAATCCCATCGAATATTCACGGGACATTATCTCAGTTTGTGCACAGAATCCGGCACCGGCAGCATTTTCGCAATTATGAGCGGCTATAGACGCAGCATGACTCAGTATTTCTGCAGGGGACTTTCAACTTGTTGTGGAGTCAATGCCACTTGGAGTTGCTGCACCACGCCGATCAAAAGGCGGTGCAGTACGATACTAGGAGACATCCCATCACTTCAGTGTACATAGTGTTTTCACATGCCAGCTGACAGACATAATTTTTTCCGTATTTAGATTACGGGGCCGTGAAGAAAGTTTAGGGAGACAATATCCGAAATTGAGAATTTTTGCTACAAATGAATTCCTGTTTCAACGTAATTACCTCTTAGGTCGATAACGTTTCTACACGTTTTTGAAGTGTGTAAGTCACTACAAGCAAATCTCTTAAAGTGTTACACCCAGTCTGTCAGTTGCATCAACGAAGATTGAATGGCCAGTGCAGAAAACTAAAATAACTTTGGTGTACAATTAGCTGAACATCATATAACTTGAGCTTATCAGAGTAATCAATAAACGTAGGCAACATTGTCACACTGTCGACATTTTAGCTGTAGTATCTTGTGACACAAGGGCTACACTAAAGAGCTATCCAAAAGTAACTTGAGGGTATGGGGCTATAGAATGCGGACAATACGTTTAGAACAGGAATCCCAAATTAGAAGTAGCAGATGCGGGTATTGTCTACCAGTAACAGTGTAAGTGTTTTGAATTGCAGAAAGACGGGAAGAGTAATTACTCCTAACATCTGTCAGCTGCATGTCAAAAAGCAAAGAAAGCGACAAATCACCTGTTGCGAACCGGAACAATCAACTTTGGTAACCAGTTATCAAAGTTGCCAGAGACCGGTGTGCCGTCATTGTGTTAAGAGACTGGTCCCCTTCGAGGAGGGCTACAGCGCGATCATGGAAAGGCGTCAGGTCAAAGTACAGTTTCACAAATTCTTATCGCATTATTTCTAAATTATTAACCTATGAAACTTCGCTGCATTAGAAGAATTTATTAATTTGCCTCAGATTTTTTCGGAAAAACACCTTTAACCTTAACTTTTGACCCGTGAAGAGGTAGGAATAACATTCACTGCAATGCACGGTTTGATGCATGTGATCGCTTCTCAACACTTAAATAATTTCAGTTTGTTACTTTGCGCAGGAGGATCGCCTGTTGAACTGTGCTGGGCAACATTTCAAATGTTTTCTTCAGGTACTTGTTAAGTAATATTTAAAAAATTGATCTAAACATAGCGTTTCAAGCGCGCGCGCACCACACATACACACACACATACATTATTAACCCCCCCCCCCCCCCCCTCGAAGATGTAAGTGACACTGACAAGTAATTTGATGTGACACATGGGGCCACAAATGTCGGGAAATATCCGAATAGCGGATGACAGATGTTGAACATGTGGCGTCAACAAATGCCGTACATCGCTGCACGTGTTGCTGTTGAGCCAGTCGGTCTGTCGCACGTGAACATCCCAACGGCAGTGGCGCATTCACGTCGTTGTGCCTCTGGCCCTACTTGCGCGACTTCAGCGCTTGGAACTCAGAGTTCGAGTCTTGCAGCTGGCAAGAAAATTTTTTTTTCATTGCGTTAGACAGTTATGTGTTTAATCTGAGATATGATTTATTTTTTTATGTACTGGTCTCCCGTTTTCTAATGGTTAACTGCAAGGCACTGTACGACAAAAATCTACCGTAGTTACAAGTAAATACGTATAAGCTTCCGAACTCCATCGTTACCAGTAAATGACCCACGTTTTCTTTACGAAATAAAGTCTGCAAAAAAAGGCCAAATGGAAAAAACTCAAAATAATAAAAGGTTTTGCTTCGTTACAGTTTTTTAGCTTCTTCATTCACAGTGAAAACAGAGAAGCGAAGTGTAGCATTGTCGATCGATGGATGAACGGCGAAGTAAGGCACATGTTGAACATTTGTCGTCTATTTTGGGGGTATTCCTCTACATTTACGGCCCCATGTGTCTCATATTAAATTACTTTTCTCAGTGTCATATACGTCGCTTCGGGGTTTTCAAACGTTAGTTGGGTGTCCCAGGAAGAATGTTCAATATTTACAGATATTACACAAATGCCCCTTTGGAAAAAAAACATCATATGGACATATGCTCTATTCCGAATGGTTTCTGAGACAAAACACATTAAATTTAACTTTTGTACGTCTTTATTGAATAATTCGAAAACTGTACCCTTAGCCAAAACATGTCACAGCACAGAATTAAACTACATTCAATTTCCAACAAAAACGACCTATTCATTCTTTTCTCCAGGACCAATAGTTCGCCCGAAGGGAGCGAGAGAATACTGAAAATCTCGCGCGACGCGAATTTTCTGTAGGTAGTTCCCCGAACTGACAGACCACAAGTGTCCTATATTAAATTGTTCGTCTCGACTTCCGCTATAGTATTGACTAGTGTGGTATACCAGTGACACTATTATGAATAATACAGAAAATTATAACAATGTACATTAAATGGGTTCCGTTCTGAGACCACTCTGAATAGATCATATGTCCATACGAAGCTGCCTGCTTCAGATAATCGCTCCTGTCATATTTCTGAATACAGGCCATTCGACCTAGAACATCCTGTATACAACCAAGAACACTTCCCGATGTCATCACATTATCAGACAGTACGTTCGGAAGTTAGTGTGGTGCGTTCAAATGTTTGCTATGCATTGGAATTGCAAAATTCTGTGGTATAGAGAACATCTTGATTGGGACTGAAGTGTCAATCTCTCAGACAAATACCGGTTCAGTTATTCTGGACACAGGATAGATGGAGGGAGACAAAGAACTTTCTCAATCCTCAAACCCAGTGTAACCGAACTACTACAACTGACTATCAATAATGGTACACTATGTGTATCTACATCTACATGGCTACTCTGTAATTCATAATAAAGTGCCTGGGAGAACGTTCATCCAACCATCTTCAAGCTATTTCTTTACATTTCCATTTACGAAAAGCGCGCGAAGGAAACGACACTTCAGTCTTTCTGTGCGAGCTCTGATTTCTCTCACTTTACTACAATGTTCATTTCTCCCTATGTAGGTGGGGGACAATAAAATATTATTGCATTCGGAGGAGAAAGTTTCATGAGACGATGTTGCCGCAAGAAAAGAGGCTTTGTCTGAATGATTGCCACCCCAAATTGCATGTTATATCCGTGGCACTCACTCCTATTTCGTGATAATACAAAACGAGCTGCCCTTCTTTGAACTTTTTCGATTCCTCCGTCAACACTATCCGATGCTGATAACACACCGCGCAGCAATACTCCAAAAGAGGATGATGGACAAACCTAGTGCAGGCATTCTCCTTAATAGACCTGTTGCATCTTCTAAGCGTTCTGCCAATAATCGGATTCTTTACTTCGTTTCCGCCACAACAGTATCAATGCGATCGTTCCAATTTAAGTAATCCTAAAGTATTCATTCAGTTGAATACACAGTATTTATATTTACCTATATATATTTATTTCATTTATCATGTAATCTAAATTATCGGATTCCTTTTATTACTTGTGTTGATGACTTCACATTATTCTTTATTTAGAGTCAACTGCTACTTTTCTCCCCATTAAGGTATCTTACCTAAATCATTTTTCAGTTGGTTTTGATCGTCTAAGGACTTTACAAAACGGTAAATTACAGTTGTTTCATCTGCAAACAATCTAAGAAGGCTGCTCAGATTGTCTCCGATATCGTTTATAGGGATCAGGAACAGCAGAAGCCTATAACACTTCCTTTGGGGACGCCAGATATAGCTTCCGTTTTACTCGATGACTTTCCGCCAGGTACTACGAACTGTGACCTTCCTAACAGGGATGCAACTTTATTAGACGTCACTTCCGTGAATCTTTAAACATGGCATCAATTTGAGATGCCCTGTCGACAGCACTCGGTACTTCGTGTGAATAAAGAGCTAGTTGCATTTCTCAAGGACAATATTTTCCGAATCCGTGTTGGCTGTTTGTTAAAAAATTATTTTATCCAAGGTAATTCATAATGTTCGAACACACAAAAAGCTCTATAATCCTACTGCAAACCAACGTTACGGATGGGGTTCTGTAATTCACTGGAGTACTCATATTTTCTTTCCTGAGAATTGGTGGGGCCTGTGCAACTATCCAGTCTTTAGGGTACCTATCTTCCGTCGAGTGAGCAGTTGTATATGACATCTAAGAATGGAGCGATTGTATCAGCATACTCCGAAAGGAACCTAAATGGTATACAGTCTGGGGCCAAGGCCCAGCCTTCATTAAGCGATTTAAGCTACTGCGCTATGCCCAGGATATCTACTTGTAAGTTGGAAGTTCTTGATTCGCATTCTGAAACATTTACTTCACCTTATTTTGTGAAGAAATCAAGGGAACTTCACCAAAGTATACGAACAACTATTGGAGGACATTAATATAATGTGTGTCAACACTTCACCGTTATGACAGCTTGACGAAACGAGTAAAGCAGGTTGGGTTTCTGGGCAGATCAGTCCATTTCAGTAATATTATTGTCCACAAGCCACTGCCTCACAGATGCTGCTTTGTGGCACGGTGCATTGTAATGTTGGTACAAACAAACACGGTCTCCGAAGTGTTCCTCCACTGTGCGCACTACACAAGGAGGTTTACATCGTTTCCCACTTAGCGTTCCCGTAAGAGCATTAAGGGGACCACATCCTAACAACCATAAACATCCCATACTGTAACACCACCATCTGTGTACTCCATTGTCTGCACTACACATGATGGCAGGTGGTGATCCCCTGTCATTCACCAATACCAGACTCTTCCATCGGACTGCCGTAGGGTATAGCGTGATTTCTCACTCAAAAATTACTCGTTTCCAGTCGTCTATAGGCCGGTGGCGTGACTCTTTACACCACCCCAAGTGTCGCTCAGCATTGACTACAGAAATATGTGGTTTATGAGAAGCTGCTTGATCATTGTACCTATTGTACCCCATTCCTTTTAACTCTCAAGTGTCTCCCACTCGATTTGGCGTAGTCCGTGATGGAAGAGGCTAACCTCCCAGATCTATCTCCGTCTTGTGTCGAAGCGCGTCCAGCACAGAATCTGGCACACCATTCAACAACGGTGGTTTTCGACAGACATGTTGCCCCATACATTCTTCATTCTCGCATGAATGTCTAGTGGTTCTTGTCCTTCGGGGGCCAATAAAAAAATAACAGCAAGTTAATCCTGCTCGGACGCAATTGTTAATGACAGCGCCATAGTTCACGTTTCCACATTTACCGCACACACTTCGGACAGACACATGTCGGTGCTTGCATACCCGAATCGAAGTCGCAACTACGTTGCATATACGCTTCAGCAGCAGCCTCAAACGGAATCTTTTTGATCGCCCTTTCTTTTTAAAAGTCCTGTAAGGTCTGGACTCCAATCCACATTTTTACATTGGAAATGGCACAGTGACTAGCCAACAACGCCTCTGCTATAGTGTTTTATCTGTTTATTGCCCATAGTTCCGCTTTTATCCTAAGTTTTATGAGTTGATGCACTTCAAGATTTACTTTCGCTGTATGTGTGTGTGTGTGTGTGTTTTACAGGAATATGTTTTATGTTTACTTTAGTGAAAGTTTTAACATGTTATTGTTTTTGAACACACTCACCTGTCACTTTCTCGAGTAACTAAAGACCTATTATCTATCATCATGATCTCGTCTAGTGCTATTATATTTCCAGCCCAGGAAGCAGAAACTATCGCTCACCTGGGTCTAAACCCGCACCGGTGGTAATACCATGGGCTGCGTACGTTGACCTCAGCACTGTGACCGGCTTGCGATTAACAAGATGAGTAGTCACCGGCGCGGAAGTGTCCCTCGTGCACACAAAGGGACCATAGCGCCGATACGAGATAGATGAGCCTGATGGGTCACCAGCGCATCACTCTTCCCAACTGATACCTCCGAGATAAGTTCAGTCACACTACATCACGTTTCACGAGCCATCAATATTCCGCCACAAAGCAATCACGTAATGTGGGGTTGGTTCTACTTTTCGGCGCAGTAGCTATTGCACCACGGAAGTCTTCTTTTATGCACTGACTAACTGCGTATATGATGAATAATTGGAAAGGTTCTTTGCCCCAGTGTCATCTACAAAAAAATCTTAATTCACGACTGTCATGTCCGATGTTTCTCCTTACCGAACAACCACAGTGAAAGAGCAAACAGCATCTGCGCCATTATAGTTCAGTAGCATCTGAGTGTATTTTTATTACTTAGTAGTGGTAACATTTCTGCTCATGCATAGGCGAGAATACAGTTTCTTTTACAGTTAATTTAATAACCGTTGTGGGCGGTTATTCGAAAATCTATTCCAATGAGTATATAGCTTCTCTCTCCATTTTTTTCTCCGAATTTTGACGTTTTAGAAAGGCACTAAAATTCACACGAACAACAATGGCGGAATTCTGAGTATACAGGTACGTAGCAGCACAGTAAGTAAGACATATTTACGACGTACAGATTTCGTATTCTTTTCTGGAGAACACTATATTCTTCTTTCATGTAAATTTTCCAGTGTACGTGTCACAAAATGCATCCGAAATATAATTAACTATCTGATCCAGTGATCTGGCAACTAAGGTATATCAGTATATCGTAGATATTCCCGAGTGGTGCGTATGTGTAAGATACTATACAACCTTTATATAGTACAAGACTAGATACACCGAAAAGTTTTTGCAACAGACGATATAGCAGCATCGCAAACGTGTTTGACATTCGTATATGATGGCAACAGAAACCGTAACACTTCGTGCTTCTGACATAAGGGTAAGGATTTATTGAATATCTTGCAGACACTGATGTGGCTGCTGTCTGCGCTAAATACTCAATTACAATCGTGGCAGAAAATATTGCACTTCCATTCCAAGAAAATGTAATGTAGGTTGAAGTGTGACTGACGTATCAATCGACGCTGCAGTCTCAAAGTAGCAAGAAAAACATGTAATAATTATTAACGAGAGATCTAGAAGCAGGAAATGCTCTCATGTACAGGGTAAGTACAGAGGAAGATACTACTTAGGCTAACAGGTATTTATATCGCACATAACTGTTACCAGAACTTCGAATAGATGCGGTTGCATAAATACTGTCTCAAGTGAAACTCTGGTGGTTGATCGCAGGTTTCTACAGATATATATTGTGGGAATTAAGATTGGCTTAATCATGACCAGTAACTGCAGCGCTCACCTACGTGTCGAGGATATCTTTAATATAACTTTAGTTTTATCGAATGGGAACACTCGTAAAACATAAGGCTTATTACAGCGACATGTTAAAAAAAGGATTCAGAGGACGTCCAACACGTTTGTCTTACGGGTTGACTATTCAACCTCTACAAAAGTCGTTGAGCGTGTCTTGTGGAGACCGATGGTATTCTTTCGAATACCGGTAGTGTCCGAAAGCTGGATGCAAGGGATGTACTGAAGCAGCAGTCGTGCATAGACAACAGACTAGAAAACAATCTAATAAAGCAATATACATCCTTTCAATAAATTGTAGCTTTCCAGCAGAGGTCTAATACAGAAAGTCGACCAAATATAGATTGAACCATAGGTATTTACGATGTTTTTATGTGAAAAATAAACTGTACTACAAGCATTGAGACACAGTCAACACATAAAATTATTTCTGTCGACCCTACAGCTTATTGACTTTCATTATATCCTGTGGGGAAAAAATGGCTCTGAGCACTATGCGACTTAACTTCTGAGGTCATCAGTCCCCTAGAACTTAGAACTACTTAAACCTAACTAACCTAAGGACATCACACACGTTCATGCCCGTTGCAGGATTCGAACCTGCGACAGTAGCAGTCACGCGGTTCCAGACTGTAGCGCTTAGAACCGCTCGGCTACTCGGGCCGGCCCTGTGCGAAAGTATCATGCAGAAATTTTCTCTGCGCCAGTAGGGTTTTCAGAGAGAATATGGGCACTGAGACTCTTTTAAGATGGCTACAGCGATACCTTCATGCTTGTGCACAGAGTTGTGCCAATACTGGTCTAGCAATTCATATGTCAGACATCGGCAAGGTGTGTGCAGCTGGTGCCTAACAAAACACCAACAGTGATCAGCCAGAAGATTATGACCACCTACCTAATATCCGGTATGCCCAATTTTGGCACGGATCTCAGTGGCGACGCGTTGTGGCATGAAAGAAATAGGGCCTTGGTAGGTCCCTAGAGGGAGCTGCCACGACATATGCACTCGCAAATCACCTAATTCCCGTAAATCTCAGGGAGGGGGCGCAATGAGCTCTGACGCCACGTTCAATCACATTCCAGATGTGTTCGATCGCGTTCAGATCTGACGAGTTGGGAGATCTGCACATCAGTTAGAGCTCGCCACCTTGTTCCTCGAACCACTCCACACTCCACACTCCAGGTCTTATGACATGTCGAATTATCTTGTTGAAAAATGCCACCGTCGTCGAAAAACATGGTCGCCATGAAGGGGTATACTTGGCCTGCAACCAGTATACGATACTCCTTGCACAAGCTCCACTCGACCCACGGATGCCCGCGTGAATGATCCCCAAAGCATTATGGAGACGCCACCAGCTTGTCTCCATCACACAGAACAGGTATCAAGGAACCGTTCCCCTGGAAGACGACGATTCGCACCATCCCATAGGCATAAAGAAGAACGTATCGGAATTTATCAGAGCATGCAACGCTCTGCCACTGCACCAACGTCCAGTGCCGACGTTCACATGCCAATATCAGTCGTAGTTGCCGATGATGTGGTGTTGGCACTGGGACATGCATGGATCGTCGTCTGCAGAGGTCCAGCGTTAGGATCATTCGGTACACTGTGTGTTCAGACACACTTTAACTATGCCCAACATTGAAGCCTGACGTTAGTTCCGGCACAGTTCGCTGCCTCTACTGTATTTCCAGTGTGCCCAGCCTACAACGTCCAACATCTGCAATGATGGGTGGTCGCCCAATCCCACGACGTCTGGACGTGGTTTCATCTACGTTTATCATGTGTTGCAGACACCTCAGCACTCCTCGAACATCCGACAAGTCGTGCAGCTTCCGAAATACTCGTGCAGAGACTCCAGGGCATCACAAACTGCCTTCCGTCAAACTCAGATAGATCGCGCGCCTTCCCCATTCTACACACGGACAGCACGCTCACTGATAATACACTGCAGAGCCAAAGAAACTGATACACTTGCCTAATATTGTGTAGGGCCCCCATGAGCACGCAGAAGTGCCGCAACACGACGTGGCATGGACCCCACTGGAGGGAATTGACACTATGAATCCTTCAGAGCTGTCCATAAATTTGGAGATCTATTCTGAACAGCACGTTGCAAGGCGTCCCAGATATGCTCCATAATGTTCATGTCTGGGGAGTTTGGTGGCCAGCAGAAGTGTTTAAACTCAGAACAGTGTTCCTGGAGCCACTCTGTAGCAATTCTGTTCTGGACGTGTGGGGTGTCGCATTGTCCTGCGGGAATTGTCCAAGTCCGTCATAATGCACAATGGACATGAATGGATGCAGGTGATCAGACAGGAGGCTTACGTACGTCTCACCTCTCAGAGTCGTATCTAGACGCATGAGGGGTCCCATATCACTCCAACTGCACACGCCCCACACCATTACAGAGGCTCCACCAGCTTGAACAGTCCCCTGCTGAGATGCAGGGTCCATGGATTCATGAGGTTGTCTCCATGCCCTTACACGTCAATCGGCTCGATACAATTTGAAACGAGACTCGTCCAACCAGGCAACATGTTTCCAGCCATCTACAGTCCAACGTCGGTGCTGACGGGCCCAGGCGAGGCGTAAAGCTTAGTGTCGTGCAGTCACGAGTAGGCCTTCGGTTCCGAAAGCCCATATCGGTGATGTGCCGTTGAATAGTTCGCATGCTGACACTTGTCGATGGTCCAGAATTAAAATCTGCAGCAATTTGCGGAAGGGTTGCACTTCTGTCACGTTGAACCATTTTCTTCAGTCGTCATCGGTCCCGTTCTTGCAGGATCTTTTTCCGGCCACAGCGATGTCGGAGATTTGATGTTTTACCGGATTCCTGATATTCACGGTACAGTGGTGAAATGGTCGTACGGGAAAATCCGCGCTTCATCGCTAACTCGGAGATGCCGTGTCCCATCGCTCGTGTGCCGACTATAACACCAGGTTCAAACTTACATCTTGATAACCTGCCATTGTAGCAGCAGTATCCGATCTATCAACTGCGCCAGCCACTTGTCATATAAAGGCGTTGCCGGCCGCAGCGCCGTAATCTGCCTATTTTGCATATGTGTGTATTTGAATAAGCATGCCAATACCAGTTTCTTTGACGCTTCAGTGTACATGCATCGTGTGTATGTGTGTGTGTGTGTGTGTGTGTGTGTGTGTGTGTGAGAGAGAGAGAGAGAGAGAGAGAGAGAGAGTGACAAGCAGTGACAAGCAGGTGACAGTGGTATCACCCTAGCGGTTTTATATCGGTAGCAGGTCTTTGGTCATTAGGTTATGGCTCATCACTGTTCTGCACAGCAGAAAGGCTACAGCTGCAACTGACGGATGCCTGTAGAGTGGTGATTCATTTTCTCGCGGAATATAGGATACAGTTTGACAAATCACACTAGCTAGTAGGATCGTCAGAACACTGTGTATTCATTAATGTTTATACTATCGTGAATAGAAGAGCCCAAGGTGTAGGATTAGGGTTTAATGTCGCATCTACAATGAGATCATTACAGACGCAGCGAAAGATCGGGAAGGAAAAAGCGATTAAAATGGCGCAGTAGTTAAGGTATTGGGCTCGCACTAGGTTTTAGCGGGATTCAAACCCGTGTCTGTCCTTCCAGATTTACGTTTTCCGTAACTTTCTCAAATCGCACAATGGAAATTCCGGAATAGTTCCCGTGTAATTACGTGGAAAAATTCCTTCCATTTACTTGCCGCAATACAGACTGTGCTTCATTATAAATGATATGATCGTCGATGACACTTTAATACTTACTCTACCTATCCATCTCACTGGACGAGGATGGCAGAGGTAAGGTGGCTTTTGGAAACTCATAAAAACCAAAATCTGAATGATCAGACGGGGATTTTAATCTCATACTTCTGCATTTTTCTTCTTACAAATGGCTCTGAGCACTACGGGACATAACTTCTGAGGTCATCAGTCCCCTAGAACTTAGAACTACTTAAACCTAACTAACCTAAGGACATCACACACATCCATACCCGAGGCAGGATTCGAACCTGCGACCGTAGCGGTCGCGCGGTTCCAGACTGCAGCGTCTAGAACCGCTCGGACACTTCTTCTTACAGTCTGGGGTTGAACTTCGTGTAGAAAATCCAATGCCTTAAGTACTATGCCTGCCGATCGCTCGATAGGTAGGGGAATGAAGCTCCACAATAAACAACGTTTTAAAAATATCTCTGGGTTTGACGACCTGACTGATAGATATAGTATGCTTTCGGTTGGCCTGCCGAATTGTTGACTGCACTTTCGTGCAACAATATTTCGACTACTGACACAGTCGCCTTCTTCAGGCGTTACGAGCTGTATTATTTGTACGTGCATACTTCCAGACAGCGATCACGCATAGCAAAACAATTCTGAGCACCTGAAGAAGGCGGCTTAATCGTTCATCGAAATAATTTACAGAAAAGGAATCAACATCGCAGCTGAACACCCGAAAATACACCATACACTGATGTGACAAAAGTCGAGGGATGCCTCCTAAAATGGTGTCGGACCTCCTTTTGCCCTACGTAGTCCGTGTTGCCTCTATACCGGTCGGTAATTCCAAAAGCGTTGCAGGTGCAGGATTTTTTCATTAACTGACCATTCGATTACGTTCCATAAATGTTAGATGGGATTCAGGTCGGGTGATTTAGACGGCCAAACCATTCACTCGAACTGTCCAGAATGTTGTTCTTCAAGCCAATCGTGAACAGCTGGGGCCCGATGACATGGCGTTTGTCATTCATAAAAATTCCATCGTTGTTGAGGAACATGACATCCACGAGTGGCTGCAGACAGTCTTCAGGTAGCGAAACATCCAGAGGGCCACGTAAACACAACCCACACCACAGGCCTGCGCAGTGACTTGTCTCGGTGTGTGGCTTTGTGGGGTCTGCGCCACACTCTAAATCTACTCTCAACTCTTACCAACTGAGGTGTGGAGTCGTCTGACCTGGCCACGGTGTTCACGCCGCCTATGGTCCAACCGATATGGTCACGAGGACAGGAGAGGCAGTGCAGGCGATGTCGTGCTATTAGCAAAGGAACTCGCGTCGGTTGTCTGTTGGCGTAGACCATTAACGCCAAACTGCGCCGCACTGTCCTAATGGACACTTTAGTCGTACGGCTCATTCATTTCTGTTGTTTTTCACGTAGTGTTGCTTGCCAGTTAGCACTGACAACCGTCGGTCCTTAAGTGAAGGCCGTCCGCTAGTGCGTTGTCCGTGTTGATAGGTAATGCCTGAAATTGACACAGTGGATCTTTGAATTTTGAACTTTGTAACGATTTCCGAAATGGATATGTCCCATGCGTCTAGCTCCAACTACAATTTCCCTTTCAAAGTCTTAATTTTAGTTGTGTGGCCATAATCGAACCGGAGACCTCTTCACACGAATCACTTAAGTACAAACGACAGCTCGGCCAATGCTCTGCCGTTTTATACCTTTTGTACGCGACGCGACCGCCACGTGTATATGTGGACATCGCAAGCATAAAGCTTTTGTCAGTACAGTTTGTAACTGTTAAAGCCGCATCATCAGTAAAAACGACTCATCTGCGGTCTTGAAGCCTATCATTGTAGTCTTAGGAACTAGAAACATATGATATGGTCATACAGTTCTCATCGCCATTTGTTTCTATCGAAAGGTCAAAGTCCCACTTGTCTGTATTAATTTGACAGTTTCCACGAATAAGGCATTTTCGCAGCACGATTGTTTTAACGATTTATGACTTGTTACTAAAAGGTAAATCTTGTTCATCAACATACACGAACTGCCAAGTGTTTCAGGTCAACATAGGTGAGCGTTGGCAACAAAGCAAGAATCTCACATAGGGCAGATGGCTTGTCACAGCCTTGCTCTAAATTTCCGAGCTTGTGTCTGTGATCTTTCGCATATTAAAATGTTTGTTTCTTCATTAGACTCTTTTTCTGTAATTATAGATTAATTTCTAATAGGAAGAAAGTCCACCGAGCCGAGCGGCCTGAGGAGTTACAGTCATGGACTGTGCGGCTGGTCCCGGCAGAGGTTCGACTCCTCCCTCGGGCTTGGATGCGTGTGTTTGACCTTAGGATAATTTAGGTTAAGTAGTGTGTAAGCTTAGAGACTGATGACCTTAGCAGTTAAGTCCCATAAGATCTCACACACTTTTTTTTTTTTTTAAGAAAGTCCTGCAGGAGACACACATCTGTCACAAACCCTGCTTCATCTAGAATATGGCTTCCTATCCCCAGCTCAGTGACTCTATCCGCCGGGCGCATCACCACCGACGACGTCATACGGCGCGTTCTTAATCCATGAAAACTTGGAAGAGATGTTGAAATTATTGTAGAACGTTGGGGCACAGTCTGATGATCAGGAATTGTACGCCACCAGAATTCTGGCAATGAAAACTGCTCCATGACCAAAATCAGCACAGGTTCCGTACGGGCCATCAGCCGTCGTCGTATCGTGCATTTGAGACGTTGGCTATGAAGGCAGCTGTAGTTTCGAAGCCTAGTACCCGATGCAGCTATCACACACATATGGGAAAAAGAGTTTTTGGGACGTTCGAAGAGCTAATGTCATCTATCAACAGATGTCAAAGTTTGTAGAAAGTGGCAAGTCCCAATCGCTATATTTACATGGAACGTCTTACTTTAAGTTTGTATGACGTTCATTGGCATTATCACGTATCAGAAGGTGCTAGGTTGTAAATTTAAACGCTGCAAACAGAATGACGTATTAGATTATTTATTTTATAATATGCAATACCAAATGTTAACGATAAGTAACAATTTCAACATTTTAGGGCCTTATACATTCAGCAGGCACTAAGAGAAGCTGGCAACTGTTGGGGATGGAGACGCTTGGTTCATGGGGTCACGACGCTCGGCAATGACCACAGCGACTTATGATGATGATGACATTAAAGTAATGTAATCCAGTTGTTAATTATATTAATGAGAGCTAGAACATTCAAACACTATATATTATGTTAATAGATAAGTGATGTAAATGATGCAGAAAGCTGTGAAAAAAAGGTAAACGCAACGGAAATCTTGTAAAATCGAATAGCTAAAAGAAAAAGAAATAGTCGATATGAATAATGTGTGCAGCAAAAGAACATATTTGTAGGAGTGTTGTGGTTGCGTATGCGGCATTTATGAGCGTCTACCGCCAGTTGGTGCTGTTATACGTGAGTCGACAAGAACACAGAAACAGTAAAAAAATTTTAAATTTCTACGTAACTGAGTATAAAAGTGAGAAGTCATTTTTACTTGATTTAATTTCAGAGGAAGTGTGTACTCTTGGTTATAAACTTGACTGAAGCGGCTCTTCAGCAGGCAGATGAAAGAACTCTTTGGAGTATAACGTACAACTACAAACTGTTGAACGCACGCATGAAAGATTTTTGCGACATTTTCGGTATTTCCAAAATGAAACTTACCATTGGAAAAGGAGACAGAGCTTCGAGGAG
Source organism: Schistocerca gregaria (assembly GCF_023897955.1). Classification (NCBI taxonomy): domain Eukaryota; kingdom Metazoa; phylum Arthropoda; class Insecta; order Orthoptera; family Acrididae; genus Schistocerca; species Schistocerca gregaria. The sequence goes on from NC_064931.1 coordinate 46,766,979, forward strand.
GTTGAAAAATTATAGATGATGATGATGATGGTGATCTTGGCAATGAGAAACGGCGAAACGTTGCAGTACCTCAATAACAATTATGTTGAAAGTATGTTGCCGTCTATCAAGGATCAGATAAAGAAACTGTCAGTGATTATTCGCACTATGGCTGACCTAACAAGATATAATAAACTCTTGTATTCAGTAGTTGAGATGTATCGATTACATGAAATGGAATGTTATGAGGGTGGTGTAAAACTGTCACCACAATACGAATCCTATCCGTGTTTCACATAAAAGTAATTTAAATGATATATTAATTCAGCATTGGACTTCAGGATTCCATTTAAATTAGTCTTCTTAGCATGCAATGAATGTATTGCTTAAGAAAACGAAAGTATATGTCTGTGAGACTTAATAAGGATAAAGCTGATATAGATTACGCATTTTGCAACATATTCTAATTGGGTACGAAAAGTGAACAGTGTGGGTACTACGAGGGTCACTCCAAAAGAAATGCATACTTTTTTTAAAAAAAAAACATCTTTTACTTTACATGTTTGAAAGTTTTACGTTGTGTAGATAAATCTTTTAGGAACAATATTTTCATTTCTCCACATAATTTCCATCCCTCTCAACTGCCTTGGGCCATCTTGGAACCAGCCCCTGTATAGCCGCATGGTAAAATTCTGGACCACCCTGTTGGAGCCACTGTTTGGTAGCGTGCACAAGGGAGTCATCATCTTAAACCTTGTTCCACGAAGAGAGTCTTTCAGTTTCCCAAAGAGATGATAGTCACATGGAGCCAGGTCAGGACTGTAAGGCGAGTGTTTCAGTTTTATCCATCCGAGTTTTCGAGCCAGGTCAGGACTGTAAGGCGAGTGTTTGTCCATCCGAGTTTTCTGTTAACATCCTGGGAACCCACCTGGCACAAACCTTTTTTAACGCCAACACTTTCAGTATTCTGCAAACACTTCCTTCCCCTATCCCAACGTAGCGTGACAATTCGTTTACTGTGATGCGTCTGTCAGCAGTCGCCAATTCGTTAACTCTCTGCACATTGTCTGGAGTGTGTGCAGTACGATGATCCTCAATATTGCCGTGCCCACTTTCATCACGTAGCCTGCTTGCCCACCGACTAACTGTTCTGCGATCGACATCAGCATCTCCATACACCATTTTCAACCTCTTGTGGATGTTTCCTACTGTCTCGTTTTCACAGCACAGGAATTCTATGATAGCACGTTGCTTCTGACGAACGTCAAGTGTAGCAGCCATCTTGAAGACATGCTGTGACGGCACCACTCACGGGAACAGGCTGAACAAAGTTTGAAAACAAGCGGGATGGATGTATCTACACACTGTAAAACTTTCATACATGCAGAATGAAAACTGTATTTTTACAAAAATAGTCTGCATTTCTTTTGGAGCGACCCTCGTATTTAGTAGTGTATGATTTATAACGAATATGGTCACCTCCAAGGCCATAGCCTGAAATAATCTTTAAACCAACTTTGGAAATTCAGTCCTGGCATCCACGTGTACAACGCAGACACTGCCTTCACCTATATGGGCTGGACAAAAATATGGTAACGCCGCAAAAAAAAAAAAAAAGTGATTGAAGCGGCAAGAGGCAGTCGTAGTCAGAGGAAGGGTGCTTCATAAAGGCACACGGACCGTGTCTGGCGTCATAGCGGGGAATAGCACGCTGGGAAGTCTTTCCGAACGTGCAGATCAATATCTAGCATGTCAGATATTCTGAACGTGCGGTTGAACGTTGACCAATGAGATAGTAGCACTCAACGTACGTCACATGCACGCCATCTCCCTTTCGGTGAAGAGTTGTGAGGCGCCATATTGGCTTCCAGTTGAAGCCCGAATGTATTATGCCGTTTCCGAGCACCAGAAAACTGGGGAGGTCTCCAAAACCCTCCGTTAACTGTATGATTCGTTATAATCAAATGATAATAAACGTCATATTCGTGGTAAGAGAATTATTGTAACTTGCGTTTTATGAGAGTCCTCTTGGTACAATTTGTAACATAGCTACAACTAAAGCTTGCAGGACATCGCAGCATGTTAGATATTGTCTCGAAATTCTCGTTTTCGTGGTAGCACAATGACGACAGCTGCGAATGCTGCTGCTTCAACCCACGACTGCTAATCGACAGGGTTGCTGGATGGGGATGTGCAGCCTCCTGGGACAACGTTCCTGTTCGCTGCTGCTCTTCGTGCCTCCATGGGCGTCCCAGTCGTCCCAATTCCAAGACAAGTTTACAGGATTGGCTCCATCAATGTCAACACCATTGGCACTCCTGTCAGGCTACAATTGCTCTGTGAAATGTTGAGGGCGTCGGACCTCGATGTTGCCCTTCTGCAGGAAGTTCGCCTGGCGACGTTTCCTAATATCTATGGCTATGTGTCCTACCTCACGCCGTCTGCTGACGGTGGCAGTGGGACAGCTATTCTTTTAAAGAACTGCATTGAGGTAGACGACGTGATTTGCCTACCATCGGCTAGTGATCTTGCTGTGACTTTCCACGGTGTCCGAGTCATCAATGTTTACGCTCCCTCGGGCACGGCCAAGCGACGGGAACATCTAGATCTACATCTACATGACTACTCTGCAATTCACATTTAAGTGCTTGGCAGGGGGTTCATCGAACCACAATCATACTATCTCTCTACTATTCCACTCCCGAACAGCGAGCGGGAAAAACGAACACCTAAACCTTTCTGTTCGAGCTCTGATTTCTCTTATTTTATTTTGATGATCATTCCTACCTATGTAGGTTGGGCTCAACAAAATATTTTCGCATTCGGAAGAGAAAGTTGGTGACTGAAATTTCGTAAAAAGGTCTCGCCGCGACGAAAAACGTCTATGCTGTAATGACTTCCATCCCAACTCGTGTATCATATCTGCCACACTCTCTCCCCTATAACGCGATAATACAAAACGAGCTGCCCTTTTTTGTACCCTTTCGATGTCCTCCGTCAATCCCACTTGGTAAGGATCCCACACCGCGCAGCAATATTCTAACAGAGGACGAACGAGTTTAGTGTAAGCTGTCTCTTTAGTGGACTTGTTGCATCTTCTAAGTGTCCTGCCAATGAAACGCAACCTTTGGCTCGCCTTCCCGACAATATTATCTATGTGGTCCTTCCAACTGAAGTTGTTCGTAACGATTTTAACACCCAGGTACTTAGTTGAATTGACAGCCTTGAGAATTGTACTATTTATCGAGTAATCGAATTCCAACGGATTTCTTTTGGAACTCATGTGGATCATCTCACACTTTTCGTTATTTAGCGTCAACTGCCACCTGACACACCATACAGCAATCTTTTCTAAATCGCTTTGCAGCTGATTCTGGTCTTCGGATGACCTTACTAGACGGTAAATTACAGCATCATCTGCGAACAGTCTAAGAGAACTGCTCAGATTGTCACCCAGGTCATTTATATAGATCAGGAACAGTAGAGGTCCCAGGACGCTTCCCTGGGGAACACCTGATATCACTTCAGTTTTACTCGATGATTTGCCGTCTATTACTACGAACTGCGACCTTCCTGACAGGAAATCACGAATCCAGTCGCACAACTGAGACGATACCCCGTAGCTCCGCAGCTTGATTAGAAGTCGCTTGTGAGGAACGGTGTCAAAAGCTTTCCGGAAATATAGAAATACGGAATCAACTTGAGATCCCCTGTCGATAGCGGCCATTACTTCGTGCGAATAAAGAGCTAGCTGCGTTGCACAAGAGCGATGTTTTCTGAAGCCATGCTGATTACGTGTCAATAGATCGTTCTCTTCGAGGTGATTCATAATGTTTGAATACAGTATATGCTCCAAAACCCTACTGCAAACCGACGTCAATGATATAGGTCTGTAGTTAAATGGATTACTCCTACTACCCTTCTTGAACACTGGTGCGACCTGCGCAATTTTCCAATCTGTAGGTACAGATCTATCGGTGAGCGAGCGGTTGTATATGAGTGCTAAGTAGGGAGCTATAGTATCAGCGTAATCTGAAAGGAACCTAATCGGTATACAATCTGGACCTGAGGACTTGCCCGTATCAAGCGATTTGAGTTGCTTCGCAACCCCTAAGGTATCTACTTCTAAGAAACTCATGGTAGCAGATGTTCGTGTTTCAAATTCTGGAATATTCCATTCGTCTTCCCTGGTGAAGGAATTTCGGAAAACTGCGTTCAATAACTCCGCTTTAGCGGCACAGTCGTCGATAACAGTACCATCGGCACTGCGCAGCGAAGTTATTGACTGCGTCTTGCCGCTTGTGTACTTTACATACGACCAGAATTTCTTCGGATTTTCTACCAAATTTCGAGACAACGTTTCGTTGTGGAACCTATTAAAGGCATCTCGCATCGAAGTACGTGCCAAATTTCGCGCGTCTGTAAATTTTAGCCCATCTTCGGGATTTCGCGTTCTTCTGAACTTCGCATGCTTTTTCCGTTGCCTCTGCAACAGCGTTCGGACCTTTTTTGTGTACCACGGGGGATCCGTTCCATCTCTTACCAATTTATGAGGTATGAATATCTCAATTGCTGTTGCTACTATATCTTTGAATTTGAGCCACATGTCGTCTACATTCGCATAGTCAGTTCGGAAGGAATGGAAATTGTCTTTTAGGAAGGCTTCTAGTGGCACTTTATCCGCTTTTTTAAATAAAATTATTTTGCGTTTGTTTCAGATGGATTTGGAAGAAATGTTATTGAGCCTAGCTACAATGACCTTGTGATCACTAATCCCTGCATCAGTCATGATGCTCTCTATCAGCTCTGGATTGTTTGTGGCCAAGAGGTCAAGTGTGTTTTCGCAACCATTTACAATTCGCGTGGGTTCGTGGACTAACTGCTCGAAATAATTTTCGGAGAATGCATTTAGGACAATCTCGGAAGACGTTTTCTGCCTACCACCGGTTTTGAACAAGTATTTTTGCCAACATACCGAGGGTAGGTTGAAGTCCCCACCAACTATAACCGTATGAGTGGGGTATTTATTTGTTACGAGACTCAAACTTTCTCTGAACTGTTCCGCAACTATATCATCGGAGTCTTGGGGTCGGGAGAAGGAGCCAATTATTAACTTAATTCGGCTGTTAAGTATAACCTCCACCCACACCAATTCGCACGGAGTATCTACTTCGACTTCACTACAAGATAAACTTATTTCAGGCTTTAGCCAGCTTTCTGTAACGATATCAGCTTCTGTGCTTCCTATTAGCGCTTGAAGCTCAGGGACTTTTCCAGCGCAACTACAACAATTTACAACTACAATTCCGACTGTTGCTTGATCCAAGCACGTCCTGTAATTGCCAAGCACCCTTTGACATTGCAGCCCATCCCGCACTTTCCCGAGGCCTTCAAACCTAAAAAAACCGCCCAGTCCACGCCACACAGCCTCCGCTACCCGTGTAGCCGCCAGCTGAGTGTAGTGAACTCCTGACCTATTCAGCGGAACCCGAAACCCCACCACCCTATGGCGCAAGCCAAGGAATCTGCAGCCAATACGGTCGCAAAACCGTCTGAGCCTCTGACTCAGACCCTCCACCCGGCTCTGCACCAAAGGTCCGCAGTCGGTTCTGTCAACGATGCTGCAGATGGTGAGCTCTGCCTTCATCTCGTAAGCAAGACCGGCAGCCTTCACCAAATCAGATAGCCGCTGGAATCCAGAGAGAATTTCCTCAGATCCAAAGCGACACACGTCATTAGTGCCGACATGTGCCACCACCTGCAGCTGGCTGCACCCTGTGCTCTTCATGGCATCCGGAAGGACCCTTTCCACATCAGGAATGACTCCACCCGGAATGCACACGGAGTGCACACTGGATTTCTTCCCCTCCTTAGCCGCCGTATTCCTAAGGGGCCCCATTACGCGCCTAACATTGGAGCTCCCAACTACCAGTAAGCCCACCCTCTGCGATTGCCCGGACCTTGAAGGCGTGATTCTATTCAGAACAGGCCGCTCCTTCGTTTGTAGGCCGCTACGACCATATTATTCTTGGCGGCGACTTGAGTTGTGTGTTATCCCAGAAGGACCACCATCCCCATTTCGCCACATGCCATGAACTCAAACTACTCGCGCATGAACTGAACCTCACCGAAACTTGGGATCTTGTGCATGGTGATCGACTCGGATATACGTACGTCACAAGCCGTTCAGTAAGTCGTCTGACCGTGTCTACGTTTCCCAAGGAATCGTAACTGCAACGCTTGACGCTGAGTTATGGCCTACCGCCTTTTCCGACCATATCGCCTACATTTGCACTGTTTCGCTTCAGAGGCAGAAGGTGTGGCGCGGTCGAAGGCTCTGGAAGCTGAATGTCGTCCATCTCAAGGACCCTGAATGCAGGCAGGTCGTGGAAACGACGTGGAACAACTGTGAGAGACACCTTAAGCGTATCCTTCAACACTCCGGTGTTGGATCGACTGCACCAAGCCGTCCGCTGTGGCCGAGCGGTTCTAGGCGCTTCAGTACGGAACCGCGCTGCTGCTACTGTCGCAGGTTCGAATCCTGCCTCGGGCATGGATGTGTGTGATGTCCTTAGGTTAGGTAGATTTAAGTAGTTCTAAGTCTGGGGGACTGATGACCTCAGATGTTAAGTCGCATAGTGCTTGGAGCCATTTCAGTTTGACTGCGCAAAGTCTGGTTTACGTCGTTCGATGATGAATTACGGTCGCGACAAAATGCTGTGGCAACGACGTACCATGGAATACTATTTCACAATTCTCCGAGAACTCTCGAACGATGCCCCCTCTGTTCAAGGAACAGGTTGAAATTCAACGTATTAAGGCGAGGATAATTTCTCTGATGCGTCACCGCCTTGAAAGCACGATAGTACGCGCAAGACGTCACCATTGTGTACTCAGAGTGCCCCCGGCCATGCATCATTATCCGAGAGAAGCAGCGGTGTTAGAGAAAGCTGGTCAACGCCCTCGACATGTCAGATGGTCGTCGATTGACGTCGCGGAATGACATCGTAAAAGCCTTTGTGGATCACTACAACCAGTTCTATGCAGCAGAGGAACAGAACATAGCGGTAACGACTGATGTCCTCTGTTCAATGACGGTTACCCTGGATGAGACTGCTGCGGAGATTCTCACAGCGACAATTACGGCTGATGACGTCGCCGATGCTCTTCATAAGGGAGCGGCGAATAAAGCCCCAGGTCCAGACGGGTTCCCGCTGGAGTTTTACTGCACATTCCACGATACCATGGGCTCACGCTGGACTGCGATGTATGAAGAACTGATAAACCCTGACCTTCCCCTCCCACCCGAATTCGTAGAAGGCTTGCTTATCCGGCTTGCTTATCCCGGGCCCGAAGCCATCGGAAGGTCTGGGAGTTGGGCATTTTCGGCCGTTGACCATGTTAAGTTGTGACTTCAAGATTTTTACCCGGATTCTTGCCGCTCGCCTTCGGCGCGTCATCCCTCAAGTCGTCTCTCTGGATCAAACGTGCTTTGGTGGTGACAGTAACATTCAGACGGCACTCAGCGATGACGTCATAGCCCTGGCCACGACCTGCCGCCGTCGCGGTGCCTTAGTGACAGTGGACTTCGACCACGCCTTTGATAGAGTGAGTCATGCCTTTCTAGGAAACTTACTCCGACGGATGGCCTTTCCCCACGGGTTTATACACTTCGTCTTGCGGCTCCTCCGAGGTGCCACGTCGCGAGTGTTGTCAATGGCCGTGTGGCGGACCCTATTAATGTCATGCGGTCGGTCGGTCAAGGCTGTCCGCTGTCGATGCTGCTTTACGCTATCGCCCTTTAGCCACTGTTACACGGTCTGAGGAGCCGGCTGACAGGGATAACAATTAGGGGAAATGCTTCCATCTGTCACGCCTATGCAAATGACGTGGTGCTCTTGGTTCTATCGGAGGAAGAAGTGCGAGAGGCACTGGCATGGATCAACCAGTATGGAACTGCTGCGGGCAGCCAGGTGAACCTGACGAAATCTAGTGCTATGTCCGTCAGTAGGGGTCTTCCAGCAGAGAGAGTGGCTCCATTGCCATTAGTGGACAAGCTAAAATGTTTGGTGATCACCTTCACGCTTGATGTACTGCGCACGATCTTATGTTACTATAAACACCTGCTTCAAGCTATCCGCACGAACGTGGCAACCTCCTGAGAGCATCGAACATGTTACAAAGGGTGGATTTTGTTAACACTCATCTAGTATCGCGACTACCCCATTTAATACAGATTTTACCGATGCCAAAGGCAATGGCACACAGACTTCAGGCGGCGTTCGCCTACTTTGTAAGCGCGGGTCTTATCTTCGAAGTCCGCTATGACACGTTGACGCCTACTCCTCGAGATGGCGGCATCGGCCTTGTCCACCTCCAAGTGAGAGGAGCTGCCATTTATGTAAGTACGGTGGTTAAATCGTGGACCCGCCACCGAACCGAATTATCGGGAAGCCTGATTGACGAACCCTTTCCACTGGCACCCGTTGCAGTAGCCCATATTTTTCCTTCTCTCACACATGTCAGGACCTTTTTCATCGAACACAGTTATGTCCGTCCCGACTTGCCTAGTACCAGGAACCCTACGGCACGTGATGTTTACCGCCTAATGATCAGAAATTATACTCGGAATATTGTGGAAACCAGACATTCTACGATCGCATGGCCCGTGGTTTGGCATTCTGTGCACCATATCCTCCTGGACACGAGCGCTCTTGCGACCTGGCATCTGGTCGTTAATGGAAAATACGTGACACAACTTTGTCTACATGCCGCTGTGTCCTCGCTGTCACACGCTTGAGACGGTCTAACATCGACTGATGTGTGCATCTTCTGCACATGTGTGGCAGCTGATTCAGAAGATACTCGCCTTTCTTCTACGTACGGCTCCCCATGCCATTACACCGAAATCTCTTCTGTTCCCATATGAGACATACTTGCCACGTACCGAGACCAATGCTGTGATCTGGATAAAAGGCCTCTCGATATCTTATTTGTTCCATGAAGGTGATAAGAGTGTTCTTTATTTTTGGACGCTCCTGCAAGATCGCTTTACTTTTCTCGTGCACCATCCGCGATACCGTCAGTACTATGCCAACTTTTTGGGTAGTGCCTTCTTCAATCCACCCTGCAGCTGATGTGTCCCAGGTATGAGAAGGTGATTTCAATGTGATTGCGTAAAACCGAGGCTCGGTCCAATGTACCGGTAAATGCAATATTCTTCGTGAAGACGTGCCTGGAACAGGCCTGACTGCCTTGCCCACAAGTTCGCGGGACGCGGATGCCATTTTGTCTGTTTTGCCAGGAGGGCGTTTTCTTTAATTACTATAATTCCTTTTTTAATTTTGTTTTATTGATGGTAATTACACATCATTATTTTTCGTCTGGAGGGCGCTCTATGTGATCTCAACAAATATAAATAAATAAATTAGTATGTTACATGATATGAAAAAAAACCTGACATCAAAAAAGTATGCTTATTTACACTTTCAAGAAATATTTTTATTTTATTTTATGCAGAAGGACGTCATTTATTTTAGAACATCAGAGAATTTTTATTTGCTTTGTAAAAAAAAAAAGTGGTTGAGACGACCACTTGCGGTAAGCGGAAAATCCTGGTTCGAGGCCCAGTCACACATTAATTTTCATTTGTCACGAAAAAATGACGTCAATACAGATTCGCAAAATGCTAATCCATTTTATAAAGAGCCTTATATATTTTTTCATTGTTACGTAGAACAAACTAATTACTCATTTAATTATTCGATATCTTTTCAGAACTTTTGTGGACTGCAAACATTTGGCACTGCTTAGGTTTTCAAACAGCTGATGTAGAGAGTTAGTATGTCTCACTTTCGCTGGTCTCAGACTCTGAAAGAAACAATAATTGTATTAAAATTAGATATACACTGTCTGTCATTCTGTGAAAAAAAACTTGTATTGAGCTGTATTGTATATCGGGTGAACATCTGTCTCTTAGGCTTTTAGAGCACTTTCACGGTTCTCTTAGAATAACTTAAGTGTATTGTTTCAGACTGGAAGTTACGAATCGAATTCTTTGTGAAAATTCATCATTGTTTGTAAAAATTCATATATGAGTCTGATAAATGTAGAAGTGGCGAAGAGTTCATTGCTACGGGGATAAGCTGTGCAGTAGGTTGTATTTTCCGAACGTGTGCCTAGGAACCTCAAAATAAAAAAAAGATGAATAGCGTATTAATTTTTGTAGCAAAATGGAGGAATGATTGTGGGTCAAATCCCACTATACACAATATTTTTTCAAAGCTTCACTTCTTCAGAAGATTCTGATACTTCCTTCTTAGTTTAGTATAAGTATATACTATAATATTCGATGTTAGAGGAAATATAAGGACACTATATTTGAGGGATGAGTTTGTCCGATTGGCTTAATCGACCGGACAGCCTGCACCAAATGCAATAAGATAGTCTGCCCTTTTTTTAGGTTTGGTATTCACATGTAGAGATTCTGCTACTGAATTTGAACAGTGATCAAGTAACAATGACCTTAGGGTTTTATTAAAACGTGAGAATGATGAGATAATGTTTATCCTACATAGAGAATTAATGTAAACTTGTATCGCGCTATTTGTAATGGAAATTATGTAAGCCAATGTCCTCAATGAGCGGACGCGGTACTTTCCTTTTTGCCTTATAACATTTTCACCGACTTTGAGGTTTTTATTTATATCTAGTGCAGACAGAGCAAGATGAATAGCAGACGGACAAGGCACGAAAGTACGTTTTAATAGAGCCACTACAGCAATCTTACGCGCGCTCTATTAGTAAAGAGTGTGATTTGCGAGCCAGGTACAGCCGACAACTGCCACTGGAACTCGTTGCTATCGCGCATACCACGTTGTGGCCCACGTACCGTGTGCACGAGTCGCATCGTTTCTGAGCATTCAGCAGCACATTGAACTCAACGTTCTCGTTGGACAGCACGGTCCGTGTGCCGACGGCCTAAGCACGGATTTGCAGGGCGAGCTGGAATTCCAAAACCGCTCAGCCGTAACAGAACAACGTCGTGCCGAAGCCATCAAATCTGCACAATGGACCAATGGAAGACACTTATTTGGTCGGATGAGTCTAGTTTCACACTGTTTCCAACATCTGGCCTGATTCGCTTCCGAAGAATGAAACACGGCGGGGGTTCGGCGATGACTTGAGCAAGCGTATCGTGGTATTTCATTTGTACCACGATTACTCTGCAAATTCGTATTACTGTCAAGGATTATGTGACCATTTGGACTGATCACGTCCATTCCGTGGTACAATGTTTGTTCCCCAATCGTAATGCTGTGTTCCAAGAGGAGAGGGTGCTGTTCACACAGCTCGCATCGTCCGGGAATGGTTTTGTGAGCACGAGGAGGAATTGTCGAAACTCCCCTGGCCAGATGTCAATATTGTTGAACATTTGTGGCCTACTTCGGAGAGAAAGGTGAGTATCCAGATACACCTCCATCATCTTAGCTGCACTTGCCACTATTTTGTAGGAAGACTAGTGTAAGATTCCTTTCAAAACCATACAGGACCTGTTTGTATCCATTCGGAGACGAGAAGATGTTTGGAATACTAACGGGTTTTCTATTCCGTCTCAAGGAAGGAACTGTATTGTTTTGGAGTTGCGACCAGAAAGTAAAGCGTTCACTTTCTCGTCCGAAGCCACGTTCTCCTTGTGAACCGTATTGAAGGAAACAGAAAACAATATTAATAAAGGGAAGTTGGTTTTACTTTCAGATTCGTGTTCAATACAGGACAAAAATCATACACTCTTCAAACTAAATCATGAGCTGTATGATGGTACCGAAAATTATTTCTTCGTGTAGAGACATACTTATCTAGTGGCAGAATTTAGTGTAACAGAGAAAAAAAGTAAGGTTAAAAAGTCATATTTACACACCACGAAAGTGGTGTAAGTATTTCAAGGCCGTAACTTGTATCAATGAAGAACGTAGGCTTCAAGAACAATCAGACCACGAACCCAAAAGTAATAAAGCGTAAATATTATTCCCACAGTGAGCTACTATCGATGTTTTTTAAAGGAAGAAGCATTGCTTAAATGAAACTATGAGATGCGCAACCTAGGAGATCTTTTATCTGAAACTATTTATCATTAGTTTTAAGATGCTTTAACAGCACAAAACTGTTCAGACTCCAACGAACATACTCATAAAATTTAATACTGGACATATTTTTATTTTTAAAGCTTATCCAGTACTTTGAAGATTGTGTCTTTTAATTCAGCATTTCTAACACTGATTTATTTCATTAATAATGAAGTTTATGCTGAAAAATAATGTAAAATGTTTTTCAGTTTATGCATTTTCAAGTTATTTGTGATATGTAGAGGACATATTGAACTAATAACTGACAGAGTATAACACTGTTTGTCAAACGATTCCCAGTAAAATCTTGTTTTTCTTAGATTTAGCCACATGTGGTATAGGTCGCCTTGGCACTAGTCCCATCGATTATTTCACTCTGGTTTAACTTACTCTGCTTTCATTGGGAATTTCCGGTGACTGCGCTAAGGGTACTAACGCCTGTAAAACTGCCACATGAATTACGTAAGTGTCAGAGTTATTGCGTCAGCTCTGCGTGGTACCGAAAAGAGCTCTTATTTCCTAATGTAGTTAACTGCTAATACTTAGCAGCAGTTCAGCTGACAGTCGGCAATAACACTCTAGAAATAAGACTGCAAATGTTTATAACCGGAAAATACGTTCCTTTCCACAAACTGTAAACACAATACGGTCAGAAAAATATTTAAACTTATGGTTCTTGATTCTCTACATAAACACGAAAAAACTCCGTTAACCATAAAAACTGCAAGTGAATTTAAACTATCTTTTTCAACTGTCACAAGTATTAATAAATGGAACCCCATGTCCATTTACCTCTTTGATACTCAGATTTATCCTCTAAGTTTTTGCGACACTTCAGTAGCATTCGGTTGTTCATTTTAATTTTGCTTTCAGACTCCTCGTTTAAATATTCACACTGAAACTCTGCAGTCAGTGTTGGGCTTAGGCCTACTAGATCCACATAATGTTGGCTTCAGTGATCTCCCTAACAGATTTCAATTTGTATAACAGACGGAGCTTCAAACATGGACACTGGGCTTTCAAGTTTCCTTATTTCTCGGCTATTTTAATGATTTAATATTTTTTTAATTTGGCGATCTAATTGTTACCACCAGATATTTAGATATGATGCCGGCTCATCACTATTTATTCGAATAATAATTATTTCGTATTGCAGCTTTCTTCGTAAATGTTAGGTATCGCCAGACAGTCTCATGGAAACGTGAAAGTATATTATAATCACATAAAACTGCCCGCTACCTTTGTTGATTTTATGCCTCTACGGGAAATACTTTTTAATTACTTCCCGTTGCTTCAGCGCTATCATCAGCCGGCACTCGTTTCTTACTTTCTCCTAAACCGCACTTTGTGTCTTTGCTTGCTACATGTCCTTACCTCATTATCAAGCTACATGTTAAATTGCCCATGGTGTCGCAAAGGGTGATCTGGCTCTTCCAGGCGACGAAACCCGTTTATAATTGCAGTGCAGACCTCTCCAACAATGTTTGCTACAGACCGCTCGACTCACTCTAGGCTGGAGCAGGAACTGAGGCACGGAATTTCTATTCGAGCTATTCAGATTCCCGTCCGGTCACTGAAATTTATACTTCTCACTCTTCCCCGAAATAGATTGACGCGAATGCCAGTGCCTGTGCCTTTGCCCCGCATCGACGCAGGGTCGGCATGATTTACGGACTTGCACAGTACATGGCGTTGCCCGGGTGTGTACCGGGTAGTTATAAGAAAAGTGCAGCTATTAACGGAGGTCCAGTGTGGGCTGGAATCACCGTACGGCAGAGAAACTTGGTAGATATGCTCATGCGTTAATGCGGAAGCGATTTACGCTATAAAAAAGTTTGTTCCAATTTTGGCCAGAAGCTGCAAATCTAGCGCTGTGAATGTAACAAAGACGCACAGAAATGATTCCATATGTAATGGCTTATTAACGGGACGTGGGCAGACAGAGTCAAACAAGTGAGGAAGGCATACTGTTTATTATTGACCGCCTCTTACAAAATTTGTTCAATATAAGCACTGTAGACGTCGACGAGATGCTAGATCCGTAAAATGGCGTGCTCAACAGTTGCTCGCAGCAGTTCCGGTAGAACCTGAGCAACGTGTTCCTGGATACTAGCCACCAAAAGTTTCCGTGGTAAGCGCACTCTTTTAGATATCCCAGGGGCCAAAGTCACATGGATTCAGACCAGGTGATCTTGCAGGCTATCTATCTGGAAAACCTCTGGAGATAACGCTTTCGTTGAAGGTTGCATTTAGCAGATATTTCTCTGGGCGAGCGACATGAGGTGTTGCCCTAACTTCCACGAGAACAGCTGTTTCCACACTGTTGTTCTCTTCCAATGCAGGAATCGCATCCTGCACAAAAAGGTCTCGATGAAGTGCAGACGTATCGGTATACATGACAGGCCCTCAGTGTGTATTCTCTTCAAAGAAGAACGGACGGACATAGGTCCATTTGAATCCGCACCACACACTCACATACAGCGAGTGCAGGCACAACACGCAGTTTGACGGTACCCGAAATTCAGCAGTTCTGTGTATTCACTGCACACTGCAATGTAAAATGAGCCTCGTCACTCCATAGAATATTGCCCAACCACATGTCATCAACTTCGGTCCTTGCCAGAAACCGAAGAGCAAATTCAGAACGTTGCTGTGAATCATGAGGTTTCAGTTACTGTACGATCTGGATCTTGGATGTGTATCAGTATAAAACACCTCTTCCACCTCCTCTCTCTCTGTCCACGTCTTCCACCTCTTCCGCCCTCTCTCTCTCTGTCCATCTCCCCATCTTTCCTTTCTCTGTGCATATCCTCTCCCACCTATCTGTCCATCTCCACATCTCCCCTTTCTCTGTCCATCTTCTCCTCCCTCTGCTTATCTCTTCCTTCCACGGTCTCTGTCCAACTCCTCCTCTTTCCTTTTGCTGTCCACCTCGTCTTTCCTTCCCTGTCCATCTCCTGCTCTCCCTGTATCTGCCCATTCCCCCACCCATCTCCCTCTGTCCAGTTCCTCTCCCCCCCCCCCCCCAATCTGTCCCCGTCTTCTCCCCAGTAAAAATCTGATGGTTCTTACCCCGCAGTATTTCTGTTCAGATTATAGCTCATATGTGTACTAAATTTGGTTGAAATTGTTTGAAGGGTTTAGGATGAGTTTTTTACCCGTGGCTCTGCCCACATATGCACATGTCAAAAATTTTCACATATATTTAACATATTTAACGCGGGTTATACGGACATTTGACCAATATCTCAAGTGAATTTCGCCCTGCAGTTTCATTTTGACGCAGATCATTATTTACGCCATTGTATCTCCTGAACTGTGTATCGTAAAATAACAATTTTGCAGGTACATTCAGTTGTGTACAGGCTTACCGTCTGTGAAGCTTTTTGTGAACAGAGGTAGTAGTGAAGAAGTAATAAATTTCCTTGTCTTTACCACCTACGATGGTTGGTGTGGAGCGGTAAGTATATACCACTTATGTAGACTACGTATGAGGAAGTAGTTCCTAATGGTTCGTGAGTAGAGCGGTATGGTGAGAGTTTTCTATAGGATATCAAGTGGTGCTTGAGGTGGGTATGAGAAAACGGATTGGGAAGTGAAATAAACTACTCAGGGTGATGTACTGACTATATGGACGACCAACGAACAAATAACGACGATTAGTGAGCACTTGTGCTGAGTACATGTCTGATGTCAGAGCTTATTTGTTATCTTACGGGCTTCCTCCTTGTCATTCAGTGAGCCTCTTGTGATGGCTGATAGATGATTAGCGTCTAACGGCTCGGCATTGTGAGCGCTGTCCCTTACACGGCAGCGTGCGTCGCCATTTCCGGATGCTCTGTTAAACACTAACGCTACCGCAACACTAAGAACTCTGCTTAATCGTGACACTCAGAGCCTAGAATTCGTACTAAAAACACAATGACGTAATCCAACTAGCCTGTTACGTTAGCCATACGTGACTTACCAACGTTTCGGATTGTATCGGTGGCTCTGAGGAGACTGGGGTACCAGCAAATGTCGTTTTCAACATTTGTACTTACAAGGTGTCCATAATGAGAATTCCTGTTTCAAAACGCTCTGCGAAGAGAACTACAACTCGGAATGACGTCAAATATGGACAGCATATTATTGACGCAGGGAGAAATGTAGTGGAAGAAAAAGTGTAACGCAATTTTTACAAATAGATGGTGCTGAAAGCGTCTTAACGTAATGACAGATGAATCGCAGTACGACGGCTACGGTTTGAGTTTCCCACCATTCGTACAGTTTAATGTGCATGACTGTACAGATTCAGCAGTCAACATTTGTGGCGCTCTTAGTTAGACAAGCCCATCTACCACGGCGAGTTCCTACCACTTTGGATGGGAAAATGTGTTTTTAATTGTCCTGAGGCCAGAAACTGCATAAAAAGCGAAGTGATTTTGGGTTATAATTGTCGTGAGATCGGCGCAAGGCCTGATCAATATGCTGTCCATCGTTTTCTGCCACAAGCTGAAATCGAGAAACAACATGTTCCACAACACATCGCAGTGTCTCGGTGGTCACGTTCAGAATGCGTTGCTCAATGCGTGCCTTCAGTTCAGCTACGTTCGTAATTGGAGCACTGAACACAACACCTTTCAGATAACCGCCATAGCTAGAAGTCACACGAATTAAGTTCAGATGATCTGGACTGCCACGTTGTAGGGAAATGACGGCTGATAATTCTAGTATTTCCGAAATGTCTTGCAGCAACAGCTTCACTGGCTGCAAAAGAGCGCGATCTCGCATAAAAATTATCTTATCCACACATCCGCGCTGTTGAAGGATTGGAATGACATTGGTGGGCAAAAGACTGACAGCGTTTACTACTGATAGTATGGGTAAAAACACCCACAGGACTCATCTTCTCGAAAAAATGCATCCATACGATAATCGGTGCCGTCAACCCGCACCACATAGACACCTTTGCAGAATGAAGTGGATTCCGGTTGATGTGCGTGAGTATTTTCCGTTGCCCTTATTCTGAACTTCTGATTATCGATATGTACCTTGAGATGGAAATGGGTTTCGTCTGTCCAAATAATGTTCCATTGCCATTCATTGTCCACTTCCATGCGAGCAAGAAATTCCAAAGCCAATGTTTGTGTTTGTGGTAGGTCAGCAGGAACCAACCCCTGAACGTAGGTGATTTAGTATGGATGGCAATGCTGGATGCTTCGTAGGATTTTATGCATCCTGCTTGCTGGCATGTCCAACATTCACGGAATTCCCAAGCACTGCATGTTTGCACACCACCCATTGACCTCTACTGCAATGCTCCAGGCATTCGACATACGTCGAATCAATTGCTTTCCTCCCTCTGCCACACTGCACCTCAAACGAACCTGTGTTTTCGAATTTTATTATCATTTTTCCACATCCGAAGTAGACATCGGACCATTCCTTTTTTCATATTCTTGAGTGTCCGCAGCTTCTGCTGGGTTACTGGCGCAGAGTCACCGTTCTTGTAAAAGAACATTAACAGCATTGTGGAGACAGTCATTTTTGGTGTCTCGGACACAAACCAAGGAACAGCCGTGTGCCCCGCTTCTGTTCACCTACATTTACATGGATACTCTGCAAACCACATTTAAGTGCCTGGCAGAGGGTTTATCGAAACACCTTCATAATTGTCTATTATTCCAATCTCACATAGCAAGCGTAAAGAACGAACTCCTTTATCTTTCCGTGTTAGCTCTGATTTTCCTTATTTTGCTATGATGGTCGTTTCTCCCTATGTAGGTCGGCGTCAACAAAATATTTTTGCATTCAGGGGAGAATGGTGGAGATTGGAATTTCGTGAGAAGATTCCTCAGCAACGAAAATGCCTATGTTTTAGTTATATCCATCCCAAATCCTGTATCGTTTCAATGGCACTCTCACTCCTATTTCGCCATAATACAAAATGTGCTGCTCTTCTTTGAACTTTCTCGATGCACTCCGTCAATCCTATGTGGTAAGGATCCCACACGGCGCGGCAGTTTTCTAAAAGAGTACGGACAAGCGTAGTGTAGATAGTCTCTTTAATAGATCAGTTCCATTTTCGAACTGTCCTGCCAATAAAAGTCAGTCTGTGGTTAGCCTCCCCCCACAACATTTTCTATGCGTTCCTTCTAGTTGAAGTTGTTCGTAATTGAAATTCCTATGTACTCAGTTGAATTTACGGCCTCTAGATTTGCCTGATTAGTGGTGTAACCGAAGTTTAACTGATTCCTTTTAGCACTCATGTGGATGACTTCACACATTTCGTTATTTAGGGTCAATTACCAATTTTCACACCAGGCAGATATTTTTTTCTAAATCGTTTTGCGATTTGTTTTGATCTTATGATGACTTTATTAGTTGATAAACGACAGCGTCAGCTGCAAACAACTTAAGACGGCTGCTGAGATTGTCTCCCAAATGGTTTATGTAGATAAGGAACAGAAAAGGGCCTATAACATTACTTTGGGGAACAATTTGAAATCCCTTGTCAATAGCACTCAACACTTCATGCGAGTAAAGAACTAGTTGTTTTTCACAAGAACGATGTTTACTAAATCCGTGTTGACTGTGCGTCAATAGACCGTTTTCTTCGAGGTAATTCATAATGTTCGAATTCAATATATGTTCTAAAATCCTGCTGCATATCGGCGTTAATGGTATGGACATGTAATTTAGTGGATTACTCCTACTACCTTTCTTGAGTATTGGTGTGACCTGTGCAACTTTCCAGTCTTTGGGTACGGATCTTTCGTCCAGCGACCAGTTGTATATGATTGTTAAGTGTGGAGCTATTCCATCAGCATACTCTGAAAGGAACCTAATCGGTATACAGTCCGGACCAGAGGACTTGCTTTTATTAAGTGATTTGAGTTGCTCCACTACTCCGACGATATCTACTCGTACGTTACTCATCTCGGGAGCTGTTATTGATTCAAATATTGATATATTTGCTTCGTCTTCTATGGTGAAAGAATTGCGGAAGGCTGTGTTTAGTAACTCTGCTTTGGCAGCCCTGTCTTCGATAGCATCTCCATTGGTATCGCGCAGAGAAGGCATTGATTGTGTCTCGCCGCTAGCATACTTCACATACGACCAGAATCTCTTTGTATTTTCTGCCAGGTATCGAGACGAAGTTTCGTCGTTGAAACTGTTATAACGATCTCGCATTGAAGACCGCCCTAAATTTCGAGCTTTTATAAAAGATCGCCTATCTTAGAAATTTTGCGTCTGTTTAAATTTTTTTTTCGTTGTTTCTGCAACAGTTTTCTGAGCCGTTTTGTGTACCAAGGAGGATCAGCTCCGTCATTTCTTAATTTATTTGGTATAAATGTCTCAATTGCTGCCGATACTATTTCTTTGAATTCAAGCCACATCTGGTCTACGCTTACATTGTTAATTTGGAAGGATTGGAGATTGTCTCTCAGGAAGGCGTAAAGTGGATTTTTATCTGCTTTTTGTGAATAGGTACATTTCTCGTTTATTTTTTGTGGATTTGGTGGCTACAATATTCAGTCTCACTATGACAACCCTGTGTTCACTAATCCCTATATCGGTTTTGATGCTGGTTATTAACTCAGGATTATTTGTTGCTCAGAGGTCAAGTGTGTTTTCACAACCGTTTACTATTCGCGTGGCCTCATGAACTAACTGCTCGAAATAATTTTCAGAGAATACGTTTAGGAAAATTTCGGATGATGTTTAATGCGTACCTCCGGAATTAAACATGTATTTTCGCCAACATATCGAGGTTTAATTAAAGGTAAATTAAAGTCAACACCAAATATAGTTGTATGAGTAGGGTACGTGTTTGAAATCAAACTCAGGTTTTCAATTGTATCATCTGAGTTGGGTGGTCGGTAAAAGGATCCAATTACTGATTTGTTGGTGTTATTCTGACGCTTACAGCGCCATCTGTTGTAAATTTTTTTCTTGACTTTCCCCATGCGTCAATAATATGCTGTTGGAATTTGACATCATTCTGAGCAGTGGGGTTCTTTTACAGCGTTTTGAAACCGCAACTTTAATTTTGGGCACCTGGAAACAAGCTACTCGAAAATGGCGAAGCTGGTCGACTGCACGGATACTACTGTCTTGAGAATCTATGGGAAGTGATTGATGGCCGGCATTGACACAAGTAGGCGATTAAGTATTGAACGTCCACGTCCCATTACACAACGTGTAGGTCGGACGCTTGGACGTTCTGTAGCGTGGGATAGAATCGTACTACAACGGCTTGAGAAACATAATACTCAACTCAGATTGATCTCTTGGTCACGAAATTCGTCTGATTTATAGCCTACGAAAAACATGTGAGACGTTAGCGGAAACGAGCTCCGCGCCGACGAAACACTGGCTGGTAATTTACGGGAAATGAGTAGACACCTGGTGCCCAAAACCTAGCAACGACTTTTGAAATTGATGCCACATAGAATTGCTGCTGCATTGCTTTCCAAAGGTGGACCAGCATTCTGTTAGGCAATTGGTCAAATTTTTCTGACTCATCAGCATTTTCATCTACGTGAATTTCATATAACCCTCAGATTTTACCGTGCATACTTTGGTCGATTTTCACATTCTGGTCACAGAAATAAACGGAGCACACTACAGTTTTTGCTAATATAATGCTTTAGGCGTTCTGGAACGCTGCCTCCTGTATGGAGCGATTCTAGTTTTAGGTTTTCTGTAGTTTCGTAGTTTGATTGGTTCCTTTGAACGTGGACACAGGTGATTTCCTTCTTCATGCTTGACCAGTTTGAGCTTGTACTCAGCCTGTAATGCAACATTTCACGATGAGTTCTCATAGAGATTCAAAGATATTGCACGAGTGAGGACTGATTTCGACTTATATGTCAGCCTTTTCTTGCTTTTGACAGCTGATGTTCCTCATTACTTGCAATTTGAGCTGATAGACGTACATTGCAACGACCTGTCAAGAATTTACATTACTTTTATAAAATATTACCCAAGAGCTATATCCTCGACTGCACAGAGAAGCCGCTAAAGTTATTCCAATGTTTGGTTCAACAGATGGGTGCGAGCGTTTTCTTTTCCCTGCCATCATTCAAGTTTAACAGATTTTAATCTGCGTAACTCCATGCGCCTATCACAAATCATAGTTAGAATATATTACATATTCTTAAATCAAAAAGTGTATACACTTATTGCTTTGGCAGCAAAATTGAAAAGTTGAAATCAAGAGTGATAAAATCATCCTTGTTGAAACACTCTGATGAGCCAAAACATGATGAGCACCTGCTTAATAGGCTATTTGTCCGTCTTTGGAAGGAAACACATCACTGATTCTCCATATCAGGGATGCGACAGTTTGTAGCAGGTTTTTGGTAGTACGCACCATTACATGTCTGTCCACAGATCACGCAATTCGAGTAAATAATGGCACGCTCATTTGTCTACGCGAGGATACCCCCTATAGCCAACCAGATGGATTTTGTTGGATTTACATCAGGCGAATTTGGTCGCCGAGGCATCAACGATATAATGCTTCTCAAACCACGGAAGCACGATTCTGTCTCCGAGACAGGGACAATTATACTTGAAACTTTGTTTAAATTAGTGTGTCTGCACTCAAATTGCAGAATGACTGATAACATTAAACTTCTACGTTATTTGATTCTGAAATCACTGAGTAAAACTGAACTGAGACTACTTTCTCTTTACTTCTTCTTATCGTGCCAACACTCACCACTAATATTCTAGCACAACGCAATCTGACTCCTCGAAAAAATTACAACCTGACTTCAAATAATTAATTCAAAAGAATGGCCCTGATTTAAAAAAATGTTAATAACCTATACATTTCATTGAGCACTTACCTCACAAAAATCTTCATTACGCGAACTACCGCAAAACAGAGAGCGTCAGTACTGCTAGCTAAATAAAAGATTCTAGCTACTAAAGCCACTAACTACTAATAGGCATGTGGTTAGAAAGGGAAGATTTTGTTGCAAAACTAATAATGTATTTTTTATCTTAATAATGTGACATCCAGTTCAAACACAAATATAAATCGTCATTGACACTAGTATAAAGGTATATAATCATGAATAATATTCAATCTCCAAGTCGAACATGTACAGATCGTCAGCCTACGCTAACACTTCGGACCTCTGCCCTCCACCAATACTAACGTCTCACATCTAACATCCATCTCTGCTGGCTGTTCACCTCTTACTGCCCAACAGTACTTCCATCACTGCTGGCGACTAACTTCCAAATGCAAAACACTATTGGCGTTTAACTTCCAACAATGAGTCCAACCAGCCACAGAGTTTCTTACAAAGAAAGCGCACTCAGAGATCCAACAAAAAAAGCTACACAGCTCTGCCAACACAGAAGCAGCCCACTTACATACTGCCGAGAGATGACAGCGCCGTAGGGGAAGATATCCGGCAAGGTGGTTCGCAGCTGTCATCGTGTCTTCGAATATTACCATAGAGCCCATGAAAGTGCAGTGGAATGCAACCCCAAAGCATAACACTGCTCCCATCAGTCTGTGCCCAAGGTGCGTTGCCCTTCACATTGAAGATATCGTTTATGGAGACCACCATCGATCTAGTGTAGAAAAAATGTAATTCATCCGAAGAGCAGACAAGTTTCCATTGATCGACGGTCGAATACCGATGGGCCCTTGCCCACTGCAATCGCATTGGACGATGTCGTTGTGTCAACTTGTGGACACGTAGGGGTTGTCTGCTGCGGAGCTCCTTGGTCAACAGTGACGACGGACGGTGTGCTCCGATACACTTGAGTGTGCACCAGAATTGTGCTCTTTCGTCAGAGATGCCACAGATCACCATCTAACTTACTTTATAGAGCAGACAAGCCTCGAAACGTTATATGAAGAGTCAGACGTCCAGCCATTCAGCGCCTAGTGGTAGTGTTACTGTCGTAGCTCTTTCTGTAGATGCTCAGGGCCGTAGTAAGTGCACATCCGACCAGCTTCGCCGTTATCGAGATACTTGTTCACAGGCTCTGCGTAATAATAATCTGCCCTTTGTCAAAGTCGCTTATCTCAATGGATTTCTCCATTTGCAGCCTATGTGTTCTCTAGGGTGATCCGCTGACAGTGTTCGCTCCGCTTACATACTTTTGTTACCACGTCACATGCCCGCAACGCCACTAGCCGGCACTGGACATAATGCTGTTGCTTACCAGTGTGTCTTGCAATGTTCGCCGCTTAGAAGTAGCCGCACTGTGTTTCAGTACACGTCTTCCGAAGTTTCGCACCGGTGCAGGCTTCAGCATATAGCTCGTCTCATTCACACGTCTGCTCGGATTGCACAACGTTGGGGGAAAACGGGGCGCTGAGTAGAGTTGGGTGGGAGCCCAAACGTTGACCAGGCCTGATCGAAACTAAAATATCAAAAATGGCTCTGAGCACTATGCGACTTAACTTCTGAGGTTATCAGTCGCCTAGAACTTAGGTTAGTTAGGTTTAATTAGTGCTAAGGACATCACACACATCCATGCCCGAGGCAGGATTCGAACCTGCGACCGTAGTGGTCACGCGGTTCCAGACTGAAGCGCCCAGAACCACACGGCCACACCGGCCGGCACTAAAATATCGTGCGTGCATTGTTGACATGTATGAGATACTGGCGAAGCGAATGTAACTTCTGTCAACGAGAAACTGCAATTCATATCCACGCCACCTGTACTTGCACGTCAAAATAAAATTATTTCCTATAAATGTACTGAGTCGAAGACTTGTGTCTTTCGCTGTAAATGTGAAACCCTCTGATCACATAAACAGAATTTCCTTTTCAGAATCTGTCGTTTAAATCGTTGAGCTACGGGAGTTCACGACTGTGTCTAAGCTTTGAATAGATAAAAGTGGTCAACCGCCAGCGAAGTCATTACGGGGCGAACGAAGTGCCTCACTGGGTACGACAGTGGATGACAAGGGTTCCAACACACTTGGGCCATGCAGATTTAGATTTTGCGTGGATTTCCTAAATTTCTAAATCTAAGTGTGGGGAAGGTTCCCTTGGGAAGGACACCTTCGAACCCCTTTCACAATCTGAATTTGTGCAAGGTTTCTAATGACTTCATCATCGACCATACGCTAAATCCTTCCTTCTATCGTATTAGGTAGGAGTAGCGTTTCAATACCCGTTCACCCATCCCCAATTTTTTTTCCTATGTCACTTCAGGTTCCTCCAAGAAGATCACGGTAGATTTCCCACACAATACTCAGCCAAATAAGTTACTGTGGCGTCTCTAAACACTCCAGTGTTGGTGGGGCGTTACCCTCCAACCTTCCTTCCTGCTTCAGAAATGTTATAAACACACCTCTCATCGTTTCACTCTAACATAGTCCCTAGCTGAGGGTGTGGTGTTTGCCACCATAGTAGCTCGGCGGATTCGGTAAGGGGATTGACCACGCTCTGTAATAAGACATCTCGAAGAAGCTCTCATCGTTGGAATTTGAAGGAATTCATGCTACATCTGCACAGAACCACTGACGAAAGAACGACGCAATAACAGATTGAAACAAAATAGACGAGTGGTTAGTGTCACTGCTTCTAGATCGTGGGGTCCCAGGTTTGCTACCCAGCCACTTTTCTTCGCTCGGGAACTGGGTCATCATCTCATTTCATTGTAATATAAAATCTGTTACCCTCCGTCGTTATGAAAGAGCATTCCATGACCACGAATAAAGTTGTGTTTACTTCGTGTCATCAACGACAAATACTTTGAATGGCATATGACAATGTAATTATTTTCCAGACGAGGTGAGCAACCAGGAAGCGTAAATCATGGAAATTACGGCAAGAAAGAACACTTTCCTTCCTCAACATGTAAGTAGCACCAGTTCTTTCAGTCCAGTCGTGGAATGGCTACAAAGGCACAAAGCCTTCGCTCCCAGTTGATTGCCTAGGTGTGGAGTAGACATATCTTAATCCAAAGATTGGAAAGTGTGCGACTAACTACCAAGTCTGTATGACATAGGTGCATGTTCTAAGAGCACTTCCGTGAAACGCAAAACATTCAAACCGCACGTGACTGGTAATCGCTATATTGAGTCCCGTTTCAGTATTTATTTTTTGTGAGAAACACACGTCTACTTATCCTGAGGTGACAAATGTCAGCCGGCCGTAGTGGCCGAGCGGTTCTAGGCGCTACAGTCTGGAACCGCACGACCGCTGCGGTCGCAGGTTCGAATTCTGCCTCGGGCATGGGTGTTTGTGATGTCCTTAGGTTAGTTAGGTTTAAGTAGTCCTCTAAGTTCTAGGGGACTGATGACCAAACAGTTAAGTCCCATAGTGCTCAGAGCCATTTTTGACAAATGTCATGGAATATGTGTACGCTTTCATATGGCGGTAGTATTGCGTACACAAGGTATAAAAGGACACTGCAGTGGCGAAGCTAGCTGATACATGTGAAAAGGTTTTCGACGTGATTATGGCCGCCCAATGGAAATTAACAGATTTTGAACGCGGAATGGGGGTTGGAAATAGAAGCGTAGAACATTCGATTTCGGAAATAGTTAAGGAATTCAATACTCCGAGATCCACAGTATCAAAAGTACCAAATTTTAGACATTACCTTCCACACGGACAAGGCAGTGACCGACGACCTTCACTTAACGAGCGAGACCAGTGGCGTTAGAGTGGTGTTGTCAGTGCTAACAGTCAAGCAACACAGCGTGGAAAACCACAGAAATCAATTTGTGACGTACGACGAATGTATCCGTTAGAACAGCGCGGCGAAAATTTGACCTTAATGGGCTACTGCAGCTGACGACCGACGCGAGGGCCTTTGCTAAAAGCACGATATCGCCTACAGCAACTCTCCTATCCTCGTGACCATATCGGTTGGATCCCAGACGACTGGAAAACCGTAGCCTGATCAGATGAGCCCCGATTTTAGTTGTTAAGAGCCGATGGTACGGCTCGAGTGTGGCGCAGACCCCACGAACCCTTGGACCCAAGTTGTCAACAAGGCACTGTGCAAGCTGGTGGTGGCTCCGTAGTGGTGTGGGCTGCGTTCACGTGGAACGTACTGGCACCTCTGGATGGTCGGCTACTTTGACACCATTTGCAGCCATTCATGCACGTCATGTTCCCAAACAATGATGGAATTTTTATGGATTAGAATGCACCATGTTACTGGGCCACAATTGTTCGTGATTGGTTTGAAGAACATTCTGGACAGTTCGAGCGAATGATTTGGCCACCAAGATCACCCAACATATATCCCATGGAACATTTATGGTACATAGTCGAGAGATCAGTTCGTGCACGACGTGCAGCACCGGAAACACTTCCGCAATAGGGTATCTGACTTCTCTGGAAATTGTCTTAAGTGATTAATTACGTCATTTTATGCTCGTCCTTCCCTTTTTCCTCTTGAATTTCAGTATTCTTATATAAAAACGGAAATGAAATTCAAATAATCTGAACGGCCGCTAAAACGCTCCACTCGAGTCATGTGATGCCTGTAACGTCACTGGATAGCTCCAGCCCCGGATCTACGGAATTCCCGAACCGGGGCACAAACTTGATAGTGGCGCTCCACCTCCCACTCGAGGGTTTGAGATAGGACGTCAAAAACTTTAAAAAATTGATTTTTCAAAAATATGTTCGCTTTGTAGCGCACATCTTTATGAAGAGTTTTATACATAAAACACATATGTTCGAGGAAATATAAGACATGTTATTTGGTCTTAAGTGTGCCAAACTGCTGTGCCACGTCTCTTCACACAGCATTCTTCCATACCACGTCACTGTATTTCACTCTGTAGAATTCAAACGTGTATATTTTGTAATTGAAGTCGTCAGTCCCTTATTCAAGACAGTGGAAATTAAAATGTCCTATGGTGTCTCTCCTACTTCCAGTCGGCCGGTTTGACATTCTACCCCCGTAAAAAGCTCAGGGTTAATACTGGGTGGCATTATTTGTGAACGGGAGAATAAGAACTCTTCAGAAAATTTGCACTCTTCATTTCCTATTAGCTCATAACTTTCTCTTCTGTGTGACAAAGTTAAATATAGGAAACAAAACCAGTGAAGACAAGAGACAAGCAAACTCCGCTGCAGAGTGAAAATTCAGTTCTGAAGATAGTACATATTTCTTCAGTTCTTAGGTCGCAGCATTTTTTACCTTTAATCTCGCTACAGCTTTACACTTCGTGCTTTCCTTTCTGTGATAGAATCTATTACCTCATCAAAGTTCGTCAAACGTTTTGCTACATCAGAAATCAAAATGTCGTTGTCTGATACCGAAAAAACTGTTATTACGAACGGTACCCAAGAGTGGTGTAGTTTCTCGACCTGATTACGTCTATTTTGTCACCGTGTGCTAGCTAAAACGAAATAAGCCTTTCTAGTATTGCACAATTGTAGCACACGCCAAATAAGCGTGACTGTTTTCGCACAAATTGTCATTTTTATCTACCTTATTAACAGAAATAGGGTGAGTCAATAACTATTGCCACCTAGAATAACTACGAAAGTATGATAGTAGCTGAAAAGTTTGTGGGACACAAATTGCATAGGACAACGGGGGACATAATATGACGTTGGTTTTTTGTTGCTAGGTGGGGATAAGAAGATTGCAGCACTGCATTGATACCATGGTCATAACTTCGAACATCTCCTGTAAATGGACGTTCATGCCATTTTTATGACCTTCGTTGACCTGGAAAGACCTTACTGTTACACATAATTGGATTCGACTCTATAGCCCGTGTCAGAAAATAAGTACCAAATTACAGCATCCTATTTAAGAAAAAAAAAACAAAGTTGGCCTTCATATCTCTGACGCGACCCCACCTAGCAACAAACAACCAACGTCGTATTATGTCCCCTTTGTCCTATGCAACTTGTGTCCCACAAACTTTTCAGCTCCTATCATCCTTTCGGAGTTATTCTTGGTGGCAATAGATAGTGACTCACCCTGTACAACACGGCAGAATATAGTTCACTAAGTACCAATATCAAATTCCTATTAGGCTTATTACAAGTAAAAAGTTTTATGCCAGGAAATAGTCTCACATTCCATTCATATACTCCAGTTTCTTACGCATGAGATCGAAAAGTAGTAGTAGTAAGAAATTTTTATATATACTTGGAATCTTCATATTCGTCCATATAATTTGTGTGATGACCTCGTTTCTTCTCCTTCCTGGGTCTAACAAACAATCTTGTCATCACTTATTATGTAACTATTCCTGCCATTGTCAAAAATTATTCTCCTGTTAACTTCACTGACCATGCCAGAATCACCGGTTCAGTTACCCCGCGTTTATTTCCCGGTTATGCGTTATTACGTGTTCGTACGACGCGTTTTCCGCGCTGTTTCTAGAATAGAACTTAAGCTGCTGCTAACCGGCGACTGTACAATTGGTCCTTAGTAGTGTAGCCTTCCGACAAAAATTTTCTGTCAAAATTTCATTTTCTGGGATACACCGGGAAGACAATATGTAATCTTTCTTACCTGTTATTCCCATGAGTCGTTTATTTCCACTCTGGTAGTCTGACCATGGATTTCGCTCATAATTATAAAAACGCTTATCATTCGTATACCCAATCAACCACATAAACAAACAGCGATTAGTATTCATCTGTTTGCATTTATTCGGCTCAGCTCCTATAGCACAGTCCCTATTTGTCTGTGGGAAAGTTTTTTATTTCTTGATGCAATGAAGATTGCCCTGGCAGAGACGCATTCAAAATTCAACTTATGATTCTTTCCGAAATCATCTTATACAGTGTACAAAACCCAACAGGGGTTCGTTTCAAAAACATATGAATATTCGATGCTAGGGCCTTTGCAAAACAAGGTTTATTTTTCTTCAGGAATATGAATTTGGCGCCGCTGAAATTGCCGTCCAGGAAAGATACCCCGGTTAACCCCCCCCCACCCCCACCCCCACCCCCACGACCCCTTGCCCCAAGATCCGGGCCAGGCTAGCTCGCTGCTAATGCTAATTCACACAGAGCGACGCCTTGTTTCGGAATGGGTCACAAATGGTGTGTAGTAACATGTTGTACAAATACATCTACAAAAACTACTGAAAAGTTGTTTTTGAGTGTTCCAGAGAATGCTAAGGTGCGTAAAATGTAGTTCCACTGTACCGGGTAATTGCAACCACGTCGACACACAAGTTCACTAACTCAATTCAAAATCTGTTACCATTAACTTATCTCCCATTGTAATAACTAAGGATAGCGTCATTCAACGAAATTAAACTTCCAGTGGAAATTGCCGTTTTATCTAAATACACCTCAATTACACGGTAGCTCAGTTGTTGGAATTTTATAAGACGATGTCCATAGATCTCGGGTCCAGATCTAGCCCGAAAGAACGTTTTAACTAATTTGTAAGACGACTCTACAGTCCTCTCCTATGAAAACCAAATCACAGTTACATAACTTCACCACACCGACCAGAAACAGAATTTTGTGGTGTTTCCTTGCTGTTTACATGCACTTACATCTGCAGTCGCTGTTCGCACACTTCCCTTTCAAAAAGGTATTTTCTAGTTAATATGATCACACACTTTTTACTTTATTATAAAGAATGTTTTTATCTTCGTAATGTCTAGCTAGGGTCCTTATTGTTTAAACTTTTGCAGTTTCATCATCTTGCATAAAGATGCTTCAGACGCTAAAATTAGTTGATACTCATACAAACATCACATCCCTTACGTTTGTGTCAGCTGCAAATTGTACACCCTTTATAACTATCCGTATAACTTCATCGACCTACATCTCGTTGTATTGTGGACGTATGGTGATATCTTCACTACTCGCAATGCTTTCCAAAAAAAGTGAATTCTTTGTTCGTAAAGTAAATGTCTGTTTCTCACACAGACTAACGTGAAGCTGTATTTAATACGCCCCACGATTGAAACAACAGCTACAATCAGATCTTGCTAACGCTGTTTCCGTATTTCGTGCACATCTTTTAAAAGTATGTGACGTCTTTTACTGTAGCCGAATGCGCAATCCGATCGCCACGGAAAGCTTTCGGATGCAGCGTCTCTTCTGAGTGTCTTCTAAGGAATTTTGCACTAAGTTTTACCAAGAAAAATTTTGTTTTGCTCTGGGTCGTAGCTCATGACTAACACTCAACAGTTTAGTTATAATATGCGGACTCATTTGCAAAAGTTCTACAGTTCCTTATTTTCGAGCGAATTAAATGATGTAGCATTGACCAGAGGAAAGATTGTCCGTCGTTGCACATATCGCCGCTCTAAATGGGTGGAGCATAAACTTATCAACTTTCGCAAGGCTTCCAATGACAAAGTTTACAAAATTCCTTTCTGTAGTTACTTAAAAGCTATAATCACGTTTTCCATCACTAAATAGCTAAACTGCTTGCAGTAAAAGTACGTAAAAATCTCGTAGCTCTTGAGGCAGCATGGCTCAATATTTCTGCAGGGGACTTCCAACGACTTGTTGAGTCCATGCCGCTGCACTACGCCGGGCAAAAGGAGATCCGACACGATCAGGAGGTATCTCATGACTTTTACGCATCACTGAATTTCTAACTATGCAACATGATTCAGCTGACCCTATCTATGTAGTTTTACGCAATTCACTGTGTTGCATCTGGCCTTCAAAAATCACGTGTGACGTTTTCATATTCTTTCGCTTCCTACGCACAAACGGTTAGTCCTACAGAAAAAATAAACAAGACCTTTTCGTAGAAAATTTAATGAAGTTAAGTTCTCTTCTGGGATACATTTCCGCTGGAGGCCACAGTTTTCGAGTTATTGAGAAAAACTTACACACGTGACTTTCAAACTCCTCCTCCACCCCACACTCATCCCTCACTAGTCAGAATTTTCAGTATATTGTTCGTTGTACTCCATCCTACCACTTCACTAACATTTCCGACTACCCGAATTGTTCCGATATTCGAACTTGTTTCGTCTCTATTGATTGGGCTACTACATACCAGCATAGTCGCCTATTTCGTTAACATTATTAATTTAAATGTGCCCGTGAGGACAATGTAAAAAATGTCCGGTAGAACTAGTTACGTTGATAATTAGATCCAAACTTAGCCGTTACAACCACAATAGTTCCGTAGTCAGAAAGCCTGAGGAGTAGAACGATGTAACTGTTTCTTTGACGCTGTTAAAATTCACGAAACTGTTAGGTAAAATTTACAGAAACGTTAATTTTACAATTTTTACACTACTGGCCATTAAAATCACTACACCAAGAAGAAATGCAGATGATAAACGGATATTCATTGGACAAATATATTATACTAGAACTGACATGTGATTACATTTTTACGCAGCTTGGGTGCATAGATCCTGAGAAATCAGTATCCAGAACAATCACCTCTGGCCGTAATAACGGCCTTGATACGCCTGGGCATTGAGTCAAACAGAGCTCGGATGGCGTGTACAGGTACAGCTGCCCATGCGGCTTCAACACGATACCACAATTCATCAAGAGTAGTGACTGGCGTATTGTGACGAGCTAGTTGCTAGGCCACCACTGACCAGACGTTTTCAGTTGGTGAGAGATCTGGAGAAAGTGCAGGCCATGGCAGCAGTCGAACATTTTCTGTATCCAAAAAGGCCCGTAGAGGACATGAAACATGCGGCCGTGCATTATCCTGCTGAAATTTAGGGTTTCGCAGGGATCGAATGGAGGGTAGAGCCACGGGTCGTGACACATCTGAAATGTAATGTCCACTTTTCAAAGTGCTGTCAGTGCGAACAAGAGGTGACCGAGACTTGCAACCAATGGCACCCCATACCATCACGCCGGGTGATACGCCAGTATGGCGATGACGAATACACGGTTCCAATGTGCTTTCAGCGCGATGTCGCCGAACACGGATGCGACAGCCATGATACTGTGAACAGAACCTGGATTCATCCGCAAAAATGACGTTTTGACATTCGTGCACACAGGTTCGTCGTTGAGTGCACCATCGCAGGCGCTCCTGTCTGTGATGCAGCGTCAAGGGTAACCGCAGCAGTGGTCTCCGAGCTAATAGTCCATGCTGCTGCAAACGTCGTCGAACTATTCGTGCAGATGGTTGTTGTCTTGCAAACGTCCCCATCTGTTGACTCAGGGATCGAGACGTGGCTGCACGATCCGTCACAGCCATGCGGGTAAGATGCCTGTCCTCTCGACTGCTAGTGATACGAGGCCGTTGGGATCCAGCACGGCGTTCCGTATTACCCTCCTGAACCGACCGATTCCATATTCTGCTAACAGTCATTGGATCTCGACCAACGCGAGCAGCAATGTCGCGATACGATAAACCGCAATCGCGATAGGCTATAATCCGACCTTTATCAAAGTCGGAAACATGATGGTACGCATTTCTCCTCCTTACACGAGGCATCACAACAGCGTTTCACCAGGCAACGCCGGTCAACTGCTGTTTGTGTATAAGAAATCGGTTGGAAACTTTCCTCATGTCAGCACGTTGTAGGTGTCGCCACCGGCGCCAACGTTATGTGATGCTCTGAAAAGCTAATAATTTGCCTATCACAGCATCTTCTTCGTGTCGGTTAAATTTCACGTCTGCAGCACGTCATCTTCATGGTGCAGCAGTTTTAATGGCCACTAGTGTATGTGCTTGACTAAACCGGTGGCGTAAAAGGTCAGTCGATGAAGACCAAAAATCATTGAATGTGGAAAATAATTCGTGTAGTGGAATATTTTTGTAGAGTGGTAGGAGGAAGTTCCGTGAACAACATATTAGAAATCCTGTTGTGTTGGGGCTGGGTGTAGGGGGTGGAGGTGCGTTTGAAGGTCGCTTATGTATGTTTTTCTTTAATAACTCGAAAACTACGGCCTCTA
Source organism: Schistocerca gregaria (assembly GCF_023897955.1). Lineage (NCBI taxonomy): Eukaryota > Metazoa > Arthropoda > Insecta > Orthoptera > Acrididae > Schistocerca > Schistocerca gregaria. The sequence goes on from NC_064931.1 coordinate 46,799,899, forward strand.
GCGAAAACTTATTCCAATACGATGTTTAACTACATTAATTTCCTACAATAAGATCCTGTTTATTTTTTCTTTAGGGCTAATAGTTTGCGTCTAGCGAGAGCATATGAAAATCTCGTGCGTGGTTTCTGAAGACCTGATATAACAGTGTGGGCTGCATAAAATGACATTGGCGGGGGCAGCTGGATCACCTTGTATATTCTACACAAGAATCCAGTTTTTATTGCAAACAAAAATTCTTAGTTACCAATTTTATAAATAATTGTTAGTCAAAACTGTAAAATGAAAAAAATACAAATTAAATACTTTTCTTTCTTTTTTTTACGCTTCACATAAATGCACATAGAACATGCACTTTTGTTTAAAAATCTTATTCCACCAGGATTCGGACCTAAGCCATCAGCGACGTTTCAGCCCTTCTGAGGTTTCTCAAGGTGAGAGCTGGTTGTGTGACTGTGACGTGGAACGCGAAGCAGCAACCATAGCTGACCTCTTTTACTGACGGACAGGGAACGTCGAACATTGTGCAAGAGCGTTGTAAAAAGTTGCATGAAATCAGCGAGAGGAACAACTCGCTGGTGCAATGACTGCCCGTAGGGAGCCGAAAACAGTGAGATACAATGATCTAGCACCTCCACATAAGTCACACATTTGTGGTCAATGTTAAGCAACGCTTAAAAGGGAGGTAAAAAGCGACGCTGCAGGACAGTGGACGACTGGAAACGAGTGATTTGGAGTGATGGATCACGCATACCGAGTGCGAATGTGATGGAAGGGTTTGTGTTTGGCGAATCGCTGGAGTGTGAAGTACGGAGTAGGTGATGTTACGATGTGGGGGTATTTTTCGAGAGGAGGCTGTATTCTCCTTAGTGTCCTCAGGTAAAAGCTAAATATGGAAGGAGTGGTTATTGCTTATCCACTATATGATCAAAGGTATTCGGACACCTGTATGTAATGTGGAACTGACCACTAGATGTGACGGGAGATGGACCCGCTGGATAAAAGGAAGCAGAGAGCATTGTGTCGTCAGTAACAACGGTAAGAAGAGCTTACTGACTTCGAACGTTGACTAATTATTGGATGTCACCTGAGTGACAAATCTATTAGGTGCCTAAGTCTACTGTTGATGATGTGATTGTGAAGGGAAAACAGGAAGGAACAATCAAAGCTAAACCAAAACAAGCACTGACAGAGAAGGACGGTCAAACATTGCGGAGGGTTACTGTAAAAAAATCGCATGAAACCAGCTGAGTATGGGTTACAATGGTCGAGCGGGGGGAGGGGTGCTGTTGTTAGCACAATGGATTGGCATTCGGGGGGATGATGGGTCAGAACCGCTCCGATCGTGCAGATTCAGGTTTTCCGTGACTTCCCTAAATCTCTCCAGGTAAATGCCGGTTTGGTTCCTTCGGCACCTTCTCCCCATCAAAATCATCCGAGCTTGTGTTTCGTCTGTAATGACCTTGCACTACCACAGCAGCCTCGAGAATGGACGTTCGAAATTAGTCTGCCGCAATTCGTACACGGGGACGCGCAGTAATGCTGCGTGTGATTTCCAGATAAAAGTCTAATGCGGCCTCCCACTTCTCGCAAGTGAATTGTAGCCAATTTACTTATCTCGCGCCGCGCACAAGGGCTGCGCGGTTTGAGGCGCCTTGTCACGGATTGCGCGGCCCCTCCCGCCGGAGGATCGAGTCCTCCCTCGGGCACGGGTGTGTGTGTCCTTCTTAGCATAAGTTAGTTTAAGTAGTGTGTAAGTCTAGGAACCGATGACCTCAGCAGTTTGGTCCCTTGGGAATTCACACAAACCTACCCGCGCCCCGTAGATGTTGCCCCAGTCGGTTTCTTCTGCGTCTGTCGCGAGCTTATGCCCCTTACACACGTGCGGTTTCCGGCAGCGCTGCTGACCAGCGCGGCGGCAGTCCCCTAGAACTTAGAACTACTTAAACCTAAGAACATCACACACATCCATGCCCGAGGCAGGATTCGAACCTACGACCGTAGCAGCAGCGCGGTTCCGGACGAAGCGCCTAGAACAGCTCAGCCACAACGGCCAGCATGGTGCAAATAGATGGGGCATTTACACACGGCGATTCTTACGCCAGCGGCAGGGGCAACCGTGCGACCATGTGTGCAAGAGCGGCTGCCCTGCTGGCAGCCGTTTTTTCACACCTGTTACCTTTCACACATGGCGTTTCATTAGCGTATCAGTCTTTCTCACAGCACCGTGAGTTTTGATACTGAGCGTTTCATTTATGAGGTAGAAATGCGTCCTGCTATTTGGGGCTCAAGATGTAGCGAATACGACAACAGGATTGTGAAACGCAGAGCATGGGAAGAATTGTGTGAACTGTTTATTCGAGGATTTGCGAACGAAACAACAGATTCGAAAAGTAAAAAAGGTATGTATTTAGAATTATATGTACAGTATGTTATATTATTATGTACAAATCTTAGAAGTCCACAGATCGAATTTTGCTCAGTTTCCATTTCACTGCACCTTCTTGACTTGCAAAGAATTCAGCAAATTTGTCTCTCATAACAGCGGCTGATTTGCTCCCTGTTCTCCACATTTGGGCTTCCTCGACTCCATGTAGTCCAGCGATGTTCAGTGTGTCTTCGAATTTATACCCATCTCTACGACGAACGAAATTACGTAATATGCAGCATGCTTTTATTATTTCTGAGGCCAAATCAATTGAAACATTGAGTGGACGATGGAATATTCTCCATTTCTTGCTGAATATTCCAGATGTACTCTCTATGAAACTTCTCGCTCGTGATAAACGATAATTATATACCTTTTTGATGACCTGGTTTTGACAGAATATATGCAAAGACCCAATGGTGGAAATCACCATTGGGTTTTTGCATATATTCTGTCAAACCAAATGCTTCATCACCAACTAATGCAAATGGCAGTGGCTCTCCTCCAGCACATATTGGTGTCGGTCTAGGAATGTTCATTTTGTTGTCTCTTATCTTATTGAATAGCGTAATGTTTTTGAAGATCTTTGAATCTGAACTTTTGCCATAAGACCCGACATCTATGTAAACGAAATTATAATTTGCATCACAAACTGCTAATAACACAAATGAGAAAAAGTGTTTGTAGTTAAAGTAAAGTGAGCCACTATGCCGGGCCTTAATCAAACGCCTGTGTCTACCACCTATTGCCCCTATTCAGATTGGAAAATCTACATTTGTCTTGACCTTCTGCAACATTCAATCAGTCCTCTTCAGTAAGCATCGAAAATGTAGACTCGTTCAGAACATTCCAAATATTTTGACAAGTATCCTTTACTATGCTTAAGATGGTGGAAACTCCACATCTATATGTGTAATCTACATCTATGAATGTATTTCCTGATGCAAAACACCTAAAATCACAAAAGAAATCTTTTTATTTCAGCAACGCAATTGCAAAAGAGGTGGAAAAATGTAAGAGATTCGTACACTCGAGAGCTGAAAAAACAGAAAAAATTGAAGAGTGGCTCAGCCGCAGATGCCAGAAAGCAGTTACATTTTCTTCAAGCAACTTTCGTTTTTAGCGCCTGTATGTAAAACTAAACCTCGTGTTGAGAAAGACACAGACAATATGACAAATGAAGAGTCAAGCACTTGTCAAGAACCATCTCCTAATGCGGCCGGCCGTGGTGGCCGTGCGGTTCTGGCTCTGCAGTCCGGAACCGCGGGGCTGCTACGGTCGCAGGTTCGAATCCTGTCTTGGACATGGGTGTGTGTGATGTCCTTAGATTAGTTAGGTTTAAGTAGTTTTAAGTTCTAGGGGACTTATGACCTAAGATGTTGAGTCCCATAGTGCTCAGAGCCATTTGAACCATCTCCTAATGTCTCAGGCTCTAGCATTCCCAAAAAGGGACATTCAGAAGAGCAGAAAGTGTTCAAAAGAAATTAAAATTGATGGAGGGAGATCCTGATAGATTACTTCTCTTGTCTCTGCTACCTCATTTCAAGGCCATACCTGAAGAAAATCGATTTAATGCGAAATTCGAACTTATGAGTGTGCTGCAAAAATACATTAAAAACGATACTGCTCACGGAAACGTGGCTGTATCACCGGGAAATGTAAGTGGAACGCACTTTCTGAAAGATGGCTTCTCTGCTTCCGTTACCACTTACGAGGAACGCCTGGCTCATTGTTTTAGGATGGTTGGTTGTTTGGTTGGGGAAGGAGACCAGACAGCGTGGTCATCGGTCTCATCGGATTAGGGAAGGATGTGGAAGGAAGTCGGCCGTGCCCTTTCAGAGGAACCATCCTGGCATTTGCCTGGAGTGATTTAGGGAAATCACAGAAAACCTAAATCAGGATGGCCGGACGTGGGATTGAACCGTCGTCCTCCCGAATGCGAGTCCAGTGTCTAACCACTGCGCCACCTCGCTCTGTTTTAGGATGTCTACACATATTGTAATTTTCTTACGTATTACAAATTGGTAAATTAAAATCATTTTTCATCAACTATTTGTACTTGTCTTAATGTGATGGGCAACCATTCCTCTGCAAAACCACTGTTTCTCATGCAAGTGTTCTGGCGTGAAATATGTTTTTTCAGCAAATGTATAAGTTCGTCAAAGTGCGGCACTGACATCCTGAAGTAGTTGAAGAACTTGGACTGTCTTCACGTAACTTACGATATACAGTATAGAAGTGTCCGAATACACTACCGGCTGTTAAAATTGCTACACCGCGAAGATGACGTGCTACAGACGCGAAATTTAACCGACAGGAGGAAGATGCTGTGATATGCAAATGATTAACTCTTCAGAGCATTTACACAAAGTTCGAAAAGTTGGAACTGACTATAATGGAAGGTGTGAAATCATTCACGTTAGTACTACAAGGTTGCACGATAACTCACACAAATTTAAAGGCTGTCAGTTCAACTGAATATCTAAGGATAAGAGTTGCAAACAACTTAAATTGGCGTTCCAATAGATGATGTGGGGAAGGCGACCCAGAGCCTGCGTTTTATTAGCAGAACACATAGAACATGGAACAAATCCACCTAAGAGATTGCCTACACTACACCTGTCCATCCTCTTATGGAGTATTGTTTTGCGGTATGATACCCTTACCAGATGCGATTGATGCAGGACATAGAAAAATTTCAAAGAATCTCGCTTTGTATTATCGCGAAATTGGGAAGAATGTGTCGCGGATATGATAAGCGAGTTGGAGTGGCAGTCATTGAAACAAAGGCATTCTTCGCTGCGGCAAGATCTTTTCACGACATTTAAAGCTCCAACTTTCTCCTCCGAGTGCTAAAACATTTTATTGACGCTCACGTATATAGAGAGATATAATCATCGTAATAATATGAGAAATCAGAGCTTTTACAGGAAGACTTAGGTCTTCATTTTTCCCTCGCGTTGTTAAAGATTGAAACGGTACAGAAATAGTGTGAAAGTGGTTCGATGAACCCTCTGCCAGGCATTAAGAGTGAATTACAGAAGTTATATAGCTGTAGACATGCTTCATAAAACATGGAAATATGGGTTATAAAAGTTAAAATAAATAGAACAACGGTCATATGCGTAGCAAGAGGTAATATCATAGAACATGATGTAGAAAACTGATGGCGCTGTTGCTCCTTTTTCCGGAAGTAGGATATTTTGTTTATGTTGGTCACTTGCAAGGCGACACGGCTCGGACAGGACTTGACAGCACCCCACTGGGGGCGTAGGGAGCGGGTGGGCGAGGATTGGGGGGCAGCTAGTTCCTAGGTAAACTGGGTGCAGATTTCACAGGTTTCTGGTTAGATGCAAATTTCACTGGGTGCAGTTATCGTATGTCCTTTGAATCACTGTTGAAATATCTCACACGTAACTTGATATCGTGTAATACTGTGAGGGAGGTGTGGGGGGAGGGAGAGGGAGAGGGGGAGAGAGAGAGAGAGAGAGAGAGAGAGAGAGAGAGCGATTTTCATTACTCTGCGTTCCAGCTTAGTGTCAACACAGGCTGCTGAGCGGTAGCTTCAGGAATCTGTGGTCGTTGTGAGTTATGTTATTGCATGCCATAAAATTCATAGCGTCCGAAGAGCGAACAGATAGACTCCGTGCCAGCTTATCGCGTCGCCCATTGCTGTTACCGCGTTCTCACTGCGCGGCATTCCTGGGCGAGCGGAATCTTGCTTCCAAGTGGCTTCCGCTTGCGAAACTGCCCGTCATCCTGGTGTACTCATCGGAAGACGATTGAATGCGGCGCCGTCTCCGCCCATGACTCTCAGCGAGGCCACAGCACAAAGACGGCCTTCGTAATGTGAGACGTGACGCGAATCCTGGCGCCCTGTCCGCCATTGGCGTGCGGTTCTGGCCGGTTCACACAAGCCGCCGGGGCAGGAGAATCCCTCGGGATCCCCTCAAGTTATCTACTGCGTAGGCCCTATTACTTTTCATAGAAATTAAATAGCCTTGTACGTGGTGAGGCTGGGGGCGGCGTTTTGCTGACCAGCCGGCTGTACTTCAGACAGGGTATATTTCAAACCTAGAAATGGATTCCCCACCCCCCAATGGATGCAGAATGATTAGGTGGATTATTAATCGTATGGGTACAAGGAGGCAGAGGGTGTTTCGACCTTGAGAAGCATGTGAGCAGAACGTAATAGATGGTATTGAATGGTGCAAGGATTACGAAGATTAGGCTCATCGAAATGCAAAAGAGGGCAGGAGAGTGAAGCCTCGATTCACAAGGAGGATAGGAATGAAGATTTGTCTTTAATGTCCGGCAGACAACGATGTCGTTAGAGATGGAACACAGAGCCCGGTCCCATAGCCGAGGCACCTAATGCAAGCTGGAGCTGTTCGTTTCGAATTCTAGTGGTGGAAAACGTTTTCAGGGCAAGTATGTGACCAGCAGAGCAGAGGAGAGGAGTTGGCGTAAGCTTTCAGGTTAGGGAGTGAGGGAATGTGGCACTGTTCACGGTGATGCGTTTGTCGGATGAGGAAGTGAAGTGCGGCGGCCCTCTGGGTGGTATTCGAGAGGGGTAATCCATGCGCCAGCACCGGATTTCTTTATCTTCCTTGCTTCGTGATCATTGAGCACAAACGTGACACCTGTCCCAACAGATACTCTGCCCACCACCTGCAAAGAGGCCATTGCTGGCAGAAGAAGACCCTCTCCCTGCAGCCAACTGAACCTATCACTAGTGTTCTCCTGGTAAACAATACGACGCGTGCTTTTTCTTCCTTTGTGGAGAACACGTTCATAATGAGTAAAGATGGGGCACGAAATTGGCCCTATCATTTAAAAGCATCACTCGGCCTCGGATTTACACAACAAGGCAAAACATCGGAAAACTAAATTCGGGTGGTTGGATAGGGACTGGGAGGTCGGTCCTCCCTGAATGCGAGTCGCAGACCACGTGACTTGGTAGACTACAGTTACTGGGGAGTAGATACCAGCACCGAATCCTGGTCTGGGAAGACATAACACATTCAGGATAGGATAAGACGATTGTGACGTGGGAATATGGTGGTATTTACGTGGCTAAGGCTCTGAGGAAACGGAGTTTGTGCTGTCTGGGAAGCCTTGCCACGGTTCACACGGCTCTCCCCGTCGGAGATTCGAGTTCTCCCTCTGGCATGGGTGTCGGTGTTGTCCTTAGTTAGATCAAGTAGTGTGTAAGGTTAGGGACCGATAACCTCAGCAGTTTGGTCCCATAGGAACTTACCACAAATTTCTAAAAACGGAGTTTATAGGAGTTATATGATCTTGAAAGAGGTTCCAGAATCTGAGAAGAGAAAGGAAGTGTTTTCTTTATTGTACTCTATCTTGAGTCAGGAAAGGTTCCCGCGAATGCACAAGAATAAATGATGAGTACTGTCTTGACTGGATCTGAGATAATAGAAATGGTGGAAAGTTTGTTCCAGGCACTGCTAGTGACAGTACTATAGGACGCATCTGATATGTGTTGGAGGAATCATCTATAACCACTTCCATAAGAGTGCAGGAGCAATCAAAAACCAGAATGAGGAAAGCAACTGCAGAACGCACACAGTTAGGAGTAAGATTTTAGTTTCCACGCTGGCTGTTGGAGTCGGTGAAACAAATGGCGTTGTCTGTGGACTGTGGTGTGCAGCGCTGTGGCTAGACATGAGAACGCCCGTAACGCCAGCAGCGAGGTACGTAGGGAAAGCACAGCTTATTTTTTGTAAAATTTTCAACAAATCAAAAGTAAAGGTCTAGTAATAAAACTGAATTTGTATGTCAGAACGTGTAAAATCACACAACGTAGGACCTGCTATATAATAACAGACAGCTGGTCTTTACTTAAGAAACAAATAAAAATAAATAGATATGTTAATATGACGCGAAGAAAGTAGTCTTGCTTAATTAACATTTGCTAATAAAAGTCGCCCCCCCCTCCCCCCTCCCCCCCCCCCCCCCCCCCATGAACCATGGACCTTGCCGTTGGTGGGGAGGCTTGCGTGCCTCAACGATACAGATAGAAGTACCGTAGGTGCAACCACAACGGAGGGGTATCTGTTGAGAGGCCAGACAAACATGTGGTTCCTGAAGAGGGGCAGCAGGCTTTTCAGTAGTTGCAAGGGCAACAGTCTGGATGATTGACTGATCTGGCCTTGTAACATTAACCAAAACGGCCATGCTGTGTTGGTAATGCGAACGGCTGAAAGCAAGGGGAAACTACAGCCGTAATTTTACCGAGGGCATGCAGCTTTACTGTACAGTTAAATGATGATGGCTTCCGCTTGGGTAAAATATTCTGCAGGTAAAATAGTCCCCCATTCGGATCTCCGGGCAGGGACTACTCAGGAGGACGTGATTATCAAGAGAAAGCAAAGTGACGTCCTACAGATCGGAACGTGGAATTGTCAGATCCCTTAATCGGGCAGGTAGGTTAGAAAATTTATTAATGGAAATGGATAGGTTAAAGTTAGGTATAGCGGGATTAGTTAAGTTCGGCGGCAGGAGGAACAAGACTTCTTGTCAAGTGTCTACAGCGTTATAAATACAAAATCAAATAGGGGTAATACAGGAGTAGGTTTAATAATGAATAGGAAAATAGGAATACGGGTAAGCTACTACAAACAGCATAGTGAACGCATTATTGTGCCCAAAATAGATACGACGCCCACGCCTATCACAGTAGTACAAGTTTATATGCTAACTAGCTCCGCAGATGAGGAAGAGATTGATGAAAAGTATGATGAGATAAAAAAAATTATTCAGATTGTGAAGTGAGACGAAAATTTAATAGTCATGGGTGACTGGACCTCGATAGTAGGAAAAGGAGGGGAGGAAACGTAGTAAGTGAATATGGAATGGGGCTAAGGAATGAAAGAGGAAGCCGCCTGGTAGAATTTAGCACAGAGCATAACTTAATCATAGCTTGGTTCAAGAATCATAAAACAAGGTTGTATACATGGAAGAAGCCTCGATATACTGGACTGTAGGTTACAACTGAAGAAACTGTAAAAAAGATGGAATTTAAGGAGATGGGAGCTGGATAAACTGAAAGAACCAGAGGTTGTAGAGAACTTCAGGGAGAGCATTAGAGAACGATTGAGAAGAGTGGGATAAAGAAATACAGTAGAAGTAAAATGGGTGGCTTTGAGAGATGAAATAGTGAACGTGGCAGAGGATCAAGTAGGTAAAAAGACGCGGGCTAATAGAAATCCTTCGGTAACAGAAGAGATATTGAATTTAATTGATGAAAGGAGAAAATAAAAAAATGCAGTAAATGAAGCAGGCATTTGCATGAAGTGATTTAGGGAAATCACGGAAAACCCAAGTCCAGATGACCGGACGCGGGATTGAACCGTCGTCCTCCCGAATGCGAGTCCAGCGTGCTAACCACTGCGCCACCACGCTCGGGAAATTCTGAAGGTTGCGGGGGTAAAATACAGGGAGCGAAAGGCAATTTACAATTTGTACAGAAACCACATGACAGTTATAAGAGCCGACGGACATGAAAGGGAAGCAGTGATTGGGAAGGGAGTGAGACAGGGTTGTAGCCTATCCCCGATGTTATTCAATCTGCATATTGAGCAAGCAGTGAAGGAAACAAAAGAAAAATTCGGAGCAGGAATTAAAATCCATGGAGAAGCAATAAAAACTTTGAGGTTCGCCGATGACATTGTAATTCTGTCAGAGACAGCAAATGACCTGGAAGTACAGCTGAACGGAATGGACAGTGTCCTGAAAGGAGGATATAAGATGAACATCAACAAAAGCAAAACAAGGATAATGGAATGTAGTCGAATTAGATTAGGAAGTGAGACGCTTAAATTAGTAAATGAGTTTTGCTATTTGGGGAGCAAATAACTGACGATGGTCGAAGTAGAGAGTGTAAAAAATGTAGACTGGCAATGGTAAGGAAAGCGTTTCTGAAGAAGAGAAATTTGTTAGCATCAAGTATAGATTTAAGTGTCAGGAAGTCGTTTCTGAAAGTATTTGTATGGAGTGTAGCCATGTATGGAAGTGAAACATGGACGATAAATAGCTTAGACAAGAAGAGAATAGAAGCTTTCGAAATGTGGTTCTACAGAAGAGTGTTGAAGATTAGATGGGTAGATCACATACTTAATGAGGAGGTATTGAATAGAATTGGGGAGAAGAGGAGCTTGTGGCACAACTTGACTAGAAGAAGGGATCGGTTGGTAGAACATGTTCTGAGACACCGAGGGATCACCAATTTAGTATCGGAGGGCAGCGTTGAGGGTAAAAAACGTCGAGGGAGCCACACACCGTCAGGTGGCTTGCGGAGTACGGATGTAGATGTAGATGAGATGAATACACTAAGCAGATTCAGAAGGATGTAGGTTGCAGTAGGTTATGGGAGATGAAGATGCTTGCACAGGATAGAGTAGCATCAAACGAGTCTCTGGAGTGAAGACCACACCAACAACGACAATAAAAGTCGCTTTTATCCAATACAGATATTAGAAGCTTACAGGTAATGAACACTTTCTTACAACAGTATCTGAATGCCAGAAATCGATCATCTTAATTAATAAATGAATAATGCTTAAGCTAACAAAACGTATGGCTACGAAATATGAAGAGTGTAAGTACGAGGTTCAGGCTGCGCAGCATCGTCGCCAGTGGCCTATAGGGTACCTCGAGATTTAGTTCTGTCGTAAGGCCAAGCCCTCAGGAAATTGCTAGTTTTCAGTTAATAACTATTAATTGTATCGATCTTATCCGTTTACGGTGTTTAGTAAATACATATATCATAATAGCGTCACTTTTCAATGATATTCCGAATAATATAGCTTCCTGCTTCATCACTTAGAACCACAAGAAGTAGATTGTCACTTTACAGAGAAACCGACGGCACCAATACTGCTTCTGCGAGGGACAAACTTCGAGAGCTTCTCGGTAAAGCGGGTAGGAAGAATCCTACATGACTACTTACTAAGTAAGCCCAAGGACGAACTGTCTTAGTCTCCGCAAAACACTGATGGGAAACAAGGGCAGTTATACGGTACGCCTCTTACATCATTTTCTATGAACTCACTGGCTAAACGTAGACATTTCTGGAGGCTTAGCAAAAGTGTGTTGGTGGCGGGGGGCGGCTCTCGTTCGCTGATTCACGCAACGTGTTGATCATTTAACCCTAGCAATACCAACGAATTTTACGTAACGCGTAACGCCAAGGGTGGGTACTTGGGCCCACCACCACAAAACCTAAAAAAACAAATTTCTTTGAATGTGTTTTACTTTTATGAATACATTTTTTAAATAGGTACTGATTTGTAAGAAGGGTACAGAGCCTGAAAGCATCTTTCAGCATATCTTAGCTACGCCAACGTAGTTTCTGTAGTGTTCAGACCGAGTGGATGGGTATTTCATGCCCACCGCAAGAAATATTAAAAAATACACATTTCGTTGTCATTGATTTTTATTCACAACATAACTCACAAGTTATACATGTGAGTTAGAAAAGCCTGAACTTGAAAATATGAATGACATTTGTGCCGACTAATCACATTCACTCCTAAGACGGAAATTTTTGAGTTAAATTTTACCGAAAATTTTGAAACAGTTACGGAATCTGATACAAGAAACCATTGAAAACCATTATTTTTCTAAGTTTTAAAATATAAAGTAGCACACTAATTAACGATATTTTGAAAAGGTGGGCACAAAGTAATGTTCTTCCCCTCATTTAGCACTGCGAGAGTTAACGTCTTCCTCTACCGTCACCCGAAAAATTGAGGAACTGGGTTTTCTGAATTCTTGGCGTATCGCCCTGCCCCAACAGCAACTTACCTGTGTCCCGTTTGCCATGTATACAAGCCTCTTAGCTGTCATAAGCCAACCGTAAGGCCATGTTAAATATTAGTCGCTGCATCAAAGTCAGGTCGTTGCCCACAATCAACTGACGGTCGCCTACTAAATCCAGTGACGGGTCGCGATCCGCCGCCCAGTGCAGCGTCTTCTGTTAAGGGTGATCATTAAACGCCGAGACCACATCGTCGCAAATAATAGCGATTGACAGAACTTGAAATATCCAAGTACAGTGAGTTGCTGTTTGTATAGTAGACAAGTGACCGTGGTTTCTAGTTTGAGCCCGCATCTCGTGGTCGTGCGGTAGCGTTCTCGCTTCCCCCGCCCGGGTTCCCGGGTTCGATTCCCGGCGGCGTCAGGGATTTTCTGGGTGTTGTGTGATGTCCTTAGGTTACTTAGGTTTAAGTAGTTCTAAGTTCTAGGGGCTGATGACCTAACATGTTAAGTCCCATAGTGCTCAGAGCCATTTGAATTTTTCTAATTTGATGTTAAACAGATATTGAAGAAATTGTTTGAGGCATCTAATTACTCATTAGAAGATCCCACCTTTTGGTATGTCAGTTGCACATAATCTCATTCCATGGTGAAGACTTGCACCCTGAATCTTGTGGATATAAATGTTGCCTGGGTTTCTCTCACACCATCTCCTATCAATGCCGTATTAACTTTTTAAACTTCGTGAGTGTTTTATCTTAAGTCTACTCTTCAACGTAGTAGTTGACAGGGCCGCTTCTACCATAAGGCAAGATTAGGCGGCCGCCTATTTCGGCAAAATTTTAGGGACGGTATAAGGCAGAAATTTAATTTCAAATCAAACAGCGAAAAAATTGAGCAAGTGGGAAAAAATGAGAGGAAGAATTAAAACACCGAATTGTTTCCAAAAGCGTACGGAACAGTAACTTAATAAGTCTTTACTGACTTTGACGAAAGTAAACACATTGTTCCTACTTATCTCAAAACAGAAGCAGCCGCTAGTAGTACCAAACGGAAAAAAAACCAGGACTCTGATTCATCTACGTCGAGCGCTGGAGCGAGGCTCGTGCGCTGGCTTGCGATCGTGTTGCAACTTGATACCGTAAATCCCTCAGTCTCTCTGTTTTAGTGTTCGTAGATCATGTGTCATGCGTCACTTGAAGGGAGGGCTATCCCCGGAAAATACGGACGTCCTCTCACCTTAGTTTAATGTCTGAAAGTATAATAGGAGATTTGGATTATTGTGCCGTTCGATGTCGATGGTATTCGGGGGTAGTAAGTGGGAGGTGGGGATGGGGGGGGGTGATATCAGCTCTCTATCCAGCAATCAACTGTCAACTCAGTTTACGGCTGGAGAGACATCATCACCGTTACAGCCGCATAAGAGTGGCACTGGTAGCACCATATGTGGATGTAAATCAGGTTTGCTTTAAATACACGGTGTTAAAGATCGTGAGCGTTAGTTACCTTCGAGACTGAACGTGGTGAGTTGATGTTAGTCAAGAATGCCTTCAAGGTGACAAAGACGCCATTATCAACACATCACTGAGTTCGAACGAGGTCGTGTAATGGGGCTACGAGAAGCTCGATCTTCCTTCTGCGATACTGCTGAAAGACTTGGCAGGAATGTAGCCACTGCACGTAATTCTTGGCAGGGGTAGTTAGGAGAATGGAGAATGTACGGTCGCAAGACGACCAGGCTCCGGTTGGCCACGTGGCAGTATCTACAGGGAAGACCGTCGTGTTCGGCGTATGGCTCTAAAGCATCGTACTGTTGGCATCACAGTGACACAACAAACCGCTCAGAAAAATAGTTCAAATGGCTCTGAGCACTATGGGACTTAACATCTGAGGTCATCAGTCCCCTACGACTTAGAACTACTTAAACCGAACTAACCTAAGGACATCACACACATCCATGCCCGAAGCAAGATTCGAACCTGCGACCGTAGCGGTCGCGCGGTTCCAGACTGAAGCGCCTAGAACCGCTCGACCACACCGGCCGACAAACCGCTCAGAGGCAGACGCCTTGTAGCTTGCATTCCACTGACACCAAAACACAGAACACAGTCATTTGCGACTTCAGTGGTGTCAAGCGAGAGCTCATTAGAGGGCAGGGTGGAAGTCTGTTGTTATCTGATGAAAGCTGACTCTTGCTCGGTATTATGTGTTCGTTAAGGGCCAGTTGACGGCCTACAACCAACCTGACTGTGTGATAGACGCACTGGACATACACCTAGAGTTATGGTACGGGGGTTATCTCACACACCCTTGTGGTTATCTCACACACCCTGGTTGCAAATTTGGGCGTCAATCTGGTGATTAGTGGTACCACTCATGAACAGCGCTCAAGGCGGTGTTTTCCAACAGGATAATGGTCGCCCACATACCGCTGTTGTAACCTAGCATGCTCTACAGAGCGTCGACATGTTTCCTTGGCCTACTCGGTCACCAACTCTGTCTTTAGTGGAGCACATATGGGTCATCATCGGGCGACAACTGCAGCGTCATTCACAAACATCATTCGCCGTCCCCTTATTGACCGACTAAGTGCAACAGGCATGGTACTCCATCCCAAAAACTTACATCCAGTACCTGTACAACACAATTCATGCACTTTTGCATGCTTGCATTCAATATTCTGGTGGTTACAGTGCTTTTCACATTTGCTATGGTTTATGAATCTGTGGTCTTGCAATGTTAATCACTTACACGTGTTACCTAGACAAATGTATTTCCGAAATTTCGTTATTCTACAGTAATTATTTGTGTAACTTAGTTTTCCGTCAGTGCATATAAGAGTCAGTCAACTGAAAACTGGGCATATGGGAAAAAAGTAAATAAGCTGATCATTATTTTAAAAATAATTGCCATAACTGTTAATACATTTATCCCACAGTGAGACAAAATGGTCAGTGCCTTCGTGGAAGAATTTTTGCCGTTGGTTACGGACCCACGATTATACCAGCACCTCTTCCGACGAAGGAAATCGAAGGAGTCGAATTAAGAAGCAATATTCTGCAAAACAGAGAATGCCAGTTTTTCTGCGAGTGCGTCTGCAAAGTGTACGCTCCTTTGGATTAAACTGTAAAGTGAGACTCCAAAGTTTCAGACATAATACGCATGTTTGTGCGTAAAAACACAAAAATCACAATACGTTGTGAAAGAGAGATTGTCTGTCTGACAACGAACTATATTGCTCGTGTAATAATATGAACAGATCTGTACGTGGGAGGAAAACTGCCTCAGAAAAGATAACGAAAATCGAGAAAAGACAAGAACCTATTATTGTATGACTGTATACATAGAAGCAATAAAAGTGATTGATTTATAATTGAATGACGGCTGCAGATGCATCTAATGAAATTAATAATAGTTCTACACCATAGTAGACAGACAAGTAAACATACATCTAGTTATATTTGTAGATGTTTTGACACAGAGTCAGTAAACATAATTTCATTTGATAAATACGCACAGAGATCTCATGCAGGCACTCTCATTTCGTAAATAAAGCCAAAATAATATCTTTGACTCTTTGTCAACAGTAGTGAATTCCTCGATCAATTTTTCTGATCGAACGAATATGCATCTATTTTTTTAAACAAGAATTATTCAGCTATATCGATTCGACGTCCTTTAACAATCACCATGGGCAATGTTCACTATATATTTGTGGCCAGATTAGCTTTGTTCCACATTCTGTGCGATATTTCGTATGTTACACATTTCATTGCGTGCCGGCTGTTGTGGACGAGCGGTTCTAGGCGCTACAGTCCGGAACCGCGCGACCGCTACGGTCGCAGGTTCGAATCCTGCCTCGGGCATGGATGTGTGTGATGTCCTTAGGTTAGTTAGGTTAAAGTAGTTCTAAGTTCTAGGGGACTGATGACCACAGCAGTTAATCCCATAGTGCTTAGAGCCATTTGAACCATTTGATTGGGTCTATGGTTCAAATGGCTCTGAGCACTATAGGATTTAACTTCTGAGGTCATCAGTCCCCTAGAACTTAGAACTACTTAAACCTAACTAACCTAAGGACATCACACACATCCATGCCCGAGGCAGGATTCGAACCTGCGACCGTAGCGGTCGCGCGGTTCCAGACTGTAGCGCCTAGAACCGCTCGGCCACTTCGGCCGGCGATTGCGTATAACCACAATTTTTTCTTTTGCCATAATGCATACAGCGTTGGGAAAAAGATCGTTATTTAAAGTCCTATATACAAACGCGGCCAAACCTACAACTTTCGGCAACAGAAGCAAATATTTACAAGTTCATAATGACAAACGCCCACACTGTTTTTTCTTTTTCTTCCTTTTCAATCCAGATACAAGTAAGACGCCACATTAGTATTTCTTACAATCATCTTCGTAATATTCTAGCTTCAGACGTTATAAAAACTATACGTAGTTTCAGAAACAGTTGTATACTGAAATTAATAAAAAGTCTAGTAGATGTATTTTTTGTTAAATTGTTGAAGAAAATTTCATTTGTGAAATAGAATTACATAAATTAACGATAAAATTAAGTAAATGTCCCCAGTTGTAGGAATAAAAGGTAAAATACTGTGCGGAACAGCCGGGTCTGCGCAGTGACATCATGGTCTCGCTTCGTCCGGCAGTCAATTTCCCAGTACGGTGCCAGCCCGCCGTCGGCCGGGGTGATTTGAAGGGCTGCGAGGGCAGCCGGAGCAGTGCGATTCGCAGCTTTGCAGTACTCTAGTCATATGACTGCACTGAAGGTGAGCAAAAGTCAGAATTTACGTAACACTTACGTTATTAATAATATTTACATGAACATTTTCTACTAAGAAATTTTTCAGTGTATTAGGGGTAGTCTGTCACTGGTTTACGTCAGAGTTGAAGAAGTTAAATTTTCAAGTCCTCGTATCAGGTAAGTTTTTCCAGTTTATTCTTGTCGACTCTGCGTTCTACCTGGTACGGCAATTTCAATGATCCACGCTTTCTTTTTATCCAGTATTGAGATGTCTGTTGCACTATGATTTCGATAACGAATTACTTTCTGTGACCTCAACTCCGTCCCAGTGCTTGTATTCGATATATCGCGGACCAGCTACAACATTTGTGGAGCAGCTTGCCTCAGGGGTGGATACAACGGCTTTATGACACCCTTCCGGATCGTATCAATGGCTGCCTTCACGTTAGAGGGGACGTAAGCTCCTACTGATAAGGCGGCTCATAATGCGAAGCTTCTTGCAAATTTGACTCTACATCTACGTGATTACTCTGCAATATACTGCCACCTTCAATCTGATACTCTACCGTTCTATTCTGAACACCCCGACCTCTGATTACCAAAATTTTATTAAGATCATTTCTTGCTATGTAGGTGGACGCCAACAAGATTCATTCGCATTCGAAGGAGAAAGTTGGTGACTGAATTTTCGTGATATGAAAACGGCTTTGTTTTAATGATTGACACCCCAATTTGCGTATTATTTCCGTAGCTCTCCCGTAATTCGCGGCAATACAAAACGAGCTGACCTTCTTTAAAATTTTTCGATGTCCTCCGTCAATCCTATCTGATGCGGATCCCATACCGCGCAGCAATGCTGACAAGAGGACAGACAAACGCATTGTCGACAGCCTCTTTAGTCGACCTGTTGCATTTTATAAACGTTTTGCCGGCAAATTGCAGTCTTTGGTTAACTTTCCCCACAACATTTTCTGTGTTATCGTTCCAGTTTGTTATTCGTAGCTGTAGTCCCTAAGTATATAGCTGAATTCATAGCCTTTAGATCTGCGTGGTTTATCGTATAACCGAAATTTAGTGGATTACTTTGAGTGCTCGCGTGGATAAATTCATACTTTCCATTATTTAGATTCAACTGCCACTTTTCGCATCACACATATACCTTGCAGTTGGCTTTGAGTATCGGACGTCTGTACAAAACGGTAAGTGACAGCATCATCTGCAAACAGTCTAAGAAGGCTGCCCAGATTCTCCTAAATCGGTATGTACTGTAAATCAGGAACAGGAGAGGGCGTATTCTACTTTCATGGGGAGCGAAAGATACTACTTCTGTCGTACTTGAAGACTCTTCGTCAATTGCTACGAACTGTGACCTTCGACAAGAAATCAAGAATCCATTCGCACAACTGAGACAATAGTCCGTAGGCATGTAAATGGATTACAAGTCCCTTGCGAGGAACGATGTCAAAATCCTTCCGGAAATCTAATAATATGGAGGCAAGATCGGTATTTTCTGAATATGTTGGCTATTGGTCAATAAATCTTTTTCTTCTATGTAACTCATAACGTTAGAACACGGTGTATGTTCCAAAATCTTCCTACAAAACGACGTTAACGATATGGGTCTGTAATTCAGTGGATTACTCCTGTTTCCTTTCTTGGGTATTGGTGTGACTTCCGCAACTTTCCAGCCTTTAGATACGGATCTTTCGACGAGCGAGTGGTTGTATATGGCTGCTAAGTAAGGAGCTATGGTATCAGCATACTTGAGAGGAACATAACTGGTGCACAATTTGGATGGCAAACCTTGCCTTTATTAAGTGACTAGCTGTGTACCCCAAGAACATATTTATTTCATACTTCAATTAGTCCATCTCCTCCTTCCCTCTCTGTCAGTTTCCTCCTTCACCCATTTTCCTTCAATCTCCTGCCCCCTCCATCCCCCCCCCACCCTGCCCATTTCCTCCTCTTTCTGTCCACCTCCTCCTCCCCCCTCTCTCTATCAACGTGCTCCTTCCCCCCTGTCCATGTCCTCCTCTCCTCCCTAATTCCATCTCCTCATTCTCCTCTCTATCTCCTCCAGCCCCTCCCTGCCCATTGCTATCTGCCCTCCCCTCTCTGTTCATCTCCTCTCCATCTCTCCCTGTTCTTCTCCTCATGTTTTCTTTCTCAGATCACATTCTACAATCCCCTCTCTCTGCCTGTCCCCCCTCTCCTTTCTCTCTCCATTTCCTTCTCCCCTTCTGTCTGTTCATCTCCTCCTCCCCCTCTGCATCCTTTCTCTTCGTCCCCTGTCTCTCTCCATACCCTCTTCTGTCCACTCTCTCTCTCTCTCTCTCTCTCTCTCTCTCTCTCTCTCTCTCTCTCTCTTTCTCTCTCTCCCTCTCCCTCTCTCGATGTTTCCCTCTACCATCTCCCTGTCCACTTCCCCCACCCCTCCGGCTGTCCATGTCGCCCTCACCGTATCTGCGCCCATCTCCTCATTCCCCCTTTCTGGCCGTCCATCTCTTTCTCCCCCGCCCCCTTCTCTCGTCAAGTTATCCCGCTCACGCAAATGACAGACTTGTGGTTCTTACCCCCACGGCATTTGTTTCCAGCCAGCTTCTCTGTGTAGGAGTGGGCATGGTCCCCAAGGATAGATACATACTTTTTGATCCAATGTGCCTTCCAGAACGGCGAGATCACCCAGTGAGTACAACGAAAACATTCCCCAGGCCATAATACTTCCTCCCATTTTACCTTCACACGTTCCACGCCATATAGAGAAACAAGCATCTGTCCGATGGAGCATAAAATGTGAGTCATCTGAAAAGACCAACCAGTGGGCATCCAGTTGCAGTATTAGCGTCAGATTCTAGTCTCGGTTGCTGATGAACAACAGTCAGCACGGTGCATGGACCAGGCACCTGCTGCAGACGCCCTTACGCAGTAACAATGACTGAGCTGCTGTTGACAAGACACTGTTGGTAGCCCCTTGGTTCATCTTGCTCAACAGTTGCGCGTCTGTTTGACTGTGCACCCCTCCACAGTCATCTCTCATCCTTGTCATCTATGGACTGTGCTGCACCAGAGTTGCCTCGGCGCCAGTTTCTGGTAGCGCCATTTTTCCATGCAGCGTATAGTTTATCCATTACAGCAAGCGAACCGTTTACAAACCTAGCCGTTTCGGAAATGCTGCCACCCTTAGTCCGAAAGCCAATGGTCTTGCCCTTTTAGGCGTCAGGTAAATCGCTCTGTTTTCGCATTACGACAATGGCTCTTTGCTTCTTTCGCGTCCCCCAACACGCTTTGTATATCCTTCACTGTTACTGCTGCCACCTACCATCTGTGAGTGGTCATTGCACGATGACGTCGAACATAAGCGGTGGTAACATAATGCGACTGGACCGTAAGTATTTGATACGTACACTCCTGGATATTGAAATAAGAACACCGTGAATTCATTGTCCCAGGAAGGGGAAACTTTATTGACACATTCCTGGGGTCAGATACATCACATGATCACACTGACAGAACCACAGGCACATAGACACAGGCAACAGAGCATGCACAATGTCGGCACTAGTACAGTGTATATCCACCTTTCGCAGCAATGCAGGCTGCTATTCTCCCATGGAGACGATCGTAGAGATGCTGGATGTAGTCTTGTGGAACGGCTTGCCATGCCATTTCCACCTGGCGCCTCAGTTGGACCAGCGTTCGTGCTGGACGTGCAGACCGCGTGAGACGACGCTTCATCCAGTCCCAAACATGCTCAATGGGGGACAGATCCGGAGATCTTGCTGGCCAGGGTAGTTGACTTACACCTTCTAGAGCACATTGGGTGGCACGGGATACATGCGGACGTGCATTGTCCTGTTGGAACAGCAAGTTCCCTTGCCGGTCTAGGAATGGTAGAACGATGGGTTCGATGACGGTTTGGATGTACCGTGCACTATTCAGTGTCCCCTCGACGATCACCAGAGGTGTACGGCCAGTGTAGGAGATCGCTCCCCACACCATGATGCCGGGTGTTGGCCCTGTGTGCCTCAGTCGTATGCAGTCCTGATTGTGGCGCTCACCTGCACGGCGCCAAACACGCATACGCCCATCATTGGCACCAAGGCAGAAGCGACTCTCATCGCTGAAGACGACACGTCTCCATTCGTCCTTCCATTCACGCCTGTCGCGACACCACTGGAGGCGGGCTGCACGATGTTGGGGCGTGAGCGGAAGACGGCCTAACGGTGTGCGGGACCGTAGCCCAGCTTCATGGAGACGGTTGCGAATGGTCCTCGCCGATACCCCAGGAACAACAGTGTCCCTAATTTGCTGGGAAGTGGCGGTGCGGTCCCCTACGGCACTGTGTAGGATCCTACGGTCTTGGCGTGCATCCGTGCGTCGCTGCGGTCCGGTCCCAGGTCGACGGGCACGTGCACCTTCCGCCGACCACTGGCGACAACATCGATGTACTGTGGAGACCTCACACCCCACGTGTTGAGCAATTCGGCGGTACGTCCACCCGGCCTCCCGCATGCCCACTATACGCCCTCGCTCGAAGTCCGTCAACTGCACATACGGTTCACGTCCACGCTGTCGCGGCATGCTACCAGTGTTAAAGACTGCGATGGAGCTCTGTATGCCACGGCAAACTGGCTGACACTGACGGCGGCGGTACACAAATGCTGCGCAGCTAGCGCCATTCGACGGCCAACACCGCGGTTCCTGGTGTGTCCGCTGTGCCGTGCGTGTGATCATTGCTTGTACAGCCCTCTCGCAGTGTCCGGAGCAAGTATGGTGGGTCTGACACACCGGTGTCAATGTGTTCTATTTTCCATTTCCAGGAGTGTATTTAACAATTTCACACGTATTTGTACTCATATTTCGTCTGTATCTGTAGCGAATTTCGCCCCGCTGTTTCGTTTTCACGCTGTTAAATAATTGACATGTTATCTCCTAAACTATGTATATTACAACGATACAATTTTTCTGGTACATTTATTGGTGTATACAAATACTGTTTGCAAGAGGTGTCACAAATACAGTTAGTAATAAAGAAGCAATAAATTAAGACTACATGCTTCAAGCGGCAGGTTTTCTGTATGAACAGCTAAAAGGCAGTAAGTGATAAACTTTTTTCCTTTCGTCATTCTGTGGGGATTCTTTGCGAGAAAAGGTTTTGTTAACGTTTGAAAATATGTTGTTGAAAGTGTCTAAGTGGTCTGGTTCTCAAATACTGGATGGCTAAAGTATTGGTATTCACATATTGTGCCCTACTCTGCTTTTTCGCCTTCTTCCTCCCCACCACTTTGATAGGTAAGTCGGTCTTTCCCCCAGACAGCTAAGACTTCCAGGCAGTAAGTGATAAGTGTAACAAGTTTGGTAGACATCAGTCCTGAGGTTTAGGAGGGGATGTGGATCATACATCTACATACATCTACATCATACATCTACTAGCTTTTCCCTGCTGCTTTCCTCACATATACATTCAACTCCTAATTTTAACTCACCTCCTCCTCCTCCGCCTCCTCTCTGTGTGTATTTCATCCTCCTACTCCCCTCTTCATTTCATTCTCCACCTCTCTTTGTCAATTTCCTCTACCCTCTCTGTCTGATAATATCTTCCTGCCCCTTGCCTCTGACTACATCCTCCTTCCCTCCCTCTTTCCATGTCCCCCCTCTTCTTTTCCCACCTGCCACTACCCAACTACATCTTCCTCCTGCCTCATGCATCTCTCCAATCCCCTCTCTCTGTCCATTTCCTCTTTCCTCTCGCTCTGTCCAACCCATTCTCTATACATTTCACCTGTCACCAACCATTCTGATCAGCATGCTTAGCCATGCAATACAGTTCACTAAAACAGACCAATAGTATTCCCACAACACCTCTGTCATATAGTACAGGCTACACATCAGAGGCCTGAAAATAATTTATTTGCACCTGCTGTACAAGCCCCCATGCAAAGCAAGTCGATAAAGCTGGCTGATACTACTCCAACTTGATACAGTGGTCTGCAAAGCAGGTTCATTTGGCAGGCCAATACTGTTCCACACAACATGCCTGTCATACGCTCCTTTTGCGAGCTACGAAGTTAAAACCCCTCAGTCCTGATACTTGTGAGATCTGCTTTTTCTGGGCCAAATTTGCCTGAAATCGATTGAGGGGTTTCGGAGGAGATTCTGGACATACACACATACACATATACTTATATATGTACTAGACTTTTCCCAGCATGTTCACCAGTGTACATGTACATCACATCTAAAGCACGCATCTCTTGGTCCATCTAGTCTTCAATCCTCTCTATTTGTCACCTCTTCACTTCCCTATCTGTCCTCATCCTCCCACTTCTCAACCCATCTCTTCGTCCCATCCCTCTTTCTATCCATCCCCTACTGTCCCCTCCTTCAGTCCATCTCATCCTCCCCTCTCCATATATATATCCATCTCGCTCTCTCTCTGTCCCCCCATCTCCTTGTCGATAAAGCGGGTTGGTAAAACACCATTTTTTGCCATGGTGTGTAGCCTGTCACGGAAAGGAGGCCAATAAAGCTAGCTGATACTACTCCAACACAACACGTCTGTTCTGCTGGACAGCATTCACTGCAGGGGGCTGGAAAACAGTTTCTTGTCCCTGATGTGCAAACTGCGCTGCAAACAGGTAGATAGTATTCCCAAACAATACAACTGTCGTTAAGGGTAGCCTATATGACATTAACATAAAAAACCCTTGTCTGTATCTCCACAAATATTAGAACTAGAGCGTTATAAATTGCCTTATGTTGGCCCTCTTGAGGCAGGAGTTCGTGTGTAAGATTTTTCTTACTTCAGTCAAGAGTCCTGGGAGGAGCACTTATACATACATATGTACACATATGTAGTTTTATTATATGTATATATTTAAGCTCGTTCGCTACACCAAGGATATATGCTTCTAAGTTACTCATGTTTGTCAGCCGTTCTTGATTAGAATTCTGGAATATTTATAATGTCTTACTTGGTGAAGGAATTTCAGAAAATCATGTTTAGTAACTCTGCTTTAGTGGCACTGACATCAGTAATATTACCATTGCTGCCACACAGTGACTACGTTGATTGTATCTTGTTGCAGGTATACTTTACATATGACCAGAATCTCTTTGTTTTTTTATCAGATTTCGAGACAGTTTCGTTGTAAAAACTGTAAAAAGCAACTCTCGTTCAAGATCGAACTAAATTTCAAGATTCTGCAAAACTTCTCCATTCCCGGGGATTTTCCGTTTATTTTTTTTTATTTAGCATGCTTTTTCTGTTCTTTTGTAACAGTGTTCTGATCTGTTTCGTGTACCATGGGGATCAGTATCATCTCTTAATAATTAATTTGGTAGATACATCTCAATCGGTTTCGATACTATTTCTGTGGATCTAAACCACTTCTAGTCTACGCTTGCCTAGTTAAATTGGAAGGAGTGGAGACTGTCTCTTAGGAAAGCATTAAGTGCATTTTTACCTGCTTTTTTAAATCGACATATTTTGCGTTTACTTTTGGTCGATTTAGATGTAAAGGTATACAGTCTTGCTACAAGGCCTTGTAGTCACCAATCCCTCTATCCGCCACGATGCTCCCTATTTGCTCAAAATTAATTGTTGTTAAGAGGTCAAATATGTTTTCATAACAATTTACACTTTGAGTGGACTCCTGAGCTGATTGTTCTCCATTATGTAATTACTGAAAAATCATCACTTACCGTTTGAATCCGTGAAGGTTAATTTCATTCCCTTCTCGCCTTCGTGGTGCTTTGCTGTTTTTGTCAGGCAGTGTAGCTATTTCTACATTTGTAAAAGTCCGTTCAGGTGTGAGGGGACCTTCTTGCAGCTATGTTGGTGAAAGCTTCAGAAATGCTCAACGCTATCCATTGGAAGATATCGTCGAACATATTCATACTACACTCCTGGAAATTGAAATAAGAACACCGTGAATTCATTGTCCCAGGAAGGGGAAACTTTATTGACACATTCCTGGGGTCAGATACATCACATGATCACACTGACAGAACCACAGGCACATAGACACAGGCAACAGAGCATGCACAATGTCGGCACTAGTACAGTGTATATCCACCTTTCGCAGCAATGCAGGCTGCTATTCTCCCATGGAGACGATCGTAGAGATGCTGGATGTAGTCCTGTGGAACGGCTTGCCATGCCATTTCCACCTGGCGCCTCAGTTGGACCAGCGTTCGTGCTGGACGTGCAGACCGCGTGAGACGACGCTTCATCCAGTTCCAAACATGCTCAATGGGGGACAGATCCGGAGATCTTGCTGGCCAGGGTAGTTGACTTACACCTTCTAGAGCACTTTGGGTGGCACGGGATACATGCGCACGTGCATTGTCCTGTTGGAACAGCAAGCTCCCTTGCCGGTCTAGGAATGGTAGAACGATGGGTTCGATGACGGTTTGGATGTACCTTGCACTATTCAGTGTCCCCTCGACTATCACCAGAGGTGTACGGCCAGTGTAGGAGATCGCTCCCCACACCATGATGCCGGGTGTTGGCCCTGTGTGCCTCAGTCGTATGCAGTCCTGATTGTGGCGCTCACCTGCACGGCGCCAAACACGCATACGACCATCATTGGCACCAAGGCAGAAGCGACTCTCATCGCTGAAGACGACACGTCTCCATTCGTCCCTCCATTCACGCCTGTCGCGACACCACTGGAGGCGGGCTGCACGATGTTGGGGCGTGAGCGGAAGACGGCCTAACGGTGTGCGGGACCGTAGCCCAGCTTCATGGAGACGGTTGCGAATGGTCCTCGCCGATACCCCAGGAGCAACAGTGTCCCTAATTTGCTGGGAAGTGGCGGTGCGGTCCCCTACGGCACTGCGTAGGATCCTACGGTCTTGGCGTGCATCCGTGCGTCGCTGCGGTCCGGTCCCAGGTCGACGGGCACGTGCACCTTCCGCCGACCACTGGCGACAACATCGATGTACTGTGGAGACCTCACGCCCCACGTGTTGAGCAATTCGGCGGTACGTCCACCCGGCCTCCCGCATGCCCACTATACGCCCTCGCTCAAAGTCCGTCAACTGCACATACGGTTCACGTCCACGCTGTCGCGGCATGCTACCAGTGTTAAAGACTGCGATGGAGCTCCGTATGCCACGGCAAACTGGCTGACACTGACGGCGGCGGTGCACAAATGCTGCGCAGCTAGCGCCATTCGACGGCCAACACCGCGGTTCCTGGTGTGTCCGCTGTGCCGTGCGTGTGATCATTGCTTGTACAGCCCTCTCGCAGTGTCCGGAGCAAGTATGGTGGGTCTGACACACCGGTGTCAATGTGTTCTTTTTTCCATTTCCAGGAGTGTATATGAATGGGACGAAAATCTGTCGATGTAATGCACATGCACAGACAAGCAAATGATTAAAATTTCAGAAAAATTCGATTATGTATTCAAAGGAAAGAGCTTCACAAGTTGAGAAAGTCAGTAACGCGTTGGTTCCCCTCTGGCACTTACGCAAGCAGTGATTCGGCTTCTTGATTGACTGAACTGTTGGACGTAATCCTGAGGGATATCGTCCAAAATTCTGTCCAATTGGCGCGCTCGATCGTCAAAGTCCCGAAGTGGCTGGAGGGCCGTGCCCACAGTGCTCCAGACTTTCTCAATTGAAGACAGATCCGATAATCTTGCTGGGCAAGCTAGGGTTTGCAAACACGAAGACAATCGCTAGAAACTCTCGCCGTGTGCCGGCGGACGTTACCTTGCTGAAATGTAAGCCCAGGATTGCTTACCACAAAGGGCAACAAAACGAGGCGAAGAATATCATCGACTGTAAGGATGTCCTAGATGAAAACTACAGGGTTCTGCTATGAAATGAAATGGCATCACACACCAAACTCCTAGTTTCTGGGCTATACGGCAGGCGACAGTCAGTTTCGTATTCCACCGCTGTCCAAGGCGTCCCCAGACATTGCCCCGCTGGTCATCGGGGCTCAGTTCGAAGGGGACTCACCACTGAAAACAATTCTACTGCAGTCAATGAAATTACAGGCCGAAGACGTGTTGATAGACGTCCTGGACAGCACTGGGATACCAACCTGACTGTCGCTCGCCATACGCTTCGACAACCAGGAATGGTGGTCTGGAGTTCCTTTTCTTTTCATAGCAAGACTCCTTTGGTTGTCATCCGCAGCACCCTTACAGCACAGTGGTACATCGACGACGTTATACGCCCCATATTGTTACCCTTCATGGCAATCCATCCGAGTTTTACATCTTAGCAAGATAATGCCCGTCCCCACACTGCGATGGTTTCTACTGCCTGTCTTTGTGTCTGTCAAACCCGACTTTGTCTTGCAAGATCACCGCCTGAGGTATTCCTGCCTGTCGTAAGAGGCAACTAAAAGGAGTCTCGCACTTTTCGGCCTTTATGTGATAATTCCCTGTAGGGTTTGACCTCGATTCTTCAAAAGTTTCCCAACTGGGTTAGGGCGTCTTACATGGTGCATAGTGTCCATTGTGTATTGAGATATTTATCCCACTGCCTCGTCGTCGCATTTCAGTCCCACTCATTCTGCATCTCTTTGGCGAGG
Organism: Schistocerca gregaria; assembly: GCF_023897955.1. Taxonomy (NCBI): domain Eukaryota; kingdom Metazoa; phylum Arthropoda; class Insecta; order Orthoptera; family Acrididae; genus Schistocerca; species Schistocerca gregaria. The sequence goes on from NC_064931.1 coordinate 46,827,411, forward strand.
ACACCCTCCAGGGTGCGTTTTCCACCATGCACTATGCAGTGTCGCTTTCTGCATCGACCGTGACCATGGACTTCTTTGCACTTGATACCCAGCACGGTAGCCAGTCAGTTGTGGCGGGGTGCCATGTACCCTGCTGGTTGTAGCCCTCAGACAACACAGGGATCGCTCTGCTGATGCCTGCACCATTAACTCCCCATGTGTGCGAAGGGGTAGACGCCCACCCCACTGGGGCATCGGGACTCCCGTCAATGGCCATGCTACCAGGTAGCCTTTGCTGCGGCTCGGTGGCGCCCGTAGGGAGTGTCCCTGGTCAGAGTGGGTGGCATCAGTGTGTATGACACGCAGTGAAGTGTGGTCCATCATCTCTTGCTGGTGGTGAAACACCAGCAGTCTCTAAGCGTTCACAAACTCACTTCAACACACAAAAGTACAACCCCAAACTGTTCCCCTCCCTCGTCACACCATAGGAGGAACGACAGGCTAAGGGTGGCAGCGGATCTTATTCGGCCTGGTACCTTGTATGTTTGAGAGCTGATGGGGAATCTTTCATGACATTGAAGCCACAGTTTTTTGTTGAGCATTTACAGGACAAGTTTGGGAAGGTAACGGGATTGTCCGAAATGACATGTGGGTCAGTCTTCATCAAAACAGCATCCTCTGCCCAGTCACGGGTACTAATCACTTGTGTCAAGCTCGGGGATGTTTCTGTAACCATCACGCCCCATAAGAGCTTAAATATGTTCCAGGGAACCAAATTTCACAGGGGCCTTCTTTTGCAGTCTGACAACGAGTTGCGCGCCAATTTAGAGTGGCAAGGGGTCATTTCGTCTGATGTGTCCACTGGGATCCGAGGGTAGCCACCAGTGCCTTCTTCTTGTGCTTCAAGGGTGATACATTGCCCGAGAAGGTCAAGGTCATGGTCTACCACTGTGATGTAAGGCCATATATCCCTCCCCTAATGCGGTGCCTTAAGTGCTGGAAGCTTGGCCATATGTCTTCCTGCTGTACTTCCAGCATCACCCATCGAGATTCTGTTCGCCCATCACATCCCAATAGTCCATGTGCCCCGCCTCATAACTGTGTCAGCTGCCGAGGGCACCATTCGCCATACTGCATGATTCTCCAGAAAGAAAGGAAAATCATGGAGTACAAGACCCTAGACTGACTGACCTACACTGTGGCTAAGAGAAACTTTGAACGCCTGAATCCTGTTGCTGTTGCGTCATCTACTTCAGGAGCAATACCCCCCCCCCCCCCCAACCATCGGGGATGTCCACCCCTACTTCAAAGCTCGAGAACGTTAGCTCTTCGCCTTCTCTCACTGGGAAGGGGTCACTTGGGTCACTCCCTTCCCAGGTTTCTGCTAGTGAGAAAGATGACTACCACCAGTGGCTGAAGATCAAAAGCAGCTGGTCATAGGGCTTCACGCTCATCTTCTGTCCTGGAGACTTAGCCAGTGAAGTCCTCCCACCAGGGAAACCAAAGGAGCAGCGAGAGAAATCCAAAAAGAAGACCCCTAAGACCAAGGAAATTGCGGTGGCACCCACACCACCATCTACAAGCTATGCGTCTGAGGATGGGGTGGCGTCTGCTGAGGACCTAGATCTCGCCAGACCCTCAGACACAATGGATATAGATTGCTCAGGCAAAACGTCGGTGGTAGCAGGTGACCCTGAGGCGTAAATTGCCTCATTGAATGTTCCATGCCTTCCCAGTCTCACAATTACGTGCTCCGCCAGGGGAATTGTGGCGGTGTTTTCCACTGCCTGACTGAGCTATGGCAACTGTTACGCTTTACAACTGCTATCTGCGTTGTAAAATTTGAAATTTTCCCAGCGAATGAACTGTTCAATAAGATTTAGGGCTTGCAGCCGTGTCGTCTTAAACTTCATTGCATGATATTTCTGCTGGACAACTGCCAACCATCTTCAGGAGATCCGAATGAGGACTGACGAAGACCCTCTCTGCTTCGTCTTATATAGTGCACTGATAGTATTGCCATGCAAGCGTTGCAGTCGCGGAGACGGCGACAATACCGACGGCAGCTGAGTATTGCAGTTCCACTAGCGAGGGCGCTATCGCTGGGTTGTGTGGCCCATCTGTCTTCGTAACAGCAACGCTTGCGCGGCAGTACTATCAGCGCACTATATGAGATGGAGTGGAGAGCGTCTTTGTCAGTCCTCGTTCGGCTCAGCTGAAGATGGCTGGCAGTTGTCCAGCCGAAATATGGTGCAATGAAGTTTACGACGACCAGCTGCGAGTCTGAAATCTTTTTGAACTGCTACCGGCTTTGCCCTCCAGGAAACCTGGTTCGCAGCAATGCGGACCCCTGCCCTCCGCGGCTATAAGGGATATTACAGGAACCGTTGCGACTATAATCGAGTGTCAGGTGGAGTTTGCGTTTATACTAAACTCAGTCTCTAGTGACACTGTGCCCCTTCAAACCCCCCTTGAAACTGTGGCTGTAAGAATAAGGCGACTTAGGAAATTACTGTCTGCAGTTTATATCTTCCTCCAGATGGTGAAGTACCCCTGAATGTATTAGCTGCACTGATTGATCAACTCCCTAAACCTTTCCTACTTTTGGGACATTTTAACGCCCATAACCCCTTGTGGGGTGGCACCGTGCTTACTGGCCGAGGCAGAGATGTCGAAACTTTACCGTCTCAGTTCGACCTCTGTCTCTTAAATACTGGGGCCGCCACACATTTCAGTGTGGCTCATGGTAGTTACTCGGCCATTGATTTAACAATTTGCAGCCCAGGAGTTCTCCCATCTATCCACTGATGAGCACATTACGACCTGTGTGGTAGTGACCACTTCCCCTTCTTCCTGTCACTACCCCAGCGTTAGGCCCACGAACACCTACCCAGATGGGCTTTAAACAAGGTGGACTGGGAAAGTTTCACTCTGCTGTCACTGTTGAATCTCCCGCACGCGATAACATTGATGTGGTGGTTCAGCAGGTGACTACAACAATTGTCTCTGCGGCAGAAAAAGCAATCCCTAGCTCTTTAGGGTGCCTGAGGCGTGAGGCAGCCCCTTGGTGGTTGCTGGAAGTCGCTGAAGCAATTAAGGATCGTCGGCGAGCTCTACAGTGGCATAAGTGGCACCCTTCCCTGGAGCACCTCACAGGCTTTAAACTTATCAAACGACGGAAGCAGGAGTGTTGGGAGAGATATGTCTCGATCATTGGGTGCCATACGTTACCTTCCCAAGTCGGGCGAAAGATCAAACGTCTTTTCGGGTACCAGACCCCAACAGGTGTTCCCGGTGTTACCATAAATGGCGTGTTGTCTGCCGATGAAAACGCGATTGCCGAGCACTTTTCTGAGCACTATGCTCGAGCCTCCACGTCGGAGAATTACCCCCCTCCTCCCTCCCCCCCCCCCCCCCCCAGCATTTTGCACTCTCAAACGGCAGCTACAAGGGAACATCCTCTCATTCACTACACGCCACAGTGAATGCTATAACGCCCCATTTACAGAGTGGGAGCTCCTCAATGTCCTTGCACATTGCCCCAACACATCTCCTGAGCCTGATCGGATCCACAGCCAGATGATTAAACACCTCTCATCTGACTACAAGCGAGATCTCCTCGTCGTCTTCAACCAGATCTGGTGCGATGGCGGGACAGCATCATCATTCCGGTGCTCAAACCCGGTAAAAACCCGCTTGATGTGGATAGCTATCGCCCATCAGCCTCACCGACGTTCTTTGTAAGCTGCTGGAACGTATGGTACGCCGGCGGTTGGGTTGGGTCCTGGAGTCACGTGGCCCACTGGCTCCACGTCAGGGCGGCTTCCGCCAGGGTCGCTCTGATAATCTTCTCTCCCTCGAGTCTGCCATCCGAACAGCGTTTTCCAGACTGTCTTTTTTGATTTACAAAAAGGGTATGACATGACCTGTCGACATCAAATCCTTGCCACATTGCATGAGGGGGGTCTCTGGGGCCTGTTCTCGATTTCTATCCAAAATTCCCGTCGCTCTGTACTTTCCGTGTCCAAGTTGGTGCCTCCCATAGTTCCATCCATATCCAGGAGAATTGAGTCCTGCAGGGCTCTGTAGTGAGTGTCTCTCTATTTTTAGTGGTCATGAACGGTGTGGTAGCAGCTGTCTGGCCTTCCGTCTACATCTACATCCACATGGTTACTCAGCAATTCACTGTTAAGTACCTGGAGAGGGTTCATTGAACCATTTTCATGATACTTCTCGAATGGCGCGTGGGAAAAAGGAACACGTAAATCTTTCCGTTCGAGCTCTTATTTCTCTTATTTCATTATTATGATCATTTCTCCTTAGTAGGTGAGTGTCAACAAAATATTTTCGCATTCGGAAGAGAAAGTTGGTATTGAAATTCCGTATACATATCTCGCCGCAAAGAAAAGCGCCTTTGTTTCAGTGCCTGCTACCCAGACTCGCGTATAATATCAGTGACACTCTCACCCCTATTGCGCGATAACACGAAACGAGCTGCCATTCTTTGCACTTTTTCGATGTCCTCCGTCAATCCTGCCTGGTAAGGATTCCACACCGCGCAGTAATATTCCAGCAGAGGACAGACAAGTGTAATGTAGGCTGTCTCTTTAGTGGGTTTGTCGCATGTTCTAAGTGTTATGCCAACAAAGCGCAGGCTTTGTTTCGCCTTATCCACAATATCATCTATGTGTTCTTTCCGATATAAGGTGCTCGTAATTCCTAGGTATTTAGTCAAATTGGCAGCACTTAGATTTGTGATATTTATTGTTTACCCCAGACAAATCGGATTTCTTTTAGTACCCCTGTGGATGACCTCGCACTTTTCTTTGTTTAGTGCCAACTGACACTTTTCGCTATATACAGAAATTCTCTCTAGATAATTTTGTAATTGGAATTGATCGTCAGATGATTTTACTAGACGGTAAATTACAGTGTCATCTGCAAACAACCTAAGGGGGCTGCTCAGATTATCACATAGATCACTTATGTAAATCAGGAAGAGCAGAGGGCCTATGACACTACCTTGCGGAAAGCCAGATATCACTTTTGTTCTACTCGAAGATTTACTATCTATCACTACGAACTGTGATCTCTCTGAGAGGAAATCACGAATCCAGGCCCACAACTGAAACGATGCTCCATATGCACGCAATTTGATTAATAGTCGCTTGTTAGGAACATTATCAAAAGCCTTCATGCAATCTAGGAATATGGAATCGATCTGAGATCCCTTGTCGACAGCACTCAGTAATTCATGGGGAGAAAGAGCTAGTTGTGTTGCACAAGAAAGATATTTTCTGAATCCGTGTTGGCTATGCATCAATAAGTCATTTTCTTCAAGGTGATTCATAATGTTCGAATACAGTGTATGCTCCAAAATCCTACTGCAAATTGGGGTCAGTGATACGGGTCTGTAATTCAATATGTTATTCCTGTTTCCTTTCTTGAATACTGGTGTGACCTGTGCAACTTTCCAGTCTTAAGTAACAGACCTTTCGTCAGGTGAGCGGTTGTATATGATTTACAACTACTATGCCGACTGTTGCTTGGGTGATTGTCGTCGTTTCTATGTCCTGTACCCTTTGAGACTGGAGCCTTTTTTCATCTTTCCCGAGACTGTCAAACCTAAAAAAGCGCCCAGTCCACGCCACACAGCCCCTGCTACCCGTGTAGCCCCCTCCTGTGTGTAGTGGACACCTGACCTATTTAACGGAACCCCTAAACACCACCACCCTATGGCGCAGGTCGAGGAATCTGCAGTCTACACGGTCGCAGAACCGTCAGAGCCTCTCATTCAGACCAGCCACTCGATTCTGTACCAAAGGTCCGCAATCGGTCCTGTCGACCATGCTGCAGATGGTGAGCTCTCACCAACTGAGATAGCCGCCGTGAGAATCTCCTCCGATCCATAGCGACATTCGTCCGTCTCACCTTCTCTGTATGCAGACGACTTCTGCATTTCGTACTGCTGCTGCAGTACTCGTTCTGCTGAGCGTGGCCTACAGGGAGCCATCCGCAAGGCGCAGTCATGGGCTCTAGCCCACGGCTTTCAGTTTTCAGCCGCAAAGTCGTGTGTCACGCACTTCTGTCAACGTCGCACCGTTCATCCGGACCCAGAACTTCACCTTTATGACGATCCACTCACTGTAGTCCAGACATATCGATTCTTAGGACTGGATTTCGATGCTCGACTGACTTGGCCTCCTCATATTCGTCAGCTTAAGCAGGAGTGCTGGCAGCACCTCAATGACCTCCGTTGCCTGAGCAACACCAATTGGGGTGCAGATGGCTCTACACTGCTGCAGCTCTACACCCCAGGTCACGTAGGAATCCCAGGAAATGAACTTGCTGGCAGGCTGGCCAAACAGGCTACACAGAAACCACTATTAGAGGTGGGCATCCGCGCAACTGACCTGCGTTGGTTACTACGCCAGAAGGTTTTTCAGCATGTCTTGGCGACTCACGGCTACCTCCTGCGCCGTGAAGACCCACCTCAGTGTCGGTGCGGCACCCGGTTGACAGTGGCCCATATTCTTCTGTTCTGTCCTCCTTTGCCTGCTGTGCGACTTCATCTTCGGTTGCCGGACTCGTTATCATTGATTTTAACAGACAACGTCTCATCAGCTGATTTGGCTTTACGTTTCCTCCGTGAGTGTGGATTTTATTATTGGATCTGAGTTTTAGCCCATGTCCTTTGTCCCTCTGTGTCCTCCATCCTAGCGCTTTAAGGGTGGAGGCTTTAATGTGTTGCAGAGTGGTCTGACAGCCACTGTAATCTGCTTCCTTGTTTTACTCTCTTCTAACTGTTTCTTGCAACTCTTTTTTGTTTTCTTGTCCTCTTTTGTTCCTTTTAGTTTTCGTTGCCTTTCCTTCGTTCTTGTGGTCTTGCTTTCTTTCCATTTTGTGTTTTATATATATATATATATATATATATATATATATATATATATATATATATCGTCTGTTTTATTGTCACACTTGTGGCATTGTTTTATTAGGAACAAAGGATCGATGATCTCTTAGTTTGGTCCCTTTCTCCCTCTTTTAAACCAACCACCCAACCAGAGAGCCTCGAACTAAGAAACATCTAGTGAAGAGCAACAGAAATTGATTGCAACGGCAGTACGAGAGACGGAGATGGAAACTAGCTTGGGCTCTTATGCTTCGATTAACTCCAGGTCTCTCAATATTACGAGACATTTGCATGAACATCAAATTACATCCTGTTTTTATAGAGAGGTCTTTACTTGCATCAGGATATATAGCCTGAAAAGAAATGTGGAGTGCATAACAGAAGGCAGTTTTTGTTTGTATTGTTTATTTTTATTGTTTATTAACTCTGTTGTCTGGCTATCGACATTTATGTATCCCATGGTTTCACTAAATCATTTCAAGGAAATCCCATCAGTATTCCCTGGATGAGGCAACACTGGATTTCCTCTTCCATACTCTTCCAACCAGGCTCATGCTCCGTCGATAATCCCTCAGGGGCTCAGAATTCGTTTGCAGGATATGGCTTGGGGACTCCGAGGTTCCTGAGCTGCAGATTGGTAAGCGCCGCCAGTCCTCTGTCACCTTAAGCTCTGGGCATGCTTCAGCGACCAACGTGCGGCGTGGCAGTGGAAAGTTGTGTGTCTCAGGGAATGGGGATCTTGGCTTGACTATCCGGATCGCAAGGATGGAATATATAACCTCAATCTCAAGGCGTGCTATCCGCTGATGAGATGTGTGGCTCTTGAGGTGGAACAGTCGTTAGCGGGCAATCTCTGGGGAACCTGCAGCACTTCAGTTGCATAAGGCTTACCTAGGCACGTGGCGTTACGTCTGAGTGGACTTCTATTTCCCTAGCTGCTCGGGGGACCTAGATGGAACCTTCGAAGTTTCCTCTTCCACCTCCCAGCGGAATGGGTGGGCCACAGATAGATACTGTCACCCTGTCAAGGCTCATGTAGCCAGTACTCTAGATTCAGGTGTTACACAGAATTTGTTCATGTATAGCAACAGACCACGTACTGCCAGTCAGAATAGGTTTTTAATTGTGAAACGGAAAGAGAACAGTTTCGACAAAATTTCGCCTTTTATATTCAAAAAGGTTTGGAGGGCATCGTAGGTTCACTGAAATCCGTCGAACGACTGTGCAATGGCTCGCTGGTGGTTGAAACTGATAATTCTCAAAAGGCAACAAACCTCTGGGAAGCCGGCCGCGGTGGTCTCGCGGTTCTACGCGCTCAGTCCGGAACCGCGCAACTGCTACGGTCGCAGGTTCGAATCCTGCCTCGGGCATGGATGTGTGTGATGTCCTTAGGTTAGTTAGATTTACGTAGTTCTAAGTTCTATGGGACTGATGACCACAGATGTTAAGTCCCATAGTGCTCAGAGCCATTTGAACCAACCTCTGGGAAGCTAAATGTCTTGGTGAATACGCCATAGAAACGGAGCTCCACAACACCTTGAGCTATAGCAAAGATGTTGCGACCTGTTGAGATCTTGTCGATATTCCCAAGAAGGAATTGAAGGACGACTGGGCTCAGAAGGGGATCGCTGACTTGCAAAATATATTGAAAATGGTTACTGGCTCTTTGATGAAATCTGACTCCTTAATCCTTACCTTCAACAGTGTATGCCCATATGCCCCTAACCCATTGAGCTTTTTTAAGTGCCAGTGTATTGGGCACACCACCTTAGGATGTAAGGGTTAAGCCACTTGGGGTAAATGTGGCAAGGCCGCCCATGATGACGTTGGCTGCTTCTCCGCTCCAAAGGGTGTAAATTGCTCTGGGGATCACCCTGTCTGGAGTAGGGCTTGCAGTGTCTTCCTTGGAGAGCGGAAGATGCAGGAGATTACGACTTCCAAACGCCTCCCATATGGAGAAGACCTATAAGGCCATGCAGCCTCCCACATTCTCTACCTCTTTTGCTTCCACCCTCGAAAAGTCTATTTCGACAGCCAACGCTAATGGAGGTTTCTAGTGTCAGTACTAGTACCTGCATCTGCCAGTTTACTTGTCTAAAATGGTTCAAATGGCTCTGAACACTATGGGACTTAACTTCTGAGGTCATCAGTCCCCTAGAACTTAGAACTATTTAAACCTAACTAACCTAAGGACATCACACACATCCATGCCTGAGGCATAATTCGAATCTGCGACCATAGCGGTCGCAAGGTTCCAGACTGTAGCGCCCAGAACTGCTCAGCCACCCCGGCCAGTTTACTTGTCTAGCTGCAGCTGTTTATGAGCCCATAGCCCGTCTGAAAACATCAGAGAAGGCCACAGTTACTACCACTGTGAAGCTCACGGTACCTCCAAAGGCAGTCTTTTAAAACATCCGGCGCTGCCTCTGGGCTGGTGCGCTGCCTCCCAGTCGAAAAATGCAAATGTGAATCTTCCGCCACTGGTGAAAACATCGGTAAACCGTCAGACCGTGTTGTCATTCAACTTGATGGCCCTGCTGCTTTTGCTTCAGAGCCAATGGACTGTGAAATCTTCTCAGTTCAACCATATTGCCCCAAAGCTTAAACTCCAACTGTGTGGATTCCCACCCCAACTGAAAGTCAGGGTGAATGTCCAAGCACCATGACAAATGGCTCTCGTACTGCAGTGTAGCATCAATGGTTTCAGGACTCATATGAAGGAACTGAAACTCCTGGCATAGGCCCAATCCCTGTGCTTGTGTTTACAGGAAATGCACTTCAAAGCTACTGATGCCCCTGTGCTATAGAGCTACATCCTCCTCTGTAAGGATGACCTGACTGGGGAACAAGCCAAGGGAAGTGTTACTGTGTTTGTCAATACACACACCACTCTTCTGCTCTTCCCTTAGTTATTGTCCTACAAGACATAGCCATTGCAGTTCGTGAGAGTCTGACAATCACCTCTGCAGGATGCAATAGACTCTGCGGCTCTTGCAGGCCTTATTGAGGAAATCCCATTTCTCCTACTGGGTGATTTCAATGCCCATAATTTGTTATGGGGCTCACACTATACTTGCCCCAAGGGTTGGATGTGGGAGAATCTCACGATGGCTCAGGAGCTGTACAGTCTTAACACAGGAAGTCCCACACATTACTCCGCTGCTGCTGGGTCATCTTCCACCATCGACCTCCCTTTCTGCTCTCCAGCCCTTGGAGGCTCAGTACAGTGGGATGTAACTGTTGAATTTCATTCCAGTGACCACTTCACACTGTGGGTCCACCTACTGGATAGAGGATTGCTGGAACAGACGCCACCAAAATGGATGATCAGCAGGGCTAACTGAGCGCTGTTCAGCCAGTTGGCTGTGTTTGAACACGATTACAGCGTCCAGGAATGAGTGGCCCACACCATGCATATGATCCATCATGCCGCTGACCTATCCATACCCCAGGCTTTGGGTGCTCTTAGGAGGCGAGTTGAACCTTCATGGACTGAAGAATGTCGTTCGGCGATTTGGGAAAGGCATGCTGCCCAACAGTGAACAACCACACAGCCTTTCGAATCGCGAGAGCCAAGGCTCGACGCGCCATTAAGCAGAGCAAAAAACAGTCATGGCAAGTGTTCCTGGACTCCATCAACCGTTCCACTTGTTCTGAAAAAGTATGGAAAGCCATTCAGAGGATTTCTTGTAAACATAGTCGTTTGCCGATAGCAACTATACTGAAACAAGGGTGTCTCCAAACGACGGCCAGAGACATCGCCCGGAGCAAAAACTACAACTGATGCAAGTCAGGATCCGGCATTTCGTCGCTACCGTGCAACTGCAAAGAGGGGCCAGCTGGTCTTCGGATCGCACTGTTCTGAGGTCTACAGCTCTCCTTCCTCAATGTAGGAGCTCGAATCGTCACCGTCTGAGACTCATGATACTGCACCCGGTCACGACCAGATCCGGTACTGCAGGCTTCGCAATTTGCCAGAGGCGTCAAAGGGAATCCTTCTCAAATGTTTTAATATTAAGTGGAGGACAGGCACCTTTCCCATCTCGTGGTGGAAGGCGGTTCTGATCACTCTCCTGAAACTGGGAAAGGACTGTATATCTCCCTGTAGTTACAGGAGTACCACATTTCATATCGGCACCACAACTATGTTGCTGTCTTTACGAATGGGTCTAAGCAGCGGGACTCTGTTGGTTGCTCTGTCATTTTCCCGGATCGTGTCCTCAAGGTCCGACTGCCTCATGATTTTACTGTTTTCAGCGCTGAATTATATGCGGTCTTTCGGGCACTGGAGCCGATGAGACGTTCTTCCAGTGCTAAATTTGTCTGTTCAGGTTCTCTGAGCGCCCTTTACTCTCTACAATGTTTGTAAACAGCAGATAAAGTCATCCAGGATATTCAGGGTGCCATCCTCCAATTGTGAATGGGGCAAGATGTGTGTTTCTGCTTGGTACCTGAGCACAAAGCAATTGCCGGAAACGAAAGGGCGGATCGAGCAGCCAAGGAGGCGCGTCGTGACCCTCAGGTATTTCAGTGTGCCATCGCCCAGCACGCTATCAGCTCGCCAGTGAGGTACAAAGTCCTGCGTCACTGGGAAGACAAGTGACCGGCAGCAAACTCCGTGTAATAAAGAACACAACTCCACCCTGGGTTATTTACTTCCAGACACGCCGACTGGACAGGGTCCTTACTCGTCTCCCCATAGGCCACAGCCCCATGACACGTGGATTCTTGTTCCGGCCAGAGGACCCTCCAATGTGGGGTGCATGTGGCGTGCAGATCACTGAACGCAACATTTCATGGGACTGTGATTTATTTTCCGACCAGCAGACTGCGGCGGATTTGCCGACAGATCTGCCGTCTATTTTACGCAGTGTTCAAACGAATGTGGTTCAAGTTTTAAAGTTGCGAGAATTGTCCAACATTTTTAACAAGACTTTAGGGAGATGGTTTTTAATGTCTCAACGTGGTGTCTGGCTCACTCAAGTTTTTTGCAAGTGGTCAGCCAGTCACATTTCCCTGTGCTTTTCTTTAGGCTCTTCTGTTTTTTGTTTTTTCTCTGTTTTAATTTCAAGTGCTCGTATAGCTACTAACTGATTTTAAGGCATGCGAGATACAGTGAATGTGTGGTCATTTCGCGTGCATGAATGTATAACAATTTTAGTGTACCTCCACGTTCGTTTGTTTGATAAGTGTAAGGGTGCTGATGACCTCTCCTCGCTGTTGTGCGCCCGTAAGATCTAAACAAACACACACACACACACACACACACACACACCATAATGCCCTCATCAAATAATGTTAAACATTCCTCAATTTCTTCTATTCGCAGGGTGATTTTTCCTTTCGTGAAAGCGTGGCGTTGGAGAAGTACTATTTATAAGCGTCAGCGCAGACGCTGATTAATCTTACTGTAATTTTACGATCCCTGAGTGAATCGTGTTAACAGACTTGCGAATGAGATGCATTGGTCAGCTACCACATAGAGGTCAAAGCACTACAAATTCTGTGTTATCCTATTAGCAGTTCCACAGTGGCTGGAGGTGTGAATGCTGACGTCGAACATGGTCAACAATGTGCGAGTAAACTTCGCAAGCCTATGTGGAAACCACAGTTGCTTACCAGTAAACGAATCTACTGATTTTCCGTTGTGGTTTTCAGTACATACTCTTCTCTGGTTACGAAAAAATGAAAGCTAAGCAATCAAACGGAAAACTTTTATCATGCGTTGCCATTGCACTGTTGGCGTGAGACGATAGAACCACATAGCAAATGAAGCCTTCAGATAATTAAGAACAGACGAATCTCTACTAACCTTTGCCCATCATCATTTGCACGTTCTCTTTTGAACCTTCGCTTCCTCAGCATTTTCCGAATTTCTTTGCTAAACCACGTTGGGGTTTTTCTGTCCTTAATCCATTTATTAGGCACATACTTGTCCAGAGCTGGATATACAATCTGTTTAGCATATCACTTAGATTGCAATCATGTATTTCCAGTATGATAGACATAGAAGAATTAGGGGCAAAGTTTAAACAGATTGTAAATCACGCTCTGGACAAGTATGTGCCTAGCAAGTGGATCAAGGACGAAAAAGACCCACCATGGTTTAGTGACGAATTTGGGAAAATGAAGAAGCAAACATTATCTCACTCTCGGTTCGAAACAGAAGACGCAAATGACGACATACAGAGATTAGCAGAGATTTCTGCGTCTGTGACAAGATCTATGGGCGAACCATACAACTTCCACCGTAAAACCTTTGTAAAAGATATGGCAGAGAATCCGACAAAATTAAGGTCCTATGTAAAACCGCTAAGCGGGTGTAAGGCTTCATCCAGTCACTCGTTAGCCAATCTGGTGTGGCTGTTCTACAGGGTGAAAAGTATTTAAACTGACAAACTCTGGGAGGTTGTAGGGGACATCAAAGCAAATATTTTTCCCTAATGTCATTTTTCCCTATGACGATTATTTAAACCGGTGGAGGCCGCATTATTCTCTTCAGTTGTTAGAGGCCGTTTTACGATCTAGAGTTATTAGATGGCGTATTACGCTCTTCAGTTGTAGGCAACTGCTGTCCACCAGTGTAGTAGTGCATTGTCGCTGTTTACTAATGGAGCGATACACCTGGAGTGAGTACACTGACATGGTTGGTGCGTACTACGTAGCGCACCACAACGGACGAGCTGCACAGCGGGTTTATAAACAACAGTATCCTTATCGCCGTATCCCGCATCATAACACCTTTGCTGCTGTGTACCAACGTCTGCGTGAGATCGGGTCACTTAGCAGATTACCTGGACAGGGACGCCGTCGCACGATAAGAACGCTGCAATTTGAGGAAGCTGTCTTGCAGCATGTGGAGCGAGATTCTTCAATCAGCACTCGTGGAATTGCACATAACATGGTGACGAATCAGACGAATGTAAGAACAGTTATTCGAGAGCTATTTTTACGTCCATTTCACGTACAGCGTGTCCACAACCTGGAACCAGTTGATTGTCCACCCAGAGAACAGTTTTCGCAGTGGTACCTGGAACAGTGTGAAGTGCATCCTACATTTCCATCCTCTGTGTTGTTTACCGATGCAGCAACGTTCGGCCGTGATAGAGTTTTCAACATGCTCAGTTCGCATGTTTGGTGTGATGATAACCCACATTCCACAGTTACTAGCGCCCATCAAGAGCGGTTCTTCGTTAATGTGTGGGTCGGTGTTGTTGGGGACAGTTTAATTGGGTCGTATCTGCTACCTAGGCTATTAAATGGCAGGCACTATTACAATTGTCTTGCCAGAGCATTGCCACAATTGCTGGAAGACGTCCCGCTCCCTACAAGACAACGCATGTGGTTCCAACATGACGGGGCGCCGGCACAGTTCAGTCGTCGTGTGCGTCGATTCCTGGACCGACGGTTCCCAGAAACGTTGATTGGCAGAGTTGGTCCTGTGCCTTGGCCTGCTCTATACCCAGATATGTCACCTTTGGACTTTTTTGTGTAGGGAGACACGCGCAACCTTGTTTACGCAACTCCTGTTGCATCAGAACAGGATCTGGTTGCCCTGATAGTAGCAGCAGCAGGAACAATTCAGGATACTCCTGGTGTTTTTGCCCGTGTCAGACAGAACATGATCCGACGGTGTAACATTTGTTTACGTGTCAATGGAGACATTTTTGAAAATCTACTGTGATTGAAATTGGGTTGTGTTAATGTGTTGTCTCTTGGTCATAAAAAATGGCAAAGTGTTTGTTGGTTTAATTAATTTGCCGCCAGAGAAGTCTTCCTCTACCGGTTTAAATATTCCTCATAGAAAAAAATGACATTAGGTAAAAAAAATTTTTTGATGTCCCCTACAACCTCTCAGAGTCTGTCGGTTTAAATGCTTTCCATTCTGTAGATAGCCAAACGAAAGCTGAAGATTTAGATTCCGCGTTTCAGAAACGATTCACGCAGGAGACTCGAACAAACATACCGTCGTTTGACCATTGCACAGAGTCCCATAAGGACGACATTGTAATAAGCACATCCCTGGCGTAGAGACACAACTGAAAGGGTTGAAAACAAATAAGTTACCAGGTACAGATGCAATCCTATTTCGGTTTTACAAAGAGTACTCTACGACATTGGTCCCTTACGACTCTCTGGCCTGGCGCAAAGTCCCAAGCGACTCCAAAAAACAACCGCTGACTCTTGTACATGAGAAGCATAAAAGAAAGGACCTGAAAAATTACAGACCAGCATCCTTAACATAGGTTTGCTGCAGAATCCTAGAACATGTTCTGAGTTCGAATATAATACATTTCCTAGAGACCGAAGAGGTTGTATCCAAGAATCAGCACGGTTTTATAAAGCATCGCTGTTGTGAAACTCATCTTGCCCGTCTCTCACATGATATACTGAGAAATGCGAATGAAGGGCAACAGATAAATTTAATATTCCTAGATCTCCGAAAAGAATTTGACACGTTACACCACCGTAGACTGTTAACAGAAGTATTAGCATACGGAATATGTTCCCACATATTTGAGTGGCTGGAAGACTTCTTAAGTAAAAGAACACAGTATGTTGTCCTCAATGTCGAGTGTTCATCGGAGACTAGGGTATCGTCAGGATTGCCACAGGGAAGTGTGACAGGGACGCTGTGGTTTTCTATGTACATAAATGACCTGGCTGACAGAGTTGGCAGAAATCTGCTCTTGTTTGCTGATGACGCATTGGTGTACGGGAACATCTCGAAGATGAATGGTAGGATGGTACAGGATGAGTTAGACAAAATTTCTATTTTATGTGATGAATGGCAACTAGCCCTAAATGTAGAAAACTTAAGTTAATGCGGACGAGTAGGAAGATCGAACCTGTAATGTTCGGATACTATATTACTAGTGTCCTGCTTGACACAGCCAAATCGTTTAAATATCTGTGCATAACGCTGCCAAGCGATGTGAAATGGAACGAGCACGTGAGGACTGTGGCACGGAAGGTGAATGGTCGACTTCGTTTCATTGGGAGAGTTACAGGAACGTGTGGTTCATCTGTCAAGGAATCGGATATAGCAGCTAGTGCGACTTATTCTTGAGTACTGTTAGAGTGTTTGGGATCCGCACCAGGTCGGATTAAAGGAAGACATCAATTCAGAGAGGAGCTGCTAGATTTGTTACCGGTAGGTTCGAACAACACGGAAGAGATGCTTCGGGAACTCAAATGGCAATTTCTGGAAAGAAGGTGACGTTCTTTTAGAGGAACGCTAATGTAGTAAATTTATAGAACCGACATCTGAAGCTGACTGTAAAACGATCCTACACCCGCCAACATATACACACGTCAAAAAATGTTTGCATTACCTCGGTTCCGAGAGTTCCGAACCTCTACAGAAAATTGGAATAGACATCAACATAAACATCATTTCCGCCCTTTTTATTACTCATGAAAACCACACATTTCATGTTGTACCACCATACAGCGAGACCTTCAGAGGTGGTGGTCCAGATTGCTGGACACATCAGTACCTCTAATACCCAGCAGCACGTCTCTTGCATTGACACATGCCTGTATTCGTCGTGGCATACTACCCACAAGATCATCAAGGCACTGTTGGTCCAGATTTTCCCATTCTTCATCAATTATTCGGCGTAGATCCCTCAGATCGGTAGGTCGGTCACGTCGTCCATAAACAGCCCTTTTCAATCTATCCCAGGCATGTTCGATAGGGTTCATGTCGGGAGAACATGCTGGCCCCTCTAATCGAGCGATGTCTATATCCTGAAGAAAGTCATTCACAAGATGAGCACTATGGGGAAGCGAATTGTCATCCATAAAGACGATGCCTCGCCAATATGCTACCGATATGGTTGCACTATTGGTCGGAGGGTGACATTCAGGCATTCACGTATCGTAAAGCCGTTATGGCGCCTTCCACGACCACCAGCTGCATACGCCGGCCCCACATAACGGTACTCCAAAACAGCAGGGTATCACCACCTTGCTGCACTCGCTAGACAGTGTGTCTAAGGCGTTCAGTGTGACTTGGTTGCTTCCAAACACGTCACCGAAGATTGTGTGGTTGAAGGCATATGCAACACTCATCGGTGAAGAGAACGTGATGCAAATCCTGAGCGGTCCATTCGGCATGTTGTTGGGCCCATCTGTACTGCGCTGCGTGGTGTCGTGGTTGCAAAGATGAACCTCGCCATTGAAGTCGGGAGTCAAGTTCCGCATCATACAGCCTACTGCGTACAGTTTGAGTGGTAACACGAAGTCCTGTGGCTGCGCGAAAAGCATTATTCAACATGGTGTCGTTGCTCACAGGGTTCCTCAAAGCCATAATCCGTAGGTAGTGGTCATCCATTGCAGTAGTAGCCCTTGGGCGGCCTGAGCGAGCCATGTCATCGACAGTTCCTGTCTCTCTGCATCTCCTCAATGTCCGAACAACATTCACTCCGAGACGCCTGGACACTTCCCTTGTTGAAAGCCCTTTCTGGCACAAAGTAACAATGAGGACGCGTGGTATTCACCGTCTAGGAATGGTTGAAGTGCAGACAACACGAGCCGTCTATCTCCTTCCTGGTGGAATGACTGGAACTGATCGACTGTCTGACCTCCTCCGTCTAATAGGCACTGCTCATGCATAGCTGTTTACATCTTTGGGCGGGTTTAATGACATCTCTGAACAGTCAAAGGTACTGTCTCATGGTACAATATCCACAGTCAACGTCTGTCTTCAGGAGTTCTGGAAACCAGGGTGATGCAAATTTTTTTTTGATGTGTGTATTTCGCTTAGGGACCATGAAGATACGATAAATTTGGGCTTATGCGAAGGGATATACACAGTCGTTTTTCCCTCGGTCTGTATGCGAATCGAACAGGAAAGGAAGCGACTAGCAGTGGTGCAGGATACCCTCTGTCACGCATGTATGGTGGATTGCGGAGTATTTATGTTGATGTAGAGGTTTAATGTAGAGTACAAATGAAGTTGAGATGGACATTCGAAGAATCATAATGTGAAATCACAATAGGTGGGCTCGATTGGAATCCTAAAGGGGGGAGGAGGAGGAGGAGGAGGAGTAGATGGTACTCCTGTAGTTTTTAGCTCACCTTTTTGTCATAATATATTAGTTGTAATGCTTGTAATATACTGAGATACAGGGTTGAACAAAAGTATGGAATCAGCAAAAACACAACACTTTACCACACGTAATACCGGGCTGAAAACCCGTTGGCATTCAAAACAGCTTCTGGTGATCTCGGAATGGGTAAATACAGGTCCTTTACGGTTTTGAAGGGAATCTTTAGCATTGTTCCTGCAAAATATTGGCAAGTTCAGTTTACGATGCTGGAAGTAGATAGCAGTCATGTAACCTTCTCTCCAAAGTGGACCACAAACGCTCCCATAATGATGACATCTAAGGACTGGTGGGAAGGACCAAGTCATCCTCGTGCTCACATAACCGGTCCTGGACGATGAGAGCCGTGTGAACAGGGGCCTGCCACCTTAAGGCACACCATTACCGCTGAGGAATAAACATTCTACCATGGGATGGATCTGATCGCCCAAAATGGTCACATAACACTTGGTAATAATGCGACCTGGCAGAGTAACGATGTTGCCCTTGGGATATCACACTACAGCTGCCCAAACCATCACCCCACCTAGGGGGCTCATGGTCCTTTCGTGAGTATGTGCGTGGAGAGCATGGGGCCCTGAGCTACTGCAGCCTTCCTACTTTCCTGGGCTCCATTTCCTTTCCCTTCCCCTCCTTCCCTGTTATTGCTCCTTCCCCTCCGCCCTCTACTCTGGTGGCCTTGTTTATGTTCGCCCCACTATCCTCCTGATTATGTTACCTTTGAAATTTGGTTTTGTTGAGTAATTGCCTCATCCTTTTGGCATTCTCTAATCCCCCTCTGGGGTTTGACCTCCATTACTAAATTTCTATTCCGTAATGTGAGCCATTTGGGGAAGAGCTCCTTACCTAGTGTCTCCAGCATGGGCCCTCCTAGTTCCTTCCATCTTTTCCTTCACGTTGTTGTCTGATGCTAGGTTACATAGCCAACACGGTAGCCAGACAGTGTGGTGGGGGCACTATGTACCCTTTTCTTTGAGCCCTCTGAAAACACAGGGATCACACTTTTGATACCTGAGCTGTGGCCTCCTCATGTAAGCCTAGGAGTGGTTGCTTGCCATCCTGGAGCATCGGAACTCCCGGCAATGGCCGCCGTGTCAGATGGCCCTTGCTCTGGTTGGGTGGTGCCCGTGGGGAGAGCCCCTTATCAGATTGGGTGGTATCAGGGCAGACACTATGCAAATAAAACGCATATGGGGCCAGAACCCTGGCTGTCCTTCTATGGCCATCTCTTTTTAATGGAAATTATTCTTTTAGTGCTGCTTCTTCTGCCCCTTCAGCCATCCCTTCCATGGCTACCACCTGGGAGGAGGGTCGGACTTGTCAGCTAGGGGCGAAACCTTTCCCCCGCTATCTGGTTTGTACCAGGACTGATGGGGATACTTTCACCAATACCAAACCTTTTTTTTTGTGGAACACATGGAAGACGAGTCTGGCAAAGTGGACTCTCTGAGCAAGATGCGGTCAGGTTCGTCGTTGATCAAAACTGCTTCAGCTGCCCAGTCTGCCCTTCGTGCCTGTGACCATCTTGGCACATTTGTCGGCCGGGGTGGCTGAGCGGTTCTAGGCGCTACAGTCTGGAACCGCGCGACCGCTACGGTTGCAGGTTCGAATCCTGCCTCCGGCATGGATGTGTGTGATCTCCTTAGGTTAGTAAGGTTTAAGTAGTTGTAAGTTCTAGGGGACTGATGACCACTGCAGTTGAGTCCCATAGTGCTCAGAGCTATTTGAACCATTTTTTTGGAACAATTCCTGTGTCCATTAGCCCCCACCAGTCTCTGAATATGGTTCAAGGTGTTATTTTTCACAGGGACCTCATGCTTCAAACTGATGAGGAATTGGGAACAACCTAGGATGGTAGGGTGTTCACTTTGTTCGGTGTCTTCAGAATGGCCCAAAAGTCAATCGCATTAATACTGGTGCCTTTAGCCTGGCCTTTGAAGTTGATACCCTCCCTGAGAAGGTATTATGGTTTGTCGATGTGATGTGAAGCTGTACCTATGAGACACTTTAAGTGATTACATTTTGTACACATGCCTTCCCACTGTTCGCAGACCCCTCTCTGTGGTAACTGGACGTCCACTCCATGAGGGTAGTCCGTGTGTTCCCCCTCCTGTGCGTGTTAATTGTCATGGCAATCATTCTCCACATTCACTGCCAAGCTTAGAAGAAGGGAAGGTAGATACAGGGGTATAAGTCTCTTGATCGTTTAACCTACACTGAGGCTCATAAGAAGTATGCACGTCTTCATCCTGTGTCAATGACGTCTAGCTATGCTTTAGTTACATCTTCACTCCTTCCTCCCCCTTCCTTACCACAGTCCCGAATCCCTTTCCTCCCCCCCTCCCCTGTAGTTCCCACACCCTCTCCTCTGGGCGCCAGCCCCCCTCCTCAGCAGGAAAAGTGTCCCACTTCTTCAGTGTTTGCCGGTCAATGGCGCCCCTCCCAGGACCCCCTTCGCAGCACCATCCAGGCCAAAGGTCTACTGCCACACGATGACCACGAGAACCATGGTCTTTGGGCCACCAGGTCACGTGCTCTCTTTCTGTTCCAGATCTTGCTGCAGCTGGCTCCTTTTTGCAGCACAGCCCTCCTCGACCTCAAACAGAAAAGAAGAAGAAACGTAAGTACCAGGACAAGGAGCCTCTAGTGTCACCAGAGGTCCCATCCCCACCTTCGCAATCTGAATCTGTTCTGCTGTTCATGGATGTCATCCCCCTCCTTGTCAGTGATGGACGGTGTGACCTGGAGGCTTGACTGCCTTTAGCCTGTTCACCCCCCATTTTAATCATCGTTCTGTGGTTATCCAGTGAAATCCCTTATTTCGTTTTACTCTGCAGCTTGTATGGTTCAACAGGAATCTCATTTAGTGATCACTCATCAACCCTCCATGGGCGCCATGCTTTTTGTTGAAATAGAGGTGACCCCCTGTGGGCCTCTGGTGGCGTTTGTACATTGGTCTGTACAGACATTGCTAGCACGTGGCTCCCTCTTCAAACTTTATTGGAAGTGGTTGCTGTTAGAGTCCACCTGGACTCTAGGGTCATAGTGTGCAATCTTTACCTCCTTCCTGACAGGACTCTTACACCTGCTATCTTAACTGCCCTTTTTCAGCAACTTCCTCCTCCCTTCCCCCTTCTCTTGGATTTTAATGCTCATCATCCCTTGTGGGGCAGTGCACTTCCATCTAGATGGGGTCTTCTCATAGACCGGTTTCTTGCAGACCAAGAGACCACGACTTGTGCCTTCTTAATGAAGGCTCCCATACCCATTTCAATGCCGTTCATGGTACCTTTTCTGCCATTGATCTTTCTCTTTCTCCTCCCTCCCTCCTCCCTTCATTACGCTGGTCTCCACACGACGACCTTTGTAAGATAGTGACCACTCCCCATTGATTCTCTCGCTCCCTTCCTGCTCCCTGATGGACAGGTTACCTCGCTGCTCTTTCCAACGCACCGATTGGCCTCTTTATACTGCACAGGTCGTTTTTTCTCCCTCTTTGTCGGGTTATATTGATGATGTCCTACGTGACGTGTCTAATGCGATTGCTATCGCTGCAAGCCTTGCTGTCCCACGCTCATCTGCACCGCTTTGCTGCCGGCAAGTCCTGTGGTGGAGTACAGCCATTGCCATTGCCATCCGTGATCTTTGTCGAGCTTTGCAACACCTTAAGAGGCACCTATCCTCTGCCGATCTTATTACCCTGAAACGCCTTCACGCCAAAGCCCATTACTTAATCAAACGGAAAAAACGGGTGTTTTGAGAATGCTTTGTTTCCTCCCACGGTTCCACTCTCCCTATGTCACAGGTATGGGCTACAATTTTCTCTTTCCAAGGTTGCCATCAGCAGTGTACCCTCCTGGGCCTTGCCCTTCTGGTTGGCCTTTGCATGGACCTGTTGATTCTCAGGGAACATCTTGCGACCCATTTTGCAGCAGCATCAGCATCAGCCTCCTATCCAGCTGCTTTCCTTCACCAGAAACAGCGGGCCGAAGCTTCCCGCCTTATGTTTTACCCCTTGTCAGACAGAATCTTACAACGAACCTTTTAATGAATGGGAATTTCTTTCTGCACTTTCCTCTTCTCATGATACGGCCCCTTGCCCAGATTCCATTCATAAACAATTGCTTCAACATCTCAGTGTTCCACAACATCTTCTCTGGGTGCCTGACTGTATTTGGCTCCAGGGTGACTTCCCTTCGCAATGGAGGGATAGCATTGTGGTTCTTGTCCTTAATCCTGGTAAGGAAGACCCCCCCCATTGTTTGTCGAAAGCTATCAGCCAATTAGTCTGACAAATGTTGTTTGCAAGTTACTTGAACGGATAGTAGCCTGTGGGCTCAACTGGGTCCTCGAATCTCGGGATCTCTGGTCTCTTACCATTGTGGTTTCCGAGAGGGAAGGTCTCCGATCGATCATTTACTTCGCTTGTAATCTGCAGTTTGGCAGCGCCGCCATTTGGTTGCAGTATTTTTCGACTTTGAAAGGCCTGTGACATGGCTTGGCGCCATCGTATCGTACTTACGTTTCAAGAGTGGGGTCTTCACAGCCCACTCCCGATTTTTATCCGCCAGTTTCTGTTCCATCGGTCGTTCAGGGTTTGGGTTGGTACTGTTTTTAGTTCTCCATAGACCCAGGAGAATGGCATCCCACAGGGTTCCGTATTGAGTGTACTTCTTTTCCTCATTGCTATACATGGACTGGTGGCCTCCATTGGTCGATTGGTCATCCCTGATCTGTATGTGGATGATTTCTGCATTTGGATTAGTTCCTCTTCGAGGACCTCTGCAGAGCGGTACCTCCAGGGTGCTATACGGTGTTCCTCTGCATGGACCCTCTCACATGGGTTTCAATTCTCTCCTTTAAAATCGCGGGTGCTCCACTTCTGTGCTGTACTACGGTCCAACCCGATTCAGAGCTCTACCTCGATGCACAACGATTACCTGTGGTCCCACAGTTTCGTTTCCTGGGTCTTCTTTTCAACAACAAGCTCACTTGCCTGTCTGATGTCAGACTTCTGTAGATAGGATGTTTCCATAAAACCAATGTCCTTCACTTCCTTGCCCACACTCTTCTCCACCTTTATTGGGCTTTAGAGCTCTCTCGCTTGGACTATGGTTGTCAAGTTCATTGTTCGGCTGCTTCTTACACACTGCGCCTCCTGGATCCAGTGCACCATCTTGTTATCCGTTTGACCACCAGTGCCTTCCCTACTATCCTGTTGATAGTCTCCTGGTTGAAGTTGGATCCCCCCCTTTCTCTTCGGCGGTACTAGCTTCTGGTTTCTTACGCAATCGCTGTCCATTCCTGTCCCTCTCATAGTTCCTATTCTATCCTGTTCCCAGGCTAAGGATGTCGCCCACGTGATCACTGCCCTCAGGCAGGTTTACCAGTTGGGCTCCGCCTTGCGTCACTTCATGATTTTCAGCTTCCTTCTTTGTCCTGTGTCTCATGTTCCTACCTCAACACCTCCCCCCCCCCCCCCTCCGCCCTTGGTTAGTTCCTTGGCAACAGATTCGGATGGATCTCTGCAGAGGTCCGAAAGATTCCGTTCCCCTGATGGTGTTCCGTTGTTTTTTCCACCGAATTTTATGGGAGTTTTGGGATGGTGTTTTTTACACTGATGGCTCTAAATCTGCTGATTGTGTGGAATATGCCTCCTGCCAACTGCATGTAGGGTGTTTACTGTGGAATTGATGGAAATTTCCCAGGCCCTTTTATTAAACAGTCCAAACAACTGCATTTTGATATTTACAGACACAATGAGTGGCCTTCAGGCTATTGACTAGTGTTTTTCCCGCCACCCCTTGGTCTCGGCCATCCACGACTATCTCACTGATCTTCACCAAGCCGCTTGTTCCGTTGACTTCCTTTGGGTCCCTGGCCATATGGGTAACCAATGAACTTGCTGATCGTTTGGCTGGGGGAGCAGACACTTATCCCCCTTCTCTGTCATCCTTTTGTTGCGGATTTACGGCTTCATATCAAATCCCACTTCGCCCAATCATGGGTCAACTTTTGGGAGGCTACCTCCCTGTCAAATAAACTTGCGCAATTAAGGTGACACCTGTTCTGTGGCATTTTTCCTTCTGCCTATCCCGAAAGGACTCGACCACCCTGTGTCGCCTCTGCATCAGCCATACCAGGCTGACCTGTGGTTTTCTTTTGCGTATTGAGCCACCCCCACTTTGTGGTTGTGGAGCCTTCCAGTCAGTAGCCCTCATTTTGGTGGAATGCCCCCTTCTTTTGGCTCTGTGTACTAAGTACAGACTGCCCTGCACTTTACCTTTAATATTGGCAGACGATTCCCAGATGGTTGAACTGTTTCTCAATTTCCTCCATAAAAGTGTTCTTTATTTTCATTTCTAAGGTTCTTAATCTCCCTCTGGAGTAGGGGCAGGGAGAAGAGGGTTGTGCTGTCTCCCACTGTAAGCTGTGTTTGGAGATTCCTGACTCCACTTCCTGGCCAAGATCCTCTTTTCTCTCCCTTTTACTGCATTTTTATCGCTTTTTAGATCTGGATGATCTCCTTTTACAATATGCACTTTTACATTCTAGCGGTTGAATGCTTTTGAATAGCAGATGGTCTTGCGTGTACTGCATCAGATGTGGGATATTTCCAGCCTCTAGCATAGCCTTCCCCCCATGAACCATGGACCTTGCCGTTGGTGGGGAGGCTTGCGTGCCTCAGCGATACAGAAGGCCATACCGTAGGTGCAACCATAACGGAGAGGTATCTGTTGAGAGGCCAGACCAACATGTGGTTCCTGAAGAGGGGCAGCAGCCTTTTCAGTAGTTGCAGGGGCAACAGTCTGGATGATTGACTGATCTGGCCTTGCAACATTAACCAAAACGGCCTTGCTGTGCTGGTACTGCGAACTGCTGAAAGCAAGGGGAAACTACAGCCGTAATTTTTCCCGTGGACATGAAGCTTTACTAAATGATTAAATGATGATGGCGTCCTCTTGGGTAAAATATTCCGGAGGTAAAATAGTCCCCCATTCGGATCTCCGGGCGGGGACTACTCAGGAGGACGTCGTTATCAGGAGAAAGAAAACTGGCGTTCTACGGATCGGAGCGTGGAATGTCAGATCCCTTAATTGGGCAGGTAGGTTAGAAAATTTAAAAAGGGAAATGGGTAGGTTAATGTTAGATATAGTGGGAATTAGTGAAGTTCGGTGGCAGGAGGAACAAGACTTTTGGTCAGGTGAATACAGGGTTAAAAATACAAAATCAAATAGGGGTAATGCAGAAGTAGGTTTAACAATGAATAAAAAAATAGGAGTGCGGGTAAGCTACTACAAACAGCATAGTGAACGCATTATTGTGGCCAAGATAGACACAAAGTCCATGCCTACTAGCTCTGCAGATGATGAAGAAATTGATGAAATGTATGATGAGAGAAAAGAAATTATTCAGGTAGTGAAGGGAG
This sequence comes from Schistocerca gregaria, assembly GCF_023897955.1. Taxonomy (NCBI): domain Eukaryota; kingdom Metazoa; phylum Arthropoda; class Insecta; order Orthoptera; family Acrididae; genus Schistocerca; species Schistocerca gregaria. The sequence continues at coordinate 46,852,846 of NC_064931.1, forward strand.
ACGAAAATTTAATAGTCATGGGTGACTAGAATTCGTCAGTAGGAAAAGGGAGAGAAGGAAACATAGTAGGTGATTATGGATTGGGGCTAAGAAATGAAAGAGGAAGCCGTCTGGTAGAATTTTGCACAGAGCATAACGTAATCATAGCTAACACTTGGTTCAAGAATCATAAAAGAAGGTTGTATACATGGAAGAATCCTGGAGATACTAAAAGGTATCAGATAGATTATATAGTGGCAATACAGAGATTTAGGAATCAGGTTTTAAATTGTAGGACATTTCCAGGGGCAGATTTGGACTCTGACCACAATCTATTGGTTATGACCTGTAGATTAAAACTGAAGAAACAGCAAAAAGGTGGGAATTTAAGGACATGGGATCTGGATAAGCTGAAAGAACCAGAGGTTGTACAGAGTTTCAAGGAGAGCATAAGGGAACAATTGACAGGAATGGGGGAAAGAAACACATTAGAAGAAGAATCGGTAGCTCTGAGGATAAAGTAGGTAAAAAGACGAGGGCTGCTAGAAATCCTTGGGTAACAGAAGAAATATTGAATGTAATTGATGATAGGAGAAAATATAAAAATGCAGTAAATGAAGCAGGCAAAAAGGAATACAAACGTCTCAAAAATGAGATCGACAGGAAGTGCAAAATGACTAAGCAGGGATGGCTAGAGGACAAATGTAAGGATGTAGAAGCTTATCTCACTAGGGGTAAGATAGATACTGCCTACAGGAATATTAAAGAGACCTTTGGAGAGAAGAGAACCACGTGTATGAATATTAAGAGCTCAGATGGAAACCCAGGTCTAAGCAAAGAAGGGAAGGCAGAAAGGTGGAAGGAGTATATAGAAGGTTTATACAAGGGCGATGTACGTGAGGCAATACTCTACCACCTGGTGAGCAAGATGTACGAGACAGGCGAAATACCCTCAGACTTCAATAAGAATATTATAATTCCAATCGCAAAAAAAGCAGGTGCTGACAGATGTGAAAATTACCGAACAATCAGTTTAATAAGTCACGGATTCAAAATACTAACGCAAATTCTTTACAGACGAAAGGAAAAACTGGTAGAAGCCGACCTCGGGGAAGATCAGTTTGGATTCCGTAGAAATACTGAAACACGTGAGGCAATACTGTCCCTACGACTTATCGTAGAAGCTAGATTAAGGAAAAGCAAACCTACGATTCTAGCATTTGTAGACTTAGAGAAAGCTTTTGACAATGTTGACTGGAATACTATCTTTCAAATTCTGAAGGTGGCAGGGGTAAAATACAGGGAGCGAAAGGCTATTTACAATTTGTACAGAAACCAGATGGCAATTATAAGAGTCGAGGGGGCATGAAAGGGAAGCAGTGGTTGGGAAAGGAGTGAGACAGGGTTGTAGCCTCTTCCCGATGTTATTCAATCTGTATATTGAGTAAGCAGTAAAGGAAACAAAAGAAAAATTCGGAGTGCGTATTAAAATTCATGGAGAGGAATAAAAACTTTGAGGTTCACCGATGACATTGTAATTCTGTCAGAGACGGCAAAGGACTTGGAAGAGCAGTTGAAAGGAATGGACTGTGTCTTGAAAGGAGGATATAAGATGAACATCAACAAAAGTAAAACGAGGATAATGGAATGTAGTCAAATTAAATCGGGTGATGCTGAGGGAATTAGATTAGGCAATGAGACACTTAAAGTAGTAAAGGAGTTTTGTTATTTGGGGAGCAAAATAACTCATGATGGTCAAAGTAGAGAGGATATAAAATGTAGACTGGCAATGGCAAGGAAAGCGTTTCTGAAGAAGAGAAATTTGTTAACATCGAATATAGATTTATGTATCAGGAACGAGTTTCTGAAAGTATTTGTTTGGAGTGTAGCCATGTATGGAAGTGAAACATGGACGACAACTAGTTTGGACAAGAAGAGAATAGAAGCTTTCGAAATGTGGTGCTACAGAAGAATGCTGAAGATACGGTGGATAGATCACGTAACTAATGAGGAGGTATTGAATAGGATTGTTGAGAAGAGAAGTTTTGTGGCACAACTTGACTAGAAGAAGGGATCGGTTGGTAGGACATGTTTTGAGGCATCAAGGGATCACAAATTTAGCATTGGAGGGCAGCGTGGATGGTAAAAATACACTCCTGGAAATGTAAAAAGAACACATTGACACCGGTGTGTCAGACCCACTATACTTGCTCCGGACACTGCGAGAGGGCTGTACAAGCAATGATCACACGCACGGCACAGCAGACACTCCAGGAACCGCGGTGTTGGCCGTCGAATGGCGCTAGCTGCGCAGCATTTGTGCACCGCCGCCGTCAGTGTCAGCCAGTTTGCCGTGGCATACGGAGCTCCATCGCAGTCTTTAACACTGGTAGCATGCTGCGACAGCGTGGTCATGAACCGTATGTGCAGTTGACGGAGGTCTCCACAGTACATCGATGTTGTCGCCAGTGGTCGGCGGAAGGTGCACGTGCCCGTCGACCTGGGACCGGTCCGCAGCGACGCACGGATGCACGCCAAGACCGTAGGATCCTACGCAGTGCCGTAGGGGACCGCACCGCCACTTCCCAGCAAATTAGGAACACTGTTGCTCCTGGGGTATCGGCGAGGACCATTCGCAACCGTCTTCATGAAGCTGGGCTACGGTCCCGCACACCGTTAGGCCGTCTTCCGCTCACGCCCCAACATCGTGCAGCCCGCCTCCAGTGGTGTCGCGACAGGCGTGAATGGAGGGACGAATGGAGACGTGTCGTCTTCAGCGATGAGTGTTGCTTCTGCCTTGGTGCCAATGATGGTCGTATGCGTGTTTGGCGCCGTGCAAGGTGAGCGCCACAATCAGGACTGAATACGACCGAGGCACACAGGGCCAACACCCGGCATCATGGTGTGGGGAGCGATCTCCTACACTGGCCGTACACCTCTGGTGATCGTCGAGGGGACACTGAATAGTGCACGGTACATCCAAACCGTCATCGAACCCATCGTTCTACCATTCCTAGACCGGCAAGGCAACTTGCTGTTCCAACAGGACAATGCACGTGCGCATGTATCCCGTGCCACCCAACGTGTTCTAGGAGGTGTAAGTCAACTACCCTGGCCAGCAAGATCTCCGGATCTGTCCCCCATTGAGCATGTTTGGGACTGGATGAAGCGTCGTCTCACGCGGTCTGTACGTCCAGCACGAACGGTGGTCCAACTAAGGCGCCAGGTGGAAATGGCATGGCAAGCCGTTCCACAGGATTACATCCAGCGTCTCTACGATCGTCTCCATGGGAGACTAGCAGCCTGCATTGCTGCGAAAGATGGATATACACTGTACTAGTGCCGACATTGTGCATGCTCTGTTGCCTGTGTCTATGTGCCTGTGGTTCTGTCAGTGTGATCATGTGATGTATCTGACCCCAGGAATGTGTCAATAAAGTTTCCCCTTCCGTCAACTGCACATACGGTTCACGTCCACGCTGTCGCGGCATGCTACCAGTGTTAAAGACTGCGATGGAGCTCCGTATGCCACGGCAAACTGGCTGACACTGACGGCGGCGGTGCACAAATGCTGCGCAGCTAGCGCCATTCGACGGACAACACCGCGGTTCCTGGTGTGCCCGCTGTGCCGTGCGTGTGATCATTGCTTGTACAGCCGTCTCGCAGTGTCCGGAGCAAGTATGGTGGGTCTGACACACCGGTGTCAATGTGTTCTTTTTTCCATTTCCAGGAGTGTATCTCTAACGTCGATCAGTTGTAGAATTTTGGAACACGTATTATGTTCGAGTGTAATGACTTTTCTGGAGACTAGAAATCTACTCTGTAGGAATCAGCATGGGTTTCGAAAAAGACGGTCGTGTGAAACCCAGCTTGCGCTATTCGTCCACGAGACTCAGAGGGCCTTAGACACGGGTTCACAGGTAGATGCCGTGTTTCTTGACTTCCGCAAGGCGTTTGACACAGTTCCCCACAGTCGTTTAATGAATAAAGTAAGAGCATACGGACTATCAGATCAATTGTGTGATTGGATTGAGGAGTTCCTAGATAACAGAACGCAGCATGTTATTCTCAATGGAGAGAAGTCTTCCGAAGTAAGAGTGATTTCAGGTGTGCCGCAGGGGAGTGTCATAGGACCGTTGCTATTCACAATATACATAAATGACCTGGTGGATGACAACGGAAGTTCACTGAGGCTTTTTGCAGATGATGCTGTGGTGTATCGAGAGGTTGCAACAATGGAAAATTGTACTGAAATGCAGGAGGATCTGCAGCGAATTGACGCATGGTGCACGGAATGGCAATTGAATCTGAATGTAGACAAGTGTAATGTGATGCGAATACATAGAAAGATAGGTCCCCTATCATTTAGCTACAAAATATCAGGTCAGCAGCTGGAAGCAGTTAATTCCATAAATTATCTGGGAGTACGCATTAGGAGTGATTTAAAATGGAATGATCATATAAAGTTGATCGTCGGGAAATCAGATGTCAGACTGAGATTCATTGGAAGAATCCTAAGGAAATGCAATCCGACAACAAAGGAAGTAGGTTACAGTACGCTTCTTCTCCCACTGCTTGAATACTGCTCAGCAGTGTGGGATCCGCACCAGATAGGTTTGATAGAAGAGATAGAGAAGATCCAACGGAGAGCGGCGCGCTTCGTTACAGGATCATTTAGTAATCGCGAAAGCGTTACGGAGATGATAGATAAACTCCAGTGGAAGTCTCTGCAGGAGAGACGCTCAGTAGCTCGGTACGGGCTTTTGTTAATTGCTCCCTCCTACGTATATCTCGCGAAGAGACCATGAGGATAAAATCAGAGAGATTAGAGCCCACACAGAAGCATACCAACAATCCTTCTTTCCACGTACAATACGAGACTGGAATAGAAGGGAGAACCGATAGAGGTACTCAGGGTACCCTCCGTCACACACCGTCAGGTGGCTTGCGGAGTATGGATGTAGATGTAGATGTAGACAAGACGACTTCAAAGGCTCGTGGTCGGTGACCAAATAGGACTTGCGACCGTACAAAAAATCGTGAAAGTTGGCCACTCCATATACAATATATAAAGCTTCTTTCTCGATTTGAGAATAGTTTTGCTGGGCTGAATTGAGCAACTTAGACGCAAAAGCGATCGGGTGATCTACAGCATTAATGCGGTGCGAGACAACCGCTCAGATGCCGTGAGAAGATGCATTGACAGCCAAAACAACTGGTTTGGAGGGATCGAAGGAATCGAACAGCAATCACTCAACAAAACAGATTTGAGCTTGTGGAAAGCAGCGTCACATTCCGAAGACCAAAGAAAAGGAAGGTTTTTACACCGAAGGCGACGCGAAGGTGCTGCAATCTGCGCTGCATTTGGTATATACCGAACATAATATGTAATTTTGCCCAACACAGATTGAAGTTCATTCAAGTTCCTGGGTGGTAGCTAGTCTCTAATCACACGGAGATGTGACGGTGGGAGTGGATACCCTCTCCGTTAAACGTATGTCCTAAATACTGAATCTCAGTTTGAAATATTTTGCATTTGTTACTGTTACGCTTGAGTCCTGCCGGTAAAAGGACAGTAAATAGGGCACACAAATTCTGCAAATATTCGTCAGTGGTGCGGCCTGATACGACAATATCGTCCAGATAATCGGAACAACCAGGGACAGTGGCACACAACTGCTGCAAGTAAGACTGAAAAGTAGCAGGACCCGAAGCACAGCCGAAAAGAAGGCTGCGGAACTTGAACAATCCAAGTTGGGTGTTGATCGCAAAATAGCGCTGCGACTGTTCGTCGAGCGGAATCTGAAAGTATGTGTCCCGCCAGTCAATCGTGGAAAAGAATTTTCCCGCTCGAAGCTTATCAAAAATGTCTTCAGGACGCGGTAAGGGAAACGTAGCTACCACTGTCTGGGGATTTACTGTAGACTTTTAAGTCAGCACAAATACGGAGACAACCGTTCGGTTTATTCACACACGTTATAGGCAAAGCCCAGTGCGAAGCAGAAACAGTTTCAATGACACCACTGTCTTGCAAATGCTGAAGTTCAGCAGCTACGGTGTCGTGCAGTGCGTGTGGTACCGGGCGTGCGTGCTGGAAAATAGACATGGCATTGTCTTTAACAACAATATGCGCAGCAAAATCCGTGGCACAACCAAGGCCATAAGGAAAGAGTTCAACAAAGTCATCGCACAGTGCAGCAACACCGTCTGCACGGTCACTAGCGTCGATGCAAAGTACATTGGCTTGAATTGCGAGGCCAAGAAGTTCAAATGCGTCCATGCCAAAACTGTTCGTAGCATCACTAGAGCGGAGCACATGGAAAGACACTGTACGTGTGGTTGCACCATACGTGGCTTGCAAACTATTCACGCCGAACACTGAGATTTCCTGTCCAGTAAATTCAGCCAGTGTGGAATGTGAACGCCGAAACGGGGGCGATCCAAGCAAGTCATATGTTGATCTGTTCAGTAAAGAAACTGACGCACCAGTGTCCAGCTGCATTAGACCAGAACGTCCACAAATGTTCAAAGCCACAATAAGTTTCCTCGCATTGTGCTGAATGCGAGAGGAAGTCCCTGGTGAATCTTGTTTATTCACACGACGAGCTGCAGAAGCACGTGAACCATTGAACAAAAGGCATTAACGTCCATAGGCTGATGTGAATCACGATCACGGCGGTTTCCATTGCGGTGATGCCCACGCGCATCACGCGACCGGGAAACAGGCTTTGAAATTAGAGTTTCTCTTACTACACACAGCTTGCACATGTCCTTTCTTATTACAAAAAAGAACACTGTGCTTGATGGGATGGGCAACTGTGTCGTGGGTGGGCACGAAAACAGTTCGGACAAGATTTCAGTTTCTTAGTGGGTGCCTGGCTGGAAACTTGTTTAGTGGCGAGGTGCGGCGGTCTGTGCCGGGTCTGGGCACGTGTTGTGCCGCGCTGACAGTACACACACCGGGGTCACGTCGAACGTGGAAGTAGCCATATCTAATGTATCTTATCTGTCTAGCATGTCCACTACTTCCTGCAAAGACGGGTGTTTAAATCAAGATTTGCTCGCGGATGTGATGGTCCGCCACATTCTGCACAATAGTGTCTCTAATCATGGTATCCGCATATGAGCGTCCACAGGAGGGATTAACGTCACAGTCAGATGTTAGTCCCTGAAGGTTCGCTAACCGAGATTTATTAGACTGAGTAGGACCACGCCGAAGACGAAAGAGAATTGAATCGTGCAGCTACTACACTGTCACGGAAGTGGAAGTTCAATGCATCAATCACTTCTGCTTAAATTTTAGTCTCTGGGCACACGGTATAACACTACACCCGCGTTGGCAATGAAAGAGGCAAGCCACTCTGTACCTGGTATGTTGTATGCAGCGGAGTGTGCTTCGAACTGGGCGATGTGCTCTGGCCAGCGTTCGACGTCCGAATTGGAAGCATGAAATGGCAGCGCGATGGGCTTCGGCCGTGGTACAACCGGGGCCGTAGTAGATGCAGCTTGTAGTGTGACCAGTCCAGCAACCAGCTGGGTCATTTGCTGAGCCTCAAACCGTACAAGATCGGACAGCGAAGCCTGTTCCTGTGGCGAAGCTATCTTTGACACGAAATAAAGTCTTATAGCGAAGGGTGGAAGCAGTCATACACTGATTCACACGGAAAATTCACGAAAGAATAAAGCAGTACACAGCAAAAAAAAACATAGATAAGTAAAAAAATGTTATCCCATGCTAGTCGCCATTTGTTTTGCATCCCGCCTGGAAGGCGGAGCGTGGGTCTGTTCCTGTGATCTGAAATATAGGCCGAATGAAGGAAGCGAGTAAAAGCTGGGGAGGTAAAGCGCTTCGGTACTGCAAGTAAAGTTATAGCAACTTTACTGGTGTATAAACATATACAAGCATACTACATAACTTTTGCCTGATGAGCACGTAGAGTACAGCCAAAGTCCAGGTCTGCGCAAATACGCAGTCGCAATAGCAAGCTAAGTTGAAGCGATGTTTCCAGGCTGTCTGCTTTTGATCAACTGGGCAGAAAGTAGAGCGGTGCTCGTTGAGCTCCACAGCGTCGTCTAGGGAGAGCTCTGGTCGGTGTAGTTCCGCCACTCTCGTAGTGACAACCAACTATCGATACCACACCTTGTATAAGCTTGTCATACTGCCAACTTTGACTGCGTCGGGTGTTCAGTAGTCGAATATCTCATGAAGCCGGACTGAATACGACAAAGTAGCTGCTTCGTTCTGAGATCAAGGAAACCTGCACGTTTACCACTTCAAGGTCTTTCCTATACGGCCGTTGAGGAAGCGATTGCGATAGCTACGTACAATACTTTCTAGATTCCATTAAGGGAATTTCATTTCCTCCTGAGTGGGAAACTATCCTGCTCCACAGGTGAAGTTCAAAAGGTCGCGGAGAATTTCGTCAGAAGTTCTGGTAAGATGTAACGATATGTTGTAATAGATTTTGTCGAGGCTTGGTGAACGTGATCCATGCTGCAAAATAAAATTTCTAATACAGCTCCGACAGAGAAACAGAGGTTCTAAACTTTATCGTTGAGACAAGCGTGATGCCTCCGGATGTGTCCTATCAATCCATACCTTCTATTAGTCACGTTGTATCATAAATTTCTTTTCACCACAATTAGATCCAAAACCTTTCCATTGGTGATCCGAGCTACGCATCCGATCTTCACATCACTTCAAAAGCTTCTACTCTTCTTGTTTGGACTGTTCATTGTCCATGTCACACGTCTGTCCAAGGCTACGCTCCAAACAAAAACCCTTATAAAAGACTTGGTTCCATTAATACACTGTGCAGTCACGTTGTGACAAATTGAAAGATACCGACAGGGATTTGGAGCATACCGACTCTCCTGCCGTGACCAGCAATGCTAGATATCGCGTCTGAGGACCCGTGGCAGGAACAGTCCGATGGAGGGGGTCCCACAGATTGTCAATTGGGTTTAAATCCGGGCGGGTTTGGTGTCCAGGGGAGTACAGTAAAGTCATCCCGGTGCTCTTCGAACCACCCACGTACATTGCGAGCTGTGTGATACTGTTGCATTGTCCTATCGGTAGATGTCATCGTGCCGACGGACACGGGACCGAATGACGGATATATCCTCGTGTTGGCCCATTGTGCCTTCCAGAATCGAGAGACCATCAAGCGAATGCCACGAAAACTTGCCTCAGACCTTACCGCTCTCTCCTCCCACTAGTTGCGGAATTGGGTCGGGAATTCCAGCGTTCGTCGCCAGTGAACAGCAGTCAGCTCGAGTGCCTGCTGCAGAGGCCCATACGCAGCAACGATCGCTGAACGGCCTTCGAGGAAACACTGGTGGTAGCCGCTCGGTTCAGCTGCTCGGCTATTCGCCCGTACCCGTCGTCGACCCCTGTCACCTGTGCTCCGTGCTGCACCACCGTTGCCTCGGCGCTAATTTTGGGTAACACCATTTCGCCACGTACCGTATACTTTATCCACAACAGCAAGCGAACTGTTTACAAACTTAGCCGTTTCCTTGGCTGATCATACCCTTTCGGACGTCATATAAACAGCTTAGTTTCCGCATTACGACAACAACTGCACTGTTTACCGCTTTATATACCATCCACTGCTAGCGCTGCGACCGCCGCATGCCGTCTGTGAGTTTTTATTGCGCGTTGACGTCGAATATATGCGGTTGTCACATTGTGACCGGACCATATATCCATATTAGATGTCAACAGATCTCTCTCCTTCAGAAACGCTTTCGTTGATATGGTTCAAATGGCTCTGAGCACTATGGGACTTAACAGCTGTGGTCATCAGTCCCCTAGAACTTAGAACTACTTAAACCTAACTAACCTAAGGACATCACACACATCCATGCCCGAGGCAGGATTCGAACCTGCGACCGTAGCAGTTGCACGGTTCCGGACTGCGCGCCTAGAACCGCGAGACCACCGCGGCCGGCTTTCGTTGATATGATAATGTTGGAAGCTGAAGAGATATGGTAGATAAGGTTGAGACTTAGGGAAAACTTAGTTATATGAGACTTTCGATCATCGCCAGCTATTTTGCTTCCGAAATAACAAAACTCATTTACTACATTTAATGTCTCGTTTCCTAATTTCCTCAGCATCACCTGATTAAATTAGACTACATTCTATACTCTTATTACTTTTGTTGTTATTTATCCCATAATCGCTTTTCGAGACACCATCAATTCGATTTAACTGACACATTTACTATGTCATAGGCACACTGTAAAGCTTTCATTTCTTCTCCTTAAAGTTGAATTCCCCTTCCAAATTTCCTTTTGGTTCCCTCTATAGCTTTCTCAAGGTACAGACCGAATAACGCTGTGTGCTAAGTACAATCTAGTCTCACTTCCTTCTCGACTACTGCTGCTTCAATTTTGTGTCCTTCTCCTGTTATAACAACAGTCTGGTTTCTACACAAGTTGTGGATAAAGTTTGTCTTCGTAATTTATCCTTGCTGCTTTCAGCATTTCTATGAGTGTTTTCCAGTCAACATTTTCAATAGCTTTATGTTAATCTACACATGCTATGAATGTAGGTTTGTGTTTTTACAATCCATCTTCTAAGACAAGTAATGGGTCATTAAGCTTCTAAGCGCCGCGCGGGTTGGCTGCGTGGTTAGAGGCGCCATGTCACGGACGGATTGCGCGGCCCATCGCGAGTTCTCTCTCGGGCGTGTGCGTGCGTGCGTGTGTGTGTGTGTGTGGGTGTGTGTATGTGTGTGTGTGTGTGTGTGTGTGTGTGTGTGTGTGTGTGTTATTGTTTGTTTTCTTAGCATCAGTTAGTTTAAAAGATGGTCCTCGACCACTTCGCATTCAGCATACTGAACGATCTGTGGTGAAGAACAGCCTAATAGCAGTACTGAAGTGGGTGCTTTTGCCCATATTCTGAAGATATAGAATCATGGATAAAAAATGCACTGAACTACCCGACCTACGGAGAGAGGCCCTGTAGAACTACTGTGTTAAGATGCGCACACAAGAGGAACTAGCAGGGGAACTGACTGTTGAGGATAGCGAGAGCAACTTGGTCTCCTGGTTCATGAATGGTACAAGACAGGGGCCACAAGTGGCTACCCTGTGATGCACATAGCCTGTTACAGTTACAACTGATTGTAAATTTGGAGAGACAGGGAGAGGTCAGGAGTCGTATAAATCATCGACAAAGAGGGACACTCCTCCTTTAGCTCCCTCCCCCCCACCCCCCGGCCTACTACTATAGGCATCCCTTCTGTGGAGGCTGCGACCTCTTTGCAAAGTGATATCAGTATCTTTAAAAGGTGTGTCTCGCACAGGCAGACATTCTGCCTGTCCAGTGCTAATAGTCTCAAGACCTCCACGTTTATCGTGAACACATTGTGGTGCACTATAATAAGCGTTCCATCTTAGCGGTGAGGGTCTGCATTATTAATCCTGTATAATCATTTTAGTGTAGATTGGGAAAATGTCATGATTAGAGTAGTTGCTTCCTTCGTGCTCACTTCAAAGTCCATGTCACCTGCTAACTGGTCACGTTCTACCTCAGTTTAGACCAGTTGAACGTGGTCTGATGGCCTTAAATTTGACTTTTTCGTGTTCTTTGCCTTTCTGCTTAGGTGTTCATTCATTGGAGACGATTGTTTCTTTGTAGTTTGGGGTAATTTGCTTGTCTGCTCTTCATCTGCCTTTACGTTGGACGTTTGTCAGAATTAGTCTCTCACCTATGTTGGTCGTTACAGAGGAGATTACAGGTCTGTCCCATCATTGCCATCATAATTATTCTCAACCTTGACGGTCTAAATCGATGTGCCCTCAAGCTGTTTCGGCACTTTTATATTGTCATTGATCAGGTTCCATTAGGTCGTCGTCGTTGTCTATCACTCTTGCATTAACACTTGCAAGCACATTCAGTATATGGGATTCGCGTTTTAATTTTGGTCTCCTATATCTTCTTTACTTTGACGAATATCTTACATTCTCGATACCATACTCCATGATAGACCAGATTATTTACGCACTTGTTTGCCGCTTCACGAAAGCTTCCTGTTGTATGTGCCGCTTGGTCAGTTCCCACACGTACCGTGAATGTTATATGCAATGGCACTGTGCTAACACTTCAAACAGTGCATCGAGTTTCACCTACTCAGATGAAAAAGGTGAATATAATGTCAGTAAAAATAGGGCCTTAGTCTACAGCTCATCATCGACCAGTTTCCACGTCTATAACTCCTTCTCGTTTTCATTCTTGGGTAAAGATGAGTATTGTCTGTCTGCAGGATAGAACACCCTTGTTGTAGTTGAGAGCTGGATCAAGTTCCATGGCAATCGGATGCTTCGCCTTCGCCTAATGTGATACTTGTTAGCAGCCTCTGCCAAGTCCCCCCCCCCCCCCCCCCCCCTGCAGGTCCAGGGGTAAGAATAGGCCCGATGTATTCCTGCCTGTCGTAAGAGGCGACTAAAAGGAATTTCGCACGTTTTGGCCTTTATGTGATGGTCACCTGTAGGGTTTGACCATTCTTCAAAATTTTCCCGAAGAACGAGCCAACTGGGGAAGGGCGCCTTACATGGTGCATCGTGTCTGATGTGCATTGAGATGTTTATCCCACTTTCTCGTCATCGTATTTCATTCTCCATCTCTTGGGTGAGGACACCTTCTTGGGTGCGGACTTCTTTGCACCTGATATCCAGCATGGTAGCCAGTCTGTTATGGTGGGGCCGCCATGTACCCTCTTGGTTGTAGCCCCCTGACCACACAGGTATCGCTCTGCTGATGCCTGGGCCATGAACTCCAACGTATGCCAAGGGGTAGATGCCCACCCCCTGGGGCATCGAGACTCCCGGCAATGCTAGGTGGCCTTTGCTGTGGCTGGATGGCGCCTGTGGGGAGGCCCCATAGTCCCTAGTCGGAGTGGGTGGCATCAGAGCGGATGACACGCAATGTAGCTTAGTCCATCATCTCTTGCTGGTGGTGAAACACTAGCAGTTCACAAACTCAATTCAACGCCCAGAAGTACGACCCCAAATCGTTCCCCTCCCTACGTCAGGCAAAGGATGGCATCGGATCTTATTCACCCAGGTACCTAGAATGTTTGAGAGCTGATGGGGAATCTTTCATGACGATGAAGCCTCATTTTCTTGTTAAGCATTTAGAGGACAAGATTGGGAAGTTGGAGGGATTGGGTCAGTCTTGATCAGAACAGCATCCTCTGTCCAGTCACGGGCGCTAATCGCCAATGACAAGCTGGGGGATGTTTCTGTAACCATCACACCCCATAAGAGCTTAAATATGGTCCAGGGTACCAGGGGAGTTTCTTTTGCAGTCTGACAATGAGCTGCGAGCCAATTTAGAGCAGCGAGGTGTAAATTTCGTCTGGCGTGTCCACTGTGGTCCGAGGGATAATTACGTGGCCACCCGTACCTTCATCTTGGCCTTCAAGGGTGATACATTGCCCGAGAATGTCAAGGTGAAGGTCTACCACTGTGACGTAAAGCCATATATCCCTCCCCCGATGCGGTGCCTTATGTGCTGGAAGTTCGACCATATGTCTTACCGCTGTACTTCCAGCATCACACATCGAGTTTTTGGATGCCCATCACATCCCAGTAGTCCATGTGCACCAGCCAGAGTGGCCGAGCGGTTCTTGGCGCTACAGTCTATAACCGCGCTACTACTACGGTCGCAGATTGAATCCTGCCTCAGGCATGGATGTGTTCGATGTCCTTAGGTTAGTTAATTTTAGTTAGTTCTCAGTTCTTGGGGACTGATGACCTCATCAGTTACGTCCCATGGTGCTCAGAGCCATTTGAACCATTTTCAGTCCATGTGCCACGCCTCTTAACTGTGTCAACTGCCAAGAGCACCATTCGCCAGACTGCATGATTCTCCAGAAAGAAAGGAAAATCATGGAGTACAAGACCCTAGACAGACTCACCTACACTGAAGCTAAGAGAAAATTTGAACGCCTACATCCTGTACGTATGACATCGTCTTATGCCGCCGCTACAACAGTTCTGGCACCATCGGCTTCGCATTCCCCAGTCACCTCTCAGAACTGGAAGACTACACCTGCCCCCCCCCCTGATGGTGGGGTCGGGGGCACTTACCTCCCTGTTGCTCCTGCACCATCTGCTTTGGGAGCAACCCCCCCCCCCCCCCTAACGATCGTGGACGTGAGTCCCCACTTCTAAGCTGGAGAAGCATAAGTTTTCTTCGGCTTCTCTCGCTAGGAAGGGTCACTCCCTTCCCAGGTTTCTGCTAGTGAGAAAGATGACATCCACCAGCTGCTGAAGATCAAAAGCAGCTGGCCGTAGGGCTTCACGCTCATCTTCAGTCCTGGAGACTTAGCCAGTGAAGTCATCCCACCAGGTAAACCCAAGGAGCAGCGAGAGAAATCCAAAAACAAGACCCCTAAGACCAAGGAAATTGTGATGGCACACACACCACCATCTACAAGCTCTGCATCTCAGGATGGGGAGGAGATTCTGGCGTCTGCTGAGGACCTAAGTGTCGCCAGACCCTCAGAGACAATGGATATAGCCGCTCAGGCAAAAGGTCGGTGGCAGTAGGTGACCCTGAAGCGTAAACTGCCTTATTGAATGTTTCATGCCTTCTCAGTCTTACGATGACCTCATTCTCCAGTGGAATTGCGGCGGTGTTTTCCACCGCCTTGGTGAGCTACGGCAACTGTTAAGCTTTACAACCCCTATCTGGTTCACAGCAGTGTGGGCCTCTGCCCTTCATGGGTATAAGGGATATTACAGGAAACGTAGCGACAATAAGCAAGTGTCAGGTGGAGTTTGCGTTTGTCCTAAACTCAGTCTGTAGTGAAACTGCGCAGCTTCAAACCCTTCTTGAAACTGTGGCTGTAAGAATAAGGATGACGCAGGAAATAACTATCTGTAATGTATATCTTCCTCCAGATGGTGCAGTACTCTTAAACGTATCAGCTGCACTGATTGATCAATTCCCTAAACCTATCCTACTTTGGGAGATTTTAACGCCCATAACCCCTTGTGGGGTGGCACCGTGCTTACTGACCGAGGCAGAGATGTCGAAATTTTACCGTACCAGTTCGACCTCTGTCTCTTGAATACTGGGGCCGCCACACATTTCAGTGTGGCTCATGGTAGTTACTCGGCCATTGATTTAACAATTTGCAGCCTAGGACTTCCCCCATCTATTCACTGGAGATCACATGACGACCTGTGTGGTAGTGACCACTTCCCCATCTTTCTGTCACTGTCCCAGCGTCAGGCCCATGGACACCTGGCCCCACGGGCTTTAACAAGGTGGACTGGGAAAGTTTCACCTCTGCTGTCACCATTCAATCCCCCCACACGGTAACACAGATGTGATTGTTGAGCAGGTGAAACCAACAATTGTTTCTGCGGCAGAAAACGATATCCTCTCTCTTTAGGGTGCCCGAGGCGTAAGGCAGTCCCTTGGTGGTCGCCACAAGTCGCTGAAGCAATGAAGGAAGGTCGGCGAGCTCTACAGCGGAATAAGCGGGCCCCTTCCCTGGAGTACCTCATAGGCTTTAAACGGCTCCTTGCCCGCGTTCGCCAACTTATCAGACGACGGAAGCAGGGGTGTTGGGAGTAATACGTCTCGACCATTGAGTGCCATACGTCACCTTCCCAAGCCTGGGCAAAGATCAAACGTCTTTTCGGGTACCAGACCCCAACAGGTGTTCCCGGTGTTACCATAAATGGCGTGTTATCTACCGACGTAGACGAGATTGCCGAGGACTTTGCTGAGCACTATGCTCGAGCCTCTGCATTGGAGAATTACCCCCTAGCCTTTCGCACTCTCAAATGGCGGCTGGAAGTGAATGTCCTCTCATTCACTACGCGCCACACTAAATCCTATAATGCCCCATTTACAGAGTGAGTGCTCTTCAGTGCCCTTGCACATTGCCCCGACACAGCTCTTGGGCCTGATTGGATCCACAGCCAGATGATTAAACACCTCCCATCGGACTACAAGCGAGATCTCCTCGTCGTCTTCAACTGGATCTGGTACGATGGCGTCTTTCCATCGCAATGGCGACAGAGCACCATTATTCTGGTGCTCAAACCCGGTAAAATCCCGCTTGATGTGGATAGCTATTGGTCCATCAGCCTCGCCAACGTTCTTTATAAGCTGCTGAAACGTATAATGTGTTGGCGGTTGGGTTGGTTCGGGTCCTGGAGTCACATGGCTTCCTGGCTCCATGTGAGGATGGCTTCCGCAAGGTTCGATCTACCACAGATAATCTTGTGTCTCAGCCATCCGAGCAGCGTTTTCCAGACGCCAACACCTGGTTGCCATCTTTTTTTATTTATGTAAAGCATACGACACGACCTGGTGACATCATGTCCTTGCCACATTGTGTGAGTGGGCTCTCCAGCGGCCGCTCCCGATTTTTATCCAAAACTTCCTGTCGCTCCGTACTTCGCGTGTCCAAGTTGGTGCCTCCCATAGTTCCATCCATATCCAGGGGAATGGAGTCCTGTTGGGCTGGAGTGTCTCTCTATTTTTAGTGGCCATTAACGGTCTAGCAGCAGCTGTCGGGCCCTCTGTCTCACCTTCTCTGTATGCAGACGACTTCTGCATTTCGTACTGCTGCTCCAGTAGTGGTATTGCTGAGCGTCGCCTACAGGGAACCATCCACAAGACGCAGTCATGGGCTCTAGCCTGTGGCTTCCAATTTTCCGCCATGAAGACGTGTGTCATGCATATCTGTGATCGTCGCACTGTTCATCCGGAACCAGCACTTTACCTTAATGACGATCCACTCGCTGTAGTGTAGACTATCGATTTTTAGGTCTGGTTTTCGACGCTAGTTTGAGTTGGCTTCCTCATCTTTTCGTCAGCTTAAACGGAAGTGTTGGCAGCACCTCAATGCCCTCCGCTGCCAGAGCAACACCTACTGGGGTGCAGATCGCTCCACGCTGCTGCAGCTCTACAGAGCCCTTGTTCAATTGCGCCTTGACTATGGGAGTTTTATTTACGGTTCGGTGGCGCCCTCAGCATTGCGTTTGCTCGACCCATAGCACCATTGCGGACTTCGACTAGCGACAGGAGCTTTTAGGAGTAGTCTGGTGACATGCGTGCTGAATGCCCTCCATTGAAGATCAGACGTGCCCAACTGCTCGCCAGTTACGTTGCACACATTCATAGCTGTCCTGAACATCCTAATTACCGTCTTCTTTTCCCAACCACGGCGGTTTACCTCCCTCATAGGCGGCCCAGGTCAGGGCCAACGATTGCGATTCGCGTGCGATCGCTTCTGTCTGAACTGGAGTCCTTGACTGTACCACCTGTCCTCGAGGTCCATTCACGTACACCTCCGCGGTGTAGCTGTAGGCCGAAGCTTCGCCTGGACCTTTTGCGTGGCCCGAAGGACTCCGTTAACGCTGCGGCTCTATGCTGTCTCCCCTCGATTCTTGAAGTGTTCTGGGGCTCTGAAATGGTTTACACCGACGGCTCGATGGCTGATGGTTATGTTGGTTATGCCTTTGTCCACAGAGGCCATATTGAACAGCATTCCTTGCCCGATGGCTGTGGTGTATTTTCTGCAGAGCTGGTGTCCATATCTCGTGCACTTCAGCATATCCGTTCATGCTCTGAGGAGTCGTTTCTTCTGTGAGCTGACTCGTTGAGCAGCTTGTAGAAGCTATCGACCAGTGATATCCTCGCCATCCTTTGATGGCGCCCACCCAGGAGTCCATATATGCCATGGACCGGTCCCATCGTTCAATGGTGTTTGTGTGGACCCTAAGACACGTCGGCATCACAGGCAACGAACCTGCCAACAGGCTTGTCAAACAGGCTACGTGGAATCTGCTTCTGGAGATGGGTGTCTCTGAACCTGACCTGCGTTCTGACTTACACAGCAGGGATTTTCGGCTTTGGTAGACGGAATGGCATAACAGAACGCACAACAAACTGTGTGTCAGTAAGGAGACTACGAATGTGTGGAAGTCTTCCATGCGGGCCTCGTAGTTTCGTACCTTCTTCCCTCCTTTAAA
Source organism: Schistocerca gregaria (assembly GCF_023897955.1). Lineage (NCBI taxonomy): Eukaryota > Metazoa > Arthropoda > Insecta > Orthoptera > Acrididae > Schistocerca > Schistocerca gregaria. Next base: position 46,870,837 of record NC_064931.1, read on the forward strand.
CCAACCAACCAACCAACCAACCAACCTCAGCCAACAGTTTGGTAATTCGTTGACGTTCCAGTGATTTCAGCAAGCCTGTTATGTGATAACCAACATTTCATGTGATCCCTTTGTTTCAGGGGCGGGCAAATGGCAGCCTGCAGGCCACATGCGGCCCGCTAAGGCTTTGTGTGTGACCTGCCAAGACAGTCAGAAAAATCAGCCTTGAACCGAAATTTCCTTCCCCATGTGCGAGCGAGGATTTCTACTAGGACGGCCACGGCAATATACATGCGGACTGCGCAGTGTGGATACTAATATCACAAGTAAAGTTGACACTCGGCGCGGTGGCTGATAGGAACGATCATAAAGGCATTGTATATTTGCTTATTGTCATGTATTCAGATCACACTGTGAAAGACATATTTTATGGTGTGAGACGTTAGACGACTTTTAAAAATATTTTTCTGTAGAAAAATTTCTAGGTATGAAGAAATTTGCTAGGAAATGTTTTCTTATTTGAGTCTACATATATTTATGAGCAAAGTTTTCTAGCTTGAAGAACAACAACGGTCAATATAGGCCCCTTGATGTTCTTTGACAGACATTAACCTGTAGTCTGTGATGAACATCCCAACGAGCAATATCACTGCTCATTAAAAAAAATTTGAAAAGGGTGGTAAGATAAATTTCGCTAATTAAATTGATTTTAAATTTGAATGTGCTTGCGGTTCTAGATGGTATGAAATTAGCACAATAAATAATTGATTAAAACCTTCATTATTTTATTTTTTACATTTATTGATTTTATGGAATATTTATACCTTTTCTGAAATTTAAAGTTAACTAATGAATGCAATTACTTTAAAGGGTGCAGCCATTCGCTAACCACCTCTTCCACAATGTGGCCACTGATCCAAAACAATTGCCCACCCTTCCTTTATTTTTTTAGTAATCCAAATAATATTTTACTGAAACACAGTTTCAGCAAACCTTTCATGGGCTGAACTTGTCGTTGGGCAATGCAAAGCCCCGTCAGCGCAGTAATATTTCTGTAATTTATTATTTATATTGTTGGAAGAATTTTATGATCCACAATCTAAAAACGATAATGAAGCAGACATTCGGTTAATAACATACAAATGTACAATCTTAGTTTCGAGATAAACCCCGTATACATGTCGAGTAGGTGTTATTGCTCCCATATTGTATAGTCATCCAGTTCGGGATTTTTTCTTTGGAAAATTGGAAACCGTGTTTCCACAAAAGCTATGCAAACGACTGTCTATCCAGACAGAGCTCTATATTAAACGGACAAGTTCAATGCAACGGAGGTGACGCAAATGCCCCATAAGTAAGCCACCAGCAATTCTTTCGACTTAACAGCAATCGGTACGGAGCATACACAGAGACTGCTCCTTTTGTGTGTTAAAGATAGTTTAGGTTGATCCTCGCGATCGTTAAGGTCAAGTCAAGATTGGCATTCCCTGTGACAATTACCGCCCCACCGTCACGCCTGACTGGTCGATGAAGTACGCACGGGCAGGAGTCTCGTGTCGCTACACAGTGCCATGGCGGGCACCCCTCACACTCCTCATCTAAATCGGAATTGGTTGTACGGTGCAGCTGACGTAGCAACGGTGACGACCTGAGACAACGAATACTTCGTAGCGGGCGAGGCAGGTCTGCGTGCGACGGGCTAATTATTAGTCGTGCCTGTGACAGCTCATCGCTTCACGTCTGAATACCGCCGTCTGTTCACTGGCATCTCCTGGCCGTAAATGGAGGTGGCATTAAGCCACGTGAATGACAATTCTTTATTTCTAATTTCTGCTACCAGTCCCTTTTTATTTTATGTTTAATCTAACATAATACAACGCGTTTCGAACACGTTCCGTTCATCTTCAGGCGTTTATGCATCATACAGAGAAATGTTACTTAAAATTTTAAGTAACATTTCTCTATCTGTATGTATGTATAAACACCTGAAGATGAACTGAACGTGTTCGAACCTGTTGTATTACGTTAGATTAAACATAAAATAAAAAATTGACTGGTAGCAGAAATTAAAAATAAATAATTATCCCACACAGTCACGGTTCACAAACATAGCTATTATGGCCGAGAATAATAGTAAATGAATGATGTCTGGCAAGCCAGTGCGATACACGCCACGTCTGTAAGTTGGGCGACGGCCAAGTCGTCGAGCACGTGCCCTTCTTCGGCTGATGCAAATAACGATCCAGTCAACGAAGGGAAATTTGGGTAAAAATTAGTGTAGGTGCAAAGTTTTGTATGGTGGTTGGAGGGAGTGCTGTAAACAACGTGCTAAAAATCCTGACAGGTGGATTGCGATCGTGTGTGGGGGGGAGGGGGGGGGGGGGGAACGAGAGCTTTTAAAAGTCATCTCCCTGATTTTCTTGAACAACTCAAAAGCTCTTAAATAACTCGAAATCCGTGGCATCTAGCGAAAATGTTTCTCTGTACAAAATTAAACTGCATTAAATTTCCTGCAAAAATGTACCCATTCATTTTTTTCCCTCTAGGACTAACAGTTCCGCGTTGCAAGGGATGAAATAATCGCAGATGATTACAAACAGTGTCCTAATTGTATATAATTAATTTGTTAAATGTGTTAGGGTGTGAAGTCAAGCGTCGGCTCGCCAGACGAGAACGATAGAGAAGAGAAGGCTGTGAGGAGATGGGAAGGCGTCACCCAATCACACGCTGACTCACCACTCTCCGCGACGACACCGCGACAGCAACGGCCCCTATGTGAAGAGAATTTAAGCGCCGATACAGAGTGGTGGCGATGGCCAGTTCAATAGCAGCTTCAAGATTAGGCACTTGTATAGCAGCATCAACTCCATTCACTTCGTTTGTACTCTCTATGTAGCACAGACTTGGAATTGTTTATACAGAAGATTTATAATTTTGTAAGTCGCCCTGACCCCTCCCGCCCCCCCCCCCCCCCCAATGAACTATGGACCTTGCCGTTGGTGGGGAGGCTTGCATGCCTCAGCGATACAGATAGCCATACCGTAGGTGCAACCACAACGGAGGGGTATCTGTTGAGAGACCAGACAAACGTGTGGTTCCTGAGGAGGGGCAACAGCCTTTTCAGTAGTTGCAGGGTCAACAGTCTGGATGATTGACTGATCTGGCCTTGTAACACTAACCAAAACGGCCTTGCTGTGCTGGTACTGCGAACGGCTGAAAGCAAGGGGAAACTACACTCGTAATATTTCCCGAGGGCATGCAGCTCTACTGTATGGTTAAACGATTATGGCGACCTCTTGGGTAAAATATTCCGGAGGTAAAATAGTCCCCCATTCGGAACTCCGTGCGGGGACTACTCAGGAGGACGTTGTTGTCAGGAGAAAGAAAACTGGCGTTCTACGGATCGGAGCGTGCAATGTCAGATCTCTTGATCAGGATGGGAGGTTAGAAAATTTAAAAAGGGAAATGGGTAGGTTAATGTTAGATATAGTGGGAATTAGTGAAGTTCGATGGCACGAGGAACAAGACCTCTGGTCAGGTGAATACAGGTTTTTAAATACAAAATCAAATATGAGTAATGTAGGAGTAGGTTTAATAATCAATAGGAAAATATGAATGCGGGTATGTTACTACAAACAGCATGGTGAATGCATTATTGTGGCCAAGATAGATACGAAGCCCACGCCTGCCACAGAAGTACAAGTTTATATGCCAACTAGCTCTGAAGATGACGAAGAGATTGATGAAATGTACGATGAGATAAAAGAAATTATTCAAATAGTACAGGGAGACGAAAATTTAATAGTCATGGGTGACTGGAACTCGATAGTGGGAAAAGGAAGAGAAGCAAACGTAGTAGGTGGATATGGAATGAGAGTCAGGAATGAAACAGGAAGCCGCCTGACCGCCTGGTAGAATTTAGCACAGAGCACAACTTAATCATAGCTAATACTTGGTTGAAGAATCATAAAAGAAGGTAGTATACATGGAAGAAGCCTGGAGATACTAGAAGGTCTCAGATAGATTAGATAATGGCAAGACAGAGATTCAGGAATTGTAAGACATTTACAGGGACTGATGTGGACACTGACCACAATCTATTAGTTATGAACTGTAGACTAAAACTGAAGAAACTGCAAAAAGGTGGGAATTTGAGGAGATGAGACCTGGATAAACTGAAAGAACCATAGGTTGTAGAGAGCTTCAGGGAGAACATTAGGGGACTAATGACAAGAATGGGGGAAAGAAATACAGTAGAAGAATAATGGGTAGCTTTGAGGGATGAAGTAGTGAAGGTAGCAGAGAATCAAGTAGGTAAAAAGACGAGGGCTAGTAGAAATCCTTGGGTAACAGAAGAGGTACTGAATTTAATTGATGAAAGGAGAAAATATAAAAATGCAGTTAATGAAGCAGGCAAAAAGGAATACAAACGTCTCAAAAATGAGAATCAACATGAAGTGCAAAGTGGCTAAGCAGGGATGGCTAGAGGTCAAATGTAAGGATGTAGAGGCGCATGTCACTAGGGGTAAGAGAGATATTGCCTACATTAAAATTAAAGAGACCTTTGGAGAAAAGAGAATCACTTGCAAGAATATCGAGAGCTCAGATGGAAGCCCAGTTCTAAGTTAAGAAGGGAAAGCAGAAAGGTGGAAGGAGTATATAGAGGGTCTATACAAGGGCGAGGTTCTTGAGGACAATATTATAGAAATGGAAGAGAATGTAGATGACGGTGAAGTAGGAGATATGATACTGCATGAAGAGTTTGACAGAGCACTGAAAGACTTTAGTCGAAACAAGGCCCCGGGAGTAGACAACATTCCATTAGAACTACTGACAGCCTTGGGAGAGCTAGGCCCAACAAAACTCTACCATCTAGTGAACAAGATGTATGAGACAGGCGAAATACTCTCAGACTTCAAGAAGAATATACTAATTCCAATCCCAAAGAAAGCAGGTGTTAACAGATGTGAAAATTACCGAACTGTCAGTTTCATAAGCCACGGCTGCAAAATACTAACACGAATTTTTTACAGACGAATGGAAAAACTGGTAGAATCCGACCTCGGGGAAGATCAGTTTGGATTCCGTAGAAATGTTGCAACACGTGAGGCAATACTGACCCTACGAAGACGGTCTGAGCGGCCAAGCGGTTGTGGGCGCTACAGTCTGCAACCTCACCACCGCCAAGGTCGCAGGTCCGAATCCTGCCACGGGCATGGATGTGTGTGATGTCCTTAGGTTAGTTAGATTTAAGTAGTTCTAAGTTCAAGGGGACTTATGACCACAGCAGTGGAGTCCCATGGTGCTCAGAGCCATTTGAACCACTTTTTGACCCTACGACTTATCTTAGGTTTGCCTTTCCTTAATCTATCTTCCTGGTTTCTATCATTTGTAGACTTACAGAAAGCTTCTGACAATGTTGTGTGGAATACTCTCTTTCAAATTCTGAAGGTGGCAGGGGTAAAATAGAGGGAGCGAAAGGCTATTTACAGTTTCAAACCAGATGATAGTTATAAGGGTCGAGGGGCATGAAAGGGAAGTAGTGGTTGGGAATTGAGTGAGAGGGTTGTAGCCTATCCCCGATGTTATTCAATGTGCATATTCAGCCAGCAGTAAAGAAAACAAAAGAAAAATTCGGAGTAGGTATTAAAGTCCATGGAGAAGAAATAAAAACTTTGAGGTTCACCGATGACATTGTAATTCTGTCAGAGACAGGAAAGGACTTGGAAGAGCAGCTGAACAGAATGGACAGTGTCTTGAAAGGAGGATATAAGATGAACATCAACAAAAGCAAAACGAGGATTATGGAATGTAGTCGAATTAAGTCGGGTAATGCCGAGGGAAGTAGTGTAGGAAATGAGACACTTAAAGTTGTAAAGGAGTTTTGCTATTTGGGGAGCAAAATAGCTGATGATGGTCGAAGTAGAGAGGATATAAAATGTAGACTGGCAATGGCAAGGAAAGCGTTTCTGAAGAAGAGAAATTTGTTAACATCGAATATAGATTTATGTATCAGGAAGTAGTTTCTGAAAGTATTTGTTTGGAGTGTAGCCATGTATGGAAGTGAAACATGGACGATAACTAGTTTGGACAAGAAGAGAATAGAAGCTTTCGAAATGTGGTGCTACAGAAGAATGCTGAAAATACGGTGGCTATTTGGAGAGCTAAATTACTTATGATGATCTAAGTAGAGAGGATGTAAAATGTAGACTGGCAATGGCAAGGAAAGCGTTTCTGAAGAAGAGAAATTTGTTAACATCGAATATAGATTTATGTATCAGGAAGTAGTTTCTGAAAGTATTTGTTTGGAGTGTAGCCATGTATGGAAGTGAAACATGGACGATAACTAGTTTGGACAAGAAGAGAATAGAAGCTTTCGAAATGTGGTGCTACAGAAGAATGCTGAAGATACGGTGGCTATTTGGAGAGCTAAATTACTTATGATGATCGAAGTAGAGAGGATGTAAAATGTAGACTGGCAATGGCAAGGAAAGCGTTTCTGAAGAAGAGAAATTTGTTAACATCGAATATAGATTTATGTATCAGGAAGTAGTTTCTGAAAGTATTTGTTTGGAGTGTAGCCATGTATGGAAGTGAAACATGGACGATAACTAGTTTGGACAAGAAGAGAATAGAAGCTTTCGAAATGTGGTGCTACAGAAGAATGCTGAAGATACGGTGGCTATTTGGAGAGCTAAATTACTTATGATGATCGAAGTAGAGAGGATGTAAAATGTAGACTGGCAATGGCAAGGAAAGCGTTTCTGATGAAGAGAAATTTGTTAAAATCGAGGTTAGATTTATCAGGAAGTCGTTTCTGAAAGTATGGAAGTGAAACATGGACGATAAATAGTTTGAACAAGAAGAGAACAGAAGCTTTCGAAATGGGGTGCCACAGAATAATGCTGAAGATTAGATGTGTTGATCACATAACTAATGAGGAGGTATATAATAGAGTTGGGGAGAAGAGAAATTTGTGGCACAACTTGACTATAAGAAGGGATCGGTTGGTAGGACATGTTCTGAGGCATGAAAGGATCACCAATTTAGTATTGGAGGGCAGCGTGGAGGGTAAATATCGCAGAGGGAGACCAAGAGATCAATACACTAAGCAGATTCAGAAGTGGTAAGATTCAGAGTGTGCTCCTTGCCGCTGTTGGATAAGCAGGTGTCAGCAGCAATATATATATTATATACTCTTTCCAAACTTTAAGGCAAGATTCCGTGTTGGAGACCCAGCGTGTAACAATTGTTTGGTCTGCTAGGATATTTCAAAACAGCTCATTTTCCGCTGGACTGTGGAAGATACATCCTGGAAACTCAAATACTTTCTGACCCCTTCGATGTAGCAGATGTCTAAAGTCCAAACGACAACACAGCGTTCGGCCCTGTTGAAGATGTTACCATCTGCGTTCGCTAAATTAACTGCACAAATACTGAAAAGTAAGAGATGACATCACTCATAATCGCAGAACTACTAACATTTGAGTTCGTTGTATAATTTTCATATGGGACTACCAATGGTTGAAAAGGGGGATGAGAAGAACAGAGGAGAGTTCGAGGGGCTAGTTGATTGGTAGAAGTGTGAAATACAAACTAATAGTTGCTCTCATGTTAACTCTTTAGTTGCTAAAATTTATTTAACATATAACTGAAATTAAATGACTCAAACATGTATTCCATTATTATTAATAATACTGTCACTATAAAAATCTATGAAGAGGGATACACGTGTGCCCCGACCATAATGTCACGTGAGCCTACGATTTTCAGAGATACATTTCTGTCTGTAGTGTGATTTTATCAGATTGCCAAATATTGATACAAGTGTAAACAATCAGTACTAACACACATTTATTCTTGCGATTATGAAACACTTGAAGTACTCTTTATCGAAGTAATCGAATTCCAACGGATTTCTTTTGGAACTCATGTGGATCACCTCACACTTTTCGTGTGTGTGTGTGTGTGTGTGTGTGTGTGTGTGTGTGCGGGAGAGAGAAGTTAAGCTCTGAGGACTGCTCAGCTGGTTATGAGCACCGCTCGCAGAAGGTAAGGTGCTCGGTTTGAGTCCCGATGTTCCACACAGTTTTAATCTGCGTAGAAGTTGCAGTATTTGAGTTAAGTACAGTATTAAAACTGACTTACCGTATAAGTTGATAACCAATCATTTTTTCACAAAAAAGACATTCTTCGTCTAGAAAGGACGCCAGTCACATCATCTATTACTAAGGGCGAAAACTGCTGACACATTTGCACTGGTGAAAGAGGAGTCGACGAATCTCCGGAAGGTCTGCTGCAACATGACGTGCGAAGCTGTCGGCCTGGGCAGACCAGAAATGAATGAAGTGAGGAGCGCCTGGCCGCTGGCTGGCCGCTCGATGACGTCACTAGTGCTGAAACCGCCTACTCCCGGTAAGTGCATTCCTGCGGGGACCCATTACCCCACTTCGATAGCGGCGGTTTGGTTCAGCTGCTGTCGGACGCCGCTCGCTGCTCTTCTGGCCCCGCCGCTAAAATTCACGCTGTTATCCGCCTCAGCAGCTGGCCACGCCCTTCCTTAGAACCGCACGGCACAGGTGTGGCATGTAAGTAAATACTGGATCGAGCGCCAAAAACCTGATAATGTGATTTACAGATAATCAACAAAGTGTGTGCAGCAGTTACAGGAAAGCAATATAAAAGTTGGGGATCGTGACACCAAAACGAAAACTACCAGGGTTCGTGTCAGAAATGTGCTATTATTCTACGTTCGTAGGTTTAAGAACAAAAGGATACAAAATTTGAAGCAAATGAGCCGTTCTGTACGCAATGGCTTTAAAATAAATAACGATATGAGTGCCATCATACCCATTTTCACTCATTTTACAAGGTTCTCGTAAAACCACTTAATCTCCTCTTTTACAAATGGAATCATTTTAGCTAAATCCCTTCTCTTTCCTTCAGACAATCTAGATTCACAGCGTAGTGTTTCTAGCTCCACCTGTTGAACATCAGAAGGCTTCACGTTCCACTTCAAGATGTAATGTTCTTTGAACTCTTCAGTTGCACTGAGAGTTGACCAAACTTGCAGTACCCCTAGCCGTTCAGCAGCCTGTGTGCTTTTGAAATATACACTTTGGTATAATCCATATTTTTTCAGGAGCTGACTTAGTCGTAAAAATCTCACTTTTGCGTGACAGTCATCGTAAATGGTGTTTTGCGCGTAGATTCAGCGATGAGGCTAAAGAAATCTTTCGGAACTTCACTCACAGTTAGTCTCTTTCTTTACTCAATGTGAGCAAAATCGTGATCCACGCGATGGCATGCCACTTAGATGATGGAAAGTAGGTCGTGTCAGGATTTATCAGCGTGGTAGGAGAGACGTGATGTGGGGGTACTCGGAGGTAGAAGGCCACAATCTTCCGTACGAGGGTCCAGACAGCTGCTGCTGCTGCCGCCCCACACTCAAAACGGTGTAAATCTGTATATTCGACATTGCACTTGAGGCACAGCGGTGAGTCCACCAGCGCGAAGCGATGCGGTTTCTGTCTTGTAGTCTATTTGCCACTGACGAAGAGGTACCTCGTCACGATGGTGCCAGTGGTGAGGTATGGCTGATGAATCGTTTTCCAAACTGTAGGCCATGAAACCTGGGGGTGAAGTGCTTCGACTGGGTTTTGGGGTGGGAACGATGGGAGAAGGCGGAGCTCGGTCTATATGTAGCTGTATTCCAAAACGAAAAGGCCGATGTGGACATCGGAAGTGGGATGTGTGTCAAAAACGTCAGCGGGCGTCTCGCAACAGGTGTGAACTCGGTGGTTAACATTCCAGTGAAACTAGTACTTTGGCTTTTCCATAACTGGAGCATTGTACTGGTGTAAAGTGCCGTGGTCCTGGATCTCACGTTAATCAGATCCAGGCCAACATCCTGCTCCGGTAATTTGAGAGCATCATACTGGACTCTGAAGATTTGTTCGGAACTTATAAAATACCCGAAAGCCGCCTGTAGTCTGCCCGCCATTGTCGTAGTGATGGGTAGAATCTGCGCGATGTGGGGTACCCGGGCTGCCAGACGGGTATTGACGAAGGAGACTCCCTGGCACATATTCAGCGGGCGTAGTAGGTGATTCTGTATGTTTGCCCGAATGCTTTGCAGTAGCGCCCCAAAACTGATCGCCGAGGTGCGGCGAATGTCTCACGTGTACGCCACTCCGAGACAGCGGAGGGTGTCCACCAGTTTAAAGGGGGCTATGCTGTCTATGGGAAGGCCACGACGTTCATAGCACTCCCTTCCCCTGCAGTGTAACGGGTAATCCAGTGCATCGTAGCTTGTACGTCGGCCGCTGAACGTGCGAAGAGGATCAAGTTCTAACACTCTGCGTGGTGCCTCTTTGTTCTATATCGTGTCTCCCCACCACTTTCGCGCAACGAGGCTCTGAGTGTGTTTTTTAGGGAATTGACTAGTTTGAACCTGGGAACTGTTGCTGGTAAGGAGACGCTAGACCACACATGACATGTAGAATTCAGAAGAGTTCATTGAGACTAGCGATGATATAACCAAATACTTAATGATTTCAGCGTCAGCTCCATTGCACTCCCTGTAAAAGAATCTTAATACTAACTAAATTTAGTGGAAGGGGTTCAAGGCTTTCCAATTTTTAGTTAGCTGGTAAAATAACGTCGAAAAAGCAGTTAACTTTACCATTGGAAATTTTATTCTACTCACAAAACATTGTTTATAAATTGCCCTATTGATAAAAGGATGCTAAAAACAAACTGCGTTCAACAAAAATGTGAACGAATATTCCCTGAATTTCAGAATGAGTTTCGCAGGAGAGCTTCTGTAAAGTTTGGAAGGTAGGAGACGGATACTGGCAGAAGTAAAGCTGTGAGTACCGGGCGTGAGTCGTGCTTCGGTAGCTCAGATGGTAGAGCACTTGCCCGCGAAAGGCAAAGGTCCCGAGTTCGAGTCTCGGTCGGGCACACAGTTTCAATCTGCCAGGAAGTTTCAAGTTTCATTCCCTGAATTTGTTTCCAAGTTCAACAATGGATCGAAGGATGACCTATGCCATATCACATCTATAATCTAGGTTTAAATTAAGTTTCACAAAAGAGAAAACTATCAAAATGGACTACAGTGCCCCTCAATTATCTTTAATTACTTATCTAACTTGTCGTAAATTACAGTGGCTTATGTGGTTTCTCAATAACTATGTAACAGAAAAATCATCGCGTTTCAGATTTTTACTTCAAGTGGCAAATGTGAACACCATGAGCTATAATTGACGATCGACATTAATATTACGCAAAAAGGTGGTGTAACAAATGAGACTTCTGCAGTTCTGAGTGAAGCTTTATGCGCTGTTATGCGGCATCGCGTGCGTTCATTACCTTGTCGGTGTTCGTCAGGGGGCGGCGGCCAGCACAGCTCCGCTCACCTCGCCGTCTCGGAAGCAACTCTTACCTAACTTCTCCTTACTACAATTTAAAGAACATGGTTTAAAAACAATATCTGACTGTGTTTTCATCTGACCACTCAGGGTCTCAATGTTAAACTTAAGCTCCGCCTACAAAAATTCTGTCCATCCAATGAGAAACGTTATACTTTTCGCGGTGGGGCAATGTTTTTAAAGTTTGCAACGTAACAGAGACGCGAAAAAGTCTCACGCTAAGACTTGCAGCTGGTGTGGTCCTTTTTGTGTTATCGTAAGATCTATACTATTCTTCTGGAGGGCTGTAGCTTTTAACATGGGCTGGGGGTGGTCCTGACGTAACAGAGACGCGAAAATGTCTCATGCTAAAACTTGCAGCTGGGGTGTGGTCCTAGAGGTTAGCTGGAACGTGGGTGTCCGTCCGTTATCGTAGGGCCTTCCAGCTTAACACAGTTCTGTTCTCGGCTTCTGTTCTCGTTTCTCCCCTCGGAACTGCGCCTGTCTCACGGTGGGAAGGTATGACATGCATTTAGGCATTCTTGTGTTGGTCTGTGGTATTCCATTTGCTCACTCGTTACTCTTATTACTTTGGTTAATTTAATGTCACGATTTATTCGGAGCTATGTGACATGCTACTGGATTTGCTTATCATGTCAGGGTTTTCATGGAAGGTGTTGGATTTGCCTGACACCTTACAAAGTCAGCCATGTAGGTTCGGCACCGGAACAGCTGGTCTCGGAGTGCAATACCTATCAAGCGTCGCCGTAATACGCAGATGAGTGGTTTCAAAAAAATAGCTCTGAGCACAATGGGACTTAACATCTGAGGTTACAAGTCCCCTAGAACTTAGAACTACTTAAACCTAAGGACATCACACACATCCATGCAGGATTAGAACTTTCGACAGTAGTGGTCGCGCGGTTCCAGAATGAAGCGCCTAGAACAGCTCGTCCACTGCGGCCGGCGCTGAGTGGTTTCATCGTAATGGCATAAAGCACCATCGACAGTCGGCAACCGTGCGTCACTGAGAGTTCGGTCCATATAGGTTCTGTGAGTCTAGGGTTGAGGAGAAGCCTGGACGTTGTCCCTTGAAGGAGCCGCATAATCATCTGGTGAACGTCGGGGGAATCGCCATCCAGTCCACCACTGCCTTGAGGACTGTATGATTGATACGGTGAAACGCTTGGTTGAAGTCGGTGGAGACTAAAGCGCCTGGCAGTCGCGAGTGTGTTGTCACAGCGATCAAATCTCGATATTCACTGAGAACGGTCTGTATGTTATTATCGGCTCCTGGGAAACAATTTCTCGTAATACGTGTTCGTGTTGCACAGCTAGAAGGCGTGCGAAAATATTGAAATCGGAATTGACCAACGTGATGGGCCGATAACTATCGAGTCGTGCTCCTGTTGCAGGTTTCGGGGCTGGAGTAAGCCTTCTTTGAATGTTGATGGCTGGAGTGCTGCGCCGGACAAAAGTTCCCAGAATATGTCTCTCCATCGTGGCAACATAAAATCTTGGAAGATTATGTAAAATTCGAGCAGTAAACCATTCGGGCCTGGAGACCGATACAGTGATCCACAGCGCCAATGACATCGCCTTTGGTCACTTCCGCAGTAAGGAGGGCTACTGCTGCGGCGTCTAGTGTATAACAGATCTCCTGGAAAACCTCAGCAATATCCTCTGCACCGGCCGGAACTTCGTGATACGGAAGTCTGTAGTGCGTTGTGAAGGCATCCGCAATCGGAGCTTGCGATGTCAGCCGTCGCCCATCAGGTATAAATAGGTCTAAAGTTGACATAAAGACCTGTCGGCGTCGGCGAACATTTTGAACGATATGATGCATAGAAGGTTCTTCACCGTTAACCCTCTCTTAGCCACGCGCTCGTATAATGGCTCCTTCCAGACGGCACCTAGTCAAGGTTAAAATCTTGCCTCGATGCGTTGAGCTTCTTTTAGACGTACGGGGACGGGTGATGGCTCGAGTAGAGCACTATAGTAGACATCTGTTGTATGGTTCCAACTGACTTTGGCTCTGCTATGGTGTGTCAAGGTGCGTCGGATGGCCGCTTTGGCCCACAGAAACCACCATTGCAGTGTGGTGTCGTAACGCACGATGCTTTTAACACAATCGTGCCACGCGTCGGTGACCTGTTGGCGTCATTCGGGATCCCGCAGTAGCAAGACGTTGAGTTTCCAAGGTCCTGTACTTCGCCATACAGAATGTCTACGTAGGTTGATCGTACAGATATAGATGTTATGATCCGAAAAGGCAAACCGGCCAACGTTCCGCGTTGAGGAGAACGGGTTTTAGGGCGCCATATATGTATACGTAGTGAAGTATGGTTCAAATGGCTCTGAGCACTATGGGACTTAACTTCGAAGGTCATCAGTCCCCTAGAACCTAGAACTACTTAAACCTTACTAACCTAAGGACATCACAAACATCCATGCCCGAGGCAGGATTCGAACCTGCGACCGTAGCGGTCGCGAGGTTCCAGACTGTAGCGCCTAGAACCGCTCGGCCACCTCGGCCGGCAGTGAAGTATGGGTATCGGTATGTGGTCTGTACGCTCGAGAACACATTTGAAATTTCCACCCACGATCAGGTGATCGTATCTACCGAGAAATAAAGGCTCGACATCTTCTGCGTAGAACTGCGAGCGATCGCTCCATTTATCTGTGCCTGATGGGACGTGGAGATTTATGATTCTGAGTCCCTCAACTGTTACGGTGCTCCTAGTGGTATGCGACATGCGAAACTGCAATCCCTTCTCGGAGGATGATTGTTGCGCCTGTGTGTTCCATAGCCGCCGGGGCGGCGTACGTCTCGTATCCGTAAGACCCGAACCAAGTTGCTGCCCTCGGTTCTTGTAGCAGGGCGACGTCGACATCCGCTGGTCTTAGCGTGTCGCGTAGCAGTTGAAGTTTCACTTGGGAGCCGATATTATTGGTGTTGATGGTAGCTATTCGGTATGCCTGGTAGGGATCCGTGCTGTCGATATGCTCATAGCCGCTGAAGGTTGTCGTGGACGATTGTCGAAGTCCATAGTGGTCACAGGAACCGTCGTAGGAACTTCCCCCAAAATTAGTGTTGGTCTAACAGAGGAATAGATCTCATTTCCTCATCAGACGGAGGTGGCAAATCTCCGTCACCCGTCCACGAAAACGGTCCACCAGTTTCAACATTGGTGAGAGGTGGGTAGCGCTGCCCGAGGCGGGTCAACTGCTTTGAGGATGACGAGCGAGCTGGCCGTGTTCTGGGCTCGGTTCTTTCTCGCAATCTCTGTTGGGCGGCTCACCGTCATGAGGAGGTCGCGTCTCCGTGGTAGCGGAAAAAGATTTAGCGTGTATGCCGTCAGATTTGTGCGCCACTTCATCCTGTGGAGGTGGCACAGTGGCCGATTGTGATGTCTTATTGCGATTTTTCGTCATTTAGGCGACTTTTGCTTCCGGCAATGTGTATCGGTGTCTGAGGAAGGAAGAGATCTGCGTCTTTCCAGTACAAAAGCTATGGATGCTATGATGCGGTCTTCAGTCTCCATAAGATTCTCGCTGGTATTCTTGTGAACTTCTAAGGGGGTGTGTTCGGTTGTTAAGTCATGTTCGTGGGTGCCAGTGCCGCTGGAAACGTGCTGCGACGTCTGCGGGTGTATTAGTCCTGAACTTCGTCTTGTGAGGGCTGGACGTGAGTGGAAGGGTGTTTGTGGTTCAGTCGGTGTTCGAATCACGGTGCCATAGTTGTGTAATGCAGCGTTTCAGACATTCTTTACAGACGTGGCCTTCTTTGCCAGAATCGGAACAAGCTGCTGATTGTCCGTTGTAAATGACCACTGCTCGGCAACCGCCTATAGAAATGCACGATGGGACGTGGGATTTGAGATCTATTCGGTCTTGTCTGAGACCATTAAGCATCGGATACGTCGTAAATTGTGCCCGTGCCTCAACTACATGACTGTGGACTTTTCCATACAGACTCCATCTTCGTGCGCCTCTGAAGCAGTTCGAAAACGTGGGTTGTTTGAAGGACAAGTCCTGCGTGGTCCATACCCACAGGCCAGGCATTGCCGTCGAATTGTAGAAATTTTAGTGCCCGTTGAATAATCCCGCTGCAGGCACCGTCGGAAGTCATATTAACACAAACGACGCTGCTGATGATCAATAGATGTATGCCGATTAGATCGTCACGAGGATCTTCGTATCTTCGCGTAGGAAGCGTTCGATGGTCACTGCTTCGGGTCGTGCATATTCATTTGAAAAGGTGAACTTAAGTGTTATGCCTGCAGGAGTTGGCCGTTATAATTTGTTCGACTGAGAAGAGCGGTGACGTGGAAGTAAACATCCAACCGCGCGCAGCGGCGCGAACGGCCGAGCGTGGGCCGCACTGCTGCCCTGCCTGAGGCAGGCTGACACTTCAGCAAGTTTCCAGAACCATTCCACAGTTCCGTATGTCACGGAATCCAGATCCCAACTTTGTGATTCCTGCAAAGACAGGAAGATGCATTTTATCTTCATTTATCCCCTTAAGGCATGGATACATGATGGACGGTTACAAAGCCTGTACTTATACAGGGTCTGTATCTTCACATTACAATCTCTTCACATTACAATCTCCATGCGTATCTAAAGCACATTTGCATCGATCTATGCAGACACTGTAAAATACAAACGCTGAAATAACTGCTTCATGCCAAACCAAAGGGAAACTGACTAAGGCTATTTTCCTACGTTAAAAATATAGTTCGAGTTGTAGTTATTCTGAGTGATTACAACGTTCAATATTCTCACAAAAGGTCTCTTACTTTTATGGAATTGAAACTGAAAAATCATTAAATATCAGGATTTGGTAACGTGATCGAAAACGCTCTGTTATTGGATGAAGCTCTGGTGATGTCACAAACTAGGTGTAAGTTGTGTTATAGGAGTGTTAACCGAAGTTACTATGTTTTTACGCACTACTTCTGCAAAAAGCTTAGCTGTTTAATGACAAAAAACGCAATTACAAGTTTTAAGTAATAACGAAAGGGAATTTTGTGGACGCTGATAGTGGAAACAATCCAAAAAGTTAATGCGCTTATGCTCCACACATTTAGTGCGGCCATATGTGCAAAGGCGGACATTCTTTTCCCTGATCCCTGCAACATCATCTGCGCTCAAAACTAGGGAATTGCAGAATTTTCGCAAATGAATCCGTATCTTATAACTAGATTGTCGACTATCAGTTATCAAATACGACCCAAAACACAAAAATATTAATCTTGCTAAATCTTCGTGCCGATTTCCTCCACAGATAGCTACGAGCTGGCATTCTTTGGTGCGAGGGATAGAGCATTTGACTGCAGCTGAACGCCACAGGTTCGAATCCTGGGAGGGACTTTTTTATTTTGAAGTTTTACACGAAATACGAAAATAGCGTTAGCAAGAATTCATTCTGACACTTGTTTATAATGGTGGGATGTATTAACTATAGGTTCAAATTAATCTTAGAATGATCAATGGATAGCTGAGGATACATGCATTGCCCGCTCCTCGTGGTCGTGCAGTAGCGTTCTCGCTTCCTACGCCCCGGTTCCCGGGTTCGATTCCCGGCGGGGTCAGGGATTTTCTCTGCCTCGTGATGGCTGGGTGATATGTCCTTAGGTTAGTTAGGTTTAAGTAGTTCTAAGTTCTAGGGGACTGATGACCATAGATGTTAAGTCTCATAGTGCTCAGAGCCATTTGAACCATTTTTGATACATGCATTTACTTTACGTACAAACAATTCTAAACAATTTACTCTTTTTTTTCTTTTGAAGCATATCACAATACAGGTACTTCCACAGTATAACGAGGTGTAGGAGATGATTTGTATACGGAGAGATATAAAGCACGTAAAACTTGCAGGTACCACAAACATAAGGGATGTGATGTTTGTGAGTGTAAACTGAAGCAGACTTATTTGATCTTCATGTAAGATGATGAAACTTCAAAAGTTCAAAAATAAGGATCCTAGCTGGACAGTACGGAGATAAAAAGCATTGTTTCTAATAAAGTCCTGAAGACGGACACATATATATAAAGGACTCAGGACATTTCATTGAGCAGCTGAAGAAACTGAAACTTCCACCAAACGACATCCTGGTCAGCTCTGGTGTTGTTTCTTTGTTTACGAAAGTGCCACTCAGTGACGTTCTGGAGCACATCGGTTCCATTTTCCCGTAAGACATCACAAAGCTCTTCCATGCATGTCTCACCACGAGCTATTTTACGTGGAATGGCGATTTCTACGAACAGCTGGAAGGCGTCACCATGGGTAGTCCTCTTAGTCCAGTGGTGGCCAACTTCTTCATGGAACAATTCGAAGCACAGGCGTCTGGCGTCTTGCAAATCTAAGGTGTGGTACAGATACGTCGATGATACTTTCGTTGTGTGAAGCCATGGTGAGGAACAGCTCGGTGACTTCCTAAGACACTTGAACAGCCTCCATGCCAACATAAAATTTACGATGGAAGTCGAAAACGACAAAAAACTGAAATTTCTAGATGTGCTGGTCACAAGGGATGGCGCAAACCTGGGACACAGCGTGTATCGAAACCCGACACACACGGACCGATACCTGCACAAACTATCAAACCACCACCCGAGCCAGAAAAGAATCATGATGAATACGCTCGTAATGCGAGCAGGACGAGTATGTGAGCCGCAGCACCACAGACGAAATGCAACACCTGGAAAATGTTCTGAGGAGCAACGGATACTCCACAAATTATATTAGAAGTGTAAGAGAGCCAAACACTCGGCGAAGTAAGGAACCAGAAAAAGAAATGTCGGGTACGGCCTTTCTGGCATACATTCCCAGAGTGACGGACAGAATCGGCCGTGTATTGCGCAAACATGGCGTAAAGACGATTTGCAAACAGACAAGGAAGATAAAAAAAGTGTCTTAGATCGGCAAAGGAGAAAAGGGACGCAATTACTATGTCAGGAATGAACCGTATACCACGCACATGCGGAAAAGTTTATGCCGGAATGTCTGGACGATCAATCAACACCAGGATCAAAGAACATATGCGACATTGCAGGTTGGGGCAGGTGGAGAAATCAGCGGTGGCAGAGCACGCACTGAGTGAGACCGACCCCGTAATTCGCCGACACGGAAGTTCTGGCTTGTTCAGAGAAGCTGTAGAAATACAAAAACAAGCTAACAGTTTGAACAAGAAAGAGGAAAGCCTTAAGGTAAACGGATCCTGGCATCCCGTACTACAGCTAACGACCGTCATAGGTAGCAAGATGAGAAGCGCAAAGGAAATGACCACGGAGAAGCCCTCGAACGTTGACGCGCCAGGGACATATAGTCTGCGGCCGCGAGCTCGGCTCCAGTTCACCACCGGCAATGGAGGGTGAAGCTTTGACAATGCCAGCCACTCGTGCTGGCGAAACGTCAGTAAAATCGTTAGATGAACGTCGGCCGAAGAACCCGAGACGGAAGCCAATAGGCAGTTTGTCAACAAGTGGCCACGAAAGCGTTAACAAAACTGGTACACCTGTCTAGTAAGGGCCCCACGAGCACGCAGAAGTGCCGCAACACAACGTGGCATGAACTCGACTAGTGACTGAAGTAGTGCTGGAGGGAACTGACACCACGAATCCTGCAGGGCTGTCCATAAACCCGTAAGAATACGTGGGGGTGGTGACCTCTTCTGAACAGCAAGTTGCAAGGCATATTCTCAATAATGTTCACGTCTGGGGAGTTTGGTGGCCAGCGGAAGTGTTTAAAATCCAAAGAGTGTTCCTGGAGCCACTCTGTAGGAATTCTGCACGTGTGGGGTGTCGCATTGTCCTGCTGGAATTTCCCAAGTCGTCGGAATGCACAATGGACATGAATGGATGCAGATGGTCAGACATGATGCTTATGTACGTGTCACCTGTCAGAATCGTATCTAGACGTAACAGGGGTCCCATATCACTCGAACTGCACACGCCCCAAACCATTACAAAGCCGCCTCCAGCTTGAACAGCCCCCTGCTGACATTCTGGGTTAATGGATTTATGAGGTTGTCTCCATACCTGTACACGTCCATCACCTCGATACAATTTGAAACTCGTCCGACCAGGCAACATGTTTCTAGTCAACAGCCCAATGTTGGTGTTGATGGGCCCAGGCGAGACGTATAGCTTTGTGTCGTGCTGTCATCAAGGATATGCGAGTGGTTCTTCGACTCCGAACGCTCATATCGATGATGTTCCGTTGAATGGTGTAGTAACCAAAACCAACGGCGGGAAAGCGTTGGGCTGCGGATCTGAGCCGCTAGGCGGGGACGCCGCAGGCGGTGGAGCACGCACCACCTGGTAAACACAAGGACGAGTCGGACGACAGACCAACGACAACCGACAACCACCGACTGTGACCGACACAACAAGGAACAGATAAACAACTGAGGCTTGTGGAAACCACAAAACCAAACACCAACAGTAAATCCACTCGCAAGCAGAGCCAGGCAAATGTCAACGAGCAACGACCAGAACGCAGTACCGCCGCGATAGAGACGCAATCCAGAGTGAGTACCAGACTGACTGGACTAAGTTTTTTTTTTCTTTATTGTATTTCAATTCCCCATTGGGGCGTGCTGGCAGCAGCATATGCGCTGCTCTTCAGCCAAAAGACAAAGAGAAAACAATAGAAGACATTTAAAAATAACAAAGGAGAGACTATTGTGAACATTGATATAAAAAAAGGGGGAACATCATGGAAGGCAATAGACAAAAAACGTGGTGACTAAAAAACTGTAAAAAAGTAGCGCACACAAAAAGCCAACAACTGCGACAATTAGAAGAACACAAGGCACAGCATGACCGGAGCATAAAAAGTATCGACAGATGGCGTAGAACATAACAAACACTGACGGCGAACCTCAAGGCAGTACACAATTAAAAATCACACCTCTTGACACACAGGAGAAACAGCACTAAACACAACACTGATGTGGCACACTGACGATGATCAAAACTGAGGATCTGCCAGGCGCAAGGAGATGAGGGAGGCAGGAAGAAGGGAGGGTGAGGAAGAAGTGGAGGAGATGAGTGTGGGGCGCGCTGAAGAAGGCCAGGTAGGAAGGGATGTGGGAAGGAAAGAGGCAAGTATGGGGTGCAAGGTCTCAGAGGAGGGGGGGGGGGGGAGGAGGAAAATCCGCTCTGGGAGAAGGAGGGAAGAGGAAAAAGGGGACCTTGGGGAGTGGGGCGGAGGGGGGGGGGGACAAGGCCAGGTTATTGTTGGAAGGAAGAGTAGATGTCACGACGAAGTTCGTCATCCAGGATCGGGAGGGTGTGGAGGTGGAGAGAGGGAGGGATACAACGATAGAGGCGCGGCAAAGGGCGGGGGGTGGAGAGGAAGGAGGAAACCAGAGGGTGCAGGGCATCAAGCCTGTGGACAATGTAAAGGATGTGGAGATGTTGGAAGAACAGGAGGAGGTGGGGGAAGGGGATCAGTTCATACAGGAACCGTCTGGGGGAGGGAAGACGGATATGGAAGGCAAGGCGGAGCACATGGCGTTCAAGGATTTGGAGGGCCTTGTAAAAGCGGGTTGGTGCGGAGATCCAGGCAACGCTGGCATAACAGAGGATAGGAAGGATGAGGGATCTGTAGGTGTGGAGGATGGTAGAAGGATGCAATCCCCATGTCCGGCCAGACAGGAGTTTCAGAAGGCAGAGGTGAGAATGGGCTTTCTGCTGGATGGTCTGGAGATGAGGGGTCCAGGTGAGGAGTTGGTTGAGCGTGAGGCCAAGGTATTTCTGGGTGGGGGTGAGCTGGATGGGACGACCATAAGGGGTGAGGTAGAAATCATGGAGGCGAAAGGAGCGAGTGGTGCAGCCTATGATAATTGCCTGGGTTTTGGAGGGGTTGAGACAGAGGAACCACTGGTTACACCAAGTGGTGAACTGGTTAAGGTGGGTTTGGAGGGTACATTAGACTGTTGAAGGGTAGGATTCAGAGCCAGGAAGGCGGTGTCATCAGCATACTGGAGAAGGTGGACTGGTGGGGGTGGCTTGAGAATATCAGCCTTATACAAGAGATAAAGGAGAGGGGAGAGGACAGAAAACTGGGGGACCCCAGCCATGGGATAAAAGATACGGGAGTTGTTGTGGAGGGTGACATAGGAAGGGTGGTGTGAGAGGAAGGAAACGACCAGACGGACAAAATTGATAGGCAGGGAGTAGGTTTGGAGTTTAAAGAGGAGACCGGGATGCCATGCACTGTCAGGCATTTTGGAGGTCAAGGAAAACAAAAATGGCAGAGCGATGGGAGTTGAGCTGTAGGGACAGAAGGTGAACGAGGTTGAGGAGTTTGTCTTCAGCAGAGAAGGAGGGTTGGAAGCTACACTGGGTAAGGAGGAGGAGGTGGTGTTGAGCAAGGTGCTGATGGATACGGTGGGAGAGGATGGATTGAAAGACCTTACTGAAGACAGAGGTGAGGCAGATGGGTCGATAGGAAGAGGCGGCAGAAGGGGGTTTGTTGGGTTTGAGGAATAAGAGGATGCGGGAGGTCTGCCACAGGTCAGGGTAGAAGCCCGTAGAGAGGATGACATTATAGAAGTGGGTGAGGACAGTTAGGAAGGAATAGGGGCTTTCTCGAAGGTGACGGTAGGTGTCACAGTCGTGACCAGGGGCCGTGTTGCGTTTGGACCAGAGGATAAGTTTAATGTCATGTGCTGTGACGAGAGTGTTTATGTCGGAGGGGGGCAACTGCCCCAAGTACTGGAGACTAGGAGCAAGTGGTGGGACCGAGGTATCGGCACATGCCATGGTGGTGAGGAAAAGAGAACAATCAAAGTGTCGATCATCAAGGATGGAGAAGACCTCGGAAAGGTCGGAAGTGAAGTGGTTGGCCTTACTGAGGTTGTCAGAAAGGGGGCAATCGTTATGTAGAAGGGGGTAGTGGGGAGCGGAAAGGGAACCAGTAAGGCGATGGAAGGCGGACCAGTACTTGGAGGAGTTGATAGGGAGGGTGGAGTTGAGTCATGTGCTTGTCTGGCGCCAGTCATGGCGTTTCGTTGCTGTAATAAGGTTCCCTATGTGTCGCTATATTTGCTGGTGGCGTTGGAGTGTATCCCTGTAACGAGTGCACAGGAAGGAGCGATAGAAGCGGCGGGATTCACGGAGGAGGAGGACAGCCCGTGGAGGGAGAGTGGGACGGTGTGGGTGGATGGTTTTATTAGGTACATGGGCCTCCAGGGCGTCAGTAATTCTGAAGGAAGGACGAGGCGTGGATTATGTCGTCAGGATGGCGATATGTAAGAGGGTGGCTTTCAACCTGGGTGGAGATGGAGTTCTGGTAGGCATCCCAGTTGGCATGGTGATAGTCGTGGACGACCTTGGGAGGGTCTGCAGGGTGCGGAGCCGGAGGGGGCGGTGAGCAGGCGTTATGGTGAGAAGGACAGGGATCTGATCGCTACCTGTAGGGTCAAGGACGCGACAGCGATACATGCAAGGAGGTTGGCGGAGGCAATGACAACATTGGGTGTGGTGTCACTTCTGGGTCGGGTGTGTTGGGGAAAGGGAACAAGGTCACCTTGGATTGTGGAGAGGAACTGACGCCGCCACCGAAGGGCTACAGACATTGAGGTCGGCAGCAATCACACATGGGTGGAGAAGGTGTGGTTAATGTGTGAGATGAAGTCATAAGGAAGAGGAGTAGTGGAGCTGACAGATATTGAGGAGAGGTTGTGGCTGGACGGGTATATACTTAAGTTGGCCAATCGCGACTCCACCCTGCGCAAGAGGACCAGGAGCATCAGTGTGGTGGAGGATATAGGGAGAGGTGCGGATAAAATGGTGGGGATGGAGAAAGGTTTCGTTCAAGAGGAAGGTGTCGACCTGTTGGGAGAGGGTGTGTATGAGGAGGTAATTGTTGGAGCGGAAGGAGTGAGTTTTCTGGAAGAGGTAGTGATACTTGTGCCACACCATGGCGGGAAAAAGGGGGGGGGGGGGGGAAGAGAGGGAAGGGAAGAGACTTAAACCAGGGTGTCGAGGCAGGTGAAGGTGAAGTGGGCTTGGTGGTGGGAGTAAGTGGCGAAAGTGTTCAGGTGGAAAACGGAGCGAGCGGCAAGGGAGATTTGTCGGAAGGTGTGGGGGCGCTGAAAAGGGTGAATGTTTTGGAGTACAACCGTAAGGAACCGGACGATGTCCTCGGCCGTGGGGGGTGGATGGAGGGAATTGTTGGGACGGACAGGGGGATCGACGGGACAAACTGTGACTGTAAGCTTAGGGGTGGCTGGAGGGGGTTAAGCTTTACACTTGTGGGAGTAGGTGGGATGGGGCCATTGCAGGTATTACAGGAAGGAGGAGCAGCAAGGTTGGGGCAGTTCTTCAGAAAGTGGGAGGCCTTGCAATGGGGACAGGTGGGGGGGGGGGGGGGTTTGCAGTTGAGAGTCAGGTGGTCATCGTACATCAGGCACTGCTGGCAATGGTAGGATTGGGGAGAGGATTTGAAGGATTCGACAGGGTGGCGACGGTGGTATATCAGGGCACCGTGGGTGAGGAGATGGTCAATGGATGGGGCGGACTCAGAATACCCGCATGAGGTAGGTGGGACCAGAGGCATTGTGGATACGGCGGGGGTAGTAGTGGGAGCTGTTGAGGGTGTGGAGCCTGGAGGAAGTGTGTAGAGGTGTGGGTATACAGCAGGGGAGGAGATATGGGGATGGGTAAGTGTGGGAAGGGGAGGGGAGGTGTAAGGAGGGAGGCCAGGGGCGGCACTCCAGGAAGTGACTGTGGGAGAGAGGGTGGTGTAGATGACACTGGAGGTGGGAGTACTCATTGCAGACGAACGGCGACGGACAGACGGAAGGGCAGCAGGCGGCGGCGGCGGCCGCGGAGGCGGCGGCGGCGATGGACAGCGAGCAGGCTGGAGGATGCACGGACGAACAGCTATAGCAGCAAGCGCGGGCGGGCAGACAGACAGACAGACAGACAGACAGACACAGTCTTCGAAGACGGAGATTCCACCCTGAGAGTAGCCCAGGCTTTGCAATCTGGCGCTTTTGAAGGAGGGGATCCAACCCTCTAGATGCCCTGGACTAGGTTTTCTTTTTTTCCTTTATTGTTATTTTAATACCTATACAAACAGGTAGGCTGGCAGCGGCATGCTACGCCACTCTTCAGCCATAGTGTTGACAACACAGGTTGGAGAAACACATTGAACATAGTGACGGGATAAAAAATATTGGTCACAGATACACAAAAAAAACACGGAGCCGTTCACACTCGACGATAACGACACCGAAAACACGGTGACACGGCACACAGAACACTGACGAATCCGATGGCACAAGTGAACGTAGAACCGTGACGGCGGACACTAAAAACACAAAAAGACGTCACACACGCACATGAGACACAGATGGCGATGATCTCCGGCGCGCGAAAGTCCACGTAGGTTGTGCGAGTCCGGGGACCTGCCAAGAGGGGAAGAAAGGGGAGGGGGGAGAGGGTGGGGAGAGGAGAACAAAGATGCCAATGGCTGAGGAGATGGGAGGAGAGGGAGAGGGACAGGGGAGGGGAAGCCCGGTGGAGGGGTGGGGAGAAAGGGAGGAGGGAGGGAGGGTGCCCAAAGGAACAGACAGAGAAAGAGAGAGGGAGGATCAAAGTTGATAGGAGGGGTAGGTGGAGGGGAGGAGGACATCATCAGGGAGGGGGAGCTGCCGAAAGCCACCTTGGGGGAGGGTAAGGAGGGTGGAGAGATGGAGGCCGGGTGGGACGGGAGAATACAGGTGCGGCAGCGGGCGGGGTTGGGAGAGGATGGGCGAGACAAGCGGGTGAGGAGGGTCTAGTTTGCGGGAGGTGTACAGGATCCGTATCCTTTCAAGGAAAAGGAGGAGGTGGGGGAAAGGAATGAGATCGTACAGGATCCGCGTGGGGGAGGGGAAACAGATGCGATAGGCGAGGCGGAGAGCATGGCGTTCAAGGATTTGAAGGGATTTATAAAAGGAAGGGGGGGCGAAGATCCAGGCCGGCTGGGCATAGCAGAGGGTAGGGCGGATGAGGGATTTATAGGTGTGGAGGAGGGTGGAGGGGTCCAGACCCCACGTACGGCCCGAAAGGAGCTTGAGGAGGCGGAGTCGGGAGTGTGCCTTGGCTTGGATTGTCCGGAGATGGGGGGTCCAGGAGAGGCGACGGTCGAGGGTGACTCCAAGGTACTTGAGGGTGGGAGTGAGGGCGATAGGATGGCCATAGATGGTGAGATAGAAATGAAGGAGGCTGAAGGAACGGGTGGTTTTGCCTACAGTGATCGCCTGGGTTTTGGAGGGATTGACCTTGAGCAACCACTGGTTGCACCAAGCGGTGAACCGGTCAAGATGGGATTGGAGAAGGTGTTGGGAGCGCTGCAGGGTGGGAGCAAGGGCAAGGAAGGCGGTGTCATCGGCAAACTGGAGAAGGTGGACGGGGGGTGACGGCGGCGGCATGTCCGCCATATACAAAAGGTATAGAAGGGGGGAGAGGACGGAGCCTTGGGGCACACCGGCGGAGGGAAAAAAGGTGTAGGAATCTGTGTTATGGATGGTGACGTAGGTAGGACGGCGGGAGAGAAAGGAGCCGATCAGACGGACGTAATTAATGGGAAGGGCGAAGGTTTGGAGCTTGAAGAGGAGACCGGAATGCCAGACGCGGTCATAAGTACGTTCGAGGTCCAGGGAGAGGAAGATTGCAGAGCGACGGGAATTAAGCTGTTCAGAAAGGAGATGAGGGAGGTGAAGGAGAAGGTCGTCGGAAGAGAAGGATGGCCGAAAGCCACACTGGGTGATGGGAAGGAGGTGGGGCTGGCGGAGATGCTGGTGGATGCGGCGGGTGAGGATAGATTCCAGGACCTTGCTGAAGACCGAGGTAAGGCTGATGGGATGGTAGGAAGAGACAGCGGATGGCGGTTTGCCAGGTTTAAGGAACATCAGGATACGGGAGGTTTTCCACAGGTCGGGGTAGTAACCGGTGGATAGGACTACAATGTAGAGCCTCGCCAAGGTGGAGAGGAAAGAGACAGGAGCTTCACGAAGGTGACGTTAGGTGACAGGATCGTGACCAGGAGTGGCGTTGCGTTTTGTGTGGAGTGTAGCAATGAGATCCTGTGTAAGGATAGGGGAATTGAGGTCCATGTGTGCAATGTTGTCCAAGTACTGGAAATCAGGTGTGAGGGGGGGATAGAGGTGTGAGTTCGATCGCAGACATCCGTGAAGAGGGAGTAATCGAACTGGGGATCATCGGGGATGGAAAAGATATCGGACAGGTAGGAGGCAAAGTGATTGGCCTTACTAAGGGTGCCAGGGAACGGGTGATCATCATGGAGGAGAGGATAGTAGGTGGAGGGTTTAGTTCTGGTAAGGTGACGGAACGCTGACCAATACGTGGACGAGTTGATAGGTAGGGTGGCATTCAAACGGGTGCATGTCTGTAGCCAGTCCCGGCGTTTCTTGGCCGCGAGCAAATTACGAATGTGTCACTGGAGTTGCTGGTGGCGTCGTAGTGTGTCCGGGTCACGCGTGTGGAGGAAGGCACGGTAGAGACGACGGGATTTACGGAGGAGGAGGACGGCCTGTGGGGGTAAGGTAGGATCGTGGGGGTGGATGGCGACAGTAGGGACGTGGGCCTCCACAGCCACAGACAAGGTCTGCTGGAGAAAGGAGGCGGCATGGGTTACATCGTCAGGGTGGCGGTAAGTGAAGGGGTGGCTATCAACCTGGGTGGAGAGGGTATCCCGGTAGGCATTCCAGTTGGCATGGGAATAGTCATGGATATACTTTGGGGGAGGGTCATTACGAGGGTCGGGGCGGGGGCGACAACTGTCGGAAACGGTGAGGAGGACAGGGAGATGGTCGCTACCAATAGGTTCCAGGACATCCAAGGCCAAGGATGTTAGGGGAGGAAAGGATAACATTGGGAGTGGAGTTGGATTCGGGACGGGTGTGCTGGGGGAGGGGGATGAGGTCCCCTTGAAGGGAGGAGAGGAACCGATGCCACCGCCGTAACTGGGCGGCGGAACGACTATGGATGTTGAAGTCAGCGGCGATCACGTAGGAGGAGAAGGTACGGTCAATGTGGGAGAGGAAGTCGAAGGGCATAGGGACGTTAGGGCGGACATAGATGGTGGCGCAGATGACGGTAAGGCCAGGGAAGAAGAGGCTAATGATCAGGTGTTCGGTGGGGTCGGGAAGGAGAGGTTGGAGCCGTACTGGGATCTGGTGGTGGTGACCAATGGCAACTCCGCCATGCGCAATCGGGAGGGGATTATCGGAGCGGTGAAGGAGGTAGGGCGACGTGTGGACGGTGTGGTGGGGTTGGAGGAAAGTTTCATTGAGGAGGAAGGCATCCACGTGGTGGGTGACAAGGGTGTGCAGGAAGAGGTTCTTGTTGGCGGGAAGGGAGCGGATGTTGTTGAAAAGGATACGGTGCTGTCGCGCCATGACAGGGATTTAGACAAGGGTGTCAAGACGGGAGAAGGTGAAATGGGCCTGGTTGTTGGAGTAGGTGGCATACATTTTCAAGTGGAAAATGGAACGGGCGGCGAGGGAGACCTGTTGAAGGGTGTGAGGGCGCTGGAAAGGGTGGACGTTTTGTAAGACAATGGTGAGGAACCTGATGATGTCCTCAGCAGTGGGGGGGGGACGAAGGTAATTGCCAGGAGGGGTGGGAGCGTCCAGAGGACGGACAGGAACAGTGAGTTCAGGAGTGGTCGGAGGGCTTTACACTTTTGGGAGTAGGTGGGATGGGGGAGATTGCAGGTATTGCAGCAGGGAGGGGATTTTAGGTTAGGGCACTGCCGGAGGAAGTGCGTTTGTTTACAATGCGGGCAGGTGGGGGCCTCGCGGCACTCAGCTGTTGGGTGTGCGTTATAGCGCAGACACCTCTGGCAGCGCAGGGATTGAGGAGGAGAACGGGAGGGGTCGACCTTATAGCGCTGGTGGAAGAGGAGGGCACCCTCCTTCAATAGACGGTCAATGGAGGGGGCGTCCTCGGAGAAAACCCGCATGAGGCGGGTGGGGCCGGACGAGTTGAAAATGCGGCGGACCGCCCGCACCTCCAATGTGGGATGCACCTTGAGCTCCGCTAACACCTCCTCCTCTGTGATCGTCCGACTGAGCCGAGTGATCACAGCACTGAGGGTCAGCGGGCGATGTGGGGGTTGGGGTTGGCAGGTGGGAGATGCAGAAGTAGCAGGGGTGAGGGAAGCGTTGGGGCCAAAACGGGTGATGGGGAGGCGGGAGAGGATGTCAGTATGGAGGGTAGGGCTGGGGGAGGAGGTGAGAACGGAATCCCGTCTGGGAGTGAGGAGAGAGACGGGGGCACCAGGGACGTGTTGACGGAGGAGGAGGGAGAGATTCCGGGCCTCGAGAAGGGAAGGATCCGGACGGGAGAGGAGGTATTTGTATAAAGAAGGGGGGGAGGAAGAGGAGGAAGCGGAGGGAGCAGGGGCAGGTGGGGCGACATCCATGGCATCCTGGGAGGGGGAAGGAGGATGTGGTGGGGCCTTTTTGGGAGCATAGGAGGTGGCGGTGCCACTAGGGCGTTTAACGGCGGCAGAAGGGTGGGTGGTGACATGAGGGAAGGAAGCTATAGGGAGGTGGCGGGAACGGGCAGATCCCGGCGTGGTCGCAGCAGACGGCGCCGGAGATGGTGACGGTGAAGGCGACGGCGGAGGCGGTGACGGCGAAGGCGATGGGGAGAGTTGGGCGTGGGCAGTGGCCCGACGGGCCACCACCCTAGCTGGAGCTGGAGTAACAGGCTGGGGGAGTGGGGGGAAAAGATCAGAGGGAGAGGAGCGTGAGGAAGAAGTTGGAGAGGGGGGCGACAAAGAGCGAAGGGAGAGTGAGAAGAGGAGGGATGGAAAGAGGGGTGTGTGACTGGGCACACCATGTAATGGTGGTGGTGGCGGCAGAGGGGGACGTGTAGACTATGGCTGTGGTAGTAGTGGTCGTAGTGGTGGTGGGGGCTGACATGATGACAAGGATATAGAAACGTACACAGGACCAAAAGGAAAGGGGAAGAAGAAGAAGAAGAAGAAGAAGAAGAAGAAGAAAACTGGGGACAGACGAAGACGGACGAAGACGGACGAAGACCAGAGTCCCACGCTGCTGGCGCGGAAGCTGAAACTGACGCCGACGCCGATTGGCATGAATGCCGCAGCTGCTGCTGCTGGAGGGCGGGCTGGCTGGCTGGACGGCTGCTGCAGGAGGGGTGGCCGGCTGCTACAGGCTGGACCGCTGATGCTGGTTGGGACCGTTGCTGCTGCTCGGCTGGACCGCTGATGCTGGTCGGGACCGCTGCTGCTGCTGCTCGGCTGTACCGCTGGCTGGCTGGCCTGCACCTGCAAAACTACCGCTTCGATTAGTGCTGGAATGGCACAACCGAAGGGCAGTAACCTTGTGGAATACCGCCGGAGATCTGTCTGGACTAGGTTTTTTTTTCGTTATTGTAATTTTAAAACCTGTACAACAGGCAGGCTGGCAGCAGCGTTCTATGCTGCTCTTCAGCCAGAGGATACAATATGAGAAAAAACAGAAAGATTACACATAGGATACAGAACGGTGGGCAAGAAAACAGGTGACACAGAAAGGCAAACACGTAGCCGTTCACACTTGACGATAGTCCACAATTAAAACTGGTGACACGACGCACAAACACGGAAGATGGTGATGGCACAGGTGAACGATGGAGTGCGATGGTGAACACTGAACACTAAACACGACGGCACACACGAGACACTGATGGCGATGATCTCCGGCACGCGAAAGTCCACGTAGTGTGTGCGAGTCCGGGGACCTGCCAAGAGCGGAAGAAAGGTGAGGGGGGAGAGGGTGGGGAGGGGAGAACAAAGATGCCAATGGCTGAGGAGATGGGAGGAGGGGGAGAGGGACAGAGGAGGGGAAGCCCAGGGGAGGGGTGGGGAGAAAGGGATGAGGGAGGGAGGGTGCCCAAAGGAACAGACAGAGGAAGAGGGAGGGAGGATCAAAGTTGATAGGAGGGGTAGATGGAGGGGAGGAGGACATCATCAGGGAGGGGGAGCTGCCGGAAGCCACCTTGGGAGAGGGTAAGGAGGGTGGAGACATGGAGACCGGGTGGGACGTGAGAATACAGGCGCGGCAGCGGGCGGGGTTGGGAGAGGATGGGCGAGACAAGCGGGTGAGGAGGGTCGAGTTTGCGGGAGGTCCCTGGACTAGGTTTTTTTTTTTTTTTTTTTTTTTTTTTTTTCCTTTATTGTGATTTTAATACCTGTGACAAACAGGTAGGCCGGCAGCGGACCAAGTATGCCGCTCTTCGGCCTCAGAGTATACACAGAACAGAGATGAGTGAGATATAAAAACAATCAAGACGGCGGGGTACAAACAGTAGACAAAACAGAGTTAAAACGGAGTCGGTCACGTGCGTAGCACAATGGATAAAAGCGGAGAAACACGGTGCACAAACGCAGATGGCAGATGGCCACACGTGAACCAGCGGAGCACAAACGACGAAACACAAACACACTGCAGGAGAGTCGAGGCACAAACACATGCGATGGTCTTCGGCGTAGGACGATGAAAGTAACTGATGGAAGACAGCAGAGTCGTGGCCTGCCAAGGGGAAAAGGTGTGGGGAAGAGGAGAGAGAGGGGGAGGGGAAGATGCCAGTGGAGGAGAGGGATGGAGGAGAAGGGGGAGGGTAGGGGGAGTGGAAGCCCAAGGAGAAAGGGGAGGGGAGGGAGGGAGAGAAGGGAGAGAGGGTGCCCACAGGAAAAGGAGAGGAGAGGGAAGGTAAGGCTCAAAGTTGGTAGGAGGGGTAGATGGAGGGGAGGAGGGCATCATCAGGGAGGGGGAGTTGACGGAAGCCACCGAGGGAGAGGGTGTGGAGGGTGTAAAGATGGAGAGCAGGTGGGATATAGGAATGCAGGCGCGGCAGCGGGTTGGGGTGGGAGAGGATGGGAGAGACAAGAGGGTGTGGAGGATCAAGCTTGCGGGAGGTGTAGAGGATCCGTAACCGTTCGAGGAAAAGGAGGAGGTGCGGGAAGGGAATCAGGTCATAGAGGATCCGCGTGGGGGAAGGGAGACGGATGCGATAGGCGAGGCGGAGCGCATGGCGTTCTAGGATCTGAATGGACTTGTAGAAGGTAGGAGGGGCAGAGATCCAGGCGGGATGAGCATAGCAAAGGATAGGACGGATGAGGGACTTGTAGGTGTAGAGGATGGTGGAAGGGTCCAGACCCCATGTACGGCCAGAAAGGAGCTTAAGGAGGCGGAGGCGGGAGCGTGCCTTGGCTTGGATCGTCCGGAGATGTGGGTTCCAGGAGAGGCGACGGTCGAGGGTGACACCAAGGTACTTGAGAGTAGGTGTGAGGGTGATGGGACGGCCATAAATAGTAAGATAGAAATCAAGGAGACGGAAGGAACGAGTGGTTTTGCCTACAATGATCGCCTGGGTCTTGGAAGGATTGACCTTGAGCAACCACTGGTTACACCAAGTGGTGAACCGGTCAAGATAGGATTGGAGAAGGTGCTGGGAGCGTTGCAGGGTGGGAGCGAGGGCAAGGAAGGCAGTGTCATCGGCGTACTGGAGAAGGTGTAGGGGAGGTGCAGGTGGAGGCATGTCCGCCGTGTAAAGGAGGTAGAGAAGAGGGGAAAGGACGGAACCTTGGGGCACACCGGCGGAGGGGTAGAAGGTGTAGGAATCAGTGTTGTGGATGGTGACATAGGAAGGACGGTGGGAAAGGAAGGAAGCGACCAGACGGACATAGTTGAGAGGAAGAGCAAAGGTTTGGAGCTTGAAAAGGAGACCGGAATGCCACACACGGTCATATGCGCGTTCGAGGTCGAGGGAAAGGAAGATGGCGGAACGACGGGAATTGAGTTGTTCGGAGAGGAGGTGAGTGAGGTGAAGGAGGAGGTCATCGGCTGAGAAGGACGGCCGAAAGCCACATTGGGTAGGGGGGAGGAGGCGGTGTTGGTGAAGGTGCTTGTGTAGGCGGCGGGTAAGAATGGATTCCAGGACCTTGCTGAAGACCGAGGTAAGGCTGATGGGACGGTAGGAGGAGACAGCGGAAGGCGGTTTGTCGGGCTTGAGGAACATCAGGATCCGGGAGGTTTTCCACAGGTCGGGGTAGTAGCCGGTGGACAGGACCACATTGTAGAGCCTGGCCAATGTGGAGAGGAAGGAGGCAGGAGCTTCACGGAGGTGACGGTAAGTAACACGATCGTGACCGGGAGCAGTGTTGCGTTTAGGGCGAAGTGTAGCAATGATATCTTGAGTGGTGATTGGGGTATTTAGTTCTGTGTGTGTGATGTTGTCCAAGTACTGGAAGCCAGGAGCAAGCGGGGGGACAGAGGTATCAGTTCGATCACGGACATCAGGAAAGAGGGAATAATCGAACTGGGGATCGTCAGGGATGGTAAGGATATCGGAGAGGTAGGAGGCGACTGGACTAGGCCAGAGCGGGTCCCTATATACGAAACTGGAGGGAGCGGCTATTGGCCGCTTTCTGCACGTGGTGTAGCGGTGGCGCCCTCGCTGCGCGGAATAGCCGCCGCGGACGCGGAGCCCTCTACGGACTGGCCACGTCCATTTGTTCTGGCGCGTGTTCGACTTCCGCGCCGGGAGGCACTAGAAATGGTTCGCACGCTGATACTTGTTGATGGCCCAGCATTGAAATCTGTAGCAATTTGCGGAAGGGTTGCAGTTCTGTCACGTTGAAGGAATCTCTTCAGTCGTAATTGGCCCCGTTCTTGCGGGATATTTTTCCGGCGGCAGCGAAGTCGGAGATTTGATGTTGTAGCGGATCCCTGATATTCACGGTATACTCGTGAAACGGTCGTACGGAAAAGTTTCCACTTCATCGCTGCCTAGGAGGTGCTGTGTCCCATCGCTTATGCGCCGACTATAACACAACGATTAAATTCTTTATAACCTGCCATTGTAGGCGCTGCCGACCGCAGCGCCGTATTCTGCCTGTTTACACACCTCTGTATTTGAATACACATGCCTATACCAGTTTATTTGCCAATCGAGTGTATCTTTTGGAATGTGACTTGTGCGAACAGCTATTGCAAATGTAAGTGTATGTAAAAGCAAGGAAAACAAAATAATACTGTGTTTCTGATCGATGTGGTGATGTTTTGTAATTGTATTTGGTTTTCATATGAGAGCACTGTCTAGTCCTTTTACTAATAAGTTAAAATATTCTTTCCAGATTGATTACAACCAGCGACGTGTGGATATCATCTTATATACTTCGAAGGTTTATCGCTCTAACAACTGAGCTACTGAAAAGTATACGTGAAGTGGGTAAAACAACAATTTTCATTGAGAGTTTAATTGCTTTGAATGACGCTATCCTTCCTCGTAACAGTGGGAAATCATGTTCTGGAGGTAAAGCAATGTTACCTTCAGAGTGTGAGACTTTTTAATTAAGTTAGGCTAACTTGTGCGTCGACGTGGTGCCTTTTTGCCGGTACAGTGACACTACATTTTACGCATCTTCTCGTTCTCTGGAACACTAAAAAACAACTTTTCAGGTGTTTTTACAGATGTATTGGTACAGTTTAGCACTACACACCATTTGTAACCCATTTTCTGAAACGCAAATTCCAAAACAAGACGTCACAGGCAACACATGACTCAAATAGAGCGTTATAGCGGAATTTGAAAATACTCGAGTTTCGTTTCCGTTTTTATAAAGGAATATTCAAATTAAAGAGGAACAAAAACAGGAATCACATAATTAATCATTTGAGACGATTTCCAGAAAACAGTGTTGGGAGCAGTGTGGGACTCAAAAACTTGGACATATGGAGGTTTGGATCGATCCTGGAGATGTACTCTAACAGCCGAAGTAGTTACGGCTACAGTTCGCCATAAACGGGAAATCCGCTTTTGAGTCCTGGTCCGGCTCAGCTTATTGCAGATTAAAAAACAACCCTTTGTATTACAATTATTTATATTTCCTGACAAAAAATTGCTGAACAATTGTCCAATTCTGCCCCTTTTTATGGCCACACGATCTAATGTAAATAAAGCGAAATGACTGACGTCATCTACGTACCAAACACTAGAAGACACTAAAGATGAGTAGGAAGCCAATAAAGTAATGTATGAGTACAATATTAGTGATGTGCTGCATGATACAGTCACGTTGTGAGTGTGTAACGATGCAATACGAAATAAAACGATTACGTAAGGTCGATTGTAGGGAATGCGAATTGTCGATTTGGGTTTATTTGGAAATTTGTGTTAAGATGCTATTAGACCAAGCTGCTGAGGTCATCAGTCCCTGAGCTTACACACTTCTTAACCCAATTTAAACTAACTTACGCTACGGACAACACACAAACCTATGCCCGAGGGAGGACTCTAACCTCTGTCGGGGGCAGTCGAGCGAACCGTGACAAGGCGCCCAAGACCACCCGGCTACTCCGCGCGGCTTGGGTTTATTGGGAGAATTCTTGGGAAATGTAGGTCGTCTATCGAGGACACCGCGTACAGAACTGCGCGACCCATTCTTGAGTAGTAGCCGAGTGTTTGGAATCCCCACAATTTCAAATTAAAGAAAGACATCGAAGCAATACAGAGATGTGCTGCTAGTTTTGTTACCGGTCCGTTCGATCAGCACTCGAGTATTTCGGACGTATTCCGTAAACTCAAACGGCAATTCTTGAAGGGAAGAAGTAGTTCTTTTCGCGAAAAACTATTCAAAACTTCGTTGAAAAGTCGGCACCTATGTATGCATGTGATTGCTGATTTTTTCAACAACTATACCTGCAGTTGCTGAAGATGGATTATATATATATATATATATATATATATATATATATATATATATATATATATATATATATATATATATACAGTCGTTTCTCCCTCGCTCCGTTTGCGATGGAAAAGGAAAGGTAATGGCTAGCAGACACACAAGGTACCTTCCAGCATTGTGGTTTCCAGGCTACGTATGTAGATATAGACGCAGAAACCTCTGCAGTCGTCTTTAAACGTCGTGGTGTTGAAATCTCTGTACGACCACTGTGATTTATGTTTTCCAAGGTTGCCATTCACGATTTTAACGAATGATGGAACTGGTTGTTTTTTCGAATTCCTCACAACCGATCTCATCTCATGGAGGAGGGTTCCACCTTCAATGATTTCGACAATGTCTGAAAATTAAAGTAGGACCTTTCTTCTCACTGACGAAGAGATTGCACATATAGAAATAGTATTTGACAAATGCTAACATTCAAGAACAGTTACATTGCACAATGTTTTAAAAATTAAGGGCTGTATTTTCTCTTCGAGTAGATCTTAGTTTCATGACTAGGTCCCTTGTCAAATATAATTGCCATTACATTACTCTTTGTAAAAGGGAACTATAAAGTTTAAGGATATCTCTAATCCTTCATTAGATAAGTATCTAATTAGATTTAATGTTTAAATTTGTGGCTTTTATTGTAATGATTCAATCAGATTAACACACTCCGTTTACTCTTTATCTGGTTTAATTGTTGTTGTTGTTGTCTTCAGTCCAAAGACTGGCTTGATGCAGCTTTCCACGCTACTCTATCCTGTAGAATCCTCTTCATCTCCGACCAATTACTGCAACCTATATCCTTCTGAATCTGCTTACTATATTCATCTCTTGGCCTCCCTCTACTGATTTTAGCCCCGACGCTTCTCTACAGTACTAAATTGGTGATCCAGTGATGCCTCAGAATGTGTCCTACCAACCAATCCCTTCTTCGAGTCAATTTGTGTCACAAATTTCTCTTCTCCCCAATTCTGTTCAGTACATCCTCATTAGTTACGTGATCTCCCCGTCTAATCTTGAGAATTATTCTGTAGCACCAGATTTCAAAGGCTTCTATACTCTTCTTATCTAAACTGTTTATCGTCCACGATTCACTTCCACACATGGCTACACTCCATAGAAATACTTTCAGAAACGACTTCCTGACACTTAAATCTGTTCTCGATGTTAACAAATTACTCTTCTTCAAAACGGTTTCCTTGTCATCGCCAATCTACACTTTATATCCTATCTACTTTGACCATCGTCAATTATTTTACTGCACAAATAGCAAAACTCATCGACTAGTTTAAGTGTCTCATTTCCTAATCTAATTCCCTCAGCATCACCTGATTTAAACCGTCTACATTCCATTATCCTCGTTTTGCTTTTGTTGATATTCATCTTATACCCTGTTTTAAAGACACTGTCCATTTCGTTCAACTACTCTTCCAAGTCGTTTGATGTCTCTGACAGATTTACAATGTCATTGGCGAACTTCAGTTTTTATTTCTTCTCTATGGATTTTAATTCCTTCTCTGAAT
Source organism: Schistocerca gregaria (assembly GCF_023897955.1). Lineage (NCBI taxonomy): Eukaryota > Metazoa > Arthropoda > Insecta > Orthoptera > Acrididae > Schistocerca > Schistocerca gregaria. The sequence goes on from NC_064931.1 coordinate 46,907,532, forward strand.
TTTGCTTTTGTTTCCTTTGCTGCTTGCTCAATATACAGATTGAATAACGCCGGAGATAGGCTACAACTATGTCTCACATTCCCTTCTCAACCACTGCTTCCTTTTCGTGCCCTTCTACTCTTATAACTGCCACCTAGTTTCTGTAAAATTGTAAATAACCTTTCGCTCCCTGTATTTTACCCCTGTCAGCTTTAGAATTTGAAAGAGCATTCCGGTCAACACTGTCGAAAGCTTTCCCTAAGTTTACAAATGCTATAATCGTAGATTTTCCTTTCGTCAACCTATCGTTGATGAGAAGTTGTGGGGTCAGAATTGGCTCACGTGTTCCTAAATTTCTCCTGAATCCAAACTGATCTTCCTCGAGGTCAGCTTCTACCAGTTCTTCCATTCGTCTGTAAAGAATTCGCATTTTGCTACCGTGACTTATTAAACTGATAGTTCGGTAATTTTCTCATCTGTCAGCACCTGCTTTCTTTGGAATTGTAATTTTTGCATTGTTTTTTAAGTCTGAGGGTATTTCGCCTGTCTTATATATCTTGCTCACCAGATGATAGAGTTTTGTCGTGGCTGGCTCTCCCAAGGCTGTCAGTAGCTCTAAGGGAATGTTGTCTACTCCCGGGGCCTTGTTTCGACATAGGTCTTTCAGTGCTATGTCAGATTCTTCATGCAGTAGCATATCCCCCTTCTCATCGTCATGTACGTCCTCTTCCATTTCCATAATACTGCCCTCAAGTACATGTCCTTTGTTTAAACCCTTTATGTACTGTGAGACCTTAACTTTTCCCTGTGAATTGAATGTTCAAGTAATTTACGGGTTTGCTGCCGGGTGACGTCGTCGACCACCGCCGATATTTCGGCAGGAGCACACCCTGCCATTCTCAAGGCACAGCTGCAAGGAGGAAGCAATGTGCAAGGGAATTTAATACCTTGGCTCACAGTAGAGAAACAAGGAAGATACCACACACAGAACAAGTAACCGCAAAGTCTACACATAACCAAAGATAACCAACATCAGAAATATCGATAGTGACTATTAATCAACAGGTGAAGTAGCCCTAATTCTCTCCCTCTGGTTTTTGATAAGAGACAGAACCGGATTCCAAGTAGTATTTAGACAGAATCCACCACCTCTGTTTATAAGGTTGCTTGATAGTTTGGTTTCAACAGCTTCCTTAATGACACTATCCCAATAGCTGGACGTGCAAGCCAGAATCTCGGTGTTGTTGTATTCCATAGGATGACCGGTGTCAAGGCAATGTTCTACAATAGCGGATTTGCTCGGCTGTTGTAAGCGTGTGTGACGCTTATGTTCAATACACTGGTCTTCCACACACCTGATTGTCTGACCAAGATATGACATGCCACAACTGCAAGGAATACGATAGACACCAGCCTTGTGCAAATCAAGATTATCTTTTACGGACGCCAACAGGGCCTTAATATTAGAAGGTGGTCGAAAAACACGTTTCACATCATATTTCCGCAAAATACGGCCAATCCTGTTGGAAATGTTCAAATGTTCAAATGTGTGTGAAATCTTATGGGACTTAACTGCTAAGGTCATCAGTCCCTAAGATTACACACTACTTAACTTAAATTATCCCAAGGACAAACACACACAACCATACCCGAGGGAGGACTCGAACCTCCGCCGGGACCAGCCGCAGAGTCCATGACTGTAGCGCCCTAGACCGCTCGGCTGTTGGCAATGCTTCCTGCGTAAGGCAAAAGGTCAGTAGACTTAGGTGCCACTTCGTCAGTCACCCGTTGCACAGAATGCTGATAGCGCAACGCACGTTTGATCTCAGTTCATACCGATCCTCCACCCCAAGGCCGACGCCATGCACATTGATGTTGCAGCACCTTTCTGTTGCGGGCAAGCACACTCTGCTTAACACGTACAACTGCACCTGGGCAGAGGGCACATTTCCTGGACGCTGGCGTGAAGCCACCATCATACCCATACCTAAGCCCGGTAAGGACAAAAACCTTCCTTCTAGCTACCACCCCATGTCTCTCACCAGCTACATTTGCAAGGTGATGGAACGTGATTCGTGCCCGGCTGGTGTGGTGGCTCGAGTCTCGACATTTACTAACGAATTCACAGTGTGGATTTCGAGCACGGCTTTCTGCCGTTGAACATCTCGTTACTTTATCCACCCATATTATGGATGGTTTTCTGCGAAAATTCCAGATTGTGCCCTCGTTTTTCGATTTAGATAAGGCCTAGGACACCTGCTGGAGAACTGTATCCTTCATACTCTTTACACGTGAGGTTTCAGCGTGCACCTGCCCTGTTTTCTTTGGGCGACCAAGTTTTCAAGGTGCATGTGGGTTCTGCCTTGTCGGACACCTTTATCCAGGAAAATCGCGTGTCTCAGGGTTCCGTCCTGAGTGTCATCCTCTTTGCTATCGCCATTAACGCTAGGAGGACCTGTCTCCCGCCGGTCATCTCCGGCTCTCTTTTTGTAGACGATTTTTCCATCCATTGCAGTTCTCCACGAACCTGTCTCACTTAGCGGTGTCTTCAGCGCTGTGTTGGTCATCTTTACACCTGGAGCATCGACAGTGGCTTTCACGTTTCCCCTGACAAAACCGCCTGTAGGGATTTCTGGCTGCGCATATCGTTTCTCCCACCGTCTGTACATCTTGGGCCTGTTGTCCTTCCGTTCGTTGAAACTAAGAAATTTCTGGGCCTCGTGCTCGATAGAAAACTCTCTTGGTCCTCCCATGAGTCTTACCTGGCCGGTGGTCTCGCGGTTCTAGGCGCTCAGTCCGGAGCCGCGCGACTGCTACGGTCGCAGTTTCAAATCCTGACTCGGGCATGGATGTGTGTGATCTCCTTAGGTTAGTTAGGTTTAAGTAGTTCTAAGTTCTCGCGGACTGATGACCACAGATGTTAAGTCCCATAGTGCTCAGAGCCATTTGAACCATTTATTTCTTACCTGGCAGCCTGCTGTACGCGGTCCCTCAGTCTCCTACGTGTCCTCAATGGTACTTCCTGGGGTGCCGATCGAACCTCTCTCCTACGTTTGTATTGGTCCCTTGCCCGTTAGAAACTCGAATGGGCACGCCATCCCTCTTACGCCGTCTCAACACTATCCACCATCGTGACATCCGTTTGGCTACGGGCGCCTTTTACACCAGCCTAGCTGAGAGTCTGTACGCTGAAGCTACTGAACTACCACTGTCCTACCGTCGTGACTTCCTCCTCAGCAGGTATGCATGCCGTTTGTCTGCCATGAGGGGCCACCCCTCCTATGCCTCCTTCTTTGATGATTCCCTTGATCGTCAGTATGGGGCTCGTCCCTCTTCTCTGTTACCTCCTGGAGTCCACTTTAGCCACTTACTACGGTGGCTTAACTTCACACTCTGTGCAACGTTCCCGGTGGGTGTGAACCCTTCCCCACCTTGGCTTTCTGAAGTGGCCCATGTTAACCTTGGCCTTGATTCGCTTCCTAAGGACACTACTCCAACCCCGATTTATCCTCTCCAGTTTCACGACCTTCACGTGGAACTTCGCGATAGTACCTTTGTCTACACTGATGGCTCTCGGACTGACAATGGGGTCTGGTGTGCCTTCGTCATGGCACCCGTGTCTTTCGATATCGGCTTCCGGCACACTATTCAGTATTTACAGCTGAGCTCTTCGCCCTGTCTCAGGCCACGGAGTACATCGGCGACACAGCCTTTCCAATTGTGTCATCTGCTCAGACTCCCTCAGTGCCCTCCAAAGTCTATGTGCGCTGTACACTGCTCATCCCTTAGTGCAACGGGTGCAGGAAAACTGTCACTTGCTCTCTCTTCGTGGAACCATTGTCTTATTTCTGTGGGTCCCTGGTCATGTCGGTCTGCCAGGAAACGAGGCTGCTGACGTTGCTGTCAAGGCTGCAGTCCTCGTACCTCATCCCTCGAGTCCCTGTATTCCCTCCGATGATCTCTGCGTTACCATCTGTCAGGATGTGGTGTCCCTTTGGCATCGCCAATGGTCTTCCCTTCACGGGAATGAGCTTCGGCTCATTAAGCCTCTCCCAGCGCCTTGGACGACCTCCTCTCGGCCCTCCTGCGGGGAGGAAATTATTTTAACTCGGCTGCGTATTGGGCACTGCCTTTTTAGTCATCATCATTTGTTAAGTGCCGCTACCGCACTACTTTGTACACATTGAACTCAAATTTGAACTGTGCAGCACTTGTCCCTTTTTTAACAATTTACGTTCCATCTTGGGTATCCGTCTGAATTATCAGCCGTTTTAGCGAATGACACGCGGGCTGTTGACAGCGTTTTACTTTTTATCCACCGAGCAATATGGCGAAGGCCATTTAATTTTTAGTTTTGGACCTCCATTTCTGCATGGTGCTTTTTTAGCCCTTTTTTCACGTGCCGTCTCCTATTCTGTCCATTGGGACTGGCGTATAGTCGTTTAACTCCTCTCTGTGTTCGTGTTCTATAGTTTTGACTTGGGCGCGTGTGTCCCCAGTGCGCCCTAAAGCAAAACAAAACACAACAATCTTCCGCCTTTGAAATGCATGCCTGAAGTACAAAGTGTTGATCCACAATAATGCCATAGATGTCGCAAGTAATGTAGCTCACTGACAATTTCATCGGCTTTATGAACACACTGAGTTCAAGTAGCAGAACTCAGAATAGTATTTGTTGTTGATTATCTGAAGATCATAAAAAATACATCCCTTGTAAACTGTATGCACATCCAAAAAAACGTCGTCACATATATACAATGATGAGACAAAACATTATGGAGAACTGCTTAACAGTTTGTTTGCCCGTCTTTAGGACGAAATACATCAGTGGTTCTGCGTATCAGGGATCCCACAGTTGGTTGGTAGGTTTGTGAAGGTATGTAGCATTATATATCTACACTCAGGTCGTATAATTCACGCTGATTTTCGTGCGCGGTAATGGCGCCCTTTAGCGACCCAGATGGATTCCATAGGATTTACATCAGGCGTATTTGGTAGCCGAGGCATCAACGTGAGTTCTCTATAACGCTCCTCAAATCACCGTACCACGGTTCTGGCTCAGATACACGGACAGTTACACTGCTGAAAGATGAAATCGCCGTCGGGAAAACGATGAAGGGATGCAGGTGGTTCGCAGCTATCTGTGTGTCTTCGATTACTATCACAAATCCCAAGCAAGCGCAGGAGAATGTCTCCCATAGCAGAACACTGCGCACACCAGCCTGCGTACGTTGCGCACAGCACGTTTTGACGGCGTTTGTGGAGACGACCATCGACCTTGTGCAGCAAAAATGTTTGAAGAGCCGAAATGTTTCCATTGATCTACGGTCTAATCCCGATGGTCCCGTGCCCACTGCAATCGTAACTGACGATGTAGTTCGGTAAACATATGAACACGTAGGTGTTGGTCTGCTGAGAATCTCCGTGCTCAGCAGTGTACGATGAACGGTGTGCTCCGAAACGCTAGTACATGCTCAAGCATTACGGTCTTTAGGCAGAGATGCCACAGATCACTATCTGTCCTACTTTACAGAGCAAACAAACCTCCGAACCCCAACCATTTAGCGCCTACTGGTAGTTCCACTGTCTACCTCTTTCCGTAGATGCTCACGACAGTAGCACGTGAACAATCGACTAGCTTCGCCGTTTCCGAGATACTCGTTGACAGACTCAGCGTAATAATAATCTTCTCTTTATCAAATCCGCTGATCACAATGTATTTTCCCATTTGCAGCCGATATCTTCGATAGTGTGATCCATCGTCCGCATCTGTTCTGCTTAAGTGCTTCTTTATCGCTTCATGTGTCCGCAGCGCCGCCAGGAGGCATCCAACGCGGTGGGCAGTCGTCATATGTTTTAGCTGATCAGTGTATGTATATTGATGGAAAAAATTGAAACGCCAAGTAGGAGTTGTGGAACATAAGCGAAAGCTGGTAGGCATTTTGCTACATCTGAACGATGATGTCCGTTCACTAAGAGGATGCAAATCAGATTTGGTTTAAAAACACGCTGTAACCGTCGTGAGCGTTAGTTACCTTGTAAGTAGGCTGTTTAGGTTTTTATATTGGTAACGCCACGTAGCGCTCTGTATGAAAATCATTGGCTGTGCTGTGTGCAGTCTGTGGCTGGTTTGCATTGTTGGAATAGTCGCTATTGTAGTGTTGGGCAGTTGGATGTTAACAGCGCGTAGCGTTGCGCAGTTGGAGGTGAGCCGCCAGCAGTGGTGGATGTGGGGAGAGAAATGGCGGAGTTTTGAGAGCGGATGATCTGGACTTGTGTCCATCAGAGACAGTAAATTTGTAAGACTGGATGTCATGAACTGATATATATATATATATGATGTCTTTTGAACACTGTTAAGGTAAAGACATTGTTTGTTCTCTATCAAAATCTTTTATTTGTTAAGTATGCCTATCAGTAGTTAGTGCCTTCAGTAGTTTGAATCTTTTATTTAGCTGGCAGTAGTGGCGCTCGCTGTATTGCAGTAGTTCTAATAACGAAGATTTTTGTGAGGTAAGTGATTCATGAAAGGTATAGGTTATTGTTAGTCAGGGCCATTCTTTTGTAGGGATTATTGAAAGTCAGACTGCGTTGCGCTAAAAATATTGTGTGTCATTTTATTGATGATCAGAATAAGTAAGGAAAGAAATGTCTGAGCACCTTCTGTTTTGCTGAGCTGTTTGAAAATCAAATAATGTAAGAGGTTTATCAGCACAATCATTCATAAATAACGGTCAGCTATGTTCCGCTGTTGTAATCCAGCATGCCCTGGGTACCTGTACAACACAACGAATGCACATTCCATTCAACATTTTGGAGCATTCATCGGTTATTAATGTACCAACATCGCTTACTCGCATTGCAGGCGCGTGATATGGCAAGGAAGGTGTACAGCTGTGGAGACGCATGCGAAATCATTCTAGCGACGGTAAGGGCGGAAACGGGAAAATCCACTGACAATAGCGACTTTCACGAAGGGCAGACTGTTATAGCTCGGCGCCTGGGAAAATCGTCTCGAAAATGGCAAAGATGGCCTGCTATGTGTGTGCTACTGTCGCGAGCAGCAACCATAGAAAGTGGCTGAAGAACGGTGAAACCACACGGAGGCGACAAAGTGTTGAACGCCCACGCCGCATTACAGAACGTAGACTCCGAATAAAATGCTATAGGCGGCGACTTTTGGCAGATCTGCTGGAGCGAGCACAACTGTTTTGAAGTACACTGTTTACCGCACATTGTTCGCAGAGGCTCCTGAACGTGTCCTCGTGTTGACCCAACGACGTCCTCAATCACTACTCCTTATAGCTTCCACAACGAAAATCTCTCTCGAAATCTGACAGGAACTTCAAAAGGACTCTCGTCGTATGTGAAGTACACCAGCGGAAAGACACGATCAACTGCTTCACTGCGCTATAATAATGGCGATGTCACGGATGAAGTGCCATTAAAGCAGAGTTACTAAATACAGTTTTCCAAAATTCCTTCACCACTGACGACGAAGGAAATATTTCAGAATTTGAATCTGGTACAGATTCCAACATGAGAATCTTAGAAGAACTAGGTATCCTCGGTGTATCGAAGCAGCTTAAATCACTTAATAATGGCAAAGCCTCCGATCCAGATTTTGTACCAGTCAGGTTCCTTTCACAGTATGTTGATACAATAGCTCAATAATTAGCAATCACATACAACCGTTCGCTCGTAGATAGATCCTTACCCAAAGACTGGAAAGTTGCACAATTCGTACCAATACCCAAGAAAGAAAACAGGAGTAATCCACCGAATTACAGACCGAAATCGTTAACGTCGTTTTGTAGTAAGATTTTGGAATACACAATGCGTTCTAACATTGAGTTACCTGGAAGAAGGAAGGGACATTGGATTTAACGTCCCGTCGACATGGAGGTTATTAGAGACGGAACCAAAGTTTGGATTATGCCAAGATACCCCGAAGCGATTTAAGGAAATCACGGAAAACCTAAATCTGGATTATCGGACGGGGTTTGAACCGTCGTCCTACAGAATGCGAGTCCAGTGTGCTAATCACTGTCCCACCTCGCTCGGTAGTTACCTGGAAGAAAACGATTTATTGACAAACGCACAACACGGATTCAGAAAATATCGTTCTTGGGTAACTCAAATAGCTCTTTATTCTCACGAAGTAATGTATGCTATCGAAAGGGGATGTCAAACTGCTTCGTAATTTTTAGATTTCTAGAAGGCTTTTGACACCGTTTCTCACAAGTGACCTTTAGTCAAATTAAGTGCCTGAGGGGTATCGCATCAATTATGCGACTGGATCAGTGATTTCCTGTCAGAAGGGTCAATGTACGTAGTATTGGGCCAAAATTCAACGAGTAAAACAGAGCTGATATACGGCTTTCCCCAAAGGGACTGTTACCGGCCCTCTTTTGTTCCTGATCTAAGTAAAATATTTAACAGACAATCTGAGCAGCCTTCTTAGATTGTTTGCAGATGATGGTGTCATTTGCCGTCTTATAAACTCAAAATATTATAAAAACAAATTGTCAAATGATTTAGGCACAGTATCTGTATGGTGCGAAAAGTGGCTACTTGCTCTAAATGATGAAACGTGTGAAGTCATCCACATGAGCACTAAAAGGAATCCACCATATTTCAGTTACTGGAAAGCGAAAAAAAGACTACGATTTGTTGACAGAAAATGCTACAGGTCTACTAAAGAGACCGCTTACGTTATACTTGTCCGCCCTCTTCTGGAGTACTGCTGTGTGATGTGCGATCCGCATCAGACAGTATTGACAGAGGACTTCGAAAAAGTCCAATTAAGGGCATCTCGTTTTGTATTATCACGAAATGGGCGAGAGAGTGCCACCTATATGACACGCGAACTGGAGTGGCAACCATTGAAACAGAGACGTTTTTCGTAGGAGCAGAACCTTCTCTTGAAATTTCAGTCACCAGTTTTCTGCTCAGAGTGTGAAAATATTTCATTGGCGCCCGCCTGCATAGGAAGGAATGATCGTCATAACAAAATAAGAGAAATCAGAGCTCGGACGGAAAGATTTAAGTGTTCGTTTTTTCGCGTGCGCTGTTAGAGGGGAACGGTAGAGAAATAGCTTGAAGGTCGGTCGATGAACCCTCTGCCAGGCACTTAATTGCGAATTGCAGAGTAATCACGAAGTCGTAGATGTACTACTGCAGTGGGTACTAGATCATAGAAACTGAACCGTGGGTCAGTGGAAATGTGTTGTATGCTTGGATGAATCACAAATTTGTGACACCAGGTCGATGGTCACGTTCCTATGCGCCATCATTCAAATGTACGGCTGTTCGAAACATGCACCAAGCCACTGTCACAGGCTAGCGGGGACAGTATTAAGCTGTGGGGGACATTCACCAGCACTTTCTTGGGACCTGTGGTAGTAATCGAAGGCACTTTGACAGGTGTGGATTACGCAAACTTTACTGCGGAGTACCTACATCGTTTTACGCTTGATAGCTTCCCTGAGATGGGTGAGATTTCATTTATATGTTCATCTTGGAATTTCTTGCACTTCAGGTGTTGTTCTATAATGTTTATAGTTTCTTCTGTAGGTATGTTTGTGTACATGGATGATATGTCAAAAGATACCAGTTTTGCAGTTGGGGGGATGTTGACATTCGTAATTTTCTCTATTATGTCTCCTGTGTTGTTGAGGTGGTGTATGTGTGTATGTGTGCGGTGTATGTGTATGTCTTATATAGGAATGTGTGCATGTATCTCCCTAGAAAGTAAGATGGGGCTTTGGGCCTGACTGGGATGAGGGGTTTGTGGACCTTTGGAAAGCTTCTTAAGAGTGGAAGATGTACATATAAATGAAATCTCATCCACCCGACTGGTACCGATATGTGGATGTCATAACCTGTCGTGTAGATGAAACACATAACAGGATAGAAGAGCTACACAGTAACATCAACACAGTACACCCACAAATCCACTTGACAATGGAAATAGAAAACAACAAGAAACTAAATTTCTTGGATCTTACAATCACAAGAACAACCACCAAAATGAATTCCCATCTACAGAAAACCCACATCCACAAGTACTGTTATCCACAGCTCATCCAGCCACCCGACAGTACATAAATATGCGTTTCACACACATGCTTCACAGGATAAACAGAACACTTCTTAAACCAGAAAAATACACACAAGAACTAAATATAATCAAACAAATTTCTGTTGAAAACGACTACAAAACAGACATCATAAACAAACTGAACAACAAGGTAAAACAGAAACATACAGTACACACGGACAACACAGCAAACCACATCACTTCAGAAAAGAGAGAGAGATGGTACACACTAACATACAATAACAAAATATTACATAGAATAGGAAAAATCTTGAAAAAGCAAGGGATCCCAGTAACGTTCAGGAGAAACAATGCAGTTCAGAAAAGACTAAGACGAGTCAGAGAAACCTCAGACAAATTCAGTAACCCTGGAATATATCAACTCGCTTGCAACTCCTGTCAGACCCACTACATAGGACAAACCAGGAACGTACCTACAGCTTTTGCATGGGGGGAGGGGGGGGGTGGAGATCCAACACTATCATTTAGGAAGGGAAACCTGTCCTCGCCCACCACATAAAAAGGTTTTGCTGTTAACGCCAATAGAGTCAATCAAGCAGAAATTAAAAAACCCACAAATACGTTAGCATCCATATTACATGCGGGTAAAACTGTAGAGAAACACTAATTGATCCAAGGTTCTTTAAATAAAACATATGTATTGTAGCTGTTGAGGTATTTATTTATGAAAAAGCAACTAATTGTAAGCTAACATTGGAGGTAATTATATATTTTTGAATATCATTATTAATCATTTATATTAAGCAATAATATTATTATATTAGTTTTTGTATTTAAATTGTGACCCTATGGCATTTTGCTGTAACTTCAGGTCGTTTGTTAATTTAAAAATAAACATTAATTACTTTAAGTTAAAGTATTATATTTAGCCTTTTACATCTTGCTGCAAACTTACTAGAAATTTCTTCACAATCTAGTTGCACCGCCAGGGGTGCAAAACTTTTTTATCCGCCACTGTTTGTCACATTTACTTTTCAGCTAATGAACAGTCACCATTTTTGCTGGCAAAAAAAGCTATTTCAACATGGACAAAGTTGCAACCATTATTCAATATTAAAATTCATAAAATTATATCACACTGTACAATCTCAGTGATCGTAGTGTCATGATTAGGTACCACAAAAAGAGAGATCCAAAAGAATCACACGCTTTCTATGTTTATATTGGCCATGGAAAAATTATTTTAGAAAAACTATAAGAAATTTTCAATAAGTGATTGACTAATTCTGTATGTTGAGATTTACACTGCCAATACGTGTGCCTGTTACTACATGAAATTTCATGAACATCAGATTAACATGTTTCAAGAGTTCTGACGTGAGTAGTTCCTATGGAAAATGCCCATAATCCAGGAAATTGTTGCTATAAATATAAATAGAAAATAGTTATTAAACATTACAACCAAATTCTCTCATATAATAGCCTAACGCAGAATTAAACTAGAAAAAATTGGTATAACGTATCTTGCGATTGGCCCATTTGTTCACTTGGAATTAAATGTTAAACTAGAAGGTTCTTCCTTATTTTTTACAAAACTGCGACTCAAAATCATATAGCCCTTTTTATAATGGTAAATAGGAGACTGGCCCTTCTTTACTTCATCCTCAGTTTTCCTGGATGGTCCCGCTTCTTCATGCTGAGATTCCGCGTCACGTGGTGACATGCCACTCCCTTTTGAAAGAAGTGCATCAGAATTATGTATCTCTTTTTCAGAAAAGCCGTTTTTTAACAACTAAACACACGCACGCACAGTTTAAGCTGGCTTAACACACGACGCCCGAAACTTCCTCACTCTAATTGTGACTGCCCAAGGCGAAGCGACAGAACATACTGGATTGGTTCCGTACAGTGTTGCGAGCCTAAAATAAGTTATTCCGCTACGAGCACATCCATATTCCACTACAGTTTCAAATGTAATTTATGATATAGTCTACATAGTTCTTCACGATATACAGGCTAAATAAATAATTTAAGCTATAAACAAATATATTCCATATCTTTCCAGCTGGGGCATTTAACGATCAGCGGCAGCTAGGACGACAGTGTCCAGTGATGGACCTGGCTTCATTCAAATAGTTGCTGATAATATAGTAATTGTAGTTCGATGCGACAGGAAATATTCCTCTTTATACGGAATCTGAACTGGCTAAAGGGTAAGGAGTTAATTTATACGGTTTTTTTTTGTAGCATTGTGTGTGTGAAATGTTTCAATGTTTATTAAAATCACAGTGAAATGTATTAATTTGTTGATGAAGCAGTATTTTGATCACCTTCAATTCTCATATAATAATTGATACGGAAATGTTCCTCAGTAATTGTGTACGAAATATAATAATGATCACGAACGGTTCTTGTTTTGTAACTTAACGTTTCTGCGAGTAGCTTGATAAGTCTTTTAGTTTTAATGTCTGTCATCATGGAGAAAGACTGTTCGGTATCAAATGTTCAAATGTGTGTGAAATCTTAGGAGATTTAGCTGCTAAGGTCATCAGTCCCTAAGCTTACCGTTGTTTGCTGTGAAAATTTACGAGGGTTTTACATTTCGCCAAAGAAAGTTGAATTCCGTTACATTTTTATCAATTTCAGAATTTCGCCGCTACGCCACGAAGACCAAAAAACTCCAATACGCGTAGCGGAATTCCGCTACGGTTGCCAAGATTGCACTCACTTCCGTTGCACACATAGTGAGGGTGGGGGTAGACACTACGCCGCAGGGCACAGCTATTTTTTTGCAGCGTCCACGGCTTGTCACTACGTCAACCAAGCGCAGTGCGTGGCTATTTTGTGGCACGGGGTTTCTAAAGCGCGTATTCTTCTAATATTGGCGTTTTTTGTGTACACTAAGGAAGGGGGGAGGGGGGGGCGTCCGGACCTCCTGGACGCCTCCCTTATATACGTCCGCGGGACAAACAAGCAGAAATTTCCGAACGAGGTACACTGAGCACATGAGAACTCTAAAAAGTGACAGCACACATTCAACTTTTGCAGAACATCTAATGAACAAAAACCATAACCCCACTAATATTGAAAACGATCTACGCATTCTGAGAAACAGCAACAGTCTATACCGAGAACTAAGAATAGAAGAAAATTACTATATACAAAAGGCTATAGTCGAAGGGAAAAATGTAATAAATGAAAACATAACGCTCTGCAGCAACTCACTCTTTACCGCTTTGAGAGAACTGACCAAGGACACAGAACAGAAAGCACACACACGCAAAAGAACCACTTCCCCATCACACACAGAGACATAAATAATGTACAGAAGTCGTAATTCGCGCTACAGTTTTTCATAGCCTTTCTCGCCACATGCGATACTCCTCTCGCGACACACGCGAACAGCAAGATGGCGTAATATTCTGGATCAGAACAAAAGTGCAAAAGTTTTGTTTTTCTGTCTATAAAAGCAGCCACATAACATGCTGTAACATACAATAAGTAAGGTAGTATGAACGTATCAATAGAAAACTATATTTCAAAGGCCGAATTGTAAAAATGTAATAATGTTTTACTGTGTTTCCAAACCATGCCATTTTCTGCATGTTTTAGATTTAAAAAAAACACTGATGATAGTGATATTTGTCGCCGAAACTAGTTTGGGATAATAAAGAAATGAACGAATAACAAGGTGTTTTGCATCAAGGTGGACTCAATTTCTGATATTACTGTATTCATAGACTTCTATACTGGGCTTTTTGAGTTAAAACAAGTTACTCAAAATACTTCGGGTATTTCGTGCCATGGAGCTTTACTTAACAAGATTAAATGATTTTTTCCGACCTACTCATGAACTCGGTTTTATCGCCTAAGAGCCTTGTTCACTGCTGCTGGTCTGCAATGGCAATGTTACAAAACCTCCGAATTCCACATTTTCTCTGACCACTGCGTCCCACATTGCAAGCTATTGTCTATAATTCACGTTAAAGCCATTTACACGTTGGTATTTCTCTTTAATTCATCCCTCCTCGTGCAATAACCACTGTTTTATGACCACAGGGGATGTGTAAGTTAACATCATCTTGTTGATGGTCGTATCAAATTAACGTGGTCGAACGTATCTTTCGGCCAGAGAGTTTCAGACGTTGCATCCCTCCGACTTCACTAAGCTTCACCGTACCAGTCGTGAACATTCAAAAACAAGTTTGTTACGTTTTTACTTCAAATCAAGGTCAAAGGTCGTGATACATGATTCATTTTTAATCAAGTAAAAACGTCTGACAAATAATAAAAATTTACTTATACATATTAGGTTCGTACAGTTCTCCAAAAACCGAAGAACTGGTGTTTCCGATTATCCGGCTAATGCACAGGGAGGTCAGAAACAGTTTGAAATGCTTGCAAGGGTTGGTTGTGCTGAGAAATAACTGTTAAAAAAAATTCTATGCTTGTGCCGTTTCCGGGTTAATTAGCATTGATGTTAGTCAGTCACAAAAGTGCAAAAGTTTTGTTTTTGTGTGTATAAAAGCAGCCACATAACATGCCTCTTCACAGAGGAAGACTGCACTGTAGTGCCTTCTCTAGATTGTCGCACAGTTGACAAAATGGTAGATATCGAAATAGACGACAGAGGGATGAAGAAACAATTGCAATCGCTCAAAAGAGGAAAGCCCGCTGGTCCTGATGGGATACCAGTTCGATTTTACACAGAGTACGCGAAGCAACTTGGCCCCCTTCTTGCAGCGGTGTACCGTAGGTCTCTAGAAGAGCGAAGCGTTCCAAAGGATTGGAAAAGGGTACAGGTCATCCCCGTTTTCAAGACGGGATGCCGAACAGATGTGCAGAACTATAAACCTATATCTCTAACGTCGATCAGTTGTAGAATTTTGGAACACGTATTATGTTCGAGTATAATGTCTTTTCTGGAGACTAGGAATCTATTCTGTAGGAATCAGCATGGGTTTCGAAAAAGACGGTCGTGTGAAACCCAGCTCGCGCTATTCGTCCACGAGACTCAGAGGGCCATAGACGCGGGTTCACAGGTAGATGCCGTGTTCCTTGACTTCCGCAAGGCGTTTGATACAGTTCCCCACAGTCGTTTAATGAACAAAGTAAGAGCATATGGACTATCAGACCAATTGTGTGATTGGATTGAAGAGTTCCTAGATAACAGAACGCAGCATGTCATTCTCAATGGAGAGAAGTCTTCCGAAGTAAGAGTGATTTCAGGTGTACCGCAGGGGAGTGTCGTAGGACCGTTGCTATTCACAATATACATAAATGACCTTGTGGATAACATCAGAAGTTCACTGAGGCTTTTTACGGATGGTGCTGTGGTATATCGAGAGGTTTTAACAATGGAAAATTGTACTGAAATGCAGGAGGATCTGCAACGAATTGACGCATGGTGCAGGGAATGGCAATTGAATCTCGATGTAGACAAGTGTAATGTGCTGCGAATACATAGAAAGAAAGATCCTCTATCACTTAGCTACAATATAGCAGGTCAGCAACTGGTAGCAGTTAATTTCATAAATTATCTGGGAGTGGGCATTAGGAGTGATATAAAATGGAATGATCATATAAAGTTGATCGTCCGTAGTGCAGATGCCAGACTGAGATTCATTGGAAGAATCCTAAGGAAATGCAATCCGAAAACAAAGGAAGTAGGTTACAGTACACTTTATCGCCCACTGCTTGAATACTGCTCACCAGTGTGGGATCCGTAACAGATAGGGTTGATAGAAGATATAGAGAAGATGCAATGGAGAGCAGCGCGCTTCGTTACAGGATAATTTAGTAATCGCGAAAGCGTTACGGAGATAATAGATAAACTCCAGTGGAAGACTCTGCAGGAGAGACGCTCAGTACGGGCTTTTGTTGAAGTTTCGATGACATAACTTGGCCGAGGAGTCAAGCAGTATATTGCTCCCTCCTACGTATATCTCGCGAAGAGACCATGAGGATAAAATCAGAGAGATTAGAGCCCACACAGAGGCATACCGAGAATCTTTCTTTCCACGAACAATACGAGACTGGAATAGAGAGGAGAACCGATAGAGGTACTCAAGGTACCCTCCACCACACACCGTCAGGTGGCTTGCGGAGTATGGATGTAGATGTAGATGTCAGTCACGCAGTTGCGCGTGCTAATTCGAGCAACCTGCCAGATGCAGTTAGTGTCAGTTGTTCTCATGGCGTAGATGACTGCTCAGCCTTTGGCCCGGGTTCGAACGTTACTGCTGTCCCACGTCCAGTTTTTACATCGCTTTCTTGTTCGGCTTTTAGGAAACACACGTTTGGCTACACAGGCTGCTTGAATTTCCCCTCGTAACGTCCTGACTGGCTAACTTTAACCCAAATTAACTCGGAAACGGCGGAGCTTACCAAAGTTTTTCTTAACAATTATTTCTCAGCACAAATTTCCCTCCAACACCCTTACAAGCTTTTTAGACTGTGAATCACCATGAGTTTGAAGCTTTTTTCTGTTTTTACTTTAACAATAACATATGTTTTTGGGCGGGGTCCACGTTTAGCAAAACACTTTATGCTGTATTACGTTTTTACAGGGTCTGCTTTTCTTCACAGTTTGTCATCTGCAACTATGTACAACTTCATGTAGTCAAAATATTTACGGAAAAATTACGATTTCTAAGCTGTTATGGCTAGGCCTGAAATTAATAATTTATGTGAAAAGTTGTGCGTGTGTGTGTGTGTGTGTGTGTGTGTGTGTGTGTGTGTGTGTGTGTGTGCGTGTGCGTGACCAAACGCGGGCAGGGTGTTCTTTGAGGACAGGGGACACAGTTTCATTGCAGAGAGCTGTGTATTCATTTATTACTTGCTTTCCTTCAACTATGGCTTTTTGTATTTGATAATTTTCTTCAATTATTAGTGGAGCCTGATGCTGCATCTGTGAATTTTCAAATAAGTATTGATGTCTGTTGGGCTATGTTCATTGTCCATAAGGTGTTCAGCAAATGTGGAATGACAGCTGTTACTTCTTAATGCTCTTCTGTGTATCTGGTATCATAGTTTCTGCTTGTCTGTCCTATTTAACATATTTACAGTCCTGACACGTTGTGTTGAGTTGTGTGTCCTGTAGGCTCTTTTTAGCCCTTGTCCGCCCCCGATAGCTGAGTGGTCAGCGCAACAGTATGTCAATTCTAAGGGCCCTGGTTCGATTCCCGGCTGGGTCGGAAATTTTCTCCGCTCAGGGACTTGGTGCTGTGTTGTCCTAATCATCATCATTTCATCCCCATCGACGCGAAAGTCACCGAAGTTGCGTCAAATCGAAAGATTTGCACCCGGCGAATGGTCTACCCGCGGGAGACCCAAATCACACGACTTTTACATTTACTTTAGCCATAGTTTCTTGAGTATGTTGTCTATTCTGTGGACTGCTTTGTTGTTGTAGGTGAGAGTGAACCACTTGTTTGTTGTTGTGGGTGTGTCTTGTTCATGTGTACTCGTTTGTGTGTTCTGTGTGTTTGTAAGTTGGTGAGAAGGCTTTTGTGTCTGTGTGTTGCGTGTCTTTTCTAATTTGTTTTAATTTTGTGGTTCAGTTTATTTATAGTGTTCGTATCATCTCCATGTGTTTGTATCATGTTATTTTTAGACTGTTTCTGACCACTCTGTATAATTAGGAAATTATGTCGTCGCAGGGTGGTGGACGACTGATTTTTTAGTTATTTCTTACGTAATATTAGTTTTGTGGGGATGAGGAGGATGAAAAGCGATCAGAAGTATTATACCATTGTTGCCGCTCTCTCTCTTTCTGCCCTTCGCTTTCTCTCTCATCCCCCCCCCCCCCCCACCCCTCACCCAACGTCACCTCACCCCTTCCACTCATTTTCTTTTTACAGAGTCAGTAATTTCATTCTTGTTGTGGTTCGTCTCCACAGACTGTCGGATGGCATTCCTCACAGGAGCCAAGAAACTAGAGAAATCCTCCGTGCCAAGCACAGTGGACTAAAACTACCTTACGAGCGGCATGTTTTTACCATCTACCCTTAGCTTCTTTCCCTCCTTCGGGGCTGACACTAAATGTATGTTCGCATAATGAAGATGTATGATATACAATAGTGCCTGTAATTTTGAGTTGCAATACTGGCTATTATGTTAATCTGTTACCTAGTAATCGGGAGCCCTACCTATTCTAACGGAAAGATATCAGTTTCTAGATAGTTTGCTTTGCCGCATAGTAAATTAGCCTTGTTTCCAGCAACCTTCAGCCTGTGTTCACACGAATGCTATATTGTGAGTGGAGTTTTTTAAGCTGCAGCTTTCTGTAAGAAATGTGCATTTACCAGCAGCTACTATGAGGATGCAATAGCGTCAGTGGTTTTTGTACTCCGTCTAAACCTCTCTCGTAATCGCTTTCATTCCAGAAAACTCGCGCCGGCCGCTGTGCCCGAGCGGTTCTAGGCGCTACAGTCCGGAACCGCGCTGCTGCAGGTTCGAATCCTGCCTCGGTCATTCGGGCATGGATGTGTGTGATGTCCTTAGGTTAGTTAGGTTTAAGTAGTTCTAAGCCTTGGGGACTGATGACCTCAGATGTTGTCCCTTAGTGCTCAGAGCCATTTGAACCAGAAAACTCGCCACTGAGGTCGTCTCTTCGAAGTATCCACGTTACTATTTTGCATAATAGTAGCCTCTACAGGAACTGGTGAAAACTGTCGTTAGAAAATTTGATTATACTTGTTATCATCAACACTGCCTGTACCTCAATGATCTTACCACCGACTGAGACTTACTGACAAAGATACAGGTACAATGATATTTGATTTTTCTCAACTTTTGATAGGGAATGTGTTCTTGTTAGAGAACATGACAGACTAACCGTCTGATCATACAATTAGCAGACGTACTGGGATACAAACAAAGCAACATGTTGTTGCAGTTTGATGGACATTTGGGCCGCAACTTCGTGGTTATGCTACGGCGACACAGTTACGATGATGATACGAATTATTTCGATACAGTGGATGCGTCTACCTTCAAGGAAAATGGCGCAAGTGTAAATGCTGATATAATGGTTAAAATACGTGTTTCTCTTCAGTCTACAGAAATCAGCTCATACAGCCAGTCAAGACTCAGTAAAGACGTAGATATTTTCTGAAAAGAGCAGTTGCAATCACGATGCTCCGTATACATCCATCCGCTCGATACAATTTGAAACGAGACTCGTCCGACAAGACAATATGTTTCCAGTCATCAGCAGTCGAATGTCGGTGCTGAGGGGCCCAGGCGAGGCGTAAAGCTTCGTGTTGTGCAGTGAAGGGTACACGAGTGGGCTTTCGTCTCCGAAAGCACATATCGATGATGTTTCGTTGAATGGTTCGCACGCTGACACTTGTTGATGGGCCAGCATTGAAATCTGCAGCAACTTGGGGAAGGGCTGCACTTCTGTCACGTTGAAGTATTCTCGTCACTCGTCGTTGATCCAGTTCTTGCAGGATCTTTCTCCGGCCGCTGCGATGTCAGAGATTTGATGTTTTACCGGATTCCTGACATTAGCGGTATACTCGTGAAATGGTCGTACGGGAAAATCCCCACTTCATCGCTATCCCGGAGATGCTGTGTCCACTTTCAAACTCACTTAAACCTTGATAAGCTGCCACTGTAGCAACAGTAACCGATCTAACAACTGCGTCAGACACTTGTTGTCATATATAGCGTTGCCTGTCGACCGCAACGCCGATTCTACTTTTTTGCGTAACTCCGTATTTGAATACACATGCCTATACCAGTTTCTTTGGCGCTTCAGTGTATATCTAGAGCTTATCAGGTAGTGACTATAATTGTTAATCGCTGTGGGCAACTTCAGCTTCATAGCTATCGGAGAAAAAAAGAGAATCGCTTACCGTGACAGCCACATGAGACCATGGTCGGTTGTTGTAGGGAGCAACAGATGGTGTTCGCGAGCCGCGGCCTGGAGGATCCACGTGGACGATGCGCCGCTGCTGTCCAGCGACGGATGCGCCAATCTTCCAATCAAACACTACTCCACGGTTCACCGGCCGGCTTGATGCATGCGGAGAATACGACGCTTTTCTTACGTGTCCAACTGCAGAACACCGCTGCATACTGATCAGTTGTGAAAGATGCGCTATTCTTTTCCAGCCTGTCGTACGGCATTTCTCTGCAACTGGGACTGAGGACGAGAACTTTTCTTAGTTCACGGTGCACAAGACCAGTAAATGTCGATTCTCACTGCTAACTGACCCCCTTCCCCTTCCCTGTTCCACTCGCGAATGGCCATTGTGAAGAACGACATCAGCATTAAGGGATTGAAAATGGTAGAGAGAAAACAAAATTCGTGACGTAAAGAAAATATGTACTTCCAAACACATAGAAAAATAATATTTAGGAAGCAGTAAAATGGTTCAAATGGCTCTGATTACTATGGGATTTAACATCTGAGATCATTAGTCTCCTAGAACTTAGAACTACTTAAACCTAACTAACCTAAGGACATCACACACATCCATGCCCGAGGCAGGATTCGTACCTGCGACCGTAGCAGTCGCGCGGTTCCAGACTGAAGCGCCTACAGCCGGTCGGCCACACCGGCCGGCTAGAAAGCAGTAAATATTGTCTTTCTGCTGTTGTGGTCTTGAAAAATAGGGCTGTCAACACCATACACACCACGCAGATTTTGACAAAGGCAACACCTTATCATTCAGAATGTTTAAATAAGCGTGCCAGTTCCTGATAGTGGTCACTTCAGAGTGCGCGTCCATTTTCATGATAAGAAAAACACGTTCAATACATCACAGACCCACCTCCGGTGTGAACCTAATCTTGCTCACAAAGTGGAAACGGCTGCCGTATATCACTGTCGAAGCTATTTACATAAATAATTTTTTTATTCATCTGTGTTCTTATTTGTCCACAAGATGTAGTCTCTTTCATTGTTCCTGTATTTTGAAGCGTAAATAATTTTTCACTTTCACATATTGGGTCTGTTTTGCGGGAGAACACTTTAAGGAAACATAACAAATACTCGTGCAAATTTTGCAGTACACCACGAACACAAAGAAAGCAACAAGATAATGGTTAAAAAGATTACACCGTAAATTCCATTGCCATAGCATGGTGTGCGCTACACGAGTAGGAGAATAGGTTGTAGGAGATACTAAACCCACGGGAAAATGTCACTTCAGTGCGCGCGCGCAGGTGAATCGTTAAGCCTTTACAATTGGCACAGCGATCGAGTCACATGCTCAACCGCTAGCACACTGCCTTTACGTGAGCATAAGAAAGTAGTGAAGGCAGTGGCCACTAAACACGACGTCAGAATTGTGGTCGAAAAAGGTCGTGACTCACAGGGACCGGAGTAGCGTTTCACGGTTTGTGACTCAAAATCGCTTCCAAATCCGACAGGAATTGCTGCAGGCAGTGACTAGAGGTCCATCTCTACCTGTTAGGTAGAAAACATTGCTTTGGGAAATGCATGCAGTGAACATTTGGAGTTAGTAACGTAGCGAGAGACCATGCTCACACAGGGACATGAAGGTGCGTGTCTTCAGCGGACTATAAACCATCGAACGCGGACAGCAGCTAACTATCGGAACGTAATGTAGTCAGGCGAATCACATTTTTGCCTATATTCAAATGACGCACGTCGCCGAGTGCACCGTAAGCCATACGAAACGTTTCATCCTGCTTTGTGAGCAAGGTTATGTTCACGCCGGAGATGGGTCTGTGATGTATTGGAGGTGTTTTTCTTATCATGAAAATGGACGCCCACTCTGAAGTGACCACTAACAGGAACTGGCACTCTTATTTAAACATTCTGAATGATAAGGTGTTGCCTTTGTCAAAATCTGCGTGATGTGTATGGTTTTGATAGCCCTATTTTTCAAGACCACAACAGCAGAGCTCAATGCGCTGGATAAATGTGACTGGCTTTTTGAACACTCTCCCATCCTGTTACATCTCGACTAGCCTGCAAAATCACCTGACTCGAACCGCGTAGTAAATCTGTGCACCAGCGTATAAAACGCAGACATCAGCATCGCCACAGTTTGGTGGGACTGCCCGATCAAATGATCATAGTGTGGCCAAACCTCGATACGACGTACCTGTACAACCTCGTCGACTCACTTCCTAACCAAATCTAGGCGGTTTTTAAGTGCAGGGGCTGAATTACACGGTATTAAATGACGCTTGAAATGATTCCTGTAGGGATGACGAATTGTTTGCCTGGAGAGCTTACTATCTATAGTACTATGACGTAGGCAGTTGTACTCAGCTTTTCGGTGGAATCTTTGGAGCTGAGCTCGCGTTATTCGGCAGGAGGCAATAATTTGCTGTCTCTTCAGTAGTGGTCAAGCGCCACCGTCCGCACACCTTTACGCGAGGGGAGGCAGTCGTCGTAAAGATTCGCGTGGGACGGTCGCATGCAGTCAAGTCACACGAAAAAAGATATGGATAACAAGTTTACGAAACAGATGTGGATACTTCGCAGCTGTTGATAAAACATGAATTGGGAAGTTTTCCGTCGAATGGTAGAGCAACAGTGAGTGATTAATCAGTTTATACACGGAGGGTACACGTGATTACATATGAAATCAGTGGAAAATTGATATCGTCATTCTTTACCAGTACAATCGTTTGACGGGCCATGTTATTAATTAAGCAATTGTTTGGGCAACCGTGAACGTTTATGACGTGATAGCTTAATTTCGAAAAGCAATATAACAATGGCAAACTTCAGTGTGAATGTGGAACTTAATTTTACTACTGCATACATAGTTCGGTCTAGACATCGTTTGGTAATGTACTAGTTACAAACTCAGTATACGAAGTGAATTACATGAACTGTTCTCGTTGCACAGCAATCTTTTCGCCTAAATTCAAGAACTGGTGACTTTAATATCAGTACGCAACGACGAATTTGCTACTGGGTGAAAATATGTTGTTATGTAATAGAGTGCGCTGATTCCAAATTTGCTATCAGAAATGGGGTAGGACGTCTGCATTTAAAGTTATAGCTGAAAGTTATATGATATCAAAAGCCTGTATATGGGTTAATATGTAACTGCGTCAACGAGCCGTGTTTGATGTACGATTTTGCTAGCGCGCTCGCGCTCTCGTGCACGTGTGTGTGTGTGTGTGTGTGTTTGTGTGTGTGTGTGTGTGTATTCCTAAGGTTACTCTGCTTTATGCGTCTGTAGAAAGGTCAGTGTGCAGTGGTCAAAACAAACAGGTAGACTTGTCCAAGTTCAAACTAATCTGCGACTGCCAATAGGCAGTTTGTCAATAAGTGGCCACGAAAGCCTTAACAATTTTGTATTACGCCTCTACGGGGAGGAGATTTGCAGATTGTACCGACGCCTTGACCAACGACGGAAGAAGAAAGCGCGAGTGACGTCCTCTCTCGCCTTCCTGTCACGATGCCGAGATGAATGTGCTACACCGAAGTTCTTCAGATGTAAGCGCCTATTCACCACCGCCCAAGCACATCGTATCTACGACAGAATGGAACGAGCTTTTCTTCGTGAGCGAATACATACAACAAGGAGAGACGTGGCAAGAACGGATCAGGAAGTTCTGGACATTTTCTATCAACTAAGTAGCAGAATGCATCGAGACGACTGGGACAAGATCGACGGCATCACTCCCAGGAGCAGCAGAACCAACTCGAGCGCTGCACCGAGCGACACAAGAAAAAGTTTGAAAGATGCCGGAAGCAGACCGACAAGGCGATTTCCGACATGTCACACACAGTGGTCAACCTCACTGAACGACAGTTGACCGAAGAGGAAGTGTCTGTTCTTCAAAAAGGAGGGAATTTCGCTATCATCCCGAGAACTATACCTATGGAGGACATCATTGCCAACACCGAAGCAGCCATTCGGACCCTTCCTTGTGAAAGGGCAAAGGAAATACGCACTGAAACAGCCAGGATACTGCGCCGAGCAAAACCACCAGCTTGCAACCTGAAGAAAGAAGAGGTACAAGCCATTAAGAATCTCAATGCCGACAAGAGTATATTGGTACTGCCTGCCGATAAGGGGAATGCGACCGTAGTAATGAAGACCGAAGATTATGAGCAAAAGATCCGAGACCTATTAGATCCGACGACGTACCGAAAACTAAGCTCAGATCCGACGCAGTGTATCACACGGAATACGAATCGATTAATCAAGGCGTCTTCTCTGCCGGCGGACATACAGAGAAACCTGCGCAACACAGAAGCCCTACCACCTCGGCTGTATGCATTACCCAAGATCCATAAGAACAACGTTCCACTGAGACCGATCGTTAGCGCTCCTGGATCACCGACATATAAACTGGCAAAACACTTGGCCTCTCTGCTCCAGCCGCACGTGGGGAAGACCAACACATACATTAAGGACTCAGGACATTTCATTGAGAAGCTGAAGAAACTGAAACTTGCACCAAACGACATCCTGGTCAGCTTTGATGTTGTTTCGTTATTTACGAAAGTGTCACTCAGTGACGCTCTGGAGCACATCTGTTCCATTTTCCCACAAGACATCAGAAAGCTCTTCCATATGTCTCACCACGAGCTATTTCACGTGGAATGGCGATTTCTACGAACAGCTGGAAGGCGTCGCCATGGGTAGTCCTCTCAGTCCAGTGGTGGCCAACTTCTTCATGGAACAATTCGAAGCAAAGGCACTGGACTCGGCGACTTGCAAAACTAAGGTGTGGTACAGGTACGTCTATGATACTTTCGTTGTGTGGAGCCATGGTGAAGAACAGCTCGGTGACTTCCTAAGACACTTGAACAGCCTCCATGCCAACATAACATTCACCATGGAAGTAGAAAAGGACAAGAAACTGCCATTTCTAGATGTGCTGGTCACAAGGGACGGCGAAAACCTGGGACACAGCGTGTATCGAAAACCGACACACACGGACCGATACCTGCACAAACTGTCAAACCACCACCAGAGCCAGAAAAGAGGCATGATTAGTACGCTCGTAACGAGAGCAGGACGAATATGTGAGCCGCAACACCTCAAACGAGAAATGCAACACCTAGAAACTGTCCTGAGGAGCAATGGGTACTCCACAAATTATATTAGAAGTGTAACAGAGGCAAACACTCGGCGAAGTAAGGAACCAGAAAAAGAAATGTCGGGTACGGCCTTTCTGGCATACATTCCCAGAGTGACGGACAGAATCGGCCGTATATTGCGCAAACATGGAGTAAAGACGATTTTCAAACCGACAAGGAAGATCAAAGAGTGTCTTAGATCGGCGAAGGAGAAAAGAGACCCGCTTGCAATGGCGGGAATATACCGTACACCAAGCACATGCGGAAAAGTTTATGTAGGAATGACTGGACGATCCATTAACACCAGGATCAAAGAGCATAAGCGACATTGCAGGGTTGGGGCAGGTGGAGAAATCGGCCGTGGCAGAGCACGTACTGAATGAGACCGACCACGTAATAAAATTCTCCGACACCGAAGTTCTGGCTGTAGAGAAGCACTACCACACGCGCTTGTTCTGTGGAAATACAAAAACACGCGAACAGTTTGAACAAGAAAGAGGAAAGCCTTAAGGTAAACGGATCCTGGCTTCCCGTACTGCAGCGAACGACCGGAAATGACCTCGGAGAAGCCCTCGGACGTTGGCGCGCCAGGTACATATAGTCTGCGCCCGCGAGCTCGGCTCCAGTTCACCTCCGGCAATGGAGGGTGAAGCTTTGACAATGCCAGCCACTCGTGCTGGCGAAACGTCAGAAAAATCATTAGATGAACGTCGGCCAAAGAACCCGAGACAGAAGCCAATAGGCAGTTAGTCAATCTGCGACAAGCTCTAACTTGTCCGCGAGCTACTGCATACACACGGACTGCTTCTGCTACATTTGTGGCAAGTATACGTCGTCTGACCAGCGCAAGAACATCTGCGTGCAGCTTACAAGTATTACTTCGGTTGTGTAATCGGAGATCAAACAAAATCCTGGGCTCCTCATCTCTCTTGCAACGTCTGTTACCCCGGCCTAACCCAGTGGTTAAACGGTAAGCGAAATCGACTGCTTGTTGCTGTTCCCATGATTTGGCGGGAGCAGGAAGATCACCATTCGGATTGCTATTTCTGCTTGATCAACATATCCACGTACAGCAAGAAGAACAAGACAAAAATCGTGTATCCGGACTGTCTGTCTGCTCTAAGGCCTGTGGCGCATGGTACAGATAACGCAGTGTCTATTCCTCCTTCATCCGATGCAATGAACAATGAATGTCAAAACTTTCTTCCCGAGAAGCCTTGTCGGCTGAGTTCAGTTTCGTTTCGTTCAGTTACGTTGACAGTCTGTGTAAATGCCGCCATTTGAAATGAATTTTTCAACGTTTCGACTTTCCATTGCTTAACGCCCAGTATGAATCGACGTTCACACGTTTCTGTGTTTGCCTGCACTTCCCAATTGTTTGGTTCTATGTGGTGGACTAAGCATAAGTGGAGTGCGGGAAAAATTACTGTCTGTATGCCTACTAACTCGCGCCAATTTCTCTGATCTTGTATTATGATCTTTTCGCGAGATATAGAGGAAGTACAACAGTTTTTCAGTGTCGCTCGAATATTGGTATTTTACGCAAAGAACGTAGACTTTTCTATAAAGATTCTCATCTGAAATCCTACAGCGTCTCTGTTATACTCTTGTACAAACTATATCAAGCGGTTGCAGATAAACGTATCACTAACCTCCTGAAATCCTACCACCATTTCTTTTAATCCCATCGGTCATGGGTCCAAACATTTGACCAGTACTATGGAATAGGTGTAGTTCTCGCAAGATTGTCAAACAAAATGTTGAAATGTGTGTGAAATCTTATGGGACTTAACTTCTATGGTCATCAGTCCCTACGCTTATACACTACTCAACCTAAATTACCTTAAGGACAAACACACACACCCACGCCCGAGGGAGGACTCGAACCTCCGTCGGGACCAGCCATGCCGCGCGGTGCAAGATTATCGAACGTTCTTTCCTTTACAGCTACACCACACTTTCCCACAAATTTTGCAACAAATATACAGGGTGTTTGTTTTATCTTGAGACGACCAAATATCTCGAAAACAATGGATCGTACGGAAAAATGTTCTAGGTGAAAATTTAATATTAGTAGAAGTGAGATTTGTCTGTGCTACGACTGGCAATGTCCTATCCGTCTTGCGTGGTTTGGGTCAACTTTGTATTTTCAAACGGGAGCGCCCGCCCCTTTTTATTGCATATTCGGATTCTACGCCAAAAAATACGTACGATTTACTCAAACAATTGTTTTTCATTCGTGGTAGGTGACGCTGCAATCGACAAATATAAAGTATGTCTATGTTTGCGATTGCGAACCGACGCATTTGATTCCACATTTCATTTATGATGTAATTGTAAATCTTTGCGTTCTAACACTTATTATTTATGTTCAAAATTTACTTTAATGTTGCAAATTTGGTTGCACAGTACAATATGGTAAGCCGTTTCAGTGTCTTGTTAGACACTGCGTTTAGCGTGATCCAGGAATAACAACGAGGATGTAACAGTTTTCTGTTCCCATTTTGATACTTGATATCGGCGAGTCCTCTTGCTTCTCACCATCGACGTGCTTGATTACGGTAAGTCCCCTTGCCTCTCACCATAACTGTAATTCAAGATAAATGTTTAAACTGGCGACTTTCCATTTCGGTCAATTTAGTAAATCGTGCGTGGAATAAATGTATACAACTTAAAAGTGTGCCTGCTGGAATGTTTGAGTAAGCGGTTCTAATACGTTTTATCATGTTCTGTAGAGTAGTTGGTAGCTCTGCACACATTTTGTCATTCAGATAACCGCACGAGAAAGAACCCGGGGACGTAGGGTCAGGTTATCCCGCAAGCCACATTAGCGGATCACCTCTACGGATCCAGCGATTATTGAAATAGTAATTCATTGCTTCTTTGGCGGACTAATGCGCCGGTCACAAAGGATTAAATATACATATTAAATGAAATGTAGAATCAAATGCGATGGTTCGTGACTGCAGAAATAAGCACTCCTGATATTTTCCTATTACAGTGCCATCTACCACGAATGGGAAAAATTGTTTGGCGTAGAATCCGAATGTACAGCGTGCTCAAAAGTCTCCGAACGACCTGAATTGCATTTCGCCTGATTCGCATGCAACCCGCATAACGCAGCTGTCTAGCAGGTACTCTAATCGCTCCTTGATACAGTCGTTTGACTATTGAAAATGGTTCCAAGAAGTCACCACTAAAAACCACTGCTCTGTATTGCAATAACTCAAGATGTCAAGTAATACCACGATGCTACAAATATTCAGAGAACACATTATCAGAGATAAGACTGTCCTTAAGGCTTGTAAGCTCACATTTATTGCAATAAATGACATACTTGAAATGTTACCACTCTCATTATTACGTGAGATAGGTAACGCACGTAGTAAGTTCGTCGTATTCATGATTTCCTCTTCAAAGTAACATACCGTGCTTGTTATTTAACACAAAATGAATTTAAAAATTTAAGTTATTCACGAGCAGCTAGTTGAGAATATGTGTGAACTTCAAATGACACGACGAACCGTCTCGTTCTGCGTATGGATTCAAACCCACGTCATGCAGACAAAGATTTCGTGACTGACGGAAAAGATTTTAGCCAGTATCAGTTAGCAAATATCAATTACAAATTACATAACGTAAACATTTTTAACGGACGCGAATTCCTAGCCAGCTTCTATTGTCCCTGTTAACGAACTACGAGAGATGTTAAATATTGCTTCTTCACAAGTAACTTACTTGAAATGCCGTGAGGAAAGCTTTGTGTTGGACAGATTCGAACCTATAACCTAATCGGATTGTTACCGAAGCACAATCAACTGTCAAATGTCGGATTTTCTCGGCAGTAGCTTGATGTTTTAACTGAAATGACGAGACGAAACATTACTTTTTTCCTTCACCTATCGCTGTTATATTCTAGAAAAATATGGGTTTGTTATACCAGCAGCGACATGTGAGCATTTTTGAACTAGAATAAATATGACGAAAAGTTCAGTGCTGACTGGGAATCGAACCCCACACATATCGTTGTTGATTACACACAAAAAGACGTCAGATACCGAATTTTTCTCCACCAGGAGCTCGGAATAACATCCTTAATCTTACAGTGATCTCTCAAATAGTTCTGTGTCTCACTGGGAGTCAAAAACATCAGATATCGTTATTGTTGACAACGAATGAAAATTCATTAAAAATCAAAATTATTATCCACCAGTAGATTGGTGTTCTCATGCTAGAGCTTGATAATACATAATGAAAACTTAAGTGGCGGGCCAGGATTCAACCCAATCACGAGCAATATGTGCAGATGTTGAGGAATCTACAGTTTTGAACAGACAACAAATAGTAGTCGAGCTGTGTTGTCACAAAGGGATCAAATTCCGCGTTAAGGGCGCTCTGAGTTGCATTCCCAGTCCAGAACCATTTTTATTGACATACAGAAGCTCATATAAAAGATAGAATAAGTGTCCTGTGAACCTACATAGCGTTTGTTTCGTCACTAGAAATAAATAACTAGATTAAGAAAGGTTACTGGTGATAGAGTTCCCACATTAGGCCACTCCTGAGTTTATTGTGGTTCAACATAATGTCTACTTGGTGGAGAAGGAATATCATGCTTAATGTGAATTTCAGACCACAATGCCATTATACCTTTTTCACCTGGCGTACCCAGAAGAGAATAGAATCTGTCTTTCCCTATTAAAACTCATCATCAGAAGTTGGAATCGCACCCAGACCATCATCATAGGAACCTATCATCAACCCAACCGACCACCAAATCCTCTTCTCTGAGACTCATTTTTCTATCATAACACCGTTGCGCCACACTCGATGAGAATTCTGACACACAGGCTCCCTGTAGTGGTTTGCAGCATGTTCAGTACATTCATTTACTTGGTTGACCGAATCGCCATGAACTGCCTGCCACGGCTACCCAGTGCATACATTCGACTCTATTTTGTAATCACCGAAATAAAATCACATAACTGCCACCTACACAGAACTTCCAGCAGTGTAGGATGCAGAAATTTAAATAGGAAGTGTTCCTTTCCATTTGAGCTACTCTATTGCGCTATTTGTTTGTTAAAAACGTCATGCAGTGCAAAAGAAAAGCTGTAACCATCTGCCTCTCAGAGGTCTAGATCCCGCCATATGTATTATCTCACAGCACTGTGGAAAGTAGAAGTTCTGAAGAACTGTTGTTGACTTCTGGAGCTACTGTAGCTACATGAGAGATAGTAGCATAATGGTAAGCGTTGCGCACTGTAGATAAGACGCCACGAGTTACATTACATTATTGGCCATTAAAATTGCTACACCAAGAAGAATTGCAGATGATAAAGGGGTATTCATTGGACAAATATATTATACTAGAACTGATATGTGATTACATTTCCACTCAATTTGGGTGCATAGATCCTGAGAAATCAGTACCCAGAACAACGACCTCTGGCCGCAATAACGGCCTCCATACGCCTGGGCATTCAACCAAACAGAGTTTGGATGGCGTGTACAGGTACAGCTGCCCATGCAGCTTCTACACGATACCACAGTTCATCAAGAGTAGTGACTGGCGCATTGTGACGAGCCAGTTGCTCGTCAACCATTGACCAGACGTTTTCAGTTGGTGATAGATCTGGAGAATGTGCTGGCCAGGGCAGCAGTCGAACATTTTCTGTTTCCAGAAAATCCCATATGGGACCTGCAGCTTGCGGTCGTGCTCTATCCTGCTGAAATTTAGGGTTTCACAGGGATTGAATGAAGGGTAAAACTAAGGGTCGTGGCACATCTGAAATGTAATGTCCACTGTTCAAAGTGCCGTCAATGCGAACAAGAGGTGACCGAGACGTGTAACCAATGGCACCCCATACCATCACGCCAGGTGATCCGCCAGTATAGCGATGACGAATACACGCTTCCAATTGTGCGTTCACCGCAATCTCGCCAAACACGGTTGCGACCATCATGATGCTGTAAACAGAACCTGGATTCATCCAAAAAAATGAAGTTTTGCCATTCGTGCACCCAGCTTCGTTGTTGAGTACACCATCGCAGGCGCTCCTGTCTGTGATGCAGCGTCAAGGGTAACCACAGCCATGGTCTCCGTGCTGAATAGTCCATGCTGCTGCAAACGCTGTCGAACTGTTCGTGCAGATGGTTGTTGTCTTGCAAAAGTCCCCATCTGTTGACTCAGGGATCGAGATGTGGGTGCACGATCCGTTACAGCCATGCGGATAAGATGCCTGTCATCTCGACTGCTAGTGATACGAGGCCGGTGGTATCCAGCACGGCTTTCTGTATTACCCTCCTGAAACCAGCGATTCCATATTCCCCTAACAGTCATTGGAGCAGCAATGTCGCGATACGATAAACCGAAATCGCGATAGGCTACTATCCGACCTTTATGAAAGTCGGAAACATAATGGTACGCATTTCTCAACACAACAATCTTATACCAGGCAACGCCGGTCAACTGCTGTTTTTGTATGAGAAATCGGTGGGAAACTTTCCTCATGTCAGCACGTTCTAAGTGTCGCCACCGGCTCCAATCTTGTGTGAATGCTCTGAAAAGCTAATCATTTGGATATCACAGCATCGTCTTCCTCTCGGTTAAATTTCGCCTCTGTGGGACGTCATCTTCGTGGTGTAGCAATTCTAATGGCCAGTAGTGTAAATTTGCTGCTATATTTTTTATAACGCAGTTCTGCTGTCTGCTGAAGATATCAATGTAATGAAACTTAAACATCATTCCCTCCACTTCTCAATCCAAAATAGCTGCATGTGGGAAAAGGGTTAACTTCTGCGACATTTTGTTCTTTTCAGGTTTAATAGACAGCCAGGCAGCAGATGCATCTTGAAGCATTTGTATTATGTATGGGGAGGCGCATCGTGCCAAAATAGTCAGAAAAGCAGTTTCTACATTATCTGTCGTCTGGTAGATTTTATTCTTCTTCAAACCTTGTATGACACCTTTAAATCAGAACAAGTTTTCTACGTGCATGTGCAATGTCAGACTGTTATACGTAACATCAGAGAATTCGCGTATGTCGTTGATGATTAATTTCTCTCTCATGTTTAGTATTGTTTTAACAGCACTAAAAGAAACCTTACGAAAGTTGTGCACTATATTATAAGAAATGAAATAAAACTACACATGATAATCTTACGGCGAAAGTCTGTTTTAATAAAACTGAGTATCTGTACTCAAGCGTGCCTCTATCGGCACGAATTAGTAAAATACTATTCACTTAGATTTCGATTGGGTTTGTGTTTAATTGGTATGCTATATTACACTCAACAGGTATGCAAACGTGGCATTTCAAAAATAAAGTTATGTATTCCCAGAAACCCAAAATTTGCTTGTCAGCAGCGGAAAGAGGCGTTACCTGTTGTGAAACATTGTAAGTTTTTCACTATTGCACTATGAGCTGCAGGTATTTACTTGAAATTTCCTTATCGATGTTTGATCAGACTGCTTGTAGCTCTTTCACAGATTGAATAAAAACGTTACAGTCAGTGAGAGTGGAACCGCGAACCATAACAGACGATTTTTAACACGTCACCACAGAGCTGTCGAAGAGGTATGGGTTGTGCCTTCCTCTTACGAGGCCAATAGTAGCTAGAACTCGTAAACCGCTATTTAAAGGACGAGATTAGTTGCGATTTTCACGTGCAACGACTTTTCTGGGCTGAAAACCGTAAATTTACAATGTTTTGTTACACCTCAAGCGATAATAACTCAGATTATTCAATGGAAATGACTGGAAAAATCAAGAGAACTTCGAGGCTTAATTCCGTGCACACGAGAAAGTAACTCGTCGATCACAGAGTTGCCAAACATACCTTGCCTTGTTGCCAAATTTCATTTCTGTTGCCAATGGGCACCACTCTGGGGAGCCGGACTCGGGTATCACGGGGATGTCAACCTCGTCCCGTCTGTCCCCAGATCGGTCTGCCGCTGTGGTTGCCCCGGTTGCTGCCCGCAGTGGGGCTGAGCCCTCGCCTGTGGTTGATTGGGAGGTCGTTCCAAGGCGTGGCAGGCAGCGAAAGGTGTCCCCGGAGGGTGATCAGAACGCCTCCCCGGTGCGTCTGACAAACCGGTTTCAGGCACTGTCTCTGGCTGAGCCAGATGCAGCTGCCTGCCCTGTTTCAGAGGATCATTCTCAGCCTTCAAGGTCCGAGTAATCGCAGAGGGTGGGCTTATTGGTAGTTGGGAGCTCCAATGTTAGGCGCGTAATAGGGCCCCTTAGGGATATGGCGGCTAAGGAGGGGAAGAAATCCAGTGTGCACTCCGTGTGCATTCTGGGTGGAGTCATTCCTGATGTGGAAAGGGTCCTTCCGGATCCCATGAAGAGGACATGATGCAGCCAGCTGCAGGTGGTGGCACATGTCGGCACTAATGACGTGTGTTGCTTTGGATCTGAGGAAATTGTCTCTGGATTCCAGCGGCTATCTGATTTGGTGAAGGCTGCCGGTCTTGCTTACGAGATGAAGGCAGAGCTCACCATCTGCAGCATCGTTGACAGAACCGACTGCGGACCTTTGGTGCAGAGCCGGGTGGAGGGTCTGAATCAGAGGCTCAGACGGTTTTGCGACCGTATTGGCTGCAGATTCCTAGACTTGCGCCATAGGGTGGTGGGGTTTCGGGTTCCGCTGAATAGGTCAGGAGTACACTACACTCAGCTGGCGGCTACACGGGTAGCGGAGGCTGTGTGGCGTGGACTGGGCGGTTTTTTAGGTTAGAAGGCCTCGGGAAAGTGCGGGATGGGCTGCAATGTCAAAGGGTGCTTGGCAATTACAGGACGTGCTTGGATCAAGGAACAGTCGGAATTTTAGTTGTAAATTGTTGTAGTTGCGCTGGAAAAGTCCCTGAGCTTCAAGCGCTAAGAGAAAGCACAGAAGCTGATATCGTTATAGGTACAGAAAGCTGGCTAAAGCCTGAAATAAGTGCTGCAGAAATTTTTACGAAGTCTCAGACGGTGTTCAGGAAAGATAGATTAGGCAGAATTGGTGGTGGAGTGTTTGTGTCTGTCAGTAGTGGTTTATCTTGTAGTGAAGTCGAAGTAGATACTCCGTGCAAATTAGTGTGGGTGGAGGTTATACTTAACAGCCGAATTAAGTTAATAATTGGCTCCTTCTACCGACCCCCAGACTCCGATGATACAGTTGCGGAACAGTTCAGAGAAAGTTTGAGTCTCGTAACAAATAAATACCCCACTCATACGGTTATAGTTGGTGGGGACTTCAACCTACCCTCGGTATGTTGGCAAAAATACTTGTTCAAAACCGGTGGTAGGCAGAAAACGTCTTCCGAGATTGTCCTAAATGCATTCTCCGAAAATTATTTCGAGCAGTTAGTCCACGAACCCACGCGAATTGTAAATGGTTGCGAAAACACACTTGACCTCTTGGCCACAAACAATCCAGAGCTGATAGAGAGCATCATGACTGATACAGGGATTAGTGATCACAAGGTCATTGTAGCTAGGCTCAATACCATTTCTTCCAAATCCATCAGAAACAAACGCAAAATAATTTTATTTAAAAAAGCGGATAAAGTGCCACTAGAAGCCTTCCTAAAAGACAATTTCCATTCCTTCCGAACTGACTATGCGAATGTAGACGAGATGTGGCTCAAATTCAAAGATATAGTAGCAACAGCAATTGAGATATTCATACCTCATAAATTGGTAAGAGATGGAACGGATCCCCCGTGGTACACAAAAAAGGTCCGAACGCTGTTGCAGAGGCAACGGAAAAAGCATGCGAAGTTCAGAAGAACGCGAAATCCTGAAGATGGGCTAAAATTTACAGACGCGCGAAATTTGGCACGTAGTTCGATGCGAGATGCTTTTAATAGGTTCCACAACGAAACATTGCCTCGAAATTTGGTAGAAAATCCGAAGAAATTCTGGTCGTATGTAAAGTACACAAGCGGCAAGACGCAGTCAATACCTTCGATGCGCAGTGCCGATGGTACTGTTATCGACGACTGTGCCGCTAAAGCGGAGTTATTGAACGCAGTTTTCCGAAATTCCTTCACCAGGGAAGACGAATGGAATATTCCAGAATTTGAAACACGAACATCTGCTAGCATGAGTTTCTTAGAAGTGGATACCTTAGGGGTTGCGAAGCAACTCAAATCGCTTGATACGGGCAAGTCTTCAGGTCCAGATTGTATACCGATTAGGTTCCTTTCAGATTACGCTGATACTATAGCTCCCTACTTAGCACTCATATACAACCGCTCGCTCACCGATAGATCTGTACCTACAGATTGGAAAATTGCGCAGGTCGCACCAGTGTTCAAGAAGGGTAGTAGGAGTAATCCATTTAACTACAGACCTATATCATTGATGTCGGTTTGCAGTAGGGTTTTGGAGCATATACTGTATTCAAACATTATGAATCACCTCGAAGGGAACGATCTATTGACACGTAATCAGCATGGCTTCAGAAAACATCGCTCTTGTGCAACGCAGCTAGCTGTTTATGCGCACGAAGTAATGGCCGCTATCGACACGGGATCTCAAGTTGATTCCGTATTTCTAGATTTCCGGAAAGCTTTTGACACCGTTCCTCACAAGCGACTTCTAATCAAGCTGCGGAGCTATGGGGTATCGTCTCAGTTGTGCGACTGGATTCGTGATTTCCTGTCAGGAAGGTCGCAGTTCGTAGTAATAGACGGCAAATCATCGAGTAAAACTGAAGTGATATCAGGTGTTCCCCAGGGAAGCGTCCTGGGACCGCTACTGTTGCTGATCTATATAAATGACCTGGGTGACAATCTGAGCAGTTCTCTTAGACTGTTCGCAGATGATGCTGTAATTTACCGTCTAGTAAGGTCATCCGAAGACCAGTATCAGCTGCAAAGCGATTTAGAAAAGATTGCTGTATGGTGTGTCAGGTGGCAGTTGACGCTAAATAACGAAAAGTGTGAGATGATCCACATGAGTTCCAAAAGAAATCCGTTGGAATTCGATTACTCGATAAATAGTACAATTCTCAAGGCTGTCAATTCAACTAAGTACCTGGGTGTTAAAATCGTTACGAACAACTTCAGTTGGAAGGACCACATAGATAATATTGTCGGGAAGGCGAGCCAAAGGTTGCGTTTCATTGGCAGGACACTTAGAAGATGCAACAAGTCCACTAAAGAGACAGCTTACACTACACTCGTTCGTCCTCTGTTAGAATATTGCTGGGCGGTGTGGGATCCTTACCAGGTGGGATTGACGGAGGACATCGAGAGGGTGCAAAGAAAGGCAGCTCGTTTTGTATTATCGCGTTATAGGGGAGAGAGTGTGGCAGATATGATACACGAGTTGGGATGGAAGTCATTACAGCATAGACGTTTTTCGTCGCGGCGAGACCTTTTTACGAGATTTCAGTCACCAACTTTCTCTTCCGAATGCGAAAATATTTTGTTGAGCCCAACCTACACAGGTAGGAATGATCATCAAAATAAAATAAGAGAAATCAGAGCTCGAACAGAAAGGTTTAGGTGTTCGTTTTTCCCGCTCGCTGTTCGGGAGTGGAATAGTATAGAGATAGTATGATTGTGGTTCGATGAACCCTCTGCCAAGCACTTAAATGTGAATTGCAGAGTAGTCATGTAGATGTAGATGTACCAGCAGGAAGAAGACGAACCGATGTGATCGTACAGCGGCCTGGGAAGAGTCCATAGCTGGCGTCTCAAAGACACAGCTGCTCCGGCCTGGAATACGTAATGCGTCTAATTCACATTTATGTAACTAGGTTTAGGGGCTGGAGCGTAGTTACTAATAATAGTCAGAACTGACTGCAAACTGAGCATCATAAATCAGTAACTCCCATAGTTGTTTTTTATTTCTTTCGTAACTGTACTCAAAACTAAGAAACTCATTCATGGACGTTTTCGCGCCCCTCCGATAGTCGAGCACACCAAACAAACGAAAATAAAAAAAGAGTAAGTGTGTGTGTGTATGGGTGAGAAGAGCGAGAAGAGAAACCTTACGAAAATTGTGCACTATATAATAAGAAATGAAATAAAACTACCCACGATAACCTTACGACGAAAATAAAAGACGACAGTTTTAGTAATAAACTGGGACTCCTATCAAGACCTTTTCATCCCTGTGAACTAACCACGAAAGATGCCTGATATACATTCATTTAGAAGTAACAAAGTGTGTATGCATTTAAAGATGACGCGCATGATGTGAAGTTCTGAGATAGAGATACGAACCCAACACGTAATCGAATTGTTAACTAAGTAAAATAAAATGCTACATATCGGTGTTTCTTACCAGCTGATAGGTGTTTGAATCTAAAATAAGGATACAAATCTTTGTGCCTGAGCGACAATCGAACCACAATGCTATAGTTCTTCTTTATAGTCCACGAATCTAGCTTAAGTATCATTTGCTTACTCACCAGCAGTAAGATGTGTACGTGTTTGACCAGAAATTGTTGGTAACACATGTACAGATATTAAAAATGCACGTTAATTTTCACTAGCAGGCCGGCGTGCACGTGATACGGCTTGAAATGAAATTATGAATGTCTTTTCACTGGATCAGGATTCGGACCCACATACTCACCTTTGGAGGAGACCCAGAGAAGATTGTAGTCTTGGAAAAGGGAACGAAATGATTGAACTATACTGTTCCGAGAGATTCAGATCCTTGAAAGTGGAGATACGAATTCGAATCACAGTCCAGCACCAAATTTTTCCACGTCTCCAGTTCCATCAATTACAAGTAAAATAAGAGCACTGTTCCTTTAAATGGTTCATCAAATAAAATAAAATTTTCTAATGTAAGTTAGCTTACTGGCGACAGTATCTCTGTTTACAGTGACCTCCGCCTATGCCATTTCCCAAAGTAAACCGACTCTGTCCAGCTGGAAATGAAGGAACGTGATGCTTATGCGGATTCTGGATTATGACGTCTTTCTCTTGAGGTTACCAGAGGTAAAGTAATTCTCCCTCTTAAAAGTAAATGCCTGAACTCACGCATTGCACTTGTGATAGTTCGTTCCACCAGACCATTGTGGCCGTATTTCCCAGCCCCAGGAGTGTGCTGTAATGGATGATGTGCTTAGCTTACAAAATTAATCACGGTGGAAAAAATGTGAGTCTATTAAATGGTTAAGTAGAAGCTATCTTCTGACACGAAGATTATGCTACTCTCACGTCAGCAGGATGTAAGGACTCTTCTAGGCATCTTAGCCTCGATGTGAAGCCATTTTGAAATTTTCACTAATTCAGGAAATTTCTTACTCCGTGAAAATCCCCTGTGTAGTGTGAAGTTAGCGGTTAATTCGATTACTGCCGTCATTATTACTCTCATTTTCTTCATACCGCAGCTGGAACACATGTGCTTGAAGATCATTTAAGCCCTTTTGGTCATTGTAGAAATAGTTTGCCAAGAACAGGTTCTTTCCTCGTCTACG
This sequence comes from Schistocerca gregaria, assembly GCF_023897955.1. Taxonomy (NCBI): domain Eukaryota; kingdom Metazoa; phylum Arthropoda; class Insecta; order Orthoptera; family Acrididae; genus Schistocerca; species Schistocerca gregaria. Next base: position 46,946,042 of record NC_064931.1, read on the forward strand.
GAATCCTTTTCATGTTAATATCAAATATCAGCAATTACTCGTAGATTACATTAAAACTAAAGTAATTGATGAAGACGTTACTTGATAACAAAAACGCGCAGCCTTTCTTCATTCACTTGCGGCTAGAAATGGCTGTCAAATACTGCCAAACCAAAAGGCAAGGGATCTTACTGACTTCCGATATACGTCGCTGTCAGTTCTTCCATATGATTTTGTCGACATGACCTGTTTGTAGTTGTGTATGACAGAGAATGTTTTAGAAATTCAATTGTTTTCGTTTGCAATAAACAGAAAGATTTTCATTCTAAGCCAACCAAGTTCTAAATTTTCGCAATATTAGTTGTAATTTAATATTCGTTGCTGTAATGTAGGAAAGTATTTCACAGTTGCAAAACCCGCATCCGACTCATTGTCCTTACACTTAGTCGTTGACCATAAATTGTGGCTCGGAGTGACACCAGATTAATTAACCTAATATAGCGAAGACTGTTCGCCAGTGCTCTTTGTCACTGGAAAATATCCAATTCAATCATTGGGTTCCACAAGTACGCTGTAACACTAATTTCTGTGTGTATGGAATGCATGCGGATTGTAGAATTTAGTGGTGCTCTCTCTTCCACCTCTGTATACAATATGCCCTACCTAAACGGGCCTTTATCATTACAGGCTGCGGGCGGTGCAACATAATACTGACAACAGTAATGTGCTTCTACTGACAACCTCACCATTCGTTTTACGTGATTTTGTAATCATTTAAATAAAACAACATGACCTTCCAATGGGAGACATTTCGTCCCCTTTTCCTTCTGTGAAATTTGTCAGTATACTTTTTGTCTTGCAACCAGCGAAATGCGGCTGACTACGGCAGGTAAAAGATTCACACACCACGATTTAGTCCCGTTAAGACGATTTCTTTAAACATTGGCGTAGCTGAAGGAATTTAGTTTCTTCTTAAATCGTCTTACGCAGTAACGTTCACATCGTTCACAGATATCTCAAATAGGAAAAGCTTTTTATCCAGGTACGAAGGCTGTAAAACTAATTTCCCACAGTTTGTGTCAGGTTGATCTTTTCGTCTGATAGTACTGCGTAAGTATTTTGTGTAAAAGGTATCACAAGTAGTGTTCATGCAGCTGTGGAAATCACTGGTTGAAAACGAGTTTAATAACAGTGGGTATAGCACTGCTAAATATTCAAAATGGTTATCAACCCAAGTGTGAGTTCATCCACAAACTGGGGCGTATTAATAATATTGAAGCTAGACGCCGGCTGGAGTGGTCGAGCGGTTCTAATCCTGCCTCGACCATGGATGTGTGTGATGTCATTAGGTTAGTTAGGTTTAAGTAGTTCTAAGTTCTAGGGGACTGATGACCACAGCAGTCCCATAGTGCTCAGAGCCATTTGAATCATTTTTGAAGCTAGACTGTGTATCCTTGTCTTCCTTGAGTGGGCATCGGAAGGCACAAACGAGAGATCCTTAATTTTATTGCCAAGCAGCAACCGCAGTAGTAGCTGCATGGTGGCAAAGTGATAAAGAGCAAGACTACGGATACGAAGGTTTCAGGTTTAGTCTCTCGTCAGGCACGCTTTTTTTATGTGCCATTTTACACTTATTTCCCCTCGCGCAGTGTTTGTTGATGTCAAAAATTGCCGAGTTGCACTGTGGTCCGAAAACCACGTTAAACTGTAGGTTCCCCTATTAACTTGCTAGGTAAATTAACTCAAAGGTCAGAGGAAAGCAATGGCATACCACCTCCAACAACACCGTGCCTCTTAAAGCACTGTGGTGTCCAAACCACTCTTCCGACTGATGACTGCTTTACTTTCTATGGGTTACAGAGTTAATGATCTTCTGATTATTAACATATTCGTTTTTTCATGCTGTAGCTTTGATTCCAGTAACCAGCCGAGCACTGTCACCATTCGAGTTGTCAAGGTGGTAGATGACGATGCTGTCGACCCCAGTTACTATCTTGGTCATGGCTATGTTTCGGCCGAATACCTCCATGTGACTTTCTGCGTATTTCAAGATATACTTTTATACACTTGGTACGCATCCAAATTGATATCTGATAGATCTGTTCAAAAAATGGTTCAAATGGCTCTGAGCACCCTGAGACTTACCATCTATGGTCATCATTCCCGTAGAACTTAGAACTACTTAAACCTAACTACATCACACCACACCCAGTCATCACGAGGCAGAGAAAATACCTGATCCCGACGAGGATCGAACCCAGGAACCCAGCGTGGGAGGCAAGAACGTTACCGCAACACAAATCAGATTTGTTTTCCATTCAATATATCGGACAACACGTCACTTCAGCGAGGTTTCGTTTGTCTGTTGTGCATGGTGCAAGAAATATTTGTGTTTTGCTTGCTCCTGTGATAGGTTTCACACCACTGAATGCGAGTAAGCTCACGAATAGACTGATGTGACGCTTTAATCATAGTGCACTGGATCAGAAACAGTGAAATTAATTCCATGCCACATTGATGTATTGCATACTAGTGTAATAAAATACTCAAGAAATAAAAACGGATTTGTGCCTCCATTGCTATCGAGAATCTTAGACAGAGTTGATGGGTCACCACTCAACAACATTAAGGCTTTTACTCTGTCGAGAGTGAGGAGTGGAGCAGACATTGTTGGCCGAAGGTGAGGCAGTGCAGTGCCTCTGACCCTGCCGGTAGACAGTAAACGGGTCCCAAAGAACTCAGACACATGCAGTGTTCAGAGGCAGACGGTCGGCCAAGAAATCTCTCGCAAAAATATTGTTGAACCAAACTGTTATTACTAATGTGATAGAAAGCGAAATATATTTTAGATTCGCTTGAATTATACTCATAGCTTCAGCACCGAGAGGAAAGGGCGGATAAAATTTTGTCAATAGGTGCTTTTGGTTCCCTGACGTCGTATTAGCTGGTCTCGCATTTTATCTCAAGACTACGGTCGTAGACAAGAGTGATGTACTTAGACTGCAGTCAATAGATCTGACCCTCAATTCCTTGATGCCCGCTCCCTCACCCTCGCCATCCGGAAATGCTACCCCAATGTCCCCATCTCCCTTCTGATTCCTCGCAAGGAGTCGGTCCTCATTAAATCCCCCAATGCTTCCTTCCACACCGATCTCCTCTCCTGCATTCCCTGTATCCAATTTGGCCACCGTGGAACCCTCACCCCCTACCGCACCCCGTCCTCTCCCCGTCAGCCTCAACATCCCCGACGCCTGCCACCCTTCACCACTGTGATCACGAAGCTTAGCCCCGTGATCACGGAGGCTGAGGTGTTGGCGGAACTCAACTCCCGGCCCGACATTGAAATCCGCTCGGTCCGTCGCATCGTCAATGATGCCGGGCCGACTTTTCTCATGCGGATATTCACCGAATCCTCCTCCTCCATTGACCACCTCCTCACTGAGGGAGCCCTCATCTACAATTGCCGTCATAAGGTGGACCCCTCCCGTTCCCCGGTCCAATCCTACCGCTGCCAACGCTGTCTCACGTACAACGACCACGTTACCTCTTCCTGCAAGGACCCCCCTTACTTGTCCCCACTGCAAAGCTTCACACTTCCTCAAGAATTGCCCCAACCTCACCTCTCCCGCCTCCTGCAACACTTGCAACGAACCACGTCCTACCTACTCCTCGAAGTGTAAAGCGAAACCTCCTCCAGTCACCCCTGAGCTCACCGTCCCTGTCTGTCCTGTTGATGACCCCATCCACCCCAACAACTCGCTCCACCCTCCACCTACTGCAGAGGACATCATCCGTTTCATCACCATAGTGCTCCAAAACATCCACCCCCTCCAGCGCTCCCACACCCTTTCCCAAATCACCCTCGCTGCCCGTTCCATCTTCCATCTAACCATCTATGCCACATACTCCCACAACCAGGCCAACTTCACCTTCACCCCCCTCACCACCCTCGTCTAACTCTCCCCTCCCATGGTACAACAACCCTACCGTATCCTGTACCACAACATTCGCTCCCTGCCGACCCACAAACTCCTCTTCCTCCACACCCTCCGTCAACACCTCGTGGATGCCTTCATCCTAAATGAAACCTTCCTTCAACCCCGTATCTCCATCTCCATGGCTCCTTACACCTTTCACCGTACCGATAACCCGTACCCTCTGGCGTGTGGTGGAGTTGCTATAGGCCACCTCAAGCACCTCCCTGTCTGGCCCCAACCTCTCCTTAACAATCCTGCTGAGCATCTCACCCTCAGCCTCTTCTTCCCCACCCTTACCATCACCTGTGCCACCATTTATGTCTGCCCTCACACCCCCATCCCGTACGATTTCCTGGCCCACATTGACCGCACCTTTTCCACCTACGTGATTGCCGCCGACCTCAATATCCACAGCCGTGATCCTGCCGACCTCCAGCGGTGGCATCAGTTACTCACCACCCTCCAGGGAGACCTGGTTCCCCTGCCTCAGCACACCCAACCTGAATCCAACACCACTCCCGATGTGGTTCTTGCCTCTCCCAACCTTCTTTGGTGTATCACCGCAGATGTCCTTGACCTTATTGGCAGTGACCATGCTCCTGTTCTCACTATCTCTAATGGTCGCCATCCCCGCAACGATCCTTGCCCTGACATCCCTCCTAAACTTGCCCACGATTACTCTCGTGCCAACGGCGATGCCTACCAGGAATCCATTCACATCCAGGTTGCCAGCCACGACCTTACCCTCCAATCTCCTGATGACGTCTCTCGCACTGCTGCCTTCCTGCACCAGACCTTTTCTGACACCGTCGCCTCCCATATCCCCACCAAAGCCATCCAACCTCACCACCCCGCCCTGCCTCCACAGGCCGTCCCCCTCCTTCGAGAGTCCCGCCGCCTCTACCGCTCTTTTCTCCACACTCGTGACCGGGATACACTTACCCGCCACCGGCAATTACAGCGACACATCCGCAACCTGCTTACAGCGAAGAATTGCCGTGCCTGGCACCAGACATGTACACATCTTAAAACCACGCTCCCCATAAACTCTTCCAAGTATTGGTCTGCTTTCCACCGCCTTACTGGGAACCGCCCCGCCCCCCAGTACCCTCTCCTCCTTAATGACTGTCCCTTTCCTGACAACCTCAGTAAGGCCAACCACTTTGCCTCTCACCTCTCTGATGTTTTTTCCATTCCAGATGATCCCCACTTTGATTATTCCCTCTTCCCTGACGTCATGGACCATACGAATACCTCTCTTCCTCCCCTTGCTCCTAGCTTCCAGTACTTGGGCCACACACCGCCATCTGAACTTAACACTGCCATCACTACACAGGACATCGGCCTCACACTCCACAATAAACGCATCACTGCTCCCGGCCACGACTGCATTACCTACTGCCACCTCAAACACTGTCCTCCCTCCTTCCTTTCAATCCTTGCCGCCCTCTACAATGTCATCCTTGCCACTAGCTTCTATCTCGACCTGTGGAAAACCTCCCATATCCTGATGTTCTCCAAACCCAACAAGCCTCCATCTGATGCCTCTTCCTATCGTCCTATCTGTCTCACATCGGTGTTCAGCAAGCTCTTAGAATCCATCCTTTCCCGGCGCATCCATCACCACCTCAGCCAAAAACACCTCCACCCCACCACCCAATGTGGCTTTCTACCTTCCTTCTCTGCTGATGACCAACTCCTCCGCCTCACTCATCTCCTCTCCCTCCAGCTTAACTCCCGTCGCTCCGCCATTTTTGTCTCCCTTGACCTCAAAAAGGCTTATGACCATGTCTGGCATCTTGGTCTACTGTTTAAACTCCGAATCTACACCCTTCCTATTAATTACATCCGTCTGATAGCCTCCTCCCTCTCCCACCGCCCCTCCTATGTTACCATCCATAATGCCCACACCTTCTACCCCTCTGCAGGTGTGCCCCAGGGCTCTGCCCTCTCCCCTCTCCTCTACCTCTTGTACATGGCAGATATGCCCCAACCCCCCCCCCCCCCTCCAGTACACCACTTGCAATATGCTGACGACACCGAATTCCTCGCCCTCGCTTCTACCCTCCAACGGTCCCAACGCCTTCTCCAGAATCACCTTGACCTTTTTGGTGCATGGTGTAACCAGTGGCTCCTGAAAATCAATCCTTCCAAGACACAGGCAGTAATCTTAGGTCGTACCACTCGCTCCTTCCGCCCCTGGATTTCTCCCTTACTGTCTGCGCCCGTCCTGTCCGCCTCACCCCCACCCTCACCTACCTTGGCCTCACAATTGACCGTCACCTCACCTGGATCCCTCATCTCCGCTCCATCCAATCCAAAGCCCACCATCACCTCCGATTCCTTAAACTCCTCTCTGGCCGGACATGGAGGTTGCACCCCTCTACCATCCTCCACACATACAAATCCTTAATCCATCCCATCCTCTGCTATGTCAGTCCTGCATGGATATCTGCCCCCCCAAATTCTATAAGTCCCTCCAGATCCTTGACCAGAATGCACTCCACTTCACCTTCCGTATACGCCTCCTGTCCCCCACGCGGATCCTCTATGATCTCATTCCTTTCCCCCATCTGCTCCTATTCCTCGAACATTTCCGCATCCTCTACACCTCCCGCCGCCTTGAATCCCCTCACCCCCTGGTTGCTCCTCTCCTCTCCCATCCCCGCCCCCTACCACGTCTTCGCCTACTGTCAATCTCTACACCCTACATCTCCTCTCCCAAGGTGTCTTTCGTCAACTCCCCCCCCCCCCCCCCGGATGATGCCCTCTCTTCCTCCATTTATCCCTCCTATCAACTCTGATCCTCACTCCCCCTCCTTTCCTCTGTACTTTTCCTGGGCTCCCTCTCCCCCCTTCCTTCCTCTTTTTTCCCCACCTCCGCTCTCGCTGCCCCCTTCTCTCCCCCGAGTCCTTCTGCATTTCCCTCCTCTGCCTCTTCTTAATCCCTCTCGCATCTGCCCTGCCCCTCTCAACCCCTTATGAGTCCTCTCTCTCCTTGGTTCCCCCCCTTTCGTTTTCTCCTCTCTTCCCTCCTTGTTTTTTTTCCCTCCTCCAGGTCCCCCCCCCCTTCTGCCTTTGGCCTGGGAGTGTCATCTTTGTGCCACCATTTTCGTGCAGTGTTTTACAGTGTGTGTTTTCCAGTGAGTCTTCCGTGGTGTCTTTAGTGACGTGTAGCGAACAGCCATCATACTGTCGCTGGGTGTGATTTTTTATCTCTTGCGAACAGAAACCAGACTGTCGCCATGTTTTTTAATTGTGTGTCTACTATATTACTTGCCCGATTCCTATGTATTTTATCGACATTGCCAACCCCTTTTGCTTTCTGTTTTAACTTTCCGCATTTTTACGCCGTTTTACACTTTAAGTCATCATTTTATCGTCTGTTTTTCCTTGTTTCTTTCTTCTTCCTTTCTTACAAAAAAGTCTGTAGCCTGTAGAGCAGCATCCTAAGCTGCTGTCAGCCCGCCCCCCTTCGGGGGAATTAAAAATCAATAAAGAAAAAAAAAATCAATAGATCCTACAGGAAGTGTAGCAGTCTACAATGTTCCCAGATCGAGCATATTGCCGAACATAGAATTCAGAGGGGAGCACGACTGTGTTGTCCACCTTACGTGAACGAATCGGCTGTCAGTTTTTTTCTCTACGACTGTATCTACAACACTATTGCACGCTTAAAAACCAGAAGAAGTAAAAAATAAATTAGTTTTGATAGCAACGTCACTATAGCGTTCGAAGTATTCATTGTATTGTAAACGGGCGTGTCAGCACCTTCCGATTCCCACTCAAGGAAGACAAGGATACACAGTCTAGCTCATATATTATAAATACGCCTCAGTTTGTGGATGAACGCACACTTAGGCTGATAATCATTTTGAATATTTAGCAGTGCTGTACCCACTGGTGTTTAACTCGTTTTCAACCAATGATTCCCACAGGTACAGGAACACTACTTGTGATACCACTTAGGCAAAATACTTACGCAGTGCTATCAGATGAAAAGATCAACCTGACACAAGCTGTGGGAAGTTAGTTTTACAGTCTTCGTACATGGATAAAAAGCTTTTCCTATTTGAGATATCTGTGAAAGTTGCTGAGTAAGACTATGAAGAAGAAACGAAATTCCTTCAGCTACGCCAATGTATAAAGAAATCGTCTTAACGCCACTAAATCATCGTTTACCAGCCGTAATCTGCCACATTTCGCTGGTTGGGAGGCAAAAAGCTTACTGACAAATTTCACAGAAGGAAAAGGGGGACGAAATGTCTCCCACTGGTAGGTCATGTAGTTTTATTTAAACCATTACAAAATCAGATAAAACAATCAGTGAGGGTGTCAGTAGAAGCACATTACTGTTGGCAGTATGATGTTGCACCGCCCGGGACCTGTAATGATAAAGGCCCGTTTAGGTCAGGCATATTGTATACAGAGGTGGAAGAAGAAAGAGCACCACTAAATTCTACATTCCGTATGCATTCCAGACACAAAGACATTACAGTTATAATGTACTTATAGACCCCAATGAGTGAATTGTATATTTTCCAGTGAGAAAGAGAACTGGCAGTAAGATCCGTTCGCTTTTCGTTTTGCAGTATTCGACAGCCACTTCGAGGCGCAAATAAATGAAGAAAGGCTACGCGTTTTTGTTATCAAGTAACGTCTTCATCAATTACTTTAGTTTTAATGTAATCTACGAATAATTGCTGATATTTGATATTAACATGAAAAGGATTCCGTAGACGGGGAAAGAACCTGTTCTTGGGCAACTACTTCTATAATGACCAAAAGGGCTTAAATGATCTTCAAGCACATGTGTTCCAGCTGCGGTATGAAGAAAATGAGAGTAATAATGACGGTAATAACCGAATTATCCGCTTATTTCACACTACACAGGGGATTTTCACGAAGTAAGAAATTTCCTGAATTAGTGAAAATTTCAAAATGGCTTCACATCGAGGCTAAGATGCCTAGAAGAGTGCTTACATCCTGCTGACGTGAGAGTAGCATAATCTTCGTGTCAGAAGCTAGCTTCTACTTAACCATTTAATAGACTCGCATTTTTTCCACCGTGACTAATTTTGTAAGCTAAGCACATCATCCATTACAGCACACTCCTGGGGCTGGGAAATGTGCCACAATGGTCAGGTTGAACGAACTATCACAGGTGCAATGCGTGGGTTCAGGCATTTACTTTTAAGAGGTACAAACAGAATTACTTTACCTCTGGTAACCTCAAGAGAAAGACGTTATAATCCAGAATCCGCATAAGCATCACGTTTCTTCATTCCCAGCTGGACAGAGTCGGTTTACTTTGGGAAATGGCATAGGCGGAGGTCACTGTAAACAGAAATACTGTCGCCAGTAAGCTAACTTACATTAGAAAATTTTATTTTATTTGATGAACCATTTAAAGGAACAGTGCTCTTATTTTACTTGTAATTGATGGAACTGGAGACGTGGAAAAATTTGGTGCTGGACTGTGATTCGAATTCGTATCTCCACTTTCAAGGATCTGAATCTCTCGGAACAGTATAGTTCAATCATTTCGTTCCCTTTTCCAAGACTACAATCTTCTCTGGGTCTCCTCCAAAGGTGAGTATGTGGGTCCGAATCCTGATCCAGTGAAAAAACATTCATAATTTCATTTCAAGCCGTATCACATGCACGCCGGCCTGCTAGTGAAAATTAACGTGCATTTTTAATATCTGTACATGTGTTACCAACAATTTCTGGTCAAACACGTACACATCTTACTGCTGGTGAGTAAGCAAATGATACTTAAGCTAGATTCGTGGACTATAAAGAAGAACTATAGCATTGTGGTTCGATTGTCGCTCAGGCACAAAGATTTGTATCCTTATTTTAGATTCAAACACCTATCAGCTGGTAAGAAACACCGATATGTAGCATTTTATTTTACTTAGTTAACAATTCGATTACGTGTTGGGTTCGTATCTCTATCTCAGAACTTCACATCATGCGCGTCATCTTTAAATGCATACACACTTTGTTACTTCTAAATGAATGTATATCAGGCATCTTTCGTGGTTAGTTCACAGGGATGAAAAGGTCTTGATAGGAGTCCCAGTTTATTACTAAAACTGTCGTCTTTTATTTTCGTCGTAAGGTTATCGTGGGTAGTTTTATTTCATTTCTCATAATATAGTGCACAATTTTCGTAAGGTTTCTCTTCTCGCTCTTCTCACCCATACACACACACACTTATTCTTTTTTTATTTTCGTTTGTTTGAGGTGCTCGATTATCGGAGGGGCACGAAAACGTCCATGAATGAGTTTCTTAGTTTTGAGTACAGTTACGAAAGAAATAAAAAACAACTATGAGAGTTACTGATTTATGATGCTCAGTTTGCAGTCAGTTCTGACTATTATTAGTAACTACGCTCCAGCCCCTAAACCTAGTTACATAAATGTGAATTAGACACATTAGGTACTCCAGGCCGGAGCAGCTGCGTCTTTGAGACGCCAGCTATGGACTCTTCCCAGGCCGCTGTACGATCACATCGGTTCGTCTTCTTCCTGCTGGTACTGTCAATGAAATTTGGCAACAAGGCAAGGTATGTTTGGCAACTCTGTGATCGACGAGTTACTTTCTCGTGTGCACGGAATTAAGCCTCGAAGTTCTCTTGATTTTTCCAGTCATTTCCATTGAATAATCTGAGTTATTATCGCTTGAGGTGTAACAAAACATTGTAAATTTACGGTTTTCAGCCCAGAAAAGTCGTTGCACGTGAAAATCGCAACTAATCTCGTCCTTTAAATAGCGGTTTACGAGTTCTAGCTACTATTGGCCTCGTAAGAGGAAGGCACAACCCATACCTCTTCGACAGCTCTGTGGTGACGTGTTAAAAATCGTCTGTTATGGTTCGCGGTTCCACTCTCACTGACTGTAACGTTTTTATTCAATCTGTGAAAGAGCTACAAGCAGTCTGATCAAACATCGATAAGGAAATTTCAAGTAAATACCTGCAGCTCATAGTGCAATAGTGAAAAACTTACAATGTTTCACAACAGGTAACGCCTCTTTCCGCTGCTGACAAGCCAATTTTGGGTTTCTGGGAATACATAACTTTATTTTTGAAATGCCACGTTTGCATACCTGTTGAGTATAATATAGCATACCAATTAAACACAAACCCAATCGAAATCTAAGTGAATAGTATTTTACTAATTCGTGCCGATAGAGGCACGCTTGAGTACAGATACTCAGTTTTATTAAAACAGACTTTCGCCGTAAGATTATCATGGGTAGTTTTATTTCATTTCTTATAATATAGTGCACAATTTTCGTAAGGTTTCTTTTAGTGCTGTTAAAACAATACTAAACATGAGAGAGAAATTAATCATCAACGACATACGCGAATTCTCTGATGTTACGTATAACAGTCTGACATTGCACATGCACGTAGAAAACTTGTTCTGATTTAAAGGTGTCATACAAGGTTTGAAGAAGAATAAAATCTACCAGACGACAGATAATGTAGAAACTGCTTTTCTGACTATTTTGGCACGATGCGCCTCCCCATACATAATACAAATGCTTCAGATGCATCTGCTGCCTGGCTGTCTATTAAACCTGAAAAGAACAAAATGTCGCAGAAGTTAACCCTTTTCCCACATGCAGCTATTTTGGATTGAGAAGTGGAGGGAATGATGTTTAAGTTTCATTACATTGATATCTTCAGCAGACAGCAGAAATGCTAGTTAATGTCGATTCAGTCAACCAATTAAATGAATGTACTGAACTTGCTGCAGACCACTACATGGAGCCTGTGTGTCAGAATTCTCATCGAGTATGGCGCAGCGGTGTTATGATAGAAAAATGAGTCTCAGAGAAGAGGATTTGGTGGTCTGTCGGATTAATGAGAGGTTCCTATGATGAGGTTTCTGGGCGGCGATTCCAACTTCTGCCGATGGGGTTTAATAGGGAGAGACAGATTCTGTTCTCTTCTGGCTACGCCAATGGCATTGTGGTCTGAAATTCACATTAACCATTATATTCCTTCTCTACCAAGTATACGTTATGTTGAACCACAATAAACTCAGGAGTGGCGAAATGTGGGAACTCTATCACCAGTAACCTTTCTTAATCTAGTTATTTATTTCCAGTGACGAAGCAAACGCTATATAATGTCACAGGACACTTATTCCAACTTTTATATGCGCTTCTGTATGTCGCCGGCTGCGGTGGTCTTGCGGTTCTCGGCGCACAGTCCGGAACCTGGCGACTGCTACGGTCGCAGGTTCGAATCCTGCCTCGGGCATGGATGTTTGTGATGTTCTTAGGTTAGTTAGGTTTAAGTAGTTCTAGGGGACTGATTACCACAGTAGTTGAGTCCCATAGTGCTCAGAGTCATTTGAACCATTTCTGTATGTCAATAAAATTGGTTGTGGACTGGGAATGCAACTCAGACCGCCCTTAACGCGGAATTTGATCCCTTCGTGACAATATAGTTCGACTACTATTTGTTGTTTGTTCAAAACTGTAAATTCCTCAACATCTGCACATATTGCTCGTGATTGGGTTGAATCCTGGCCCGCCACTAAAGTTTTCATTATGTATTATCAAGCTCTAGCATGAGAACACCAATCTACTGGTGGATAATAATTTTGATTTTTAATGCATTTTCATTCGTTGTCAACAATAACGATATCTGATGTTTTTGACTCCCAGTGAGACACAGAACTATTTGAGAGATCACTGTAAGATTAAGGATGTTATTCCGAGCTCCTGGTGGAGAAAAATTCGGTAGCTGACGTCTCTTCGTGTGTAGTGAACAACGATATGTATGGGGTTCGATTCCCAGTCAGCACTGAACTCCTCGTCATATTTTTTCTACTTCAAAAATGCTCACATGTCGGTGCTGGTATAACAAACCCATAATTAACGTTCGTTTTTTCTAGAATATAACAGCGATAGGTGCCGGGTTGGAGTCATGGGAAGGAAAAAAGTAATGTTTCGTCTCGTCATTTCAGTTTAAACGTCAAGCTACCTCCGAGAAAATCCAATATGTCACAGTTGATTGTGCTTCGGTAACAATCCGATTAGGTTATAGCTTCGAATCTGTCCAACACAAAGCTTTCCTCAAGGCATTTCAAGCGAGGTACTTGTGAAGAAGAAATATTTAACATCTCTCGTAGTTCGTTAATAGGGATCCTGGGTAGGAATTAGCGTCCATTAAATAACTTTACGTTATGTAATTTAAAGTTGGTATTTGATAACTGATACTGTCTAAAATCGAGGTATATCACTGTTTGTATGCCTAGTCAGGAATGACTGTTAGTTTCCGTCAGTCACGCAATCTTACTCTGCATGAACTGGATTTGAATCCATATGCAGAACGAGACGGTTCGTCGTACCATTTGAAGTTCACACATTCTCAACTAGCTGCTCGTGAATAAGTTAAATTTTTAAATTCATTGTGTGTTAAATAAGAAGCACGGTATGTTACTTTGAAGAGGAACTCATGAATACGACGAACTTACTACGTGCATTACCTATCTGACGTCATAATGAGAGTGGTACATTTTAGGTATGTCATTTATTGCAATAAATGTGTGCTTACAAGCCTTAAGGACAGTCTTATCTGTGATAACCATTTTCAATAGTCAAACGACTGTACCAAGGAGCGATTAGAGTACCTGCTACACAGCTGCGTTATGCGGGTTGCATGCGAATCAGACGAAATGTAATTCAGGTTGTTTGGATACTTTTGAGCATGACTGTACAATAAAAATAAGAGGCGTCCGTTTCAGGTTACGAAGTTGACCCCGCCCAAGCAGGAGGAGGGAATAGGAGATGTCCAGTCATATGTCCCCTTTACATAATGAAGTCTCCTTTACACAATGAAGTAGCCCATAAGAACTATCTGTCAACCACAATATGTTACAACTGTCAAAGTTGTCACACTAAACGTGCCTTCGTTAACAATAGGTGGTACTTAACTAAAATGCTAACCTAACAGATACTCATGTATGGAACTTCTCCTTACATTTATTAACATTTGCATGCTGGATATCACGACGTCTCTTTATGTCTAAGGAGTCTACCTCGATCACGTTTTGGTGCATGACTCTACGTACCTGAAGCGGACCACAACTGACATTAAGAAATGGTTGCATAGGACCTTTATATTGTTTGACAGGCAGTGACCCTTAATCAATACAATCTCCCCAAATTACTGATGTATATCACGAAGTTTTCCTTTCTGGTTGGCTTTCATTCCTTCTGTAGCCTATCCAGAAGATCCAAATGCCATCCACATGTTTCCGTGGGCTCTTCCCACCTAGAGGCCATAAAGCTGACTTCTTCTGTAATTTTATCTGCTGTCTGCTATTTTTCAAGTCCAGCATGTGCGCTATCCTGGTTTCGCCATGTGGTAAAACATGACTTCCTGAGAAACATCCAATAAGATATACCAATTTCTATGTTGTGTTTGACAATATAACCGACACATCTTCCCCAGTTTGTGCATAATCCTCACTGTGGAATTAGATACAGGGTGATAACGAGATTTAAATATGTAACTGATCGTCCTCTAATGAAGCAGACTTTCCCATTGTTGAGACCTAAACAGGGGCCTGTTGTCTGATATTACTTTATTCACTTTTCCCCCGACTTTCAGGAAAACCTCAGTAGGTGGTCAACATACACCTTTGGCTGTAGCACGTCGGAATGGCATAAAGACAACATAATTTCACGTAAATTCAACAATTGCCAATGCATTTCGCTAACCACACCTTGCTCTTGGCAATGGTCTGAATAAATCTGTAGCAGCGAACTCTCACAACCTCAACGGTACAATCGGAATGAATGGGCTCTTATGCGACTCCGTTGTTGACTTTGCATGTTTTCATGCATTCCAAGTCTCTAAGACTTTACGTATTCTCCTCTCTCTACTTCAAGGAAATGATTAAGAGGTGGTGTTGGTGGTGGTTGTGCTGGTGGTGGTAGTGGTGCTGGTGGTAAGTTACTATGGGACCAAACTGTTGAGATTGAACTGCATTGTCACTCATGTACAGCTGTTAATGGAAGTCGCCACGTCATAACAAACGACTGAATTTGTAGAAGTGGTAAGATAAGATAGCTAATGAGAATGACTTAAATTCCAGGTGTAATATTCTGCTGAATAAAAATGGAAACGAAAGATGTTATTCTTGTTGATAATCTTCTCGTTCGATCTTCTTAAAAATGTTTTTCTGGCCATTCTGTATGAACTCATTTTATTTAAACCTCTTAGTTCAGGAAACTCTGATGTAAACTTCTCTTAGGATGGACGTCGACGTAAAACCTTCCATTTGGATCCCAACAATGGGACAGTGGTATGTATTCAATGATTGTCAGTGACTGTTAAGACTTACGAGTGATTTTACATCTGCCTCGGCGTATGCGAGCTGGTTCCCCTTATTCCGCCCAGTTACACTATGTAGCCGAGTGCTGTGCGAACACTTTGTCCACGTATGCGTACACCATAATTACTCTACCACGCAAACATTGATGTTACACTTGCTAGTGTGAGTAGTATGAGACGTTCCCGGGGGTGGAAACATAGGGGTTACACTTGTCTGGTGTGAGACGTTCCCAGGGGAGAGGAGCGGGAGGGAGGGAGGTCCACTGGGGGCCGAACCGCACAATATATTTGGCTCGGTGTGGGGCGGCGGGCGGTGGGGTGAGTGGACTGCTGTAACCTGTTGTGGGGTTGTGAACCACTGAGGGTTACAGCGGGGACGAAGCCTTTCCGTCGTTTCTAGGTCCCCAGTTCCATGCAATACAATACAATGCTCGTGCACCCTTGATGACTGCACGACACAAAGCATTACGCCTCGCCTGGGGCCGTCAACACTGACAACTTACTGTCGTTGCCTGGTCGGACGAGTCTCGTTTCAAATTGTATCGACCGGGTGGACGTGTACAGGTATGGAGACAACCTCAAGAATTCATTCACCCTACATGTCAGCAGGGGACTGTTCAAGCTGGTGGAGTCTCTGTAATGGTGTGGGGTGTGTGCAGTGCAGTGATATGGGACACCTGATACGTCTAGATATGACTCTGACCGGTGTTACGTACGTAAGTATACTGTCTGATCACCTCATCCGTTCATGCTCATTGTTCATTCCGGCGGACTTGGGCAATTCCAGCAGGACAATGCGACAACCTGCACGTCCAGAATTGCTGCAGAGTGGTTCCAGGAACACACGTCTGAGTTTAAACACTTCCGCTGGCCACCAAATTCCCCAGACATGAACATTATTGAGCATATCTGGAATGCCTTGCAACGTGCTGTTGAGAAGAGATCTCCATCCTCTCTTACTCTTACGGATTTATAGATAGCCCTACAGGATTCATGGTGTCACTTCCCTCCATCACTTCTTGAGACATTAATAGAGTCCATGCCAAATCGTGGTGTGACACATCTGTGTGCTCACAGGGGCCCTACACGATTTTAGGCAGGTGTACCAGTTTCTTTGGCTCTTCAGTATATATACACATACAGTCCCAAATGGAATGCCTTGCAACGAGCTGTTGAGAAGAGATCTCCATCCTCTCTTACTCTTACGGATTTATAGATAGCCCTACAGGATTCATGGTGTCATTTCCCTCCATCACTTCTTGAGACATTAATAGAGTCCATGCCAAATCGTGGTGTGACACATCTGTGTGCTCACGGGGGCCCTACACGATTTTAGGCAGGGGTGCCAGTTTCTTTGGCTCTTCAGTATATATACACATACAGTCCCAAATGGAATGCCTTGCAACATGCTGTTGAGAAGAGATCTACATCCTCTCTTACTCTTACGGATTTATAGATAGCCCTACAGGATTCATGGTGTCACTTCCCTCCATCACTTCTTGAGACATTAATAGAGTCCATGCCAAATCGTGGTGTGACACATCTGTGTGCTCACGGGGGCCCTACACGATTTTAGGCAGGTGTACCAGTTTCTTTGGCTCTTCAGTATATATACACATACAGTCCCAAATGGAATGCCTTGCAACGTGCTGTTGAAAAGAGATCTACATCCTCTCTTACTCTTACGGATTTAGAGATAGCCCTAAAGGATTCATGGTGTCACTTCCCTCCATCACTTCTTGAGACATTAATAGAGTCCATACCAAAACGTGGTGTGACACATCTGTGTGCTCACGGGGGCCCTACACGATTTTTGGCAGGGGTGCCAGTTTCTTTGGCTCTTCAGTATATATACACATACAGTCCCAAATGGAATGCCTTGCAACATGCTGTTGAGAAGAGATCTCCATCCTCTCTTACTCTTACGGATTTATAAATAGCCCTACAGGATTCATGGTGTCACTTCCCTCCATCACTTCTTGAGACATTAATAGAGTCCATGCCAAATCGTGTTGTGACACATCTGTGTGCTCACGGGGGCCCTACACGATTTTAGGCAGGTGTACCAGTTTCTTTGGCTCTTCAGTATATATACACATACAGTCCCAAATGGAATGCCTTGCAACGTGCTGTTGAGAAGAGATCTCCATCCTCTCTTACTCTTACGGATTTATAGATAGCCCTACAGGATTCATGGTGTCATTTCCCTCCATCACTTCTTGAGACATTAATAGAGTCCATGCCAAATCGTGGTGTGACACATCTGTGTGCTCACGGGGGCCCTACACGATTTTAGGCAGGTGTACCAGTTTCTTTGGCTCTTCAGTATATATACACATACAGTCCCAAATGGAATGCCTTGCAACATGCTGTTGAGAAGAGATCTCCATCCTCTCTTACTCTTACGGATTTATAAATAGCCCTACAGGATTCATGGTGTCACTTCCCTCCATCACTTCTTGAGACATTAATAGAGTCCATGCCAAATCGTGTTGTGACACATCTGTGTGCTCACGGGGGCCCTACACGATTTTAGGCAGGTGTACCAGTTTCTTTGGCTCTTCAGTATATATACACATACAGTCCCAAATGGAATGCCTTGCAACGTGCTGTTAAGAAGAGATCTCCATCCTCCCTTATTCTTATGGATTTATAGATAGCCCTATAGGATTCTTGGTGTCACTTCCCTCCATCACTTCTTGAGACATTAATAGAGCCCATGCCAAATCGTGGTGTGAAACATCTGTGTGCTCATGGGGGCCCTACACGATTTTAGGCAGGTGTACCAGTTTCTTTGGCTCTTCAGTATATATACACGTACAGTCCCAAATGGAATGTCTTGCAACGTGCAGATAAGAAGAGATCTCTATCCTCTCTTAATCTTATGGATTTATAGATAGCCCTATAGGATTCATGGTGTCACTTCCCTCCATCACTTCTTGAGACATTAATAGAGTCCATGCCAAATCGTGGTGGGACACATCTGTGTGCTCACGGGGGCCCTACACGATTTTAGGCAGGTGTACCAGTTTCTTTGGCTCTTCAGTATATATACACATACAGTCCCAAATGGAATGCCTTGCAACGTGCTGTTGAGAAGAGATCTCCATCCTCTCTTACTCTTACGGATTTATAGGTAGCCCTAAAGGATTCATGGTGTCACTTCCCTCCATCACTTCTTGAGACATTAATAGAGTCCATGCCAAATCGTGGTGTGACACATCTGTGTGCTCACGGGGGCCCTACACGATTTTAGGCAGGTGTACCAGTTTCTTTGGCTCTTCAGTATATATACACATACAGTCCCAAATGAAATGCCTTGCAACGTGCTGTTAAGAAGAGATCTCCATCCTCTCTTATTCTTATGGATTTATAGATAGCCCTATAGGATTCATGGTGTCACTTCCCTCCAGAACTTCTTGAGAGATTAATAGAGTCCATGCCAAATCGTGGTGTGACACATCTGTGTGCTCACAGGGGCCCTACACGATTTAAGGCAAGTGTACCAGTTTCTTTGGCTCTTCAGTATATATACACATACAGTCCCAAATGGAATGCCTTGCAACGTGCTGTTGAGAAAAGATCTCCATCCTCTCTTACTCTTACGGATTTATAGATAGCCCTACAGGATTCATGGTGTCACTTCCCTCCATCACTTCTTGAGACATTAATAGAGTCCATGCCAAATCGTGGTGTGACACATCTGTGTGCTCACAGGGGCCCTACACGATTTTAGGCAGGTGTACCAGTTTCTATGGCTCTTCAGTATATATACACATACAGTCCCAAATGGAATGCCTTGAAACGTGCTGTTGAGAAGAGATCTCCATCCTCTCT
This sequence comes from Schistocerca gregaria, assembly GCF_023897955.1. NCBI lineage: Eukaryota > Metazoa > Arthropoda > Insecta > Orthoptera > Acrididae > Schistocerca > Schistocerca gregaria. The sequence goes on from NC_064931.1 coordinate 46,965,204, forward strand.
TACTATTATGGATTTATAGATAGCCCTACAGGATTCATGGTGTCACTTCCCTCCATCACTTCTTGAGACATTAATAGAGTCCATGCCAAATCGTGGTGTGACACATCTGTGCGCTCACAGGGGCCCTACACGATTTTAGGCAGGTGTACCAGTTTCTTTGGCTCTTCAGTATATATACACATACAGTCCCAAATGGAATGCCTTGCAACGTGCTGTTAAGAAGAGATCTCCATCCTCTCTTATTCTTATGGATTTATAGATAGCCCTATAGGATTCATGGTGTCACTTCCCTCCATCACTTCTTGGGACATTAATAGAGTCCATGCCAAATCGTGGTGTGACTCATCTGTGTGCTCACAGGGGCCCTACACGATTTTAGGCAGGTGTACCAGTTTCTGTGGCTCTTCAGTATATATACACATACAGTCACAAATGGAATGCCATGCAATGTGCTGTTGAGAAGAGATCTCCATCCTCTCTTACTCTTACGGATTTATAGATAGCCCTACAGGATTCATGGTGTCACTTCCCTCCAACACTTCTTGAGACATTAATAGAGTCCATGCAAAATCGTGGTGTGACACATCTGTGTGCTCACGAGGGCCCTACACGATTTTAGGCAGGTGTACCAGTTTCTTTGGCTCTTCAGTATATATACACATACAGTCCCAAATGGAATGCCTTGCAACGTATTGTTAAGAAGAGATCTACATCCTCTCTTACTCTTACGGATTTATAGATAGCCCTACAGGATTCATGGTGTCACTTCCCTCCATCACTTCTTGAGACATTAATAGAGTCCATGCCAAATCGTGGTGTGACACATCTGTGCGCTCACAGGGGCCCTACACGATTTTAGGCAGGTGTACCAGTTTCTTTGGCTCTTCAGTATATATACACATACAGTCCCAAATGGAATGCCTTGCAACGTGCTGTTGAGAAGACATCTCCATCCTCTCTTACTCTTACGGATTTATAGATAGCCCTACAGGATTCATGGTGTCACTTCCCTCTATCACTTCTTGAGACATTAATAGAGTCCATGCCACATCGTGGTGTGACACATCTGTGTGCTCACGGGGGCCCTACACGATTTTAGGCAGGTGTACCAGTTTCTTTGGCTCTTCAGTATATATACACATACAGTCCCAAATGGAATGCCATGCAATGTGCTGTTGAGAAGAGATCTCCATCCTCTCTTACTCTTACGGATTTATAGATAGCCCTACAGGATTCATGGTGTCACTTCCCTCCAACACTTCTTGAGACATTAATAGAGTCCATGCAAAATCGTGGTGTGACACATCTGTGTGCTCACGAGGGGCCTACACGATTTTAGGCAGGTGTACCAGTTTCTTTGGCTCTTCAGTATATATACACATACAGTCCCAAATGGAATGCCTTGCAACGTGCTGTTAAGAAAAGATCTCCATCGTCTCTTACTCTTACGGATTTATAGATAGCCCTACAGGATTCATGGTGTCACTTCCCTCCATCACTTCTTGAGACATTAATAGAGTCCATGCCAAATCGTGGTGTGACACATCTGTGTGCTCACGGGGGCCCTACACGATTTTAGGCAGGTGTACCAGTTTCTTTGGCTCTTCAGTATATATACACATACAGTCCCAAATGGAATGCCTTGCAACGTGCTGTTGAGAAGAGATCTCCATCCTCTCTTACTCTTACGGATTTATAGATAGCCCTACAGGATTCATGGTGTCACTTCCCTCCATCACTTCTTGAGACATTAATAGAGTCCATGCCAAAACGTGGTGTGACACATCTGTGTGCTCACAGGGGCCCTACACGATTTTAGGCAAGTATACCTGTTTCTTTGGCTCTTCATTATATATACATATACAGTCCAAATGGAATGCCTTGCAACGTGCTGTTGAGAAGAGATCTCCATCCTCTCTTACTCTTACGGATTTATAGATATCAATACAGGACTCATTGTGTCACTTCCCTCCATCACTTCTTGAGACATTAATAGAGTCCATGCCAAATCGTGGTGTGACACCTGTGTGCTCATAGGGGCCCTACACGATTTTAGGCAGGTGTACCAGTTTCTTTAGCTCTTCAGTATATATACACATACAGTCCCAAATGAAATGCCTTGCAACGTGCTGTTGAGAAGAGATCTCCATCCTCTCTTACTCTTACGGATTTATAGATAGCCCTACAGGATTCATGGTGTCACTTCCCTCCATCACTTCTTGAGACATTAATAGAGTCCATGCAAAAACGTGGTGTGACACATCTGTGTCCTCACGGGGGCCCTACACGATTTTAGGCAGGTGTACCAGTTTCTTTGGCTCTTCAGTATAAATACACATACAGTCCCAAATGGAATGCCTTGCAACGTGCTGTTGAGAAGAGATCTCCATCCTCTCTTACTCTTACGGATTTATAGATAGCAATACAGGATTCATGGTGTCACTTCCCTCCATCACTTCTTGAGACATTAATAGAGTCCATGCCAAAACGTGGTGTGACACATCTGTGTGCTCACGGGGGCCCTACACGATTTTAGGCACGTGTACCAGTTTCTTTGGCTCTTCAGTATATATACACATACAATCCGAAATGGAATGCCTTGCAACGTGCTGTTGAGAAGAGATCTCCATCCTCTCTTACTCTTACGGATTTATAGATAGCCCTATAGGATTCATGGTGTCACTTCCCTCCATCACTTCTTGAGACATTAATAGAGTTCATGCCAAATCGTGGTGTGACACATCTGTGTGCTCATGGGGGCCCTACACGATTTTAGGCAGGTGTACCAGTTTCTTTGGCTCTTCAATATATATACACATACAGTCCCAAATGGAATGCCTTGCATCGTGCTGTTGAGAAGAGATCTCCATCCTCTCTTACTCTTACGGATTTATAGATATCAATACAGGATACATGGTGTCACTTCCCTCCATCACTTCTTAAGACATTAATAGAGTCCATGCAAAAACGTGGTGTGACACATCTGTGTGCTCACAGGGGCCCTACACGATTTTAGGCAGGTGTACCAGTTTCTTTAGCTCTTCAGTATATATACACATACAGTCCCAAATGAAATGCCTTGCAACGTGCTGTTGAGAAGAGATCTCCATCCTCTCTTACTCTTACGGATTTATAGATAGCAATACAGGATTCATGGTGGCACTTCCCACCATCACTTCTGGAGACATTAATAGAGTCCATGCCAAAACGTGGTGTGACACATCTGTGTGCTCACGGGGGCCCTACACGATTTTAGGCAGGTGTACCAGTTTCTTTGGCTCTTCAGTATATATACACATACAGTCCCAAATGGAATGCCTTGCAACGTGCTGTTGAGAAGAGATCTCCATCCTCTCTTACTCTTACAGATTTATAGATAGCAATACAAGATTCATGGTGTCACTTCCCTCCATCACTTCTTGAGACATTAATAGAGTCCATGCCAAAACGTGGTGTGACACATCTGTGTGCTCACGGGGGCCCTACACGATTTTAGGCAGGTGTACCAGTTTCTTTGGCTCTTCAGTATATATACACATACAGCCCCAAATGGTATGCCTTGCAACGTGCTGTTGAGAAGAGATCTCCATCCTCTCTTACTCTTATGGATTTATAGATAGCCCTACAGGATTCATGGTGTCACTTCCCTCCAACACTTCTTGAGACATTAATAGAGTCCATGCCAAATCGTGGTGTGACACATCTGTGTGCTCACGGGGGCCCTACACGATTTTAGGCAGGTGTACCAGTTTCTTTGGCTCTTCAGTATATATACACATACAGTCCCAAATGGAATGCCTTGCAACGTGCTGTTGAGAAGATATCTCCATCCTCTCTTACTCTTACGGACTTATAGATAGCCCTACAGGATTCATGGTGTCACTTCCCTCCATCACTTCTTGAGACATTAATAGAGTCCATGCCAAATCGTGGTGTGACACATCTGTGTGCTCACGGGGGCCCTACACGATTTTAGGCAGGTGTACCAGTTTCTTTGGCTCTTCAGTATATATACACATACAGTCCCAAATGGAATGCCTTGCAACGTGCTGTTGAGAAGAGATCTCCATCCTCTCTTACTCTTACGGATTTATAGATATCAATACAGGATTCATGGTGTCACTTCCCTCCATCACTTCTTGAGACATTAATAGAGTCCATGCCAAATCGTGGTGTGACACATCTGTTTGCTCACGGGCTCCCTACAGGATTTTAGGCAGGTGTACCAGTTTATTTCTCTCTTCAGTATATATACACATACAGTCCCAAATGGAATGCCTTGCAACGTGCTGTTGAGAAGAGATCTCCATTCTCTCTTACTCTTACGGATTTATAGATAGCCCTACAGGATTCATGGTGTCACTTCCCTCCATCACTTCTTGAGACATTAATAGAGTCCATGCCAAATCGTGGTGTGACACATCTGTGTGGTCACGGGGGCCCTACACGAATTTAGGCAGGTGTACCAGTTTCTTTGGCTCTTCAGTATATATACACATACAGTCCGAAATGGAATGCCTTGCAACGTGCTGTTGAGAAGAGATCTCCATCCTCTCTTACTCTTACGGATTTATAGATATCAATACAGGATTCATGGTGTCACTTCCCTCCATCACTTCTTGAGACATTAATAGAGTCCATGCCAAAACGTGGTGTGACACATCTGTGTGCTCAGGGGGGCTTTACACGATTTTAGGCAGGTGTACCAGTTTCTTTGGCTCTTCAGTATATATACACATACAGTCCGAAATGGAATGCCTTGCAACGTGCTGTTGAGAAGAGATCTCCATCCTCTCTTACTCTTACGGATTTATAGATAGCCCTACAGGATTCATGGTGTCACTTCCCTCCATCACTTCTTGAGACATTAATAGAGTCCATGCCAAATCGTGGTGTGACACATCTGTGTGCTCACGGGGGCCCTACACGATTTTATGCAGGTGTACCAGTTTCTTTGGCTCTTCAGTATCTATACACATACAGTCCGAAATGGAATGCCTTGCAACGTGCTGTTGAGAAGAGATCTCCATCCTCTCTTACTCTTACGGATTTATAGATATCAATACAGGATTCATGGTGTCACTTCCCTCCATCACTTCTTGAGACATTAATAGAGTCCATGCCAAAACGTGGTGTGACACATCTGTGTGCTCAGGGGGGCTTTACACGATTTTAGGCAGGTGTACCAGTTTCTTTGGCTCTTCAGTATATATACACATACAGTCCGAAATGGAATGCCTTGCAACGTGCTGTTGAGAAGAGATCTCCATCCTCTCTTACTCTTACGGATTTATAGATAGCCCTACAGGATTCATGGTGTCACTTCCCTCCATCACTTCTTGAGACATTAATAGAGTCCATGCCAAAACGTGGTGTGACACATCTGTGTGCTCACAGGGGCCCTACACGATTTTAGGCACGTATACCTGTTTCTTTGGCTCTTCAGTATTTATACACATACAGCCCAAATGGAATGCCTTGCAACGTGCTGTTGAGAAGAGATCTCCATCCTCTCTTACTCTTACGGATTTATAGATAGGCCTACAGGATTCATGGTGTCACTTCCCTCCATCACTTCTTGAGACATTAATAGAGTCCATGCCAAATCGTGGTGTGACACATCTGTGTGCTCACGGGGGCCCTACACGATTTTAGGCAGGTGTACCAGTTTCTTTGGCTCTTCAGTATATATACATATACAGTCCCAAATGGAATGCCTTGTAACGTGCTGTTGAGAAGAGATCTCCATCCTCTTCTACTCTTACGGATCTATAGATAGCCCTACAGGATTCATGGTGTCACTTCCCTCCATCACTTCTTGAGACATTAATAGAGTCCATGCCAAATCGTGGCGTGACACATCTGTGTGCTCACGGGGACCCTACACGATTTTAGGCAGGTGTACCAGTTTCTTTGGCTCTTCAGTGTATATACACATACAGTCCCAAAAGACTTATTCATGGCAAAGGTTGCGACTGATTGTTGAACTCGTTACTTCTGTTTAAGGTTCTTAGCCATAACTCGTCATTTTTGGGTTCAGGCTTGATGCAATATTTTTGCAAATACTTGTGATGGTCTGAGTAAAGCGTTCCTCGATCTCAGGCGATGACATTCTGCCCTTTATGCAAACAAAGGACATGCAGGAGATAATAGCGCTTTGAGTCTTTCTCTACTGATAGATCGTTATCGACGTGTCACGGTTGGTGTTCTGCCAGCTACGCAGTACGGTTTCTTCAGCAGGGAAGGACATAGGCGATCTGTGATCACACAGCATGTCTCGCTGACAGCTTGTAAGTAACCTGTTTGTATGTTGGCAACGCTATAGACGCTGTTAACATCGCTGACGGGTCTCTACGCCTTCGGAAAGAGATTCTGTGGTTGGACGGACCAGTAGTCAGCGAGTGGATAGATAAGTGTATGGACATATTTTTCTTAGTGGAGAGTCTGTGTTGGTAGGACATGCATTGTACAGTGAGACGCAAAGAAATGTATGAGGATGTATGTATGGTTGATAATATTTAGGCAGTGGAATTATTGATAACTATAATTTTTGGAACTGGATGTATTTTCTAAATACATTGTTCGGTCTACAACAGAATCTTTGTTTTGCTAACTACTAGGAGGCATATGGTTAGCAAAATAAAGATTTTGTTGAAGAGCAAAGAATGTATTTAGTAAATTTTATCTTATACATGTGACACCCAGTTCCAAAAACTAAATAGTTGTCAATAATTCCACTACCCAAGCATTATCAATCATACATCCATTATCATACCATTCCTTGCATATTTTCTTATACGAAATTTCGTCTCACTTTACATTGCGTGTCCTACCAACACAGAGTGTCCACTAAGAAAAACATGTCCACACACTTCTCTATCCACTCGCTAGCTCCTAGTCAGTCCAACCACTATAATTTTTGGAAGTGGATGTCACATGAATAAGGTAAAACTCTATAAATACATTGTTTGCTCTACATCAAAATCTTTCTTTTGCTAACTATGTGCCTCCGAGTAGCTAGAGTATATAGTAGTTAGAATGTTTTTATTTAGCTGGCCGTTGTTGCTACTTGCTGTAATTGCTGTAGTTCGTGTTATGAAGATTTTCTGTGAGGTAAGTGACTTATAAGAAAGAATGGGGGCTTCCAATATCGGGATTCGTGATTTTAATGAGTTTAGGCAATTAACAGAGTTGGAGGTAGTTTCATATTTCTTTAATTTCATATTTTTTGGATTTGTTTTATTGTTAAGATTTCTTGCTATTCAAGGCCATTCTTTTGTGTTAATTATTGGAAGTCATGTTTTCAATGTATAACAGTCAGATTGCGTTGGGCTTGTATATTGTGGGTAATAAATGAATAGGTTAAGTTTGAGTTGTCTTTGTCAGGGAAGAATCTGTTGGTCAGTGCTTAATTTAAAAAAAAAAAATTAAAGGCTTAGTTTCAAGCTAGGTCCATCGCTTTCTCCTAGCAGCGGACGCTGTTATTCGGATGCACGGAGTTAGAGCAGATGTCTTTACCATGTATATTCGTATACTCTCTTTTATACGTAAATGTAACTGAGACTGTTGGTGGAGACAGAAATTAGTCACAGCCTCGTTTCAGATGCTTTCAGTCTACTTTCATCACATTCTGTTGACAAAATGAAAAGCGAGCAGTCACGTCCCCAGTGACTCTCTGTCCAAGTACGTGACAAGGAGTGCCTACTGGCTGTTTCACAAGGTTATACCGGCCTTTCGGCAGCGCGCCTTTTGAATGGAAAAGCAGGGCTCAACACGGCTGGGAGTGTTTATTTTCCACTATATGTGTTAACAATATAGGGAGTACAGTACTCAGAACTAATATGTGTAACGCATACAAAGAGAATCTACGTAAATCAATGCACACTGCACTATACTGCTGGATGGGAAACGGATTCCTAGGCATGCTGTACGGTAGTTAAGGTGCTCTACCGGGAAAGACCACTTATTCAAGCACAACTGCTGCTCGTTCTTTAGTTTATAGACAAACTGTACTTTCTTTTTATCCTGTGAACTAAAATATTATTTGGGATCACATACCTGACGTTGCGAATATCATGATACAAGTATGCAGTGTTCGTAAGGAATATTCAATGCAATGTGGGTGCCTGTTGCTAGTTGTCTTCACGAAAGTGGTTTAAACATCATTCATTGATATATGTCTCAGCGACAGACGACTTTTCTCTGGATAAAATGAGTACGTAATAAATATAGCTGCATATATCTCAAGATAAGCGAAGCTGTTCGAAACTGGTGACACTAAGATTACAAGATTAATGTCGTTTCTTTGTTTATTTATCTAAGGAGTGTAAGTTTTACGTGGGTGTTTCTGTCCCACTACACAGTAATAAACATTCAGCCGGGTTGGTGTCATTTTAGTATACGCAACAGAAGACTCGTTTTAACTTGTCCATTAGTAAATAAACTGGAAGTTCCGCCGAAAAAACTTCCACTGTGTAACCTCTTCTCGTAATAGAGTTCTAGCGCTGAGTTTGTGCTGGCCATCTGGTGTATTATGGATTTTTTGAACACTTGCGGCTTACAGAGCTCGTAGGAGACCAGTTCTTCCTTACAGACCCATGTTTTCATTGACGTATTTATTTTCTTTCCAGTGACTGAAATTTGCTGTTGTTGTTTCCACTACTTTGCTGCTGTATGATTGTCCCTGCCAACGGTTATGTTTGTTAGCAGGCAGGAGTTCAGTACGAATCTACAGTCCTTAAATGATGTCAACGCTGAACCGCGTCGCCGCGTATGCATCGTGTGCCACGATTCAGCAACGTTATGTGCAAATATAGCATTCACCGAATGCATTTGTGTCCATTATTTTAACTAAGGAGGAGACTGACATTGACAACGCTATTGAGTGGCAACCGTTGCAAATTGATGGTACTGATATACAAATTGAAGTTTCAGTTGCCTGTGTTTCACAAGAACTTAAAGCGTACAAAGGCTATATTCGGCGATAAGAATGTTCAGAATTTTGTGCTCTCTCTCACTGGTAGCTGTCGGAAGTAGTAAACGCCAAACTGCTAGCCAACCGTCAGTAATCTCTTGTACCTGGTCAAAAATTTGGCATTCTGAGCATTTTATATCAGTATACGAAGACAGAATCTTTCAAGAAATTTTTATACTGAAATGCAAAGCCGAGAATCTCACAACTCGGAAATTAAACTCTTCCAGATCTATGTTGACATACTGTTGTTGCGATATACATGTCCAGAAGCTACTACCCGGACTCGAAAGAAAAGATAATGCCAGGCCGGCCGTGTGGCCGAGCGGTTCTAGGTGAAGGTTCGAATCCTGCCTCGGGCACGGATGTGTGTGATGTCCCTAGGTTAGTTAGGTTTAAGTAGTTCTAAGTTCCAGGGGACTGATGACCTGAGATGTTAAGTTCCATAGTGCTCAGAGCCATTTGAACCATTTGATAATGCCAGAATTACTAATGAACTATTTGTCGTGGCGTAACAGTGAACAATCGCTTTTCGACCATCAACTATGTCTTTTAGGCTGTGATATCGACTTAGTTCCAGTGGACAAACTCTTCCTACGTTTTCTTTCGCTCCTGCGGAAGGCGAAACAGTGCGTCATGTGCACAGCCTCGCGGAAGACAACATGCCGAAGTGTTGTGTGCAGCAGAAGGAACAGGTACTCACCTCGGGGACCACAATTATTTATACAACGTAGTCGTTTTTGTATCGCCGTGTATCCCCTCTGTCATATATACAATTAAGACACTTGTAACCCATCTGGCGTTGCAATTTAAAAAAAATTTAGTGCACTTGATAAACATACTCACTTTACTTCGAAAATCGTGTACTTCAGGTTCATAAAGAAAAACGTTTTTGCCTCTGTGACTACCGGTATACCTTTTAACGAGAAATTACACAGAGTACAATGGGTATAAGTGCAGTAATTTTTAATGGTGGCTGAGGACAGAGTACTGAACAACATCACATCAGCAGGTACTTCATTTGCAGATGAATAATTATAGCTATTAGGTGTAGTATGTTTTTAGTACATGCAAGAATTTTCCCATGGGCAGCAGGTCGGGTGTTGTAGTGTGTACGTATGGATGCAAAACGGTCAATCTATACTGACAAGCGTGGTTCACTTAGTGGTGTAGTTACGACCGTGGAGAAAACATCAGGTAGGAACATGTTTTGTTGGAAGACCGTTAGATACAGAGGAAAAACAACTAACATACTGAAGTACGTGCATACTTAAGTACCAACGATCATAGTACCTGCACTAATACCCGTAACACCCTACATTGTCTCTGGAGTCACTATACGAGGAGTAGTCACGCAGTTTTAATTATCACCTAAAAAAATGAAGTTAAGTGTTTATTTTGCCTCTGTTTGTAGAAACATGTCTGCAGCCTTGGCACATACAGAAATCTCCTAGCCATAGTACCGCAGCGCGCTGCTAAATCAACTGAAGTAAGTGGAGTATCCAGCAGTAATTTGTTTTCTACATTTTTAGAATGCTCAGATGACGCGGGTGTACGGTGACAACGCACCTTCATATGACACAGCGGTTACTTTGTGCAGAAGCTTGCAGTGTGGTCAAACAAGTGTGAATGACGATGGAAGTGGCACATCATCCCTCTGTTAACAACCGGAAATCGCAAGAGATGATAAAAGTGAAAAAAGTGAAAACCAGCCATTGATCAATCTTCGACATTTCCAGAATGAGATTTTCATTCTGCAGCGGAGTGTGCGCTGATATGAAACTTCCTGGCAGATTAAATCTGTGTGCCCGACCGAGACTCGAACTCGGGACCCTTGGCTTTTCGCGGGCAAGGCAAAGACAAGGCAAAAGTCCCGAGTTCGAGTCTCGGTCGGGCACACAGTTTTAATCTGCCAGGAAGTTTCAGTTTTCGACATGTTGCACGACTAATGAACATGACAAAGGTCGCCTCCAGCTGGGTTCCGCCGCAACTGTTCACACCCACTCAAAAAGCCGGCTAAATCGGGCAGCAGCGGAAATAGTCGTATTTTCGCTGGGACATTCGAATCCAGACGACTCGGTTAGCAATCTAGTTACCATGGGCGAGTGCTGGGTGTGTCGCTGTGACCCCGAGACAAAGGAGCAAAGCAAACAGTGGAAACATTTGGATTAACAACCGCTGGAAAAGAAGAAAGACGTAACCATCATCAGGCAAGGTGTTGGTGAGTGATTTCTGGGACTGCCAAAGTCGGATGGTAAGAGATTAAGCTCGTAAGGAGAAAACTGTCACAGGAACAAACTCAGGGCCAGTTTAAGGTCCAAGCGACACAGGAGACCGGTTGCTATGACAAGCTGAGAGGGGCGCTAATAGCACCTGAACTGTAATATTCCTATTTATCGTCCTATAAATAGGAATATTATAGTTCAGGTGCTATTAGCGCCCCTCTCAGCTTGTCATAGCAACCGATCACAGTTAATGGCGACCTCTTGGGACGCAAAGCTGAGAGGGGCGCCCAATTGTAAGATTTATATTACAGTGCGCATCTTAATTTGTAGTGGAAAGATACTGGAGTTAAAGTGTATGATGAAGGAGAAAGGCGGAAATGGGCCGCCGAGTGGTAAGTCGATTGTATGGATAACGTTGTCGAACCAGCCCTGAGCGTAGTACCTACATCCTCTGACGAGGTTACGAAACGCTGTCAACACGACCATCCAGGAAAACTGTCCAGAGGTGTATGTTTGCTCCACGACAATGCCCCAGCACATTCTGCCCACACAAAGTCCCACATGCTGTTACTCTGGGATATCAAATTTGTCTTTACCCACTGTATTCTCTCGATGTAACACGCAGTGACGTTTCATCTTTCCTCAGGTGAAAAATCCATTGTGTAGCAGCATTTCTAGAATGACAACGAAATGATTTTTGAGGTGGAGCATTTCCTGAATAACAAAAACTCGGACTTGTACAACTAAGATCTCCACCAAGTCACCAATCGTTAGAAAAAATGTGTTGCTGAATACGTAGAGAAGGACTGACACCGTCGCCAAGTTTCACTGTTGCCAATTGATTTTTTGGGGGTGATAATTAAAACTGTATGACTACCTCTTGAAAATATTTGTGTGGTATCGTCCAGAGATCGCAGTCAATACCAACGTCGGCAAAGTGCACCGATACCACAGAGGTTAGCGGCGTCTCGTTGCAGTCCAAAACGACGAATGAGAGGCGTTGCTGAGCACCACGCCTCTCTCGCACAGAAATCAATATAGACCCGAGTGTGGAAGTGTTGTGAGCTCAGCTGAAATAGTAAACATCATCGAGTAGGCGCCAGAGTTATGTACTTTTGCAGATTTTGCTACAAGAGGAGAGATTGTTAATTACTGCGTTAGTGACCCTTAATAGGCAGTGACAGTTGTACAACCACTCCTGTGGCAAAGGATTGTATCGAGTAAAGTAAATCCTTTTATCACTCGTGTAAGGAAATGAACTAATATTTCATAGGTTGCAGTTCCACAGAGCCATCTCCCACAACAATCAGCGAAGCCACAGACGAATGTTCTTTCGTCCGGTAGTAACAGTTTGCAACCCGCAAATCTAAGCAGACACTGAGATTACAGCAGGGGATCCACGGATTCTCCTCCAGAGGCCAGACGTCTCAAGTATGTTACGCACGTGTACGTTAACTGCGAGGCCCCTACAGAAGACGGAAAACGGTGATGACTCCGGTGGAATCACAAGCTGGAGAGGGGCAGCTGGGAGCAGAGCGTGGTGTCGGTGTTGTGCTAGGCAGATGAATTTGCGGCGTGGCCGGGCGACGTGCGCTGGCAGCAAATGGCGGCACGTGGCTGCCGAAGAAGGCGCCGCGGCCATCCGGTGAGGCACACACCGCCCGCATACGCCATACGGCCAGCGCCCTCTGCCCGCCCAAGCCTAAGGTCACCGCCGCAGACGTTTGGTAATGCCTCGCGAAAATCACGCAATTCCGTGTCCCCGCTTTTCTGCTCTACGGAGCACGCCGCGCTCTGTCGACGAATCGATTAGTCACAACTAACTACTTACTCGTCTTCGTGTTCTGCGGAACGTGCTGACGACATTTTGTGGAATCACTCGACTGATGCATAAAAATTGAGTCTAAGAGACGGTATCCAAAATATCCCGAAATTTGAACGGTTGCGAGTCCAATGAAATACCGCTGTGTGTGTCCTCGGACACATTTCTCGAACCAGTGTTTTTGCGAGTGCAGTGGTTTTGTCAGTGTTTGGTGAGCATATGTCGATTATCGTGCTTCATCTACGAGGGCCGTTCCATAAGAAATACTACGCTTTTTCTCGGCCAACTTCGGTTGAAAAATTGCGGAATTTGTTGTGGGACGTCGAGAAATATTCCGGTTTCAGCCCCTACACCTTCACGAAGTTCCGACGGCTGGCGGCGCTATACGTAACATTCAGACTGGCTTCTGTAGTGGACGTGTGTTCTAAGCGAAGAACTGTGATCGAATTTCTTTTTGCCGAAAACCAGAGCATCGCAGATATTCATTGGCGCTTGCAGAACGTCTATCGTGACCTGGCAGCGAATACAAGTACTGTGAATCGTTGTGCGAGGCGTCTTTTATCATCGTAAAAGTTCGCCCAGACCTGTCCGATCTACCGCGTGCCATCCGGCTGAGCCTCCTCGCTGCTCAGTTGTACGCTTCTGCAGGCCGGTGTGGCCGAGAGGTTCTAGACGCTTCAGTCTGGAACCGCGTGACCGCTACGGTCGCACGTTCGAATCCTGCCTCGGGCATGGATGTCTGTGATGCCCTTGGGTTAGTCAGGTTTAAGTAGTTCTAAGTTCTAGGGGACTGATGACCTCATAAGTTAAGTCCCATAGTGTTCAGAGCCATTTGAACCATTTTGTACGCCTCTGTTGGCAGTGCTAACGCACGTGCCTGCTGGGTTCCTCGCCACCTAACGGAAGACGATAAAGAGCAACGAAGGACCGGCTGTGGTCGTTACGAGGCTGATCGTGACAGTTTTCGTGGAACATCGTCACAGGCGATGAAATATAAGTTCATCCTTTCGAACAAAACTGCAGTCCATCCAATGGCACCGCACCACACCACATTCCCTCGCACCCTCAGCCAGTAAAGTCACGGTGGTGGTGTTCTGGGACTCTGAAGGCATTATTCTGTTTAATGCCTTCTCTCGCGGTCAACGATCAAATCTGAAGCGTATTGTGCTACTATTTTTTATTTATTTACAGACCGAGTTCCATAGGACCAAATTCAGGAGCAAATCTCCAAGATCGTGCAACGTGTCAGTACATGAAAGTACAACACAAAAGCAGTAACATATAAAATTAAATGTTTATGAATCCGAAAAAAGTCAGTCCATAAGTTTAAGTAAGCGCAATCAACAATACAACACGAATCAGCTTAATTTTTGCAGGAACCTCGACAGAATAGAATGAGTGACCCATGAGACAACTCTTCAGTTTCGATTTGGAAGCGCGTGGATTACTGCTAAGATTTTTGAATTCGAGTGGTAGCTTACTGAAAATGGATGCAGCAGTATACTGCACACCTTTCTGCACAAGAGTTAAGGAAGTCCGATCCAAATGCAGGGTTGATTTCTGAGTTCTATTAACTGAGTGACAGCTGCTTATTCTTGCTAACAAGCTAATATTGTTAACAAGAAATGACAGTCAGGAACATATACATTGAGAGGCCAATGTCAAAATACCCAGCCTTTTGAGCAGTGGTATACAAGAGGTTCGTGAACTTACACCACTTATTGCTCAAAGCGCCCGGTTCTGAGCCAAAAATATCCTTTCAGAATGGGAAGAGTTACCCCAGAATATAATACCATACGACATAAGTGAATGAAAGTAAGCAAAGTAGACTAATTTTCCTGTCTAATAATCACTCATTTCAGATACCATTCTAATAGTAAAGATGGCAGCATTAAGCCTTTGAACACCTAGAAATTTGAACTGCTCAGTTTCACTAATCATATGCCCATTCTGTGAAATTAAAATGTCAGGTTTTGTTGAATTTTATGTTAGAAACTGTAAGAACGGAGCCTTACTGTGATTTAGCGTTGCTTTGTTTTCTACAAGTCATGAACTTAGGTATGTACTGCAATATCTGAAACCAAGACAATGTTGCATACAGCACCCTTCACTACCAAGCTAGTGACATCAGCAAACAGAAATATTTTTGAGTTACCTGTAATACTACAGGGCGTATCATTTGTGCAGGGTGTTACAAAAAGGTACGGCCAAATTTTCAGGAAACATAACTCACACACAAATAAAGAAAAGATGTTATGTGGACATGTGTCCGGAAAAGCTTCATTTCCATTGTAGAGCTCATTTTAGTTTCGTCAGTATGTACTGTACTTCCTCGATTCACCGCCAGTTGGCCCAATTGAAGGAAGGTAATGTTGAGTTCGGTGCTTATGTTGACATGCGACTCATTGTTCTACAGTACTAGCATCAAGCACATCAGTACGTAGCATCAACAGGTTAGTGTTCCTCACGAACGTGGTTTTGCAGTCAGTGCAATGTTAACAAATGCGGAGTTGGCAGATGCCCATTTGATGTATGGATTAGCACGGGGCAATAGCCGTGGCGCGGTACGTTTGTATAGAGACAGATTTCAAGAACGAAGGTGTCCCGACAGGAAGACTTTCGAAGCAATTGATCGGCGTCTTAGGTAGCACAGAACATTCCAGCCTGTGACTCGAGACTGGGGAAGACCTAGAACGACGAGGACACCTGCAATGGACGAGGCAATTCTTCATGCAGTTGACGATAACCCTAATGTCAGCGTCAGAGAAGTTGCTGCTGTACAAGGTAACGTTGACCACGTCACTGTATGGGGAGTGCTACGGGAGAACCAGTGGTTTCTGTACCATCTACAGCGTGTGCATGCATTATCAGCAGCTCATTGGCCTCCACGGGTACGCTTCTGCCAATGCTTCATCCAACAATGTGTCAATCCTCATTTCCGTTGCAAATGTTCTCTTTACGTATGAGGCTTCATTCCAACGTGATCAAATTGTAAATTTTCACAATCAACATGTGTGGGCTGACGAGAATCCGCACGCAGTTGTGCAATCACGTCATCAACACAGATTTTCTGTGAACGTTTGGGCAGGCATTGTTGGTGATGTCTTGATTGGGCCCCATGTTCTTCCACCTATGCTCAGTGGAGCACGTTATCATGATTTCATACGGGATACTCTATCTGTGCTGCTAGAACATGTGCCTTTACAAGTTCGACACAACATGTGGTTCATGCACGATGGAGCTCCTGCACATTTCAGTCGAAGTGTTCGTACACTTCTAAACAACAGATTCGGTGACCAATTCCATGGCCTCCACGCTCTCCTGACCTCAACCCTCTTGACTTTCATTTATGGGGGCATTTGAAACCTCTTGTCTACTCAACCCCGGTACCAAATGTAGAGACTCTTCGTGCTCGTATTGTGGACGGCTGTGATATAATACACCATTCTCCAGGGCTGCATCAGCGCATCATGGTGGATGCATGTATCCTCGCTAACGGAGGACATTTTGAACATTTCTTGTATCAAAGTGTTTGAAGTCACGCTGGTACGTTCTGTTGCTGTGTGTTTCCATTCCATGATTAATGTGACTTGAAGAGAAGTAATAAAATGAGCTCTAACATGGAAAGTAAGCGTTTCCGGACACATAACAAATTTTCTTTCATTGTGTGTGAGGAATGTTTCCTGAAAGTTTGGCGGTACCTTTTTGTAACACCCTTTATAAATAAGGAACAGGAGTGGCCCCAACAATGATTCCTGGAGCACCCCTCACTTTATTGTACCCCACTTAGACCCCACATCACAGCCATGAACAACATTGTGAATAATGACATTTTTCTGTCTGTTGCTAAAGTAAGAGGTGTATTCTGTAATGGTCCAATTTCTGGAGTAATATCTTGTGATCAACACAGTCAAATGCCTTAGTTAAATCAAAAAATATGCCAAGCGTTAAAAACCTTTTGTTTAAACCATCCAGTACTACACAGGGAAAAGAGAAAATAGCATTTTCAGTTATTAGACGACTTCTAAATCCGAACTGTACATTTTATAGCAAATCTTATCCTTACATACATACACTGCCTTTTCAATAACTTTTGAAAAATCTGATGGCATAGAAATAGATCTAAAATTATCTACATTAACCCTTTCTTCATTTTTATATATCGGCTTTAATACTGAGTACTTTAATCGTTCAGGAGACCTACCATTCCTAAAGGAAAAATTACAAACATGGCTAAATACAGGGCTAACATGTGCAGCACAGTACTTTAATATTCTGCTAGGCACTCCATCATAGCCAAGTGATTGCTTAGTCTTCAGTGATTTAATTACTGACTCAGTCTCTCCCTTGTCACAAAGGAGTATCTTAGACATCAATCTTGGAAAGGCATTTTCCAAGGAAGTTATATGATTCCCTGTAGAAACTAAAGTTTTATTTAATTCACCAGCAATGCTCACAAAATGATTGTTAAATACTGTACATATATCTGATTTATCAGTAACAGAAATATTTTTACTGCGAACTGACTTTATATCGTCGACCTTGTGCTGCTGACCAAACACTTCCTTCACAGCTGACCAAATGGTTTTAATTTTATCCTGTGAATTAGCTGTTCTATTTGTATACCACATATATTCTTTGCCTTCCTCATAACATTTTTAAGCACTTTACAATACTGTTTGTAATGATTGTGACTACTTCTAACATTTTGATATAATTCCCGCTTTGTTCTACATGATATTCTTATCCCACTAGTCAGCCACCCGGGCTGCCTATTACTGCTAGTGCCCCGTTTAGAACGTTCTAATGGAAAGCATCTCTCAAAGAGCATGAGAAATGTGTTAAGGACAGCATTATATTTATAATGTATGTTACCGGCCACTCTTGTTCCTTAACAAGGTTCAAAAACTTATTGCTGTTGGATTAACTTTCCTACATAGTTTGTAATTAAATATGACATTTGTTTGAGTACCAAAGCCTTTTAGTGTTAAGTATTCTTCATCATGGTCTGAAAGGCCATTCACAATATTACTGACAGAATGCCTAGCTAGTACTGAAGAATTAATAAAAATATTGTCTATGGCTGTACTACTGTTCTCCTGCACCCTAGTTGGAAAAAAGCAGTCTGCATCAGATCTTATGAATTTATGAGATCTACCAACATCTTTTTTCCTGCACCATCATATACAAAATTAATATTGAAGTCACCACATATAACTAATTTCTGATACTTCCTACAAAGTGAATCAAGAACCCTCTCTAGCTTGAGCAGAAATGCTCTGAAGTCGGAGTTAGGGGACCTATAAGCAACAACAATTAGAAGTGAAATTTCACTAAATTCAACTGCCCCTCCACAACATTCAAATATCTGTTCAGTGCAGTGTCGTGATACGTCCATGGACTCAAATGGAATACTGTTTTTTTTACGTACGTAGCCACTTCCCCACCTCGCAAGGAACTCCTTGAAAAACAGCCAGCTCATTTGTATCCTCGTAAGGGAAGCCTCTAAATTGCCAAATTATTTGAGTGGTGCTCTGATATACCAATAATTTCAGAGTCAAAATCATAAGCAGTTCACTAACTTTATCTCTAATACGTCTTACACTTTGATGAGATACCGTAATTCAATCTGTACTTGGAAACATTACATCCTCAGAAGGCGAGCCCTTAGTTAGAGGGACTTCCCTTAAGCAGGTATACCTATCATCTGACTCCAATCTAAAAAAGTTTCAGCTCTAACACCAACTACTACAGGAATTTTTCCATGAGTGATCGTACCACCACCACCACCATCACCCACTACGCTGTCAACTGTAAGCTTTGCCAGTCTCCCCTTCCCATACCTATTGAGGTACAGGCCATGCCTAGTGAAATCCGATCTACTGATAGACTTAACTGGCACCACTGAAATGTGAGCCATGCCCTCCGCCATCATCGCCCTCCCCAGGCGCATGTTAACGCGCCTAACAGCCGCATTAAGGCGAGGCCGATCATGATGCTGAAACAGTTCCACGAAATGCACATTAGTGCCACCAGTTTGAGTAGCTATCTTTACCAGGTCACCACCTACAACATATTCCCCGTTTCTATCAAGACTGCTCCGTGCTCCCCACCCACTATTACTGCCTGATCCTCCTTCGTAAAATTCCTACATAACTCCTGACGGAAGGCGCGGCGGTACGCGCGGAGAGGCCCGCGAACAACAACACAACGGAAGAGGACGGACACGACCAACATAGGACAGAATGAATACGACAAGACCGAACAACAGAGTCACAAGGAAACACACTCGTACACAAACCAGGAAGTAAGCAGTATAGCGCAAGCGAGGTGTAAACTGACATAATCGAGATTAGACTGACTGGATGAGTTTTTTTCCCTTTACTGTGATGTCATTCCCCTGCCCCATATGGGCAGGAGAGGGCTGTCAGTGGCACAGTCCGCCGCTCTTCAACCGAGTGACATGGCAACTAATATGAGAATAAAATGTTATGTACATAAGGCAATAAAAAGGGGAACATAAAACAGAGTAAAGGGAGAAAATGGAGGTAAAATTAGACTGAAATGGAGACGGTTATGGGGGACAATTAAAAAAAGTCACCAGAAAGTTAAAAAAACAGTTGATGAGTCTTAAAACACAGAGAAGACACTGAATGGACATGCAGAGGTTCAAAATCGGCCACAGCATTAAAAACACTCCAGAACAACACACTTAAAACCCACTTGTAGCACACACGACGAAGAACAAAACTGCCAGGTGGGACCTGCTGAGGAAAAGGTCAGAGAGGATGGAAAATGAGGGAAGAGCAAGGAGTAGCAGGGCAAGTGGCGGTATGAAGAGAGTAGGGGGTCAGCGGGTACATGGACAGGCAGGAGACACGTGGGGTGGGAGATGAAGAGGGAACACAGGGCAGGAGGGAGTGCAGACACACTGAAAGGGGGCACAAAAGAGAGGGGGAGAGGGGAGAGGGGAGAGGAGGAGGAGAGAGAGGTAGGGAGAAGGGGAGAGTTGGAGGAGAGAGGGGAGAGAGGAGGGGGAGAGAGAGGGAGGGGGCAGCGGAGGAGGACAGAGAGGGAGGGCGAGGGGGGAGAGGAGGAGGGGGTGATGGGAGAGGAGGAGAAGAGGGAGGGGGAGAGGAGGAGGAGAGAGGGAGGAGGAGGAGAGGAGAGGGAGGGGAGGAAAGGGAGGGGAGGCGGAGAGAGAAGGGAGGGGAGGTGGAGAGCAGAGGGATGGGGACAGGAGAGGGGGGAGAGTGGAGGGAGGAGAAGGGGATAGGATAGAGAGGGAGTGGGGAGGGGGAAGTGGAGGTGAGAGGGAGGGGGAGGGGGAAATGAGAGGGAGGGGGAGCGGGAAACGAGAGGAGGAGAGGGTAGATGAGAGGGAGGCAGAGACGAGAGGGAAGGGAGGGGGGAATGAGGGGGAGGGGTATGAGAGAGGGGGTGGATGTGATGGACATGGAGGGGGAGGGGGAGTGCGAGGGGGAGGATAGGTAGGTGGAGTGGAAGAGGAGAGGGAGAGGAGAGGGAGGGGAGAGGAGAGTGAGGGGGGAGGAGAGGGAGGGGAGGTGAGAGATGTGAGTGATGGGGGGAGGGTGAGGGAGGGGCAGAGGAGTCCAAGGGGGAGATGAGAGGGAGGGGGAGAGGAGAGGGAGGGGGAGTAGTGGGAGGGGGAGAGGAGAGGGAGGGGGAGTAGTGGGAGTGGGAGAGGAGAGGGAGGGGGAGTAGTGGGAGTGGGAGAGGAGAGGGAGGGGAAGAGGAGAGTTAGGGGGAGAGGAGAGGGAGGGGGAGACGAGAGGGAGGGGGAGCGGAGAGGGAAGGGGAGAGGAGAGGGAGGGGGAGAGGAGAGGGAGAGGAGTGGGAGGAGGAGAGGAGAGGGAGGGGCCTAGGAGAGGGAGGGGGAGAGGAGAGGAGGGGGAGGGGAGGAGGAGAGAGGGAGGAGAGGGGGGGCAGGCAGAAAGATTGGGTTAGAGTTGGTAGGAAGAGTAGATGTCAGGGCGAAACTCAACATCCGGGAGGGGTAGATGTTGGAAGTTGCGTTGGGAAAAGAGATGGTGGGTGTGGAGATGGAGAGCAGGTGGGGACACAATGGTAAAGGCGCGGCAACTGGTTCAGGGTGGAGACGAAGGAAGACACGAGGGGGTGAGGGGGATCAAGGCGGCATACAATATAGAGTTTGCGGATGAGTTCAAGGAAAAGGAGGAGGTGGGGGAAGGGGATCAGGTCGTAGAGGAAGCGCGTGAGAGACGGAAGGCGGATGCAGAAGGCAAGGCAGAGTGCATGGCATTCGAGGATTTGGAGGGCTTTATAGAACTGGAGAGGGGTGGGAATCCAAGCTACGCTGGCATAACAGAGGATGGGGAAGATCAAGGATTTGTAGGTGTGAAGGATGGTGGAAGGATGGTGGAAGGATGCAGTCCCCATGTCCGCCTGGACAGGAGTTTCAGGAGGGGGAGGCGGTTGTGAGCTTTGTTTTGGATGGTAAGGAGAGGGGCAGTCCAGGTGAGATGACGGTCGAGTGTGAGGCCAAGATATTCGAGGGTAGGAGTGAGGTGGATAGGACGGCCATATATGATGAGGTAGAAATCATGGAGGTGGAAGGAGCGGGTGGTGCGGCCTATGATGATCGCCTGGGTCTTGGAGGGATTTATATGGAGGAGGCACTGGTTGCACCAAGCGGTGAAGTGGTCAAGGTGGGTTTGGAGGATACGTTGGGACCGTTGAAGGGTAGGATAGAGGGCAAAGCAAACTGGAGAAGATGAACAGGTGGGGGAGGTTTGGGCATATCAGCAGTGTACAGGAGATGGAGGAGAGGGGAAAAGACAGAACATTGGGGCACGCCGGCAGAGGGATAGAAAATATGGGAGTTGAAATTGTGGATAGTCACATAGGAGGGATGATGGGAGAGAAAGGAAGCAACGAGACAGACGAAGTTGATGGGGAGAGCATAGATCTGGAGTTTGAAGAGGAGCCCGGGATTCCAGACACAGTCATAGGCGTTCTGGAGATCAACGGAAACAAAGATAGCGGAGCGACGGGTGTTAAGTTGGGCGGAAAGAAGATTGGTAAGGTTGAGGAACCTGTCGTCGGCGGAGAAGGAAGGCCAGAAGCCACATTGGGTAAGGGGAAGGAGGTGGTGCTGGTTAAGGTGGCGGTGAATACGGTGAGAGAGGATGTCCTCGAAGACCTTACTGAACACAGAGGTGAGGCAGATGGGACGATAGGAAGCGGTATCAGAGGGGGATTTGTTAGGTTTAGCGAACAGCACGACATGGGAAGTCTTCCACAGGTCGGAGTAAAATCCAGTGGAGAGGAGGACATTGTACAGAGGAGGAAGGACCCGTGGTGTAGGGGTAGCGTCTTTGATTCATAATCAAAACGTCTTCTGTCCTGGGTTCGATCCCCGCCACTGCCTAAATTTTGATAAATAATCAGCATTGGCGGCCGAAGACTTCCGGAATAAGAAGTCAGCCTCATTCTGCCAACGGCCTTGTCAAAGAGGGCGGAGGAACGGATAGAGGTTCAGGGCACTCTCTTGTCCTAGGGGTGGGAAATTGCCCCTAAAGGCGGAAGAATCAGCAATGATCAATGACATGAGGATGCAGAAGGCAATGGAAACCACTGCATTAAAGACACGTATCGTGTATCCACAGGACATGTGGCCTGTAGTTGAAGAAATGTCCTGATGATCTCTCCATTGGCAAAAGATTCCGGAATAGTCCCCCATTCGGATCTCTGGGAGGGGACTGCCAAGGGGGAGGTTGCCATGAGAAAAAGACTGAATAATCAACGAAAGGACAATGTTCTACGAGTCGGGGCGTGGAACGTCAGAAGCTTGAACGTGGTAGGGAAACTAGAAAATCTGAAAAGGGAAATGCAATGGCTCAATCTAGATATAGTAGGGATAAGTGAAGTGAAGTGGAAGGAAGACAAGGATTTCTGGTCAGATGAGTATCGGGTAATATCAACAGCAGCAGAAAATGATATAACAGGTGTAGGATTCGTTATGAATAGGAAGGTAGGGCAGAGGGTGTGTTACTGTGAACAGTTCAGTGACCAGGTTGTTCTAATCAGGATCGACAGCAGACCAACACCGACAACGATAGTTCAGGTATACATGCCAACGTCGCAAGCTGAAGATGAACAGATAGTGAAAGTGTATGAGGATATTGAAAGGGTCATGCAGTATGTAAAGGAGGAAGAAAATCTAATAGTCATGGGCGACTGGAATGCAGTTGTAGGGGAAGGAGTAGAAGAAAAGGTTACAGGAGAATATGGGCTTGGGACAAGGAATGAAAGAGGAGAAAGACTAATTGAGTTCTGTAACAAGTTTCAGCTAGTAATAGCAAATACCCTGTTCAAGAATCACAGGAGGAGGAGGTATACTTGGAAAAGGCCGGGAGATACGGGACATTTCAATTAGATTACATTATGGTCAGACAGAGATTATGAAATCAGATACTGGATTGTAAGGCGTACCAAGGAGCAGATTTAGACTCAGATCACAATATAATAGTGATGAAGAGTAGGCTGAAGTTCAAGACATTAGTCAGGAAGAATCAATACGCAAAGAAGTGGGATCCGGAAGTTCTAAGGAATTACGAGATACGTTTGAAGTTCTCTAACGCTATAGATACAGCAATAAGGAATAGCGCAGTAGGCAGCACAGTTGAAGAGGAATGGACGTCTCTAAAAAGGGCCATCACAGAAGTTGGGAAGGAAAACATAGGTACAAAGAAGGTAGCTGCAAAGAAACTATGGTTAGCAGAAGAAATACTTCAGTTGATTGATGAAAGGAGGAAGTACAAACATGTTCCGGGAAAGTCAGGAATACAGAAATACAAGTCGCTGAGGAATGAAATAAATAGGAAGTGCAGGGAAGCTAAGACGAAATGGCTTCAGGAGAAATGTGAAGACATCGAAAAAGATATGATTGTCGTAAGGACAGACTCAGCATACAGGAAAGTCAAAACAACCTTTGGTGACATTAAAAGCAACGGTGGTAACATTAAGAGTGCAACGGGAATTCCACTGTTAAATGCAGAGGAGAGAGCAGATAGGTGGAAAGAATACATTGAAAGCCTGTATGAGGGTGAAGATTTGTTTGATGTGATAGAAGAAGAAACAGGAGTCGATTTAGAAGAGATAGGGGATCCAGTATTAGAATCGGAATTTAAAAGAGCTTTGGAGGACTTACGGTTAAATAAGGCAGAAGGGATTGATAACATTCCATCAGAATTTCTAAAATCATTAGGGGAAGTGGCAACAAAACGACTATTCACGTTGGTGTGTAGAATATATGAGTCTGGCGACATACCATCTGACTTTCGGAAAAGCATCATCCACACAGTTCCGAAGACGGCAAGAGCTGACAAGTGCGAGAATTGTCGCACAATCAGCTTAACAGCTCATGCATCGAAGCTGCTTACAAGAATAATATACAGAAGAATGGAAAAGAAAATTGAGAATGCGCTATGTGACGATCAGTTTGGCTTTAGGAAAAGTAAAGGCACGAGAGAGGCAATTCTGTCATTACGGCTAATAATGGAAGCAAGGCTAAAGGAAAACCAAGACACGTTCATACGATTTGTCGACCTGGAAAAAGCGGTCGACAATATAAAATGGTGCAAGCTGTTCGAGATACTGAAAAAAGTAGGGGTAAGCTATAGGGAGAGACGGGTCATATACAATATGTACAACAACCAAGAGGGAATAATAAGAGTGGACGATCAAGAACGAAGTGCTCGTATTAAGAAGGGTGTAAGACAAGGCTGTAGCCTTTCGCACCTACTCTTCAATCTGTACATCGAGGAAGCAATGATGGAAATAAAAGAAAGGTTCAGGAGTGGAATTAAAATACAAGGTGAAAGGATATCAATGATACGATTCGCTGATGACATTGCTATCCTGAGTGAAAGTGAAGAAGAATTAAATGATCTGCTGAACGGAATGAACAGTCTAATGAGTACACAGTACGGTTTGAGAGTAAATCGGGGAAAGACGAAGGTAATGAGAAGTAGTAGAAATGAGAACAGCGAGAAACTTAACATCAGAATTGATGATCACGAAGTCAATGAAGTTAAGGAATTCTGTTACCTAGGCAGTAAAATAACCAATGACGGACGGAGCATGGAGGACATCAAAGGCAGACTCGCTATGGCAAAAAAGGCATTTCTGGCAAAGAGAAGTCTACTAATATCAAATACCGGCCTTAATTTGAGGAAGAAATTTCTGAGGATGTACGTCTGGAGTACAGCAGGACTGTGGGAAAACCGGAACAGAAGAGAATCGAAGCATTTGAGATGTGGTGCTATAGACGAATGTTGAAAATTAGGTGGACTGATAAGGTAAGGAATGAGGAGGTTCTACGCAGAATCGGAGAGGTTCAAAATGGTTCAAATGGCTCTGAGCACTATGGGACTCAACTGCTGTGGTCATTAGTCCCCTAGAACTTAGAACTACTTAAACCTAACTAACCTAATGACATCACAGACATCCATGCCCGGGGCAGGATTCGAACCTGCGACCGTAGCCGTCGCACGGTTCCGGACTGCGCGCCTAGAACCGCGAGACCACCGCGGCCGGCAATCGGAGAGGAAAGGAATATGTGGAAAACACTGATAAGGAGAAGGGACAGGATGATAGGACATCTGCTAAGACATGAGGGAGTGACTTCCATGGTACTAGAGGGAGCTGTAGAGGGCAAAAACTGTAGAGGAAGACAGAGATTGGAATACATCAAGCAAATAATTGAGGACGTGGGTTGCAAGTGCTACTCTGAGATGAAGAGGTTAGCACAGGAAAGGAATTCGTGGCGGGCCGCATCAAACCAGTCAGTAGACTGATGACAAAAAAAAGGGTGTCAGGGAAGGGGTGATCATCATGGAGAAGGGGATAGTAGGGGGAGGGTTTAGTTCCCGTAAGGTGACGGAAGGCTGACCAGAACTTGGACGAGTTTATAGGAAGTTGCATTTAAATGGGTGCATGTCTGTCGCCAGTCCCGGCGTTTCTTAGCCGCAAGCAAGTTTCGGATGTGTCACTGGAGTTGCCGGTGGCGTCGTAGTGTGTCCGGGTAACGCGTGCGGAGGAATGCATGGTAGAGACGCCAGGATTCACTGAGGAGTAGGAATGCCTGTGGGGGTAAGGTAGGACGGTGGGGGTGGACGGCGACAGTAGGGACGTGGACCTCCATGGCCTCAGACAAGGTTTGCTGGAGAAGGGAGGCGGCATGGGTAATGTCGTCAGGGTGGTGGTAGGTGAAGGAGTGGCTATCGACCTGGATGGAGAGGGTATCCCGGTAGGCATTCCAGTCAGCATGGGAATAATCATGGACGTACTTCGGGGGAGGGTCGTTACGAGGGTCGGGGTGGGGGCGACGAATGTCTGAATTGGTGAGGAGGACAGGGAGATGGTCGCTACCAATGGGCTCCAGGACATCCACCGTTATGCCGCCGAGGAGGTTGGTGGAGGAGAGGATGACATCAGGAGTGGATTCGGGATGAGTGTGCCGGGGAATGGGGACGAGGTCGCCTTGAAGGGAGGAGAGGAACCGATGCCAGCACCATAACTGGGCTGCGGAACGACTATGGATGTTGAGGTTGGCGGCGATTACGTAGGAGGAGAAGGTACGCCAATGTGGGAGAGGAAATCGAAAGGAATAGGGGCGTTGGGGCAGACATAAATGGAGGCGCAGGTGATGGAATGGCCGTATGGCCGGGGAAGAAGAGACTAAGGATCAGGTGTTCGGTGGGGTCGGGAAGGAGAGGTTGGAGCCGAACCAGGAAATGGCGGTGGTGACCAGTGGCAACTCCGCCATGTGCAGTCGGGAGGGGATTATCGGAGTGGTGAAGGAAGTAGGGCGAAGTGTGGATGGTGTGGTGGGGTTGGAGGAAGGTCTCATTTAGGAGGAAGGCATCCACATGGTGGGTGACAAGGGTGTGCAGGAAGAGGTTGTTGTTGGTGGGAAGGGAACGGATATTGTTGAACAGGATACGGTGCTGTCACGCCATGACAAGGATTTAGACGAGGGTGTCAAAACGGGAGAAGGTGAAATGGGCCTGGTTGTGGGAGAATGTGACATACATTTTTAGGTGAAAGACGGAACGGGCGGCGAAAGATATGTGTTGGAGTGTGTGGGGCCGCTGAAAGGAGTGAACATTTTGGAGGACGATGGTAAGGAATCTGATGATGTCCTCAGCAGTAGGGGGGGGGGGGGCGAAGGGAATTGCCAGGAGGGGTGGGGCCGTCCAAAGGGCGGACAGGGACAGTGAGTTCAGGAGTGGTAGGAGGGGGTCGAGCCTTACATTTCTGGGAGTACGTAGGATGTGGGAGGTTACAGGTGTTACAGGAGGGAGGGTACTGGAGGTTGGAGCACTGCCGTAAGAAGTGTGCTTGCTTACAGTATGGGCAAATGGGGGCCTCGCGGCACTCAGATATTGGGTGTGCGTTATACCGCAAGCACCACTGGCAGCGGAAGGATTGAGGAGGGGAACAGGAGGGGTCAACTTTGTAACGTCCTGGATGAGCTTTTTTTCCCTTTATTGTTATTTTAATAACTATACAAACAGGTAGGCTGTCAGCGGCATGCTACAACGCTCTTCAGCCATAGTGTTGACAATGACAGAACACAGGTTGGAGAAACAAAATGAACATAGTGACGGGCTAAAAAATAGTGGTCACAGATACACAAAAAAACACGGAGCCGTTCACACTCGACGATAACGACACCAAAAACACGTTGACACGGCACACAGAACACTGATGAATCCGATGGCACAAGTGAACGTAGAAGCTTGACGGCGGACACTAAAAACACAAAACGACGTCACACACACACGAGACACAGATGGCGATGATTTCCGGCGCGCGAAAGTCCACGTAGTGTGTGCGAGTCCGGGGACCTGCCAAGACGGGAAGAAAGGTGACGGGGGGAGAGGGTGGGGAGGAGAGAACAAAGATGCCAATGGCTGAGGAGATGGGAGGAGGGGGAGAGAGACATGGGAGGGGAAGCCCGGGGGAGGGTGGGGAGAAAGGGAGGAGGGAGGGAGGGTGCCCAAAGGAACAGACAGAGGAAGAGGGAGGGAGGATCAAAGTTGATAGGAGGGGTAGATGGAGGGGAGGAGGACATCATCAGGGAGGGGGAGCTGCCGGAAGCCACCTTGGGAGAGGGTAAGGAGGGTGGAGAGATGGAGACCGAGTGGGATGTGGGAATACAGGCTCGGCAGCGGGCGGGGTTGGGAAGCAGGATTTTGTACACGAAGAGACCTCTCAATAATGTCCCACACATGTTAGATGGGATTAATGTCGGGTAATGTGGGTGGCTAAACCATTCGCTCGAATTATCTAGAATGTTCTGACATGGTGCATTTTCATCCATAAAAAGTCCTTACCTGGTTCACATGCTCATGTTGGGTCCATGGCATCGTATAGTCTGCGCCACACTCGAACCCTACAATCAGCTCTTACCGACTGAAATCGGGACTCATCTGACCAGGCCATGGTTTTCCAGTAGTGTAGGGTCCATTCAATGTGGTCACGAGCCCAGGAAACGCGCTGCAAGCGATTTAGTGCGGTTAACAAGGACAATGGCGTCTGTCGTCCGCTGCCATAGCCCATTAACTGCAAATTTCGCCACACTGTCCTGAAGGTTACAACCATTACCCGCCGACGAGTTCTTACTCCTGTAGAAAAACTTCAGCCATTTGAACGGTCTAAGGCGTCAGGCAAATCCAACACCTTCCATGAAAACCGTGACCTGATAAGAAAATCCAGTAGTATGTCACATAGCTCCGAATAAATCGTGACATTAAATTAACCATAGTAATACGAGTAACGAGTGAGCAAATGGAATACCACAGACTAACACAAGAATGCCTAAATGCATGTCATACCTTCCCACCGTGAGACAGACGCAGTTCCGAGGGGAGAAACGAGAACAGAAGCCGAGAGCAGAACCGTGTTAAGCTAGAAGGCCCTACGATAAGGAACGGACTGGACACCCCACTTGCTAACCATTAGGACAACACCACCCGCAGGTTTCAGCGTGAGACTTTTTCGCGTCTCTGTTACGTCAACGACCACCCCCCAGCCCATGTTAAAAGCTACAGCCCTCCAGAAAAACAGTATAGATCTTACGAAAACACAAAAAAGGCCACACCACCCGCAAGTTTTAGCGTGAGACTTTTTCGCGTCTCTGTTACGTTGCAAACTTTAAAAACATTGCCCCACCACGAAAAGTATAACGCTTCTCATTGGATAGACAGAATTTTTGTGGGCGGAGCTTAAGGTTAACATTGAGACCCTGATTGGTCAGATGAAAATACAGCCAGATAGTTTTTTTTAAAAACCAGCTTTGGTAAATGGTAGTAAAGAGAAGTTAGGAGGAGTTAGTTCCGAGACGGCGAGCTGGATGGCTGGGCTGCTGCGCCGGCCGCTGCCCCCCTGAAGCTGCGTAACCAACGACAAGGTAATGAACGCACGCGATGCCGCAAAACAGCGCATAAAGCTTCACTCAGAACTGCAGAAGTCTCATCTGTTGCACCCCCTTTTTGCGTAATACTACTGTCGATCGTAAATTAAAGCTCATGGTGTTCACATTTGCCACTTGAAGTAAAAATCTGAAACACGATGATTTTTCTGTTATACAGTTATTGAGAAGCCACATCAGCCACTGTAATTTACCACAAGTTAGATAAGTTATTAAAGATAATTGAGGGTCATTGTAGACCATTTTGATAGTTTTTCTCTTTTGTGAAACTTAATTTAAACCTAGATTATAGATGTGATATGGCATAGGTCATCCTTCGATCCATTGTAGAACTTGGAAACCCATTCAGGGAATATTCGTTCACATTTTTGTTGAACGCAGTTGGTTTTTACCATCCTGTATTAAAACATTTCCTTTTATCAATAGTGCAATTTATAAACGATGTTTTGTGAGTAGAATAAAATTTCCAATGGTAAACTTAACTGCTTTTTCGACGTTATTTTACCAGCTAAATAAAAATAGGAAAGCCTTGAAACCCTTCCACTAAATTTAGTTAGTATTAAGATTCTTTTACAGGGAGTGCAGTGGAGCTGACACTGAGATCATTTAGTATTTGGTTATATCATCGCTAGTCTCACTGAACTCTTCTGAATTCTACATGTCATGTGTGGTCTGGCGTCTCCTTACCAGCAACAGGTTCCAGGTTCAAACTAGTCAATTCCCTAAAAAAGACACTCAGAGCGTCGTTGCGCGAAAGTGGTAGGGAGACACGATATAGTACAATCAGACACCACCATGAATGTTTAGAAAATGGCGACCCTGCCAGGATGGTAAAATACCATGATTGAAGGTCGACCACATGCCTAACTAGTTCATAAAAATATCCTGCTGAAAATTTTTTTCTTAAAGTTATACATAGTCGAAAACAGTAGCTGCAGCGATAGATAGTAAAAGTATTCAAGAAAAAGTGAGAATTCCAGCAGAGACAATAGCATAATTAAGTTATGAATTTTAATATTGTTAGAATTAAATTTTCTCTCCAATGCAAGTGCACAGGTGGCGGATACATCGTTGACAAGTTGGTTCTGACCCAACAAGTAAGTGAATTGAGTGTCAAGTCGTGTGTGCAAAAAGTTTATGAAACGCGTGACATCGTATGAGCGCATGTTGACTCGAAGTAGGGAGCGTGAATTGCTTTTAAAACAGAAAATAAGGGATTCGGAAAGATTAGCAATGGCAGATCGAGACCTTGACGGAATTAAGGTAGAGACCCAGCATGAAAATGGACAGAGAATAGAGGACAGTACAACAGACGATGCAGTATCGCGAGAATAGGACATACAACGCACCATGACGAGGATAATGTACGCCAAGGCACAGAAAACCTAGGTAAGCATACGACAGAGGAGCAGGAAAGTAGTGAGACAGTCGATGAGGATTCTAACTTGCGTCTTGAATACGTAGAACCCATAGTACAAGTAATCAGAGCTCCCTTACCACAGAGTACAAGGAATGCGAGCAGAAACGTGTTCCAGCAGAGGTCAATGCAATCGGTTGCAAACCAATAATTGGGCGAAAACACAGAGGATAAGACGTCGGATGAAAACGCAATAGGACCCACTAATCTGACAGAATTATTACAATTAATGACGGAAACCATGACAAGACAAAATAAAGAAATTACGAACCAAATTAAAATTCAGAATGCAGAACTGACGAAACAAAATGCAGAAACCACGAGACAAATGCGTGCGATTAAAGAACAAAACAAAAAAATCAGTTACACCTAAGTCATATTGAAGACGAGGCAAAAGAATGTCGAGAAGTGATAGGAAACTTAGTAACAGGTCACAATCAATTGAGAACAGACATTGACAAGGTACAAGTGGACGTACAAACATTACGTAATGACATTCAGGACGAGATCAAAACATTACGTAACAACACCCAGGGAGAAGTCAAGAAACTAAAGATAAACGAAATTACTAGACAAGCAGCAGGTACAGCGCGTGAAATTGTTGAAAACAGTGTGTAACACAATTAACGAAGATATTACGCATTTGCGGTTCCAATCACAGGTGGAAAGTAACATACGTGAAATCAGACAGCCTGCACAGCAACAAACAAGTTTCGAAATTCTTGATGCACAAACGTCATCACAAACACATGCAGAACCACAAATGTATGTTTCAAGACAGTTTGGATCGTGCAATGAAGCAGCAATGTTAGCCAGACAAGATACCCAACAAATACGTGACAATGGAAAGCCAGGTCGCGAAGAGTACGGTGCAATGCATTCAGCTACACGTTCACAACCGATGGAAGAAAATTGTTGCGTACCACTCCAACGGTACTACGCAAGGACAGGCGAAAGTTACAGTGGACAATATCCAATGGATCTACCACAACCGGAAAGAACGACAGGAGGTTCAAACTAGTCAATTCCCTAAAAAAGAAGCTCAGAGCGTCGTTGCGCGAAAGTGGTAGGGAGGCACGATATAGTACAATCAAACATTACCATGAATGTTTAGAACGGGTTCGCACTGTGGGTCTGTGGGAAGATGGATGTACGTATCGACGGTTTGGTGCACATGTTGGGTACAATATATCGGTGCTGTGTCGCTGCTCTCAGCAATGGGCTGTGGAATATTCTCACACCTGTAAACTGGTTCTGGACGTCAGCGTAACACAGACGTGCGTCAGGATCGATGCATTGTGCGATCAGTGATGGCCGACCGAACATCATCCGGAGACGAGATAATGCCGCCACATATTGCACCTTCTGTGTCCATTGGGAACTGCCCGCTCGCATCGAGAGTAAGACCACGTGTGCCTTGGCAAGACTACCACTGACAGCCAAGCACAGCTGGACTCTGTTCTCGTGGAAGAGACCACTGGAGAGTGGAATGGTGCTCTGGCATCGCAGGCTCTATGAGAGAGATGGTACACGTGTACGGCGTAGACCTGGGTAGCGGCCTGTTCGGGAGTGCATTCGCCCAAAACACACTAGTTCATGCTTCGAGGGAGAGGGGAGGGGTGGGGTGGGGTAGACGGGAGAGAGGGCATCAGTTGTTAGTCGCGCCCACATCTGGTGTTTGTGCACAGTAAAGTAACTACTTCCCGTTACATTGTACAGGTCGTTAGCCCCGTGCTACTGCCATTTCTTCAGCTGAAAGGTGATGTACTTTTTCAGCAGTATAATGCAATCCACATGCGGGGGCTGCCACGCAACGTGCTCCTCGTGGTGTACATCAACCGTCTTGGACAGCAGGATCACCAGATCTCTCTCCAATGGGACATGGTGAAGTGGGAACTTGTTCGTTCACCAGAGCCTGCAAGCACTATTGCCAAATTGCAACAAAAGGTGCACGATTCTTGGGACAGACTGTCGCAGGATGGCATTTTGCAACTTTATGATCATTTGCATACTAGAATGCACGCCTGTGTCGCCGCCAGATTTGGGGGTGGGGGGGGGGGGCTTACAACATGGGTTGATGTGACTTTGGACACGCTCTACTGTAACATGTGTTTTTCTGTTTCATTTTGTCTGAATTTGTTGCCATACACTGAGGTGACAAAGGTCATGGGATAGAAATATATAGCTATACAGATGGCGGTAGTATCGTGTACACAAGAGCAGCGCATTGACAGAGCTGTTATTTTCACTCAAGTGATTCATTTGAAAAGATTTCTGAACTGATTATGGCGGCACGACAGATTTTGAATGCGGAATGTTAGCTTGAGCTAGGCGCATGGGACATTGCATTTCGGAAATCGTTAGAGAATTCAATATCCCGAGAGCCACAGAGTCAAGAGTGTGCAGAGACTACCACGGACAACGTAGTGACCGACGGCTTTCACTCTTAACGACCGAGGGCGGCGGCGTTTGCGTAGAATTGTCAGTGCTAACAGACAAGTAACAATGCGTGAAATAACCACAGGAATCAATGTGGGACGTACGATGAATGTATCCCTTAGGACAGTGCAGCGATATTTGGCGTTAATGGGCTACAGCAACGGACGATCGACACGAGTGCCTTTGCTAACAGCACATCGTGTGTAGCGCCTCTAATGGGCTAGTGACCGTATCGAGTTTACCCTTGACGATTGGAAAACAGTGGAGTGGTCAGATGACTCCCGATTTCAGTTGGTGAGAGCTGATGGTAGGGTTCGAGTGTAGCGCAGAGCCCACGAAGCCATGGACCCATCTTGTCAACAAGACTCTGTGCACACTGGTGGTGGCTCCATAATGGTGTAGGTTGTGTTTACATAGAATGGTCTGGATCCTCGGTTATGTTCGGCTACTTGGAGAACATTTTCAGTAGTTCATGGCATCATGTTCTCAAACAGCTACGGAATTTTTGTAGATGATTATGCGCCGTTTCAGCGGGACACAATTGTTCTATACAGTTCGAGCAAATGATTTGGCCACCCAGACAACCAGACGTGAATTTCATCGAACATTTAAGGGACATAATCGAGAAGACAGTTCGTGCACAAAATCTTGCCAAGAATTTCGAAGTTACGGACGGCTATAGAGGCGGTATGGCTCAATATTTGTCCAGGTGACTTCCAACGACTTGTTGAGTCCATGTCACGTTACGCTGCGTTACGCTGGGTCCGATGCGACATTAGGAGGTGTCCCAGAACTTTGATTACCTTAGTGTATACGCCTACACTACAATGATGGAAACTACGCCACATTACTTGTGAATGACATGACGTAGTCATTGAGGGCCTTGCGTTTTCTTCCGGCAGTGTATATTAAGATCTCGCTGTGAGTTTCACACATCAGACTTCTAAAATGCCGGGAAACATGTATTTCACAGAATAATAGTGCACCCTGCGAAAAACCAATGAGTGACTAAGAGCGCAACGGGTGCCGACAGTCGAATTCTACTAGAAACAGAGGTACAGTAACAATACTTCGTTGTCCGGTTGAGTCCACGCACCGGGAACTCCTAATACCACAGTTCTCAGCGCTTGAAAAAGACAACTTGTTTGATCGTCGAAATATTGAGTGCTCCTAAAAGGACTTTGCAAGTTTACCTACATACGTAATTTTATTGAGAAAGCTTATACAGGTAGGAGAGGCGTCACCTTGTAGCAGAATACTGTAAGTTTCATCCCGTACATTCATTTTCAGTTTAACTATTATGAAATGTCGATTTGTCGCTAAAAACCATGTGAGTAAGTAACGTCTCATCTTCCTCAATCAGATGTAACATTGCTGCACAACATGTGTCACGTGCTTCTTAATCTGCGTCTGTGAGGGCATGTAACAATGTCAGTCTTATGGCTTCGGGTGCACCCTGCGGACAGTTAACCGTGGAACTCCACGCTCTACAGGCGCACCATGTGTCGATATCTTGGGACTGCAAACAGAACTCTCATTCGCTCGGCGACAGAGTCAGAAACTCGTAGGCTACCTGCAGATTTGTTATGACGAATGCCATAACCAGTTTGAAAGAAATTCTAATGATACAACAGGGCAGCTTAACCAAATAATTTTCAATTTTTCGTCGTTCCTGGTGGCGGAATCCGGTACAACAACAATAAACGAATGAAATTTGAAGTATTTTGCTACAAAATAAGCGGTTATTGGACGGGCATCCACCGTCACACTTCTTCATATTGAATAAAAACCGCTGCAGCTGTTGGAAATCCTTTATTAAAGGCACGACCAGTTTCATAATTTAAATTACTCCATTAGGCGCAAATATTTTACTAAACCTAATGTTTGCTATCGCTCTTGCAAAAGATTTCTTGAGATTCAGATATGTTGCTACAAGATGGCACCTTAACCGTATGTCTAAGTCGTCACAATAAAATGATATATGTCAGTGAAGTTGTAAAGCCATTTTTGAATCACCCTATATTGTGCAGAAAAATGAAATCAACAACTCGGGAGATCGCACGAAAACACGCAGTTAACAGTCACGCTGGGGAGACTTGACAGATCACATCACTTTACTGTATCTTTCGAAGCTGTAGCTGTGTTCAATTCGCCAGGCTCTTTCTTGAATTTGATCAGAAGCTGTCGCTGCGAGAAAACCGAATTTCTCCTACTAGGCCTTACGCTCCTCAAAAAAAGGTTTCAGTACAGTACAACACACGTTACACACATATAAACTTATTTCAGCGCATTTATCATTTGGTTTAATAACACATGGTATTACAGCATGCGCCTTGCTAGACAACCTGTCAACATCGTAGTCATTGAAAATGGATCACTAGCTCACATGGGCAATGACGGGGAAGTAATTGGATGTGACATTAGACTGAAAGATTTACGGAATCGATGGGAAACATAAAGAAGAATGAACACATAGAAATTGTGAACGCACTCCACCAAAGCACGATTCCACTGTCTTAAATAGGTCGTCTTGGGAAACTACTAGCCAACGAGGTTAATCATAATTAAAATAACAATGTCTACCTTCCGTCTGAAGTGAAGCCACAATACTGTCTCAATACTGTCTCTATCTAAGCCGTGGCCCTGATCTCTAGCTGCACTGAGGAAGTGCGCAAAATTCAATATATTTAACGAACCAACGAGCACATACATTTTTATAAGACAATCCCTACGTTTCCATATGGAATAAACAACGCACATCTTGCAGTTGTATACAATACGTCACACAAAAAGGGGTCGGATAAATCACCACCGACGAAGAATAAATGACTGCGAGCAAGGCCATTAATACCGATGGACAGATGGGCATTGCAAGACTACCTTCTATTAGAACTAAATATTTCTGAAATAACACGTATGCGTATTTCCGTGTCGTGTGTTATACTGCCATAACATAAAGTGACAGGAGAAATATTGTTTTGGATTTTTGATAAGCTACCTTAAACAACACTACCGAATGTTGAGATGTGTTAAGGCAGTAAATTTTCTGAATTTCAGTGGAAAGTTTGAGTCCTGTTTTAGCGAAAAGCATGACGACGGTCACTTCATTGTCGTTAAGGATATATGTTTTTGGGACTTGTTAGAATGATGATTATTCCAATGTTTTAATTTTGTAAGACCTGTATTTTAAATGATTTTCCAAATAAACGCCAATTGTCAGGCCCCTGCCTTTAAGTTACATCTGTTAGAGTCTCGCTGAACCTCGGTTACAATCGTCTGTTTGTGAAAACCCCAGGTAAATCTACAAGACACTGCAAGGCTGTAATATATAACCGAGCCATCACTCTTATAGTTAACTGACGTTTAGAAGCCTCCCTCTGTAAGCGAATATAGCTACTTCACATTCTTAAGCACAGCGTTCTGTTAGAATGTAACGCGAGTATAAATATCATACCAAAAAGTAAAGTCGTATAGTATGAATGGCTGGAAGACCCCGGAGGGAAGGTTCAGCCGCCTAATTGGAAAAGCTTGTCCTATCTTTCGCGCTTGCAGGTACCTTTCCATAACGAAATATGAGAGCTGTGTGTAAGTGTATCTGCTATTGTAGATGACTGTAATGTTGCGCGTGTAGTGTAGTGTCACGTTCACGTTGAAGATGATAAGATAATGGAGAGGGTGAAACCCGGTGCCGGCACACCAACCAGGCCGCCGAGCTTAACGTCAAATGGTTCAAATGGCTCAGAGCACTCTGGGACTTAACAACTGAGATTATCAGTCCCCTAGACGTAGAACTGCTTAAACCTAACTAACATAAGGACATCACACACATCCATGCCCGAGGCAGGATTCGAACCTGCGACCGTAGCAGTCGCGCGGTTCCGGACTGAAGCGCCTAGAACCGCTCGGTCACCTGGCCGGCTGACAAACGGATCACTAGCAACAGTGTCGCATGCCCCGACTTCATGAAACAAGGGCGAGAGGTATGGAATTTAATCCAGGACATTGATTCAAAGGCTGCTGATCAGAGATTTTACGCCACCACTTCTCGCGTCCCCTCTGCAGTAAAGGCAAAGGGATAATTCTCAACAGAGTGGCCTACCCGGCCGGTTACCCATCCAAGTACTGGCCACGCCCGACGGCGCTTCATTTCGGTGATCTGGCGGGAAACGGTGTATGCACCTCGGTACGCCCGTTGACAATATCGCATCTAGCAATTTTTTTAACAGAAGTCTGGAATATCAAAATAAACAGCGCCGAAGTTACAACAATATTAATAATGATGATAGACATACAGCATAAGAATTTACATCGTTGCATGAAGTATAAGTGTCACAAATAACAGTAGAAGTGTCAAAAAATCCATGAAAAAAACACATCAATAGTGCTGAATCAGATAAATATATCCGAATCATCTTTAAATTAGGTGTTTTTCGTAATGTTCGAGTAACTTTGGGGAGTGCAACCACGCAACACAACCTAAGAGACTAAAGCACATACGTGGTCAATATATTTCTTCCTCCTGATTCATTTCAATGAGTCACAGGTTGTAGGTACCACAACATCACGCGTACTTGAAGCATACTGTTTTAGATTTTTTCCAGTCATTTCAAAAATTTGTAATTACTGTAACATAATTTAGTCTGGATGGTCTACTCTTGCAGAAATAAAAAGGGTTTACCAGGAGACAACCCTTCAGTGTAGATTTGAAAAACCGCGTTTTTCGCCAACAACCTTAAATTCTTGTGGTAGCCTATCGAAAATGTGAGCTGCAGAGTGTTGCACACTTTTTAAACGGTACCTAAGAATATGCTCACAATGTTAAAATGTTTCCACTTCATCTCCTATTCTGCACTCACCCAAAGCAATTTTCTGGTGCAGCATTATGTGAATCAATCCTTAGTGATTTTGCACTCAGTTTAATCGATTTTTTGTCCCTTAAGACAGACGAACTTTGCGATAGTGCTTCACAAGCGACAGCTTCACCTAGTTGGAATGTTGTCCCACTAAGTTCCACAACACGTCGACACATCGCCGTAGCTCAGTTTTCGCATGATGTTCATACAGAAAGTCTAACCCCAGTATCATAAAGTAATCTTCGTTTATATGAAGCTCTACCTCCATACATTGTTAAAACTAAGCCGTCCCAACCTGAAAACTTAGTACCACTAACCCCATTGGCCTCACCTCACTGTCTCCCACCCCTTGGAACCTATACGTAGTGACTTTAATCGCTTCTCACTCACAAGGTCCCTAATTGCCACTGAAACATACGCCTTTCTTTCCTGTCCCTCACAAAACTCTAGCTCTGTATACGTACTGACTGCAACAAAATATAACAGGAACACTGCTCGGCAGAATTCGGGTTCCCTCTTGCGTTTAAACCTTCCCAAATGTTGTTCAGATGTATGTGAAATCTTATGGGACTTAACTGCTAAGGTCATCAGTCCCTAAGTTTACACACTACTTAACCTAAATTATCCTAAGGAAAAAGACACACACCCATGCCCGAGGGAGGACTCGAACCTCCTCCGGGACCAGTCGCACAGCCCATGACAGCAGCGCCCCAGACCGTTCGGCTAATCCCGCGCGGCTTAAACCTTGCCCATTCCCCCTATGTCTACCTTTATAATCCAGTTGCTGCTATCCACACTTTCTACCCCACTGAAGCTACCAACATGCCATTTGTCATTCTCCATTCATCCGCATATATAGCATTTTACATTAGTGGAGAACAGTCCGCACTTACCATATACTTCCATTACCATATCACTCTCTTGAAATTCTGTTGTCAACATAACACCAGAGTATAGGTCTTTGAGGGTATCTGGCCAAACCCTTGTCTACATATTGAAAGGCACGACCTTCACGAAGGCATCAAGTGCCCTGTGTTCGGCTTTCTTTAGTATAATATTATTCTCCTCGTCACTCTCCCCTAACTCATTAATTTTACTTATCCTGTTTGGAAAAATTTCCTCCATTTCACGAAAAACCCTCGCATCGTATTGCGTCTTATACCGTTGTACTACAGAAGGCCTTGCCCCAGTTACACTATTCTACACACCTAACAAAATTTTTTGCCTCTTCTACCAATTGAAACTTGGTCACCAGTATTACCTGACTATCTGACCAACATCCCACTTCTGAAAGCAACTGAAGTGGATCCGGGCGTGACAGACCACTTCTGCACAGGACTCGGAAGTGGTGGAGGGATGTGGGTAGCATGCAGGCCAGTGACAGATTAGTAAAACAATATTGACAAATCACTGTCTTTAATACAACCCACGCACCTACATTCAGACACATCTCAGAGCACATGTCATAGTAGACTATGGTGCATGACGGCTAGCATCCAGATGGATGGCCGTAACGAATGCACCCTGAAATGGTGATGCCGATGGGCAGCTGGTAGCACACGTCCAACTTAGGCAAGATGGACTGCATTCGAGTGGCATCAACAGTGCAAAAGATGACCGGATCACTTACAGGGAATGTCAGCCTTCGGTGGAGTGTCCCGCCTTTACGAGTGACAGAGTAAGGCAACCACACCAGTGTAGAATGGTGAGCAGCTGTATCGCACTGGTTATGACCCACTGCCCCCTGGACAGGAGTCAAGCTGCTCCTGGAGTGAGCTGGGATAAGGCTTTCCAGTGGAGAGGCAGCAAGTATAGATGTTGGACTTGGCACTAAAAAATGGTACAGCAGCTTCTGGCTGCCCAATATCTCTTCAAAGCCTGGCGTAGCTCTTTCAGTATGGTAGCGTTGCGGGCTGTGAAAATCTCTGCTAAAAAAAGGGCCATCGTTTATACACGATAGCGGTTAATTTTTTTGCCGGTGTAATGTTTCCAGTAACGTTCCTGATAATATTGTCACGTAGAGGAAGGTGTAAGTAGATGAATGACGAACACTAACTTCACTTAACGAAGGTTTATTCAGAACTTGAACATACAAGAGCGCGGAGCGAGCTGCCTCGGGCCAGAACACATACAGTATATATACAGCTACAGAACATTCCAGTACAATGTTTCGTGCCATTTGCGGATACTTCTAGAATGTACTCGAATCGAATATAGAAATTATAGTTGTACAGTCCAGGTGAGCTTTCAACCCAGAACATTCGATGCAACCGTTCAGTGTAATATCCACTACACCACGGTGCTACTCTGTTTTTTCTGTGACATTGCTCCCTCCTTAAGAGGACAGCGTTTCGGTGTTACGTCGTCCTAGTCAGGGAACGATCCATCAGTCCTGCATACTCCGATTCCCGATGACTGATGTTCGCCCTGGCGGTGATCTTCTTAGAACTTCCCTTACCGCTATGTTCTTCGTTACCTTTCCGCTTGTTGTCTGTCGCTGGAGCTTTGAATTTACCCTGGGTTGCAGGATCGTTATAGGGCCTCATTCGAAGGACGTGGACCGTATCTCTGATCTTTCGTCCTCTTGTACATGAGTCGAAATCTTCAGCTTCATAAGTAACATCAGACAACTGCCTTACACCCTTATAAGGTCCAAAGTAGCACCTGAGGAACGTCTCAGAGAGACCAACTTTCCGAA
This sequence comes from Schistocerca gregaria, assembly GCF_023897955.1. Lineage (NCBI taxonomy): Eukaryota > Metazoa > Arthropoda > Insecta > Orthoptera > Acrididae > Schistocerca > Schistocerca gregaria. The sequence goes on from NC_064931.1 coordinate 47,006,112, forward strand.
CAGGAGTGAAGATCCAGACGAGATCACCAGCCTGGTAGACAACAGGGCGGTGGCTCGCGTCATACCTTCGGCGATCGTTTCCTTGAGCCTGCAGCGTGCGGAGTCGAGCTAACTGCCGAGCTTCCCCAGCTCTGGTTAACACCTAGCCGATGTAGTCGTCGTCCACGTCATCAGGATGTAACGGAAACACAGTGGCAATCGTCGTAGTCGCCTCACGCCCATGCACCAGGAAAAATGGCGTAAATCCTGTGGTGTCTTGTTTGGCGGTGTTTTAGGCAAACGTCACGAAAGGTAGCACCTCACCCCCTTTGCTCTGCTCAACATTGACGAACTTCGATAGCTTGTCGGCCAAGATCTTATTAAGGCGTTCAGTAAACCCGTTAGTTTGTGGATGGTAGGCAGTCGTCATGTGATGAGTAATGTTGCACCGACGGTTTATCTCTGTCACAAGATTCGATTGAAAAACTTTTCCTCGATTCGTAATTAACGACCTTGGGGCACCGTGTTTTAATACAATGTCTTCCACGATGAATTTGGCTACCTCGAATGTTTCGGCTGTTTTCACGGCTTTTGTAATGGCATAGCGCATCAGATAATCAGTGCAAACAATAATCCATCTATTGCCACTAGCAGACGATGGAAATCGTCCGAGGATGTAAATCTCAACACTCTGGAAAGGCGTTTCGGCTGGTGGAATTGGTATGAGTCGGCCAGATGGCTTCTGAGGAACTGCCTTTCTCCTCTGGCACTCTCGACAATGCAACACATAGTGACGGACACTCCTAAATAAACCTGGCCAGAAAAATCTCTTGCGGATCCTATCGTATGTCTTAATAAATCCAAAATGTCTGGACTCAGGTGTATCATGGAATTTCTGTAGAACATCTAAGCGCATGTGTTTAGGAATCACTGGTAGTCACCTCTTTCCAAACGGATCAAAGTTTTTCTTGCAAGGTAATCCATTAATTACTTTAAATTGTCCTTTCACATCCTCTGACCGATTGAAGTCAAGCATAGTTTGAGATATCTTGGCATCTTTCTTCTCTTCAGCAGAGATATTCTGGAGTGCAGCGAGACAGTCACTATCTTCATCAAAGTCTTGATGGTCTTGCACAGAGTTTCTTGAGAGACAGTCGGTTTCTTGGTGTTTTCTCCCACTTTTGTACACTATGGTCATGTCATACTCTTGAAGACGCAGCGCCCACCTGGCGAGTCGTCCTGTTGGATCCTCAAGATCTGTCAACCAACAAAGTGAATGATGGTCTGTAACAACTCTGAATGGCCTTCCACAGAGATACTGTCGAAATCTGTACATGGCCCAGATCACAGCAAGACATTCTCTTTCTGTAGTTGAGTAGTTTCTCTCGGCTTTGGTAAGCGTCCTAGAAGCATAGGCTATAACCTTCTCTTTTCCATCCGAAATCTGCACCAGAACAACACCGATCCCATACCCACTGGCGTCTGTGTGTAGTTCTGTAGGTGCTCTCTAATCAAACAGACCAAGTACAGGGTCACTCATCAGAGCTTTTCGCAGCACATCGAAAGAATCTTGTTGAGCACCACCCCAGATAAATTTAGCATCGGCTTTTAACAACTCTTGGAGTGGCCTAGCTTTGATACAAAAGTCTTTGATAAGACGATGGTAATAAGAACTCAATCCGAGGAAGCTTCTCACATCTCTAATACTTTTAGGAATAGGAAATTCCGTTATAGCTCTCACCTTTTCCTGGGTCTGGCCGCACGCCTTCGTTTGACACAAGGTGCCCAAGTATTTTAATTTCTTTTGCTCCAAAGAGACACTTTCCTGGATTAAGGATTGGATTGGATTGTTTGGGAGAAGAGACCAAACAGCGAGGTTATCGGTCTCATCGGATTAGGGAAGGATGGGGAAGGAAGTCGGCCGTTCGCTTTCAAAGGAACCATCCCAGCATTTGCCTGGAGCGATTTAGGGAAATCACGGAAAACCTAAATCAGGATGGCCGTACGCGGGATTGAACCGTCGTCCTCCCGAATGCGAGTCCAGTGTGCTACCACTGCGCCACCTCGCTCGGTCTTGGATTAAGTTTCAGTCCACCTCGTTGGTGACACTTAGGAACTGCCCTCAGTCTTTTTATGTATTCATCAAATGTCTCTGAGAACACTATAATGTGATCTAAATGACAAAGACACATCGTTCATTTCAGGTGCCTCAGTAGATTATCTATCATTCGTTCAAAAGTTGCTGGTGCATTACACAAACCAAACGACATTACCTTAAACCCATACAGACCCTCAGGGGTGATGAATGCAGTTTTCTCACGATCAGCTGTTCTACAATTAACGGCTCAGTGTTTGCTTCGCACATGCTTGGAAGGATCTGCGGTTCTCGGCGACAGTTAACTATCCACAATTCACCGAATCTGTTCTTAAACGAGACGACAGAGGCTGGGTTGACCAAGTTATTCTTCAGTGGTGTGCTTCTCTTACATTCCACTACGAGATCCATGGGTTGGTGCATGGCATGACACATGTCAGTTACCTTTCTAGCGCCGACTGCAGGAATGATCACTTCATCCAGCAAACATAGTCTCCACACAGTCGGATGCGCATCCACAGTATCTCATCTCATATGGTATAATCATCGAGCGACCACAATCTATAATTGCTTGAAAAGCTTTCAAAAAGTACCATCCTAGAATGACCTCATGACTACAATCTTGTAAGACGATGAATTCTAAAGGCTGTGTATGGCCACTTATACCCACACAAATGACACATCTTCCTGTAGGTTTTACATATTTCCCATTAGCCACCTTCAGCAGAGATGTTTTGTTGTGGACGAATACGGTTTTCTGCAACTGGCGACGGTACATCTCCGAAATGACTGAATATGATGCTCCAGAGCTTGGGCTGGTCGGCCATCCATGAGGATATCGACGTAGTTTCCTGTCATTTTTGTTGTGATCGATGGCGGAGGAATTTTCTCTTCGGCGGCCTCACCACCAAGGAAGGTCGCACCCTTCAGTTTTCCAAGTTGCGGCGGCTAGGTGATCAGCTGGAGCTTCTAAACGGCGATGGAGACCTTGATCGGCGTGTCGGGGAGCGTCCTCTCCAGCGGCTAGCTTGCGGCGATGGTGACCTACCTCGTCCTGCACCAACATCATCTTGTTCACCTTCGTCGTCCCGGAGTTAGCGCCGGCTAAGATCGGTGTGCTGTCTTCTAGTGCGGGCGTCATCAAGTATCCGCCGCCTTCCTCGACACTAGCACACCACATGTCCCGGTCGTCCGCAGTGGAAACATACTGGTTGGTTATGCTGGGTCCTCCAGATGTCAGTCTTCTTTGGTGCCCAAACAGGTTCCTCATGCGGCATAGTAGGAACGCAACTTCGCCTGAGTCTCGATTTTTGTACCGTTTTAAAAGGAAATGAAGGACGAGAGATTGGGTTCAATGTCTGCTCTACTTCCTCCCTTATGACCTCTTGAAACGTCTCGGTTTTTTTGCTCTCCGTGCAATCCAAGTGTCTTCTGAACTTCCTCTCTCACTATCTGACGAAGAACGCTTGTGAAATCAGTTTCTTCCTCCATCACAGACATCGATACGACGTTTGGAAGCCGTTCAAACTTCTTGCGTATAATTCTTTTCTGATGCATTGTCTCGACATACTGACACCATTTTATGAAGTCGTCTGTTGTCGAAACTTCCTTCAGGAGTAGGGCTTGATACGTGTCCTCAGCAACACCCTTCATGAGATGTGCAACCTTATCTTCCACCTGCATTCGAGGATCCACTATTTTACACAGCCCCAAGTCGTCTTGAATGTAGGATGCTGTCGTTTCTCCTGGACGCTGTGCCTGCACTTTGCTTTATCTTCAGTCTTGCTCTTCTGTCGTTATATGTCGCCGAAATGTTTGCGCAGTTCCGCCTAGAATACTTGCCAGCTTGTGAACTTCTCTTTGTTCTCATACCATTGCTTGGCAGTGCCCTTCAAGTAGAAAAATACGTGAGCCAAACACACGGTGTCATCCCATTTGTTAAACTTGGCTATAGCTCGTATACCTACAGCCACTTGTTTGTATCTTGGCCTTCGTCACCAGAGAACCCGGAAGGATGTCTCAGGTGGTGGCACACAGTTGCTGTCGTCGTAACGTCCTCTTCTTCTTTTGTCTCCGGTAGACTGCGATCTGTTGAACATGGCTCGAACTCAGCTTTCTCGCCACGTAAACGGCGGCTCTGTCGTGGCATGATGGGAGCCACTGCGTCTTCGATAATGTGCGCTATCACAAGTTCCAATACCCAGCGCCTCCACCAGAATAATGTCACGTGAGGAAGGTGTAAGTAGATGAATGACGAACACTAACTTCTCTTAGCGACGGTTTATTCAGCACTTGCACATACAAGAGCGTGGAGCGAACTGCCTCGGACCAGAACACATAGAGTATAAATACAGCTGCAGAACATTCCAGTGCAATGTTTCTTGGCATTTGTGGATACTTCTAGAATGTACTCGAATAGAATATAGAAATTAACGTTGTATAGTCCAGGTGAGTTTTGAACTCACGACCTTCGATGCAACAGTTTAGTATCATATCCACTACACCACGGTGCTACTCAGCTTCTTCTGTGACAATATTTCTGTGGCCTGTTGGTGGAGAAAAGACATGGCCTGTTCTGTCTTACCGCTGAGCTGGCGAATTTCCGGTTCCTGGGCTGGTCTGCCTCGCAATGCATAATTTCTGTAACAGGCATGCTAACATCCTGCGCTCAATGGCCGCCCATGACTTATGCCAATGCTGCACTTCTATGCTTCCACAGCAGCTCAAAAAAAAAAAAAAAAAAAAAAAAAAAAAACTGGCTGCGGTACACTTGACAACCATTAAAACCAAACACCTTTGCGAGGTGTACATACATTTTCGATGTAAGACCTACAAACGTCTCACTCTGCGACCCATTTGCCTCGTCTTGTTATTTGCTGGTGTTATTCCATAAGGATTATCGCCCGCCCATACAGACATATCGAATGCATCAAGGTGGCACCTTTTCACTTCATATGGACTGCAACACTTGACTCAGTTAATGAAGCTGCCTGTACCCACACGAAGTAGCTTTGTGTCCACAAAGTGAGTTTTTGCAAACTCATAATTAAACTGATACATGTGGAGCTCACATAGGTCATATACGCACATACCGACATAAACAAGTTTGGTGAACTCTACCGAAAAATTGTGGCCGGTTTAAAAGTTGGCCTGGTGATATAACTTTTTGCACCATAAAGCCCAATACATTTCGTTGTTAAGTGAATTTTGCAATGTTTTCTAACACTCTTCATTGTTTTCCCGAAAACTCCGCAATTCGTAAGTTTTTGGAAATATTTCTCAAAAGCACAGCCCACAGAAGCATATTTAGCGGTGTAAATGTGAATTTATTTCCTCTACCAGCGAGACTGGCCGAATTTAATAGTGTGGCTGCCTCTAGTTAGTTCCACCCCAAACTGTGACATTGGTGGCCATTTCTATAATGAATTATATATGGGAATAAATGGGCTGTGACTACATATAAAAATTTGAGTTCTCAGCAACATCAATATTGTGTAACAGTATCTTCTCAAAAAAAATGGTTCAAATGGCTCTGAGCACTATGTGACTTAACTTTTGAGGTCATCAGTCCCCTAGAACTTAGAACTACCTAAACCTAACTAACCTAAGGACATCACACACATCCATGCCCGAGGCAGGATTCGAACCTGCGACCGTAGCGGTCGCGCGGTTCCAGGCTGTAGTGCCTAGAACCGCTCGGCCACCTCGTAAATGTTGTTTAGTTCGATTATTTCTGTCATAATGTCTCAAATGGGCATAAGTCACTGTCCGCACCCGAGCGGCGCAACTTGTGTCTTAATTTCGTAGCAGCAGTGTAAGGCACTGGGCCGATCAGTCTGATGTTGTCCTTTGCAAGGTATACGTGCCACAGGCTGAAACGTAATTTCATTCTGATGGAGACATCCTTAGAGGCGTCGAAACCCAGGTCATTGTATTAACAGTTATTTGCAACCTGTTGACTGTGTTATTTCTGTGTTGAAACTTATATATGGTTGATATGGTTGCTGAAAGACAGCCATGTTCAAGACCTATTAGAAACACTTGAAATAAATAGATATTTCGCCCAAAATCCCCATCTGGTTCCAAATGATCAATTACAGCTGAGCACATCCCCACTTTTAAGCTTCACATGATGTTATCAATCAGCCACATACCCACACACTGCCAAATGCCACATACTGTTACACAAAATTAAATCCTAACAGACTTTCTTATTCGTTACCCCATAAACGACAACAATATAAATTGTAATTCTTCAATACTGTATATTTGGAGCAAGTACAATTTTCAATAATGCCCATTGCATAAAATTTTACTTGCACTGAAAAACATGTTTCTTTCTCAATATAAGTTATTAGTTATGGCATCGTAACCATATCTCCTATAATAATGTAAGATTATACATTATAATTGTTGTTGTTGTTGTGGTGTTCAGTCCTGAGACTGGTTTGATGCAGCTCTCCATGCTACTCTATCCTGTGCAAGCTTCTTCATCTCCCAGTGCCTACTGCAACCTACATCCTTCTGAATCTGCTCAGTGTAGTCATCTCTTAGTCTCCCTCTACGATTTTTACCCTCCACGCTGCCCTCAAATACTAAATTGGTGATCCCTTGATGCCTCAGAACATGTCCTACCAACCGATCCCTTCTTCTGGTCACGTTGTGCCACAAACTTCTCTTCTCCCCAATCCGATTCAACACTTCCTCATTAGTTATGTGATCTACCCATCTAATCTTCAGCATTCTTCTGTAGCACTACATTTCGAAAGCTTCTATTCTCTTCTTGTCCAAACTATTTATTGTCCATGTTTCACTTCCATACATGGCTTCACTCCATACAAATACTTTCAGAAACGACTTCCTGACACTTAAATCTATACTCGATGTTAACAAATTTCTCTTCTTCTGAAACGCTTTCCTTGCCATTAGCAGTCTACATTTTATACCCTTTCTACTTCGACCATCATCAGTTATTTTGCTCCCCAAATAGCAAAACTCCTTCACTACTTTAAGTGTCTCATTTCCTAATCTAATTCTCTCAGCAACACCCGACTTAATTCGACTACATTCCATTATCCTCGTTTTGCTTTTGTTGATGTTCATCTTATATCCTCCTTTCAAGACACTATCCATTCCATTCAACTGCTCTTCCAAGTCCTTTGCTGTCTCTGACAGAATTACGATGTCATCAGCGAACCTCAAAGTTTTTATTTCTTCTCCATGAATTTTTATACCTACTCCGAATTTTTCTTTTGTTTCCTTCACTGCCTGCTCAATATACTGATTGAATAACATCGGGGAGAGACTACAACCCTGTCTCACTCCCTCCCCAACCACTGCCTCCCTTTTATGTCCCTCGACTCTAATAACTGCCATCTGGTTCCTATACAAATTGTAAATAGCCTTTCGCTCCCTGTATTTTACCCCTGTCACCTTCAGAATTTGAAAGAGAGTATTCCAGTCAACATTGTCAAAAGCTTTCTCTAAGTCTACAAATGCTAGAAACGTAGGTTTGCCCTTCCTTAATCTAGCTGCTAAGATAAGTCGTAGGGTCAGTATTGCCTCACGTGTTCCAACATTTCTACGGAATGCAAACTGATCTTCCCCGAGGTCGGCTTCTACTTGTTTTTCCATTCTTCTGTAAAGAATTCGCGTTAGTATTTTGCAGCTGTGACTTATTAAACTGATAGTTCGGTAATTTTCACATCTGTCAACACCTGCTTTCTTTGGGATTGGAATTATTACATTCTTCTTGAAGTCTGAGGGTATTTCGCCTGTCTCATACATCTTGCTCAGCAGATGGTAGAGTTTTGTCAGGACTGGCTCTCCCAAGGCCGTCAGTAGTTCCAATGGAATGTTGTCTACTCCGGGGGCCTTGTTTCGACTCAGGTCTTTCAGTGCTCTGTCAAACTCTTCACGCAGTATCGTATCTCCCATTTCATCTTCGTCTACATCCTCTTCCATTTCCATAATATTGTCCTCAAGTACATCGCCCTTGTATAGACCCTCTATATACTCCTTCCACCTTTCTGCTTTCTCTTCTTTGCTTAGAACTGTGTTTCCATCTGAGCTCTTGATCTTCAAACAAGTAGTTCTCTTACGTCCAAAGGCCTCTTTAATTTTCCTGTAGGCAGTATCTATCTTACCCCTAGTGAGATAAGCCTCTACATCCTTACATTTGTCCTCTAGCCATGCCTGCTTAGCCATTTTGCACTTCCTGTCTATCTCATTTTTGAGACGTCTGTATTCCTTTTTGCCAGCTTCATTTACTGCATTTTTATGTTTTCTCCATTCATCAGTTAAATTCAATATTTCTTCTGTTACGCAGGGATTTCTACTAGCCCTCGTCTTTTTGCCTACTTGATCCTCTGCTGCCTTCACTACTTCATCCCTCAAAGCTACCCATTCTTCTTCTACTGTATTTCTTTCCCCCATTCCTGTCAATTGCTCCCTTATGCTCTCCCTGAAACTCTGCACAACCTCTGGTTCTTTTAGTTTATCCAGGTCCCATCTCCTTAAATTCCCACCTTTTTGCAGTTTCTTCAGTTTTGATCTACAGGTCATAACCAATAGATTGTGGTCAGAGTCCACATCTGCCCCTGGAAATGTCTTACAATTTAAAACCTGGTTCCTAAATCTCTGTCTTACCATTATATAATCTATCTGAAACCTGTCAGTATCTCCAGGCTTCTTCCATGTATACAACCTTCTTTTATGATTCTTGAACCAAGTGTTGGCTATGATTAAGTTGTGCTCTGTGCTAAATTCTACCAGGCGGCTTCCTCTTTCATTTCGTACCCCCAATCCATATTCACCTACTACGTTTCCTTCTCTCCCTTTTCCTACTACCGAATTCCAGTCACCCATGACTATTAAATTTTCGTCACCCTTCACTATCTGAATAATTTCTTTTATTTCATCATACATTTCTTCAATTTCTTCGTCATCTGCAGAGCTAGTTGGCATATAAACTTGTACTACTGTAGTAGGTGTGGGCTTCGTATCTATCTTGGCCACAATAATGCGTTCACTATGCTGTTTGTAGTAGCTTACCAGCATTCCTATTTTCCTATTCATTATTAAACCTACTCCTGCATTACCCCTATTTGATTTTGTGTTTATAACCCTGTATTCACCTGACCAGAAGTCTTGTTCCTCCTGCCACCGAACTTCACTAATTCCCGTTATATCTAACTTTACCCTATCCATTTCCCTTTTTAAATTTTCTAACCTACCTACCCGATTAAGGGATCTGACATTCCACGCTCCGATCCGTAGAACGCCAATTTTCTTTCTCCTGATAACGACATCCTCTTGAGTAGTCCCCGCCCGGAGATGCGAATGGGGGACTATTTTACCTCCGGAATATTTTACCCAAGAGGACGCTATCATCATTTAACCATCCAGCAAAGCTGCATGCCCTCGGGAAAAATTACGGCTGTAGTTTCCCCTTGCTTTGAGCCGTTCGCAGTACCACAACAGCAAGGCCGTTTTGGTTAATGTTACAAGGCCAGATCAGTCAATCATCCAGACTGTTGGCCCTGCAACTACTGAAAAGGCTGCTGCCCCTCTTCAGGAACCACACGTTTGTCTGGCCTCTCAACAGATACCCTCCGTTGTGGTTCCACCTACGGTACGGCTATCTGTATGGTAATAGAAACAGATACCACTCTCCCCCCCCCCCCCAATTTGAAACTAGTACTGAGCTCAAAGTGCGGTGCAGTAATTAATTTAATTTGGTATTATTAATTGTGATTGCGTATCAGAGAATGATCTATATAGAGTAAAGGAACAGATTATTGAACAAATATGCATTAATTTCTCTGAAGTACAAATTTATTTGATAATTGCCATGTTTAACATTATAATACTGTCAATTGCGCCGGCCATATGACCGAGCGGTTCTAGGTGCTTCAGTGTGGAACCGCGCTGCTGCTACTGTCGAAGGTTCGAATGCTGCCTCGGGCATGGATGTGTGTGATGTCCTTAGGTTAGTTAGGTTCAAGTAGTTCTAAGTCTAGGGGACTGATGACCTCAGATGTTAAGTCCCATAGTGCTCAGAACCATTTTGAACTGTCAATTGCCTAGAGTTTACTTTACCATGGGAAAATAAAATGAATGCTGCACAACATAAATAAAAAGTACTCTGTTTAACAGTATTTCGGAAAAAAATCCATTTGACCTGTAATATTGTGTAGTTTAATTATTTATTATGCTTAACATTATTCGTTGTGTAAAGTGTAATTTTAACACTAACAAACAAGTTTGATGCACAGCACTCTATGCAAGTGATTGTATCTTCGCCTACAGTGTTTGGGTTACTAAGAACCAGTGTCCCTTGCAGACGCTAGTCAGTTGTTTCCTGAAGATGGTCTAATAAGCCGAAAATCAGTTCGAAATAAGCAAAAATCAGTGTACTTGTTATGAAACCTTAAATATGGAATTTTCCTACCAAGAAGTAACGGAAGAATTCATAAACAGCATGGTCAAAACTGTAAGGTTTATTTTACTTCTAGGATCCGTTTCTCGATGCCTCCACGCGGATGCTCAAAGGTTCTACAGTACGACGCGCCTCTTGGAAAATTTCTTATATTTAGTCTCTCTGTACCTTTCCGGTGTTCTTACTGCACTGTGTACTATCTCATAGAAAAGGTCAAGACCTAATGCAACAGCCGGAAGTTACCGTGGAAGCGAGAGAGTAATTTCGAATACAGCGGCGATTACCTTCAGAGGTAAGAAAAAGTCTAATTGTTGAACAGAATACAGAAGACTTGCGCTTTCCGATGACGGAGAAATTCTGTCCAGTTCTTCAAGGAACTCTACGATAGAGTCAAACAGCTCTTTGAATTGGAGGACATGAGGATTTTCAAGCCAGCGTGTGTCACAAAGTCTTTGTAATTTTTTTCTCCTCTGAGTGTTTTTCAAGGCCAGCTCGCTTGACAGGTTCCAAGCTTTACGCTGACTCACGTAAAAATTTGGAAACACTACTTACAGCTGCCATGATATTGTAATCTGCAGGCTAGGTTTAATTTATGTGCTGCACAATGCATATAGTTCCCTAGCGGCTAGAAGTGCTTTATTTGGGATTGTACGCCACTAAACTTTCGAGACATGTTGGCCCTCCGTCATAACCTGGACCTTTCAGATTCCCAACTTGTAGGCCGAACTGATTTAATAGTTGAACGACTGGATCGCTCTGTGCAGCACCAGTCAAGTCAGTTGCAGACAGAAAGCATTCGAACTCTTCGCGTACTGTGCTCATCTGTATATCCAAACTCCTGATACGTACACTGAGTCGTTCCGTGCCACTGCCATCGTTTGTTTCGTCGCCACGGACAGCATAATATTTTGCTTTTTTTGACTTTGCCAAGTACCTCTTTCATTATGACAGAATGACAACAATCGATCACCTAATTCTGAGTTGTTTTGGTCAGATATGTAGAATTTTTCGGCGTCGTCTCTAAATGTTTTTGTAAAGATGAATCACCTGAATCGATGCATGATTTTAAAATTGCTCGAAATTTTCCTTGACCGATTTCGTCACTCAGTGTATCGTTATCTCTGTGGTCCCTTAAAAGTATATTTTGTTGAGCACATTGTATGATAGTCCTTACTATAGGAATCAAATGGTTCAAATGGCTCTGAGCACAATGGGACTTAACATCTATGGTCATCAGTCCCCTAGAACTTAGAACTACTTAAACCTAACTAATCTAAGGACATCACACAACACCCAGTCATCACGAGGACTATAGGAATCAGTCGCGCTCTATTTTATTTAGTCATTTTCAGTTTCTGGCTATATTGACAGTCTTTTCAGGGTTTTGATATGAACTTTTTAAACGTGTAGTTTTTACCACCGTTATAAAAAGTCAAAAACTCGCGTAATCGTGTTTATATGAATTTCATTTAAGTACGTACAAAATAATCGAAAAGGTGTAGTTGATGAACTTCGTGTCGACAATGGTAGGTCGCTGACATTGTTTACAGGTAATATTGGCTCGTTTTCGGACGATTCGCCATCTTCTTTCTTTCTTCTCAGAAAAAAAATTGAAGGTAGATCAGGTGGTTTACGTTTCGATGTTGTTATCCTCAGAATCTGACAAAAACAAACGAAAGGAAGCCGAAATAACAATTAAAAAACACTTAATAGCTCATTCTATTGTATTTCATTCAACAAACCATACGTCAAAGGCCTATGTGTACAGCAGCGTGGAGCGTGCACTCACCAGCCGCACACTCGTACCAAACGCGACCCCGTCGCGGGGCGTGGCTGTGGCTCCATCTCGAATGAGTGGCATGGAGATAAAAACTTGTCACATACACAGATTCTTATACAAATTTAAAATGTATTATATCTACTTAAAATTGATTAACTAAGCATAAGTGATGTAAACTGTACTGTCGGTAGTATAGTGCTAAGAAAGTACGATAATATCAAGTTTAATTTGAGGTTTGTGAAGGGTGGACCCAAATGCTTTGGGGGGGGGGGGGGGGGGGGTCGAGGGAGGAGTCCGCTTGAGCATCTTAGAAACCCCTCTCCCCCCCCCCCCCCCCATTTCAATCTAGTACTGAGCTCAAAGTGCGGTGCAGTAATTAATTTAATTTGGTATTATTAATTGTGATTGTGTATCAGAGAATGATCTATATACAGTAAAGGAACAGATTATTGAACAAATATGCATTAATTTCTCTGAAGTACAAATTTTTTTGATATTTGTCATTTTTAGTTTTTAGACTGTATATAAAGAGAATGTTCTTCACAATTAAGATTTTTTTTTTTTTTTTTTTTTTTTACTAGTACAGTATCGAGCATACGCTCATCGTCAGCTGTCTTGTATTTTATTTCTAAGCCTCATAAGAAATTTTTGTAGATGTTCCACTCATTTTATATGGCTCACCTATTAGTATAGGTGAGGCTGCTCGTTATGGTAAATTTAAAAAATATGAAAACAAGCAGTCTTGTCTTTATGTACAATTAGAAAAGTTTCGTTTATCGACTAAATTGCAGCTGCACCACCGTTCAGGATAGGGAGAGTTAGTTTTGTGCAATATTCTGAGCACAAGCTACAGCCAGGTGCGGGCCAGATTGCAGTGAGTTACACATACCAACAGTTGTGAAGTAGAATAGAGGTCACAGGGCCGTAAAATTGCTGAAAGAGTATACGTAGCAGCTTCGCATGCCACAAATCACAGACTGGCCAGCCTACCGTGTTATGAGTATGTGATGTGAAGCGGCGCGTATGGCAAAAGAGAGGTGCACAGCAGCATATAAATAGGTGCGGGTTTCTAACGAGATGCATTTGAGTGTAGCGGCTCTCCTGGACAGCTGGACGTGTCACACCACCGGCTACACGCAGCAGCAGATCGAGCGCCAGCGTTCCAGTCCACGGCAGGTCGCCAGTTCGACCCTCCGAGGCCGACGCAGGGTTCATAGCCAGCCAGTGGCGGGCCACTCCGTGGCTCACTACCACAGCCAGTCGTCACAGCTTCCGACACACACCGGAGGCATCCCGAGGCGAGGGCCGCAGATTCGCACATTGGATCGTGGGCGCCCGTTGTCGCCGCAATCTTAGCCACACTGGCGAGAAGCTCACCTGACCGCCTGCGGCTCACACTGAGCGCTGCTGAACTGGCCTCGACGCAGACTGCACAGTTGACTGCCAGCATCCTGACGACGCTGGCGTACAAGGCTGACACAGTGCATGCACGGGCAGCTGAGGCACGCAGTCCGCGCCAAGCCATTTCGCAGACGGTGAAGCGGTGTCCTCAGCATTGTGGGACCCAGTGATGCACACTGAGGGGAACACGGCACTGCAGATGGAAACAATAAATCACTTGGAAACCTCGGACGAGTCTTAATATGGAGCCTTCCACCTCTTCCTGCTACATTTGGTGTTGCTGTTACATTCAGTGGCAGAAGTTGCCACTACATTTGGTGTCAAAATAGCGGACGTCGTCTGTCCAGTACGACATTCAAGTCCACTGCCCGCATTACATTCACAAGGTGTGGTGAGTTTTGACCAGTTTTCTTTTGAGTATTGGACGTTTTCTTGCCTTTTTGTGTTTTTGAGTATGGCTCATGGCAGGTCATTTTAGATGTTTTGCGTAGGCATGTTATTATTTTTTTGTTTGTCAGAATAAGTGTTAGTGTATTTTGGGCAGTAAGATTTACTATTTTTTTCGTGGCATTTAATTACTTTTGTATTGGTATGATATTAGCGAGTACGGTGATACTGAGGTGTAGGGAGTAAGGTTATTCCTATACTGAATTGTTTTGTTTCGGGACTAACTGGGAAAGAAAGCAACACAATGGCAGAGTCAAGGACGCGAGGTGTGTCGGAACCAGAAGCGGTACGGATTTTGTTGGAAAAAGCAGTACAATTGACAGCAGACAATACGCAGTTTTGAGAAATGAATTAACAGCTAGAAGTGAGCGAGAAACCGCATCTGATCCGTCGTTGTTGCCAACGGTGCAGGAGATTGATCCAGCTGCCTCGAGTTTGATTATTCCGTTTTCTGGCAAGGCATCTAGGGATGTGCGTTCGTTTGTGGAGGACTTGGAGACTTAAGCGGTCAGGAATGTTTGGTCTGATGAGCAGTTGTTACATACAGCCAAGATTAGATTGACAGGTGAAGCGAAAACAAAGGAAGGGCTTTTATAAAGATACAAAAACAGGATAGCGCTTGGTACATTAGAGTACAATGTCAAAGAGACAGGGGGAGACGATGGAGAAATTTGAAGACAGGATAAGGGAAATTAATGAGTACACTTACGAGTTGGGTGAGAGCGACGAAGCGAATAGTGTCCTATTGCAGGAGGCCGAGCAAAGGGCACTTGATGTGTTTTTGAGAGGGTTACCGGCGTATACGTCACGGAAAGTGCGTGAAGGGACTCCGAAAGATTTGTATTTGGCCATTCAGCTGGCAATCCTATGTGAGGAAATAGAAGTGGCAACAGGGGTATGCGAGAGGCAAAGAGTGTTTACAGTGCGTGTGGCACGTTTTAAGTGTGGTCGTACGGGACATGTGCAGAGGCAATGTACCCAGTCACCAAGGAATAAAGGAAGGGGTGGAAATCGGCAGCGGAGAGGATGGAAAAGTGGAGAAAGGGAAGGTGGACAAGCGTTAAATTGCAGAGGGGGCCTAAGACACACGTAAGGGAGTTCCAGTTTAATTTCAATGCTACGAATACGTATGCAGAAGTGGAATGTTCAGCAGTAGGATCCACAGGAACTAAAAAGCTTAAGATTTTGTTGGACACAGGGGCGCAAGTGTCAGTGGCTACTAGGAATATAATGGGACGAAGGAAGCTAGACCCACCACGTCATAGGTTGAATGGAGTGGGGGATAAGGAGGTCACGCCTTTGGGGTCGATGACAGTTGACTTACGGATAGAGAAAGTCCGATTTGATGGATGCATGGAGATAGTACCATGGGTAAACGAGGGCTACGACATGATCCTAGGAGTAGATTTCTTGCATCAACATCATGCCAAAATGCACCTTGGACAGCGAACTGTGGAACTTGGAGGAATGTTATTTCGGCTAGGAGAAACTGTTGCCGATGTAGAGATGTCGCGAGGGGAATTCAAGGTAATGAACAAACCAACTGAACCGCGTACATTAACATTAAGGCTTAATTCGCATGAGTGTGTTTCTAGTGGCACCGGGAAGTCGCTTTGGGTAAGTGTGGAATCAAATCTACCTGTGGGTACGGTATGTGTTACTGAACCATTGGAGGATAATAAAGTTCTGGGGCCATTGGGTTGTCGCGAGGGGAATTCAAGGTAATGAACAAACCAACTGAACCGCGTACGTTAACATTAAGGCTTAATTCGCATGAGTGTGTTTCTAGTGGCACCGGGAAGTCGCCTTGGGTAAGTGTGGAATCAAATCTACCTGTGGGTACGGTATGTGTTACTGAACCATTGGAGGATAATAAAGTTCTGGGGCCATTAGGTTGCTTTGTGAAACGTAGCGTTGTACGTGTACAGGAGGGGAACGACGGACGAGTAGTCCCCGTGAACGTGGATAATTTTAGCGCTGTAGACGCGAATTTGAGGAAAGGAGTTTTAGTAGCACATTTGGATGTGCCAGATGACGAAGACTGGTGTTCGAGAGTTAGGCGTAGCGATTAACCATTAACTGCCGATAGAATTGCATTGCGTGACGAAATTAAGCATTTGAACGGAGGAGAAAGAGAGCATATGGAAGAATTATTGTGGGAATTTAAGGATTTTTTTTTCCGCAAGGACCATTACCAGCAACTCCATTACTTCAACATAGGATACCAACAGGGAATGAAGCACCTTTTTACCGTAAATCATACAGAATAACGAGGTATTTGCAGCCGGTTGTGGAGGATTTCATTGATCAGCAGTTTTCGGACGGTATTATAGAGCATAGTAATAGTTGCTGGGGAGCGGGCATTGCCGTTGTGCCTAAAATATCTATGGATGGAACGAAGGAATACAGTTTCTGTTGTGACTACCGATACCTCAATAATAAGACAGTAACGGTCGCATACCCTGTTCCAAACATGTCGAAGACTTTGGATCACTTAGGACAGTGCCAGTGCTTTTCTACGATGGATTTGACAAGTGGTTATCATCGGTTAGAGGTGGCTACAGAGGATAGTCCAAAAACTGCTTTCCCTACTCCTGGAGGCCATTACCAGTACATTAGAATGCCATTCGGCTTGAAAAAAGCTCCGGCAACGTTTCAGAGGTTGCTAAACAGTGTCTTGAAGGGTTTGAAACGACGGCACTGTCTGGTCTATTTGGATTACATTATAGTGTTTTCAAGTAGTGTGGAGCAACATAGACAGCGGTTAAAGGAAGTCTTTCTGATGTTAAGAGAAGCTCGTTTGACGTTGAGCCTGGAAAAGTGTCATTTTGCATTAGAAGAAGTAAAATATTTGTGTCATATGATCAGCAAGGATGGAGTGTGAACACATCCGAGGTTGGCAAAGGCAGAAGGGTTGCCCGGATGTGATTCCAGTTGTGTCATAGGACGCATGGAGGAAGCGGTGCCACGGGTAAGACGGAAACGAGGTTGGCTGAAAGCAGGGCGAAAAATTTTAAAGACAGTTTTTGGAACCGCAGACGAAAGCGATATAAAAGAACCGAACAACACGGTGGAAGCGGTGAGACAACTCGCAGAGGAGAGTAGAGCAACGGAAGCTTGGCATGCAACTCAGATAGGGACATTGGAAGGGGAAGTGCTGAATAACACATGGTTGCTCCACGCACTGGCAGGGTAGATAGTGGAATACGCTAAGGCGTCGGAAGACGTAATAAATCGTAACCTTGGAACCATACAGGGGCGTCTAGAAGTGCTAGATAGCAGGGTGGTGTTAACCAGACTTTTGCAAGGAGTACCTGACAGTGTATGGGATGTGCAGGAAACAAAAACGAATCTGCAAGAAGTGCTGCATCACGCATTGCAAAGCCAGATAAGTACCGATTTGTTACCGCCGAACCAATATTTATGCGGGCTGCGCAAGGCGCAGAAGGAAATACCATCAGGGTTATATTTCATAATGGAGCCCAGTGAGCAGAATTTGTCGTTTTTCTAACATGTCGCAACAGTAAGGGCAACAACCGACCGCGATGGGTGTATATTTTGGTCCAATTCTCGGTTATGGGAAAGAACGCGAGGTTTCATTGTTACACGGTTCACCTATATCCAGTGAAGTGCGGGCGTTGAGCAAGTTTGTGGAGGTGAAAACTAAAGAGGTATTGCTGATCTCGACAACTAGGGAGGAATTACGAAGCTGCCATAGAGGGAAGGATGTCCAGCCAGGGTGTTGAGTACCAGTCCGCCCACGTGCACCGTGCAATTATTTTTAGCGGGGGGGGGGGGGGGGGGGAGAAGGAATAGACGGCCCAAGCGACATCGTGGAGCCAAAGTTCTACATCTACATCCATACTCCGCAAGCCACCTGACGGTGTGTGGCGGAAGGTACTTTGTGTACATCTATCGGTTCTCCCTCCTATTCCAGTCTCGTATTCTTCGTGGAAAGAAAGACTGTCGGTATGCCTCTGTGTGGGCTCCAATCTCTCTGATTTTATCCTCACGATCTCTTCGCGAGATATACGTAGGAGAGAGCAATATACTGCTTGACTCCTCGGTGAAGGTATGTTCTCGAAACTTTAACAAAAGCCCGTACCGAGCTACTGAGCGTCTCTCCTGCAAAGTCCTCCACTAGAGTTTGTCTGTCATCTCCGTAACGCTTTCGCGATTACTAAATGATCCTGTAACGAAGCGCGCTGCTCTCCGTTGGATCTTCTCTATCTCTTCTATCAACCCTATCTGGTACGGATCCCACACTGCTGAGCAATATTCGAGCAGTGGGCGAACAAGTGTAATGTAACCTACTTCCTTTGTTTTCGGATTGCATTTCATTAGGATTCTTCCAATGAATCTCAGTCTGACATCTGCTGTACCGACGATCACCTTTATATGATCATTCCATTTTAAGTCACCCATAATGCCTACTCCCAGATAATTTATGGAATTAACTGCTTCCAGTTGCTGACCTGCTATATTGTAGCTAAATGATTGAGGTTCTTTCTTTCTATGTATTTGCAGCACATTACACTTATCTACATTGAGATTCAATTGCCATTCCCATGCGTCAATTCGTTGCAGATCCTCCTGCATTTCAGTACAATTTTCCATTGTTACAACCTCTCGATATACTACAGCATCGCCTGCAAGAAGCCTCAGTGAACTTCCGATGTTATCCACAAGGTCATTTATGTTCAGGGTGTTTCAAAAATGACCGGTATATTTGAAACGGCAATAAAAAGTAAACGAGCAGCGATAGAAATACACCGTTTGTTGCAATATGCTTGGTACAAAGTACATTTTCAGGCGGACAAACTTTCGAAATTACAGTAGTTACAATTTTCAACAACAGATGGCGCTGCAAGTGATGTGAAAAATATAGAAGACAACGCAGTCTGTGGGTGAGCCATTCTGTACGTCGACTTTCTGCTGTAAGCGTGTGCTGTTCACAACGTGCAAGTGTGCTGTGGACAACATGGTTTATTCCTTAGAACAGAGGATTTTTCTGGTGTTGGAATTCCACTGTCTAGAACACAGTGTTGTTGCAACAAGACGAAGTTTTCAACGGAGGTTTAATGTAACCAAAGGACCGAAAAGCGATACAATAAAGGATCTGTTTGAAAAATTTCAACGGACCGGGAATGTGACGGATGAACGTGCTGGAAAGGTAGGGCAACTGCGTACGGCAACCACAGAGGGCAATGCGCAGCTAGTGCAGCAGGTGATCCAACAGCGGCCTCGGGTTTCCGTTCGCCATGTTGCAGCTGTGGTCCAAATGACGCCAACGTCCACATATCGTCTCATGCGCCAGAGTTTGCACCTCTATCAATACAAAATTCAAATGCGGCAACCCCTCAGCGCCGCTACCATTGCTGCACGAGAGACATTCGCTAACGATATAGTGCACAGGATTGATGACGGCGATATGCATGTGGGTAGCATTTGGTTTACTGACATAGCTTATTTTTACCTGGACGGCTTCGTCAATAAACAGAACTGGCGCATATGGGGAACCGAAAAGCCCCATGTTGCAGTCCCATCGTCCCTGCATCCTCAAAAAGTACTGGTCTGGGCCGCCATTTTTTCCAAAGGAATCAATGGCCCATTTTTCAGATCCGAAACGATTACTGCATCACGCTATCTGGACATTCTTCATGAATTTGTGGCGGTACAAACTGCCTTAGACGACATTGCGAACGCCTCGTGGTTTATGCAAGATGGTGCCCGGCCACATCGCACGGCCGACGTCTTTAATTTCCTGAATGAATATTTCGATGATCGTGTGATTGCTTTGGGCTATCCGAAACATACAGGAGGCGGCGTGGATTGGCCTCCCTATTCGCCAGACATGAACCCCTGTGACTTCTTTCTGTGGGGACACTTGAAAGACCAGGTGTACCGCCAGAATGCAGAAACAACTGAACAGCTGAAGCAGTACATCTCATCTGCATGTGAAGCCATTCCGCCAGACACGTTGTCAAAGGTTTCGGGTAATTTCATTCAGAGACTACGCCATATTATTGCTACGCATGGTGGATATGTGGAAAATATCGTACTATAGAGTTTCCCAGACCGCAGCGCCATCTGTTGTTGACAATTGTAACTACTGTAATTTCGAAAGTTTGTCTGCCTGAAAATGTACTGTTGTCCCAAGCATATTGCAACAAACGGTGTATTTCTATCGTTGCTCGTTTAGTTTGTATTGCCGTTTAAAATATACCAGTCATTTTTGAAACATCCTGTATATTGTGAATAGCAAAGGTCCTTCGACACTCCCCTGCGGCACACTTGAAATCACTCTTACTTCGGAAGACTTCTCTCCATTGAGAATGATATCCTGCGTTCTGTTATCTAGGAACTCTTCTATGCAATCACACAATTGGTCCATATGCTCTTACTTTGTTCATTAGACGACTGTGGGGAACTGTATCGAACGCCTTGCGGAAGTCAAGAAACACGGCATCTACTTGGGAACCCGTCTCGTGGACGAATAGCGCGAGCTGGGTTTTACACGATCGTCTTTTTCGAAACCCACACTGATTCCTACAGAGTAGGTTTCTAGTCTCCAGAAAAGTCATTGTAGGCGAACATAATACGTGTTCCAAAATTCTACAACTGATCGACGTTACAGATATAGGTCTATAGTTGTGCACATCTGTTCGACGTCCCTTCTTGAAAACGGGGATGACCTGTGCCCTTTTGCAATCCTTTGGAACGCTACACTTTTCTACAGACCTATGGTACACCTCTGCAAGAATGGGGGTATGGTGTGCGTACTGTAAAACATTCGGTACACACACCATCAGATTATTTGACTTGTCGCTCTAATGAAGAAAAAAAATGGTTAAATGGCTCTGAGCACTATGGGACTTAACATCGATGGTCATTAGTCCCCTAGAACTTAGAACTAACTACTTAAACCTAACTAACCTAAGGACATCGCACAACACCCAGCCATCACGAGGCAGAGAAAATTCCTGACCCCGCCGGGAATCGAACCCGGGAACCCGTGGACCCGGGCGTGGGAAGCGAGAACGCTAGCGCACGACCACGAGATGCGGGCTCGCTCTAATGAAGGAGATGAGTGTCAGAAATATGTCTCGTGGTCTTATCGTGGCGTGTTTATCTTGTGCCGTTAGGTCAGAAGATAGAAATGCCACTTGCACGCTTAGAGTAGCAGATTCATGGTGATCAACTTTAAACAGAACTTGATTAATTTTCACATACATTTATTAAAATAATAAAAAGGATTGACATTACATAACTTGATTCTGGATGCTGTTTACAATTGACAATCTGAAGTACCTTTGGTCTTGGTACGTTAATCTTATTCTCACATATCTCTGATGCTTGACAAAGTGTCTATTCATTTGTCTTCATGGCTATGTACAGGAATATGGTAATCTTATTAAGCGCAGACTGAAACGTGACTACAGACTAATGCAGACTGGTACAGACTGGTGCAGACAAATGTAGATTGACTAATCGGAGGTCTGTACTCTCGTTATAATACCTCGCGCGTTTAGGTATCACTGCGCGAGTGTGATCCGCGAGGAGAAAAGGTTCTACGTTAGCAGCAATCTCATTCGCTGCGTTACATATTAATACGCGGATCGGCGGAAGCAGAATTTGGTCCGTCTCTAAGACAGCGCCATCTCGTAGTGCGGAGACGGACGAGCGCTGCACCTGCGCTGTTGTGCTTAGTGGGACGCACTCTATTGGGAAAGTTGTGTGCGCGCTGACTACGCGGAACTATGTACACAACAGGGGGCAAGTTCCTTCGCGTACTCTGTGTAAAATCGAAATGGTATCCCATCAGGTCCGCGGCCTTTCCTCTTTTGAGCGATTTTAATTGTTTCTCTATCCCTCTGTCGACTATTTACATATCTACCATTCTGTCATCTGTGCGACAATCTAGAGAAGGAACTACAGTGCAGTCATCCTCTGTGAAACAGCTTTGGAAAAACATATTTAGTATTTCGGCCTTTAGTCTGTCATCCTCTGTTTCCGTACCATTTTGGTCACAGATTGTCTGAACATTTTGTTTTGATCCACCTCCCGCTTTGACGTAAGACCAAAATTTCTCAGGATTTTCTGCCAAGTCAGTACATAGAACTTTACTTTCGAATTCATTGAACGCCTCTCGTTAGCCCTCCTCACACTACATTTCGCTTCGCGTAATTTTTGTTTGTCTGCAAGGGATTTGGCTATGTTTATGTTTGCTGTGAAGTTCCCTTTGCTTTTGCAGCAGTTTTCTAACTCGTTTGTTGTACCACGGTGGTTCTTTTCCATCTCTTACGATCTTGCTTGGCACATACTCATCTAATGCATACTGTACGATGGTTTTGAACTTGCATTGGGTCGGGATGCAATGGATCTCCTCCACCTACGAGAATTTGGTAATAGTAGCAAGTATTTGCAGAAGCGAAACGTATAGAGCTCGAGGGGAGCGGAATATTTAATCAACGGAACTAAGTGTAACGTAATAGTATCAACCTTCCACCTGCCAGTGTCAATTTCAGGAGTCACGTAATTGAGTGTTACGCACCCACAGCTGGACTGGCCAGAATCCACTTTAGAGTTTTTCTAAGGCAGAATCTGACCTTGTTAAATCAAACTCTGGAACCAGGTCTGTTGAGATCCGTAAAACAGTTCATTTTGGAGCAAGAGGGGCGCATATCAGCACAACAGCTTGTGCAGCATGTCACTGAGTATAGGGAAAGGCAATCTCAAATAAAGATCATTTTGAGCACCTCTATGCCACGTGTCATCACAGCCTTAACATTGTTATGTGTTGTTTTCTTTCTGATCAGCCGGAGAGCTAATTACAAGAGGGAACAAAGGTTAGTCAAAGTCCCAGTGGATTATATACTGAGGGCGTGACACGTGTAGGTAAGGGGTTGATCGAGCAGTGATCGCCCAGTAAGGAATTTATACGTTTTGGTTCATGTCGTGGTTTTAAGGGGCACTAGACCACATTTAATTTTTCTAATAGTAAGGAAATATGCCATAGGCGCCGACCCAAACAAGTTAAGAGCTAGTTATGGGTTGACCCGGGGACTGAGTCTTTCCGAAGAGGCACCACAGTTTAGGATAGGGAAAATTAGTTTTATGCAATATTCTGAGCACAAGTTACAGCCAGGTGCGGGCCAGAGAGCAGTGGGTTACGCATTCCAACAGTTGCGAAGTAGAATAGAAGTCACAGGGCCGTCAGACTGCTGAAACAGTATACACAGCGGTTTCGCATGTCGCAAATCACAGGCAGAACGGGCCCACTGGCCAACCTAGTGTGTTATGATTACATGACGCGAAGCAGCGCGTATGGAAAAACAGAGCCGCACAGTGGCGTATAAATAGGTGCGGGATTCTAACGAGATTCATTCAAGTGGGCAGCTCTCCTGGATGGCGGGGCGTGTCACACCACCAGCTACACACAGCAGCAGATCGGGCGGCAACGTTCCAGTCCATGACAGGCCGCTGGTTCCACCCTCTGACGCCAGCGTGGGGTCCGCAGCCAGTCAGCGGCGGGCTACTCCACGGCTCGCTACCGTGGGCAGTTGTTATGGCTTCCGACACATGCTGGAGGCATCCCAAGGTGAGGGCCACAGATTCGGACTCCGGATCGCGGGCGCATGTTGTCGCTGCGATCTTAGCCACGCCGGCGAGAATAGGGCTATGAGGCGCTGGTTGATCCTTCTGCGATGTTGCAGAAAAACTTTGCAGGAGTGTAGCAACAGCATATGGTTACTGGCAGCGGTGGCCACGAGAATGTACGGTCGCAAGAAAATCGGGCTCCGGAGACGGCCACGTGACAGAACCAAGAGGGAAGACCACCGTATTCGGCCTATGGGTCTGGCGCATCGTACTGCACCTGCAACAACAATTTGAGCAGCTGTTGCCACCACAATGGCACAACGAACTGTTACAAGTCGCTTAATTCAACGACAGCTCAGAGCCAGACGCACTGACTCCTGACCACAGCCATTTGCGACTGCAGTGATGTCAAGCGAGAGCTCATTGGAGGGCAGGGTGCAGTTCTATTGTGTTTTCTGATGAAAGCTGGTTCTGTCTCGCTGCCAGTGATTGCCGAGTGTTGATTAGAAGAAAGGCAGGTGAGGGTCTGCAACCAACTTATCTGTTGGCTAGACACACTAGACCTACATCTCGGGTTATGATCTGGCATACGATTTCTTATGACAGCAAGAGCACTCTCGTGGTTATCCCATGCACCCTGACAGCAAATTTGTACATCAGTCTGGTGGTTCGATCCGTTGTGTTGCCATTCATGTACAGCATTCCAGGGGCTGTTTTCCAACAGGATAACGCTCTCTCCCATACCGCTGTTGCAACCCAACACATTCTATAGAGCGTCGACATGTTGCTTTGGCCTACTCGATCACCAAGCATGTCTCCAATCGAGCAGATGTGGACATCGTTGGACAGCTCCAGCCTCATCCACAACCAGCATTAGCCGACCCATCAAGTTCAACAGGCATGGAATGCCGTCCCACAAACTGACATCCGGCACCTGTACAACACAATGCATGAATGTTTGCACGCTTGCATTCAGTACTCTGGCGGGTACACCGGTTATTAATGTATTAGCATTCCACATTTGTGGTGGCTTATCTCGTAACTTACATTAGGCTGTGATCTTGCAATGTCAATCACTTAAATATGTTAACTAGTCAAACGTATTCCCGAAAACCATTGCAATACATTAATTATATTTTGGTATTGCAATTTTTTTCCGTCAATGTGCTTTCAGATTTCTACATCTCGATCATCATCGAAACAAAATGTTAGAAATAATCTCTACGTTGGGTTATGTTATTATACTCTTGTGAGAGTGAGGCAACAGTTTATAATTAACCAAAACAAACCGAATCATCTAAAATGAGTTTTCCTTGTCACATGCCGTCCTCAGACTATAAGAAGATGATTAAATGCGAATTAGAACCAAGTGTTTTTTAGTGTACGTTCAGAGGAAATCGGAAAGGGACGTCAAGGCTGTCGTTATCAATTTTTGAACGTAAAAATTCCGTAGATATTTTCTTGAATAGATGAGCGGAGTGACGGACCTTCGTCAAATTCGTCGAACCGAGATCTCAAGGGTGTCCTTTCGAAGACAAGTCGAGTGTCTTAAACACTATCCTAACTGCATTACTGATTTTAATTTCTGGATATCTTTGCCCCAAATGTATCATGGGGAGGTGAATCATTTCCGGCTAAGAAGGAGCAAATAATGAGCATGTTCTGAAATTGTTTACATAACACTTCGCCGAGAATTAGGATAGCTTGCGAAATCTGCAGAAAAGTTAAACAAAATATCAAATGTGTATGGCCATATTCGAAGTACTCTGTACATGTGTAATGAATAAGTTATTAGCACCTAACTTAATATCGCATATCGAGGTGAGCAGCATTTGAGATAACTGAAATCCAGATGCCCATCAGACCACCCAGATTTAGGTTTTCCATGGTTTCCCTTAACTGAATAAAGGTAATGCCAAGATGGTTAATTTGGAAAGGACTTCTCCGATTTTGTTGTATGCTGTCTTGCCCTTCTGTAGATCGCGAAATAAGACTTTAAATTTCATGAAATGCAAAATTTGAAGTAAACAAAATGAATTTAATTAAATGCCAAAGGAAATGAATCGTGTGCTCATTGAAAACTAAATAACTAACACTCAGTCACGAAGTACATCACGAACGTTGCCTGATACAAAGTGCAATGTTAGACTCGGAAAATACACAAAAAATATATTACGACTCTACTAGGAAGAAAATAACTGTTTCAAATTACCAATATTGTTCACAGAAAATTAATCTGCTTCTTAGCACGACACCTGACAATCCTGACTACACACAGCTTTCTCAAGAATGTGAAGTAAGATCTGACCTGAAATAAAAGAGACTTATTTCTTGCTCAGCATGCTGTTTCTGAGTCTGGAGTACTGACCTTCTCGAAAGCTAATACAAATCAGCAGATGCAGCAGCTAAAGATACACTAATGGCCATTAAAATTGCTACACCACGAAGATGACGTGCTACAGACCCGAAATTTAACCGACAGGAAGCAGATGCTGTGATATGCAAATTATTAGCTTTTCAGAGGATTCACACAAGGTTGGCGCCGGTGGCGACACCTACAACGTGCTGACATGAGGAAAGTTTCCAATCGATTTCTCATACACTCCTGGAAATTGAAATAAGAACACCGTGAATTCATTGTCCCAGGAAGGGGAAACTTTATTGACACATTCCTGGGGTCAGATACATCATATGATCACACTGACAGAACCACAGGCACATAGACACAGGCAACAGAGCATGCACAATGTCGGCACTAGTACAGTGTATATCCACCTTTCGCACAAATGCATGCTGCTATTCTCCCATGGAGACGATCGTAGAGATGCTGGATGTAGTCCTGTGGAACGGCTTGCCATGCCATTTCCACCTGGCGCCTCAGTTGGACCAGCGTTCGTGCTGGACGTGCAGACCGCGTGAGACGACGCTTCATCCAGTCCCAAACATGCTCAATGGGGGACAGATCCGGAGATCTTGCTGGCCAGGGTAGTTGACTTACACCTTCTAGAGCACATTGGGTGGCACGGGATACATGCGGACGTACATTGTCCTGTTGGAACAGCAAGTTCCCTTGCCGGTCTAGGAATGGTAGAACGATGGGTTCGATGACGGTTTGAATGTACCGTGCACTATTCAGTGTCCCCTCGACGATCACCAGAGGTGTACGGCCAGTGTAGGAGATCGCTCCCCACACCATGATGCCGGGTGTTGGCCCTGTGTGCCTCGGTCGTATGCAGTCCTGATTGTGGCGCTCACCTGCACGGTGCCAAACACGCATACGACCATCATTGGCACCAAGGCAGAAGCGACTCTCATCGCTGAAGACGACACGTCTCCATTCGTCCCTCCATTCACGCTTCTCGCGACACCACTGGAGGCGGGCTGCACGATGTTGGGGCGTGAGCGGAAGACGGCCTAACGGTGTGCGGGACCGTAGCCCAGCTTCATGGAGACGGTTGCGAATGGTCCTCGCCGATACCCCAGGAGCAACAGTGTCCCTAATTTTCTGGGAAGTGGCGGTGCGGTCCCCTACGGCACTGCGTAGGATCCTACGGTCTTGGCGTGCATCCGTGCGTCGCTGCGGACCGGTCCCAGGTCGACGGGCACGTGCACCTTCCGCCGACCACTGGCGACAACATCGATGTACTGTGGAGACCTCACGCCCCACGTGTTGAGCAATTCGGCGGCACGTCCACCCGGCCTCCCGCATGCCCACTATACGCCCTCGCTCAAAGTCCGTTAACTGCACATACGGTACACGTCCACGCTCTCGCGGCATGCTACCAGTGTTAAAGACTGCGATGGAGCTCCGTATGCCACGGCAAACTGGCTGACACTGACGGCGGCGGTGCACAAATGCTGCGCAGCTAGCGCCATTCGACGGACAACACCGCGGTTCCTTGTGTGTCCACTGTGCCGTGCGTGTGATCATTGCTTGTACAGCCCTCTCGCAGTGTCCGGAGCAAGTATGGTGGGTCTGACACACCGGTGTCAATGGTTCTTTTTTCCATTTCCAGGAGTGTACATAAACAACAGTTGACCGGCGTTGCCTGGTGACACTTTGTTGTGATGTCTCGTGTTAGGAGGAGAAATGCGTACCATCAAGTTTCCGACTTTCATAAAGGTCGGATTGTAGCCTATTGCGATGGCGGTTTATCGTATCGCGACATTTCTGCTCGCGTTGGTCGATATCCAATGACTGTTTGCAGAATATTGAATCGCTGGGTTCAGGAGGGTAATACGGAACGCCGTGCTGGATCCCAACGGCCTCGTATCACTAGCAGTCGAGATGACAGGCATCTTATCCGAATGACTGTAACGGATCGTGTAGCCACGTCTCGATCCCTGACTCAACAGATGGGGACGTTTGCAAGACAACAACCATCTGCACGAACAATTCGACGACGTTTACAGCAGCACGGACTAACAGCTCGGAGACCGAGCCTGTGGTTACCCTTGACGCTGCATCACAGACAGGAGCGCCTGCGATGGTGTACTCGACAACGAACCTGGGTGCACCAGTAGCAAAGCGTCATTTTTTTCGGATGAATCCAGGTTCTGTTTACACGATCATGAAGGTCGCATCCGTGTTTGGCGACATCGCGGTGAACGCACAATTGGAAGCGTGTATTCGTCGTCGCCATACTGGCGTATCACCCGGCGTGATGGTATGAGGTGCCACTGGTTACATGTCTCGGGCACCTCTTGTTCGCATTGACAGCACTTTGAACAGTGGACGTTACATTTCAGATGTGTTACGACCCGTGGCTCTACCCTTCATACGATCCCTGCGAAACTCTGCATCTCAGCAGGATAATGCACGACCGCATGTTGCACGTGCTGTACGGGCCTTTCTGGATACAGAAAATGTTCGACTGCTGTCCTGGCCTGCACATTCTCCAGATCTCTCACCAATTGAAAACGTCTGATCAATGGTGGCCTAGCAACTGGTTCGTCACAATACTCCAGTCACTACTCTTGAGGAACTGTGGTACCGGTATGAAGCTGCATGCGTAGCTGTACCTGTACACGCCATCCAAGCTCTGTTTGACTCAATGCCCAGGGGTATCAAGGCCATTATTACGGCCAGAGTTGGTTATCTGGGTACTGATTTCTCAGGATCTATGCACCCAAATTGCATGAAAATGTAATCACATTTCAATTCTAGTATAATATATTTGTACAATGAATACTCATTTATCATCTACATTTCTTCTTGGTGTAGCAATTTTAATGGCCAGTAGTGTGAATAATCTATTCTAAATTTGTTTGTCAGAAACAATCTGTGAGGTCATGTGGCGTAAGGTGCAACGCACCCACGACAAAATCTTCAGAACTTTACTATGAATCATGGAGGCGGGTTTTACTCCAATGAAAATCAGACTGTGATTATTGAGAAAAAGGCAACACATCATAAGAAGACTCTAACAATTACAAAATTGTGTCATTACACAAAGATAGCTTTAAAATTCCGCCGAAATCTTCTCCGTCAATATAAAGAACAAGAAAGTATTATAAATGAGTTTTCATTTCCATAATAAATTATTCAGATAGTTTCTCCCAGATTCACAAGTACCAGATCTCTTTTACTGAAAAAAGTTACCTGTTCCCTCATATGCCTCAAATAAGAACATCACAGCGCTGCACTGCAAACATAACTACACACAGAGTCAAGGATTTTATTCATTATTCATACAGTGCACTCATTCATCTTTGTCCCAGTACAGTAAAGATGAATTACTTATAGCAGCAGAAAACATATGAAAACCTTATAGCCGCGCGGAATCAGCCGAGCGGTCTCAGGCCCTGCGGTCATGGACTGTGCAGCTGGTCCCGGAGGGAGGTTCGAGTCCTCCCTCGGGAATGGGTGTGTGTGTTTGTCCTTAGGATAATTTAGGTTAAGTAGCGTGTAAGCTTAGGGACTGATGACCTTAGCAGTTAAGTCCCATAAGATTTCCCACACATTTGAACAAAACCTTACACCATAACTGTTTCAAACCATTCCTTCCTGAAACGTTCGCAAAGATGCAGAGCTCATCTCCTCTTGCCGAAGGGGAACTCTTGGCTGCACGCCTCTCCATGGGGAGCATACAACACTGTTACTGCAACCGCCCAGTACAATCTTATGGAATTACGCCGACACTAACTTTGTTGATCTCGTGTTGAGACGTTAAAATCTAACCGCCCTTCATTACTTTATTCTTATCCTCTGGAAAAAACTTACTTTCTCTGGAGTTTCGTAACATTCCTTTCCTCGTAGTGAGTAGTGTGGCTTGCCTAAGAGTTTTTGCCAATGATTTCCGTTTAAACTCGCTAATAAAATTATAAGTATTGAACAACTGTAAAATCATATTGATTTATTTTGCATCTAACACAAAATTCTGTGAGTTAAAACTTAGTAAATTGAAGAAAAGTAGGAAATTAGAGAAGCGGAACCTGAACAACTTAAAAGAACCAGAGGTTATTCGGACTTTCAAAGGGAGCAGCACTCAACGATTGACTGAAACGATAGAAAGGAACACAATAAAAGATCAATGATCAGCTGTGAGAGATGAAATAGTGAAGGCAGCAGAGGATCCTATAGGCAAAAAGACCAGATCCAATAAAAATCCTTGGATAACAAATGAGATACTGAATTTAATTCACGAAATGAGAACATAAAAAAATACAGGAAATGAATTTGGCGGAATGGAATACAGATGACTAGAAAATAAGATTGACAGGAACTGCAAAATGGCCAAGCAGGAATGGCTAGAGGACAAATGCAAGGCAGTACAAAAACGCGTAACTAGGGGAAAGAGAGATGCCATCTATAGGAAAAAGGAGTACTGAGAAACAACTGTATGAACATCAAGAGCTGAGGTGGCAACCAGTACTAAAGAAGGGAGAGCTGTAAGGTGGAAGGAATACAATGAAAAGCTATACAAGTGAAACGAACCTGAAAACATCTTATAGGAAGGATAGAGGAAATAAACAAAGATGAGATGGGAGAAATGGTACCGCGAGAAGAATGTGACAGAGCCCTGGAAGACTTAAATCTAAACAAAGGACCTGGTGTAGACGACATCCCCTCACAATTATTGAGCTCTCTGGGAGAGCCGGCCATGGCAAAACTACTCCATCTGGTCTGAAAGTTATGTGAGACAGTCAAAATACCCTCAGATTTCAAAAATAATGTAGTAATTCCACTTTAAAAATATGCAGGTGCTAACAGATGCGAATAACATCAGTTTCATAAGTCATCGTTGCAAAATACTGACACAGATTAGTTACAAAAAAGGAAAAATCTTTTATAGGGTGATCTCGAGGAAGATCCGTGTTTCCAGAGAAATGTAGGAACAGGCGACAAGGAGAAGCACGTGGCCAACCGCCAGAAGACGTGAAGAAATTAATTTTCATCAGTGCTGAAGAATCTGTGTCAGGAGTCAAGAGAAAGAGACGGTTTGACATAACAGTTACTCAATTGTGTACTGGAAATTGTTATAAGAGAGTGGAAAGTATAGAAAGAATAGCTGGGTAGATCGAAAGGAGAAAAAAATCTTTGGCCTTTGCTTGCAGACGGTGTCACAAAAACAGATGAAACCAAGGAGAATCCAAAAAGGAAAAAAAATAGAGCTGAAGGAGGCAGCTGAAAAGGCAAGTCTACAAATACCTTTTGAGAAGACTGAATGTGATCAGTGACAGTACCTCACGAACAATTTTGAAAAGCGAATATGGCAACATCAAGAGCAGACAGATTTGATTATAAACATAAACAGCGAAAAAGAAGGAATTAAAATCAGAGCCGGAAAAACGTAAAGAGTATACGTGAAAGTGAGAAATATGTAGAATAAAAATCGTTTTCTGGAGATAGTAAATTAAAGCATTATAATACAGTTGAACCGTAAGTCCTCTATGTGTCAGAAGCACTACTTTTATATGGATGCAAAATGACAGCAGATCATTACGAAAAGAAAGAAAGAATAATCGTGCGAAAAATATTAGGTTCAATCCAGAACAAAGATGTCAGCTCGGTTTTTAGACCGAGGAAAAATACTCATTCGGCCCCAAAATAACAGATGAGATCACGAACAGACGTGTTGTGCTCTATGAAGAACTAGAGAGAATGGAGGAAGACATATTATCAAAAAAGATCTACACGTTCTCCCAAAACAAGAAAACAGAAACAGAAAATGCGTGGGGAGGCAGGACATAAAAGAACTTAAAAGAAACACAGATTGAACGTTATGGAGAATGATGAAGGAAAAGTGAAATAAATAGTTATCTTGACGTAGTCTTTAGTTGGCCTGAAATGAAATAATTTAAAAAAACCTCTAGTTTACCAAGTCAATTAATATATCCACGAGGAGAGACTTGGATTGCAAAAGGAAAGAAAATTAGCTCTCTAAAACCAGTTGTATCAGGATATACCCGAGGACAGGCATGCATTGGAAAAATTTAAATTTGTCCTTCATTGGGTCACCGGCCGTGTAAGGTGTTTTGACGTGTGGGAAAACCTGTGGATTTGAAGTGCAAATTGTTGGAATATCCAATCTCTTCACGAATTTAGGTGACCTCCGGCTGCCACTTGCTTCGCTACGTAAAGAACTTTGTCGCTATGAGACGTTCTGAGTACAATAAACAAGCCATGGTTGCTGTACAGTACTTGTCAGTCAGTCCTTTCACGGATAGGATCAAGAGGCTGGAGAAACGTAGGAAAAAGTACGTTGACCAAAAAGGGGAGTGCGACAGAAAGTAAGTGCGTTCTTTATCTATAAAGGAAGTGATTCACTAACTGCCTCATAAATGTTCTCTTTGCCCTCGTGTTTGTTGGCAGCTTGTTGATGACATAACGCTCTCTGGAATGTCGCAGAAACTGCTGGTCCGTTGCGATAGCGGTAATGGCTCCCCATCGCTCTTCCAAGGCGGTGCATAACTCGTTTCGTTTTCAAGCGCGTACTGTTAGGTTCATTTCCTTGAGTCTGAAAAACTGCCACTGGAACTTCAGAAAAAGAACAATACCCATGAATGCAAAACACAAATTTAAAACGATTACTCAAGCTACAGATCCTTGGCTGCAATACTACATGCTTAAAATTTTCTACTGAACATCCTTAAAGAAACATTGGAAAATATGATTTATCCATAAATAAAAACATTTTGGCTGTAGCAAAGGCAAAGGAAACGGAGAGGCTGCAGTAACACTGGATAAAAATTGAGAAAGATGGATTGAGATATCAAGAAAAAAGTCTGAAACCTTCGTTGACCTAAAAAAAGCATTTGGCAATGTTAATTGTAAAATAAAGCTTAGAGAAAAGGACAGAATTAGATCAGGGCGGAGAAATAAATTATTGATAATTTGAAATATGTGCAAAGTAGGATTCGTGAATAAGCTGTTAACGACAGTAAGAAATAACTGGAACTAAAAATGTTTTTGAGGAAGAGCATCCTCTCCCTTCTCACTTATTTAACATGCATATAGAAAACATATAGTAAAATTGAGAACGAAACGAAAGCACAGAATTAATGCTAACTGAAATCATTGCTTGACATTTGTTGGCGCCAGAGCTATCTATGCCGCTTCTTACAAGAAAAAGAATGATATGTCAATAGTTTTGAGAAATGTCCTAAATATATTTAAGCTACAGATAAACAAAAAGGAATCTAAAACTACTGTGATTAATAAATTGGAAAAAATGACAGAAGTTACATCAAAACAGGAAACAATTCTGTGAAATAAATAAGTTATGTTATTCAAGTACCATACTAACAATGAAACGAGCACTATAAGGTACACCAAAAGAAAAATTTCAATGGTGACCAAGTCCTTATTAATAGAATCGATCCATAGACAGAGTATCATCTTGATATTCAAACAAGGAAATAATTTACCACGAAATTTTTTTTAGAATCCATTAAACAATGAGTGTGAAGTGCAGACCCTTGGCAAAGCAGAAAGAAGGAAATGGGAAACAATGCAGATGTAAATAAGGAACGGAACTCCAAGTACATTCTGGACGGAGGGAAAATACTATGTGCATATACTGCAGAAATTCACCTGAAACGGGTGTCGTTAATTGCACATAAAAGGATGAGAACAAGATAAATGCAGACTTAATTCGGTATAACAGCTTCCTGAAGAAGTAAAAACACCTCAAATGTCTAAATTTTAACAATAAATTGTCGAAGTATTCGTAGCAAAGTTCCTGGGTTTACTATCCTCGGGATAAGTTGTCACGCTCAAAATATTCTCGGAACCGAGAGCTGGCTGAAACCCGAAATCGAAGGCTCTGAAATACATAGCGAAGCATGGAATATACATCAGAAAGATAGATTATATGCCATAGGAGCTGGGGTGTTCATTGCAGTAGACAAAAATATTTTGTCAATCGATGTCGAAATTGAGTCTAAGTTATTTGGTAGCGAGTAACAGGCCACCCAATTTCTCCGCGACAGTTTTAGTATCATTCAAAGAAAGTCTACTCTCAGTAGGCGGAAATACCCAGAACACTTACTGTTAGTTGGTGGCGACTTTATCCTACCGATACCGAGTATAGACGGGCACGTCCCTGGATTCCTTGCAGATGACATGGACAGACTGTCTTGTAAAGTGTTTTTCAAAATTTTCTCCGAGAACTGTCTTGAACAGCTAGTTCTCCAGACCACACGCAATGAAAATATTTTAGACCTCTTCGCCACAAATAGGTTTGACCTTATCGACAGCTTCTGTGAAGAGACAAGTGATCACGATGTCATCACATCGACGATAGTCACTAAAGTTAATAAATCCATAAATAAGTCTAGGCAAGTAGTTTTGCTAGAAAGAGCGGATAAACAGTTAATATACGATTCAGACAATGAAGAGACATAACTTAATTCCATTGTGATAGACACAGAGGAATTAAGGGCCAAGTTTAAACTAAAACAAACTGCGTTCAGGAGAAGTATGCACTGCGTAAGTGATTTGGAACAGAAAACAAATTCTGGAAAATGTTGAGGAAGCAGAGTACAGCAGCTCGACGTTGCATGGACTCAACAAGTCGATGGGAATCCCCTGCAGGTATACTGAGCGCTGCTGCGTTCATAACTGCGAAAGTGTCGGCAGTGCAGGACTTTGTGCAAGAACGATTATGTCCCATAAATGTACGATAGGATTTACGTCATGCGGTCTGGGTGACCAAATCATTCGCTTGCATTGTCCAAAATGTTCGTCTAACCAATCGCGAACAACTGTGGCACGGATACATAGAGCATTGTCATCCATAAAAATTCCATCGTTGCTTGGAAACAGAAAGTCCATGAACGGCTGCAAATGGTCTCCAAGATGCTCAGGTGGAGGACCCAGTCCATTCCATGTAAGCAATACCGTTATGGAGCCACCACCAGCTTGCACAGTGCCTTGTTGACTACATGGGTCCATGGCTTCGTGGGGTCTGCGCTATACTCGATCTCTACCATCAGCTCTTACCAACTGAAATCGGAAGTCATCTGACAAGGCCACTGTTTTCTCATCGTCTAGATCCACCCGATATGGTCACGAGTCCAAGAGACCTGCAAGCGATGATGTGCTTTTAGCAGAAGCACTCGCGTCGTTCGTCTGGTGCCATAGCCCAATAATGCCAAACTTCGTTGCACTGTCCTAACGGATAAGTTCGTGGTACGGCTCACATTGACTTTTACGGTTATTTCATGCCGAGCTGGTTGTCTGTTAGCACTGACAATTCCACGCAGACGCCACTGCACTCGGTCATCATGTGAAGGCCGTCAGCCACTGCGTTGTCTGTAGTGGGAGGTAATACTTCAAGTTCGGTTTTCTCAGCACATTCTTGACACTGTGGACCTCGAAATACTGAATTCTCAAACGATTTTCGAAATGGAATGTACCGTGCGTCTAGCTCCAACTACTATTCCGCGTTCAGAGTCTGTTAATTTTCGTCGCCGGGCCACAATCACGTCCGAAAACTTTTCGCACGAATCAACTGATCGCAAATAACAGCTCCACCAATTCACTGCCATTTTATACGCGATACTATAGCCATCCGTACATGTGCTTATCACTATCTCGTAACTTTCGTCGCCGCAGTGTAATAGGCATCCCTGGAGTAAAGAAGGAACTGAAAACAAATAAGTCGCTAGGTCTGGATTGAATCCCAAACCGGTTTTACGTCATTGGCCCTTACTTAGCTTGCATTTATCCCGAATCTCCCGCTCAGCTTCAATCCCAAGCGACTGGAAGAAAGTGCATGTGACTCTTGTATATAAGAAGGGTAAAAGAACAGAACCGCAAAATTACACACCATTATATTTAACATCGGTTTGATGCATAATTCTACAATATACTGTGAGTTCGAATATAATAAATTTGCTTGATACGGAGAAACTGCTGTCCACAAATCGGCAGGGATTTAGAAAGCGTCGCTAATGCGAAACTCAGCTTACTCCTTTCTCACATGATATCCTGCGAACCATGGAAGAACGACAAGAGCAGATTCCACAGCCCTAGATTTCGGGAGAGCGTTTAACATGGTGCTCCTCTGCATATTTATAAATGAGTGAAGCGATAATTTTATATGCTACGGTTCTATAATGCTTCGTCGTAGAACGTAAAAATTTGTCTAGGAATTTCCCATTTCGCAGGTCTTTTTGCTCATTTAAAACTCTGTCTGACTAATCTTTTAGATGGATGTAAATTTCAGTTTCTTCCATTACATCCATGATTTTTCCTTTCTGTAACTTACATAATATTTGAAGTTAACTGTGCAGCAAATGTGGATGGGCTATTGTTGTTTATTGTCATGTGTTCTTTAAATCGTGTACTAACTTTTCTTCCTGTTTGTCCAATATGCAATGTTGGGCATTCTTCAAAGTTATTTTATAGATTCCTGATTCCGGAAACAGTTCTGATTTACGTGGTATGCGTCTCAATAATCGTTGTAGATTGTTAGTGATTTTGTAACTGGTGTACAATTTTGTATTCTTGAAACATCGAATAATTTTGTCGGAAAAATAACATCTAGATATGGCCATACATGACTTACGATTATTGAGACACGTACCACGTAAATCAGAACCGTTTTCATAATCAGGAATCTACAAAATTAACTGTATAGATTTACACCAATGGTGAACGATAATTAAAAGTAAATGAGATACAAAAGCATATGCAGGTTACGTAACAAATTTCTGTAATTATAATCTTCCTAGTGTTAAGTACGTTAAAACACGGGTCTTATATATAACAGCTTTGCAACAACTGCTCGAAAATAACGTACTTCTGAAATAGCGTAAATCAACTCTGATTTATTTTATGAGCACAACATGGAGTCATAATAACAACGACATACATGGCATAATTTAATACTAAAAAATCATCCATAAAGTAAGTTCCAATGCGCCTAGTATATCTAGTAATACGACTTGCTCCTGCAGCAAAATCTCAAGTGTCACTAATGTATCCAATGTATAATGCTTCCGTTTTAGATAATTGAAAATGGCCTAAGATTGAAATGGTTCAATCGTACTTGAGATAAAGAGAATGGCAGCTGAAAGCATCATAAAATGTTTCAAAAAATTCATCGGAGCTGCAGACCATATCAGTTATTTTGCTACCCAAATATCAAATCTCGTCTACTACTTTTAGTGTCACGTTTTCTTATTTATTCCCTCAGCATTACCTGATTTAATTCGTTCCGTTCAACTGATTTTCCATGACCTTTTCTGTCTCTATCATCGGCAAACCTCAAAGGTTTTATTTCTTCTCCCTGAACTTTAATTCCTACGCCAAATTTTTCTTTTGTTTCCTTTATTGATTCCTCTATGTACAGATGAATAACATTGGTGATAGGTTACAACCCTGTCTCACCCCTTCTCAACCATTGGTTCCCTTTCATGTCCATCGACTCTTATAACTGCCGTTTGGTTACCGTACAAGCTGCAAATAGCCTTTCCCTTCCTGTATTTTATCCCTATTACTTTCAGAATCTGAAAGAGAGTATTCGGATCAACTTTGTCAAAAGCTTTCTCTATGTCTAGAGGTGCTATAAAGATAGGTTTACCTTTGCTTAACCTATTTTCTAAGATAAGTAGTAGGGGCAGTATTGCCTCGAGTGTTCCCGCATTTCTCCAGAATCAAAACTAATCTTACCCCAAGGTCGGGCCGGCCGCAATGGTCTCGCGGTTCTAGGCGCGCAGTCCGGAACCGTGCGACTGCTACGGTCGCAGGTTCGATTCCTGCCTCGGGCATGGCTGTGTGTGATGTCGTTAGGTTAGTTAGGTTTAAGTAGTTCTAAGTTCTAGGGGACTAACGACCACAGCAGTTGAGTCCCATAGTGCTCAGAGCCATTTGAACCCAAGGTCGGCTTCTACCAGTTTTTCCACCCTTCAATAAAGAATTATTGTTAGTATTTTGAAACCATGACTTATTAAAATTATATTTCGGTAACAATCACAACTATCAGCACCTGCTGTCTTTAGAATTGGAATTATTATATTCTTCGTGAAGTCTCAGGATTCTGAGGATATTTCGCCTGTGTCATACATCTTCCACACTAGATGGAAGAGTATTATCACGGCTGGCTTTCCCAAGGCTCTCAGTAGTTCTGACGGTACCTCGTCTACTCCCGGTCCCTTCTTTTGACTTACGTCTTTCAGTGATCTATCAAATTCTTCTCGCAGTATCATGTCTCCCATTTTTTTCATCTTCACCTGCGTCCTCTTCGATTGCCTTCAAGTGCATCTACCCTGTATAGTCCCTCTATGAACTCCATCTTTCAGCTTTCCCTTCTTTGCTTAGGATTGGTTTTACATTTGAGGTCTTTTCTCCAAAGACCTCTTTAATTTTCCTGTAGGTGATATCTGCCTTTTCCCTAATGAAATATGTTTCTAAAACCCTACGTTTGTCCTCTAGCCCTTCCTACTTAGCCATTTTGTTGCACTTCCTGTCGGTCTCATTTTTTAGACGTTTGTATTCCCTTTCATCTTCTTCTGCTGCATTTTTATATATTCGCCTTTCATCAGTTAAATTCAATATCTCCTGTGTTATCCAAATATTTCTGTTAGGTCTTGTCTTTTTACCTATTTGATCCTCTGCTGCCTTCAGTATTTCATCGTTCATAGCAGTAGAAGGAGAAAGTTCATACACATGCATTTTGTTAGTGCGCATTGCCTACATCAGGGGCAGGTATGGACTCAGGGGCAATCCTATTGCTCTCCTTTGATTGACAGGTGCTCTACCTTTGTCCGCCTTTGATTGACAGGTACTTAACCTACTGTTCTGCTAAAAGGTTCCTTCCTCTTGATTGACAGGCACTTAACCTACTGTTCCCCCACCCACTCCCACTCCCCCCACCCACACCTCACAGGAAACCACCCACTCACTGCTACAGATACACTTTCAGGTCTGTGTTATTGGTGTAGCCCCTCTCACTCTTATTAGTTTCATTGACTACTTGATTAAATAGATCAATTAATTGACCTCTCTCCCTCTGGTAAACGCACTCCCCTCCCACCCTCCCTCCTGGAAATTGTCAGGGAAAAGACTCAGTTGATTGGTAATTTTGAGGGGATTCGATTGTAGTGTATTGTTGAAACAATAGAATACTGTATAGAATACTGTTTTGTTATCTATGGCAGTGTATGGAATATAGTTGATTTAAGGATTTTTCCAGGAAATCAATCACCAACCGCACCACCACATCCCCGCCTTCTTCGCCAACTCCCCTCTCCCTCTCCATCCTTTACCGGGAAATTGGCGGCTCTGCGGTGGACAGGAAGGATCTCACTAAAGGAAATTCAAGGATATATTGTTCTTTTACAAATAAAAAAATCGGTTTCCAGGGCTTGGATTTCACTTGCTCATCATTCTCTACTCTTTGGAAACATACAGGTCTTCTTAGAAGTAATTACCTCGATCCCATTTCTTTTTCTATTCCGATTGCAGAAGGAATGCCGTCATAAAACACACATCACACGTAATTACACGCTGTAAAAACCTTTCGATGGTGACGCACACACCGTCCACTATACCCTGTCGACTGCACCGGACAGGACACTACCACAAACGCGCTCCAAGAAGTCGGGATGCAGCGGCGGCCCCCGCAAAATGACGCCGCGGCTGGCAGCTGCCAACCCACGGTCAGGTGATAGTTTGGATCCCGCAAGAATGAGGTGGCGGCATCCCTTTCATACATGACACCTGGACCGCATCTCGTGGTCGTGCGGTAGCGTTCTCGCTTCCCACGCCCGGGTTCGCGGGTTCGATTCCCGGCGGGGTCAGGGATTTTCTCTGCTTCGTGATGGCTGGGTGTTGTGTGATGTCCTTAGGCTAGTTAGGTTTAAGTAGTTCTAAGTTCTAGGGGACTTATGACCTAAGATGTTAAGTCCCATAGTGCTCAGAGCCATTTGAACCATTAGCCATGACACCTGAGAAATACCTGCCGAAATACGAGTTCACCTAGGCACCGTTGCTGGTGCGATGACACAGTGCTGCGGGCCCAGCGCTATAGAAATCTGTTCCAATGCTTCCCAAAATAGAACAGGGTATATTGTTCCTACCGATCCCAACAGGACATGCGTGCTGCATCTAGGTGTGCACATGTGGTTACCCGCCCAACGTGGCTGACGCATTGCTGCAAAATGTTAGCGTAGTGACTCACCATCGCAGGTGTATCTAAAGGTTTCGCAATATTAGACTGACGTCACATGTCTAGTAACTAAAAGCCAAGTCACCCTCTGGGCCGCACAAGCACATTCACCATTGCTGGCACGACACCTCTCTACCTATGGATACTGACGTCACAGGTGGCACTATAGAAATCTGTTCACGATCCTAACAGGACAGCCAATCCATTACTCATCAGTCCCATCCCGCAATTGGTAAAGTGTCACGGAAATAGTTAACTGTCACTTTTGTTGTAGCTTTCGTGATGTCTCAGCTTGTCTGAATGGAAAGTCTTGTCCTAACAGGATTTGTTAACGAAAATAGCCCACAATAACACCGACTGCTTTCTCCCTCGCGACCCTAACGGCACACCCCGTCCATTACTTATCAGTCCATCCTAGGAATTGGTAAAATGCTACAGAAATAGTTAACCATCGCTTTTGTAGGAGCTTTTGTGATGTCTCAGCTTGCCTGCTTGGAAATTCTTGTCCTAACAGGACCTGTTTACGAAAACAGCCTGAATAACACCGAATGCTTTCTTCCTGTGTGATCCTAACGGCACACCCCGTCCATTACTTATCAGTCCATCCTAGGAATTGGTAAAATGCTACAGAAATAGTTAACCATCGCTTTTGTAGGAGCTTTTGTGATGTCTCAGCTTGCCTGCTTGGAAATTCTTGTCCTAACAGGACCTGTTTACGAAAACAGCCTGAATAACACCGAATGCTTTCTTCCTGTGTGATCCTAACGGGACAGCCCGTCTCTTACTGAATGTTCCAGTCAAACTGCTGCTGTTGCCAGTGTGGAGCACTATCCGCCTTTTGTTCTGCAGACGAGACTTTCAGTGGCAAAAAACTATTTTGTACAGATCGAAATATTGCACTGACCATTAAACGACGCTAAAAGTGCTCTACATCCTACGTACTCACCGTGCCACAGTGCAGCACTGATGGAGGAGACTGCTGCCGTAAACACGGTCCAAGACCGTAGCTGCAGAAGCGTGTGTGAGCCAGAGAGAGGCCAGCTGGCGGTGGACCGTGGACTACCGCCCACCCCAGGAGGACCTAAGCGTTAGGAGTTCGAATGCTATCAATACTCCCAGGGCAGACACTCACTGTATTGAATCTTCTCAAATTTTCCGCAGTGTACACACGGGACACACACCACTCCTGCCCAGGGGGAGCAGCGAGCAAATTCGTCACGAGCCGGAAGCTTTCTCGGACTCTCTGAACTGGTGTACAAAGGTTAGGCAAGCCCCATCTCGGAACAAAGGCGTTCCTGTTTCCAGATCCGACCTGCTTGCTTGTAAAAAAAAAAAATGGCTCTGTGCACTATGGGATTTAACATCTGAGGTCATCAGTCCCCTAGACTTAGAACTACTTAAACCTAACTAACCTAAGGACATCACACACATCCATGCCCGAGGCAGAGCACTACACTTTGTACGGCCATATCCAGACTTACCAGAATATTGGGAAACAGACACATATTTATCAGTGTAACCACAATTAAATACTATATTAGGATTGCTGCCGCAGTCTGACACCGAGCAATGTACTGGATATGTCACCTCTTTACTACCGTGGTACTGGAACGAATCTCAGTATCTATAGTGCACATAAGTTTCCATGTAAAAAAAACATTTCATTTCCCTTACGGCTATCGATGCGCTGAATCTATACCTCCTTCACGATAGGACACGCAGTAGTGACCACCAGACATTCGTACATATACCACGAAGACTGTTGTACAAAGGCTGGGTCAGTTCCCTTTCGCGCAAAGGCGTCACTGTTTCTGGCCCCGACCTATTTGCTTGCTTGCTTTCTATACACATCTCCAGACTCTGGGATTACAAGAACACATGTGTTTTCACATCGTTTGCCAGAATATTATATCATTTGCGCGATACTTCTCGATATCAAGCACATAGCAGTATGCTACTGATCGCTCGCGCGACATAATTCCGAGGATATAGACTGGAAATTATTTCTCTAAAAACCCGAAACTTTAGTGAGCTGGAGCGTGCTGTAAACCATTGAGTAACTAGAAACTTATCCCGTCTACGAAGACCTTTATGTGAAATATAGAGGAAACTGATATTTCCACTCGCGAATACCTATGTCGGTGATATAATAGACTCCAAATCACCCTTATAATTTACAAAGTCAACTAAGATGTTTCTCAAGTCTAGAGAACCAGCAGACGTGTCCCCCACCCGTATTTCACCTGGTAGCTGCAATCAACACACATCACTATCGATCTTCTCTCAACCAAATAAAGACGGAAAATGTGAACAAGCAGTCAATCGGACGATTCACGTGGAAGGGAATAATGGTTTAGCGCAAACACATATCCATATTAAATCTTCTCAAATTCCCACGTAATCATGAGAGCTGACAACATATACTAAGTATTAGTCAGCTATTCGGCCGTCTACAGGACGACATGATTAAGTCAACTACATTCCTACATCCCAACAGGCCTCTCCATTCGGACGGCTCCTACCCTGAGCAGGAAACGTGAATCATTCCCGACACAGGCCACCGCCGCCGCCACGCCAAGCACACATACACAGAATCGTCCTACGAAATCGGCCACATATACATTTTGAAACTTCCCCTGAGAACAATTGTACAAGACTGGTCTATGTGAAACGTCCTCTTTGAACAATTATACACGACTGTGCTTAAACTGACACACAATATCTTTAGCGCAATGCAATCTGACTTCCAAAAATCCCTACGAAAGAATGGCCCTGACTAGCATTAACCTATACGTTTCACAAATCACTTACCTCACCAAAATCTTCGTTACTCAAGCTACTGCAATACAGCGAGCGCCACTACTGCCAGCTAAATAAAAGATTCAAACTACTGAAGGCACTAACTACTGATAGGCATAGTTAGCAAATGAAAGATTTTAATAGAGAACAAACAATGTATTTACCTCACTAGTCATAATATATATAGCAGTTCATGACACCAATTCTTACAAATTTTAAAATTCCGCCATCTCTCTCCCCACGTCCACCACTGCTGGCGGCTCACCTCCAACTGCGCAACGCTACGCGCTGTTAGCATCCAGCTGCCGCTGCTCAACACTACAATGGCGGACAACAATGCAAACTAAACACAGACTGCGCACAGCACAGCCAGTGATTTTCATACAGAGCGCTACGTGGCGGCGGCGTTACCAATAAAAAATCCTAAACAGCCTACTTACAATTTGATAGCCGCCCGCGGTGGTCTCGCGATTCTAGGCGCGCAGTTCGGAACCGTGCGACTGCTACGGTCGCAGGTTCGAATCCTGCCTCGGGCATGGATGTGTGTGATGTCCTTAGGTTAGTTAGGTTTAAGTAGTTCTAAGTTCTAGGGGACTGATGACCACAGTAGTTGAGTCCCATAGTCCTCAGAGCCATATACACTCCTGGAAATAGAAAAAAGAACACATTGACACCGGTGTGTCAGACCCACCATACTTGCTCCGGACACTGCGAGAGGGCTGTACAAGCAATGATCACACGCACGGCACAGCGGACACACAAAGAACCGCGGTGTTGGCCGTCGAATGGCGCTAGCTGCGCAGCATTTGTGCACCGCCGCCGTCAGTGTCAGCCAGTTTGCCGTGGCATACGGAGCTCCATCGCAGTCTTTAACACTGGTAGCATGCCGCGACAGCGTGGACGTGAACCGTATGTGCAGTTGACGGACTTTGAGCGAGGGCGTATAGTGGGCATGCGGGAGGCCGGGTGGACGTACCGCCGAATTGCTCAACACGTGGGGCGTGAGGTCTCCACAGTACATCGATGTTGGCGCCAGTGGTCGGCGGAAGGTGCACGTGCCCGTCGACCTGGGACCGGATCGCAGCGACGCACGGATGCACGCCAAGACCATAGGATCCTACGCAGTGCCGTAGGGGACCGCACCGCCACTTCCCAGCAAATTAGGGACACTGTTGTTCCTGGGGTATCGGCGAGGACCATTCGCAACCATCTCCATGAAGCTGGGCTACGGTCCCGCACACCGTTAGGCCGTCTTCCGCTCACGCCTCAACATCGTGCAGCCCGCCTCCAGTGGTGTCGCGACAAGCGTGAATGGAGGGACGAATGGAGACGTGTCGTCTTCAGCGATGAGAGTCGCTTCTGCCTTGGTGCCAATGATGGTCGTAT
The DNA here is from genome assembly GCF_023897955.1 of Schistocerca gregaria. Classification (NCBI taxonomy): domain Eukaryota; kingdom Metazoa; phylum Arthropoda; class Insecta; order Orthoptera; family Acrididae; genus Schistocerca; species Schistocerca gregaria. The sequence continues at coordinate 47,050,658 of NC_064931.1, forward strand.
GCGTGTTTGGCGCCGTGCAGGTGAGCGCCACAATCAGGACTGCATACGACCGAGGCACACAGGGCCAACACCCGGCATCATGGTGTGGGGAGCGATCTCCTACACTGGCCGTACACCTTTGGTGATCGTCGAGGGGACACTGAATAGTGCATGGTACATCCAAACCGTCATCGAACCCATCGTTCTACCATTCCTAGACCGGCAAGGGAACTTGCTGTTCCAACAGGACAATGCACGTCCGCATGTATCCCGTGCCACCCAACGTGCTCTAGAAGGTGTAAGTCAACTACCCTGGCCAGCAAGATCTCCGGATCTGTCCTCCATTGAGCATGTTTGGGACTGGATGAAGCGTCGTCTCACGCGGTCTGCACGTCCAGCACGAACGCTGGTCCAACTGAGGCGCCAGGTGGAAATGGCATGGCAAGCCGTTCCACAGGACTACATCCAGCATCTCTACGATCGTCTCCATGGGAGAATAGCAGCCTGCATTGGTGCGAAAGGTGGATATACACTGTGCTAGTGCCGACATTGTGCATGCTCTGTTGCCTGTGTCTATGTGCCTGTGGTTCTGTCAGTGTGATCATGTGATGTATCTGACCCCAGGAATGTGTCAATAAAGTTTCCCCTTCCTGGGACAATGAATTCACACTTACAATTAAATGCTACGATTGCGGTCACAGTTGAACGACATTCAACAGAGAGCAAAGTACTGGAAATACACCCTGTGACGGCTGTGACTCTGGAAATAGAAATCTGCACCATTCTTATGAGATGACTTACTCTTCCTTTTGCTATCTCAGTATTCCACGTCAAATCCGTACCTTCCTTACTACTGGACATAGTCATTTCCTTTGCACATGTTGGAACACAATCACATACTTTATAAGCCTGATGCTCAATGCGAACCTACCACACATCCCCTACTACTAAGTATAATACTTCGCCAATAACTGATTGCTGGCAATACGCAATAATACTGACCGAAAATCTGCGATGGGTGCACATGTCTCATAAGTTGTTCTTGCGAGTGGTACTACTGTGTCTTAGAAAGAGAGGCGTAATCTCTTACAAACCGCCAGATGTTAAAAAACACGATCACAACAACTACTGTATGTTACTGTCACAAGAGGTCTTGGTTCTACAGGGGCACACAAGTATCCATGTTAAAAGCTATACTGGCTTCATAAATCGAGGTATGCCACTATCTCCAAATGAAGTGGTTTTTCCAAAGAAATACCGCGACATTGAATATAGATGGTGATCGCCAGACCAACAGTGCGGTTTCACACCGTCGACGGTGCAACTTCGTAATAAAATGACAGAATTTAGAAAGTGATTTGGCTAAGGAGCATGGTATGAAACCGGTATTTGCAACTCCCTCACGCCGCCGCTAGATATTTCTCCAGTATTTGTAACACACACTGTCTCAATGCCACGTCAGAGGTTCGCTGCTATATCGACTGGGTTATAGGCGATAGTTGATTGAGAAGCATCACAAACAGTAGATGGTGTACAGATTGACGTCGTAAGAAATGTACACTAGCTTTCCAGATATCTAGTGCTATGATTTCCGGCAGAAATGATGTCTATGATTTGGAATCAAGTCTTTCCAGTCAACCACATACCTGTGTTGTATCCGATTGAGAAGTCCTTTAACGATTACAGTCACTAGTGAATCATATTTCTGTCACCATCATATCTCGAAACGAGTCGCCTTTTTCGTACCTATCTGCTGCAGTAAAATTTTAGATAGGCCCTATGCCTCTAGCAACTGTTGCCATTTCTGTAGCTTTGCACATGTAATCGTTCCAATTTAAGTTGGAACTGATCAGAAGTCGGAGAGAGCTATA